>NC_047039.1:8525053-9725053 GCF_011762595.2 Tursiops truncatus | reverse complement strand
CTTCAATAAGTGGTGCTGGGAAAACTGGACAGCTACATGTAAAAGAATGAAATTAGAACATTCCCTAACACCATACACAAAAATAAACTCAAAATGGATTAGAGACCTAAATGTAAGACCAGACAGTATAAAACTCTCAGAGGAAAACATAGGAAGAACACTCTTTGACATAAATCACAGCAAGATATTTTTTGATCCACCTCCTAGAGTAATGGAAATAAAAACAAAAATAAACAAATGGGACCTAATGAAACTTCAAAGCTTTTTCATAGCAAAGGAAACCATAAATAAGATGAAAAGACAACCCTCAGAATGGGAGAAAATATTTGCAAACGAATCAATGGACAAAGGATTAATCTCCAAAATCTATAAACAGCTCATGCAGCTAAATATTAAAAAAACAAACAACCCAATCCAAAAATGGGCAGAAGACCTAAATAGACATTTCTCTAAAGAAGACATACGGATGGCCAAGAAGCACATGAAAAGCTGCTCAACATCACTAATTATTAAAGAAATGCAAATCAAAACCACAATGAGGTATCACCTCACACTGGTTAGCGTGGGCATGATCAGAAAATCTCTACAAACAACAAATGCTGGAGAGGATGTGGAGAAAAGGGAACCCTCTTGCACTGCTGTTGGGAATGTAAACTGATACAGCCACAATGGAGAACATTTTGGAGGTTCCTTAAAAAACTAAAAGTAGAATTACCATATGACCCAGCAATCCCACTACTGGGCATATACCCAGAGAAAACCATAATTCAAAAAGACACATGCACCCCAATGTTCATTGCAGCACTATTTACAATAGCCAGGTCATGGAAACAACCTGCCCAACGACAGACGAATGGATAAAGAAGATGTGGTACATATATACAATGGAATATTACTCAGCCTTAAAAGGAACGAAATTGGGTCATTTGGAGAGATGTGGATGCATCTAGAGTCTGTCATACAGAGTGAAGTAAGTCAGAAGGTGAAAAACAAATATCGTATATTAACGCATATATGTGGAACCTGGAAAATGGTACAGATGAACTGGTTTGCAGGGCAGAAATTGAGACACAGAAGTAGAGAAAAAAACGTATGGACACCAAGGGGGGAAAGTGGCAGGGGGTGGTGGTGGTGGTGTGATGAATTGGGAGATTGGGATTGACATGTATACACTGATGTGTATAACTAATAAGAGCCTGCTATATAAAAAAAAAAAAAAAAGACTCTGCACTCCCAATGCAGGGGCCTGGGTTCGATCTCTGGTCAGGGGACTAGATCCTGCATGCCGCAACTAAGAGCCCACATGTCACAACAAAGAACAAAACAAAACGAAAAAAAGAGTTGCTGCCTCTCAAGAATTATGCCAAATAGTCCACCATGTTTTACCTTTTTAATTTTTTGGCTATAAGAGTCTGTTCAGAGCACAAGGCACAGTCCGTACCTTCTGACTTCATTAGAACAGTTACCAGAGATGCTGTACATAGTGTAAGCAAGATGATGGAGGACTACTTTCAGGAATGATAGGATGATCACCTCGTACAAGGCAATGTATGGGTAGTCATGTTGAAATCTTGTGAGTGGTTTAATTTCCTTAAGCGGTTTCTCATAGGCACTCATCAATATTTTCCCTCCGCATTAATCCTTCAGGCTTCATCAGCCTGAAGAGGAAATGACCTATGGAGGTGACACATTATAAGCCAGGGCATTCAATAGTAAATGATTCAAGCCATTCATAGTCATACTACTGTAGACAAGCATAAAGGTCTAAGCACTAAGCAAACATTTCACCACTGCATATGTAACTCACACATGGAAGGAGGCATGAGAGAGTAAAGCAGTTAAACCCCATGGGGCAGCGGGTGGCTGCTTTTAACTCTAGTTGCAGTGAGGGAAGAGGGTGAGCGCAGTGAGTAAGGGAGGTTTCATGGTGGAGAAAGGGCATAATCATAGGAAAAATGGCTGCTGCATGATGGGGGAGTCTTTCAGGCTGCACTTGGAATTAAAAGCCATTACACCATCTAAGGACGTGCAGAGGCTGTGCAGAGTTAGGGCTGGTAGTAGAGTCCTTCGGCATTGAAGGGGAATTACCTCCATAGCATTTTCTACATTTCTTGGTTTTGTGAAAGGCAAACAGGGACAGAAATCACTAGAGCAATAAAAATGCTCTTAATGTTTTTGAGGCACAAATCAGGTAGAATGAATTTAGAGCAGTTGCAAGTAGATGGCAACTAGGAGCACTTTGAAACCAGAAAGCAAATGGACTATTATAAAACCTGCAGGGAAAGCGGGCAGCAAGACACATCTATCCCCCAGATGCCCAAGCCAGACCCGGAGACACTGTTCACTCCTTCAGTTTCCTCCTCTTGCCCTCAAATGAGTTGTTTCTAGGGTTTTTCTCTTAAGAACTGTGTTGCTATGGATATTATATACATATTTCCTGGTGCATTTGTGCAAGAATTTCTATAAGATGATGCCAAATTGTTTTCAAAAGTGATTGAGCTGACATAAAAACCAGACACAACGCATGAATCTTGAATCAGGGGGAAAAAATGTAAAAGACATATTTGGGGCAATTGGGAAATTTTGAATATGGAATGAGTATTGGGTGATACTGTGGAATTATTGTTAATTTAAAAAATATGAATGGTATTGGAGTTATGTTTGAAAATGTCCTTTACTTATTCTTTTTTAAAATAAATAAATTTATTTATTTATTTTTGGCTGCGTTGGGTCTTCGTTGTCTTGCGCAGGCTTTCTCTAGTTGTGGCGAGCAGGGGTTACTCTTTGTTGGGGTGTGAGGGCTTCTCATCGTGGTGGCTTCTCTTGTGGAGCACGGACTCTAAGCACATGCAGGTGGCATGCAGGCTCAGTAGTTGTGGTTTGCAGGCTCTCGAGCACAGGCTCAGTAGTTGTGGTGCACAGGCTTAGTGGCTCCGTGGCATGTGGGATCTTCCCAGACCAGGGCTCGAACCTGTGTCCCCTGCCTTGGCAGGCAGATTCTCAACCACTGCGCCACCAGGGAAGCCCCCTTTTCCTATTCTTTAAGAATATTTAGGAGTGAAGTGACAAGATATCTATGGTTCATTTTCTTTTCTTTAAAAAAATTTTTTTAAATTGAAGTATAGTTGACTTACGATGTTGTGTTAATTGTGCTGTACAGTAAAGTGACTCAGTTATACACATGTATACATTTTTTAAAACATTCTTTTCCATTATGGCTTATCACAGGATACTGAATATAGTTCCCTGTGCTATACATTAGGACCTTGTTGTTTATCCAAATGGTTCATTTTCAAGTGGCTCAGCAAAACAGTATATATATGGAAAGAGACAAAGAAGAAGAGAGAAAATAGAGGAGAGAAAGAGAGAGAGAGATTGAGGGAGGGGAGAAAGCAAATGTGGCAAAACGTTGGTGGACCATTTACATATAATTAAAATTTGTCAAAATAAAAGGTTGTGAGAAGAAAAGGAAAAAAATGTTTGAAACAGGGTCTAGTTAGGAAAACAGAAACCACTCTAGGTATTTCAGTGGGATGTTAATACAAGGAATTGGTTTCAAAGGCATTGGAAGGGGTGGAAGAGCAAAAGGAAGGAGGTGGGACTGGAGGACCAAAAGGGAAGAATCAGTGAGACCCAGAGATCAGAAGATGTGGGTGCCCTGGGGCTCAGCCGGCAAGCCAGTGCTGGCTGTGGTGAGACACTATTGCAATTGGTTCTGGAACCAGAAGAGGCACTACCTCGAGCAGAGCTGGGACTGCTGAGAGCAGTACTGCCTGTGCCCAGGCTGCTGCCATCCAGATCACCTCCTCTCCATTGTCACCACAGCTTCATTAGTAACGGCCCCCAAGGGCCAGAGCCGGAAGCGGAAAGCTGCCCTCTTCCTCCTGCCTTCTGCTCTCCCACCATTCTACTACCTTCTGTTTCCTGGTTGCCCTTTCTTGTCCTTCGGGCTGCATTTCATCCTTGTCATCAGGACCACTGTGTCCCTGCCTGTCCTCTTCTCACAGAACACACTGCTTCCAGGGTGACCTCATCACAGCACCATTTCTTTCTTTCTTTTTCTTTTTTAATTTTTATTGGAGTCTAGTTGATCTACAATGTTGTATTAGTCTCAGATGTACAGCAAAGTGAATCAGTTATACATATACATATATCCACTCTTTTTTTTTTAGATTTTTTTCCATATAGGCTATTACAGAGTACTGAGTAGAAGTTCCCTGTGCTACACAGCAGATTCTTATTAGCTATCTACTTTATATATAGTAGGGAGTGTGTATATGTCAATCCCCATCTCCTAATTTATCCCTCCCCCCTTAATCCCCTGGTAACCATAAGTTTGTTTTCTACATCCTTGACTCTACTTCTGTTTTGTAAATAAGTTCATTTGTACCCTTTTTTTTAGATTCCACATATAAGCAATATCATATGATATTTGTCTTTCTGTGTCTGGCTTACTTCACTCAGTATGACAATCTCTAGGTCCTTCCATGTTGTAACTGCACAGCACCATTTCTAACAGCAAAAACACGATTCTGAAATGACTCAAGGGTTCAACAGTACAGCACTGGATAAATATAGGTTATTCTTTAGGTGGAATGCTATGCACCATTTGGTGAAAACTGCACTGTACATCTGTTGACATTGAGAGACGTTTATGGTATTGCTTAGTTAATAAACTTGGGAGTTATAATATTGCATGTATAACGTGGTCTCATTTGTGTGAAAAATAAATATAAGTGACACTTGAATGAATGTTCACCAAAATATTAACAATCTTTATCTCTGGGTGGCAGAATTCTGTGTGATTTAAGCATTATTTCTGCATGTCAATAGTTGCTAGTTTTTCTACAAGGAACGTGTATTTCTAGTGAAATGAAAAAGAAATATACATTGTATGAAAAAAAATTCTCTTAGGATATGAATCCCAGTCAGCCAATTGCATAAAACTCTGCAATAAATATTTAACCAATCATTTCAGGTGCAGACTCAGCTCCGCTCAGGGAAGGAGCCCATGCTCAGTTGCCTCCCAGTCTTTAAAGACAGATATTTAAAAATTCTGATAGAAGTCCACTTCTTTTTTTTTTTTTCTTTTTTTCCTGGAAACTTGTGCTACAGAAAAGTAATAAACAGATAAGGAATGATCTGACCTTGAATATGGCATTATTTCATTGTTGCAATCATTGTAAGGGCCAACTTCACTGCAGAGTGTGGGATGCATTCAACCCATGGGAAGGCACAAGACACCAAAGCTCTCACTTTGAACTGCTTGTCCTGCCCCTGGACATACAGAACAGGTACCAGAGTTTAAGCACTTAGATGAATGTTCTTGAAGCTGTGTGTTCAATGAGGTTATTTTTATTCAAAGCCTTTTTGGGGAAGTCTTTTTTTGATCAGTAATAATGGCTGTCATTTGGTAAGCATGGGCTCTGTGTGACTTTTCTATATGTGTTTTCTAATTTTAACCATCCTATGGGATTGATGACCATCTGATTTTACTGAGAAGAAGACAGGCTCAGAGAGGTCAAGCCACTTGCTCAAGGTAAATCAGTAAGTGACAAAACAGATTTCAGAACCTTTCTTCCTGGCTTCAAATCAGGTGTGGAAACTTGTCCAAGCTGTGTCTAGATCCACCAATCTACAATCTATCCTGTATCTTTATGGCCAACCATGTTTTGACCTAAAATATTAGTGCCCAGTTTAATCACCTGCTTTATTCTCCATGTTCTGCTCAGAAAGACCTCAGCGTTGAAGAGTTGCCACCAGAGGTAATAATTAAAAGAATGTACATCAGGGCATTTCCCTGTCAGTCCACTGGTTAGGACACTGCACTTTCACTGCAGGGCGCATGGATTCCATCCCTGGTGGCGGAACTAAGATCCCGCAAGCTGCACAGCGCAGCCACAAAAAAAAAGAATGTACATCAGGTTCTTAAGACCTGAATCTTTGAAGAAGCATCCCCAAAATGACACGAAGAACAGCCAATCATCAGAACTGCTGTTTAACCTGCTAAGAAATAGCTGTGAAGAGCATCTCCTATTTGAACAAGTAATTCCAAGTCTTCTTGTGAAAGACAATTCGTTGTTTTCTTTAACACTCATCACTTTTGAAACTAACAAGACGTTGTAAATCAAATATACTTCAATTTTTAAAAATCCTCCCCTCCGCCCCCGCCAATTCTATCACTTTGAGAGTCTGCATGGAGTTTTTAAAAATCCCACAGCTTTGAGTCAGAGACGTTAGACTCCGTCCCTTAGCTGTGTGATCTTGGGCTTATCACTTACCCTTTTTGAGTCTCAATTTCACCACCTTTGAAGCAGGTCTTATACCAACTTCATTAGGTTGTTTCAAGGATTAATACTGGGACACCCAGTCTTTCTCACCTGGCCTATGGAGTCATTCTTCATGCAGCACGAGTGCTGAGAGATCCTCCTACTATAAAGTAGTTTTGACCATCTATGGCTGATTAAATCACAGAGGTAGCATATTTTAACATAAGTTTTATATACGAAATGAGGCGCCAAGTTAACAGCCCAGGAAAACAGAAGGCTTATGTTTTTCCACATAATAAACTGTGAAGAAATGAGTCGGGACAGCTTTACAGCCTCTCCAGGAGCACGGTGTGCCTGGAAAACGCCACGGACACGCAGCATCTTCTTTATGATATGGTGTTGCTCTGACTGAGGAATGGAATGCTCCGGATCATCTAGAAATTTGCTTGAACCTGTAGCTAAACTCTAAAATAGCCAGGTCTGTTCAGTTCAGCACTTGCACGGGAATTTTATTATGTGCCAGACACTGGGTATTAAAGGTTCAGAAATAAATAAGACCACTGTCCCCACCAGAGTCCTCAGTATGGGGGAATGACAGAGGCACAGGCAGATCCCTTTAATTGTCCGTGGCAGAGCCAGGAGAGAAGATTGCCCAGGATGTGCTGCGAGCCCAGAGAGATGTTTAACTGATTTGCATACAAAGAGTGGTGTTGACAAAGATCAATGTTTTCGACAGCAATACAAACCTCAATGAAACTCCCGAGAGGGCTTCAAGAATATAACACAGACATAAGACAGGGAGCAGACTCCTAATTTCTCCAGAGAGTGAGCCCTATCCCCATAGCTACCTTCCACATGGGTGTCAAAGGAGCTGCTCAGCCAACACAGGGCAAGGGCACAGCTCTGGGGATCTGAGGAGGAGAATAAGTGCTTCACTTCTTCTGCAGCGTCTGCTATAAGACAGACCCTGAAGGGGACAAGAGAGCACCGCGTGGCCTGCCTTCCAGAAGCTTACAGTCTAGTGGAGTGGGTTAGTTCTCTAGAGCTGCCGTGACAAATTACAAGCTGGATGGCTTAAAAGCACAGAAATTTATTCCCTCACAGTTCTGGATGCTAGAAGTCCAACAAGGTATCTGCAGGGTCATGCTCTCTCTGAGGCTCTAGGGAGATCCTTTTTGCCCCTTTTCAGCTTCCGGTGGTGGCCAGGAATCCTTGGCATTCCTTGGCTCGAGCTGCATCAGTCCAATCTGCCTCCGTCGGTCCATGGCTTTCTCGCCCTGTGTCTTCATGTCATCTTCCCGGGAGCACACTAGTCCTATTGGATCAAGAGCCCATCCTACTCCAATGTGACTTCAACATATCTAATTACATCTGCAAAAACCCTATTTCCAAAGAAAGCCACATTCGGAGGTGCTGGAGATTAGGACCTCAAGAAATCCTTTGGGGGTCCTCAATTCAACCTTTAACAGGGAGGTAAGGTGAATGCACAAGTATGAGGGTGTGTCATCACTCCTCCAGAGACCTGCCTCTTCCCTCCCTCTCTGTGCCCCTTCCCCAGCTTCTGTGTGCTCTGCTTACATTTCCAGAGCTCCCTGCCATGCTTGGGAGTTCACATCCCCCAGAGCAGCCCTAAGCCCCTTGGTCCAAGAGGAACAAACTCAGGTGTAATTTAGACTCCACTGGGGAGTGGAGGCTGAGACTGGGACTTGCCTGCAATTACACCTTGTGTGGCTTCTTCTCCTTCCCACTCCCATCCCCCCATCCCCTTCCTTAATAAACCAAGTGCAGCTGAATCCTCACCTAGGGGTCTGCTTCTGGGGAACCCAACCTATGACAACAAATAAGTGTAACACTAGGCAGAATAGAGCCAGGCCAGACAAAGTGCTAAGGGGCTTCAGGGGAAGGAGGGAAAGAACATGTTTGGATGAAGGAATCAGGAGATTGGCTGGTAAATGGGGTTAATAATGCCTAAATTACAGGGCTGGTCTGAGGAGCAAATGAGCAAAACATATGTAAAGACCTTCCCGGCACATTAGTAGGTGCTCAACTAATGTTAGTTCCAGTTCTCGCTCTTTTCAAAGGAAGGATGTTGTGGATGGGCCTGGAAAGGCACAGAGAGTTTGGCAGGTGGAGGAAGAAGGAGCGTAGAAGGGAGTGTGTGCTTTTTTAGAAGGGAAGCAGCCTACTTTGAAGTGAGCATGGCATCCCCACCCCCTAGCATTTGGAAGAGCCACTGAACAGTTTCCAGTGACCTCTCCAAATGCATTTCTCTGGTTGGATCTGGGAAGCCAGGGAGTTGGAGGGTAGGGGTTTTCCTCTATTTTTAGGGGGGATGGTTCCCTAAGGATGTACTATTAAGATCCACCCTGTTGTGTGGTGTAGAGATGGAAAGGCCTAGGATCCTGCCCTACTCAATAATGCTGCTTACCTCTTGGGCTTGTGTCTTGCATCAGTGAAATGAGGTGGTGGAGCTACTCGCCTTCTCTCATGTTCTGAGATCTTCAGTGAACTCTGTTCCCTCGACTGAGCTGGACTTTGATGTGCATAGTAGAAATATTGCCCTGTATAGTCCTTTTGTCTAGCGGAGAGCACTGTATCACCTTTTGAGAAATTATTATGTTTTATCAAGTTTGTCGTCCAACTTTTACTCTATTTCCCCCACCCCACCTTTTGGCACCTCCTTGCCATCCTCTTTAACCTCCTCCTCCAGCTGGAACCAAGAAGAATCATTTAGAATTGCCAATCAACTGTTGATTACTCTTTAACGTGAAGGAATTTAGGTTAATTTGTTACCCATTCTAGACATTTGAAAGTAAAACCTTCTGACTCTGTGTGCCCCCTCTTAAAGGGATTTAAAGTATCCACAAGCAGGCAGGAACTTCCTTTATTTTTAATTCAGGAGATTTGCCATTATTTCTAAAATCACCCTTTGATGCTCATCAGAGAAACCTGAGGTTACACCAGGCTGAAGCCTACTGGGACAGCTGAAGCTGGGAGAGGTGGGATGCGCGGTTCCACGCCCTCTCCTCTGTGTAGAGGCGGAAGTTGCTGCATCTTTGATGGTCTGCAGCCCAGACACCTGCTGGTGGGGGAACAAGTGCTGGGGCGGTAGAACCCAGCTCCCATCTTGCTTGGGCTTGAGGTGGCTGGCCGCCCTCTCCCTCTGAAGCCTCCCTTGCCTAAGCCCTGCTCCTTGTCTGAGCTCAGGGGCAGACCCCAGCCTTTTTCACCACCTCTACACTCTCTGATTCCAAGAATGTAGACAGAGCCTTTCTGGTTTCTCTCTCCCTCTCCATGCCACTAAAGCTGGGAAAAAGTTCTCTCCATTTCTGGGGAGGCCACCCATATAGCCTCCGGGTCCCAAGTTTCTGCTGCCCCAAGCCCAGTGCCACTCAGGACACCACGGAGAGGAAGCAGAGAGCAGCTGACTCTGCTGTTTAAGGACATCTCAGGTAAGAGGGAGGCCAAGGGAGGTACAGAAAAAGCCTCAGTTCTGGGCACCTGGGAGACCACACTGCCTGAGCTGAATCCTGTAGCTTGTATGAAAATAAAGTTCTCAATATTGATGCTGACTGTAGTGGCAATAAAGTAAGGAGATAACAATTATAAAAATATGTGCTGACTGGAAGAATAATCCTACTCATGGCTGTTTACATTACTATCATTCAGGTTACACCAAAGTGCCCATAGAACATAATAATACTTAGGTATATATAATTTTTTTTCTGGAATCGGATAACTTATTTGTTTGTTTTATCTTTATTGAAGTATAGTTGATGTACAATATTATATGCTACAGGTGTCAATATAGTGATTCAAAATTTTTAAAGGTTATACTCCATTTATAATTATAATAAAATATTGACTATATTCCCCATGTTGAAAAATATATCCTTCTAGCTTATTTTATACCTAATAGTTTGTACCTCTTAAGCCTCTCCCCCTATCTTGCCCCTCTCCCCCTTCCCTCTCCCCACTGGTAACCACTAGTTTGTTTTCTGTATCTGCAAGTCTGCTTCTTTTTTGTTATATTCACTATTTTGTTGTATTTTTTAGATTCCACATATAAATGATGACATACTTATCTTTGCCTTTCTCTGAGTTATTTCACTTAGCATAATACCCTCCAGGTCCATCCATGTTGTTGTAAATGGCAAAATTTCATTCTTTTTTTACGGCTGAGTAGTATTCCAGTGTGTGTGTGTGTGTGTGTGTGTGTGTGTGTGTGTGTGTGTGTGTGTGTGTGTCTGTCTGTGTCTGTATAGTCATCTGTTGATGGACACTTAGGTTGCTTCCACATTTTGGCAATTATAAACAATGCTGCTATGAACATTGAGGTGCATGTATGTTTCTGAAGTAGTGTTTTTTTTTTTTTTTCAAATATATACTCAGGAATGGAATCACTGGGTCATATGGTAGTTCTCTTTTTAGTTTTTAAGGAACCTACATACTGTTTTCTATAGTGGCTGCACCAATTTACATTCCCACCAACAGTGTACGAGGGTTCCCTTTTCTCCACATCCTTGCCAACATATGTTATTTGTGTCATTCTGACAGGTGTGAGGTGATATCTCATTGTGGTTTTAATTTGCATTTCTCTGATGATTAACGATGTTGAGCATCTTTTTGTGTGCCTGTGGCCATCTGTATGTCTTCTTTGGAAAAATGTCTATTCATATCTTCTCATTTTTTAATCAGGTCGTTTGTTTTTTTGATGTTGAGTTGTATGAGCTCTTTATATATGTTGGATATTAACCTCTTACTGGTCATGTCATTTGCAAATATTTTCTCAGTAGGTTGTCTTTCTGTTTTGTTGATTTCCTTTGCTGTGCAAAAGCTCTTAAGTTTAATTAGGTCCCATGTGCTTATGTTTGCTTTTATTTCCCTTGCTTTAGGAGACAGAACCAGAAAAATACTGCTACAATTTACATCAAAGAGTGTTCCACTTATGTTTTTCTCTAGGAGTTTTATGTTTTCTGGTCTTACGTTTAGGTCTTTAATCCATTTTGAGTTTATTTTTGTATATGATGTTAGAGAATGTTCTAATTTCATTCTTTTACGTGTAGCTGTCCAGTTTTCCCAGCACTACTTATTGAAGAGAATATCTTCTCTCCAATGTATATTCTTGCCTCCTTTGTCATAGGTTAATTGACCATAAATGCATGGGTTTATTTCTGGGCTCTCTATTCTGTTCCATTGATCTATGTGTCTGTTTTCATGCCAGTAGCATACTGTTTTGATTACTATAGTTTTTTACCAGAGTCTGAAGTCAGAAAGCATGATTCCTTCAACTCTTCTTTTTCAAGATTGTTTTGGCTATTTGTAGTCTTTTGTTTTTCCATACAAATTTAAAAATTATTTGTTCCAGTTCTGTGAAAAATGCCCTTGGTATTTTGATGTGGATTGCGTTGAATCTGTAGATTGCCTTGGGTAGTATAGTCATTTTAACAATACTAATTCTTCCAACCCATGAACACCGTATATCTTTCCATCTGTTTGTGTCATCTCCAGTTTATTTCATTAATGTGTTACAGTTTTCTGAGTACAGGTCTTTTTCCTCCTTAGGTAGGTTTATTCCTATTTATATATTTATATAAATATTTATATTTTAAATATTTATACAAATTTCCTATTTATATATTTTTTAAGTGTTTGGATTAATATGATTTACTCTTAACTCTGTATATATATTCAGCTTTCTGTTACCATTCAATTTTTTCTCCTAGCTTCATTGAAATATAATTTACATACAACAGTCCTTCAAGATATAGAGCATTTTCATCACCCAAAAACTGTTCCTCCTGCTGCTTTGTAGGCAAGCCCCTTCCCCAGTCTCTGGCCCAAGACAACAATGATCTGCTTCTGTCACAATAATTTACCTTTTCTAGAATTTTGTATACTTAGAATCATACCGTTTTTAGTTTTGGTGTCTCATTTATTTTATTTAGTAGAAACTTTTTGAGACTCATCCATGTTGTAGGATTTAATAATATTTCTTTTTTACAGTAAGTCCCCTACATACGAACCTTCAAGTTGCAAACTTTCAAAGATGTGAACGTGTGTTCCATCAATGTCAGGCGTGAGTGACATTGCAGCTTGCCCTCTGTCTCCTACTGCTGATGCTTCTTCAGCTCTACCATCTCCCCCCTCCTCTCCCTCTTCCAGACAGTAACTCTTCTTGCCTGTTCACTCGATGCCAGCCCCTGTATGTCAGCTGTTGTCTGTACTTTCCAAGGTACTGTACTGTAAGGTTAAAAATGGTTTCTTTATTTTTGTGTTTGTTTGTTTTTTACGTATTATTTGTGTGAAAAGTATTATACACCTATTACAGTATAGTACTATATAGGCGATTGTGTTAGTTGGGTACCTAGGCTAACTTTGTTGGACTTGTGAGCAAATTGGACTAATGAATGTGCTCTTGGAATGGAACTCATTCGTATGTAGGGGGCTTACTGTATTTCTAACTAATAGTCCATTTTATGGATGTATCACAATGTATTTAATCCGTGTATCAGTTGGTGGATATTTGGGTTGCTTCCAGTTTGGGGGCAACGCACATAATACATGAGCAATGCACATGATACATGTACATGTCTTTGTGTGAGTATATGTTTTCACTTCTGTTGGGTAAATACAGGGCGACTTCATGGGTGTGCACCATGGGCATTGGCCCTCAGAAGGGCCCTGCACTTGGTTTAGTGTTCTGCTTTGCTCTCTTGAGCAGTTGTACCGTTTTGCATCCCCACCAGCAATTTACGAGAGTTCCAGTTGCTCTGCATCTTCATCAATTTCTGCTGCTTTCTACCATAGTCATCTCTTCAAACCTTTAAAACTAGAGGAGGAGTTAGTATGTTGCAAGGGTCTTATTGCTCATCCATGAACAACTCTCACCCTCCATCTCTCCTTTGGACTTGGGTTTCCATGAGTTCATAAGACACTAAATAAACTGGTGGAGATAGGAATAGCAGAATTCACAGAATCGTGAAGTTTCACAGTCATGGTCCTCTCTTTGTTCTCAAGTTGACATTGTTATGTTGTCTAATATCAACAGTTGTACATTGGGAATTTAGGCACAGGAATGTTTTCCAAGCAAATAGACCAAGAGAATTGCATTGTTTTTTAACTGTGATCAGCAGCCACTTTGGAAGAAGTTATTTGAGTTGTCCTATAAGGATAATGTATGTTTGCCATATGGCTGTTGCCTTTTAATTTAATAAATAAACAAAGAGTTAAACAGATAGCCCCGTTTCAAGTACAAGTTCTCCAACAATGGAGTCAGCACCAGACTATGTTTATTATATTCTTTGTGTCAGAATCATATTCATTAAGAATAAAGACTTCCCCAAATTCAGATGCTTCACATATAATTCTTTACCCTCATCTGAAAGTCAGCTATCCTGCTCCAGAAGAAAGTAGATTGATCTGACATCCTGGGCTCTTCAAAAAGCATCTTGGCTGCAGTC
Source organism: Tursiops truncatus (assembly GCF_011762595.2). Lineage (NCBI taxonomy): Eukaryota > Metazoa > Chordata > Mammalia > Artiodactyla > Delphinidae > Tursiops > Tursiops truncatus. The sequence goes on along the minus strand of NC_047039.1, from coordinate 9,711,321 downwards.
ACACTGTGATTTTGTAAGTATTTCCATAAAGCAACAAAAATATAATTTATAAAATGAGTTGTTTCTTCATAAGAAAAGATGAACCCCTACATTTTTCTCTATTTTCTGTGATTTCTTAAAATACCATAATAGAAATACTTCAGTTCTTTAAGTATCACTCTGGCTTGCACTTTTGGACACATTTTAAGTGCAGCAAAGCTGTCGCAAAATAACAGTGAATGAACTTAATAGACCCACATACAGAAAATGCTGTAATTCACTGAGGCAGGAAAAGAAAAAAGAAGAAATGGAGAGACCTATCACTTTCATGGATAGGAAGACTGAAGATGTTTGTTTTCACCAGGTTATGACATAAAAGTAAAAAGATTCCAATCAAAACCCCGAAGGATTTGGGGGAGCAATTGACAAACTTATTCAGAAATCTGACAACAAGAATGAATAGGGAGAAGAACCAAAATAATTTTGAAAAAGAATAATAAAAAAGGAATACTTACCTTATTAAATGTCAAAATATTTTATAGAAAGTACTTGGTCTCATGGAGAAATCTCTATTTTTTTGTTTATCTGACCATGCAGGGTTTAATAAAGACAATAATAAATGTTTGAGCAGAAATGTGGGGAAATAGGTATACATTGTTTTACTTTTGAACATTTCAATAAGGGAAAACTGAACAATAGCCTGTTCTGGTTGGGCTGAGGGTTTTTCCCACAAGGGTCAAATTCATTCCAATACTATCCTTGTGTGGACATCATCCTTTCCTTTAGGATGGTCTCTACTGATTGCCTGAAAGTGACATGGACCTTTTAATGTTAATAAAGGGGCTTAGTATCTTTCCATCAGTGCATTCCTTATAATGCAAAGATGTTCCGATTGGTTCCAAGAGCAGATGTATACTGAGAGCATTTAAATGATTGAAAAATAAGTGTATTGTTGATACCTAGATTAACAGACAGACTTGGTGAATCACAAGAGCTGCATCCACAAGTATCCTTCATAATTTCTGGCTACTCATTTTCATATTAACTGGAATGAGTTTCTTTTCAAATATATAAGATGGAAGATGAGAGGGGAAAATTGACTTATTGATAGAAGGGAAACAATCCTCCCGCCTCAAAGAATTAGGTAGCTTTTTAATTTAAAGTTCCAGTAGATGAATAAGGTTGATATTTCCCAGGAGTGACCTTGGTTGGAATTTCCCCTCAGTCTGAGGTAGCCAGGAAAAGACAGAGGTACATTTTTCATAGCTCCATACTGGCCACTCTCATCCCTCCTCACGTTCCGTCTCGTCGTGCTGGTCGGGTCTGGGGTTCAGTGCTCCGAACAAGGGTGAAGTTAAGAAGTGACAGCTTGCCCTGGCCAAGAGTGACTCAGCACTCTGACTTCTGGTGTAGGATATTAATGCAGCCGGACATACACTTGGTGGAAATATTTATTTTTAGAACTATCCATAACATCTTCCTGAATCCAGATCTTCACCTCGCTCTGGGTCTCCCACCAGTCACTGGACCCCAATGTCATTTCCAGGCGCTGTTCTGCAGAAAACGCTAGGCTGGCTTCCTCCTATTCAGCCTGCCAGGTGATCTGTACATAATCAGGTGTATGTAAGAATGCATATTTATTCATTTGACATTTACTTATCACACCTCTTCCGAGGTGGTTATCACAATATCTTGGCCGGGCTCTATCTCATTACCCCTGAGCAACAAAATATTATAGGAGCACTTTCTGCCTAGGAAGGTCTGAGAAGGTTCCTGAGAGGCTGTGAAGTTTGGGTAGAATGTGGAAAGGTAATAGGAATTTACAGATAGATACAAGGGCAAGATTATCCTTGGTCAGGGATAAGCTCTTCCTTTCCCATGGCACTGATGCTGATCGGTTCCACATTGATATCTCCAGCCCTGATGTCTCATCGTATTTCAGATCTGTACCTCCTGCTGCCTATGGGACATCAGTTCATAAGCCAGAAATCTGGGAATCATCCTCAATTCCTTTATATATCTAATCCCTTATATCCAAGTCACAAAGACCTGTTTATTCTACCTGTTAAAGATTTTCTCAAATCCATCCCCACTTCTCCACCTGTATTGCCACTAACTTCATCTGGAAACCATCATCATGTCTTGCCTGGAGTATATTAAATGCCACCTAACTGGCCTTCTAATTCTCATCGTGTGTCCTTTCAACCTGACAAAGTGAGGGAAAAGGCCCATCTCTTTTTTTTTAACATCTTTATTGGGGTATAATTTCTTTACAGTGGTGTGTTAGTTTCTGCTTTATAACAAAGTGAATCAGTTATCCATATACATATGTTCCCATATCTCTTCCCTCTTGAGCATGTGCTGTGCCACCCTCGGGAGCCTGCGCTTGCTTACTGACCGAGCTGCAGCTTTCAACACTCTCCGTTCACAACGTCCTCTCTGGCCATCCCGAATTACCTGCAGATCCCCAAATATGACTTGTGTTTTAATACGTTGCACTGTGGCATAGGTCCCCATTAAACGAAATGGTCTTGGCCTGGTGATCTGAAAATTCCCATCCGCTCTTCCACATTGTCCCAACTTCACAACCTCTCAGGAACCTTCCAGGGCAGAATGTGCTCCAATAACACTTTTCTGTTTGAGGCTAATGAGATGGAGCTAGAGGGGGCACGCTTGCACCCTGTAAAGCAGACTCTGTCTCCTCTTCGCTGTCCTACGGAAGGCTGGCAGTGGAGGTGGTCTTTGGCTAAGTTAAATGAGCACCTGAAAATTTATTTACCAACCCTGGGGTCCCCATGTCCCTACTGTGATCCACCTTGGGGCAACATGGCCTTAAGGGTCATGCATGACCCAAAGATATGCATATTGTTGGGTTTTGCCAAAGGTAGGAGACAAAGTTACATAACACACTTACAGCTGCATTATTTTGTTAATCATTATTTTGAGCTGATTCCAAAATGAACTTTGACTTTATTTTTTGGTATTTTGTGTATTCCGGGAGGGAATAGTGCCCATTTCCTGGTGTCCAGTGTGGGATAAAGGAGCCCAGGGAGGGTCTTCCTGTCTCCAACTCAGCACAGCTACTATAACACTTAGACTTTGTATTTGTTCCCATATCAGTTTGCCTGTATTCCCTGAGAATACGGGAATTGCATTGGTTTTTCTAGCCTATGAACACTGCCTGGCACATGGTGGGTGCTCAATAAACCTTGTCTTATTATACAACTGTAATAAAATAATATAGTTTCTCTTACTCCATCACCCATAGCCTTCATTACGTTGCTCTTGACATTAATGTGTCCCTGAGGTGAAAATCATGACAATTTCTCTTGGGTTTTTAACACTACACATTACTTAGGTATCATGTCATCATAACATCTCAGAAGAGACACAAGAAGAAAATAGTGCTCGCGTCTTTTGGGCCATTAGTTGATGTTGTAGTTACAAGTGAAAGCCACCAGATGGCTTAAGGAAATGAGTTTATTTCCAATTGAGAGTTTAGCGGAGAAATCTAGGACCGAGAAGTAAAGCATGATTGGAGGGAGCTCAAAGGCTCTCTGTAGTGAACCCCAAATAACCCACAAACCCTCACTTACCAGTGTCACCACCTGACTTCAGAAATGGGTTTGTAGAGGCTTTGCAGCCTGCAGAATGAAAAACACCAAACTGTGTATCATCCTTCCAGCATCTACATGCTTTAAGAATGACAGAATAGTTACTGAAATTTAATTCCACAAATATTTATTGAGTGCCTAAGTCCCAATTACACCTTTTGAGAGGCTTATTGAAGCATATGACACAGAAAGCACAGCTTACTCAAGATGGAAAATGTGCAGGAGACTAGAAGTAGAAATGGATGTCTTTTTCTCCTTGTGTATACTAGTGCTGCAGTTTCAAGGAGAAATGCTGGCAGAAAATAATTGTGACCTAGAAAATTTTTGCATATTATCTGTAGGCAGAATAGGTAAAAGACAAATGAAAACAAAGCAAAACAAAACTTTAGATGACCACAGTATTTCTAACTCAAAGTGTATTTTATATGGTATTTGTATATGAGAACCAGAGTTGAAATTGTTAGAGTAGATTGAAACATTTTAATGAAGTAAGTTAAATATAAACCTATATATAAAAAGATCTGGGAGGATGTATACCAATGGTAGAATAAACCAAAGGAGATAAAAATCTAACTTAAGAGGTAACACAGTATTTGAGATTAAAAGAAAAAAATTGAATTGGCTAAGTTCACTTACCTTTTCTTTTTACCAATCTATAATTTATCTTTGCTGTAATCATTGTGTGTTAAATAAACTGTTTACTTTCTGATTAAAAAAGTGATACATGTACAGTCTAGAAAATTTAAAAATAGAAAAGTATAAAAGAAAAAATAAAAATTACCCACAGTCCGATTACAGAGAGAAAACCGCTGTTGGCATTTGGGTTAGAGGCACACCTCGGAGATACTGCGGGTGGGGTTCAGACCACCCAATAAAGCAGATATCGCAATAAAATGAGTTGCATGAATGTTTTGGTTTCCCAGTGCATATAAAAGTTATATTTACACAATATTGTAGTCTACTGAGTGTGCAATAGCATTATGTCTAAAAAAGCAGTGTAATTAATTAAAAATATAACTATACCCGCATAAAAAATAAAACACCCTGTACCCATTAAGTAGTCACTCCCCATTCTCCTCTACCCCCATCCCTGATCAACTGTAATCTGCTTTCTGTCTCTGTTTTCCCAAATCTCTGTTTTGCCTATTCTGGATATATTATATAAAAGAAATCGTGCAATAAAAAAATATTGCAAAAAATTCTAAATATTATCTGAGCCTTTAGTGAATTGATATCTTTTTGCTGGTGGAAGGTCTTGTCTGGACGTTGATGCTGCTGACTGATCACGGTGGTGGCTGCCGAAGGCTGGGTGGCCGTGGCGATTTCATGAAATAATAGAGCAATGAATTGCCACACTGATTGACTCTTCCTTTCACAAACGATTTCTCTGTAGTGTGCACTGCTGTTTGATAGCATTTTACCCACAGTAGAACTTTCAAAACTGGAGTCAATCCTCTCCAACCCTGCCGCTGCCTTATCAACTAAGTTTATGTCATATGTTAAATCCTTCGTGGTCATTTCAATAATCGATTAAGTTGCTGTCTTATATGGGCGCAGTTCATGGTGCCTCAAAACAATTACAATAAAGACCACTGATCACAGATCACCAGGAGAAATATAATAATAATGAAAAAATTTTAAATATTGTGAGAATTACCAAAGTGCGACACAGAGATATGAAGTGGAGCAAATGCTGTTGGATGCACGATGTCACAAACCTTCGACCTGTGAAAAAAAGGCAATATCTGCAAAGTACAATAAAGGGGAAGACAGTAAAATGAGGTATGCCTGTATTTTCTTTCGTTCTTTTTTCCTATGACTCTAAATATGACATATATGTAACTGGATGTTGAGGGAAATCTCACTTGTTTCCCTGGAGCTGGCAAACAGGACCCAAAGCTTAGGACAGAGAGCCATCAAGACCCTATGGAGGAAAGAGATCTTCAAACAGTTGGGGTCTAACTGCTCATCCAGAGCTTATTAAGGATGACCAAACCTTTCCAGTGTATATAAGCAAAAGGCTGATAGAGGGTGAGGGAGATGCATCAGAGTCTAGAAACGTCTACCCCTTGGGGAGGACTCCACTATCCCTCCCTCCAAAGCTAAAAGGAGTATCAGCACTTTCCCCCGGGGAAATGATGCTAACACCCTGTCCTTGTAGATGTGCCTTGTACTTTTCCTAGCAGGGAAAAGGAGAATGGAGAGATGGCAGAGGTGAGAGAGGAGTGGTCCCTCTGTTTGGCAAGGAGAGAATGGATGAGCTCTTATGGGACTAAAGGACAGCTTGGAAGGCAGCTTAGCTTGATTCAACTTGACTCTACAACACCCAAGAGGGTTTCCTAGTGGCCAGGGAGTCCTAGCAGCCACACATCGAGGACTGTACCTCCAGGCCAGGAGCTGGAGAGCATTTCCTGGCCACGGAGCTCCCACGCAAAATTCCATGCCGTGAAGATGCTCACTTGAGCATTTAATCGGAGTGTCTGAGTGACACTGCTCCCCAGTGGCTTCTATGCCAGTGGGCGTGAACCTGAGAAACCAGTAGAGAAACCTCAGGATAAACACAGTGCAGTCCACTTGAGGAAAGTGTGTCCCGTTTCCCCCTTCCTTCTTCCCAGTCTCCAATCCTAAAAGAACTTGATTCCGAGAAGTTGTAACTTCTCTCCCCTCCCCCTTCAACTTCACGGATGACAAAAACTAAGAGACATTATATAACTAGTCAAAGGCCACAGAACTAGTTAATCCAAAACTAGGATTATAATGCAGCACTCCTCTTTTGTACTCATTCACTTGGCTATTTATTCATTTAATCTTCAAATGTTTATTGTCTCTCCAATGGCAGTCCAGGCCTCAGGGCTCGTCATGTCCCATAACAAAGACAAATAATAATCATAGCTATTAGGCATTAGGCACTATATTAGGTACTTTCACTTGGATTATCTTGTTTAATGGTCATATAATCTTAGCAAGCACTTAGAGAAGAAAAGATAATGTTGATACATTACAGTATCCTTAAAAAACCTTCTGGAGGGTCAGGGTTGGGGGAGGTAAGTAGGCAGAGCACAGAGGATTTTTAGGGCAGTGAAAATACTGTGTGTGATATTATAGTTATATGTCATTATACATTTGTCCAAATCCATAGACTGTACAACACCAAGAGTGAGCCCTAAGGTGAACTACGGACTTTGTGTGATTACGAGGTGCTAATGTAAAAATCCTTGGTAAATAAATGTACCATTGTGGAGAGTGATGTTGATAATAGGGGAGTAGTCTATGCTTGTGTGGAAACAGAGGGTGTATGGGGAATCTCTGTACCTCTCAATTTTGTTGTAAACTTCAACTGCTCTTTAAAAAGTAAGTCTTACAAAAAACATCCCAAAGAGATATCCTGGCTATTCACAATAGCCAGGACACAGAAATAACCGATGTTTCCCCCAGTGGATGAATGGATAAAGAAGATAGGGCATATACACACAATGGAATGTTATCCAGCCTTTAAAGAGAGAAATCCTTTCATTTACTACAACATGGATGAGCCTGGAGGACAATATGCTAAGGTAAATAAGTCAGTCATAGAAAGACAAATACTGCACGATTCCATTTATATGAGGTACCTAAAACAGTCAAACTCATAGAAGCAGAGAATAGAATGCTGGTTTCCAGGGGTTGAGAGGTGGGGTAGTGAGGTGTTCAATGTGTGTAAGCTTTCGGTTATGCAACAGGAATAAGTTCTAGAAATCTGTACAACATAACGCCTAGGGCTAAAGATGGTATTGTGCACTTAAAAATTTATTGAGGGTGTGTCTCATGTTGTGTTCTTACCACACAAAAACAAAACAAAACAAAACAAAACAAGACAAAACAAAGAGACATCAGAAATTTTTGGAGGTGATGGAAATGTCTGTTACCTTGATTGTGCTGCTGGTTTTACGGCTGTTTGCATGGGTCCAAACTCATCAAATTTATCCATTAAATACGTGCAGCTTTTGGATATCAACTATTCCATGGTAAAGCTGTTAAAACAAACAAGCAAACATACAAAAAAATTCTACCTGCATCCTTTGGGTGACTCTGATGTGTGTGTGTGTGTGTATGCATGCATGTGTGTGTGTGTGTGTGTGTATGAAGCGGTATAATTTATCTACTAACTGGGAACACTTAGATAACAAAATAAGAGATAAGTCCTATTTGCAATCAGGACCCATCAGACATCGAGGAGAAGTGGTAAGGAGGGACTTCTGGAGGGAATTATGCAGTTGATTCAAGAGATGCTATGCTTGATTCATGCATTCATTCAGCCAACATTGGCTGAATGCTGACTGTGACCTTGACAGGTACTAGGATACAACAAAAAGCAAAAAATGGACACAATCGCTGCCTTCCTAGAGCTCGCAGCCCTAGTGGAGGAGGACAATTTTCCAACAGTCACCCAAATAACCGTGTATAATAATCATAGCTAATATTTACTCAGGTCTTCTTATGTGTCAGACATGATTTCAGCCACTTTTCCTGTATTATTTAATCATCACAAAGAAAAAACAAAAACAAAATTTAAAAAACCTGTGAGTTAGGTACTACTATTATTATCCCCAATTATATTTAAATTATATGGAGGAAAGATTTGTGGTGATATGAGATCATTCCTTGGGGAAACTAACCTGGCCTGTGGGTCGACCCCAGGAAGACTGAGAAAAGATTGTCAAAGGCTGCCCTACCTTGTGTCCAAGGTGGGCAGGGTACTCATCAAGAGGTAGGAAAGTGCTGGGAGTGTATTGGTTTGGGACATTGGTGAATTGTTGGCTGAAGGCGAGAGTGAAAATGAACATTTATTAAGTACTTACTACTTCTTATACGCCGAAGTCTGTGCAGTACTGAACCTTGTCCCTGAATTGTTCTCTGACCCAACTTGAGGGTTCTGATCCTTAAAGGCTGGGGGTGGGGTGGGGGGGATGGCGACGGTTCAGAGATGAAGTGCATCAGGTTACCCATAGGGGAATCTAATTAAAACGAGGTGACCCCTGAGCCCTGGGGAGTGGCAGCTGCATAGGGTTGGCAGTGTCAGATGCCCTGATGGTGGCAGCAGGAGAGTGGCATCTGTGGTGGCAGAAGGGGGCACACCGGTGGCTGCTGAGGTGAACTCACAAATCACCTGGGACCCTGCCAGGGAAAAAGCTCAAAGTTACTGCTTAGTGGATGCTCTCAAAGGCCATCACGGTTTGGGGAAGTGTGAGTTACACACCTGAAGGTTCCCTGCTTATTCTCTTACAGCATCTTTGACGCTTTCTGGTTTCCAAGCATTCAGATTGTTACTGCCTGTGCTGTCTGCTCAGCACTGATGCCACTCAAAAGTTTACGATTCCCCCATGGGAATCATTTCCATCTTCAAACATTGAGCTGTTGCTTCACGTGCTTCACCCGCTCTGCAGCTTTTGATCCTTTTCAAGATGTGCTTGGTGTAGGAAGATGAACTACTGAAAATTAGGGCTTAATTTAATTTGACATACAACAAACACACGCGGATTAATGTTTTTAAAGATCCAGTTATAATTCCTAAGAATGATGGATTATTACAAAGAGAAGTTTTGAATTATCTCGATTCCAGAATCCAGATTTTGAGGGTCCAACGAATTCAGATGCCATTGGATACACCGTATTTCCTGCTCTCTGCATGATTTCTGGTATGTTCCAAACCTCTTTAGATTCAGCACTGATAGCTGTAGACAAATTAACACTGAGCTTAGTTTTAGTTTGGGATTCAGTGTGCTACCCGAAGTGGGTGAAAGCAGTTGAAAATGTTAGATTTCAAACACAAGAGGCGTGTTTATGGAGGGCTAGGACAATGGGTGTACGTATTGGCCAGAACAGTGGTGCTCCAAGTTTGGTGCCTGGACCACCAGTGTCAGCATTCCCTGAGAATTTATTAAAAATGCTAAGTCTCAGGCCTCTCCCAAACTACTGAGCCCGACATTCGGGGTGGGGACAGCAGGCTGTGTTTTAACAAGCCCTCCAGGTGATTCTGGTATATGTTGAAGTTTGAGAACCGCTAAGCTATTCAAAACCGTAGCAGCTTAAATAAAATCAAAGTTCATTTCTCGCTCATGTACTAGCCTATGAATAAGCCATCTAGGGGTGAAATGGCAGCTTCATGATGCCGGGGACCTAGGGTCACTCCACCTGGTCACTCTATTACTCTCACAATGCGCCATCCATCACTTGGTTTGCAGTGGTTACTCCAGGCTGCCTCTCACACCTGCGTTCCAGCTAGCAGGAGAAGGGTCAGAAGGAGAGCGTGGCCTGGGGATTATCACTTACTGTGGCTGTGACTTTTGTGGCTTGAGGTGCGACAGCAAAACTAGCAGGACTTTCTTTTTCCTTCTTCACAATTTTACGGGCAGATTCGTTCTTACCGAAGATCTTTGCAACCTCAGCATACGAGTTTTTTCCTTTCTTTGTTAAGTCGAGAACTTTCACCTTTTCACTTAAAGGAAGTACTTTATGGCTTCTCTTTGGCATATGTGAATTGCCAACATCACTAGTCTTGCCCTTTGGGGCCATTATTAAGTAAAATAAGGGTTACTTGAACTCAAGCACTGAGATACCTTGACAGTTGATCTAATAACGGAGTCGGCTACTAAGTAACTAACGGATGGGATACGCTGGACAAAGTGATGATACACATCCCTGGGGGATGGAGAGGGATGGCGAAAGAGTTCATCGTGCTACTCAGTACAGCACAAAATTTAAAATGTATGAATTGTTTATTTCTGGAATTTTCCATTTAATATTTTCAGAGCGCAATTGACTTCAGGAAATTGAAACCTTGGAAAGTGAAACTGTGAATAAGGGGGGACGACCATATTGTTATTAATGTTATTACTATTTTTCCTCTTAAAACTCAGTAAAATAATCTCTGCAGTAAATTAGCATACCTGAGACAGGTCTGAATCTTCTATAGATAGGCCATAAATAAGGCCATGTGGTTTTAACTCCGCCAGTGTAAAGGGGCGTATTAAGCTCTCTATTATTCATTTATAAGGGTGTCTCTGCCTACTTAAGTGGATTTTTATAAAAAGACCAAAAAAGCCTTATTTCAGTTTGAGTCCACCGGGACGTCCCTGCAGTTATTCATGGTTTGATAAAGAATGGAGACAGAGCTGATATGCCTCTTGGAGGGGACAAAGCCTCACCCTTTGCATCATTTGTCCTTGAGTTCATTTTCCACACCTGTGACAGCTCTTTTTTCAGTCCTGGAGCATGGCCCCCCATATCCACGACCTGCAACCCTAGAGGTTGAGGATCTGTTGTCCTTCTCGAAAAGCCCCTCAGCCCTTTGTGTCCAGGGCTCTGCTGTGGAGTAGAGTGAGCACCCCTGGTCTGCCGTTTGGTGCCAGGGCTGGGATGTCTCCCTACTGCATTGAGGCCCTTGGAGTCCCTGAAAGGCTGGACTCTTCTGCATGCACCACCCGGGTGGTGTCTTGCATATGGTGTGAGTTCAGTGGTATTTACTAAACAAGGGAGGGTTTCAGCAGAATCTGCATGTAGGGGCATTGCAGAAAGCACATTTAAAGCAATACATCAAAAAAAAAATCATTTAACATATGTAACTGAGAAGCAGGTATGTTCTCAATAACTTGGCTAAATGTCATACCCCTACCTTATATAACAAGTCATTTCCCAATTCCTACTACCTGAAAATGTCTTCATATATTATCTGAATTTTCAGAGAGTATGTTTTTCTTCCTTAGTGTTTTTTTTTTAGTAACCCTGACACATAGTTTTATGAAAGAAAATTAATTAGCAAAATAACTTGGCACTGAAGTTTCTAAGTTTATTAAAGTTTTCAGTATGTAATTAGGCTCATTTTATCAGTGATGTATACAATTTACTATTAGGATGGAGCTTAGAAATTGAGGGGTGGCACAATCTGATAAATTCTCTGGAGAGACACCTTTGCTTGCCCTCCTCTTTGTTGAGCACTAGTCTCTAAATCCTCAGATTCTTCCCCAGTCCGTGAGGATGTTTCTAAGACCCCCATCCCCACGTGCATCCGAGGGTGGGGGGAGGGAAGAGGATGCGTGGCCTGCTCTCTCATGCCTTAAATCATGTCTTTCACTCTTTATAGTCTACCTGGGGAGAGGCAGCTTGGAATAATGTGTGGTTAGGAAAGCTGAGAGGGGAGGACAAGATGGAGCCCACGGGAAAAAGAGCAAAACTACTTATTAGGGGCTGATCTTTATGCAACGGGGGTGGTAACGGCTGGGGGGAGGATGGGAACGTCTACTGATGGAGTGACTGCTCTGTGTCAGGAGCTATCACACACATTACCTCAGTGGTGCTTGGATTTCAAGGGTCAGCAGGATTGGATCAAATATTTTGGTTTTCCACGTTCGATAATGCCAGATGAGGGCCTTAGAGAAACAACTACCATCTCATCACCACCATATGAATATGAGAAGGAAGGACATTTCGACACCAGAGAAGTCAGAATATATTATTGTGGAATAAAAGATAGCTTTTCAAATTGAATATATGTTGCTTATGAAAAACTTAAGACACTATCTTTTTTGTATTTTGCCATTTAGTATTAGATTGGTACCGTACAAGGTTTCATTTGTGTACATGATATCCCAGGAAGCAGGTAGCATCCCTACTCCTAGGCAGGGCAGCTACCCCTCTGCATGCTTTGATAAACCCCATGTAATGAGGCCAAAATTTAAACAATGACTCAGATGTACAGAAAATGTTAACTGCCCTGTTTTCTATAACTGATCTCATCTTGCTCTTGTCGTTTCTAATGATGGAGGAAAACACTTGATCTTGACAAATCAAAGTGTCTTCTTGGCGTCTTTCAGTTTTAAATAGCCTATTCGGGTAACTGGTCAGTCTTTCGGGATTCTCTCTAGGGCCTTCCCTACTCCTTTCAAGGTGCTATCTATAACTGGAAGAGCTGCGTGTGCTCCTGGTCTTGCGGTCTCCCACTGAGGTGTCTCTCAGCCTTGGCACCTGTCCTGAGCATGTGCATTGGTGTAGCTTGGACTCCGGGCCACCTGGCTCTGGCTCAGCTGAGACACAGTTCTTCCTGTCCATCCTTCGGGCGTTAGGCTGGCTCCTGCGCCCAATAACTGAGGACCTTGCTGTTGCACCTGGTCACACGTTGCAGCACTTGGGTCTCCTTACTCTAACTCCAGGCTTTATCAGGGTCATGGGTTCTCTCTGTCCTTCCACACCCCCGCCCCTCATGGGAGACCTGGCAATGCCCTCCTTCTTTCCCCACACCCAACACAATTGTGCAGGATCTTGTGAGGCTGCCCTCTGGTCTGCCAGCCTTGGCCCTGCCCTCAGTCACTGCTCCTCTGCACACACACAGCATTGCATGCCTTGCTGAATGCAAGAGCCTTCGAGAATTTATAGGCTCCTTAGACCATGGCTTTCAAACTTCTTTTGACCAGGAGCTACACTAAGAAATATATTTTAAGTTTAGACACGGTGTATGTACAACACACACGTGTATGTAAGAGAAATAAAAAATTCCCCCAATTATGTAGATCCTTCCTACTTGTGGATGCACTCTGATATTTCTAATCTAGTCTAAGTCATTAAAAACCACATTGTTCGGGCTTCCCTAGTGGCGCAGTGGTTGAGAGTCCGCCTGCCAATGCAGGGGACACGGGTTCGTGCCCCGGTCTGGGAAGACCCCACATGCCGCGGAGCGGCTGGGCCGGTGAGCCATGGCCGCTGAGCCTGCGCGTCCGGAGCCTGTGCTCCGCAACGGGAGAGGCCACAACAGTGAGAGGCCCGCGTACCGCAGGGAAAAAAAAAAAACAACAAACACATTGTTCCAGTCTACTACAGTGAGATATATATATATATATATATATATATATATATATATATATTTTTTTTTTTTTCCCAGGGCTCCCTGCATTGGGAGCGTGGAGTCCCAGCCACTGGACCACCAGGGAAGTCCCAAGACTGTTTTCTTCATGCCCCGATGGCTCACTGTCCTAGGATATGCCCCAGGAAGTGAAGCACTGGCTCCCAAATCTTCAGATTCTTCCCCAGTCCATTTGGAGGTTTCTAAGAGTCCATCCCCAAATTCATCCCAGGGTGGGAGAATAAGATAAAGACGTTTGATCTTCTTTCTCATCTCTTAAGTCATGGCCTTTACCCTTTCTAGTCTAGGGTTTATTTTAAGGCCAGTCCTCTAGCTTTGGTTCTTATTATGTAAAATCAGTTGTGGGAGTTCCAAGAAAATCCTTTCAATTCTGATAAGCCCTGTTTTCAAGAATATGGTCTCCTTATCTCACCATGAATTTTAAAAACACTTTAAAAGAAACAACAAGTATTTTTTTGTCTAGTGGTTTCTGTGGGTCAGGAATTTGGAGGCAGATTAGCTGGGTGGCTCTGGCTCAGAGCCTCTTATAAGGTTGCAGACAAGATAACACCTGAAAGCTTTATTGGGTCTGGAGAATCTGCTTCTAAGATTGCTTACTCACCTGGCCGTTGGCAGGAGACCTCCTTTCCTCACCATGTGGGCTTCTCCATTGGGCTGATTGAGAATCTTCATGATGTGACAGCTTGCTTCCCCCGGAGGGAGTGATCCAAAAGTGAGCAAGAAGGAAGCTGCCTTGCCTTCTATGGCTTAGTCTCAGAGGTCACGCACCATCACTTCTTATTCTATAGAAACAAACATTAAGTCCAATGAAAATGTCAGGGGAGGGAAACTGGACCTTTAAAAGAATTTGTGGGAGGGCGGAGTCAAGATGGCGGTGTGGGAAGACACCAGGTAGCATCTCCCGGCAACTAGGGCGCCTGCCGGCTGCTGATGGGGGACCCTGACGCCCAAGGAGACGGGAGGAACCCCCAAGTGAATTGGTAGGATATGGGGGGACAGAGGGGAGAGGAGAAGTGGAGGCCAGACAGGATCGGCACCCCTGAGGCCGGGGAGATCAGGAGAGGCAGGCAGGAGGGGCCGTCTGGAAGGAGCAGGAGAGGAGCGGAGGGCAAGTGCCCCGCCCACTGGAGCCCAGGAAGCCTACTGGGCTCCCAGGTGAGGTCCCCTGCCCTCTGAGCACAGGAGTGGGGGGCACGCCTGGGGCTCTTCTGTCCCTTGAGCCTAAGCCCCACAGCCCCCCAGCCCCCAGGGCCTTTTCCAGCCCTGTGGGTCCTGAGCATTGGCTCCGCCCACTGCCCAAACCTCGCCCATGCTTAGGCCCCGCCCTCCAGCCGAGGCCTTTTCCCCGTTTTTTTCTTTTTTTTTCTTTCTCTTTCCCCTCCTCCTCTTTTTTACTGTGGTGGTACTCTTGTACCTTCCGGTTGTTGATTCATCTCTATTTTAATTTTTATGTTCTTTCTAACATATCTGTTAGTTTCCTAGTCTAATTTTATTTTTTACTTCATTATTGTTCTCTCTTTTTTTTCTGCCACCCCATGTGGCTTGTAGGATCTTGGTTCACAAGCTGGGGGTCGGGCCGAAGCTCCCGCGGTGGGAGCTCCGTGTTGGAACCACTGGACTAACAGAGAACCTCAGACCCCAGGGAATATTCATCGGAGTGAGGTCTCATGGAGATCCTCATCTCAGCACCAAGACCCAGATCTAGCCAACAGCCTACAAACTCCAGTGTTGGAAGCTTCAGGCCAAACAACCAGTAAGACAGGAACACAATCCCACTCATTTAAAAAAAAAAAAAAAAAGAGACGGCAAAATAATATGTCACAGATGAAGGAGAAAGGTAAAAAGCTACAAGACCAAATAAATGAAGAGGAAATGGGCAATCTACATGAAAAAGAATTCGGAGTAATGAGAGTAAAGATGATCTGGAATCTCGGAAACAGAATGGAAGCACTGATTGAGAAAATACAAGAAATGTTTAACAAAGATCTAGAACTAAAGAACAAACAAACAGAGATGAACAACACAATAACTGAAATGAAAAATACTCTAGAAGGAATCAATAACAGAATAACTGAAGCAGAAGAACGAATAAGTGAGCTGGAAGACAAAACGGTGGAAATAACTGCCAAGGAGCAGGATAAAGAAAAAAGAATGAAAAGAATTGAAGACAATCTCAGAGACCTCTGGGGCAATACTAAATGCACCAAACATTCAAATTATTGGGGTTCCAGAAGAAGAAGAGAAAAAGAAAGGGTCTGAGAAAATATTTGAAGAGATTACAGTTGAAAACTTCCCTAACATGGGAAAGGAAATAGTCACCCAAGTCCAGGAAGCACAGAGAGTCCCATACAGGATACACCCTAGGGAAAACCACACCAAGACACATGTTAATCAAACTAACAAAAATTAAATTCAAAGAAAAAATATTAAAAGCAGCAAGGGAAAAACAAAAAATAACATATAAAGGAATCCCCATAAGGTTATCAGCTGATTTTTCAGCAGAAACTCTGCAGGCCAGAAGGGAGTGGCAGGATATACTTAAAGTGACGAAAGGGAAAAACCTACAACCAAGATTACTCTACCCAGCAAGGATCTCATTCAGATTCGACAAAGAAATCAAAAGCTTTTC
The DNA here is from genome assembly GCF_011762595.2 of Tursiops truncatus. NCBI lineage: Eukaryota > Metazoa > Chordata > Mammalia > Artiodactyla > Delphinidae > Tursiops > Tursiops truncatus. The sequence goes on along the minus strand of NC_047039.1, from coordinate 9,695,207 downwards.
AGACAAGCAAAAGCTAAGAGAATTCAGCACCACCAAACCAGCTTTACAACAAATGCTAAAGAAACTTCTCTAGGCGGGAAACACAAGGGAAGAAAAAGACCTACAATAACAAACCCAAAACAATTAAGAAAATGGGAATAGGAACATACATATCAATAATTACCTTAAATGTAAATGGACTAAATGCTCCCACCAAAAGACACAGATTGGCTGAATGGATACAAAAACAAGACCCATATATTTGCTGTCTACAAGAGACCCACTTCAGACCTAGGGACACATAAAGACTGAAGGGGAAGAGATGGAAAAAGATGTTCCATGCAAGTGGTAATCAAAAGAAAGCTGGAGTAGCAATACTCCTATCTGATAAAATAGACTTTAAAATAAAGTCTGTTATAAGAGACAAAAAAGGACACTACATAATGATCAAAGGATCAATCCAAGAAGAATATATAACAATTATGTTTATGCACCCAATACATAAGGCAAATGCTAACAACCATGAAAGGAGAAATCGACAGTAACACGATAATAGTAGGGGACTTTAAGACGCCACTTACACCAATGGACAGATCATCCAAACAGAAAATAAATAAGGAAACACAGCTTTAAATGACACAATAGGCCAGACAGATTTAATTGATATTTACAGAACATTCCACCCAAAAGTGCAGAATACACTTTCTTCTCAAGTGCACAGGGAACATTCTCCAGGATAGATCACATCTTGGGTCACATCTTGGATCACATCTTCAACACCCACTTATGATCAACCTCGGAAAATTTAAGAAAATTGATATCGTATCAAGCATCTTTTCTGACCACAATGCTATGAGATTGGAAATCAATTACAGGAAAAAAAATGTAAAAAACACAAATACGTGGAGGCTAAACAGTGCACTATTAAATAACCAAGAGATCACTGAAGAAGTCAAAGAAGAAGTAAAAAAATACATAGAAACAAATGACAATGAAAACAGGACGACCCAAAACCTATGGGATGCAGCAAAAGCAGTTCTGAGAGGGAAGTTTATAGCAATTCAATCTCACCTCAAGAAACAAGAAAAATCTAAAATAAGCAATCTAACCCTACACTTTAAAAAACTAGAGAAAGAAGAACAAAGAAAACCCAAAGTCAGTAGAAGGAAAGAAATCATAAAAATCAGAGCAGAAATAAATAGAAACAAAGAAAACAATAGCAAGGCTCAATAAAGCTAAAAGCTGGTTCTTTGAGAAGATAAACAAAATTGATAAACCCTTAGCCAGACTCATCAAGAAAAAAAGGGACAGGATGCAAATCAATAAAATTAGAAATGAAAAATCACAACTGACACTGCAGAAATACAAAGGATTATAAGAGACTACTACAAACAACTATATGCCAATAAAATGGACAACCATAAAGAAATGGACAAATTCTTGGAAAGGTATAATTTTCCAAGACTGAACCAGGGAGAATTAGAAAATATAAACAGACCTACTATCACAAGTAATGAAATTGAAACCATAATTAAAAATCTTCCAACAAACAAAAGTCCAGGATCAGATGGCTTCACAGGTGAATTCTATCAATCATTTACAGAAGAGCTAACACCGATCCTTCTCAAACTCTTCCAAAATATTGCAGAGGGAGAAACACGCCCAAATTCATTCTACAAAGCTACCATCACCCAGATACCAAAACCAGAAAAAGATATCACAAAAAAAGAAAATTATAGACCAATATCACTGATGAACATAGATGCAAAAATCCTGAACAAAATACTAGCAAACAGAATCCAACAACATATTAAAGGGATCATACACCATGATCAAGTGGGATTTATCCCAGGTACACAAGGATTCTTCAATATACGCAAGTCAATGTGATACACCATATTAACAAATTAAGGAATAAAAACCGTATGATCATCTCAATAGATGCAGAAAAAGCTTTTAACAAAATTCCACATCCACTTATGATAAAAAATCTCCAGAAAATGGGCATAGAGGGAAACTACCTCAACATAATAAGGGCCATATATGACAAACCCACAGCAAGCATCATACTCAATCCCACTATTGGGCATATACCCTGAGAAAACCATAATTCAAAAAGACACATATACCACAATGTTCATTGCAGCACTATTTACAATAGCTAGGACATGGAAGCAACCTAAGTGTCCATCGACAGATGAATGGATAAAGAAGATGTGGCACAGATATACAATGGACTATTACTCAGCCATAAAAAGAAACAAAATTGAACTATTTGTAGTGAGGTGGATGGACCTAGAGTCTGTCATACAGAGTGAAGTAAGTCAGAAAGTGAAAAACAAATACTATACGCTAACACATATATATGGAATCTAAAAAAAAAAAAAAGGTTATGATGAACCTAGTGGCAGGACTGGAATAAAGATGCAGATGTAGAGAATGGACTTGAGGACACGGGGAGGGGGAAGGGTAAGCTGGGACGACATGAGAGAGGGGCATGGACATATATATACTACCAAATGTAAAATACATAGCTAGTGGGAAGCAGCTGCATAGCACAGGGAGATCAGCTCGGTGCTTTGTGAAAACCTAGAGGGGTGGGATAGGGAGGGTGGGAGGGAGGCTCAAGAGGGAGGGGATATGGGGACATATGTATGCATAGGGCTGATTCACTTTGGTGTACAGCAGAAACTAACACAGTATTGTGAAGCAATTATACTCCAATAAAGATCTATAAAAGAAAAAAACAATTTGTGGACGTATTTTAAACCTCCATAATAATTAGTATATCTTTTCAGATAACTAACAACGCAAGGTAGTACAGACTAGGTGCTACCTGAGTGATGCAAGTGGTGAGTGCTATGGGGCAACCTAAGCTCAATGAATAACCGTGTTTTCTTGTGCAATCAGGGAAGGTTGCACAGAGAAGATGAGTCTTGAATTGAATGAAGAATAAGGTCGGAAAACCAGAGAGAATCAGGCAGGCATTCCAGTTGGTATAGACTGAGTGAATCAAGTGGGAGGGAGGTTCTCACCTTAGATGTCAAAGTCCCCAGACTACTTACTCCATGTTACCTCCTCTATTTTCCCATCCACCACCATCCACACTCCCGACCTCCACCATCTAGGCAGTCTTGGAAGTTTCCCTTTTGCAACATTTGATTAGACTGTGGACCAGTGACTACTCTTCCCCCCCCCCCCGCATTCTTTTTCCAAATTGATTTTAATATCCTGCTTCATCATTGTACACCAGGTGTGTGGGGGAGAGAGTGCGAGGAGGGAAGAGACACCTCACTTTTTTAGTTTATCGGTCACTGGATCATGTGCTTGGAACTTTAAAATAGGGTGTGTCCTATATGTTAGAAGAAGGGGATATATTCATATATATATATATATGCACACACATATATACACATATACATATACATATATACACACATACGGATATCTCGATGGCCAGCGGAATGGACTGTAAGAGTTGTCCACCAAAGTACATTCTTACCTTCTTCCTTTGTTACTAGAACTGCCTAGTGTTAGCTGGATCTGTGGTTGCCCAGCTAGAGAACTCTACCTCCCACCTTCCCAACAGTTAGATGTGGCTGTGTGTCCAACCACGTCAATGGAATGAGGAGAAATGACATGTGCTACCTCTGGGACACACTCCTAGGAGTACTGAGATGTTCACCCCTTTCCTTTCTGCCTTTTTGCTGGGCTCAGATACAGATGCGCTGCCAGATTCTGGGATGGTGGTTACGTATGTGGATAGCAGTGCTGCCCTCCTAGTCCTGGACCAGTACATGAGAGAAAAAACCAAAACAAAAACTATCTTGTTTCAAATATAATACCTTTGGGTTACAGCAACCTAAGCTGTATTCCAACGAAAAGCTAGGCCTAGTTTTGGAAAAGAGTATTAAATATTCCTTTCTCCAAGGGGCAAGGCAGAGCCATTCCTGAACACACGGAAAAGAAACTTTTGCTATTCTAAGTCAACGTTTTGACCCAACTTAACCAAATACGTAATCACTGTACACTTAATTTGAGCCAATATAGTGTGAGATAGTACGGAAGAAAAGACACGGTCCTGCTCAGTGCTCTATTTCTGGATCGTTACATAATAGAAGAAATAAACTTCTATTTTGTTTAAACTGATGTATTTTGGGTATTTGTTATACCAAAGAGGATGCTTAGACTGCATCCTAAAGAACATACATTGTTAGAATTTGTTGGAAAACCAGAGCATAATCACAAAAATAACACTTCAAAGCAGTGCGTGCCCAATGGGGAATATGGACAAAAAAAGACTCTCTCAGTGTGGAGAAGCTCAGAAGGGTTTAGGAGATTCTGAAGAAATCGAAAACTTAGTGATGAAAATGGCATCATTGAAGGCAGGAATATTAATTCTTTCCTAAACCAACCAACCAGCCAACCAAGCAACCAACCTCAGTGTAACTTTTCTCTCAACTATTCTGGTAAATGAGATAAGAAACCCCTGTTTTATGAAAAAAGGTATTTTTTTCTTTTAAAAATTAAAAAAAATTATAATAATAAAAGTATCACAGCCAGGGGAATACTTGAGAACACTGTAACAATATGTACCATTTCAAACCAGAAGTTTAAAGAAAGTGAAAACCAGTCAACCATTACCATGAACAACAAAACTGCAAACAGTTTTTCAATTTTTTTCTAGTCTTTCTTCAGTGGGTGTGCAAGGGGAGGTGTATGCATTATACGTGTACTACATACTACACGTATACATACTGTAGCTTTGTTGAGGTTTCTTAACATTACGTAAGTACTTCTCCTTGACATGAAAAATTCTTCGGTTTTGTGTGTGTGTGTGTGTGTGTGTATGTGTGTGTCACATGGGATCTTAGTTCCTGGACCAGGGATGGAACTGGCGCCTACTGCAGTGGAAGCACGGGGTCTTAACCACTGGACTGCTGGGGAAGTCCCCAAATTCTTCAGTTCTTAATTTCATACAATCAACCACAAAACACAGAAAAAGAAAACACAGACTATTTCCTTTGACAGAAGAATGATCTTACGACCTAGAAGGGACACCTTGTAAAGTTTTCAGGAAAGGCCTGTAGAACCTACTTCATATAATCTCCTGGCAAAACCAAATAAATCGGAAGTAAAAACCGAGGCACACTACACAGACAGAGCCCATATTACAAAACAAACATTTTGACCGAGTTTTAATGTTACCTGTCTGGCCATATTCTACAATACAGTAGGTCTAATCCTCCTGTCCTCAGGTTACAGTCCAGACCACATGAACACAAAGAGGTAACTAAACAAGATAGAGAGGTAACTAAATCCACTGGGGAGGTTGGCTCAAAGCCTTCTCATTTCTCTGGGTGCTAATCTGAAGTTCCTTCCTTCATGAGACTATCCGCCCACTTTGGCAGAACATTCGTGTAAAACCAAAATTTCACATATGCAACTCCCAAGTCACCCATCTGCCTCCACCCACCTTATTTTTGGGGTTGAAAATCTGTCATAGGAGCAAATGTTACGTCCCATGATTTGAGAGCCAAGAATGATCCAATAGAACGCTTAAGTTCACCCGAACTGCGTTAATGGGGTATCAGTGCCTTGTTCCTATTTTTCCCCCTTGTGTTTATCAGTATATTATTTCTATGTGTGTGCATATAAATATGTCTATAAAACATTATATTGAATTATCTTTCCTATTCTTAACTTTTTGAAAATTGTGCTTAGTTTTCACTTCGGATAATCATCTTTTTGATAATTTATCATCATAATGGCTCCAGTGGAAACAGATATAGTTACCAGTTTGTAAGGTAGGTAGTCGTACAGCTTACTGGGCACACCGAGCAATTGTTAAGGAGGTTGTGAAATGCGAACGAACTTCAAAGTCAAAAGCCGGGCATTATTTTTTTGGCCCCTGCCGCTTCACGTACTTTGTACCGCCATTACTACACTTTGTCTTCCGCCCGGGAACTTTGCACCTAAGGGAAGCAAGGAAAACTCGCAGGTGCCTCCCCGGACCCGGCCCCACGCCAGGGCGAGAACACGCCCTCGGTCCCGGCCCTCCCGGCACGAGGCTGAGGTAATCACTCGATTCCGGGGCGGGGGCAGCACAGCCCGCCGCGTACGTGCCCCCGCTGACCCGCCCGCCCGCCGGCCGGCCAGTGCACCCAGCTCCCGCCGCCCCGCGCCGGCCGCCCACTCCGCAGCGGCGCCTCGGCTCCCGACCGCGCCGGTCCGCCCGGCGGCCCCTAGGCAAGCCACCCACCCATGCTCGCCGCCACCAGGACGGCCCACCAGCTCTTCCAGAGAATGGGTAACTCCGCCTCCAACATCGTCAGCCCACAGGCGGCCCTACCGGGCCGGAAGGAGGCGATCGCCGTAGCGGGTAAGGACGCGGGCACGCACAGAGGGCGCGGTCGTCGCCGCTACGCACGCGCATCTTCTGGACGCCAGAAGGGAGCCGGGGGCCAGCCTCGGGAGGGTCGGCAGCCGGCGTTCTGCGCAGGCGCGGAGGGCGCTGGCAGGGGAGGGGGCCAGGGGTAGCTATTCTTTCTTTGTTTGGGTTCTCACCAGCTAAAACAACGCGAAACGCGTTGACTGGACCTACTACGGTGGTATAATTCACCTACAGTGCAAATACCCCGGCGGCTTCAAACTTCGGGCGGGAAAAGCACTGACCCAATTTTCGCCCTTTCCCACGGTGTACATCCCCTTTCCTTTTGGCACCGGCCGCTGGGATGCAGGCCACTTGCAGCGGTGCTGCGGCGTTGTGTTGTCACTGGAAGCAATGGAATGTTACAGAGCGATGAATACTGCAGTTTTGAAATTGTTTCTCACTTCACTGTTCTGGTTGTAGGAATTATCCTCAGGCTACCATTATCCTCCAGAACTGCCCGGTTTCCTCCAGTTGGCAGGAGCTGCCCCTGGCCCTATGCTCCCGGGTTTGCCTGTGTGTGTCAGCCATGCAGAAGAGCTGTGCTTCCCAAACTTAAAAATAATTTTCCAATCTCATACCAATACTTCTGGAGAGTATAATAAAATATATATAAAATATAATGAAAGTGAAATGCTAGAAAAATGAAATAAAATGAATAAAAATGAAAAAATATAATAAAAATGAAATGCTAGAAACTGCTCTAAAAGTTTCGAAAGCTTAACTCTAATTTCTGTCTCAGCCCTATAGAAGGTCGCAGATAGCACGTGTCCACCAACCTGAGGACCATACTTTTTGAGAAGAATTACCTTGGTGCATTGCTTCTCAAAGTGTAGTCCCAATGATATCTTTTAAATACGCCCTTCCGGTGATAGTAATGCACTTGGTAGTTTGTAAACGGGTGCCTTAGAGGTGTTGGAGGATTAAGCGGTGACTAATCTTTTATGTATGGCTCGATGCCAAGATAAATCCTGCATTTACAGTTTTCTAGGGATTCTTCCATCTTTCTTTAACTTAAAGAATTGTTGAGTATATATAGGAGGAGGTCGTTCTGAGGGTCTGTGTATCATACACAATACTCAGTATGAGAATGGAGAAGGTAGAGGTCTTTGGATTTGAGGCAGTTTGGGAACTGATGCTGTGTGACCTGTTTCTCATTCACCTACATGAGCAGTTCTATTTCCTATGTCCCATATCACTTCACTCCCAGCTCATTGATAGCCTTAAAAAGCTTATTTTATTTTTGACTCAAATTCAGAGAATGAATTTCGAAAAAAAAAAATCCAGATTATCTTTAACTCTGTCTCTAAATTGCATAACCCCATTATCTAAACTTTATCTTGAAAGAGAATTCTCTTTTAACAAACTAGGATTCATAAGTGGATATTTAAAGGCAATAATTCTCAATGCTGAACTTTCCCAGCTTGTATGAAACTTCCTCTTTACACACTACAGTGTCTGTGGTATGTCCTCCTAGACATCTAGAAACAAACAAACCAAAAACTCCTGATCAGATTTCCAAACTGGTTCAAGGTTAAAACTGACCACAATTTAGTTCTTCTTTATCTTAACTAAGGTCTTCCCACTCAGTTCTTTAGTATATAAATGATACTTCTGGTAAAAGATTAACATGACAGAAACAAGCCAATGATTTCTTTTTCTATGCATCTAATAACTCTGACTGCAAAACCTCAGGACTTGGTTCTTGTCCAGGCTCTTCTGCCTTTTTATATAGCCATGCATACATTGCTATATCTGGACCAGTGAACTGTTTTTTTTGGTGTAGGGCCAAGCCTATAAGGCACATGTCCTTTTTGTTCAGCTGTTGTAACTTCCACCCCTGCAAATACTTAAATTTTAGATTGTGGCCTTTCCTATCTCTACCCCTGGTACTGCTGCCTTGACAGGTTGCCGAAGGTTCTGATTGGCCCAAGAAATGGGCAGTGTTACCTCTTTGGTGAGTTTTCAGTGGCTGTAAGATAGAAGCTTAGGGACTTAATATTATTGTTTTGAAAGTTAAATTCATCTCTACTCCAACCTCCAATCTGTTTAACAGCTTTTCACCTTTCTGTATTACCTCTGTCTATGTCTGTTGTTATTTGCAACCTATCCTTAGTTAATTTATAAAGGTAACATGGTTTCAGGAAAAATACAAATGATATTTTTATTTTGTTCTAGAACAGGATGCACTAATTTAAAAAATTCATATGGAAAAATAAGCAGGAATAGTTAATGGTAACTGTAAAAGAAGAACAAAGAGGGACAACTAGCCCTTGCACATAGTAAAAGTGAAGCTTAATAATTTAAACAGTGTGGGACTGGTCCATGAATAGATAGGTCGATAGAAAGATCAGAAATTCTTAAATACGTATGAGAATGTAGCATATGGTACAGGTGACATCTCAAATCAGTGGGGAAAAGATGGAATATTCAATAAATGGTTATGGGACAACTGAGTAGCCATATGGAAAACAAACAAACAAACAAAACCCCCCCAAAAAAAACCCCACCATAGTTGGATCTGTACTTCACATCTTAAACCAGGATAAGTTCCAAAAGATATATGTTGATAATAGCTCACTCTTATTGAGTGTTTACTATATGCTGGACACTGTAGTAATTGATTTACATTTACTAATACGTTTAATCTTCACAACAACCTGAGGAGGTGGTAACCTGTTACCACTTGTAGGTGTGGAAACTGAGGCCTATAGAGTTTAGGTGACTTATACAAGGTCATATAGCTAATAAGTAGTGGATCTGGGATATGAATATAGGCAGTTTGCCTCTAGGGTTTGTGATCTTAACTACTATATGTACTGTTTTTTCATTTAGTTAAATGTAAAAAATGAAATAATTTAAGGATGAGCAAGGGAGAATTCCTTTAGAAAGGAAAGCCTTTTTAACCATGACTTGAAAATCAGAAGACTTAAAAAACTGATAAATTGGATCACAACAAAATAAAAATCTTCTGCAGGCAAAAATTACCGCAAGCAAATTCAAAAGACAAACTGGGGTAAATATTTGCAACTCATATCGTAGGTGAAGGACTAATCTCCCTAATATATAAGAAGCTTCTAGAAGATAATAAGAAAACACCAACATCCATTAGAAAAATAGACAAAGGTTATGAGCAGTTTACAGAAAAGGAAGTATAATTGGCTCTTAAACATATAAAAAGATGCTCAGCTTCATTCATAATGAGGAGAATGCAAGTACCATTTTTCATTCTTCAGACTGGCAAAAATCCAGAAATTTGATGATACACTTTGTTGGTAAATCCTTGAGGGAGAAGACACTCTTGTACATAGCTGGCAAGAATGTAAATTGGCTCAACTCTTATGGAAGGCAATTTGGCCATATCTGTCAAAAATTTAAATGTGTATACCTTTTGACCCAGGAATTCAATTTCTGGGAATTTATCCTACAGATATACTTGCATTCGTGCCAAATGATGACTGTACCAGGTTATTCACTGCAGCTTTTCTTGCAGTAGTCAAAGATTGGAAACAACCCAAACGCCCATCAATAGGGGCTAGTTAAATTAATTATGGTTCATCCTCACAATGGAATATGCAGCTGTAAAAAAGAACATGGAATATCTATATGAATGGGTATGGAGAGATTGCCAAGATATAGTGTTAGGTGAAAAATGCAAGGTCAGAACAGTGTTATATGTTAACTTTTGTGTGAACAGGGAGGATAATAATAATGTTTATGCACAAAGAAACTTTGGAAGGATAGATAAGAAAGTAATGGCCACGGAGAGGGCGATGCAGTGAGCTGATGGTGGAGGGGAGACACAGGTGGGAGACTTGACTCCGTGCTTTTTTTTAACTTTTGGTTCGAGTTAAGTAACTCCACTTTGAAGATGATCTCTTTCTGCTGTTTTTAGTCTAATTGACCACCTTACTATCATCTTTTTTTCATCCCTATTTCAAGTTCTTTTTTTTCCTTTTTAAATTTTGCTCTTTTTCATGTCAAGTTCTGTTTTTCTTCCCCAACTTGCTTTTGTAATCAAAATCCACATTTTGGCGTGATTTAAAAATCTAAATTTAGAGGGTGAAATTGGAATAAGTTAATCCAAATCATTTTACATTTCATAAATATTCATTTTTATTGAAGTGTCAATTGTGGTGGCATCATTTATACAAAGAAAAGATCCTTGGGGACAAATTCCTTCCACTATTATGTAGAAGGCATTATGTGTATTTCTTTTATTTTGAGTGATGTACATAGACTTTTAAAAGAAAATCATGGAAAACAAATTTCCTTTTAGAAAAATTTTCACCAGTGTGTGATTAACTTCTAAATTGTAGGACACAGAGCTATTATCTCTCCTCTTTGCATCCTGTCTAAAGCTCTTTATTTTACTCTCTGTTTCAGAATCCTCAGTACTTTCCTGAAGTCCCTGGGATAAGGGTATTCCATATCTCCCACCATCTGACCCTTACCTTCCCAGCCTTTTTTCCTACTGTGCCCCTATAGAACCCCATCTTCTGGCTAGCATGTGTTTCAGTGTTTTGCCTCTGGAAACATTCATGTGATTTTACCCAAGTGGGTTCCACACGCTAATCTTTTCATTTAGTCATTCATTAAATGTTTATTAAATGCCTGCTTGGGTAAAATATTGTGATTTCCATATATCCTTATCCTGCTCTTCCTCAAAACTTACCCTGCTTGAATTCCCTTTCTCCTATAAACCCATGCCTTTCCTCTCCAACCTAAGCAATCCCTTTCTTCTCTACTAGACAAATAATTTTGAACTATTTTATGAATCCTTCTATCAGATCTTGCATTGCTACTGAGGTGCTTTTTTGCTACCCAGGTTATTAAATCTCTGTCTTATTGTAGTAGGGGTGGGGTGGGTGTGCAGCCGTTATCACGAGACCTTTAGCGCATCAGTTAGAGGTCCCACTCCGCCAACAGTCAGCCTGACAGTGGTCCTCAAGGCAGACAGTGCAGTGAGAGGCCGATCGTGGCCGTTTCCCCGGAGCCCTCCATGCCCTCCGGTCTTGGGGCTGGCGGGTGAGCTGGGGGCTCAGGGACAGGCTGAGGGCTATGTCCCGCAGAGCCCCAGAGTCCATGCCATGGGTGCCTGCTGGCCAGGCCCAGGCCTTGAGGCAGCAGCGAACATCTTCCTCATCCACCTCTGCTACCTAAAGGGGGTGGCTGTCTGCATGGGTGGCAGTCCACGGAGGCCTCAGCGACTGGAGTATACGGACACTGCCATCAAGGTAACAGCTTCAGCCAGCTTCAGCCTCTCTGTTCAAGTTTCAAAAATTGGTCCAGCTGAGATCAGTTGTCTACCCCTAGGAGGTGGCCATAGGTCAGGGTTAAGTTGCAAGGACATTGCACAGCATTACTTCAGGTCCACCTCTGTGGTTGGGCTATTCTCAAAGAAGGGCAGTTGTCATGAGCTGGGAATTCACCTGATGGGTATTTGCTACAAGAGGTATTACATTAATCATACACAAATGATTCTCTCCAGTTTAAATGCAAAGCCTGAGGGCCGGCTGGATCCTGGGCGCCTTGCCCCCCTCAGTGATGACAGCTGGGCCAGGTCTGGGGACCTGGCCCTGAGGGCAACGCCAGCTGAGATCTGACTCTTTAGCCTGGCCTGGGCACTGGCGGGAGGACCCAGACTGGGTGCTGGACAGACGCTCCTGGGCAGGGTAACCGGCCGGCGCAGGGACCCCCCTCCTCTCGGCCAGGGCCTGGACCTCGGAGGGCGAAAGTTGAGCCTTGGGACCTTGCTCTCTCTTGTCAGGACAGAGAATAACAATTTGTTTTGGTGAAGGTTTACAGGAACATCGTGACCTGACGTGACCCAACCTCAGGAGCAAAGGATCTGACACCAAGAAGTTTCACAGCTAACCACGCGCCTCCCTCACCTTTCCTATAAAAAGGCTTTGCTGAAAGCATTCCGGGAGTTCGGGGTTTCTGAAGCATGGGCCGCCTGTCTCCTTGCATGGCCCTGCAGTAAGCCTTTCTCTGCTCCAAACTCTACCGTTTTGGTATTGTTTGGCCTCACTGTGCGTCGGGCACACAGACTTGTGTTTGATAACATTATCTCCCCATATGAGTGTGAGCTCCCCAGAAGGATGTCTGTCCAGAGTGGGGAGCCATGTTTCACTCCTTAAAGGGAGGGACTGGACCATGTTTGATACTTATTTTATCCTGTAGTGTGTAGCACTTCACAAAGGGTACTGCCTGCCTGCATCAGACACTCAGTAATGTTTTGTGGATATTGGGGGAGAATGTGGTTAATGCCTGAAAACAAAGCCCAAGAAGGTGGTTTTTTTATGTGACCATCGTGTGACCAATGGTGACCCAGAGAAACTAGCAAAAACATAATATGTTTTATCCATGGGGTACATATTCTGAATTTTTTTCCCACTAGTGGTGGTGGATTTGTGCTGATTTCAGAATTCCCTCTCAATCACTCTTGTGACCAGTGGTAAACTTTTCGACTGGCCAGGATGAATGATGGGAAGCCCCTTGTCTTCAAATCTCTGAGCAGGGACGTGCTAGGGACCTGCAGCAGCGGTGGGGAAAAGGATGTCATGCTCAGCACAGCCCTTGGGGGGCCCCGTCCTGCTCCCCTCTGGTTCAGGGGACACAGCGAGCCCCTGTATCAGCTGGGGAGGGAGGAGAGTGACGACAGCTGGGTGAGGAGACTCAGCCTGTGACATGGGTCCCAAGAGAGCCAGCAGCCTCCAGGCCCTCAGCAAGGACCAGAGTGAAGGCCTCTTTGCCGAGCTTGGTCTGGCCCCTTCACAGACCCCAGTGGCCTGGGAGCCATCACCCCTGCTGCCTTGGCAGATGACCAGGCCCCTTCTCATACTACAGCAGCTGGCTGTAGCCCCTGCCATCCTGTGCCAGCCCAGATCTCGAACTCTGGCACTGTACGAAAGACTGAATTCTGCAGAAGATGGTTTCAGGGTGTCAGTGTGAGGAAGAAAAGTTGTGGATCTTCTACATCCTGTTCTTTCATCTTTCTTCCCTCATAAGTCTGCAGTTTGTCTGAGAGCATCAGAATATCTAATGTTTTATGAAATAGTAGCATTAGAGTACAAACTACTTCAGGGCAGGATTTTGTCTTATTCTTTGTGTCTGGAACACAGTAGGTTGACAATAAATATTTGCTGAATGACTATAGCATATTATGTTGTGATCTCTTTGATGGGCAGGCCCCTCAAAAACATACCTGTGTTGTGATACAGAATAGATAGTCAATAGCTGTTTGAATGGGCTCTAGGTACTTTCTCCATAAGCATCTTAGCTGTAGACATCTTTGCTGCAAGCATTTTTTGCTGCAGAACTAACTGGCAGTTTTGCTGTGAAAGATGAAATAACTGGTTGACAGTTTTTGGTTTGACAGTTTGGTTTTAACTGGTTGAAATGCGTTAGCATTTCTTCCACTTAGTGACATTATTGATGGCTTTACTGAGCTGACAGATGACAGTGATTTGCCCCAAGAGTAGGTTTTTTAGTTTGAAACACACTGCATTGGAGGAGGAAGAGGCTAAGGACCTCAAAGGTGCAGAGTTGAACCCACGTTTCCCGTAGAACTTTGGAACATCTATCAATGGACATGTGCCAACGTGCTAAGAACACACAACAGAGTGGAGGCTTTCACAAGGCAACACAGAGCTCAGTTACAAATGCGCATGCTAGTGTTTGGAAACTGATACCTCTCTTAATGAAGGAAGAAATTTTAGTGAAAATTTGTCTGATGCTGAACAAGGAAATGAATCAACAAGCAAGAATAAAGTATAGAACGCAATGAATGAAAGACTTGGAAGACGAGTTTTCAGGTACAACCCACAAAGTAAAATCAGTTATTTGGGCAGTATCACCATGAATCTACACTTCTCATGTTTTATTACGTCCTTTTTAATGTCCCTCTTTTATTTTTCATTATTTTATCTTTCAGGGCAAAATTGCCTTACGTCCAATTACTTAACCCAGTGGAAATGTTTGTGGCAAAAATGCATCAGGGGGCTTCCCTGGTGGCACAGTGGTTGAGAGTCCGCCTGCCAGTGCAGGGGACACGGGTTCGTGCCCCGGTCCGGGAAGATCCCACATGCCGTGGAGCGGCTGGGCCCGTAAGCAATGGCTGCTGAGCCTGCGTGTCCCTCCGGAGCCTCTGCTCCGCAGCGGGAGAGGCCACAACAGTGAGAGGCCCGTGTACCGCAAAAAAAAAAAAAAAAAAAAAGCATCAGGCAACATTGTCTCTGGCAAGAATGCTTATGAAAGCACTGGACACGGGTTGAGTAATGGAGAGGAGAATAGCACATTGAAGAAGACAGGAAGGGTGGGCACCTGGGGACTTGGGATTGCCACTGTTTGCTGGTTTCTGTGTTAATAGTCTTTCCTATTATACCGGAAAAATGTGTTACCTACATAGCATTTTGACAGCCAAATGTAAATGTATGTGATAAGGAGTGGGCCATATTTGAAGAATGGAGCATCAGTCCACCCTTGGTACGTGATGGCAGCCTCCTTAGCTGTCACTTCTTCCTTCCTGGAGTTCAGAGCATCAGCCCAGGCTCGGCTGCACAGAGCTGAGTTTTCTCCATGCTGCCCAGACCTTTGGTTACGTCAGATTTCTAGTAGGCCGTGGGTTTGTCATCATGGGGTAGTTCAGTCATTTTAACTTGTGTCTATCTCCTCACCAACTTTTAAGCTAAGAGATGGTGAGAGGTTGGGAGAGTCTGACATCTGCCTTGTCTTTGAATAAGTGGAATTGGCATTTGCTGGCATCACCTCTGTCATTGCCTGCATTTTACTGCTTTACTCTTTGTACTGTCTTCTCCTGGCTGGCTGGCTAGCTTCTTCCCAACCACTCTCATCTGTGCATGGCTTCTGAAAGCTAGATCTCATCTTGCAAAAGTTCCGCTTCCCATTTCCAAATTCTTAGAGGATACGTATGTCCGGCCATAACCCCAAACTCAGTTCTAAGACCAAACTTACCATTTTCCTTTCAAAACACTGGATACATATTTTAATTTCCCCATTTCTGTCGTGGCACTACTCTCCCCCAAACCTTAGCCACATTCATCTTCGATCCTTGCCTCTGTATTTAAACTGCTGCTCTTCCAGTGAGTCTTGATTGTTCCTTGCCTTCTGTATTAGTCAGGGTTTTCCAGAGAAACAGAACAATATATATATTAGTATGAGGGACTGGAGCACATGATTATGGAGGCTGAAAAGTCCAAGATCTGCTGTCTGCAAGCTGGAGGCCCAGGAGAACTGGTGATGTAATGCAGTCCAACCCTGAAAGCTGAGAACCAGGGGAGCCAATGGTGTAAGTTCCAGTCTGAGTCTTAAAGCCTGAGAACAAGGAACATCTGATGGGAGGAGAAGATGGATATTCCA
Organism: Tursiops truncatus; assembly: GCF_011762595.2. Taxonomy (NCBI): domain Eukaryota; kingdom Metazoa; phylum Chordata; class Mammalia; order Artiodactyla; family Delphinidae; genus Tursiops; species Tursiops truncatus. The sequence continues at coordinate 9,679,414 of NC_047039.1, read as the reverse complement.
GCTCAGAGTGACTTCCCCATTCTTCCATCTTTTACTTCTAATCCGATTGGATTGAATGAGCACCCCCCCCCCCCATATTGGTGGGATCATCTTCTTTACTCAGTGTACCAACTCAAATGCTAATCTCTTCTGGAAGCACCTTCACAATACACATGGAAATAATGTTTTACCAGCTATCTGGGCATCCTTTAGCCCAGTCAGCTTGGCACAGAAAACTAACCATCACACTTGCCTTGTTCACTGCTTTCAGCCTTCCCAGTCTGTCATGAGCACCACTACCAGGCATCTGTTTAAACCTCAGATTTCTGTCACTGCTAAGAAAACAGCGGTAACTGTGAGATCTGGGTGATGACTTTCTTCATCCTGGGGTTAGAAACATTCTTTGACTTGCCGCTAATCTCAGTGTTCCTGATCTCTGCTTCCACTGCTGAGGCTGACTTCTACTCTTAGTACCTTCCTCTGGGAAGTTTGCTTTTTTCCTCACAGCCCATCTCAATCTTCCTGGGCCTTTCAAGGCTAATCTCAGTTCTTCCCCTTCCATGCTGCCTTTTGGGGACTGTTTCAGCATAGATTGCTCTCAGAACTGGAGGTGGAGCTAGGGCTTTGAGGCCCTGTTTTACACTTTCATTCCAGTGTGTCTTCTTAAGGGATGTAAAGGTTGAGTTCCTTTAATGCATTTGGAGCTCAGAGATTGCCATTGTTCTCCCTTGCGTTTCCTGAACTTCTAACCTGGTTACGGTGCCATGTGGGCATGACCAGAGCTCTTGGATTACAATGGTCAGACTGCTTAGTCTTCTGGTAACTTCCTCTCTGGATGTCCTATCAAAACGTTCGTCCCATTTGGTGAGACACTTGACTACTTTGATCATGATGCTGTTAAAATAAGCTGAGGCATATTAAAACTTTTAAGAGTCTATCTGAGCAAAAACTGATTGGAATTGGGCAGTATCCCATCTAGCTGATAGAAAGGGGCTCTGAGGAGCTGTACAAAATGAAAGATTTTTATAGCCAGAAGGAAGCGGGGACAAGGAAGTTGTACTAGGCAGGGTGGTCATGGCAAGGTTACTTTCCTTTACGGGATGGCAGGAGATTCCTGATTGGTTCTTAAACCGTTTCTCTCTCATTTCTGGGAGACCCAAAACTGTAGCCAAGGTAAATCTTGGTTTGGTGACGTGGGGCTTAGCATAAGTGATTTTATTTGGGGCCTATTTTTTGTTGGTTTTTAAACAATGCCAAATGCTTGATTTTACCTTGACCAGAGACTGCCATAGCCTCTGAACCAGCTGGGATCTCTTCTGTAAGCTGGATCGCTTCTAAAATGTTGAATAAGGTTATTGCCCTTCACAGAGAAAGACATGGTTCCTTACTTTCTGTAGGACTTCTGTACCATTTCATGTGAGCATATCCACAGAGTTTCAGAGCAGGGTATATTTCTGATCCACTAGCTTGTTGAATAAGTGTGTTAAATTTACGTTATAATACAGCAAAGACTGGTAATAGTGAAACTGGAAGAAATGTAGAGTTACAATATGTTTTGATGACTATATTATCATTACATTTTTAAAAAATGAGGAATGAAATTCAGAAACATTGAATGTCTTCCCAGAGCATGTATATAAAATGAATTCTTTTGAAAATATTACCATGGTAAGGTAATAACATTAGTGTTGAATTTTCCTCTGGAACGTTTTCATATTTTAGCTTTAATTTTTTTTTTTTTAATTTGTAGTTTACTCTTAGGTAATTTATAGTTTGCTTAGGTCAAACACAATGTGAAAAATTAAAAAGCGTTGTTCACACGAGGCCAAAAATTATTCTTTGGCCAACTGAAGAAAATTTGATATTTTAACAGACGTACTGTAGTTAGCAGATGAAAAGAAAACCACGTTAGGGTTTGCCAAATGAATCAGCCAGCTTTCAGAGTCCCGGAGAAAGCACTGCATGGCTGCAAACCTCCATTTCCTCATCCCTTCTTAAGAACCAATTCATGAAGAGCTACGTCATCTAGCAGGAAGCCCAATGTAACAACTCCTGCTTGGTCCCTGGGGTTCCTGGCCCACCACTTAGCATTCCTCGCACACCGAGCTGTGTGCACTGGCACGAAGCAGCCACACGGAGCTGCCCGCTCCCCCCACCGAGGCTGCAGCCGGCCTGATAACAGCCCTGCTCACCAGCTCACCAGGGTCTCTCCCTGACAACCGGAGGCAGGTTGCCGGGAAACCACATCCCTCCAAGAGGAGACCCTGCACCCAACTGCCTCTGCATGTAAAAGAGGTTGGAGGAGCCCCTTGCAGATAACTTTATTTTCAGAAATTAAAAAAAATTTTTTTTCTTTTTCAGGATGATGCTCATCCTAAGAAGTGCTGTGGATTTATTTTGATAAATGGAATAAAAGGGAATAATTATTTTCTGGAGAAAATTAGGTGTTGGATGAGTAAGATTATATAGCTGTTTGCTGCAGTAGTTTGGGGGAAACATATAGGAATAAGCTATATAAATTTAAATACGAATTTCCAGGGGCAAGATATGAACCAGGGGATTTATATGAATATGATGGAACTTAAGCTTTAACTATTTTGGTTCATTGAAAGCCCGATGATTTTTTTTTTCAGAATAAGGAGATTGATTAAAGAGCTGAAACCTAGGTTTTTTTTTCTGTGTATGTTTGCTTTGGAACTTGTAGGATGGTTGATAAACTAAATTGATATAATTAATAAAATGAAGATTCTCTACTGTTTACTCTCTTAGAAAGGAACCAAGGGGTCTTTGCTCTCAGCCTCTGGTTTCTCTTCCCAGGAAGTCTGTAATAGGCTATTCTCGCTGGTCCTACCCCCAGTCTTGAGATGGCTTCTCTTTGCTTCAGGGCCTTTATTACTTAAACCTTAATTTTTTTTTTTTTTTTTTGCGGTACGCGGGCCTGTCACTGCCGTGGCCTCTCCCGCCGCAGAGCACAGGCTCCGGACGTGCAGGCCCAGCGGCCACGGCTCACGGGCCCAGCCGTTCCACGGCACGTGGGATCTTCCCGGACTGGGGCATGAACCCGCGCCCCCTGCATCGGCAGGCGGACTCCCAACCACTGTGCCACCAGGGAAGCCCAAACCTTAAATTTTTATTCATATTTTTGCTCAAAGTTTGATCTGTAAGTTTTTAATCATTTTTATCCTCTTCTCCCAACTTCCCAAGTAACCACTGTCCAAAACCAAGAGAGCATTCTTCAGTGCCTTTCTCCATATCCATAAAATGATATGTAAACACTCACATTATTTATTGTTGGTATTTTATAAAAATGAATCAACTTATATTCTCTGTATCTCACTTTTCTCACTTAATAGTACATTATGGAAATATCTCCAAGTCAGCTGGTATATCTTAACATGTTCTTTTTAACAATATTAATAGGCTTAATTTTTTGGAGCAGTTTAAGGTTTACAGAGAAATTGAGTGAAAAGTACAGAGAGTTCCCATATACACACGCCCCTCCTCCCCAAGTTTCCCCTGTTGTTAACATTTTGCTTTAGATGGTACATGTTACAATTGATGAGCCGATATCAATACATAATTATTAACTAGTCCATACTTTACATTAGGGTTCATTCTATGTGTTTTGACAAAATGACAGGTATCCGCTGTTACAGTATCATACAGAGTAGTTTCACTCACCTGAAGATCCGTGTGTTTCACCTAGTCTTCCCTCCTCCCTGATGAACCCCTGGCAACCACTGATCTTTTTACTGTTTCCATAATTTTGCCTTTTCAAAAATATCATATAGTTGGAATCATATAGTATGCAGCCATTTCAGGTTGGCTTCCTTCACTTAGCAGTAAGCATTTAGGGTTCCTCCATATCTTGATAGCTCATTTCTTTTCAGTGCTGAATAATACTCCGTTGTATGGATTTATCACATTTTGTTTATCCATTCACCAGTTGAAGAGCATCTTGGTTGCTTCCAAGTTTCGGCAGTTATGAGGAAAGTTACTGTAAACATTCTTATATAGGTTTTCGTGTGAACATAAGTTTTTAACTCCTTTGGGTGAATACCACAGACCACAATTGCTGGATCATATGGTAAGAGTATGTTTAGTTTTGTAAGAAACTGCCAGACTGTGTTCCAGAGTGGACCATTTCCCCATTCTCGTCAGCAGTGAATAAGATTCCTGTTGATTCACATCCTTGTCAGTATTTGGTTTAGTCAGTGTTTTAAATTTTAGCCATTCTAAAGGTATGAAGTGGTATTTCATTGTTGTTTTAATTTGCAATTCCTTAATGACATATGATGGACATCTTTGCACATGCTTATTTATCATCTGTATATCTTCTTTGGTGAAGTATCTGTTTATGTCTTTTGCCTACTTTTTAATTGGATTTTTAATTTTCTTACTGTTGAGTTTTAAGAGTTCTTTTTATATTTTGGATAGCAGTCCTTTATCAGATATGTATTTTGCAAATATTTTCTTCCAGACTGTGGCCTGTCTTCTTATACTCTTGACAGTGTCTTTTGCAGAGCAGACATTTTAAATTTTAATGAAGCCCAGCTTATCAATTTTTTCTTTCATGGATCACAGTTTTGGTGTAGTATCTAAAAATTCATTTCCGAATCTAAGGTCACTGGTATTTTCTCATGTTACTTTCTAGAAGCTTTATAGATTTGCATTTTAAATTTTGAGTTAATTTTTGTGAAAGATGTAAGGTCTGGGTCTAGATGATTATTATTATTATTTTTTTGCATGTGAACGTCCAGTTGTTCAAGCACCATTTTCAAAAGGCTGTCTTTGTTCCATTGCATTGGCTTTCCTCCCTTGTCAAAGGTCAGTTGACTATATTTGTGATTGTTTCTGGGCTCTTTATTCTGTTCTGTTGATCCATTTGTCTGTTCTTTCACCATTTCCACACTGTCTTGATTATGGTAGTTTTATGGTAAGTCTTGAACTTGGGTAGGATCAGTCCTCTGTCATTGTTCTTCTTCAATATTGTGTTGGCAGCTCTGGCTCTTTTGCCTCCATATGAACTTTAGAATCATTTTGTCCATATCCACGAAATAACTTGCTGGGACTTCGATTGGGATAGTGTTGAATCTATAGATCAAGCTGGGAAGACCTGACATCTTGGCAATATTGAGTCTTCCTATCCAGGTGCATGGAATATCTCTACGTTTATTTAGATAGTCTTTGATTTCTTTCATCAGAATTTTGTGGTTTTCCCATATAGATCTTATACATATTTTGTTAGATTTAAACCTCAGTATTTAATTTCCTTTAGTGCTAATGTTAATGGTATTATGTTTTTAAATTTCAAATTTCGGTTGTTCACTGTTGGCATATAAGACAACATTTAACTATAGTATATTAACCTTATATCCTGTAACCTTACTATAATTGCATATTAATTCTAGGATTTTTTTTTTCAATTCATTGAGATTTTCTACATAGACAACCATGTCATCTGCAAACAAAGACATCTTTATTTCTTTTTCCCAATCTGTATACCTTTTATTTCCTTTTCTTATTGGCATTAGCTAGTACTTCCAGTATGATGTTGAATAGGAGTGGTGAGAGGGGACATCCTTGCCTTATTCCTGATCTTAGTGGTAAAGCATCTAGTTTCTCACCATTAATTATCATGTTAATATAGGTTTTTTGTACATGTTCTTTATCAGGTTGGGGAAGTTCCCCACTATGCTTAGTTTGCTGAAATTTAATATGTTGTTTTTAATGGTTGCATAATAGCTCATGGTATGTATGTACCACAGCTTACTAAAATAAACAAAGCTAATCTTTTTATCAGTTATTAAGGGTTTGGCTCCAGTAGTGCTGTAGATATGTTTATTAATCATGATATGTGATACACGTACTGTAAGCACTTATGAATACCTTCCCTGTAAATCTAGCCAAAGGAGATAAAGTTGGTGCCCGGTTATGCAGTGCCTCAAAGCCAATGTAAGTAAGGAGTTTGGATCAGAATGGAAAATGGGAAAAATGTAGGTTCTGCGGTGATGCATACTCTGGGGGGACATCAGAGGTTCAGACACACAGATGCTTACTGTCTGTCTATGAAGTATAAGCATCCTGTGGGTCTTGGATTCTTGCTAATACAATTTGGATTGGTTTCTAGATACAGCTGGGCAGCCAGGTTGTGGAATTGTTTATTCTGAGAACTTAAAGGTCAGTTTGCATCTAGAGTTATGACCTGGTTACGTTTAATGAACTGGACTAGAAAGTTTTATACCTTTACTATAAACCAGAGCTTGGCAGAATATGGTCTGTGGGTCAAATTTGGCCTATAGTCTGTTTTTTAAAAATTAACCTTTTTATTTTGAGATAATTATAGATTCATGTACCGTTGTAAAAAATAATACAGAGAGATTCTGTGTACCTTTTACCCAGTTTCCCCAGTGGTAACATCTTGGAAATCTGTTGTGCACAATTAAGATATTGACAGTGATAGAGTCAATATACAGAACAGTTTTGTCACCACAAGGATCCCCTGTGTTGCCCCTTTATAGCCACTCCCACCTCCTTCCTTCCCTCCCCACCCCCCATCCCTAATACCTGGCAACCACTAATCTATTCTCCATGTCTATAATTTTATCATATCAAGAATGCTATATAAATGGAATCATACAGCATGTAACTTTTTGGGGTTGCTTTTTCAGTCAACATAATTCCCTAGAGGTTTGTTGAAGTTGTTGCACGTGTCAGTGTCAATACTTTGTTCCCTTTTATTGCAGAGTAGTATCCCAGGGTATGAATGTACCACAGTTTGTGTAACCATTCACCTACTGAAAGACATCTGGATTGTTTCCAATTTTTGGCTATTATGAATAAATCTGTTATGAACATTTGTGTACAGTTTTTTTATGTGAACATAGTTTTCATTTCTCTGAGATCAAGGCCCAAGAGTGCAATTGCTGTATCATATGGTAGTCACATGTTTAGTTTTATAAGAAAATGCCAGAATATTTTTCCAGAGTGGTTGTACCATTTTACATTCCCATCAGCAGTGTCTGAGTGATTCTGTCTGTTCATCCTTGCCAGCATTTGGTCACCAGTTTTTATTTTAGCCATTCTGATAGGTGTGTAGTGATATCTCATCATGGTTAAAATTTTTATTTCCCTCAAGGCTAATGATGTTGAACACCTTTTCATGCGCTTTCATGTCATTTGTGTATCCTCTTCAACGAAATGTCTTGGTAAAATGTTAGACATTTCTATTTGGATTATTTGCCCTTTTACTGATCATTTTTTAAAGTTCTTTATATATTCTAAGTATTAGTTCTTTGTCAGATACGTGGCTTGCAAATATTTTTTCCTAGCCTGTAGCTTGTTTTTTAATCTTCTTAGTAGAGCCTTTGCAGAGTAAAAGTTTTCAATTTTGATGAGTTCCAATTTATCAGTTCTTCCTTTTATGGATTGTGCTTTTGGTTTTAAGCCTAAGAACTCTTTGCCTAGCCTGATCCCAAAGATTTTCTCCTATTTTTTTCTGAAAGTTTTACGGTTTTACATTTTACATGTGAGTCTGTGATACATTTTGAGTTAATTTTTTTTAAAGTTTGAGATTTAGTTCGAGGTTCCTTTTTGTGTTTTTTGGCCTATGGATATCTAATTGCTGAAGCACCATTTGTTGAAATCCTGTGCTCCAAACCTTAGGGGAAAAGCCTTCAGTCCTTCATTGTTAAGTGTGATGTTAGCTGTAGATTTTTTGCAGATGCTCATTATTGTAATTCCCCTCTATTCCTAACTTGATGAGAGTTTTATTATAAATGAGTCTTCCACAACCCGTTTTTGTAAATAAATTTTTATTGGGACATAGGCATGCTTATTGGTTCATCTGCTGTCTATGTCTGCTTTCACAGTACAATACCGGAACTGAGTATTTGTGACAGGAATCATGTGACCCTCTAAGCCTAAAATATCTATTATCTGGCCTTTTATAGAAAAGGTTTTCTGACTGCTGCTATAGTTTCACGACATCTTTCTTTTGGTTCCTCCTGTCTCTTGATATTGTAAGGTGGTTACAAACTCTTAATTACTCTACACATGTATCTTCAATTGCCCAAAACTTAGACCCTGAGTTGTTGGCAGTGCCCACCTCAAAAGAAAGCAGAGTATGGATGTGTGTAGATCTGGCTGACTTCCAAAGGGCTTCCCTACTGTAACGTGTCTGTATTTCTATCAGCAGTAGTATTTTGGGTAGTTCTTACCTGCTAACTACTGTTAACTCCTTACCTTGACCATCCACCTGAACAAATTACTTGCGTTGCACTGGCCCTTCTTTCCTGCCCAGATTCCCTGACTCTTGCTGTATGTTGTCTGCATTGCTGTGTTTTGAGAATGTTTACACGATGGGATGATCCATGACCTTAGTGATCTCTAAAGGGTCCAGTGGAGTGTGACATTCTAAACTCAGTGACTCTTTACATTGTAGATACATATTTATTACGTTTCATTTTTCTAAGGGAGTTTTAAAGTTTTGACAAGTTATTGCTTTGGTTGAAAATGAGGACCTGGATAAACGATGACCTGAGTCCTTAAGTTAGGAAATAAGCGAATATGTTCCTTTGATCACTGAAAGGTAAACCACTGTGGTTTTGCACTTATTGATTATTAATCCTGCATCTCTGCATACACGTTTTGGTCTAGCTTCGTTCATCTACTCTCTCTAGAACATGCCTTGACCAATAATATCAATACCTCTGTTTCTTCTCTTCACCAAGCTTCCTTTTACCTGTTACCACCTCTGCTCTCAGCAGTGTCTTCTCTTACGCCCCAACACATTTGACCCTCATCTCTTAGAACCTTGAGCATTTTTTTCTTTACTATTCATTGGGTTTGCAGTCTTATTCTTTGAAGACATCTTATATTGTTGTCTTATTGTTTAACTTTATAATACTGATTTAACTTTATATACTTCTCTATAATGGCATTTTAAGTTTAGTGAGGGCTTATTTACTTATTCATATAAGTAGTATACAAATTTGTATAAGTAGTTTATTTGTAAAGCTCTACGCCTGTGCATGTTTATGTTACACATTAGTTATTAGTTAAATGAATGAAAGAATGATTGAGCTAATATTCTGTGTAGTATTAAGTTTGGAAGTTGTCTGTTCAATAAAATCCTTTTAGTATAGTACAGGTCAATAGATAGTAATATTAATGAATCTCAATAAATGGATGTTCTGTTTTTAACTTACCTTCCAGCACAAACTATCCATCTTTAGAAATTTGATTATGACCGCTTGTGAGAACCCAGTGGCTGACTTTCGTAATAGTTGTTAGAGGAGAGCCGAGCTCTTAGCTGCTACATTGTGATTTGTGTTTAATGTTTATGGCAGAGAAGTCTCTCTGCAAATGTGTAAACATATTGGTGGGTGAAGGAAATGGTTCCCAGTGTGACAGAGGAAATATCTTAAAAAGACCTGATGTCATCTGCACTTTTCCCAAGGTTGTGTTTACATAAAAAGGCATTGTTTTATGTTCTAGAATCAAGAGATGATTTTATGATTTAACAAGTTCCACTAAGAGCTTTTGTAAGGTTATCAGTACCAGCATAACTACTATAGAGTTCACATAGCAATATTAGTCTCTGGATTTATTGAGTTTGCAGCATTCCTTTAGTATCATTCATATTTTTCTGCCGGGGGTAGAAAAATCCTCTCTTGACTTAATACCAAGATACGGAAACTCATTTACGCTTCAGCGTATGGTGCTGGGAAATGAACGCATGTTTACCATCTCTCTCTACGGGACCATTCATGACCATAGGTAGATGTTTGCCACCTCACTCTCAATAGGCAGTATTCAGAAATGTATTCGTTAGTGAGGGACGAGTTGGTTGGGTGGAAAGCACAGGCATTTAACTTTTAGACAGTGACTCTGAACTTCACTTCATGTGCTTACCAGCTGTGTGACCTTGAACAGATTTGCCTCAGTTTTCTCATTTGTAAAACGGAAACAGCGACACCTGCCTCAAATGGGTGTTTCTGGGAATAGATGAAATCATGGGGAAAGAGCCAGTGTGATGCCCGGCTCTCGACAGATGCACAGAATGCTTCATTCGCAGTATGATGTTCCAGTGGGGATGTTTGGGGAACAGCTTCCTGCTGTGTTGTTGCCCCTGTTCTGTAACAGTGGCTGGTGGCTGTGTCTTATCAGCATGCTCACCAAAAGAGCTGTGGTGTGGGTCAGGGAGGCTACCCGGCCACAGGCTCATCGTGACCCCAAACTCAACTTCATTTCCTTTCCTGGGCCAGCCTTCCTTTCAGAAGGATTGGCCCTGGATCCACCTGTGAGGCAGGGAGGTTGATCATTACTTAAGGCCATACTCCTCTCAGAGGACTTTGGGTGGCCAGCACGGGTGTGCGTGTACTCAGCCTCCACCCCCCACTCCCTGGAGATGCATCCTTCCTGACTGCCCGCTCCAGTCTCTCACAGGTGAACTGCTTTCTGGTTGATGAGCTCCCTGTCAGTAGAAGAGTTCGAGCAGAGCCTGGGTGATCCATTTATTTATTGGGCTGCACCGCACAGCATGTGGGATCTTAATTCCCAGACCAGGGGTCAAACCCATGCCCCCTGCCTTGAAAGTGCAGAGTCTTAACCACTGGACCGCCAGGGAAGTTTTTTTTTGTTTTTTTTTTAATTGAAGTATAGTTGATTTACAATGTTGTATTAGTTTCTGGTGTATGGCATGGGTGATTCTTTATTGGAGTGTTTGTGGAACCCTTGGCAACAGTGGTGGCTGCAGTTGTTGCTGTTAGAGTGCCTCGCAGCTCTGTGTTCCCTTTTCCAGAGTCCAGCGCCTTTCCCCAGGGTGTCTCCACACAGCTGCCACGAAGTACGCAGCATCAGCAGGAGAGACAAGAGGGTCTTGGGATGGAGTGTGGTGGAATCCGAACACTTGAGAGCAGAGGAAGAAGAGCCACTAAGGATTCATTGAAAAGGTTGTTAGAAAAGAGAAAGGAGTACTCAAGAAACCAAGAGGGCAGAGACTATGGAGAAGACAGGGATAGTCAGCCATAACCACTGGCTTTCGTGGGAGTGGGGACAGGAGGGCAGAAGCTGGGGACTGGGGTTCGGTGGTTAGGAAGTGGAGACTAGAACGGATTCCATCTTCTCTTTCAGCAAGGCTGGCTGGAGTGGAAAGAAAATAGGACAACAGTTAAGTTCAAAAGGGAGGTAATTTTAAAAGATAGGAGTGACTCAAGAATGCATATATTCTAAAGGGGGAAGATATGGGAGGATGTTAGAGAAATGATGTCCACTTAAATTTGTGCTGCTTTTTGTCATTTTACATGTGGCTTCTTCTTCACTACCAGTCCTCTTTTGTTTTTTTATTTCATGGTTATTTTCCTGCTTCCTCTTCCTTCCTTACTCCCTCCATCCCTCCCTCTTTCCCCCTCTTTTCGTCTCCTCCTCTCTCCCCTTTTGAGATTTGTCTGTTAATGGATTTCTTACAACCCTGTCCTTTTAGATATCACGAGTACCACAAGGGGTCTGGGTATGGTGCCTTCTTATTGTCCATTTAAGAAGAAACTCGTGTTGTCCATTGGGCCCAGTCCTCCCTCTTCAGCTTTGTGTTAATCCTTCCTAATGCTCTTTACGTTGTTACTGCATGATTTGCGTATCAAGCCACATCTCAGGGCATTGTATTTCCCCTGTGTTGTTACTAAGTTTTTCACTTTCATGCTTAGTTCTTTGAAGGTTTTGGGATGCAAGCCCAACCAGTTTTTATCAAGAACGGTGGCACAGTGCACTGTGCAGAATAGTTTTTTGATTTAGAACTGATACAAGGCCAATGTGGGAAAAGTTAGTTACTGCTTTCCAGTAAGTATTTTGTAACTGTCCTCTTTGGAGGGGAAGAGGTGAGTGCAATGAAGATGCCCCTCCGTCCTCCTTCCTTCTCCTCCTCCTCTTGTCAGCCAGCATGATATTGAGTGTAATAAGCCATGTTGGAGACAGCATGGAGAAGCCGTAACATGAGAGATGCTGTGTATGGGCAGTCTTTATAGGCATATGCTACATACACCTGGTGCCCTGGGTGAGAGTGATAGGGTGGGTGATGTATGCTCACCAGGGGTCATCTCCCCCACGCCCTTGTCGAGGAGCTGCTTCAGCCCCCTTCACAGGGCTCCTGCCAGACCTAGACTGTCTACTGTGACTGCCCTGGCACTGCTGGTTCCTTGGGGTAGGATCTGACCTTCCCAGGGCTTGGGTGCCTCTCCTCTAGGGACAGGAGCTGGAAACTGCAATTATGGAGCTGACTGGGAAGCCCACCCTGCCACAGGGCCCTGGGAGGCTGTAGATTTGCTTCTCCGTGGCCTCGCCCACAGACTTTGAGCATTTCCCTCCAGGCATGTGGCATGTATACATTTAGGTTTTGAGAACCAGATGAGTGGTAGAACCTGATTCAGCAATCTGGTCTGGTTCTTCTTCTTCTTTTTTTTCTAGAAAAATAAAGCTCTCTATTAAAGTAGCATCACTAGTTAGAGCATTCCTGACTAGAAGAGATGATATTTGCAGAGATCCAAGCTCCTGGTATAAACTGACAGCTTTGTTGTTAAGCCCAACTATTATCGAGTATAGCATCGTAAAAGCTTGACCCTTTCTTTTTTCCTACTTCAAGGAAAACTTTTACTAGTCTTCTATATTTTGCATTTCTGAAGTTAATAATCACAGGGTTTATGGCTTATAGCGTGACTCCCACGAGCCAGTTAAAGCTTTTCTCGTATGGCCACTTTTGTTCTGCTCACCAAATCCAAGGTGAGAAGCCACTGCAGCCCCTCGGAGTGACCACTGAAGGTAGGCTCATGCTTTTGGGGTTTTGGCTATGCCACTAATTCGCTGTGTAACTTTGGGCAATTTACTTACCTTCTCTGGCCGCACATTGGCTTATCTATAAACAGGGCTTGGAAGCAAAGTTCCTGGAGGTTCTTTTCCATTCATGCAAAGACTTAAAGTGCTTTCTTTGCATTATGCTTACGATTTCCTCTCTTACCTTCAGAATTAATCTCCTTCCTCAGAAGCTTGTTAACTCCAGCTCTGGGCCCTGCATCTTTCTTGCATAGTTGTACTTGCATTTTGCCCCTCTTCTCTTCTGTTCTTTTTTCCCCTTGAGGAAAAGGCAGAGAAAAGGAGAGAAAATGGAGGCATGCAACATGGTTGAAAATACAGTTACAATGTTTCCTGATAGCCTCATTCTCAATCTAGAGGAAGTTACTTTGGCAACTGTGAATCCATCTCTCTGCCTCCAAACTAACTTTATCCTTCCTTATTTTATTTTGGTGGGACAGCTTCTTACAGAGTAAAAAATCTATATATCTGGTTTTATTCTTGAAAATTCTTAGAGACCAACCTTTTTTCCTATATCTGAATATTTGAAAGTATAGTTGAAGCAAACCCACAGGAGTTTAGAAGTAGAAGTACACCGTGGTTTTCTTAATGAGCAAAGTTCTTCTCACACAGACTACACGTGGACCTTGTTCTTTGCAGACTGCTGGTCCTGTAGTCATCTGTAACTCTGTCTCCTAAATGTGAAATTTGTCTACAGTTTTTCCTTCCAAAGTCTAGTCTCTTCCTAAGTACTGTGGCCAGGTTTTTTGCAGTGCCCATGTGGCCAGCCCTTGTCCTATAAACTGTCAGTCTGGAAAGAGAAGTAGTTAATGGGCTGCAGAGGCAGGTTGAGGTTGGGTGCTGGGGAAATACTTGGGCAAGATGTCACAGCACAGATCGAAGCAGGAGTAGTGCCGGGGCAGGATAGGGCCAGGTCACCACTGCAGGAGGTGGCAGACCTAGTTAGGGCTGTGCACAGATGCAGTCTGAGGGCAGTCCCAGATCGCCATCAGGAAGGGGTTGATCAGGAGGCATCACCGGGGCTAGTGTGAATGAGACCATGTGTAGGGTCCTCCTCTGAAGCTGCTGGCACCCCTTTGGTGGTCTGAACCTCGCCTAGCTGACTGTATAACTACTTGCATTTGGGGGCCTCCTCCTCTTGACTCAAACCCCAGTTCCAAACCACAGAAGTCCAAAGCCATCCTTAAGAGTCCTCTAAATTCTGGAGTGTGTGTGGGATGCTTGTGTTGTCTTGGTTACCTCTGCCTCCTGGTTCCTGCATCCCCAGGTACTCTCTCTTTTTCACACTGAATTGACCCCTTTAGCATTATATCTACCGAACCCCACATAGCACAGGTGAGGATGTTGCAGACTTTACTGAAGGTTGGGGCAGAAGCGCTGGAGGAGGGGCTGACTGCATAGGGCAGAGCCAAGAGGTGAAAACCCTGTGCACGGTCCGGCTCCCCAGCGCCTTTGGCCAGCCCTCCAGGCTGCTTCCCAATGCAGGGCCGAGCCTACGCCTTTCTGGTTCCTCTCGCTTCCCCCACTGCTCATTCCTCACTTCCTTTTTTCTCTTTTTTTTAAGATTTTTTTTTTTTTGATGTGGACCATTTTTGAAGTTTTTATTGAATTTGTTACAATACTGCTTCTGTTTTGTGTTTTGGTTTTTTGGCTGCGAGGCATATGGGATCTTAGCTCTTTGACTAGGGAGCGAACCCGCACCCCCTGCATTGGAAGTCTTAACGACTGGACCGCCAGGGAAGTCCCTCATTCCTCACTTCTTTCAACCTCTTTCTAAGAAAATGTAAATCTTCTCACGGAGCAGATCTAGCGCTTCTCTATGACATGGGTTCTAGCTAATATCCAGATCTAAGGGTCTCACTTTCTCTTTCAAAAACCATATCACGTTGTTTTCTCAGAGACCAAGGACTTTTCCCGCGTTGATCTGGGATTAAATTTTGTAGTATTGGGGCTTCAACTGGATGCCAAATGAAGCAGATTTGAGACTGTGGAGAGGGAATGGTAAAGAGCGATTGGGTCTAGAGGGCCCTTCTTCCCACTGAGGGGTATTTGTGAACCTCTCAGTCTTGTGTACGTTTTATCAGTCTCCCCACCTCCCTCTGGACAGTAACATCTTTGAAGGCAAGGACTGTTTCCGCTTCTCTACCTTATTGCTGTGTCACCAGCAAGGTGCCTTGAACATAGTAGGTATTCAGTAAATACCGAGCAAATAGATGGGTCAGTGTGGTGCTAATGGATGATTTAAAAAGTTAATAATTTCTTCTCTTAAGGAGTTTATAGTTCAGTCAGGAAGACAAAGATAACATAGATGAGAATAGTTAAGCCATGAACCTTGTGGCACTGATGCGAGGGTGAATTTTTTAAGAATTTGGAAGTGCTTACGGTTATTTACATTCTTTGTTGTATATGTTGTATTTAAATAAAATTCAGACTCCTTTCCAGCTTATCACTGATTCAGACACATTTTTTTTCCAGATTAAAAACAGAAATGTAAATGCATATTTCCAGGGATTTTTAAAGTGCACCAAAGATTATGAATTTCATCTTAGCATCAGCAAATGATGATCGAGTTTTAATAAGGTATTTTGAACTTAGTACGTCTAAAACTCAGGTTAGTTTTGTTTTCTGGCTAATTATTCTAATGGGGAGATATTTCCATGGAGGTATTTGGATAAAATATTGTTTGGGGGTGTATGACACGTTTCCTTGTATTTTTAAAATCTCTTGGGTATTTTAAGGGAAATTTAATCCATCTAATTTTGATCTAAAGATAATTTACTCCAATAATGGAGAAATATTTGATATCCAGAGAAATCTGTTGATACTATTAAAGCTTTTCTCCTGGGAAATAAGAAATCATATTTTTTCAAGGGTAAATCACAAACCTACAATGTCGAATTTTTCTACTTTTTAAGTGAAGCCTGAGTTTAGCATCAAATCAGTCAGTACAGATCAGTTATTTTTGTTTTTAATTTTTTTAGTCTTTCTTTTTCCATGCATAGAACATTTTCTTCAAGGAGGTTTTCTTTTTTTCTTATTCTGACAATTTTATCTGCTGTCTTATTTTTTTTTCAAGCAATGCTTTTGGAAGATTTAAGGTAATAAAACAATTTTGATGTCTGTGGATGACTGGTGTCTGTGTTCAGGATATTTCAGACCTGTCAGAAGCTTGGAAATGCCATTTGAATGTGTTTCTTAATTTTAATTTTAAAACACTTTGTCTGAGAACTAGATACCAGTCCTAAATGCATATTTTGAATTTAAAGGAGGAGGTTTAGGGCAAGATACAGCCAAATTTCCTACTCTTCAAAGACCTGAAATCCATTTACAAGTAGAAAAAAGAGGTCATGATGTCACTGTTACGTTTGGAAGTGAAATGTGGAAGAACTTGGACCGTGTCAGAGTGTGAGAGGGTCTTCGGTGGCAGCCCAAGAACCTGGGGCAGGGTCTGGTGTTTCAGCCGCCTGGCTGCTCAGAGACGCTGCTTCTCCAACACCTCTGCCTTCTCTCTGGGCTTGTCCTCACATCCAGGGGTGACTTCTTCTGGTCCCCTATGGACGGTGGTGTCCCCAGCTCTTCTCTTTCCGGGGTATGCTTTGCATCTCTGACTTGGGCCTTAGCCCTGTTTCCCTTCTCCACTGGAAGCCCCTGGCCGGAAGTCTGAGGGGGGGGGCCCAGCTCTTGCTCTACAGCCCTCTGCTGCCCACAGCAAATGGCAGTTAAGCCCCCAGGCCCAGCTGGCCCATGGGCTCTAATGCCTGGGCCATTGCAGTAGTCTCCTGGCCTCTCTTTCCTTTAGTTCAGCAAGCAAATCATAGCCAGATAAGTCTTCCTGAAATATCATTTCACATGAGATCAGCTCAATTGTAGTGGAAGTTCATAGACTGGAGACAGACTGCCTGGGTTCAGTTCCAGCTCTGCCATTTATTTATTTATTAAAATAATTTGTTTTATTTATTTTTGGCTGTGTTGGGTCTTCGTTGCTGTGTGTGGGCTTTCCTAGTTGTGGCAAGCAGGGGCTACTCTTTTTGTGGTGTGTGGCCTTATTGCGGTGGCTTCTCTTGTTGCAGAGCACAGGCTCTAGGAGCGCGGGCTTCAGTAGTTGTGGCACACGGGCTCCGTAGTTGTGGCTTGCAGGCTCTAGAGTGCAGGCGCAGTAGTTGTAGTGCACAGGCTTAGTTGTTCCGCAGCCTGTGGGATCTTCCTGGACCAGGGCTGGAACCCATGTCCCCTGCATTGGCAGGCAGATTCTTAGCCACTGTGCCACTAGAGAAGTCCCTCTGCCATTTATTAACTGTGTGACTTTGGGAAAGTTGTATGACCTTGGGCAAGTTAGTTAAGCTCTGTATGGCTCAGTTTCTTAGCCTGAAAAATGGGTTGATAATACCCTTATGAGGTAGGATTATTATTATGAGAATTAAATGAAATAAAATGAGAAGTGTTTAGAACAGTGTCTGGCACATAGTAAATGCTAAATAAGTACTAATTATTGTTATCATCCCCTCTACCCCCGCTTCTAAGATTTACTGTAGACCAGCATTTTCCACAATGTGGGACTCCTAACACAGGGTGATATTAAATGGTTCAAGGGTATGGCAGTAAATGACACTGAACCACGGTGAGAAAACTATTCCTTTTTTCAACTGTCTTTCAGCTGTTCTGATTGTATCAAGGTGAAAGTGTCAGTTTGGTGTTTGAATGTTTCTGACCCTTCTCCAGCACTTGTTAATCTTTCTTCTTAATAGAGATAGGCCTCCAGCTTAGAGACAGCTTCAGGCTTCCGCAATTTAATAACACCCATTTTTACAGTATTTACTATGTCTGGCAAATACTGCTGGTTTTCATTGTCTAGTTGTATTATAAAGTCTCCTTTAGAAATGAATCTAGGTAAAATAAGCGAGTTTAAAGAATGTTAAGCCAATAATGCACAAGTCATGCTATAATTTGAAATATGGCAAAAATCATAAACGTGGTGCCCAGATGCCTGAGGTTTGAGGAAACACCATAAGGCACAGGCTTCGGGCTTCCTGGTTGTCGGGACCCTTCCTGTTCTCACGGGCCTCTGTTTCAGCCAGACTGCCTCACCGATTGCTGACGTGTCTTGCTCATTCCTGCCTTTGGGTTTTTCCTCAACACTGCGCTCCAGGTTCCACTTTTCTGATTATCATTCATCCTTCAAAGGTTAGTTAAAACTAACCTCCTCTGTAAGGCCTCCCCAACACCTCACTCCCTGTCTCTCTCCTTCCTCCAGACTTTATCACATTCATTGCCTGTTCCATGTATTGGGCAGTCATTTTTTGGTGTGTGATATCTGTTATGTCCATGTGGATCTTCTGTTTCTGCAACTGGAAGAAAGGGGCTGGGAGCTCCTTCAGGGTGGGGACAGTGTCTTGGTCAGTCTCCCCTTTGGGGCCTAATACAGTGTCTTGGAGGCAGAAAATGTTGCTAAACATGTGAATTATTCGGTGTCTGTATTGAGGTATCATTTATGTACCGTAAAATTCACCTGTGCTGAGTGTACAGTTTGATTATTTTTAATAAATTGATACAGTGGTGAAACAGTCAATGCAGTTCAGGTGAAAACACTTCCGTTAGCCCCCAAAGTTCTCTCCCGCCCGTTTGCCGTCAATCCCCTCTCCTACCCCAGACCCACACCACAGACGATCTGCTTTCTGTTTCTATAGTTTGAAAAGTTCTGTCTTTTAAATGTGTTTCATAGATACGGAGTCATGCAATATGTAGTCTTGTCTGGCTTATTTCCCTTAGTACAGTGTTTCTGAGGTTCATCCTTGTTGTTGCGTGTATTAGTAATTTGTGCCTTTTTATTGTGTGGTAGTGAAAGGTAGACCACATTTTGTTTATCCGTTCCCCACATGGTGGACTTTTGGGTTGTTTCCAGTTTTTGTCTGTTAAGAAGAATTCTGCAGTGAATATTCATGTGCAGGTCTTTGTGTGGATGTATGTTTGCTCACCCATAGACTTAGGGGTGGAAATTGCTGTTTCCTGTGGTGAGCATAAGTTGAACTTCTAAAGAAACTGTGAGGCTGTTTACCATTTTACGTTCCCATCACAATATATGAGGTTCCAGTTTCCAGCATCCTTACCAGCACCTGATGTAATCTTTTCCCCCTTAGCCTTTCTAGTGGGTGAGGGAGGATGAATCAAGGATGACTCTTGGATTTTTAGGTTGAGCAACTGAGTGTTTGGTATTGTCATTTAATGGAGGCTGAGAGAGGAACGAACTTTTTTGAGAAAAATCAAGATTTCTGTTTTGGCCAAGTGGACTTTGAGGTGCCTATTAACCATTCAGAGGGATTATTAAGTAGGTAGCGGGATGTATGAGGCCACCTGTGTTCATTGGGTCTTCCTGAGTTCCTTAAGTAGTGGAACCTGGAATAGTTGCTTCAGTTTTCTGTACTCTAGATATGTGTCTGATGGTCTGGACAAGTCACATAACTTCTTTTGATGTCAGTTTCCTCATCTGTAAAGTAAAATAACACCTGTCTTCCTCCAAAGGTTGGATGAGTGAATGAATTAAGGAATATGAAAGTGCTTATTATCATGATTATTATTATTAATGCATGATTACCTTTTGTTTATTTCATTTTTGTGTTCATTGTGGCTTCTAACCCCATATTTCGTACATAAGCTCAGTAAATACTGAATTAGTCAATGAATGCAGCTAACAACTAAGTGTGTAATGTTAGAGAAGGGAGAGAGAGGAGAAATAAGAAAGGAGGAGAAAGAGAGAGGGGAGGAGAGAGGAGAGAGTGGTTATAATTTGGATTGGCTTTAGGAAGGATGGCCATCACAATTTCACATTCGAACTTTGTAGAAAGGCAATTTATCTTTTATATTATGACACCAGGAAGGAACATGGAAGAGTTAGGATTTGGGGAGATGTTTAAATAATGTTTATCGCGTCAAGTGTAATATTTTATGAGTGTCTTATCTTCAAACAGACTTTAAGCTTCTTGAGGGCTGCGGTGGCTTGTGATGAGCCTCTGGATTCCCCAGAGCATTAGCTTACTTCTTCACGCATAACGTGAACACAGCAAATGTGTATGAAATGACTGAGTATACTTTTTAAACTTCTCTCCTCATTCTAACTAGAGTGAAATGTATTTGACTTTTGGTTGGTGGGTAGATGACTCTTCAGCATGTTCTTTCTTTCCCGTGTCTGTAGGATGTTGTGGACATGCTCCTCTCATAGCTGATGGATGACCTGAAATTTTACATACCAGCTGTTTACATACCAGCCCCGTGATGGCAGGGGCTCCATGTCCTTAGCACACGCCTGGCACATAGTCATTGTTCAGATAATGCTTGAGTTAGTCCTGAGTGGATGACTGTATTCAAGACTTAATGAATAGCTGGGAAAGAAGACCAGACTCATGCTCTTTGGGGTTTCAGATTATAGATGTAAAGATATAAATCTAGGGAGCAAAGGGAAGTAGGTAAATGGTCCAATAACTCAATTTTCTATCTTGTGGACAAGGTAGATATAATCTCGATATGGTTAGGCAGTAGCTCCCCATGACTGTCTTACGTTTCAGATGACAACATTAGCTCATATTGTAAATATTCTGAGAGGGCTACAACCTTAGAAGCTATTGTAGGTTAGCTCATTAGGGAGTGTTTTCCCAGATTGGCTTAAAGTAAAGGATTTTTAATTTTTTTTTAAGAAAAACTTTTTTGTCAAACGAAATCTTGTGTGAACCCCATATACACACATCACAAAAGCAGAAGAACTACTCTGGTCGATGCAGGGTTGATGCCCTGGAACCTTGCCTGTTTATCTTTTCCTTGTCCTCTGTGAAAGCCCTGCAGCATCTCCAAGGATCCCTGCAAGGAAGTTTGAAAAACCACAGGTTTAGAGGAAGTCTGTGCATTTTGACCCCCTGTTTCTTCTGCTACCCTCAGTACACTTCTGCTGAGTCTGTAGAAAGACTTAACCATGCTACTGTCTGTAACCACTAACTTACAGGCTAGATAAAACTTCTGAGAATCAGTCCCTTCTGACTGTACATTCTGTCTCAGAGCTTGAGTCAGTAGAAGATTTTGAGGCCACCAGTGAATCAGATAAACAGTACACACATGATCAATATCCTGTGTGGGTGCAGAGGGTAGTGTCCTATTTAAGTGGATAGCTGGGAGAGGGAACCGCAGGGAGGTGGAGGAGAGGCAGGGATTAAAGGGTTGAGTCAGATCATGGGTTAGCACTGAGAAGACCCTGGTAAGCCCTCTGGGATCAGACCACATGGGAAGAGCTAATGCATAGTGTTTCCTTTATGTAAGAGGCTGAAAGGGTTTTTGAGGGTTTATCATGGGGTATAATCATTTACAACACTCAGAAATACTGGAAAGATGGACTGCACCTTTTTTGCTTATCAAGATATAATTCACATACCATAAAATTCACCATTCTATAGTATATAATTCAGTGGTTTTTAGTGTATTTACTAGGTTGTGCAACCATCATCTATACTAACTCCACAGCATGTTCATTGCTCCAAGAGGAAACTGTGTACCATGAGCGCCACTCCCTGTTCTTCTCGCTGCCCAGCCCCTGGCAACCACTGGTCTTGTGTCTATGGATTTGTCTATTCTGGACCTTTCGTATAAGTAGAAGCATACAATATGTGGACTTTTGTGTCTGGCTTCTTTCACTTAGCATAAATTTTTCAAAGATCATCCATGTTATAGCGTGTAATAGTGCTTCATCCCTTTTTATTGCTGAATAATATTCCAGTGTATGGATAGAACACATTTTGTTTACCTATTCAACAGTTGATGGACACTTGGATTGTTTTCATGTTTTGGCTATTATGAATAATGCTGCTATGAACATTTGTGTTCAAGTTTTTGTGTAGAAATATGTTTTGATCTACTGTGACAATCTCTGTCTTTTATTGGTGCATGTAGATTATTATTATTATTTTTATTTATTTATTTTTTGCGGTACGTGGGCCTCTCACCACTGTGGCCTCTCCCGCTGCGGAGCACAGGCTCCGGACTCACAGACCCAGCGGCCATGGCTCACGGGCGCAGCTGCTCCGTGGCATGTGGGATCCTCCTGGATCAGGGCACGAACCCGCGTCCCCTGCATCGGCAGGCAGACCCCCAACCACTGCGCCACCAGGGAAGCCCGGTGCATGTAGATTATTGATGTGCAAAGTGATTATTGATATAGTGGGATAAATATCTACCATATTTGTTACTATTTTCTATTTGTTGCCTTGTTTTGTGTTCCTGTTTTGTCTTCTATTTTTTTCCTGCCTTTTGTGGTTTTAATTGAGCATTTTGTATGGTTCAGTTTTCTTGCCTTTATCAGTATATCCATTATACAACTAGTTCAAATCCACTTTCAAATAACATCATACTTCTTCATGGGTAGTGCAAGTACCTATAATAACAAAATAATCCTAAATCCTCCTTCCTGTCTCTTGAATCATTGCTGTCATTCATTTCACTTATATTGTACATTAGCATACATCAGCATATATACATATATGTACATACATAAGCATATATAATTGAGTACATTATTGCTGTTATTTTGGACTGTTATCTGTTAGATCAGTTAAAAATAAGAACAATAAAAGTTTTTATTTTACCTTCACGTATTCCTTCTTCAGTGCTCTTCCTTTCTTTATGTAGATCCAAATTTCTAATCATGAAAGGTGTTGGGTTTTGTCAGATGCGATACAAGTGGTTTCTGTCCTTTATTAATATAGTATATTACCTTGATTGATTTTTCTCTGTTGAACCAACCTTGTATTCCTGGTATAATCCGTTTTTATGTGTTGCTACATTCAGTTTGTTAGTATTTTGTTCAGAATTTTTCATCTGTATTCATAAGGGATATTGGTCTGTAGTTCTCTTGTAGTATCTTTGTCTGATTTTCTGTATTGTTTTTCTATTCTCTATTTCATTTATTTCCACTCTAATCTTCATTGTTTCTTCATTGGTTATTTAGGAGCATTATTTAATTTCCGTATATTTGTGATTTTCCCAATCTTCTTTTCCTGTTATTGGTTTCTACTTTTATTCCATTGTGGTTGGAGAATTACTTTGTATAATTTCAGTTCCTTTAAATTTATTGAGGCTTGTTTTATGGCCTAACATATTGTCTGTCCTGAAGAGTGTTCTGTGTGCACTTGAGAAGAATGTACATTCTGTTGCTGTTGAGGACAGTATTGTATAGATGTCTGTTAGTTCTAGTTACTTTACAGTGTTGTTCAAGTCTTTTATTTCCTTGCTGAATATCTATCTAGTTATTTTATCCATTATTCAGTTGTGTACTTAAGTCTCTGACTCTTTTTGGAGAATTGTCTATTTCTTTAATTATTTCATTTTTTGCTTTATGCATTTTGGGGCTCTTAAGTGTATATATGTTTATAATGGTTGTATCTTCTTGATTAACTGACCCTCTTTATCATTATAATTGTTCTTATCTTTCTCTAGTAATAATTTTTGTCTTAACATTTATTCTCTCCGATCTTAGTATAACCACTCCAGCTTTCTTTTGATTGCTATTTGTTTGGTGTATATTTTTCCATCCTTTTACTTTCAACCTATTTGTTTCTTTAAATCTAAAGTGTGTCTCTTATAGAGAGCATATAGTTGGACCATTTATTTTTATTCATTCTGCCAGTCTCTGTCTTTTAATTGGAGACTTTAGTTTATTTAAATTTAATTAAATACTGATAAGGTTGGGTTTGCTTCTGCCATTTTGCAATTTTCTATATGTCTTTGTCTTCTTTGTTTCTTTGTTGTTCCATTACTGCTTTCCTTTGTGTTAAATAAATATTTTAACATGGTAACAATTTAATTCCCTTGTTGTTTTCTTAGTGATTGCTCTGGGCATTACAGTTAACATCTTAATTTATAACAGTCTAATTCAGATTAATACCAACTTAATTTCAATAGTATCTAAAAACTTTGCTCCTTTGTAGCTCTGTTCCATCCCTCCTTTATTCTGTTGTTACAAATTACATCTTCATACATTATGTGCCCATCAACATAGACTTATAATTATTGCTTTATGCTGTTGTCTTTCAAATCAGATAAAAGAAAAAAAAAGTTACAAACAAAAAATATATTTCTACTGTCTCTAACATTTGCTTCTGTGGTTACCTTTACTTGCACTCTTTATATTTCTTCATGTGGATTTGAGTTGCTGTCGAATCTCATTTCTTTGCAGGCTGAAGGCAAAGTTCCTTTAGTATTTCTTCTAGGGCAGATCTTCTGGTGATAAACTCTGTTTTTGTTTATCCGGGAATGTCTTAACGTCTCCTTGATTTTTGAAGGAGAGTTTTGCTGACAGAATTCTTGGTGGATGGTGTTTTCCTTTCAGCACTTTCAATGTGTCATCCCACTGCCTTCTGGCCTCCATGGTTTTCAGTGAGCAGTCAGCTGTTAGTCTTATGGAGGCTTCCTTGTACTTGAGGAGTCACTTCTAGCTGCTTTCAAGATTCTCTCTTTGTCTTTAGCTTTCAACAGTTTGATTAGAAATTGCAAATCCACTGTTACCCTGCCCATCAGTCCCTATCTGAAAGGATAGTATGGAACACTTTATTGTTAGTACTTTAATCTGACCCTTATGATATCTCGGTAGCATTTCTCTCATCTGTCAACTTTATGATTTAGTAGCATGTGATTTTGTTTTTCATTATTGTATTTCATAGTTTTATAGAACTTCAGAGTGATATTTATGTGATTGATCCCCATAATTCATTCACCTAACAGATTTGTTGAGCCCCTGAATATGAAAGGCTCCATGCAAGACTTTCAGTTTTCTTAGGTAAGTGACAAATGGTCCTGCCTGTGAGGGTGACACATTTGGTTGGTAGAGGACACATACTCAACAAATTGTTACACAGTTAGCATGAAGGTGTACTGAGTATAAACAGAGTGTTTTGGGAGCGCAGAGGAGGAAATTACTGATTTTTATATTTGATAGAAGAGCAAACTAAGGATTATATAGATCAAGCAATTTAAGACCTTGAGGTTACATAAGTTAGAAGGACTGAGCCAAGGACTAGAACCTACTATTCTGGGTTCTTTCTATGAAACCATGTATAGAGTTTGGCTATCCTGTGTTTTCAAGCATCAGAGGTAAAAATGATTTCTTAAATGAAATATCAGAAAATGATTTGGTCGATGTCAATGCTGTTCGTGCCCGGATTTGGATACCATACCCAAGTTTCCTGTTTTCAGATATATTATTTGATCCACAAAGGACAGGTACATGTGTGAAGCACAGACCGGCTGTTTTGCTTCAAAAGGTGTGCATGCTACAAATAAAAATAAACAGTATTTATTTATACTTACTAATTGTACAAGTATGGATTTAGTAAACAAGTGGCTGTGTTGAAACTTGAAGTTCAAAATATGAAAAGATGCTTAATTTTACTCAGTCCACTCTTTTTTCCCTTTTAATTGTGTTTTGAAAAGAATTCTTTCCCCCCTTCATCTCCAGTAAAATTTTGGCTAAGTACAGTTTATATTAGAGTTTCCTTGAGCATAGGAATTGCTGATCAGTCAGAACTCTGCTCTTTTCCCTTAGGATAAAGCATGACTTATTTGGGCATACAGTTTTAATTTCAGTCTGCATGCCTCCTCTTCTGTTCTCCCATGATTCTTTGCCGCAGGGCAAGGGAAAGCAAGCCTTATAAAAAGAAATACAGTATGTGGTGCTTATTAAAGTTACATACATCTCTTCTCACAGGAGAATTTTGATTTACTGCAGGTTGTGCATATGTCGCATATGGACATTTCTAGGGAACAGATTCCTTATCGCTGAACAGCGAATGGCTTCTAGTACTCCATTATTGCTCCGGAAACATGTTAGTAATGATGATGAAAGGTAGGCTACCATGAAATCCGTAAGGTGATTTGGCAGAAGTCGATGCTGTTGGTGCCAGGATTTGGGTACCGTACCACAGTTTCCTGTTTTCAGATGTATTAATCGATCCGCAAAGGACATCTTTTGGAGACAAGAATTCCGACAGGCTGGCACAGGCTGGACCTCCGCCAAGACTGCTCGGAAGGTTGCCATACTGGGAGCAAAAGAGTGAGAGGGAGAAAGAGAGAGAGGGAAGGGGGAGAGAGGCAGAGGGAGAGCTGAGGAAAGAAAAAAGGCAAGACTTGGCACAGCACAGTCAAATCAGCTTCTTTTGTCTGCTTTCTCGGCTTGAGCTTCAGGAAAGAAAACCGTCCTGGGGTACAGAAAACTCAGAACTTTTGGGTGTTCAAACTTAGAAGGCTTTTTAAGTCTCTTGGGCTATTTGAAAGTGTTGGCACATACAATGACGTTTAGTCACCAGTATTAAGGGAAATAAAAGCCTTTTTCAAAATGAAGCTTCCACAGTGTCCATGCATTTGGGAAATACTGTATTTGATTTTTTGGCATGTATGATTATACTATGAGAGACAGGATTGACAATATAGAAGATGGCAAAGGCAAATTTCTAATTAGAGAGACTTAATTTTCTACAAAATAAACTTTGTTCATCAGTACAAACCTGCTTTCAAATCAAATCAGACCTCCTTCGGAATGTGTTCAGAACGTAAGTTTTTAGATTTTATTTTATTTCATTTTTTCCCATTTGTAGACATTCACTTTTTAAGGACCCTTTCTAAGATTTTATCAACACAGCCAGGAAGTCAGAGTCAAAGTTGTTTTATCCATGTGTTTAAGAAAACGTTTTCTTAAAGCAACAGCTTTTATTTCTGCTGCTTCATGCTGTCCTAACTACATCCCCCAGCAATGAGTGACAACACCGAAGACCAGAAAGGCAAGCTGAAGACACCAGACTTCGCTTGAAGGGCAAACAAGAAATGTGAGCTTGGTCATTATTTTTGTGTGTGTCTTTGCTCTGAACCAGTTTTTGGAGGTGGGTGGGGAGGTGTATGTGTCTAAAAGATGTGTGCGATTAGGGAGTTCTCATTGTGAGAAGGAAATGATAAAAGGTAATTTTTATGATGCTGGCAGAAATGGCTGGGAATGGCAGAGAATAGCAATTTAAATCTTTTGGATAAGAAGTAGTGAGCTGTGTTTGAAATACTTGGAGAAAAATTCTATTGTTTTTAGCCGATTAGATTGTATAATTAAACGATGACTATAGCCTGCCTCTCTCAAAATGTTTTAAGTAGAAGGAAAATCTAGAAAGTTCATCAATTTTCTTTCCAATACTACCTGGTGTTTTACTTAGGTATATGCCTTATATCTAATTTCTCAACAATAAATCCTTCCTATTAGGCCTGGTTGTGGTTGGATTGTGATAGTTCTGCTCTTAAAAATCAGCATTATTGTAGGAGAGGTTCACTGTAAGGCACGTATTTTTGTCGACCACCCTCATTGTCAGTGAGTATTCTGTTTCTAAAGAAGAGAGTTGGAGTGGTAGGATTAGGTTCTGACTTTCTGTAATAATATATTTTCTTTTACATTTTCTATACTAAAAGAATACAGGAAATTCATATATATTCACATAAGCACTAATCATTTTGGGCAGTATAAAAGACTGCTTCAGGGTCCATGCTTTTGTTTTGAGTATGTAATCATGGATCTGTGAATCCTTTGAGAAAAGAATTTATTTTGTTGTTTATAGCTTGATATTACTGTGCGCCTTAGACAATGAATTGTTTTAAATGGTTTTTATGCTATTTTCATGGCAACATCAGCAGTTCTGAGGGTGGCATTTAGTATATAAATATGATGTAAAAATATGTGAGATTCATTACAGGTGTTTGCACAGTCCAGCTTAAGTAGTTCCTTCAACTTTTTTACTGATCAACATTTTGATCTTCATTTTATTGAAATCACTCGATGTTCATGTGGGTTGCCAAAATGACAACCTTTGTTTTCTAAGCTTCTTTATACACCACCTCGCTGATGCTCTAAAATGGACGCCAAGACATAAAAGACATGCTGATAGGCACTGGAAGGGATGTTTGCGTGGCTACGGTCTTCCCTTTTGAACTGATCACAGGATCATTCACGCCTACACTAAAAATCAACGATATAGGAAACAAAAGGAAAGTTCAGTAAATAAGTTTAGATTAGAGCCACATTTTAATACAGACCGTCTTATTACCGATTTATATTTACTTTCATTTACTTCTTAAACGTTTGACATAACCTCTTGTCATTTAGGTTTGCTAAATGTATAACTACTTTTGTTTATTTAAGACTATTTTCCCTTTAAGGTAAAAGAATTATTTGTTAGAAGTTATTTCATAACTTCTTTGCAGCGAACTCAGTAAGAACAAACTTATATCAGACTATTTTACTTCCAGCTATTTTCTAACAGTATAATTAAAAATTAGTGAATTGAAAAACAAAGATATCAGAGTATACTTTTAAAATAATAAATCTTTCGATACTGGTAGAGTTACATGTTATAGTGTTTATTAGACTTAAGATTTGATAATAAATATTAGCTGTTATACCCAGTAAAGTTTCTTACTAATCTCTCTGGCCTACTTGTTACATATCTTAAAGTGAAAAAAGTCCTGTATTAAGATGCTCCTTGTTAATTGGATATAATAGAGACTCTTTGTATAACCTTTCTTCAAAGGTGTGTTTAAGAAGTGGTGTTGATTACATTGTCAACACGTGCATTTAAAGTTTAATGTAATGTATTCTTCTTTACTTTTAGACCTTTCATTTTACAAACACGTTGACATTTAGGTTATAAATTATTTCCAGATTAGTATTAATATTTCAAATCTTATTTTAAAGTGTGTAAATACTAGTGATATGATTGTAAATGAACTCTATCTCGGCGTTTATTCGTTGTAGTTTGTATTATATCATATTTTGAAGTAGAATTATTAAGACAGAAATAGATTAATATTTAACTGCTTCTTGATTTCTATTATTAAGTCCCATTTGATATACCTGAACAGACAAGTGCATAATGCTGTAAACTAATGCAGACCTCTCAGGGGGCTTCAGTCCAACATTTTATAATTATTCACTCATTTATTCATTTATTGAACAAATGTTTATTGAATACCCACTCAAGTATGCTAATATTTTATTGATTTTGGGTAACAGGGAAGGAAGCCACATACATGGTTGGAAGAGGGAATAGATTTCAAATAGAACCACAAAAGCCTAGAGAGAAAAGAGCACTACTGTAATGAGATTTATTTCAATAGGTTAAAGTATGTTAACTTTTGTCGTACAATATACGTATTGTAGTGTTTGTTTTAAAGCAATCAGGAGATTAGTGGTAGGTAGTCCGTACAGCTGTGAGAATTTTGCTTTACCATTATTTAGGTTTTTGCACCTTATTGACCAGAAACCTTCAGTTGTTCAAGTCTTTGATGGCAATTCAAATGTTGAGAGGAAGAAATTAAATAGGGAAGCTTGAACCAACTGTCACATGCTAGAATTTTATATATGTCCAGGCAGGTGTCATTGAACCTTTGAAGATGTAGCGACAACGTAAATGAGTCGCTTCTTTATGAGGGATTTTTTCCCTTTCCTTTGTTTTCTTTTGTGAGAAAGAGATAGAAGAGGAGGCCAACCCCACAACCGTAAGCCAGCATGGTCCTTAGAAAGTAAGTTTGCTAGAGGGCGGTGTACTTTAAATGGACCAATCAGTTCACGTTCTGTGTTCTCTAGTGTTTCGTTTTGTTTCAGTCTTTTCCTAAGCTTTGTTCACTAACATAAAGACTCATAGGCATAAAACATCTCTTGACTCTAGACATAGGGGAATATTTAACTTAGTGGCCTAACTTTATGCCACGCAGTTGGTCTCCAGTATAAAGAGAAGGTATAGGTTCATATTCTGAAGAGGAGATAAAAGTCCCACGAGCCAGAGAGCTGAGCTTGGAGATGTTTGTGGTGACCACGACCTGTGTCAGGGCTGGTGGCCGATGGGATGGAGATGAGAAATGTTTCAGCTGCAGGTGTGCGCTGCTGACATCATTCCGCGAGTGTTCGCAAAGGTGCTCTGAGCCGGGCACCATGTGGGATGTAGGGGATACAAAGATAGAATCTCTGCCCGTAAGGGATTCATGGTCTAGTTGTGGGGAGGCGGAAGGTCAGAATAACTGACAACTGTATATAGCTCTTCACAGTTTACCAAAGGCTCTCACCCGTTATCTCGTTTAATCCTGGCAACAATGCCCGGCACAGGAGCCGGTATGTAATGGCCGCCCCAGAAGGATTCATGGAAGGAATAAGCCAGGTTGTGAACCAGTTAATTATCTTCTTGAGTCTTATTTGATTAAGAGAATTTTCCCCCTTCATGCTTTTATCTTGAGTCTGTGTTGCTGGTTACAGGTTTGGGGGGGGGAAGGGTAGGGCCGCATTCTTTGTGACCAAGTTAGAATCCCCGAGTTTGCCACTGCAGACAATACAGAACAAGGACTTGACTGGTCACAATGGCCCCGACCAGTCCTTCCGACCAGCCCTTCCCTCCAGCTGGCCCTCCATCGTCTCTCATTCTCCCGCTCCTAGTTTCCCCGAAGCTCCCAGAACCGTAACTTAGGCCTTGGTGGAGTGGCCTCAGCATGGAACAGACCAACGTGAGTGTGGGAAGAAGGCTGAGGGGACTGCTTAGTGGCTGGCTTCAGTCCTGTCACTAACTTTACTAGGCGAGTGAGGGTGGATGTGAGGTCTTGGGGTTAGACTGGGATATCAGAGACAGCCAGCTTCGAGGGTGTGTGAGACATGATCAAGGGTTGCTGAGGCCAGCATGTTGAACAGCATCTTTCCAGGTCTTTCTCCAGGGGTGTTTTGAGGCCCAGGAGAGGGAGGGGCAGGTCAGGACCATTGTGAACAATTGTGTACTGCAGGAGTGTGCCCTGTGCCTTGGTCGGCTAGAGGAAGGTACTGAGTCACTGCAGGTGTGAGCAGTAGCCCTGGAGAGAATGGGCATGGGTTGAGTCCAAGTTTGGAGTTGGAATAGCAGGAATGGTAGAAGGTCTGAGGGTCTGGGGTGGGGAGGGCAGCATTCCAGCATTTGATGTTGGGGTCCAGCTGGGGTAGGAGATGCGACTGGAAGAGCTCCAGAGAACATGATGAAATAGGGAGAGATGAGTATATAGAAGTTCTGGTAAAGTGAAAGAAAAGGTTCAGAGAATACTGAAGTTAGTAGTTTATTCTGAAACCCAACAGGTTGTGATTAATAATAATAATACCAACTGCAGATCCTCTTAGTTTGGTCATTGGTTGTGTTAAGGTTATTTTATTTCTTTAAAAGCAAGGGTAGAAAAGGAAAAAGTTTACCTGTTTGCGTTCTGTATTCCACGACGTTATAAGAATTTAAATTCTCTCTTCTATTTTACAGTTACGAATCTCTTGGTCCTGTATAATCAGAATACCCCTAATGTATGGATCTTGAGGTTTTATGGAAAATATTTTGGTATTATATTTTGGGTTTTGAGGAATTAGCCCCTCTGTAGTGATGCCATCCTTTTCATCCCATATGTCAAAACCATTTATATCTCTTTTTTCATAAGACACTGTAAGTGATTTTCCCCTACTTGAGAAGATCACATTGTACTCAGACTCAGGATTGCTTTATCCTGGTGCCTTTGAAACAGTCCTTAACCATGCATTAGAGGGAATGGGGTTCAGAGTCTCACCAGCCTCAGGTTGAATTTTGACTCCATTTTATACTTGCTGAACTTTGGTCAAGGTATATAAATTCAGTTTCTTCATGTATAAAACAGGGATCATGCTACCTTCCTCAAAGGTTGTTGGGAGGAGAGATAAGGAAATATATGCAAAGCTCTTAGTGTAATGTCTGGTACATAGTAAGTACTCAATAAATGCTAGATATTTTTATTTTTTAAAATTGTGGTAAAAATACATAACGTAAAATTTACCATCAACTATCTTTAAGTGTTCAGTTTGGTGGCATTAAGTATATTCATTTGTGTTTTTTTGTGCTGTCACCACCATAATCCATCCACAGAAATATTTTCCTCTTACAAAACTGATACTCTGTACCTATTAAACAACAACTTCCTGTTCTCCCTCCTCCTAGGTCCCTGGCAACCTCCATTTTACTTTCTGTCTCTATGAATTTGACTTCTTTAGGTATTGCATGTAAGTGGTATCATACTGTATTTGTGACTGGATATTTCAGTTAGCATAATGTCCTCAAGGTTCATTCATGCTGTGGCACATGTCAGAATGTCCTTCCTTTTTAAGGCTGAATAATATTCCATTGTATATATATACCACATTCTGTTTACCTGTTCATTTGTTGATGGACACTTGGGTTGTTTCCACCTTTGGCTATTATGAATAGTGCTGCTTTGAGTTTGGGTGTACAAATATCTGTATGAGTCTCTGCTTTCAATTCTTTTGGGTATATACCCAGAAGTGGAATTGCTGGGTCAATAGGCAGTATTAGTACTCACAGCAGGTCATGCTTTTGAAAAGCTTATTGTAAACTGAAATGCTGTAAGATGAATTAGACTTTCCAGCATAGATAATGGTAAAATATTAGACTTGACTTAAGAGCTCATGACGTCTAGCTTTTTGTGGAAATAACCCAAACGCCACATTCATCATCTGTAAACTATTTTATAGTATGGAGTTTTGCATGGTGCGTTAATCAGGGCAATACTCTAATCACTCACATAAAATAGTATTTGTACATTATCATGGAATAAAAAGTCATATTTCATTTTTAACACAAAGTATTAACATTACCATTAATGCATTCTTACCATTTCTTTTTTTTAATCGAAGTATAGTTGATTTACAATGTTGTGTTAGTTTTTGGTGTACAGCAAAGTGATTCAGTTATACCTATATACATCTATTCTTTTTCAGGTTATTTTCCATTATAGGTTATTACAAGGTATTGAATATCGTTCCCTGTGCTATACAGTAGGACCTTGTTGTTGCATTCTTACCATTTCTGTTTAGAGATCTTTCTTTAGCCATTCTTTTAGGGCAGGTCTGCTGGAAACAAGTCTCTTGGTTTTCCTTCATCTGAGAATGTCTTATGTCCATTTTCTCCTGAAGGATATTTTTGCTGGATATAGAATTCTGGGCTAATAGCTTTTTAAATTTTTTTTCCCAGCACTTGAAAAATGTTGTTCCACTTCCTTCTGCTTCTGTGGTTTCTGATGAGCAACCGCTGTCATTCCAATTGTTTTCCCTTCTAGGTAAAATGTTTCCCTCTCCCTACTTTCACGATCTTTCACTTTGTCTCTGATTTTCAAAGAGTTTGATTATGATGTGTCTTGGCATGGATTTCTTTGGATTTATCCCACAGTTCACTCAGGTTCTTGAATATGTAGGTTTATGTCTTTTGCCAAATTTTTAAGGTTTTCAGCCATAATTTCTTTGCGTCCATTTTTAGGTCTGCCTTCTTTCTCCTTTCCTTCCTGGACTTGGATGATATGAATGATAGATTTTTTTGGTTATGGTCCTACAGGTGCTTGACACTGATCATTTTTTTTTTTAAGTCTGTTCTTTCTTTATTGTTCATATTGGGTAATTTCTATTGTTCCTATCTTCAGGTTCACTGATTCTTTCCTCTGTCGGTCTCATTCTGTGATTGAACCTATCTAGTGAGTTTTAATGTGTATTTTATCTGCCATTTCTTCACTGAGACTTTCTATTTTTTCATTTGTTTACTGTGCTTGTTGAAACAGTTTTATGATAGCTGCTTTAAAATCCTTGTCGGGTAATTCCAGCATCTGTGTCATTTTGGTGCTGGCATCAGTAATTGTCTTTCTCGCGTTTGGGTTGAGATTTTCCTTGTTCTTGGTATGACGAGTGATTGTGATTATATCCTGGATGTTTGGGGTGTTACGTTATAAGACTGTGGATCTTACTTAAGTCTTCTGTTTTGATAGAACTCCTCTGACCCTCTGGCAGCAGGGAAGAGGAGGCACTCCCTCATTACTGCGAGGTTGGGGTGGAAGTCCAGGTTCCTCATTGGCCTTTATTTACAGCCTGGGTAGGAGGGGTGCCTTGTTACTGCTAGTGGGGTTGAAGTTCAGGTTCCCCTAGGTGATGCTGTTATTTATATTGTTTTGTACTTGGTAAAATAACCTGAACAGTCCCTGAGCTGTGTATTCCTTAAATTTAGCTTATATTGTTGGTGCTACTTATGTTTGATAATTTATTTAATGATATTTAAATTCTCAAATTAGGGACTAGGTCCTCTCTAATCACTAGCTTCCCTAAGTTTGGTATGTGTTTCCATGAGCACACTGAATAAAAGATTTTATGTGAAGAAACAAGATTATAGTTTCCAGTTTATTAACTTTGAAAATTTATCTTTAAGAGGAGAGAAAAGCCTGCCTGTGCAAGGTTTCCATTTTTCCTATTAATAACATGCTAGCTTTTATCAGACTTTTGTAACTTATTTTTAGAAGAGGTCAGTATATTAGAAATAGAATAAATGGATCTGACTGGTGGCTTTAAAAATTTCAGTGGTAAAGTATTTCATTTCATTTACTAACTTAACACCTGTGGTTTTGGGTAGATAACGCAGATCTTGAGGATGATGCATATGTCTTTAGAAAAATAGATTTTCAGGGTTCTTAATGGTCACCTGAGGTAGAGTAATGACAGTACTGAAGCCCAGGACTAGATCACTTACTAAGTAGGTGATCTTGGGAAAATCTCCAGAACTATAAAGGTTGACTTTTCTTCTCAGAAAGATGGATGTCATAATACCTAAATCAAAAGGTTGTTAAGAATATTAAATGAGGCAATATGCCTGAAAGCAATTTAACTGATAGATATTACACAAATATGAAAGATAGTTATCTAGTCAAGCTACTTCAAGCATGTGACTGATGGGTAAAGATAATGTACCTGATTCTGTATGATTTCTAGCTGTGTGTGCCAGTAGACCATGGGTTACACATATATTTTTTAAATGCTGTAAAAAGTTTTAATTATGAAAACCTTTCAAACACATAGTTAAGTATTTAACAAAAAGAATACCCATGCACTCATTATCCAGAACTAGCAAATGCCATATTTATTTGCTTCAGGTTTTTCTTTTTTTTAAAGAGAATGAAACATTAGGGATATAAGTAAAACCTTATTCTCTCATCCCTGAAATGGGTGTAGAACATTTCCATGCACATTTTTGTAGTATTATTGAATACATATATACTAAATAATATATGAGAAATATATTTTTATATATATAGCCATAAACAATGTAACTTACATAATTTAAAATGTACATAAATGATTTTATACTGTTGCTATCCTTTTGCAAATGAAATTGGATATTTTTGAGATTTATCCATGTTGCTACTGTAGGTCTGATGCTGCAGAGTATTTCGTTTTAGTTTATCCATTCTTCTGTTGATGGACATTTAATTTTTTGCCTTGTGCTGACTGTGCTGTAACCGCCAGCTGGCACATGCCTTTTACACATATTTGTGATCTCTGGGGGAATTACCTAGAAATGGAGCTGAGTTGCCAAATGTGTCAACTTTACTCAGTATTGCCAAGTTACTCTTCAAAGCATTCATACCAGGTAACATCCCTGCACTAGGGCATCAAAGTTCTCACATCTCTATATCTTCTACGGCTTCACCAATACTTGGCGGTATCAGACTTTGAAAATTTTATCAGTCTAATGTACAAGAAATATTTTGCTGTTACTTTTGTTTGTGTTGCTGATTACTTATGAGATCGAGCATCTTTTTATGCTGACAGTCTAGATTTCCTTTTCTGTACATTCTCTCTTCATACCCTTTGTACATTTTTCTTTTGAGCTGTTTTATTCTTATTAATTTGTAGTCTATTTCATATACCTTCTGGGGGGTACATTTTATATACCAAAGTATATACCAATCCTTTATTATATGGGTTAAAAATATCTTCTCAATGTTTGGCTTGATTTTTAATTTTCCTTATGGTGACTTTAAAAAAAAAGTAAATAAAGAATTAATTAATTTTTGGCTGCATTGGGTCTTTGTTGCTGCGTGTGGGCTTTCTCTAGTTGCTGCGAGCAGGGCTACTGTTTCTTGCGGTGTGCAAGCTTCTCATCGCGGTGGCTTCTCTTGTTGCGGAGCATGGGCTCTAGGTGCATGGGCTTCAGTAGTTGTGGCGCACGGGCTTAGTTGCTCCACAGCACGTGGGATCTTCCCGGACCAGGGCTCGAACCCATGTCCCCTGCATTGGCAGGCGGATTCTTAACCACTGTGCCACCAAGGAAATCCCTATGGTGACTTTAGAAGTAAACTATTGGTATATGTTTGAAAAATTGGAATGCTTTCAGGTTTTATTTTCAAAGACGATTTTAATGATAATATTTACACCCCTTGCTTTTGAACGTGGCAGAGAGGGCTAGTGGGACTAATGTCTCTTTGAATGTTCCAGAATTTTATCTCTTTAATTAATATTTAGAGGATAAAGTTTTTATTTGTGGTGTAGTTTTTTGGTCAATGGAAATCTTTGGGCAGATTCCCAGTTCCTCAGCTCCTAGTTCTTGAATTAGTGACTGTTGGGAAGTTTTATTTTGCTGTGTGCAGAGCCTCCTAAGCCCGCCAATAAGATGGGCACATTCCTGTTGCATCAGCAGCAGCACCAAAGAGGAGCTCTCAGACCCTTAGAAAGAATGTTCTGTTGATCTGCTTACACTGATTTCTATACAGTGAATAATCTCGGTGCAGTAAGCACTTTCTCCTTTCCCTCACCAGTCCTCTTGCTAACAAAATAACTTAATTGAGAAATTCAAACTGTTGGGGCAAGGGGGATTGAGTTGTGGCTGAGGCTCCTTGTGTATCTTTTGTGGTGCAATCAAGTAGCACTTATTCCCCAACTTTCCATAGCCACCCCGCCTAAACAAAACCCACCTAATCTCCCAAATCGCTTCGCAAAACAAAAGAACACACAGAAGGTCCAGAAACTGGGAGGACTGGGGCGATGGTGAGTGTTGTGTGTGTGACACGCCCTCTCCTTTCCCTGCTCCTTGCGATTTACATGGAGCTGTTTGGAGATTATGTGTCTGTTTTAAAATCTGCGTGTGAAAGTGTGCTCCCAGGGCAAGCTTGGTTGTTCAGGCCATGTGGCACCGCTGTCTGTCGGATGGTGGTTCGTCCATAACTGAGGGTAAAGTTCTAGGTAGAAGTTAACAGCAATACTGGACTTGCAAATCCAGACCTTAAGGCAAGCATCCCGGCCTGGACTTTTCAGCCTTGCTTTTTTTTTTTTTTTTTTCCTTCCAGTTTTATTGAGATATAATTGACTCTGTATCAGTTTAAGGTGTACAGCATAATGATGTGACTTACATACACCATGAGATGATTACCGCAGTAGGTTTAGTGAACGTCCGCAATCTCTTACAGATACAACATCAAAGAGGTAGAAAAAATATTTTTCCCTTGCGATAAGAAGTCTTAGGATTTACTCTCTCAGCACCTTTAATGTGTGACATACAGTGGTGTTAATTATATTTAGCATGTTGTACATCACATCCCCAGTACTTACTTATAACTGGAAGTTTGTGCCTTTTGACCGCCTTCGTCCTGTCCCCCTCTCCCCATCATCCCCCCATACCCACAAATCTGATCTCTTTTTCTATGATTGATTGTTTTGGAAGTATAATCGACCTACAACACTATGTTAGTTTCTGGTGTATGACACAGTGATTCAATATTTCTATACATTTTAAAGTGATCACCACCAGACTCACCCTTCTTAAGGGCAGTGGCCATGTGCTTTGCTCGATGCATGTTTGCCTTATTACACTTGCGAGCTATTTAGTGCAGTGAATGAGCCTCCAACAGCACAGAGGGAAGCCAGCTACATGTCCTCTTGTTGGCTAAGCTTTGACATTTCTTCCTTCTCCCACTTACTGAATTCTTCCCTGGAATCAGCATTTGACACCAGTCGCCATCTCTGTGTCACTTCTCCACTGTTTAGAAGTTTGGGGAAAACTTTAATAAAGAATATGTGAAAATAATGACTATCTTTTGTTCAGTTAGAAACTTTGTTTTCTCTACATCTACAGCCTAAGTTACTGCAACGGTGTGAGACACACACACACAGTACACACAGCACACCCGTTTCAGGCGAGCAAATTGAGGCTCAGAGAGGTGAGGTGCAGTGCCTGGCCTAGTTAATGCCAACACTAGGGCTCTGTCAGGTCTTCTGCCTCCAAATCCCTTGTTCATTCCATTATTTGGCATTTGTTCACTCTGTGATGGGGTCACTAGGCAGAGAGTAAGCTGCTACTATTGCAGTAGCTCTTCCATATACCACTTGGGGCTGTGTACTGAGGCTAGTCCTCTGCCCTTCATTCATTCTTTCATTCATTCATTCAAGCACTCAATTCATCATTCATTTAATGTGTCTATGAGAGCTAAGTGATGAGGATACAGTAATGGATGAAACAGAAACACCCTCTGCCCTCATGGAGCCTGTAGTAAAGTGATGAAGAAAGACCACAGACAAGTCGGTTCAATCAAGTGTAATGATGGGTATGACAGGAGAAGAGGGTCCTGTTTAAAAAGTCTTCTTTCCCTCTTCAAATAAAGGGGGAATAATTAATATCCATGTACTTTAAAGAACATGGACCTCTTCAGATGTGAGACTCTTTTGCCTTTTTAAAATATGACATCGAGTATAGAGCCATAAGATAAACAAAGATGTCAGAATTTTAGAATCCTAGAGGTCATTTAGTTTGCCTCCTTGTAGCCAAACCAGTGGGAATCTCCTTTCTTAGCCTCCTGAGAAGCAGATCCTAGACTCTCTAGGCTGTAGTTTCCCATGCTAGACAGCACCTAGCACAGAGGTGAACAATGAATTATTCGGTGTGTCTCTGGCTCAGAACCTTCTCCACACTTAATCTCCATCTAGATTCCTTTTAATGCTTTGGAATCACAGATCAGTGTAGATGATCTTTGTTTGGCTATTCCTGGGATATGTGTTAGGAAAAGAAAAAAAACAGACAAACCACAAAAACCCAACTTGCAGTTTAAATAAAGAAAAATGAGTTTTACTTCCAAGAGAGCTTTTGCCATTTTCTTAATGCTTATTCCTCTTTGGAGAGCTCATTATTGAACAGAGCGTGACAGTAGTTTACTGAGGTGTCGTGTCCAGGCCAGTGGATGAGTTACAGCACTGATAAAGGCCAGAGCAGTGGGCAGAACTGTACCTAAATTACCCCCAGATAGTTGCCAACCTATTCTGCTTTTTTAAAGACCTCCAGAGAGCATCCCTAATCGCCTCTAGTTTCCCCTTTCTGTGTTTAATAACCTTCGCTGTCAGGAAGTGTCTTCCTCATATTTAACCCAGTTTTCCCTTGCCACAGTTCAATCCCATTTCTCTTGTCCTTGGTGGCGAAAGAATAGCAGGTCGTTATCTTCTCCATAGTATCCTTAATGTTCTTGAAGGGCCTGGGCAAGTTTTCCCTAAGGCTGCCCTTCTCCCAATGAAATCAACATACTCCTGTTTCCCCTCCCCGACCCCCCTTCTCCGGGGTCCTATTTGGAAGTATCATCTCTAACATGTTGCTCTTAAGTATCTGGTCCAAAGAGTCACATCAGGCCTGCCTTGAGACATCCGTCGATTCCATCTTTACTCAAAGAGCAAGATCCTTGTCACCTCCTGGGCTCTCCGTTCATTCAACGTGGCTGCGGTTTGTGGTTCCCCCTCCAGATGTGAGGTGTGAGGCGGGCAGAGGCTGAAGGGGACGTGACGAGGAGTTCCTCTCTCTGACTTACACCTAGAGGGAGGGACCAGAATGCTTCTTGCCCCTTCTGGTCCTTCTGACAGTCTGTCGATTGTGCCTGCTGGTTTCTCTTTTCCACAAAAATGTTTTATTCTGATTGACATTTTGGTACATTTTGGATTTCCATTGGCCTCATCCCGAGGACAATATGGCACATCAGTAAAGTTGGCATTATCCTGTTACCCGTGCTCTCCTCACTCTCGATTCAGTTTTATAGATGCCGCAAGGGAAGCTGGAACATAAACTTTGCTATGTAAGTGATGAGTGAAGGTGTCTTTCCCATCAGATTCTGTACAGTCCTCATGAGGGGGTGAGAATGATTTTGTATCTCCCCAGCACTCAGCAGAAACGCCCGATGCGTTTTAAACAGACTTCGTGACTCTTGGTTGGTTGTCAAATGAGTTATTGGGAAATTGCCTTCATTTTGTGTTTTTAGGTTTCTGTCTCCTCATCCCTTCTACTTAAACATAAAAGCAGCTCCAAGCCTTTGCCCGGCTGCCAGTGCAGGCAGCCTCCCACCTCGGCTGCCAGGCTTTTAGCAGATGAAATAAAAATCTATTTATAGCTGGTCTCTGATGGATTTCCTCCCTACCTGTGCTAGTGTTCCATCAGCAGGTGTACTGAACAGATGGAGAGGGGTTTTAATTTTTTTCAGTTCAATTAGATCAACTCTCTGGGTTCAGACCAGTACACTCCCTTCCTCACTTAGTTTCTTCCTCTTGGCATTAAAATTGTTGAGCATGGCAAAACACGAATTAAGACCAGGAAGTAAAACGCATATAGCGCCTGCCTTTCAGATAAATACTTCGGCAGAGAGACCACATTTGACATCAGGTGAAAAATCAGTTTTAACCCCTTTCTTCCTAGTGCTCAATTTTATCGTTATTTAAATTAATATTTGGAGTGCTAAAATGCTGGAGTATAAACGCTTTCTTTTTTCTTGCGATGTACTTTTAGCATTTGAACTTAACACATTTTGAAATATACTGTTTTTGAGGCAACACTTTGTCTCTGATAGTTCAGTGGATATTACAGAGAATTTTAATGAGAAGCTGAAGTCGCTGAATTCACGAAGCTCATTTGATATTTTATGTCATTGACAGTTGACTTGTCCAGGATAGTTAGTGATCCCATGGTAACATGCAGTCCCAGACCAGCCTGAACATGACCTTACCTAGCTCTGGGTTTTACCGTCACCAGTCCGTGAAAGATAGGTCACCACAGTTTCTGGCTTCAGCATATCCATAAGTCCCTTCTACTTAACCACGCTGGCCCCTGGTATGTTGCATCATCTCTCGTTCCCAGGATCCTAGATTTCAGTTCATTCCTGGCTCTCAGATGTAAGGCCGGCCTGAGAGCCTCTTTCATAGACTTTACTGAGCTCCTGCCCAGGGCTGTGACGTTGCCTGCGATGAGGACCACATGTCTGCCCTGCTTTGATCCCTCAGAGCCATCAAAATGATGTAGTTAATATCCATTGGAAGCTGGGTTTGAAGCAAGCAAAATTTCGCCTATTTCAGTGTATTTTTTGTTCAGATTCTAATAGAAGCAGGTTCTCCCTCTCCCCCCCCCCCGCCATTTTATTTTACTCAATTCTTAATTATTTCTGGATGAGTTTTTCAAGGATATGCATTATCCAGATGTGTGGCTCATTCTCTAGGCTCTCTCCCATTTTACTGCTCACTAAGATTCATATTGGAGGGTGTCTGGAGCCGAAAAGAAATTCAAATAAGTCATTCTCATTGTTGGCTAGAAGTGAGGTGAGCAGTTTAGATAGAACTGATATGAACAAGAGCCACCACTTCTCACCCGCATCATCGTCTGATGCGTCCATCTGAAGATTCCCTTTAGTTGTGTTAATATGCGCTCATATTTAGATGGTAACTGAAATGTTATCTAGCAAAATCACTTCTCTGATCCTTCCACATCCTTTGCAGAATCTGTGTCAAATGACTGTCTTGGTTTTCACAATAAAGACCTCACGTTCTCCCTGGCTGGCTGACCCATACAATCTTTGGTTATTCTGTTGAGCTGTGCTGCTGTGATCTTTCTTCCTATACTTTTCACCTGCTGATACTCCTTTTATCTCTTGGGGTCGTACAGAACAGAATCTAATTCCGACACATGGCAGCCTTTCACATCTTTGAAAAATGTCCCTCTGTATGCAACCATTTATATATGACATGATTTAGTTACATGGCTTTCCTCTAACCTGCTCCAGCTCAGCTGCCTCTTTATTATGGAGTGTCCTCAGGAGAGCGACATCTTACCCAGGTGCAGTCTGACAAGTGCCGAGAAATCCGGACCATCGCTGTGCTCGTTAGAGGTTAAGCGAGTCTGATGGCTTCCTATTTGCTTGATTTGACTCAGTAGAGCCTCTTATCCCCCCAGCAGGACAACGGGCTTTCTGCCATACCCAGGGCCAGGCGGGATGTTTCTGCTCTGTGATAGATTCACTTTGATCATTTGGGCCTGGCTTCAGTCACTCCTTGGTACCCACTCCGTGGCCGTGTGATTATGGTGCATGAACGTATGGCGAATGGTGTCAGGTGGGTGCTGAATGACAAATTTGGGGCCATCGTGAACGCTGATGTGGCCTGTGAT
This sequence comes from Tursiops truncatus, assembly GCF_011762595.2. NCBI lineage: Eukaryota > Metazoa > Chordata > Mammalia > Artiodactyla > Delphinidae > Tursiops > Tursiops truncatus. The sequence continues at coordinate 9,637,271 of NC_047039.1, read as the reverse complement.
TGTGACCTACCCACCTCCCCGCTGGCTCCTCCCTCATCGCAGGGCCGCACCACTGCCTGTTTCCTGTCGCACAGGACCTCTAATCTTGTCTCCTTTTAAAGACGTTGCAAAAGCCCAAACATTAGGATGCTAAGCTCTCAAAGTATATAAAATAGATCCCCAGATTGACTCCATTTATGATTTTTCCATCTCTTCTCCTGTAGCGAGTAGTGTCGTCATAGGGAGGGACCATCAGACAGGTTTTGGGGGGATTTTTCTTCATAGCATTAATGTACCATGGCTTATTTCCAAGGGGAAGGGTATGTGGTTGGGTTGGAAGTGTCTGAATGTGGGAATGCTCGGTCTCCCCAGAAGTACCTGGCACGTGGTAGTCACTCAGTATATATTTGTTGAATGAATGAATGCAGGAGCTTTGGTTCCACGCTGTTGCCGCCATTGTTTCAAAAGCTGTTGGGCCACAAGAGTGGCAGAGTTTCCTCAATCGGGGCCTCCTGATGGGTCCCCACCTAATGACTGCACTTGGGTGGCAGTAGCATAAGGATCTCTCAAATCTCTATTAATATGTCAAACCCCTAAGCTGTCTTAGGTGAAGCCATCTCACTCTTAGACAAATAGTTGCCTCATGTAGATTCAGTCATACTTAATGTACATCAAATAATATTCCGTCAACAGATATTTTTTGAGTATTTACTGTGTGCCAGAGCTGGGGGGTACAGTGGAGAGCAAAACATTCAGATCTCTGTCCTCAATATAGTGGGAAAACAGACCAAATGTATATTATGTATATGTCTCTATGTGTGTGTAATGTATCACTACAAACTGTAAAGACCAAGTGCAGGGTGCTGTGAGGACATTTTATTTATTAAGCTACTACTATGTGCCAGGCATTTTGCTAAGTACTAAGATTAGATAGAGCAAGGATGTAAGAAAGAAAGAGAAATTTAATTAGATGTAGTTTGTCATCAGGAACTCAAAACCTAGCTGCAGAGAAATATAAACAATTATGATAACATGTGAGATGTTCTATGAGAAGTCTTATGAGCAAAGAGTTACCCAAACACAGAGGTAGGAGTGACCACTTCTGTTCTGCAGTCAAATTGACATTTGAATTGGATCTTAGATGATGAGTAGAATTGCATCAAGTGTAGAAACCGGAAGGAAACATTCCAGTCAGGAAGCAGAAGCAAAGGCACAGAGACAAAACTACTTGGGGTATCAGGCCTAACACACAGTCCTGTGTGGCTAGAGGATACATTGATGGGTGGAGTTCTAGAAAGAGATGGTGTAGTTTGTTGAACACCTTGCTGTACAAAGTTGGGATCCTTGCCGTGGAGGCAACGTCAGATGCAGAGGACGTAAAAGAACACTATGTGAAATGTTATAATTTGAAAATCTTAGGTTAAGTGGATGATTTACTAAGAAAATAGAAATTACCAAAATTGCCTTTAGAATAGGTAGAAGAACATAAGTAGATCAAGAACAAGGAAAGAAATTGAGAAAGCCATTAAGAAATTAGGATCTAATGTGCCATTGGGATCTCATGTGGTTTTAAAAGCAAAGTGTATGAACAGAGAAGGCCTGGGTTATTTAAAATCTTCGAGAACACAGAGAAAGAAGGGAAATGTCCTTGTTCATGTTATTAGACTGGTATAGTCTGTTAAGGGCAGTCAAAATAAAAGCCCAAATGAGATATTAGCAGGTTTTTTTTTTTTTTAAAAAGGGACGTCTTTTTTAAAAATTAATTAATTAATTTATTTATGGCTGTGTTGGGTCTTCGTTTCTGCGGGAGGGCTTTCTCCAGTTGTGGCAAGCGAGGGCCACTCCTCATTGCGGTGCATGGGCCTCTCACTATTGCGGCCTCTCCTGCTGTGGAGCACAGGCTCCAGCTGCGCAGGCTCAGTAGTTGTGGCTCACGGACCTAGTTGCTCCGCGGCATGTGGGATCTTCCCAGACCAGGGCTCGAACCCCTGTCCCCTACATTGGCAGGCAGATTCTTAACCACTGCGTCACCAGGGAAGCCCCCTCCTACTCTTCTAATGTAGTCCTTCTTGGACTTTGTGGTCCAGGGGGTGCTTCAGCCTCACCCCTGGGTGCTGGGATTTTCACAATGGTGTCTTGTCTATGGTTAGCTGCTAGCTGGTCTTCTTGTGAGGGAGACTGAAGTCAGGAACAACTTGTATCTCCTTCTTGATGACATTACTCTGGTTTTGTTTGTTTATTTGTTTTATGTGGGATGGACTTGAGCTGGTTTTAGTGCTGAGGGAGAGGTTGAGGTTGAAGATACAGCAGAGGGGATGGAGGGATAGTCTTTGGAGAACTGGGATACAGAGCACAGGGATTAGCCTAAAAGAAATGCAGAAACAGCTCTCCCCTGTAATGGGAGGGTAGGAAGAGGGAATTGGTGCAGAAAGTGAGGTTTATAGGCTTGGTGAAGGGAAGTGGGAAAGTCTTCTTCTTTGTGATGACGTTATCTTCTAAGAGTGAATGGGAGGTGGGAGGGTTGGGTTTGAGTAAAGTAGTGCACAGGCCATTAGAAAGGGAGATCTGACTAGGAAAACATGGAAGTTAGCTGGGTACTCAGTTAAAGGTGGAAGGCCACGAATTTATAGTGACAACAATCTGTGGGTTCAGATGATTCTCCCTAGAAGCACTTAGCTGCCCATGTATATGCATGCTTTTTAAAAATTATTTTTTGTTATTTTACTGAGATATAATTCACATATTATAAAATTCTCCATTTTATACAATTCTGTGATTTTTTAGTATATTCACAAAGTTGTGCAGCTATCACCAGTATCTAATTACAGAACATTTTTATATCCTGGAAAGCAACTGTGTACCCCTTAGCTGTCATTCCTCATTCTCTGCTCCCCTCAACCCTTGGCAACAACTAGTCTTCCTGTGTCTTTGGATTTGTTTTTTCTCGACTTTTCATTGAAATGGAATCATAAAGTAAGTGGCCTTTGGTATCTGGTTGCTTTTGCTTAGCATAATGTTTTCAAGGGTCATTCATGTTGCAGCATTTATCAGTACTTCATTCCTTTTTATGGCTGGATCATATTCCATTGAATGGATATGCCACAGTTTATCCATTCATCAATGGATGGACATTTGGATTATGTCCAGTTTTTGGCTATCATGAATAGTGCTGCTGCAAAGATCCATGGACAAGTTGTTACATGGACATATATATTTGCAATTATCTTGGTACTATAACTTGGAGTAGAATTGCTAAGCCACATGGCAACTTATGTTTAACTTTTTGCAGCTGCACCATTTTACATTCCCGCCAGTAATGTACAACGGTTCCAATTTCTCTACAGTCTTGCCAACACTTGTTACTGTCTATCTTTTTTATTATAGCCATCCTAGTGGATGTGAAGTGATATTTCATTTCAAGTGCATGTTGAAGGTGAGCACTTGGATCAACCCATGGTTGGGATTTTTCTAGAAGACTCCATGGAAAAAGAAAGGCTTCATAGGGCTTTCCTGGTGGCGCACTGGTTGAGAATCTGCCTGCTAATGCAGGGGACACGGGTTTGAGCCCTGGTCTAGGAGGATCCCACATGCTGTGGAGCAACTAGGCCCGTGAGCCACAACTACTGAGCCTGCGCATCTGGAGCTTGTGCTCCGCAACAAGAGAGGCCGCGATAGTGAGAGGCCTGCACACCGCGATGAAGAGTGGCCTCCGCTTGCCACAACTAGAGATAGCCCTCGCACAGAAACGAAGACCCAGCACAGCAAAAATAAATAAATTAATTAATAAACTCCTACCCCCAACATCTTCTTTTTTTTTAAAAAAAAAAAAAAGAAAGGCTTTATGCTTGAGAGTAATGGCAAGTGGATGGTTGAAGTGATGGGCCAGGGAGCGAATTATAGAAATGTATAGGACTTATGGGAAGGAAACTATAAAACTTCACTAAAGAGTGTAAAGGATGCCTTAAATTAATAAAAGGCTCAATATTGTAAAGATGTCAATTCTCCCAAAATGAAATATAATTCCAGCAAAACTGCCAATGAAATTTTTTTGAAGGTTTTACTGAAATAGTTATAAAGTTTAACTGGAACAATAAATGCATGAGAATACCCAAGATATATTTGTAGAAAAAATATGTATTTGGAGAAAGAAAAGGAACAATAATTATGACTTATATACCAGGTATTAAAACATATTATAAAGTTAGTGAGCAATGTGGTTTTAACAATGGAATAAGCCAAGGGTTAGATGGAAGAGAAGAGGAGATCCAAGTTCATATGGGGAATTATTATAAGACAAAGATGACATTGCATCATCAGAAGTGAAAGGATGGTTGATTTCATAAATGGTGTTGGGGCACTATATTAAAAAGGTAAAGTTATGCCCCTATCTCACACATTATAGCCAAATAAATTAGAGATAGATTAAAATTTATGAGGAAAAACATATCCATTACGTAAGAAGATGTATCCAGAACATTAGAAGAGAAACTTCGGCAGTTCTGTGGGGGTTACAGTTTGTGGAATGGTCGGAAGACCAGAGACACGGAGGTCATGTGAGGACACACAGGGAAGAGGGCCACGTGAAGACACACGGGGAAGATGGACCATGCAGAGACACACTGGAAGGGGGCCATGCGGAGATGGAGGCACAGATTGGTGTGATGCAGCTACAAACTGGGGAGCTCCAAGGATTGCCAGGAGCCACCAGAAGCTAGGAAATAGCAAAGGAAGGATCCTTGCCTACAGCCTTCAGGAGAAGCACGGCCCTGCTGATGCCTTGATTGTGAACTTCGGGCCTCCGGAACTGCGAGAGAATAAATGTGTTTGTTTAAGCCACCAAAGTTGTGGTAATTTGTTACTGCAGCCCTAGGAAATGAATGCAGACTATCAGATTTGGTTTGATGGAGAGAGTAGTCAGAAACATTACTGAGTTTTCTAAAAGATTAATACCAGAAGCTGTGTTTGATTTTCAGTCCTCCTAAGGAGGCCTCACACATCCACATGATGAATTTGAAGAGTCTGGACTGGTCCCAGAGGGGCAGGAACCTTGTCTTAGTCACCGCTGTTTCCTCAGCATTTAGAACAGTTAGAACAGAACATAGGTGACACTCAATGACTCTTTAATGAATGAATTAATAAATGGAATATATGCAAAAATACAATGTGTCAATTTTTAAAACAATGAAGACACTGATTTAAAAAAAAAAACGAGGCTGTGGTGGGACAGTAGGGCCAGAATAGCTGTAGTTCCCATAGATCCTTCACCTTTCTTTACTCTGTGACCCACAGTGACAATAGAAGGAGGAGGTGTTAGTTCAGACGTGGAGCCGCTGCTGTGACCCAGTGCAGCTGAAGTAGTAACCTGGAACTCTGCTGCCATGGCACATGGCTTAAAGCCGTGTGTCCAAGAAGGAAGGAACCATCCTTGCAACCAATGACATTAAAACCCAAGTTAGATTGTGCTATTGATGCACCAAATAAGTTCATTAATTTCACATATTGAGTAAAAGTGTATTCAGTTGACAAGCAGTTACTGAGCACTTACTGTCTGAGTACTGTGCTAGGCTCTAGGGTACAGAGATCAAAACTATAGTCCCTGCCCTTAGGTATCTACTGTTTGTTGGGGGCTAGAGGCCAGACAACCAAACACATAGTTTTGATAGAGTGTGATAACATGTCATTGTTATAAGCCTGAGATGCCACAGGAGCCTAGAGCAAGGTGTGCCAAGGTGGAACTAGGCATCTTAGACTTCAAAAAAGATTAAGTTCTATTTGGGCTGTATACGAGGGAAAGGCTTGGACATTGGCAAAACAGTTGGTTCATTTGTCTCATGGAATAAATACGAGAGGTGCTGAAAACACACCCCTGCCCCAAAGAGCTCTGGCTGAATAATGCCTGAAATTGTACCTTGGGCAATTATTTTTTTGTCTTATGCTTTCCAGGAGTCCTCTTTCAGAACACGGATTCCTCTGTAGGACTTTGTGAGGTATTCTAACCAGGCATTCTTTCTTTGTTGGGAACTGATTTCCCAAGTTGGTTTTCAGGGTAAGAGCCAGTGACAAAGGATGGAACACAGTGAGTCTGAGAAAAGGATGAGTCTAGAAAAAGGATGGAGAAGAGGGCTCCCTGGACCCAGAGAGAGCACTGGGCGTTTAAGGGTTTAAGAACTGCCAGGGAAGAGAGGAGAGAGCTCCTGGAAGGGGCACCAAAGAGAGTCTGGAAAATCCATAGCCTTCCCTTGGGCTGGGTCTGCCTGGCAGTCTTTCCCAGCACTCTGGACAGCTGCAACGTGCATGGAATGGAGAGCGCGGGCTGTTCTGTCCTGTGTGTAAGTGTGAACTCATGGCTCTTCTCTTTGGGAATGGAGAAAGAGACTGGCTTTCTGTAAATGTGAGTTTCTATATTCTGGGTATTAGAATGAATCTTAGTTACTGGGATCATGTCTTTTATTTTATTTTATTTTATTTTATTTTATTTTGCGGTACACAGGCCTCTCACTGTTGTGGCCTCTCCTGCTGTGGAGCACAGGCTCCGGACACACAGGCTCAGCGGCCATGGCTCACGGGCCCAGCCGCTCCGCGGCATGTGGGATCTTCCCGACCAGGCAACAAACCCATGTCCCGTGCTTCGGCAGGCGGGCTCTCAACCACTGCGCTACCAGGGAAGCCCCATGTCTTTTATTAATCCAGGAAAGTGTCTTGTATATATGGATAGCCAAGTAATTTGACAGTGCCGATGTGAATAGAATCAATACCTGTACTCACCCAGTTATCTTAAGATCGAGCAAATACATTTCAGGGTTTTTGGTGGTAGCTGTGACTGTCACTTGCTAGTATTAAAATATTTTAATTTTTGATACCTTGGACTCTCTTTGCTCTGATGAACCAGCTAGAAATGGTGTCAGAAGAAACCTAATTTTTTTCTCATTTTCAGTTGTGAATGAATCTCTGATTGCTGTGATAAAAGAAAAATCTTGGCTCCCAACTTCCTTGCTTGAATGAACATGAATGTAACATTCCGTCTTGATCAGGAGAACCAAAGGCTGAATATAAACAAACACATGCGAGCACTTCACTCAGAGGAGATGTTTAATTTTCATCAGTCAGGAAAGATGCAGACACCAAATCATAGATGTTTACAGAATTTTAGTGAAAGTTTCTGGTGATTTTATTTTTACTGGGTTTTAACTGTCTCCTGGGGCTAAGTTGGTTGGCAGATTTGAGCTTTAACTTTAGCTTTTCTTATTCCTCACTCCTGCGTTGGAGTATTGTTTTGATTTCTTTGCCCATATAGCCTTGGCAGGTGTAATCTGCCACTGCTGCACATCCTTGATTATAGGAAAGACTTTAGAAATAGTGACTCTTTTGTTCATTTATTCAGCAAACACAGACTGAGTATAAGTTATGTGTAGTGAACTATGGGAAATGCTAAGGGGAAACAAAAGTATGTAAATCCTGGGTCTAACAACGTATAAAGGACCCTGGATGACATAATAATCATAGAAGACATATCTTCACCTCAAGTGATTTATAATCTCACGGAGGAAATACTATAGGCCTTACTGTCTCTTCTTTTTTCAGAGACCTTCAGCAGCTCTCCATTTTCCCCACAATCAAGTCCAGACTCTTCCACCCAGTACTCAAAGAACAACCTCCCTAAACCGTCTTGATATCCTCACCTCCTACCACACCTCCCCATACCCTGTGCTTGATCTTTCTGCCCTTTCCCCAGGTTCTACGCTCTTCCCTGCTCTTGTGCCTTTGAACCTTCTATTTTCTTTGCTTAGACTCCCCTTTTTTATTTTCACTAGCTGATAAACTTCTACACATTCTTTCAAACTAGCTCCTCTTAGGAAACTCGTATCTAATTCCCCTCTCTCCCTCCAATGGCGGGGTAGGTCTCTGGGCTTGTGCTAGGACATCTGGACTGTAGGATCACTTTAGGTAGAAGTCTTTGGCGCCTAGAATATCAGAAGCTGACGATCCTTGGCTTTCCTGGCTCATCCCAGCCTAATTTGGCCCCCTCCAGGAGAATATCAGTCTTTATGAAGGCAGGTTCTAGAGACCCTTGAGGAGAATCCCCCTATTCCTAAGACCCCTTGAATCCCCTGTGGATGTGGAGGACCCGGAGTGTGCCTTGTAGCTCTTGTACATTTGTGTAGGCCCTCGTTCTGCTTCGTTGTAGTTCATGGTTTGTGTCTACACAGGCATTCTATAAGAGCAGATAGTGAATTACAGCTCTTAACTCCATGGAGATCCATTATCCTGGATGTTATTTCAGGTGTGTTTTAGTATCGCTGTATAATTTGTCCATAAAATGCATGTTCTCATCATAAAATATGAATGGGTGTCTGTTGAAGGAAAAGGATTTCTGATGAACAAGATGATGACAGGACACTATTGAAGCCTGTTATTTAAGTCCTTGTTGGTCACCTTCATTCACATCTAGAGGAGGGAGTGAAGGCCAATTGTGCTTTCTCTTGCAACCTCAGAGAAGGGTGATTCATCCCATACTTGGGAGTGGTCTGCAGGGGGCTGAATGAGTGAAGTGTAGAGTGACTCTAGCATAGAAAAACAGGCATGGCAAGGTATTTTCATATGTATTTGGTTCTCTGATAAGCCCTCAGTTTACTGAGATGATTAATACAAAGCCTTGCCCTTTTGGAGAGAAAAACATTCCAATAAATGTGTGAAAAAGGTGTTGAGTGCTCTCATAGAGGCTTGTGCTTGATTGTTGGAGAGTATGGAGCTGTCAGTGAAGAACAGCCTTAGGGTAGAACAGGAGATGGCGTTGAGGGGAGGACTTCCCAGAATTTGGGCCTTGAGTAGAATACCGAGAACAGCAGAGTCTTGCAATAATCTCTCTGCGTAGTGGATGAAGGGACTGTCTTGGTCAGCGTCCTGGCAGAAATACACTCAAGGTGGATAACTGGAGAAAGCTGAATGAAGGTACTATTTACAAATGTGTGGGCAGGATGATTAAAAGCAATCAGCAAGGGATAGTAGAGCCCCCAGGAACTAGCAACAACTTTACCGCTCCTAGACCCAAAGGGGCAAGAGGAGGGAGCAATTAAGAGGCTGGAACTGGGGTTGTTGGAGAGGATCACCCTACAGGAATGTGCCCTTCAGTGCCCTTCAGGAGAGGAACATGGCCACTGCCAAATTCTGGCCTGGCAGGGAGAGACAGCCAGGGGAATACACTCCCAGCGAATCCCTATGCTGTCCAGTCACCCAGCAATGTCTCCCATTGGCCAAACCCAACTAGAAGCCACCAATCAAGGGAGCCCATTGATGCATAGTTGGTACAGCACATGAACAGGGTAGAGAAGAGTGGAGAGTGGTTCTGGAAGAGCAAACAATATCCAGCAGAGGAACTTATTTGGTGCAAATGAAAATAACATTCAGCAACATTGATGGCTCTGCTCACAATTGACACCATGAATTTGTTGTTGTACCAAATAGGAAGGAGATGGACTTTTCAGTGAGGAAGGTGAGCTTTCTCATCAATTGGAAGAGATTTACACTAAGACCTGTAATCTGCCTGTTGGTTTCTGACCCTAGCACTATGGAATGTGTACAGAGGGATAGTGACACAAAGGGTTAAGGACCCACCTCTCTATTTATAGCTCAGTCACACCAGAAATGCATCTACAACTTTTTGGTTGCTTATATGTTTTAGTCAGTACTACCTCAGGTCAGTTCAGTTCAATTCAATTAAATTCATTCCAAAACATTTGCTCGACATCTATAATTTCCTTGAAACCATGCTAGATCTGCTCAGGACACCAAAATGAGAAGGCATAGAACCTTTCTTCAGGGAGTTAGATTACAGTAGGAGAGATGATAATGTAAACAAATTATATAAATAAAGCTTGAGGAATATAAAACAGGACAGTAGAACTCTCTCGACTGATTTCTGCCTAAAAGACTCACTGTATTAATTTATAAGGCTTCCTCTCTCTTAAACTATTGTGGCTGATGTACTGCTAGACTGAATGCTTTCAGTTGGGTGTCTGTGTCTTCATGGATCTGTACACTTCCGTAATTTGTGTGCTTTACCAAGAGTCTGCTGTGTTTGTTCCCAAACTTTTTTATGACACTTGTGCTTGTTACTATGTTTATGCAATTTAATTATGTATTAGGCAAACCAACAAAATATAAGTGCCAAAAAAGAAGGTTTAGTTTGCGTTAAAATTAAGTCAAACATTTTGGGAAAAGTTAATAAAAACTAGTCACTCTAAAAAATGCCATTGAAATAGGTATGGGTAGGATAGCCCCTCGTCTCCTGAACCTGGCAGCGAGGATGATCTTGACACAGATAAGTTTGTTGATGATGAGCATGATTAAGATAGTATCTTCTTGGGTTTCTAGATTTTTCTGTGAGGTAGGAGTGGGCAGTGACATGAGGGGGTGGGGGCTTGGGGAGAGTGAAGAAGGTTTGAAATAGATAATGTAGACTGTGGGAGAGGGAGCTCATTGGAGACGTATGGAAAGGTGGCACTGGTGGTCCACCTGAGGCTGGAGACCATCGCATTGTCCTGGCACCAACCTAAAGGACCATGTGAGCTCCTCCAGCAGTGGCCGGGAGCTGGTGTAGAAGTGGAAAAATAGATGCTTTTAGCCATCCAGGTGTGGGGTCTTGTGGGGCAGTTGTGGCAGAAGTTTAAAGCGAAAAGATAGTTGGACGTCAGGGCAAAGAGTGATGTAAGCCTTTCGTTGGGAGGCGCCACCTTCTGGTAACTCTCGAAAATGACGAACACAAAGGCGTAGAGGAGGGGCACCTGCTCTGTGTTCTCTAGGCTTTTTAGGAGACATGGACTTATCCCTTGGGCAGAACACAGGTGTGTCTACAGGAAAGGGAATGAGCGTTGTTCAAAAACAGCTGGCCCACAGCTGTTAGCATGGCCAAACTGGGAGCGTCTGCGGTGTACCCAGCACACGGTTGGTGGTGGTGTAAACAAACACGTTAAGGGCAGGGTTATTGCCAGGATGTTAATGTACATGTTGAGCATATTAAGCACCTTCAGAGCCAAGACAGTGTCGTGAAATGCTTGAAGGAAAATGACCAGAAAAAGAAGGAAACCCAAGAGAAAGATACCTGGGTTCAACTAAAGCACCAACCTCCTCCATCCAGAGAAGCACGGCTTGTGAGAACCAATGGAGAAGAGCCTGAACTGCTGCAACCTGTTCCTCATGAATGCCTAGCATGATAGGTGTGCATTAAAAAAGACTCCTGATTGTTTTAAAAAAGTGATTTAAAGGATGAATTGTGATGTATATAGTCTTCTTAGGAATGAAGTGGATCCAGAGGACACAGTGAGGCCAAGGGGATGGAAGTCTTGATGAGGTTAGAGAGCACGTGTAATGAGAGGGGACGTTCTGTGAGGCCGTGGTCTGAGGATGGTTCACTGGCGCTTGGGATTGCAGGGATGGAGGACTTCCCTGCTTGGGTGTCGCTGGGGTGCCATGGGTGATGTAACTGAAGCAGTGGTGAAGGTCAGTGGAACTGAAGTCATCTAGGAACGTAGAGGCAAGGGACTTACAATTTGTTCTTTGGAGACAATTGAGAGCACCTCAAATGATGCCAGGATTTGGGGGTGGAGGGGTGGATGGGGAAACAGTTGGCAAAGCCATTGACAGTAGTGGGAGCAGTTCTGAGGAGGCCAGTAGGGAAGAGGTATGAACCCCAAAGCGTTTTTCACTAAGGAGGGGAATGATGGTTTCACACTTCTGATCTCTACGTGAAAAATCAGGTCTCTTCTTCTATAAGTGAAAACCTTATGCCTGTAACTGGGCAAGGTATCTGCTCCCCTTTGAGCAGGCATCGGCCTGATATATGCGTGCATCTTAACAGAAAATCTGGAAGTGACTTTCAAGCCATATTTGGAACTAAGACTCACTTCTTGCTCCTGTGATTCTACTTTGATATTAAATAAGTTTTCCTTTATAAGACATCAGTCAGTAAATAGAACAGAATGTATGGTTAAATAATTAAAATTACTTTCATCATTACAATTGTAATATGCCTTGCCATTTCAAACCAAATATCCACTTATCACTCCTGAAATTTTGCAAGAAATCTATTATTCAAGGGTGCAGAGATGATTTTTTTGGTTGAGTTAAACATTTTTATGGATTAGATATGAATTCAGTAAAAATAATTGAATTAAATTGGATGGCATGAATAATTCATGACGTGTAATTTCACATCAGTTCTAGCGTAAAAATAAGGCTCTTGGTTTATGTGCTGGGAAAATGTATTTTATTATTTAGAAAGGTAGTGAACATTTATTATTTTGGAAGATAATTCACTTTATGATTAAATAGAGATATTAAATTGTAAGATTGAAAGAAAGCATACAATTCGAACTGAGGCTTTGATGCAAGTCACCACTTCCATCTACTTGATGAACCACTAGTTGCTATGTGTTGGTTGTTAGTGATTTCAGAAGATCTGCCTCCATAGCCTTCTAGATCTTAAGGATAAGTCCAGTAATCATGCCAGAACATTCTAGGGAGTGTAGAGGCTGCCAGGTGTTTCCTCTGAAGAGCAGAGCACAGCTTTCTGGCTAGGTCTGTCTTCTGGGGCTGGACCCTCAGACCCTTGACTACATGGGAGACGTCCCTCTCCTTCGTCCTGCTTCCCTAGGTGCTGGCTGAGCACCTCTCCTTTTCTGGTTACACTTTAAATCCTTGCCAGGGGAGAGCATGCAGTTGGGCTGGCTCCACTGGGCTGGCTCCTGCTGTGGGTAGAGAGCTGGCCTTTTGCAATTTGAATCTGGTACTGCTTGGGGACAGCTTGTTAGAAAACCTGACTGTGAGAACCGTCATTCCCCTTAACGCGGAAAGTCATTAGTTAACGGCATCACTCATTCATTCAAACACATTTGCTGTGTGCGTACTCTGTGTGTAGCCCAGGATACTGGGACATCTGGGTGAACAAAGCTTGGGGAGTTCCTCGTAGGGTCGGACGGGGTTGTATTGTGGGGCTGGGGGCCAGGAGTAGGGAGGCATGGATCGAAGTTTCAATAGAAAAGTGAACCTGGATAGTCCAGCACTTGGCCTGAGCCTTGAAGGGGAGTAAGGAGTTAGCTAAGAAGAAGGAGAAGCGAGCGAAGTGGGGGCATCCCAGGAGTGGGAATAACCTGCACAGTGGTACCGGGGAGAGAGGGGATCGGTCTGGACCTGCTGGTGGTTGCTGGAGGGAAGTAGCCCGGGGCGGGGTGGGGTGTGGTGGGAGACGAGGCTGGAGAACTTCAGGGCCGGATCATGAAGGACCTCAGCTACCAGGATAACGAGCTTGAACTTGGTTCTGAAGTCCAAGGGGGAGCCATTGAGTGACATGGAACGATAGATACATTCTGTGGGCTTCACAGTCATCTGAAAGACTCTAATGATAAAGTTCTTCCTCCTAAACATTTTTGTCTGTTCAAAACAGACAGTTGGTCCACAAGGTATTATATTTTATAATAGACGATGCAGTATCTGCCATGATTTAATGATGACCAGATGTTCATTCCCAGAAACTGATACCAATACGTGTCATTATTTATAGCAATGTCCCATCCTCTATTAGGTTACTAGAGCTTTTTGGCCATTTTTATAGTAAGACAGCCATTATCTCCTTCAGAAGGCCTTTGCCACAACTTGTATGATTTGAGATTAATCAAAGGGTCTGGTTTCCTACAGAACTTGGCCAAATTTGGAGGAAGCCTCTGTATTTATATATCTTTAAAAGGAAAATCCTAGAAATCATGCTACTTCCATACTAAGAGGACTATCCCCTACGTAGGAATCCCAGGTTCCTGTAATTAATAAATTAACAAATACTGCTGTGAGTGGAGCTGTGTCTTAGGTCGAAGTTGCTGAAGCCAGACAAAACAGAGGAAGATGGCAGACAGAATGGGCTCCATTGCCCAGTGTTTTAGTCACTTTTTCTTTTTTAAATAACTACATTGTTTTTGTTAAATGATGCATGCTTACTCTGAATGAAGTCAGATAGCACCCCAAAATGCAAAGAAAGTAAAAATCCCTGAAAAACCCAGTCGCTAGAGATAAGCACAGATGACATGTTGGTGAATGTGACTCCCAGACATTGACCTAGGATTCATAGTGTTCTTAGTCGCTCACAGTTTGTAAATCCCAGAGTGCTTTGTCCCCTCTGTAGAATATCCATTGTGATTTTCTAGATTTTTTTTTTTTTAACTCCTCAACTTCAAAATGGAAAACTATTTTCCATTTTGTTTCTTCTCTTTACAGTGCTTGGCTTGTTTTATAAACAAAGAAATAATACACACACACAGTATGATGACAGGGAAGGATAAACGGAATTGTTTGTAATTATCCTTGATTTGGATAACCCACTTTTTAAAATTTATTTATTTAATTTATTTATTTTTGGCTGTGTTGGGTCTTCGTTGCTGCGCGCAGGCTTTCTTTAGTTGCGGCGAACGGGGGCTACTCTTCGTTGAGGTGCACGGGCTTCTCATTGTGGTGGCTTCTCTTGTTGCGGAGCATGGGCTCTAGGCGCGCGGGCTTCAGTAGTTGTGGCTCGCGGGCTCTAGAGCGCAGGCTCAGTAGCTGTGGCACACAGGCTTAGTTGCTCTGCGGCATGTGGGATCTTCCCGGACCAGGGCTTGAACCCGTGTCCCCTGAATTGTCAGGCGGATTCTTAACCACTGTGCCACCAGGGAAGCCCCAACCCACTTTTTTTATTGTGGTTAAATATACATAATATAAAATTTACTGTTTAAAACATTTTAAGTGTACAGTTCAGTGGCACTAAGTATGTTCACAGTGTTGTACAGCCATCACCACTATCCATTTCTAGAACCTTTTCATCATCCCAAGTAGAAACTATGGCCATGAAACAATAACTCCCCATTTCCCCCTCCCCTGAGCCCCTGGTAACCTCTGTGTTACTTTCTCTATGAATTTGCCTATTCTAAGTCAAATAGGCAAATAAGAATCAGTGTTTGTAAGTGGAATCATGCAGTGTTTGTCCTTTTGTTTTATTTCATTTAGCATAATGTCTTCAAGGTTTACCCATGTTGTAGGATGTAACAGAATTTTATTCTGAGTAATATTCCTTTGTATGTATATACCACATTTCATTGGATAACCAACCCACTTTTTGAATTTGGTTTAGAGTTCATGCTTGTGCTTAGTGGACCTTTACCAGGGTAAATTTGTTTCACAAGAGTAGATGTAACTAGATGTCTCCTGGAAGGCATGGCCAGAGGGTGATATATTAAATGCTATTCTTAGGGAGCCTTCCTGAAGCTTACTATTTAGCATTAAAACAATCAATGCAAATTTGATACTGGGTTTGAGGACACTTGTTATATTTATTGGTAAAAGAGAATTGAGTAAATTAGCAAGTATTTTAGCTAACTTGATTAAAATTCAAAAGGTTGGTGTTAAGTAGAAGAAATACATAATTTAAAAATGTCAGAGTTAGAAATTCATATATGAAAACTGAATGTTATTATCTTTATGGTGCTATAGAAATTCAAATCTTACTTAATGTCAGATTTCTTTAAATCCATTTAATCCATTCAGGAGGAATGGATTTTTATTGCCCACACGTGGAATGATTTCTCTTTGCATGAGGGCATGCTGCTAGCCTAATCTTTTCATCTAGGGCAGTGTCCCTCAAACTGGAGGGAGTCATGGACCCTTCAGTGGACCGAGGTGCGGTGGGGAAGAGGAGGACAGCAGATACATTCTTCCTCTTGATGCATTCTTCAGGAGATCTTTGAGGAATTTCTATTTTAATTCCAACGATAGTAAAACCTTAACATAAACGTATTCAGGATCATGTGGCATTACTGGATTTGCCATTTCCGATTTTTACTATCTTTTCGTATATCCATCCGTGACTCGTAGTAATTTATAATTCTTCTGAGGCATAGCTCTTGAGGCTGGTGTGGTTCCCTTAGCTAGTAGCTGAGCCTTGAAAACTCAGCATTCACCTCTCGGCTTGGCTTTGTTGTCTGTACAAGTACATTTTATGAGGGAAATTCCGCCTCTGGTGATATTCCAAATTTAGGTCAGTCTCCAGAATGCGAAGGGGTTACTGTATCTTTTTCCTTTAGACGGTGCTAAAGACCCGCTGAAAAGTTCTTTGCTCTCCAACTCTTCCTGTTTATCAGAGGTACTGTTCACCACCTCATTTATTCATCCAGCAAATATTTATTAAATGTTTCCTATGCAATGGACATGTTGTAACAAATCAAATCAAAAGCTTGTTATGTTAATTATATTTATGTTTTTCCAGGACAGGAGTTGAGCAAGACATTCAGGGCTCCTTGGTAAACTTCCATATGCCTTTACTGTCAGCCCTTCTTAGGCAGCAACAATGTATTATGTGCGCTTTTTCTAAGTCTTAATTTTCTCATTAGTTTGCAGGTGCCTTCCACACCCCCAGGGGGAGAAGACTGCATTGTAACATCCCAGTTCTGTTCTGTGCAACCAGAGGGGCTTTGTGGCTAATTGGCGGGTTCCATCAACCAGAACGTCCTGTGCTTCTAGATTCTGGCTGCCTGAGGCTGTACCTGTAAACAGACAGTCAGGCACGAATTTGCTGCAGGTTCTTTCCTGCCATGGACACGCCTTGGCGTTACCGTTACTGTCGTTGTTTTAGCGTGATGCTGGCTTGGCATGGCATGGTGGAGGCAGAGGTGTAGAGGGCAGCCAGCACGGCTTTGGCGTGAACAGGCTGCCTCTCCGGGGAACACTTACTTGGCCTTAAAAGAATTAAAATATATGTCTTTCACGGTTGTTGAGAAAATTAAAGGAAATAATGTATGTGTAAAATGATGAGGTGAAGAAATGGCTGTGGCAATAACTCAGAACAATCATTTCCCTTTGTTTGCCCGCAAGCCATTGCCTGTTCCCCCGCCTTGAGCACCAGGGAGCAGGACTTGGAGGAGGAGAGGGAGAAAGACCAGCTGAGATTTTTTTTTTTTAATTAATTTATTTATTTATGGCTGCGTTGGGTCTTTGTTAAGGCCCGCGGCTTCTCGTTGCGGTGGCTTCTGTTGTTGCGGAGCACGGGCTCTAGGTGCGTGGGCTTCAGTAGCTGTGGCTCCTAGGCTCTACAGCACAGGCTCAGTAGTTGTGGCGCATGGGCTTAGTTGCTCCGTGGCACGTGGGATCTTCCTGGACCAGGAATCGAACCCGTGTCTCCTGCATTGGCAGGCGGATTCTTAACCACTGTGCCATGAGGGAAGCCCAGTTGAGATTTTTATAATAGAATTAGAACACAGAATTCACTGGGTAGGGCTGTGCACATTGGAAGGGGTAGAAGTGCCGTTATTTGGAGATTTTAGGTTTTTCTCCCACCGTGCCCCCATTTTTCAGTCCCAGGAAGCTCAAGAAAAGCAAAGACACTGGCTATTGGAAAAAATAAAGACCCTCTGTATTTGTAAACGGCAGAGTTGAATCTGTGTCCATACCTGCCCTTACCTGTGAAGGCAGCGCACACCTGGCTAGCTCACAGTCACCGGTGGTAAATGTCCATTCCACTCTCCACATCTCCCTTTTCTTTATTTCGTTACCTCGCTAGTGATCCATGCATATGTGTAACCCATGACATAAAATATGTAGTTGCAATGTGGATTGTAGAGCATGTGTATCCCCATTGGTCCATGCCCCAGCAGCACTCACCTCCCTCAGGAGAAGCCAGGTGATGGGAATGTTGGGGAGTGCCTTTCTGGTCATCACAATGCCCGGGGATGGCTACTGACATGGTCGGGGATGCAGGACATTCAGCAGAGGGCAGGACAGCCCCCTGCACGAGAGAACCATCCTGGCCCAAATGCCACAGCACACCCTCTGAAAAACACTGTGGGTTTACAGTGTGGGAAGACTCCTCAGCCACTCTGTGAACTAGAGACTGTTTATAATTCTATCACAAAGGATAACACATTTTCAGGGGAAGTGAGAGAGCCTATGCCTCGACTGATGTATTACTTGGGTGACAATAGTGACTACATCTTAATCTCTGCTGTGAAATTCTAGAGATGTTAATTCTGACCTGTATGGGAATATTATTTCAGATTTTAGGGTATTGCTCTCACTGTTCTGTTAATATAGATATGGGTGAAATAAGGGTTGTTGCTGTTTGGATTTTCCCCCCCAGACGTTCTTTCATTGGGAAGCCATTAGATAAAAATTGGGTAGGCTTTGTGGACAAGGCATTTGACCAGAAAAATAATCTTAGCGTCACCGTGAACACATACAGAGATGGCACACACAAAGAAACTTCGGAAGGCTCTTTTGATATGACATAGGGAAACCGACAGTGCCAATGATAGCACAGGCCTATATCTCTCACAGTGCTTTTGAAGGCAGAGAAAGCAAATGACAATTCCAGCAGTAGCTAAGATATATTTTCGCTGGAAAGGAAGTGGCATTCTTATAGGAGTCCAGGAAATTGTCTTTGAGCTTTTGAAGGCACACAGAAAGCTAATGACACCTCAGAGGAATAGCGTTCTCAGGTTTTAGATGCCACAGATGCCAGCGATGCTAAAGCCAGAATATAAAACCTTTCTTATAGGGCCTTTAAGAATCCTCAGTGTGCTTTTATTAGCAGGCTGAGTGTGTATATAGAAATGTTAATGGTCTGTGGAGCAAACTCAGCTTGTTTTTGCAAACTACAGAACTATAAGAGTTATCCAAAAGGACACCCATTCTCCTTCCTTCCTTTGTTCCTTTGTTTCTTATTTGTTTCTTTCTCTATATAATAATAGAGCACCTATCATGTGCTGGGTGCTGTGGATACAAAGGTGAATCCAACGTGGATTTGTCTCTGCAGAAGCTTGCCATCTAATATGGGAGAAATATGTGTGTTAATATCTACCATGCAAGG
Source organism: Tursiops truncatus (assembly GCF_011762595.2). Lineage (NCBI taxonomy): Eukaryota > Metazoa > Chordata > Mammalia > Artiodactyla > Delphinidae > Tursiops > Tursiops truncatus. The sequence goes on along the minus strand of NC_047039.1, from coordinate 9,618,418 downwards.
TAGAAGGCGATAATGATGCAAATAAAGCGCGAATTAAATGGAAGTTTAACCACAGAAGAAATACTTCTGGCTGATAGGATCAAAGAAAGTGACAGAGAGGCAAGAGTGGAAATGGTATTCAACTGTTTTCAGGCATACATAGGATTTGGGCAGGTAGCAGTTAGCTCGCAGGGAGAAAGAAGAGGGTGTTGTAAGGGAGGGCACCCCAACTGGTGGAAGACCACTGCAGAGGTTTGGGCAGGCGTGGTGTGAAATGGGCGGCAGCTAAAGGTTAGGAGGGTCCTGGCATATACTTCTGACCATTCAGAGGAGGAGCCTGTATTTGCTTTTATTAATGAATGATTTGGAGTTCCGGTTCTCACATTTTGATGTGCCATAGAAATTCCTATGGAACTTGTTAAAAATTCCAGTGCCCCTGGGTCCGTCTGCACCTCACCGCTTAGAAGAGCTCAGGGATCCTGCCATCCCTCCTGCCGTGGCCAGCGTGGGCCCCGCAGCCAGCCACTGGAGCCTCTTGCTGTGTGTGTCACCGAGCTGGGACACAGCGCTGGGAGCTGCCAGAGCAGGACGGAAGTGGAAATTACTTTTTTAAGAAGTGTAATCCCCCAGTCTCCTCTTAAGCAATTACAATAACGTCTCATATTTTATTTCATTTTCTTTTAATGGAAAAACCAGTTATACTAAATGAAAGCAAATGACTGGTAAAGAAGATCTGAATGATGCTTATAAGCCTTTTATATGATTTTTTTTATTGAGGTTTTTGGTCTCCTAATTGATGAATAAAGGGAAGATGGGGAACACTGGCATGTGTTATGTTCTATCAGGGTTCAGAGAGAGTGAAATTATTCCCACCTTGCCAGTAAAATTCTCAAGGTTGATTGCTGTTTTTAATTTATCTGAGCGGTGCTTTTCAGTGAAGTGACATTGGTCCTGATCATTCTGTAAGTAGGGAATTTTACCTGAGGAAGCGAAGTCTCCTTCTTCACAAATAAATCTGGGCTTTCAGATTGCTTATTTGATGCCAGTGATGGCAGATCATGTTCCACTGCAGTCCTCCCAGGCCACTGTCTGATATTTTTGTCAGTGGGTACCCTGCAGCATCTTTGGCCCTAATTGGGCCTCTTGCCCCCAAGCCCAGGGTGTGGCGGTCACGGTGTATGTTGTGTGACCCACCCGAGTATGGAGAGCATTCTGCCAACCAATGAGCCCTGCACTCATGTCTGAAACACCTGAGGGCTGCTGTTCCAATAGCTTGAGTTAGAAATTCTCCGCTGCTCAGCCCGTTTCAGCCCACCTCGCCCTGCTGACACGTCCAGACAAGGCACTTCCCTGTACATTTAAAAGCCCAACCACAATCCTGTGAGTATGTAATAGTAATAAGCATACTACTTACTGTTTACCGAGTGCCTGTTGTTTGTCACAGACTGTGCTAGGGTCAGAAAGGTTAAATGGTTTGCCCAGAGTCAGAAAGTAAATAGGTGGCAGAGTCAGTCCACTAAGACATGGCTTTTGACTCTCCGTCTGGATGAATCCCACACTTAGGGGAATGAGGCCTTGGCCATTTACTGTCTGCCACGTGGGCTAGGATGCTGGGAGTCTCCACAGCAGGCCTGGCCTCACCTAAATTGTACTTTACTCATAACAGGAGAAATGTGGGATCCTGCCTTGGAGCTGAATCCTACAGGAGTGCTATTTCAAAGCGTAGAGCCGTCCAGCTCTCAGGGAAGCAAAGCCATACTGGCTGTTTATATTCTGAGAAGATACCCATGATCCCTGGGTCTGTGTCAGCAAGACCTACGTTTTGAATCCTGTTTTTCACGGACTGTGTGGGGAGGGGGCGAGGGTGGTCGGAGGGGAGGGAATTACTGTTGATTGAGCACCAGCTCCCTGGGGCCAAGTGCTATACATTCCGACCTGGCTCAGCATGGCCTCACGACCACTGTATAAGATTTGCAGTATTCATACGTTTTAGAAATGAGCCCTGGCTTCTGGGCTCCCCACTCAGGGAGGCGCTTCACTTGGTCCACAGCCAGGCCCTGCTTTGCTTGCTCTGGTACTTCAGTGCCAAGGTCCTGGCCACGGGCATGACTGGGTCCTAGAGTCCTCCCCTCTGACCCTCCAGGAAAGATGTGTTAGAGACACACTGTACCAGGGTCAACCGGCCTAGGTTCAGACCTGGGCTTCACTGTTTACTAACCATTCGGCCCTGAACCTATGCAAACCTTAGTTTTATTATATCTAAAGGAGGAAAAAATACCTAAGTTATAGGATTATCATTAGGCTTCAGTGAGAAAATTGATATGAAGTAGGATGCCCATGGTCTGGCGGGTGGTGAGCGCTCAAGAAATGGTGATGGCTGTTATTACTGTGACTTTTTGAGGCTGAGAATATATATCCTGACCCATAAATCCACCTCTTTGGATCCTGTCTGAAAAGAACGTATGTGATGATAAATTATAAAATGTCTTTTCCATGCCATCTGGCTTCCTGCGTTCTCTCTTGTACTCTCTCCACGTTCCCGTTGTTTGGTTACAGGTGAGTTTCACAGACGGCCAGGTGCAAATCTGTAGCTGTTACCATACGAGAAAACTGGCAAAAGAATAGCTTGCCACTTCCTGGTGTTCACCAGTTGGAAAACCCAATACAACACTTAAAATTTTTCAGTATCTCCTGTATAGTCAGCATTCAAACTGGAGATAAATTCTTTTCATGCCCAGCTAGTTGGTGCAGAAAGGGAGTTAATAAATTATTTTTTAAATTTTTATATAATTTTTAAAGGTTACTTTCCATTTACAGTTATTACAAACTATTGGCTGTAGTCCCCATGTTGTATAAAACATCCTTGAGCCTGTCTTATACCCAGTGATTTGTACCTCCTACTCCTCCACCCCTAGATTGCCCTCCCCTCCCCACTGGTAACCACTAGTTTGTTCTATCTATGAGTCTGCTTCTCAACAAGGGAATTTTAATCGATACCTGTGCTGGCCTTGCTCTCAAATACCGGTGACATGGTGACATATCCATGCCTGTGTCAAACACTCCAAGTCACCGTCGGGTCCTCTGGCTCGAGGACCCTTTTCTAAGAGGCACATTTTTTTGCACGATCTCTGGTCTAAATTTACACACGGCCCACGGTCATTTCCTGGACAGCGGGTTAGAACTCTGAAGCCGGTGGTCCAGAAAGGGCCTGCTGCTTTAGAGAGGTCTGAGTGAAGTGCGGAGGAGGGAAGGCTTTTCCTGTGGCAGAACAGAGCAGCAAAACCAAGTGTTTGGTTGAAATATGTCTGTGATGAACCCACTTTAATTTTTGTTTAAAAATGTCATTACATTTTCTGTTCAAATGTTTTACAAGCTGTATTCTGACTACAATGGAGGCTTTCTAAGAAATCAGTCCCAAAGAACTCTTGCTGGAATATTCTGTATCCAAGGCAGGCTATAAAAGTTAGAGCTGTTGCTAAGGGAACCAACGGAGGAATTTAAATGTGTAAATCTCTCTATTATATTTAAATTTCATGTAACATCTGGCCTGAGCTTTACTTTGAGGTGAAGAGGAAAGCGAAATAGGAATTATAACAAAGACTAACGAGATGGGCACCATCATTTTTTTAGAACTCTCTACCTCTAGTGTTTATATTTTACTCTTTTAATAAACAATTCTGTTTTCTTTTTATAAAGGTCCTAGATATGCTCCACTTGGAGAGGCACCCTGCTTTTCAGGCCAAGCCCTCAGCGAAGGCAGTTCCCATTGCTGGGGGTTGCTTACCTTCAGAGAGAGGCAAAGTGATGAGGAAGAAATAGTTCTCCTGTGTTTTTACCATTGAAGCTGAAATCTCTAGAGTGACAGAAGAAATTCCACAGTTTACTTGCTGTGCTTTTTTTCTTTTTTTTTCTCCAGTTCCATTCTACCTAAAATGCTTTTTTGGACTCTTAAAATACTAGATAGAAAGAAGTAATTTTCTTGTGCTGAAAAATGGTCAGAGCAATCCCAATAGGTAATACTAATGATTAGTAATGTCGAGTTATGACCAATATTCTGGGTATTATCCAGTTGACCCTTGGACAACACGGGGCTTAGGGGTGCTGACTCTCCGTGCGGTTGAATATCCATGTATGACTTTACAGGCGGCCCTCCGTATCTACAGTTCCACATCTGTGGATTCAACCAAGCAAACGCGGACTGTGTAGTACTGTATTTCTATTTATTTTTTAATTTATTATTTTTTAAAATTTATTAATTTTATTTTATTTATTTATTTTTGGCTTCATTGGTCTTTGTTGCTGTGCGCGGGCTTTCTCTAGTTGTGGCGAGCGGGGGCTACTCTTCGTTGCGGTGCGCGGGCTTCTCATTGCAGTGGCTTCTCTTGTTGCAGAGCACGGGCTCTAGGCATGTGGGCTCAGTAGTTGTGGCTCACAGGCTCTAGAGCGCAGGCTCAGTAGTTGTGGCACGCGGGCTTAGTAGTTGTGGCTAACAGGCTCTAGAGTGCAGGCTCAGTAGTTGTGGCACATAGGCTTAGTTGCTCCGTGGCATGTGGGATCTTCCCGGACCAGGGCTCGAACCTGTGTCCCCTGCATTGGTAGGCGGAGTCTTAGCCACCAAGGAAGTCCCCTGTAGTTCTGTTTAGTGGAAAAAGTCCATGTATAAGGGGACCAGCACAGTTCAAATCCGCATTAGGAATTTAATATATATTATTGCACTTAAATTTATATTATGTTAAGACAGAGGTATGATTCGTGATCCCAAGCATATAAAATGCACACCAGCTGAACAGAAGATGACAGCAATGTTCTCCACATCTGTGTGCCCCTATGCTAAAAAATATTTAGATTGAACCATATGAAATTGCTGTTTTGTGAGTTGAAAGTGTCAAATATCGGCAATTTCATGTGGTTCAACACAGCACGAATTTCCTTGGGTTATATCTGACGTTTCACAGGCATAAAAAACGTGGGGTTTTCCACAAATGTATAACCACACAGGAAAGAAAAAACTCTTAAAGATTCTATCTGATAATCACAGATCTGAAGAGCTAGACGGTTCCCAGGGTTTGTGTGGTGGCCCTGCCTGGTTTTACAGAAGTGGGGTCCCGGGAGGTAAGGAGATGTGCCTGCTGTCAGGGGTGAGTTGGTGCCGAGTGTGAGTGAGGCTGGGATGCGGGCCCGTGCAGTCTGTAACACCTGCTCAGCCTTCCCCTATTGATTCTTAATTACAGGCCATCAAAGCTAACATCGCCAGTCTCTAACTTAGAAGTAAACTCCCTGTGGTTGGTTGTACCAGGCACAGGGTTCTAGGCAGTAGGCTGTCCTGTGGCGCAGAAACAAGTGACGGGGAGGGAGTTCGACATCCTCTGTGGAGGTGACGGAGGATGTCACCTGACGGTCAGGTGAGGACGGGGCAGCTAGCCCGGAGCAGGGCCTGTGGGTGCCCTTCTGGGAGCGCCAGCAGGACGGACGGCGTGCAGATGAGTGACCTGTGATGTGTGTTAGCCTGAGAGGAAATCCGCTTCCATCTCCGATCCTTGTTGTATACTGAAGAGGGTATACACTTAACAACCAAACGCGTCCTCTTCGCTGGGATTCCGGGTATCTCAGTAAATCATCAGTGGTGTCTCCTTCATTTTGACGCCAGCTTTAGGAGATAGGATTTCTGCCTTTATTTCCCACTTTTACTCAAAAGTATATTTTTTAAAAATTTGTTTTCTGTACTTGTGTGTAAAGAAATTGTTTTATGATTTTGTTTAATTTAGGATGTTCGAGGTACCTGCCATTTTTCATGGCAGTCATCTGAAAGATCCTTTTGACCTTCAGAAGTCAAGTGCCTTCTCTGAGAGCCAAAAAAATACATACTTGGAATCAGCATTTAAAAAAAAATCTGTGCCTGTTTCATCATAAGAGGATGGTGGTATACTGGGAAATGAAAGAATTCAGTGAAAACTCATCTCAGCGTAAATGAGTTAAGCCATTAGAAGGAATTGACCATCAGCTTAATAGGAATTTGTCATGTGACATTGGAGCTAACAGTTAATGCAGCAGTTTTCAATCTTTTATGAAGTGGGAAAACTCTTCTCAGTGGAAATCTTGGAACCTTATGCTTAACACAGACAGAAGCAGAGTGGCGATTGCGGAGGAGGAGGGAGCCCAGAGCCTGGGCAGTGCAGCCCGCCCCTCTCTTCCTTAGGTGATCTCCTCAGAAACTTGCACACCATTGTGCTAATGCATTCATTACCTAGATACAGTAATCCCTTAAGTAAGCATAAGTGTTATAATTTTCCAGGCATGTTTTTATACGTCATTTTATTTGACTCTGGAGAACAGACAGCGAAGGCTGTCTTATCCCCATTGTCCCCATTTTTCATAAAAGGAAATTGATGATCAGAGAGGTTAGTAACAGGTCCAGGGTCAGACAGCTAATATGTAAGGCAGCAGCGTTTGGAATGTAGTTCTTCTGACTCTTAGTTTAGGGCTCATTTCACTGAACCATATAGGGCTGTCTGTGGGCAAAATAAAAATGTGGGCTTTTTTGAATTAAACTCTTTCTAGAATGTTTTGTTCAGTGGTGGATGGTAAACTGAGGATGTTCAGACTGGGGCGACTGGGCTATAACCCTTCTCATCGTAGATAGAAGGAAAAGATTTAAAAAACGGACTTCTCTTTGAGAGTTCATTCATTGGTGTGAACTGGTTTCAGTAAATGCACAAGATGCTCAGTAAGGAGGGATTTGAGGCCTGAAGGCTTAGGAGCCGTCCGACAGGGTGTGAAAGTGACAGCGAAGGGAGAGAGAGAAGACAGCCAGGCTTACACTTCCCGTAGCTCCAGAGATGAGCATTCCTGGCTGAGGGAACACATGCAGCCCACCAATTTTCAAAATACAGCCTTTGTTCCTTTTTCAGGATAAAAATTAAAGGCTGCTTTCATGTTTCTACTTCTCAAATATGTCAGTTTTTTCAATGACAGTCTTTCATTCAATATAGTAGATAATCTGAATTGTAAGAATATTGTATATTTCCCCATGGGACCAAATTAAGCTATTTGCATTTTAAGTGGAATAAAAGGCGCTAAAAACATTTTTTTCCCCTCCTGAATCATTTTTGGAAAAAGAGGTTGCTCGCCACCGATCTATTTCATAATATTATCTGGGTAAAAGCCACTTTGCCGAAAATACACCTACCTGAATGGAACAATACTAGCATAGAATTCAGCCCAAAGGGTGGAAAATTTAGTGAGAGAGATTTGGGTTCAACCTGACAGCAGCAGCAGCAGCAGCAAAGTCCCCACAACAACAGAGCTAGTCACCAGGAGCAGGTGGCCTCGTGGTCCCAGGCTTCCCATCCCCAGAAACGTGCAGAGGATGCACGCTGCCAGTCCTGGATCAGTGGCACGTTAGACCGCTCCGTTCTGTTGCGATCCGAGATTCTATTATTTTAGAGGTTTTCATTTTGCTATCACTTCAGAATGAGTGCTTTGACTTTCTTGCATTTGAGTAGATGAGGCCGAAGGTTACTTAGGTTTGAGTTTCTTATGTTTCATGAATTTCTTTCTTTTGGAATTTTCTCAGAAAGAATCTGAGAACATTATGATGTTAATTGGACCAGGTTTGCTAATATATTTTAAGAGCGTGTAATCTGGGAATTAAAAAAAAATTGATCTGAATATTGGATCATAAAACAATAGTCTATATACTTTTTATTTTAAAAATATCATTTTTAAGTCTTGGAATGACACTGGTGTTGATAAATTTGTCCTCCTTGTAAAAAGTAGAGAGGGGCTGCTGAAAGTTGTGTAAAGTGCCCGTATTTTCTACTTATTTGCATAGGTTTTCAAAGACGTTCTATTTTTATTTTCGATTCATTTTCAGATTTCAAGTAGTTTTCCTAAATGTTTAGTTTTGCCTTATCAGCTTTAGTCCTTAATGGTCTGTAATAAATTCATGTTTCAATGTGCTAAGGGCACAGTATTACAAACAACAACAAAAAAAGAACAAACAAAAAACCCCTAAGTGAACTCTTTTGTAATATATGTAATTTTTCAATTTATCTATTTTTTAGTTTGGATTTTCTTGCAGCAGAGGTAGAGAGCACTTTTTCTGCCATAAGTCACTGATCCACAGGAAGAATGAATCAAGGTCTGCTAAGTACAGAGCAATTTAATTTCTTTAAGAGAGAAAAGCATTCTACTTCTCTGCCTTAAAAGATAAGAACAGGGAACATAAAACTCTATTTAATAAATGCTAGAGATAAAAATTAAGAGAGATTGAGGGTGAAAATAAAGAGGAAAGACAGAGATCACAGAGAGAAACACGTACACACACACACACACACACACACACACACACACACACACACAGAAACAAAGGTAAAAATGAAGACCTAGAGTGAGAGTCAGAGACAAAATGGAATAGACACTGAAAGATGAATGTACAGGGACATATACAAGGCTGGTAACCTGGAATCCTTCTTGGAGGCCAGGCAGGCAGTGGTGTAACATAACGAGAGGTGTGGCAAATGCGGGGAATTGTGGAGAGCCTGTCCTGCCTAAAGACACTCAGATCCAACAAAACAAAACATTAGGAAATCCTTCTGTCCCCTGCTGGCCACCAGGTTAGACCCCTGGGTTATGAACATCCACAGAAATGAGAGCTAACATTTACTGAGGGCCTACTCTGTGCCAGGCCTTATTTCATGTGCCTTACTTTTTTTTTTTTTTTTTTTTTTTTTTGCGGTACGCGGGCCTCTCACTGTTGTGGCCTCTCCCGTTGCAGAGCACAGGCTCCGGACGCGCAGGCTCAGCGGCCATGGCTCACGGGCCCAGCCGCTCTGCGGCACGTGGGATCTTCCCGGACCGGGGCACGAACCCGTGTCCCCTGCATTGGCAGGCGGACTCTCAACCACTGCGCCACCAGGGAAGCCCCATGTGCCTTACTTTTAATGACTGTCATCCTCCTAACATCCTTTGGAGGCACATACTACTGCCATTATTCCCATTTCAAAGGTGAGAAAAGTGAGGCACAAAGAGGTTGGGGACCTACACAGCTGGTACGCGGAGGAGCTAAAGTTTGAACTCAAGGAGTCCGGCTACAGAAAGGGTTATGTACACAAAGGAAAATCCACACAGACAGAGACGTGCAATGACACTCATATAGGCCCAGCCATCAGCCCTGTGCCTTCACCCAGCCTCATAGAAGTGCAGACTTGGAAAGTGCAGACAAAGAAGGCATCTCGGAGAACACACAGGAACCTTCGAGCTAGGCTCTCATGGAATAACATCCCAACATTCTGACTTTTGCCATGCACATAATTTGTATCATGATTTTAAAATGGTAGGCACTGCTGTATACCTCTTAAAGGTATACAGATAAGTGGGGCCAGGGTAAAGGAGTTACCCCCAGCAAATGCCTGCTTTTTAAACAATTTTATTTTATTTTTTGGCTGTGCAATGTGGCATGTGGAATTGTAGTTCCCCGACCAGGAATCGAACCTATGCCCCCTGTAGTGGAAGTGAGGCGTCTTAACCACTGGACCATCAGGGAAGTCCCCCTGCTTTTTAAATTAAAAAAATATATATATTTTTGATTTGTTTGTCTGTTTTGGCTGAATTTGTTAGAGACGATAAAAACTTGGCAGCGTGGTTTTTTATGCCAGATGAAAATGGCGTTCTAGAGGATCATCATGGTTGTGTTGTACCCAGCGTGTGGTACACACTCAATAAGTGTTGAATGATCAAATCACAACGATTAGCAGTTCTTTGACCACAGACGCCCTCACAATTTTCAGGATGTATTTACATGCGGTATTTACTAATTATTGCAGAAACTTCTTGAGGTAAGCAAGGTAGATGCTGTTATTCCCATTTTACAGATGAGGAAACCAAGACCCTAAGGGCCAAGGGACTTGACCAAGACTCACAGCTGGGGAGTGATGGAGCTGGTACCCAAGGGCTCTGCCTCTAAATCCAGGTTCTTTCCACGAGGCTTCACTGCTCTTCAGTGATTTAAACTGAAAGACATGGATAAATCTCGAGGAAAAAGCGTTTTCTTCTAGAGTTGTAGCATTTCTGAAAAACATGAAGCTCTGATTTTTTCCCCCTGTCTTGGAAGGCAGAATAATAAATATCTGAAGTGTTTAAATTTCCTTAACCCCCTTCAGCCTTTAACTCCCTTTTTTTAATTTATTTTTTTAACTCCCTTTTATTTATTTTTATGTTTTTAAACAATCTGGTTTTATTTTTTATTTTTACTATTTTTTAAAAAAAATTATTTATTTATTTATTTTTGGTTGTGGTGGGTCTTCGTTGCTGCGTGCCAGCAGCGAGCGGGGGCTACACGTCATCGCGGTGCACGGGCTGCTCATTGCGGTGGCTTCTCTTGTTGCAGAGCACGGGCTCTAGGCACACGGGCTTCAGTAGTTGTGTTCACGGGCTCTAGAGTGCAGGCTCAGTAGTTGTGGCTCACGAGCTTAGTTGCTCTGCGGCATGTGGGATCTTCCCGGACCAGGGCTCGAACCCGTGTACCCTGCATTGGCAGGCAGATTCTTAACCACTGCGCCACCAGGGAAGTCCCCTTTAACCCCTTTTAAGAGGATGTTTAGGATGATGATTTCTCTGTTTATTTTTAATGTCTCACTTTTTATTCCTCTGCAATTGAAAGAGAGCATTGAATATGATGTTTTCATGCTGTAGAATTTTCCTAGGCTGTTTGATAAGATCTGTTTTATAAAGGTTCACCACCAAAGTCAATTGTAGTAATAGCCACAAGAGTTTTAAAGTGATATGGACCAATGCAAATTTTTCTGTTGCACAGTTTTGAAATTATTTTGAGTAGGTGTTGGAAAGCAGCATTATTTTAAAACTATGTTCTTATTTTTCAAAATCTTAATTGAAAATTAAATGTTGTTGGGTACAAAGGAGATATTTACCTTCTTTTTCCTGACCCCCACTCTGCTCTTTTATTTGTTCATCTCTTCTGCAAATTCAGAGAATATTGTTATTTGTAGAGGTGAATATCGTACTGGGACATGTTTCAACGCCCCCCCAACTCCCTAAATCAAGGAATTAAGCATTATTTTATCAAAAGAATGATATGAAAGGAAGATTCCCTTTGCTGTAATTTTATTTTGTCCTCTCCTTTCCGGGGAGAGAGGGGCTGCAGCATGCTTACTTTTTTTTGCTACATCTCCTGTGCGTACATGTTTATCCCCATATTATCTGAGACCAACTGAAGAGGGAATGTTTAGAAAAAAGAGAGGAAAGCTAATACAAGTTGAAAGTAAGGTGCTTGCATCTTAATTTTAAGAGAACACAGAAAGCCAAATGCTTTCAGAAAAGGGCCCCTTCATGGAGTAATTTGCCTGGTATGGCATCAGTTTGTTGTATAATTTCAGCCCTGTTACTATGGAAACCTGCTTTAGTGTAGCAGTGATTGTTAATCAGGATTTGTCGTTATTCCCCTTTCATCAAGAGGCTCTGTATCCTTATGGATTAAATCACAGTTCTCATTGACAATGGCATAGATCAAACATTATTGCCACACATAAAACCCTGGGCCGCTCCCTGTCATTTCCCCCCATTACCGGGAGCCTGCATGCCAGCTGAAGTCTAACTTTTGCAAGGGAATCAAGGCTCCTCTTGGCTCCTGTGCTATCAGCCCTCGTGACAGAATGCCAAGTAGCCGAGGAAGAGGGCTACTTTCATTTAAACTCACCCTGTGTCGACGGGAAAGGCAAGCACCACGTCATGTCTTTGCAAACCCGAGCCTGCAGATATGCAGACCCAGGCAGGAAGTTGTTTCAGGGTGACCGCCGACTTCTTCAATCTTTTTCCTATGTTTGCCCGCCGTCAGGCACTTAACTGAACTCTTCTTGGAGCAGCCCACTTTCCTTTTCGTTCCCATTGATTTTCTGGCGTCCTAGCTGCGGCCTTGCTTAGGAAGACTGTGTCAGGATGGGGAGGCCAAGCTGCTACCCCAGTTACTATGGCTGTTCTGTGGTAAACACCGGAGAACCCCGTGAGGCTGTGGAGTGACCTCTGCCCTTCGCACTGTGGAGAGTTGGGCGATGACATTATCTGGATGGGGAAGTTCACAGCCCTAAGGTAGAGTGCCCGACTTAGGAATGCCAGGTGGCTACCATCCCTGGGCAAGTCAGCTTGCAGGAATATGGGAATGACAGAGCTCTAGCTACCCGTTGTTCTGGTTTCAGAGCCCTCACCAGCCACTGTGTGCCTTCTGATTGATAATTGATTTGTTTGGGAGCAAGAACCTTTCAACTGTGCTGGTTCACATGTAGCCCCCAGAGCCAGTCTGCCTGGGTTCCATTTCTGGCCCTCCCATTTACTAGCTGTGTGGCCTCGGTAAGCTTTTTAACCTCTCTGAGCTTCCGTGTGTAAAATGAGGATAATAACAGCACCTCCCCCATGATCATGAGGATTAAATAAGCTAATGTTTGCAAGGCACTCAGACTAGCAACTGGCATGTCATGAGTGCTGAATAGATGTTTGTACATAAATGGAAAAGAAACAACATTGTGCTTATGTGTATTCAAAATATATTCCAGATCAGATTATCCAAATATTAGTAAGGTGTTGAAAACAGGGCTCCCCTCCCCCTCTCCACTCATCCTCCACTTCCCGCGCCCTGCTTTCTCTCTTTCATCTCTGCAATGTGCCCATCCCCCAAGTATAATTCTGATTGGCTAAATTAATTCTGCAGCATCCTGCTGTGAATAATTATGTTGATCCAGTATGTATTCTGATGCCTTTTTTTCCCCCTTAGCCTAAATTATAATGTGACAATTGCAGCTCACAGCTGGCTCATCAGAGGTGGGCAGTTTGGGAATTGGCGCATCTGAATATGCTTCTCTGTTAACCCTCTGCCTTGATTGCTTAAGACAAGACATATGTAAACCCCATGATTATTGCCATTTGTTTGGACTTTGCAAAGGCTCTGCCTTCAAACATAAAGCTGCTAGGTTTGTTTTGGGGGAGGTGGGCATATAGACGTCCCCTCCCTCTTTCCCCTTCCCCCCTTTCCCTTTCAGACAATAAATAGCTGTCAGGCTTATGTCAAGGATGAAATTATAGGTGCACATGAGGCCTTGATTACATTGTTTTGGAGAGATTGCCATTAGCATACTGAAATGAAGTCTAATTTTTCACTGACGGAGCTGAGTCAAAACTCAAGTGACAGAGGCAGGGCAGACAGTGTGAGAGAAGAAAGATCCAGTCTGAGCTCCTGTTCCACATGGGGTGGGGGGCTTCTCCTTATGGGAGCAAACAATAAACACAAAACAGTTAGTATGAAAAACATCTCTTTGGAAAAGTAAGGCTGGCTGATCAAGGACGAAATGAGACATTTGGGTTAGATAAGGTTCTCTGTGAAATTACCGTGTGTGATTTTCAAGTGTATTTAACCCATTTTAAGGCAGCGTTGAGATTATCCAGTCAGCCTGTGTGTTAGCTGAAGAATGTACCGTCTTGATGTTTTATTTTGCTTGCTGCCCGCGTAATCCATTTCATCCTGCTACAGTCCCCATGCACGCATCCTCTGAACACGAACGCTTATGAGCACCCGATCTGCAGGGTGAGTGCCCTTGCTGTACTTTTGCCGTTTTTATCCATTCTGATGATGTGAACACGAGGCTTGTTCGTTTTCAAAATCCTTTATTTAAAGAAAAGTTCTTTGCGTGTGGTTTCCCTGAGATGTTTGAAGGACTGGTGCCTCATCTGAGGGTAGATTAATCATTATATGTGTTTTATTATCAGTGTCCCTGCTCACTGTGGTGCAATTTTTTTTTCTGTTTTATTTGTTTGTTTTTGAATTTTATTTATTTAATTTTATACAGCAGGTTCTTATTAGTTATCTATTTTATACACATCAGTGTATACATGTCAATCCCAATCTCCCAATTCGTCCCACCACGATCACCCCCCCCCACCACTTTCCCCGCTTGGTGTCCATACATTTGTTCTCTACGTCTGTGTCTCTATTTCTGCCCTGCAAACCGGTTCCTCTGTACCATTTTTCTGGGTTCCCACTGTGGTGCAAATTTAACAATCATACACACACATATAAACCATGTGCATGTATGTGTGTGCGTATAAAGATCGTGGCATTGTAACTGGAAAGGTTATTCCATACCATTGTTTCATTATTACTGTTATTAAAGGAAAAGAAATGGAGATTTAGTGTGGATGGGAGAAAGAAGAGGGTGTCCTTCAATTTGAAATCCTGTAACAGTGGAGAAAATGTGTAGACAGACCGTATTTGTATTTATTTGGAATATGTATTTTAAGTGCCCATCAACTGCGAGACACTGTGCTGTAATTCTTACTGTGGGGTTCAGAGGTGGATTAGAAATGGTTCCTGCAGTTCCGGAACATGTGGTCTAGACGGGAGGAGAATGCTTTTGCCCACATAGCTCTAGTGGAGCCAAGAATAGTGGGGCTGGAGAGGAAGAACTGAGGTTTGCTTTGCGACCTGCTGTTCAGGCGATGCCAAAGTAAATTGAAGAAGAGGAGGAATCAATGAAGGTTTAATGGAGGAGATTGAATTAGAAATATGGGGGAAATTTAAATAGAGAAATGGAAGAAAAACCCCCCAAGCAGAGTGAAACATGTAAACTGGTGAGAGGTCTTGGTCTGGTGAGAGGTCTGGCTATGCTTTTGCGTCACTGGAGAACTAGTAATACTGCCAGAACATGGATGGACCTAGACATGATCATACTAAGTGAAGTAAGTCAGAGAAAGACAAATATCATATGATATCGCTTATATGTGGAATCTAAAATATGACACAAATGAACTTACTTACAAAACAGAAATAGACTCACAGACGTAGAAAACAAACTTATGGTTACCAAAGGGGAAAGGGGGGGCAGGGATAAACTGGGAATTTCAGATTAACAGATATGCGCTATTATATATAAAATAAATAGACAAGGGGACTTCCCTGGTGATCCAGTGGTTAAGACTTTGCCTTCCAACGCTGTGGGTGCGGGTTCCATCCCTGGTTGGGGAGCTAAGATCCTACGTGCCTCGCGGCCAAAAAAACCAAAACACAAAACAGAAGCAGTATTGTCACAAATTCAATAAAGACTTCAAAAATGGTCCACACCAAAAAAAACCCCAAAAAACAATAGACAGCTAGAACCTACTGTATAGCACAGGGAACTATATTCAGTATCTTGTAATAACCTATAAAGGAAAAGAATCTTAAAAAGAATATATGTATGTAAAGTGAAAAGACTGCTGCCTGAAATCTGTAGAGACAGAAGTCTAGAAAGTAGATTAGAGGCTGCCTAGGGCAGGGGGAGCTGGGGAAAAGGGGGAGTGATTACAAACGGATATGGGGGTTCTTTTCGAGGTGATGAAAATTTCCAAAAATGGTTGGATGTTTGCACAAATCACTAAAAAAAATTGAATTGTGTACTTTAAATGGATCAATTGTATAGTATGTGAATTGTAGCTCACTAAAGTTGTTATAAAAAATAACTGCAGCCTGGTTCCCATGCTGGACCAATGAGCTCAGAAACTCGGACGTGGTGGGTCCTCAGATGACTGTGTCAGGTCCCCCTGGGTAGGGTAGACAGAGGAGCTAGCCACTGGGGGTGCAGGCTGGAAGGCTGGGTGGGCTTATCCTCGAGAGCCTTGCAGGTCCTGCTGAAAGGTTTGTATTTCTACCAGCCAAAAGGAACCATTTGACAGTTTTGAAGTAGGGCCTTGGTGCCTTTAGACTGTTCTTTCAAAAGCTGCTCACAGATGTGTGGAGGATGGTTTCTGGAAGTTGGGAAGCCAGCTGAGGCTATTTTAGCTTGCCAGCAGAGAAGCTCAGCAGCCCTCACCTGAGCGAGGTGGGAGAGAGGCTCTGAGGGATGCGCAGTTTTCCAGGCTGTGTTTCTGGAGGGACTGGGGAACCAGGCCAGACAAGGAGGTGGAGGTACAGGGAGGGGCAGGTTTGCAAGAGAGGACACGCAGAGCTTTGCATATGCTGGACTCTAGGGAACAGCAGTCCATCCACAGCAAATGCTCCACGAAAAGTTGGAAATATGGCTGTGACCCCAGAGAAGAGGCTGGTCACAGAGAGTTGGGAGTCTGCAGACAGGGGCCTTGGACCATCTGCTTCCACAGTGATTCACTCGCCTGGCTGTGGGCAGGAGGACCTAGCCCCTCACCACGGAGGCCTCACCCTTGGCTGCCTGCGTGTCCTCACAGCGTGGCAGCTGGCTCCCCCCAGAGCGAGCGACCCACGATCCAACAAGCAACCGAGCGAGGTAGAAGTAAGTCACATTGTCTTTAGTGACCTGGTCTTGGAAGCGACACTCCATCATTTCTGCAGGTTGCTGTTGTTCACACAGACCAACTGTGATGCGGGGTCGGAGGGGACTGCAGGAGGTGTGAGAACCAGGGGCCGCTGGGAGCCCCCCTGGTCTGGCTACTGCACTCCAATTCCCTGACGGTTGTAAAAGGAACAGCGTGGTCACCGACACTGAAAGCTGTGTGATGAGAAGGTCCCTCAGGTGTCAGGCAGGTACCAGCTCAGTGCAAGGAAGCCTGTGCTTCCAGGGGGCAACTCTATGTGCAGAGGCGGGAAAATAAAATGAACAGGGCCCCGTCTCTCTGGACTGTCACTCCTGGGAGTTTATTGTCCCCCAACTCTGAAGGGCCAGCAGGGCAGAGCAGAGATTCCGGACCCCAACAGTTGTCCCCAGTGACCGGCCACGATGCACAGCTCCAAACGGAAGAAAAATAACTTTGGAGAGACTGGAAAAGGAAGTAAGTTCTTCCATTGTCTGAAGTATTGCCACCAGTACCTGTCCATTTTGCCACATTGCAAAGTGACTGCCACTAAAAACGCTGCCATAGCGGCTGCCAGGAAAGGCTGCGTGAGTGACCCCAGGCCGACGCCAGAGCTAAGCCTGGTGAACTAGGGTGGGAGTGGACAGAATGAATCTTTTCAGCTCTGTGGCGTGTTCAGTTTTATCCCATGAAGCTGGAAAGGAGAAGTCTTTTTAGAATAAGGGTTACAGATTTATTTCCGGGGACATAGAGCTGAGATGAGCCTTCTTAAATGGTGTGGCCTCTGATCCTTTAAAATGTATGTGAAAACTTACCCCTAGTGAAATTCACCCTATTTTTTTTTTTTTTTTTACTTTCTATAGATGTTTATTCTACTTCAAGTAACAAAGTTATGAAATTCCATGTTGAAATTCACCCTCTTTTCATTTTGGGGTTAGGGCCAAAGAGTTTGATTTTATTCAGAAATGAAAAATGTTGCTTTTAAAATTGACAATAGGAATTTATTTGTATTTAAAAAGTAGTGGGGACTTCCCTGGTGGCGCAGTGGTTAAGAATCCGCCTGCCAATGCAGGGGATATGGGTTCGAGCCCTGGTCCGGGACGGTCGCACATGCTACGGAGCAACTAAGCCCGTGCGCCACAACTACCGAGCCCACGTGCCGCAACTACTGAAGCCCTCACACCTAGAGCCCGTGCTCCACAATAAGAGAAGCCACTGCAATGAGAAGGCCGCGCACCGCAACAAAGAGCAGCCCCCACTTGCTGCAACTAGAGAAAGCCCGCACGCAGCAACGAAGACCCAACACAGCAATAAATAAATAAAAATTAAAAAAAATAGTTGTAGATGGAAAAGGGAGAAAGATAAGAGTGGGTCTCAGAGAGAGGGGACTCCGTGCAGGGAGGAGCTGGGGGCGGGGGCGTCCAGGAGTGCATTCGTCTTCGGTAAATTGTTGTTTACATTACCTCTGTCCTGTCTGCCTTCCTAGACCCCCAGGTCCCCTTTGGTCCCTCTCCTCAACGAAAGGAGGTCTCACCTTCACTGCCACATGAACACCTCTCTAGTACTCGCTATTCCATTTTTTCTAAAGAGAGAGGAAGGCTCAGAAACTTTGAGTAGGCTAACATTTTAATACCATTGTTTGGTTTTCATTGTGATGTAGCTACGTTCTGTTGTGGTCAGTGAGACCTGCTTTCTGCTTCTGA
Source organism: Tursiops truncatus (assembly GCF_011762595.2). NCBI lineage: Eukaryota > Metazoa > Chordata > Mammalia > Artiodactyla > Delphinidae > Tursiops > Tursiops truncatus. The sequence continues at coordinate 9,600,434 of NC_047039.1, read as the reverse complement.
TCATGGCAAGGAATTCTCTTTGGAAGATAAATGTGTATACATCTCAAAAGTGGTTTACGTGACAGGTGTCACATAAATAATCTTACAGCTGGCAGAAATCATGGAGGCGGCAGTGGAATGACTGAAATTTAGGAAGCACCACCTTAGAGCCTGTCAGTTTGGCTTCATTCGTTGAGTCACAAACGGGTTGTCCCAGTTGTGTTGTGTTGTCTGCCACAACAAAATATCACAGAATGGGAGGCTTAAACACCAAACATTGATTCCTCACAGCTCTGGAGGCTGGGAATTCTAAGGTCAGGGTGCTGGCATGGTCTGGTTCTTGGTGATGGCCCTCTTCTGGTTTGCCTTCTCACTGTGTCCTCACATGGTGCAGAATGAGCAGTGGTCTCTTCCTCTTTAAAAGACACTCATCCCATCCTGGGGGGCCCCACCCTCAGGGCCTCATCTAAACCAAATCACGTCCCAAAGGCCATACCAACTAATACCATCACACTGGGGGCTGGGGCTTCAACATATGAATTTGGGGGGAATGCAGACATTCAGTTTATAGGACGGGGGTCGCGGTATCTTTGTGTCATGGGAAATGGCACTCTGTAAGGAGCACTGGGGTTGGTGTCATCACATCTTAAGTGTGTGGCTACTGACAGATCATTCAGCCTCACTTTCCATGTCTCTAAAATGGTATCACAACACCTGTTCAGGACTGTTTTGAGGCACAAATGAAATAACACTTGTGCAGCTTGCATCACTTAAGGCTGGTAAAATGCCCCTCTATTAAACTTGTTTTTTTTCATATATGCAAGATGACTGTTAGAATAAGCTATTTTATATTTTTAGAGAAGTTTGGAAAATATTTAAAAATACATTTTAGACCTAAAATCTAAATCTAAGATACATTATGGAGGGATATCAAATTGCCATATTATAGTTTCGTCTTCTTGATTTTCAGATGATACTACTGATACCCGGATCTGACTCCTTTTCATGTAACTTAAGAGTTATGGACTCCCTTCCTCCCCCTCCCCCTGCCTTTTTCTGTGGTTCGCTTTTCATTCTGGCCAATCATGTTCCCTTCCCCCCCAGTCTTTAACTTTATTAAACTAGGAATTTACTCACGCTTGCTCACTTGTTTTATTTTTATGTTGGAGAAGCAGTGAGTCCGGGATTGGGGCGTTCCTAAAATGTGTTTGTGTGCAACCTGGGCTGCTGTGGCCTGGGAGTGGGCAGGCCACCCTTCCTCTGCTCTGCGGAGGGTGACGGTTGGACACTGGTCTGCACCAGTAAAGGGTGTCACTCCTTTCTTCCAGCTCGGCTGCCTTTGAGTTCCCACCCTGTGCTGAGAGAGGGGAGGAATGAAGGCAGAGAGACGGACCCAGGCGCAGGCTCAGGGCAGTTTCTCTGCTAGTATCTGGCTGTCCCTCGGGAGATGCAGCAACAACCTCTTCAGTGCTCACGAGTTGGGGGAGCCCCAGACCACCACATACCTGGGACTACCAGGTATTTCTGGAACCCAGTGGGCGAAGGTGACAGGGTGGTGTGTCCCAGGAGACCTCAGTCTGTAACAGCAATTTTGCTGATGGACAGACAGGCAGGATGTTAAAACTGAGCCCACAGTATTCATGATTGTTTCTCATGAGTTGGGGATTTCTTTTTTTTTTTTGGTAAGGAGAGCAGTTTAAAAGAAAACACTGAGGTTTTTGCCACCTTCCTCTGTTATTTTACTCAGCCCATTGGTAAGTGCTGTGTTTTTCTACTGAATGTAGTTAAACCACTATGGGAGGCTTTCCTACTCTTGGATTATGATTACTCTGCTTGGCTAGGGAAAGAGCACCCTAACGATAGAGGAATGCTTTAATACAGACGTTCAGTTTGATACTGTGGGAATGTCGAGAGCCAACTGAAATGCAGAAAAGCTCTCCGAGTGAGTAATCGGCAAAGAGGGAAAAATGGAGCTCGATGTGGCTTTTAGGATGTCCACGGCTTCTCAAAGCTCTATTCAAATCCAAGCGAGCGGATGACACAGAGATGTTGTTAATTACATCTGTGAAGGAAGTGAAACAGTGCAACCAGCTCAGAGCAAAGACCAAAGCAACCTTAGAGAGCAAATCAGTCTTTCATATTTGTACAAATATGTGTACTTCAATGATAATTACCATAGTCATTGTTTACTATTGCTACACTATATTAATTATCTATTCAATGATAATTAAATACAGAATTCTAAACATCATCCCTAAACAAATTACCTTTTATCAATTGAAACAAACCAATTAAAAATTTCAAAATGCAACCATGTAATCAACAGCTTAATACATGTTAATTATGACCAAAATTTCAATTAATGCGTTAATATATGACCTCAAATCTCTGGAAACAAACAACAAAAAAAGCAGCCTCACATAGCAATTATGGCCCAGTTTGACTGACAGATTATCTGTGAGTTTGTTTTTGTGTCTGGCTTGGTAATTTGACTTATATCAAAAAAACTCGCCTGTTCTCTGCTCTATTCTGAAGCCACTGCATAAAAAGCTCGCAGGGTTGGAAAACACAACTCTCTTCTCTTCAGCCCCTGCATCCTGTCTTCCCGGCACTTGCACTGTCAGTTTTGTCTTTAGAGCATAGCTTCAGCTGCTCCAGGAACCCACGGAGGGGGTAGCTCAGGCTGTGATCTCTTCATTTTGCAGATGAGTAAGGTGTGGAGTGGACAGGTTCATGGCACTACCTGAACATGCTGGTGTAGGTGATGTCAGCGAGCCTTCACTAGCGTGTTCACGTGTGAGATTGCAGGGCAGAGAGGGGGAAAAGACATGGTTGGGAATGCATCGCATGCTGTTTGTTCCTGTTGGGAGCCGCCATGAGGAAGGTTAGAAGAGGTAGGAATCACGCATGGCAGCTTGTGAGGGTGTCAGGAAGGGCCTCGTGAAAGAGGCTGATGGGTGGAAAGGGTTTGGACAGGAACAGATGAGGAGTGGAGAACGTCCTAGCAGAAGGAAGGATTGGATCAGGATACAAGTTTGACTGGAGCTTACAGTCGTTGGAAGAAAAGCAGTGATGAGATAAGTTTGCCTGGGAAGATGAACATATCAATCTTATTTCTTTTTCTGCATGTGCCACTTGATGAGAAAGCCTGAAATCAAGGATGAGGTCACTTAAAGGGTTACCTGGCCTTGGGACTTCCCTGGGGGCGCAGTGGTTGAGAATCCGCCTGCCAATGCAGGGCACACAGGTTTGAGCCCTGGTCTGGGAAGATCCCACATGCCGAGGAGCAGCTAAGCCTGTGCGCCACAACTACTGAGCCTGTGCTCTAGAGCCCGCGAGCCACAACTACTGAGCCCGTGTGCCACAACTATTGAAGCCCACATGCCTAGAGCCCGTGCTCCGCAACAAGAGAAGCAACTGCAATGAGAAGCCCGTGCACCGCAACAAAGAGTAACCCCCGCTCGCCGCAACTAGAGAAAGCTTGTGCGCAGCCATGAAGACCCAACATCGAAGACCCCATGCAGCCAAAAATAAATAAATAAATAAATTTATTAAAAAAAAAGTTTACCTGGCCTTTTTATCTGACTTAAAATGTGTTAACACAACTACACAGCATCAGTGTCCCATCATTTGCCCCCTATTTCCTTGGTTTCTTATGACCAATTTATTGTGAGACTATGTTTTATTCAAAAGAAATCTGGGGGTGCTCCTAAAATAGTTCTTTTAGTATGTACATACTTCCACTCTGAAACATGGCTCACTTAACCACACTGGCAATCTTATTATGTGAAGTTAAATTGTGAGCATATTTTTTTGTGTATTGAAGTGGAAAATCCCCCTGGAAATTCAGCAAATTGGACTTTAGCTTAAATAGGATAGATGAAGAATAGAACTCACTATGTGTAAATAAATGTATATATGTGTGTGTATAAAATGTTATATACATACACACACACAAACACAAACATATGCATACATAGGTGTATGTAAATAAAAGAAATAAAATTGGATTGAGTCACAAAAGTATAAATATGTCAAATATAAAATCTATTAGAGAAGGAGTTTGTTTTTATGACTCAGAAGGGAGGTGTAATAAAGAAGTATTTTTAAGACCAAGAACTAGTGTGTGTCAATTTCTTTTTGCTCAGTTACTCATCTTCTTGACAGGAAGATGAGTCACTGGATTTGAATCATAAGGCTGTGAAGAATGCTGGGGCGAGCTTATTTCAGGCTGGATGTTTGAGTGGATTTGGGAATCATCAAAACAAATATTTCTCTTCAGTTTTTCAGATTCTGTGCATCTCCTGCTGAGTACAGAAGTATCTTTAAAAAAATTAATAAAGAGATCATGCCATCTGTACATTCTAAAGGAGGTTGTTAATGATGAGTGGAGGAATGTGAACACCCACTTTCGTAGCAGCATGTATTCATTGTGGCCAAAAGGTGGCAATGCCCAGGTGTCCATTGAACAGATCTGTACATACGGTAGTATATTATTCAGTCTGAAAAAGGAGGGACATATTGATGTATGCTACAACATGGATGAACCGTGAGGACATTATGCTCAGTGAAATAAGCCAGTCACAAAAGGATAGATATTAGATGATTCTACTGTTTTTTCTTTTTTTTTTTTTTGCGGTACGCGGGCCTCTCACTGTTGTGGCCTCTCCCGTTGTGGAGCACAGGCTGCGGACGCGCAGGCTCAGCGGCCATGGCTCACGGGCCCAGCCGCTCCGCGGCATGTGGGATCTTCCCGGACCGGGGCACGAACCCATGTCCCCTGCATTGGCAGGCAGATTCTCAACCACTGCGCCACCAGGGAAGCCCTCTTTTTCCCTTTTTAAGGCATAAGACCAACAGTTGGGTAGACATCTAGTAATGATTTTTTTGGCTGAAAGTTACGGTTTTGATGTTGGTCACTTCCCAAAGCGACAGCAGCTGGTAGCACCAGTGAGGATATTGCCCACTGTCAGAGAAGCACACGAAATGCCTTGCCTGCTCTTCCATACTGTAGAGTGTGCTATTGTTGCTAAACATCCTTCTGGAGGAAGCAAGCGAAACAGACTTAGAAAAAATTCGAGAAAGGGCATGAAATTGGTTTTTGAATCTTGTATTCTCAATTGCAATCTAAAATTCATTTTTTTTTAGGATCAAGGTTTTAGGATGTTTCTTGTTGATGTCACTACTTAAAAATTAGGTTTAACACCATACAGAAGGAACACAGCAATGGTGTTTTGACCATTTTCATGCGGGTAGTCAATGCCTTGTAGTCAGAGTTTAAATCAAAACTACTGTGGTTTTGGCCTAAGAACTCTGTACTTTCAGAGATAGTCATGGAAGAGACGAAATAATAGTCTGGGATCCTCAACTCATATTATAGGTTTTATTTGTTGGAAGTAGAATGCAAGGAAGGTTAGGACCTGATCTTGAGGAATGAGAAATGGTCAGAGCCCACTCATTAATTAAATCTGTATGGGTGGGGACACATGCTTTCCAGCCTTGCAGAGGAGTAGCTGTGTTACCAAGGTCACAGTAGATGTGACCCAATTAAAAGCACTAGTTACCAAGATGTTACCAAAATGCGCTTCAATAAGATGTAAACCTCAAGGCTGTGTTTGTGTTTTATAGGAACAATAAATTCCCATTTTAAATAGAACAGTTTCACTTATTTCTTGTGAAAGAATGTTAAAGCATGGGTCAGACTTATTAACTGTTTGAAGGTCATCTTAAGAAAATTACTGTGTATTGAAAAGGGTTTTAATATTTTTCTTGGAAATAGTGATCTATTGTTGCGATGGAAATTGGAACCATGGTCTTTAAAAGCTCTGTAATGTTGACTCGCAAAAGCTTAGCATTACCTATTTAAATATTGCAGGTACTGTAAAACAATGTGAAAGCTAATTTTCATAGAGTTTGATTCTTATATGTATATATGTATTGGTACTATCTTAAATTCATATTTTGAGAGAAGTTAATTTTATGATTAATAGAATCATTGAAAAGATCTTTTTATCCCAAGCTTGCCAAAGAGCCCTATATTTAAAGAATTATACCTACACTGGATGCAGTTTAATGACAAAAGGACTTCTGTAGGGATATTGGTGGTGAAATTCTGAAACTATCATGTGTTTGTTTAGGAGAGAGCAAATGAATAAATGTACTGATGTGCTGGAAACCAGAATTTCTGCTGCAGATGAGGGAGGGACACAAATATGGAGAAGGGGGAATGTAAGGAAGGGTCTCATGGTATTGGATTTGAGTTGAAAGTATCAGTATGAACTCATGTTAGACAGACAGACAGACAGACAGACACACACACACACACACACACACACACACACAGAGCTGTAGCTACTGAAAGAGCCTAGAAACCATGTCATGCCAGTAGTAATGAGCATCTCTAATGCCTGGGTCTTGGTTTCTAAATCCATATTCCACTGAAAGAAACCACGGGAGAGAATGCAAGCCTGAGACATTTGGTTGTTCCAGAAGCAAGAAAGTGCTGAAAGACTAGTGAGGTCTTGTCAAGGGACCAGCTGAAAGGGACCCTCAGGAGCCAAACTTGGGACCATTTCAGTATCCAAAAATGTTTTGATGGTCCTGGATTCTAACACATTACATTTGTAAAAAACAAACCCATGAGTTAGCAGTGATGAGAGAGGAGCGGGAAGGTGGGAGTAAGGAGAAGCTCTACTTAGAGAGGAAGCTTAGCTAACAAATATAGAACATCACGCATAGCGAGAGCCCTGATGTGATAGAGTGGGGGGTACACGACTGCCGCAGGACTAGCCTGGACCCCTTTAACGATTTAATGTCCTGAAGGACAGAGGGAAGTGCAGGAGCTGTTTTAGATCAGGGAGACTGAAGAGAGATAACAGCCAACAGCAGTGAATGAAACTTGGTTGGATTCTGGATCAAACAAACAAAATAGCTATAAAGGACATCTTTGAGACAATTGGGGAAATTTGAGTATGAACTTTATATTGGATGATGATAGTGAGTGAATGTTCACTGTTTAAAAGTTGTGGTTAGATGGGAGAAGGTCCTTGTTCTTGAAGGATGACTGTTGAAGAAAATAGGGTGAAATTTCATAATGTCTTAAGCCCAATTTTGGATAGTTTAGCCAAAGGAAAACGTGTATATATTCATATGAGAGAGAGACAGAGACAGAGACAGAGAGAGACAGAGGCGGGCAGGGGGAGAGAGGAGGTTTGCCAGGATGTGAATAGCTGATGAATCTGGGTGAGGAGTGTGTGTTTAATGTACTATTGTTTCAGCATTTCTAGTTCTGTTACTAATGGTGTGACCCGGGGGCCTTAGTCTTCTTGAATATAATCATTGGTTGGTCTAGTTGATATCTCAGTTGGTTCAAGGAATTAAGATGGCATCATGACACTTTCAAAGAAGTTTTAAAAAGATCACTGTGGCAGAAATAAGGATTGGGGGCAGGGATGATAAGGAGGGCTTGGGAGGAGAGTCATGGGAGACGGCTGCAGAGAGAGGCGGGGCTAGGTTATTAGGGGTCTGTCAGCCATCTCAGAAGTTCCAACTTAATTATAAGGGCAAGTAAAAGTTCTTGTAAGGTGTGTTGTCTTTTTTCACTTCAAAAATTTGAGAGCAATTCTCTAATATCACCAAATATTAGAGTCAGTGTCAAATTTCCCTCACACTTTCTTCAAATCAGGATCTAAAGAAGGTTCATACATTACAGTTGGTGAGCAAGTCTCTGTCTCTCCCGTTCCCTCCCTCCCTCTTTTTAATAACAGCTTTTTTGAGATATAGTTCATATACCATACAGTTCACCTATTTAAAGTGTACAATAGTGGTTTTTAGTATAGTCACACAGTTGTGCAACCATCACTATGGTCAGTTTTAGAACATTTTTCATCACCCCCAAAAGAAACCCTGTACCTGTCAACAGTCATTCCTTATTCCCTCTCAGATCTCCCCCAGCCCTAGGCAAATGCCAGTCTACTTTCTGTCACTATGGATTTGTTTTCTGTGGACATTTCATATAAATGAAATCATATAATACGTGGTCTTTCGGCTTCTCTCACTTAGCATAAATTTTCACAGCTTGTCCATGCAGTAGCATATATCAGTGCTTCACTCCTTCTTATTGCTGAGTGATATTCCTTTGTACGGATATACTGCATTTTATTTATCCACTCATCAGTTGATGGACATTTGAGTTGTTTCTACTTTTTGTGTATTATGAATAATACTGCTGCAATCAGTCATGTACAGGTTTTTGTGTCTTGAAGTTGTTTTAATTTCTCTTGGGTAAATACCTCAGAACGGAATTGCTGGGTTATGTGGTAACTATGTTTATTAAACTTTTTGAGGCATTGCCGGACTATTTTTTTTTTTTAAGTCTGCTTACCCCTGCACCATTTTACAGTCCCACCAGCAGTGTGTTCCATCAGCAGAGGGGTCCAATTTCTCCACACCCTCCCCCAACATTTATTATTATCTTTTTTTTAAAGCCATCTGGTGGGTGTGAAGTGGTACCTCTCTGCAGTTTTGATTTGCATTTCCCTGATGGTCTCTCGGAGGGTTTTAAGTGGTGGACTGGCATTATCTGATATGGAAATTAGAATGTTCACTCTCACTGCATTGTAGAAGATGGGTTAGAGGGGTAGAGGAGATAAGCAGGTGAAGCAAGCCAGGAGACAGACCACGATAGTGAAAGTGAGGATGGTGGGAAGTACATGGATTACAGGGCTAAGAAGTACAGGAATTTGGGATTGGTTGGATGTGGGGCTGGGGAATGCTTGCAATTGGATTCTCCTGCCTGGGCAACTGGGTGGAGTGTGATGGCATCTATTGATGGTAGGGACAGAGCATGGTGGAGAGGGGAAAGCGGTGGATGGCTTGAGTTTGAGGGACAGTGGTTACTGTTGGCAGAGCAGACCAGGAGCGGTCTCTGGGCTGGACATATGCACTTGGGAATTGTTGTTTATCAGAAGTAACTCAGGACTTGGGAGTGGATGAGATTGTGAGAATAAGAGGCCAGGGTTTGGACCGAGTGTGTTGTTCTAGAAACACAGAAGGGAAGGGAAGGAACATTTCAAGATGGAGTGAGTGGTCAGTACCCTTCAATGGTCGAATGAAAGCAATGACGATTAGGGCCTTCCCCGGCGGTCCAGTGGTTAAGACTCCGCCTTCCAATGCAGGGGGCGTGGGTTCTATCCCTGGTCATGGAACTAAGATCCCACAAGCTGCAGGGTGCAGCCAAAAAAAGAAATGACAATTAAGAATCCACTGGATTTAGCACCAAGAAAGTTGGTGGGTGTTATTTGAGCGATTAAGGAGAGGGAAGGCGAGGAGTGGCCTGGGGTGTTAGTGTAAGCACAGCAGGGAGTGTAGTGAGACAAGCCCTTTGGAGAACTTGGCTTTGAATGAAGGAAAAACAGAAGCTGCAGCTGGAAAGAGGTGGGTTAGTTTCTTTCTAAGTTGGGGTTTGTTGGAGAATCAGTTGATAAGCTGATGGGAAGAATCTAGCAGTGAGGGAGCTGCTGAAGATACAGGAGAAGGCACCATCCATTGAGATGGGCCCAAGGGAAGGGAAGGGGGTGGGTGGCATCCAGCACCCCGGTGTTCTGAGGCAGCAGGAAGGTACCTTTCATTGTCACAGTTTAACCAGCAACCACAAATGTTTTGCTTTGGCATACATGTAGGCTATACTGGTCGTATAAACTACTAAGTGTTTCAAATGGTGGGCTTCTGAGTATGCTGAAAGCTACTGTCTTGACAACTCAGATTAGCTGATTTCCTGTGGTGAAGCAGGTGAATCTCCTATACAAACTAGCTCCATAATCTCAGTGCAACACTATTTAACTAAATCCTTTTTATAAAAATGGAAGCTGAAGAGATGCTCTTCATTAGAAATTGAAATGAAATCTAAAGTATGCACTCAAATAGGAGGAGTCTTTCTTTTTTCTACTCCAAAATATTTGTTCTGCCTGGAGCATTTCAAATGAATTTGACAAAATTTGTGATGTATCTACTATATGGTTAAGGAAGTGCAAGGGAAACTGGAGGTGTGAGACCCTTTCCTTACCCTCAAGGACGGGAGATGTGGAAAGGAGAGCAAGGCATTGTCTGTGCCAGGCCCCAGTCCTTGATGCTGGAGCACAGCAATGACAAGGACAGGATGCCTACCTTCAGAGGTCCACAGCATTCTAATGGGAGGGAGGGAGGGAGGGAGGGAAAGAGAGAAGAGGAGGGGGGGGAGGGAGAGATACAATTATGGCTTGGCAACACAGCATCTATCAAAATTCATTATTCATTTAATTAATATTAATTGAGTGTCCACTCTGTTCCAGGTGCTGTTGTATAAGTACTGGGAATCCAGCAGGGAATAAAAGATTAAAAATTCTGCCACCATGGATTTTATATTCATCTGGGATGGGGGCACCAGACTACAAACATTAGGCAAATTACCTATTATGTTAGAAGGTTATAAAACAAGGAAAACCTAAAATCATAAGAGTGGGATTGTGCTGCAGTATAGTTGGGGGGTGGTACAGTTTTAAATAGGATGGCCAGATGAGAAGATGAGGCATTTGAGCAAAGACTTGAAGGTAGTAGGAGAGAGTGTCATGCAGGTATGTAGGGGAAGGGCATTCTAGTCATAGAGAATGTCAGCGCAGAGGTCCTGAGGCAGGATTATGCCCAGTATGTTCAGGGAACAGTCAGAAGGCCAGTGTGGCTGGAGAGAGTGAGGGAAAGGTAGAGTAGTGGGAGATGAGTTCAAAGAGGAGATGCCAGGAGTTGGGTCGGGGAGGGATGGGGCCTGGTTATGTTGGCTGCTGAATGTCATTGTAAGGATTTTGGTGTCCACTCTGAGATAGGAACTTACTGGAGGGTTTGACCCACGGAGTGACAGGATATGACTCAATGGCTTAAAAGTATCCCCCTGGCTATTGTATTGAGAATTTACTGAACTAGAGATGGCAGAGGTGGTGTCAGGGTGACCAGCTGGGAGACTAGAGCAGTCATTCCGGTGAGAGGTGATGGTGGCTTGGGCTGCTGTGGTGAGTACTGGTTGGATTCTGGATTTATTGTGAAGGTACAGCCAATGGGATTTTTTGACAGATTGGTTGTGGGGTTGAGACCCAAGGGAGGAGTCAAGAATGACCCTTGGTTGGTCGCCTGATCCAGGGGAAGGAGAGTGGTGGTGTTAACGCGTGAGGATGGCTACCGACCTGGAGGCTTGGGTGGAGGCTCGGGTCTGTAAGATTCCGATGACTGTTAGAGACCTAAGTGAGGATTCTGAGCCAGGGGTGTGGACTGAGTAGCCAGCCCATGGGGACGAGGAGTTCAAGGCAAGGTTTGAGCCATAGGTACAGACGTGGGGCACACTCCCACCCCTGCAGGCAGGAGGATGCGTCAGTCGCACATGGAACACACTCCCTACAGGAAAGGAGGATTAGAAGGATGACAGAGTCAGCTCTTTAGTCCTTTTCCTCCTACTACGTCACCAGGTCAGAGGCAGTTTCAGGCTGGCACAGGGTCGGATGACCTCTCCATCCTTTCCAGGTCTCAGATGGAAGAATCAGGGAAGGGGCGCCAAACCTTCTGTCCTGGGGTATGTGTGGAGGGACCTTAACTCATTTCTAGAGCCTAGTGATGCTTTTCCCCTTCTAAAAACTGCATAGAAGTGCTATTCTCACTCAATACCGAATACAGTGACAGAACTGCCTTTCCTTCAATTTGTTGAAATTTGTTCCAGGATAACATCTCTGTCAAAGCTTTCTAGTAAGTAGATTTGTGTGTGTGTATGCTGGTGGGGAGACGGGAGAGAAGTTGCCTCGTGTAAGGCAGAGTTTAATTGGCATTATCTCTTAAAATCTTATTTCCAGAAAAAACCTTGTAAACACGCTGTTTGGATTTAAATGACGGGCGGACCATATTTCAAGAAGAGGCACACTGAGAGAAAACTGCCTCCAAATACTTAACTATTTTTTTTTTTTAGGAGATACAGTCCTAACTTGGAGGATATTAATTCTTAATGGACATTTCGTTGTTAAATTTGGTAGAAAACGCATATAAAGTTTCCCTTGGTTTTCCCCAGGAAGACACCTTTATGACTTGAAATCTTTTAAAACCCTTAGAAACACTAGTCACTATAATGCTGAGCAGGGTGTTGAAATCAACTGCTTTTCTTTTCATTCTTTGCACTTTGTCAGTTGAAAATGTGCGAAGAAGTCCATTTGAAATTCTCTTTGGGCCACTTAATTCAGCTTCATTACAGTGGAAGTGGGATAAAAATAATATCAAACAAAGCCAATAGGTGACTAGAAATACAGCTGGAGTGAATCAGTGGCTTTATTTTTCCATGTCATGAATTCTGCCAGAGAAGGTCCTTTTTAGCTAAAACTCTAGACCATCTTTTACCTGTGCAGGGTTAGTTAGAGTGGAGAGGCAAATAGATTTTAGTTGTTAAAAGTGTGAATCCAAGAAGTCACTTGAATTTCAAATAAATTTATAAATTCACTTACGTTCTAGAATAAATGGAAGTAATTATGACTGCATTAGTGCAGCATTAATTAACATCGCTAATTCTTTGTATGCAATTATGTCAAATAATAACACTCATAAAATGTAAATATCAAATGAATAAGAGAGGCGCCTCCCTTCTCTTTTTAACGCCACCATATTACAGCGTCAGATTATGAACGCGAAATATCATCAAGCTTCCAGACACCTACTTTCTAAACACAGGCTGTGTGAATTCTAATGAAAACATGAATTCTGTGGTATAAATTTTCTCTGCCGCCTGGTTCAATGAGGGGCTGCCCAGCAAGCCAATAATTCCATTCCTCAGAGCATTGCTGAGAATATTTATATAATTAAATATCATCTGTTTCCCCATTTAATTCCTGGTGGCTCCCCCCCACCCCGGCTGTTTTTTCGCTGTTTCCTTGGGCAGGAATGGCCGCAGCTCTGATGGATTATCTTCATTAGCTACTTGGGGTGATGAGTCCCCGAGTAATGCTGGACTTGATTTACCGTGTGTGAAAGCCGAACCTCTTGTGGAAGCTCTAAGTAGGGCAGGTTTTACGCAGCCTTAAACTGGTGTATTTGAAGAAGAGAAAAAAAATAAAGTTCTTTTAGGAAACAATTTTGGGATGTACTTTGGTCTCCTGGGAGAGCCTCCTTTTATGTGATATCAATAGACTGCTGATGTTGAAAATGCTTTTTGATAAAGAAAAGGTGAGGGGCTTCCCTGGTGGCGCAGTGGTTGAGGGTCCACGTGCCGATGCAGGGGACACGGGTTCGTGCCCCGGTCCCGGAAGATCCCACATGCCGCGGAGCGGCTGGGCCCGTGAGCCGTGGCCACTGAGCCTGTGCGTCTGGAGCCTGTGCTCCGCAACGGGAAAGGCCACAACAGTGAGAGGCCTGCGTACCACAAAGAAAAGAAAAAAAAAAAAAAAGAAAGGTGAATGAAGAGCATGATGTTCTACCGAGAAGAACACAGCTGGCCTGGGCTCTGAATCTGGGGGCACTGTGGACACCAGACACAGATTCTTGGGTCTTGGGAAGCAGGGGAACTGGACTGGTGGCTGTCTAAGGCCCCGTCCAGCAAGAACCTGGCTCCTGGGCAGGTCACCCAATCTCTCTAAGCCTCAGGCTCTGCATCTTGAAAATGGGGACACACCACTCATTACAAGTTACTTGTTAGAGGATCGTTGTGAGGATTAAATAGGAGAACATGCTGAGAGCAACTGCACAGCGCCCGGCCTCCAGACAGAGGAGTGGTCTGCTGTGGAACAGGGCCTCCGTTACTCCTGTAGCTCTGAGCCAAAGCTCTCATTCATTTTACATTTTTGGAAAGGATGCTGGCAGAATTAGTCTTTGGGGGTGTGGTGTGTGATCTTGAGTGTGTCCTGCTATCATTATGGGTATTTAAACACCCATGGGTGCCAACATTGCTTCTCCTTTAATTCATAGGTATTTGCTTTCTGTGAGGGCTTGGGTTCTGCTGGGAGGCCCCTGCTGCTGGGCCGGGCATGTGCTGGGTGGAGGGACGGGCAGCTGCCAGCGGCCAGCTCCCTGGAAGGGGACGGAGGGGCTTCTGTTGTGGGCCTTGTCCACCTGTGGTGAAGGGGCATCTGGAAGGGAAGTCTGTAGTGAGGATGATTGGCCTAAAGTACCAAGTACAAGATAAGACAGACCAAGAGAACAATTTTGTTTTATACCCCCAGGCCTGGACCCAGCAGCCTTAATCTCCCCTGTGGGTTGAGAATACAGGGTATATTCTAGCACGTGAGTAATCTGTTCCTAACCCTGAGGCTTCCATTGCTCTAGGAAGAGTTGCTCTCTTGGCACTGCTGCCATCTCATTGGCTGCAGGATGTTCCCGTTATTTCCATGGTTGTGCCCTGCACTTCTTTCCCCAGAGACCTTGGAGAAGGGGAGGGAGATGGAAGGCAATGGCCTGGAGGTGGGATTTTGGGTGGGGGGCAGGGGGGCGGGCACAGGGGCTTCTGAAGAACAGAAAAGACAGAATGCAGAATTCAGTAGCCTCCTTGGTCAAGGCCACTTGTAAATGGCAGTAGGGCAATTGGCAAGAAAGAGCTCCAGAGAGCCTGGCTGGAACCTGTGTGCGAGCACATGTATACACAGATGCACCCATAAAGCGAAGGTAATAATAGCAGCAAGGGTGGCTTGTATTTATTGACTGAGTTCTATGTTTTAGACATTGCTCTAAGTACTTTATATACACCATCTCATTTACTTCTCACAACTCTCTGTGGGTAGGTACTAACATCATTCTCATTTGTAGCTGGGGAAGGTGAGGCTCAGAGAGGTGTAGTGACTTGCCCCAAGGTCACATAGGTTGGGAACCAGGATTCAAAGGCAGGCACTCTGACTGGAGCTCTCACTCTCTTAACCACGACTGAAGTGTGAGTCATGAGAGCTCACAGTGTCACGGTGCCTTAGAACCAGGAGACTGGTGTGCTAAGAACCTAGGGTGAATCTTTAGGTGTTACTTAACTTCTCCAATGTAATCTCGGTTTTTTCTTGGATACAATAGTACCCACTTTAGAGGGCTGCTGGGAGAAAGAAGCGAGGTTAGGTGTAGGAAACTGCTTAGTGTCCTTTTAAGCAACTGCAAATGCTTGTGCCGTTTAAATTGTCATGAGGCTGATGATCCTTGAACCACAGACAGATGGTTATCCTGCCCTTCACCTTGCGGGGTGGGGCGTTAATGCCTTACGTAGCTGGAGAGACAAATCAAATAAAGCCAGTACGTACCTGGAAGTTGGAAGAAGTGTGAAATCAGTATGGCATTGGGTAGAAACAAAATTCTGACGCATCCTAATGTACTCTGAGATCAAAGGACCATCATTTATCGATAGGAGTGAGACACAGGATGCATAATGTGGGAGCCAGAGGTGTCTTCAAGGGGGAAGGTGGGCCTGGGCGAGAACCTTCAGCACATTTCCTGGGGTCTGTGTGCAGCTCTCTTGCCTGCTCTGTGGCCTGCCTGGATCTTGGACGTCTGGCAGAGCCCAGAGACTTACTTCCAAGTGGAACCCTGGATGCATGTTAAGGTCACCTGGGGCTGGTATCCGTGTTGCTCCCAGTCTCCTTGCCCCCTAATTGAATCAGGCCCTCTGCCGGAGACACTGGGTCAACCTCGTGTGCTCCTAGGGCTGAGAAGCCCTGGCTGTATGCACCTAACCTATGTGAAGAGGACAGGGGTACGCAGAGAAGTCAGTCTCATAATAGCTGCAGAAGAACGGCAGAGCCAAATTCCTTAACTCCTGGTTATTAAGCCTTTTCCATTCTCCCCTTTCTCCTCTCCCCTCCATCCTCTTCCAGCATCGCCCTTGCCCCTAAGCCCCCCTCTCTCACGCTAGGAATTAAAATGTTTTGTCTGGAAATAAGCAGACTTAACAAACACGGCCGGGGCTCCTGCTGCAGCTGCGTTCAGTGTATTTGGATGCCAGCAATGCCAGCTTTCACATGGAGATTGGTGTCCAAAGGCACCTGATATCTCTGTGTCCATTTCCATTGTGCTGAACATCACGTGGAAACCAATCAAATAAAGATCTTGGGAATGAAATATTCAACATACGATGTTATTAACATATAAAAGACTTATGGGCAAATCACTTTTAAGTATGACAGGCCTTCAAAATGTGTTTCATTTGAGTACAGGGAGAAAGATTTTTGGGGGGTTGTTTATCAGCAGTGCCATGAGGAAGGCTTATTTCTTCCCTTTAAATCTGGGTGAATATGCATGTGTGCGCTGCATGATAATAACAGTCACACAGCCAGGAGATTAGCTGAGCTTGTGCTCTAGTGATTCTTGCATGCAAATGCGGAGTACGAAGACGGGGGAGGTGCATGCAGCATCCTCTGCTTGTCTACTCCCAGCCTTCGTGTTGTGCCCTAGGTGTGTGTCAGCGACATCTGAACGTGGAGCCTTGGCAAAGTTAAAAGCCTACGTGGTTGGGACCTTACATGAATGCTGATCCACTTTCTTTTATTGTGAGATGTACAAACAGAGTACATGAAATTTAATGAATAATTATGGATACCCATGGAACTACCCCATTCTCCAAGGAAGAGAATATTGCCAGTGCCCTAGAAGAGCCCCCTATGTCCCTTGGTGTTGTTTAAGAAATTGGGCATGTAGAAGAGGCACATAGGTGGCCAGGAATGGAAAAACTGTTAGGACTTGGCAATGCCACTTCTTGACCAAAAGATAGTTCCTTTCTTTTCTTTAGAGGATCTTTAGGAGGCAGTAGGAAGTCTGGAACCCAACTGTGAGTTTGAATCTCATCTTTGTGACCCTGGGCAAGACACTTAGCCTCCATGTGCCTCAGTTTTCCTGTCTGTAAAATGGGGATAATAAAAGTGCCTATTTCATAGAATTGGTGTGAGGATCAAGTGTGTTTATACATATAAAATTCTCAAAACAGTGTCAGGTACATATATATTTATAGCTACTGCTATTACTCTTTTGTTAATAGTCTTGGTTCTGTATATTTGTGTAATTTTATGGGAATTCTCAGTCTGGCAAATAATATCAATGTATGTAGATTGCTGTGTTATTCTGGTCTATCCACATCACTGGGATGATATCATCCCAAGCCAGCTCAGATGTCACTGGGTAGCTCTCAGGCATGTGCACTGTTCCTCCCTCCACTCCATGCAGAACATTGCAGCTTGGCACAAGAGAATTCTAGAGCATGAATGTGATCGTTGGGAAATAGGGAGGAAAAAACTAGATATTGATTGAATAGCTAAACAGTGCCATTTAACCCTAGAGGAAAAAATATCTGTAAGATAAGGTACTTTTAGTTCATTTTACAATTAGGAAAATGAAATTCAGAGAAGTGAAGTAACTTGCTGAACCACATAGCTAGGAAGTGGTTCAGCTGGGATTTGGACACGCGTCTATTTTCAGAGACTTAGGGGGCCTCAGGCTCACTCAGTCCAACCTCCCACCCATGCAGGAGTACTTTCTTCCACATACCTGCAAAGTGATAACCCAGGCTTTACTTGAACAAATCATAAATTTAGAAGAGCATGACATCTTGATTACGCTAAGTATGTATCAGTACACCTGATTTATTGTTTCCAGCCACAGGAAAGGCTGATTGACTTCAAGGCATGTATAGATATTCACGATCAAAAGATGTACAAATTATTTGCTATTAATTACTATGTGGTATGGGCAGGATGTGAGGTGGAACCGAATAAAGGGAATATTGTAAGTATACTTTTGCATTTGTATGATTTTTCTCATAACCTTCTCTCATAGTGGCAGGAGATAGCTCTCTTATCCGGATGCTCAAATTGAGACATCAGCCGTAACAACCTACTAGGGCTTCAAAGTGCTGAAGAGAAGACAGTGGTGGAATCCTGAGTCTTTGTGGCTATCGCTGGGGACTGATGTATTCCCTCACTTCTTTATTAGTCTAACTGTCCAACAGAAGAATTTATACAATAGGAAAACTGGCAAGAACGTTATCATATTCATCAACTTGCATTACTATGTAAATCACAGCTCTTTGCCTCAACCGTGGGATGTTAGCAGAAAGATTGATTTAGCTGTGTGTGTACCCTCTGATTTTCATCCATTTCTCAGTTTCCTATGTTGGTGCCACTTTAGTTTATGAGAGTTCGCTTAATTCAGAAATACCCTATATGAAAGTAACTCAAAATGGATCATGAACCTCAATGTAAAACATAAAACCATCAAATTTCTTGAAGGAAACATTGGAGAAGATCTGTGTGACCTTGAGTTAGGCAAATATTGGTAATTCTTAGATAGGACACAAAAATCACAAACTATAAAAAAAAAAAAACCCAAATGCTAAATTGGACTTCATAAAAAGAAATGTGTTCTTCAAAAGAAATTAAGAAAATGAAAAGATAAATCTTGCACATATTTATTCCTAATCATTTCATTTTGTTTGAGGCTGTTATAAGTGTTACCTTAAAATTTTTTCACTTTCTAACTTCTCATTGTTAGTACATAAAAATTAACTTGATTTTTATGTATTGATCTTGTATCCTGAGGTCTGTTAAACTCACTTACTAGTTCTAGTAAATTTTTTGCTTATTCCTTGGTATTTTCTGTGTAGTCCATCCAGTCTTCTGTGAATAATGATTTCTTCCTTTCCAATCTAAATGCATTTTATTTCCTTTTCTTACCTTATTGCACTGGCTAGGACCTCCAGCAGATGTTGAATAGGAATGGTAGAGTGGATAGCCTCACTTGGTTCTAGATCTTAGGGAAAATTATTCACCATTAAGAATGATGCTGGCTGTTTGCTTGCTAGCATCTATCTAGGTTTTCTGCCATATACTTTTACTTTAGGCATCTCAGTGGTGACATTGTAGCCTCCTAACTGGCTTTTCCCTGATATCTTTAATATTCTGCTGAAGGGTAGTGAAAGGGAAAGGCTGGGCCACATGTAGTCTAGTTAGAAAAAGCTGCTACTTGGGAGTCAGTTTTAATTTGTTTTAGAAATATTTGATCTTTCTTTCCTGTGGACCAGTGCAGGCATACTCCCCTCAGTGTGTCCTTGTTCTTTTCTCCCTCTTCTCCCTAGCCCTGAAAAAAACCTAAAAAGCCCTGAAAAAGAGCTAACATTTTATGAGCGTTATTCCAATTTAAACCTTAGTTTTTGAAAATAGAACTTTAAGAAAATGAACAGTTCTCTACATTTTCTTATATTTGTAATAAGAATTCCTATCAACTTTTAACCCTCTAGTTTCTGTGAGAGAAAACAAGGGCCTTATATATCTTTGTTGATAATACCATCAAGTAACTGGTATTAATGAGCAAAACTGTAAGAAGAAATGTACTTTTGTTTTTTAATTAATTAATTCAGTTTTGGCTGCACTGGGCCCTCATTGCTGCGCACCGGCTTTCTCTAGTTGCGGCGAGTGGGGGCTACTCTTCGTTGTGGTGTACGGGCTTCTCACTGCAGTGACTTCTCTTGTTGTGGAGCACGGGCTCTAGGCGCGCAGGCTCAGTAGTTGCGGCACGTGGGCTTTGTTGCTTCGTGGCATGTGGGATCTTCCTGGACCAGGGCTTGGACCCGTGTCCTCTGCGTTGGCAGGTGGATTCTTAACCACTGCGCCACCAGGGAAGCCCCAAGAAATATACTTTTTAATTTGTCAGCATTGTTCTTCCCCCAGTGACTAAATTGTTGCACATTTGACAGCACTGGCAGCAATAGCAAACTACTGATATGGAATCACCCAGTTAATTAAGTAAAAATTATATTACTGGAAGAAGCTAAATCATCAGCTCAGCCACGTGAAAACACTTTTAAAAGAATCTTAAAAATGTCTTTGCAATTTGTTGAGCTTGTAGTGGAATTTGTGCAAAGTATCAATCATTAGGATAGCATTATAGTTCTGTTAGCAACTACTTGAAATCAGAAAGTATTTTATCTATTGTTTAGATTTTGCCAAAGCATTTCTTTTATAATGTTATTAGGTGTTGATGTGATTCTTATTGCAAGAGACAACACAGTATCTGAAGTCTGAAGTAGGCAATGGAATCAGAGGAATTTAGGTTATAGGACGGGGGGTATATAGGTAATGTCCCAGATATAATGATAGTAGTAGTAGTAGTGGTGGTGCCATAGTAGTAATAATAAAAATAATAATAAAGTTGAGAAACTCCCTCCCAGATTTCCACCTGGACTAGGGAGTACCCTCCAAGGTGGGTGGGGTCAGAGGGATGGAAGTACAGCAGAGCTAAGGACATACATTCTTCCCATGCTAGTGTCTGAGAAGGTGGCAGGGACAGAGGCAGTGGGACCTGGGAGGAGGGGTGGCTGGAGTGGTAGTCACCCTGCATGGGAGATGATGCTGGGCTACTGAAGGAGCTCATGGGTTTCAGAATAGCAAAGGAATGACATTTTAGGAGCACTCAGAAGGTGTTGGTTGAGGTTGGAGGGACAGAATAGGCAAGAAGTGGGGCTAGTTGGAAGGCCACAGCTGCTGGACTCATTTCTGGGGTGGACTTTGAAGCTCGAGCAAAAGAGTTCGATTTTGGTCATTTGGTGGTGGTCGGGGGGATGGGGAAAGAGGCACGAGACAAGGATAACACGAAGCTTGTAGCTTGGACCACTGGTTGGATGGCAAAGTATTAACTGAGAGGCAGGTGTTAGGGAATGTGCCAATTAAAGAACCACTTGATGGAGGGAATAGAGGATGGGCTAAAACTCGGGCTAAGGAGGCAAAAGAAATAGGCCAATTTGGTACTGGGAATGGACGTTAGAATGAACTTCTAGAAGAGAAGCTAGGGCTATGGTGTTACTTGACAGGAAGAACTGGTTCACCAGAGAGGGGAAACTAAGGAGCCTTGGAGGAATAGGGTTGTATTCTACTCAGAGGCAGAGGTGTCAAGCAGCAAGAGACTCTGGATGTCTGCGCTCACCTTCTCCTTAAGTGGAATCTTTTGCTCATTAATTGGGCCATACACATCAAGCACCTATTTCCTGTGCCAGGCATAGTTGCTTTGTTACAAAGATGAATAAAAGAGTCTCCATGTTATGTGTGAGAAGGGGACAGACTGAACAGCTAATTGCAAATAGAATATACCAAGTGGAAATTACCCCAACAAAGGTAGGAGTAAAGGGAGCTGACATTTGAGTTGGGTCTCTAAAGAGCTTGGAAAGTGAAGGGGAGAGAGGAAGGGGAAAGAACATTCTAGGCAGAAATAAAGAGTATAGATAGGCCTTTTAAAAGAGCATACTACTTATGCAAATAGTTGAGCGTGGAGGGAGAGTTACTTTTTTCTCTCAGCAGACTGTCCCTCATGAGCCCTTTTTCTATGCACAGTCTTCCTTGATACAAACTGTTTTATTTAAAATATTAGTACCTTTGGTTTATGCATATGGTTTTCAGCTTTTCAGAGAGAAGGCAGTAAAATGCCAGGGCACCTCTTGAGCTGAAGGGTCTCTGTGCTTGACTATATATAGTCTTTGTTCTCTGCCCTGTGAGAGATTAAACATGGTACCAGCAACGTCACACCTGGTACTTTGATCAAGAAGTCACTCTGGTGAAGAATCTGAGGGTATAGTTTAGACAAGTTGAAATGGCCACTGTCATAGCTTAACTTGGTCCAGCAAAGAGAGGGGTCATTGTCAGTAGCTCATGTCGCCTTGTTTCTACACTGGGCCAAGTAGTCTCTCTCTGTCCCTGAACTTGAAAGAGTCAACCCTCGGCTGGTTCCAGGCAATGCCCACAAATGGAGGCTACAACTGCTCTCCAGCATCTCCCTGACACCTCAAACTGAGCCCTCCTTGGGCCCCATGCCCAGGAATCTTTCCGCTTGTCTCTTTTCTGGGCTTGCAGCCAGGCTCAACTTTTCAAGATGCTGTCTTCCAAATCCTGCCTTGATTAACTCAGTCTGCAGCCCCTTCGTTGTCACTGTTTTCTTGTCACTCTTTTAGTTTTTCCTGCAGTCATCTGTGTTCATAGTCTGTCCCATTTTAGGCATTTGCATTTGCAAATGACTACATTTCCATCTAACTCACAGGAGGCAGCTTCTGTCTACTGCAGAAAGAGGCACACCTGGACTGCACAGAAAACTGAGGAACTGGGCTAGTCGTCCCAGGTGCTGTGGGTTTGATTGCCTGGGCTCAACATCCGAACCGAAGAGGATTAGTCTGAGCAGATTTCCAAGACAGGCGCTAAGATGGAGGACTCCCAGCCCCATGGTCGTCGACAAAAGGTTTTGGGGAAAGGAGTTAGGAGCAGCTGGAGCCCTCTGCACATTACTAAAAGGGATTTGGGTACTTGTTAACGGACATATTGGTGAGGGTGTGGAGAGGTGGAAGTAGAGAGCTTGTGCCCAACCCTGTAAGAGGGGAGAGGGTGTGAGGGAGTGCAGATGGCGGAGCTTATGGTGGCAGCTAGAAAAGGGAAGGCAGGCCAAGTAGTCCCAAGTAGTGCAGGGGGGGTATGCGTGAGAAAGGAGATGACTAGCAGTGGGCTCAGGATGGAGGAAACCCGGATTGACCAGTAGCAACCGATGTGTTCGGCGTTCGTGCAGCCTTTCTTTCCCACAGCTCTTCCTTCTTGGATCTTATGACCTTGTCCTGGTTCTCTTTTTGCCCCCCCCCCCGCTGATTGCTTCTTCTCGGGTCACCTTACCAGCTCACCGCCCCCCTTGCTCCCTTTCTTGAACTCAGACCCCAGCCCGAAGTCCTGCATTCTTCTCTGTCTTTCAGGCCCCCCATCACCTATGCTCCTATCTTCAGTTATTACCGTTGTGGCCACAGACACCCAAATCTCTGTCTGCATTCTTGACCTCTCGTTTAATCCTGCCCCCAGTCTGCATTGCTCATTGGACACTTCCACTGGCTGCCCCACTGTCATCTCCGACTCAGTGTGCTGTACTCAGACATCTAACAGGAGGAGTCCAATTAAGTGACCTCTAAGATCTCTTCCAGTTCTCAATTTCTGTGGCTTATGTCAAAAAACAAACTCATCACCTTCACCTCTTTAAATAGCATTTTATTCTGTTTTCTGGTTTCTGTCAGTAGAGTTAGCATCCCCAGACTGGTAGACTTCAGCTATTTCTGATGTTTCCTCTCTCTTCACTGCCTTGTTGATCTTGCATCTAGCTCTTCCCCTTGGGTCCACGTGGTCACCACCAATTCTGAGCTTTTTCCTAAACATCTGATCTCTGACTCGCCTGGTCTTCTGTGATCCACCCTGTTAGCCCCAGCGCCCGTCAACACTGCTTCCGCCATCCATGTGACTGAGTCTTGTCTCCTATTTAGCCCTTGGACCTGCAGCTTTTCCGTACTTACCTGACTATATACTCCAGCCACGCCAAAGTGCCTTCCACACTGCAGAAACAGGCCCTTCTCCTCCGTACGCATGAGATGATGCCACGGTGGTCACACCTCACTTCCTCCTGGAAAGCTTCCCAGCCTATATTGATCATCCCATTTTTTCCTTTGTTCTTCTAGAACTGATGATTTCTACTACACAATTTAACATGAACAATATACGTTCATTGTTTTCTATTTCTAGTACATTGGTCCTATTTCTCTAACTTGAACATACACTATTATCAAATCACAGTGATCATTTTTCTTGTCGTCGCCCAAATGCCAAGAACGTGAAATAGGCTCAACAAATGCTGGTTAGTTGACAAGTGATCACTGAGATTCTGGGTTGAAGAAAAATTTTAGTCTAATGAGCTTAAAACTCTGGGTGGGAAGTCTGGTGGAATATACCCACCGTTTGGGGATGGTTAAAATGACTATCTTGAATCTCTCTTCCCCTTTCTCTCCTACATTTCTCCCATATTCCTGCCAGTGGCAGTCGATCTCTTTGCCATCAATCTCATGTCCTTCCCACTCAGATTAGTAGATATAATTAGTAGATACTAATTAGTAGATTAGTATCCTGTAAACCAAATGTTTATAGGATACAGTCTAACTCTTTGTTATGGTATTTAAAACCTTCCACGATCTGGCTTCTGCCTTCCCACTTTCTCCAGCCCAATCTCATACTTCTTGCCCAGCCGTACTTAACCGTGACCCAGCCTCCATGTGGTCTCATCACTGTGCACACGTGGCATCCTCTGCCTGGAACGTTGGTAGCCCCTTTCTTCACCTGGCTTAATGCCTCTCCCTTTCAGGACTCACCTCTGGCAGGCATTCCTTCCAGAATTTTTCCATGACTCCATCTCCTCTGGGTTAGGTGCTACAGTAGTACCCTGATGTGGTCCAGTTTCACTCTGCGTATATTTCTATCAAATGTGTACCACATTGTGTTATGCTAGTTGGTATACTGACTTATTTCCCTAATAGTCCTAAAGCTTCTGGCTGGTAGGGATAGTGTCTCATTAATATTTGTATCCCCAGCACCTAGCACAGAACCTGATTTCTTGAAAAAACTGTTGAATGAATATCTATTTTAGCTTTTTATGTTGTTTAGATCCAGTCCTTGTACTTAGATAAGCATCGTAACTGACGATTGAAGGTCCTTCAAACCGGTGATGTATTCAAGGAGGCATTTTGCTTTCCCCTTTAATCTAGGTAGACACAACTCTGTTTTGTATTTTTAATATTTACTTCTGGACTTATCACTCTATCAAGTTTATTTGTATTTGATTCATTCCTTACAATTGATGTAGCAGAATGGGATAAGGCAGCAGCATTTCTTCCATTCCATTTTATCTCTTATCAGCATTTTGTTCTTCACGTATAGCTTTGCCTGAGTCATCAGTATTGGGCTAATGGACTGGAACGGCACAAGTTGAATGGTAATTACTTACTCTGTTGCTGATAGCCCAGATGAGAATAGGACTTATTAGATCTGTAATAATGGAAATCTGTGTTTAATGCAGATCTTTTAAGCAGTTTGAAACGATCTCAAATCCATCTCTCTTTGCCATATGTTAAAATGTCACATTATGGTTTTAAAATTCAGGAAGAGAACTGAAGTTTCAGAAGAAGCCTGCCTGTGGAAAAGTTCTCAAATCTGTCCTTTCTAAAATCAGAAGGATTTGTTCATCTCAAAGCAAGCCTCCACAGAGACGTGGCCCTGTCTGAGCAGTCCCCCAGGGCAGGGTGGTTCCAGGAAGCAGAAGACCTCGGTTCCCGAGGGCCCAGGAGCAGACAGGGTGGAGGGGAAGCAGATTTAGAGGCCCCTGGGTGGAGCCTGGGGGCCTTGCTAGAGGCATAAGCCTTGACTTCAGAGAATGTACCCAAGTCAAGAGTTCCTTAGCCTCAGTGCTCAAGGTGGGCCCCAGATCTGAACGCTCATACTTGTGTCATTAGCCCATCTCTTGTTTCAGCTGTGGAAAACTTCAGCATTTCTACCAATACTGATTTCTTCTTTCTCCCTGTCATGTGAAGAATAAAGACAAGAAGACATCTGACTCAAGCAACTGCTGTGACAGGTGCTTAGTAATCATACTCCATCCTCTTCCCTTTGCAGACCCGAAGACCAGATCAGTGAAGGTACATGGCTCACCTGAGGTCCTGGGCCGTTAACGCTGCAACAGGGGTGGAGGCAGAGGCTAGCCCCTGCCCAGAGGTCCTGCCATCACTTTTACTTTATTGTTTTTTTATAAATTTATTTATTTTATTTATTATTTTTGGCTACGTTGGGTCTTTGTTGCTGCATGCAGTCTTTCTCTAGTTGCGGTGGGCGGGGGCTATTCTTCGTTGTGGTGCGCGGGCTTCTCCGTGCGGTGGCTTCTCTTGTTGCGGACCACAGCCTCTAGGCGCGTGGGCTTCAGTAGTTGTGGCACGTGGGCTCAGTAGTTGTGGCTCACGGGCTCTAGAGCACAGGCTCAGTAGTTGTGGTACACGGACTTAGTTGCTCTGTAGCATGTGGGATCTTCCCGGACCAGGGCTCGATCCTGTGTCCCCTGCATTGGCAGGCGGACTCCTAACCCTTGCACCACCAGGGAAGCCAGTGCCATCACTTTTAGAAATATGTTCCAACAGGGCCTTTGGACCAGCCCAGCAGCTGTGTTTTCAAGTTATTTCCACTAAACTGTATCCTTCTTCTTGACTGGGAAATGGCCCTGCGTAATTTAGCTTCCTCTCTTAGAATAGAGTCTTGTCTGGAGATATGAATGCGGGCTGTAACTTCACCATGTTTCATAAATGAAGCAGGGTCTTGAAGGCGCTCTTGTTTCTCAACAGAGACCTTACGAGTGAGAAATGGTTCTGCAGACTGGTCCGGTTTATCATGTGCTGCTTTTCTTTTTGATTCAGTGAGTCTCATGCCTCTTTGCAAATGGTAGATGTCCTGAGTGATATCATTATGCTGTTGGAGAACTTGGTGCTGGTAAATTGCGACAAGCATCTATCTCTTCTGATTTTGAAAACTTCACAGCATTCTCAGACAAAGACAGGTTGATGTTGATTCGTCAGTGAGGGATTGCTTTGGATGCTGTGACTCTAAATTACTGTATACTTCAACAGCTTGATAGACCTGATATAACTGGCAAGGTACTCTGATGGATATAGTGGGGGATAAAAAATAGGATTTTCTGAACTCGAGGTGCTTGTACATACTATATTTACTTGTGTACTTTTCTTTTTATTCTTGAATTTTGATACTTTTCGTTGAAAAGTTTTTGTTGTTTTTTTTTTTTTTTTGGCTGTGTAACTCTTTGTTTCTGTGCGAGGGCTTTCTCTAGTTGTGGCAAGCGGGGGCCATTCTTCATTGCGGTGCGCGGGCCTCTCACTATTGCGGCCTCTCTTGTTGCGGAGCACAGGCTCAGTAGTTGGGGCTCACGGGCCTAGTTGCTCCGCGGCATGTGGGATCTTCCCAGACCAGGGCTCGAACCCGTGTGCCCTGCGTTAGCAGGCAGATTCTCAACCACTGTGCCACCAGGGAAGCCCCCAAAAAGTTTTTTTGAGTTCAATGAGCTTGCTAGGTGCACCTTTTTTTACAATTTTTAGCAACTCCTGCTTTGGGAGAAAATGGTCACATTTTAGTACTTACTCTAATGGCTGTAGAAATAACGGTGTGATGTGATATATCAGCACTGACTTAAAAGTTGCTCGAGTGTATTTGCCCCGTGTTTTGGTGACACGTGCACAATTAGGGAAATTTGAGGTCTTTTTTGGTAACAAAGTTCTCAGCTTATATCTGGTATTTGTTGATGAACTTTTTCCAGCAGTAATCTGTGAACAGCCCTGAAATTTCTTAAAACCAGTCTTGGAAAGAAGAAAAGCTATGGATACCTTGGATGCATAGTTGAAAGTTCATGTTACCTGCATAGTATCTTCGTCATTTGAAGATGTCTGTCTATGGCTGAGGTCGATGAGGGTTTTTAAGGACTAGAGGGAGTCTTCTGGGTCCCCAGCTGAGAAAACAGAAATAAAGAGGCAAAGAGACTTCTCCAGAATCACTTAGAACTACGTCCAGAACCTGGGTCTCCTCACCTCTGGGCCTGTGTCCTTTCCACCACTTCACCCACTTCTTTTATTCCAGAAACATAAACAAATATTTTACATCTGATCACCTCCTAATGAGTACATCTATTCCCAAGACTGGCAAACTTTGTGATTCTATCAGAGCAAGCAATCTTATTTGTAAAGAGGCTGGCTAATTATCCATGACATTTTAACTGTCTGCATTGTCCTTGAGCTAAGAGTGTGAAAATCAGAAGACTCAGGGGTGTATATACTTCCTGATAGGTTTCACTTAGTTTAACACACTCTGACAGTAAAAACGAAATGAATCTTAGCTGTTCAACAACAATAACATTCCAAGCAGGAAAGTAATTTTAAAAACCTGTTAACTGCATTATTGCTAATTTGGTATCACAGGAATTACCAGAGTTGTAAATACAGCAATGAAGATGTGATAGACATATTTTGTCTAAGAAAAATGAAAAAAACATATATGCACTTTGCATAGACATCGATGACAATAATGGTCATTTTAGTAACTCAGGTTTTGTTTCTTCAGTTGAAATTCAAAGTAACCCAGGTGGATAAGAAGGCTATTATGTTGAAGGATTGGGAGCTCTTGATTTTTTTTTTTTTTTTTTTTGGCTGTGTTGGGTCTTCGTTTCTGTGCGAGGACTTTCTCTAGTTGTGGCAAGCGGGGCCCACTCTTGATCGCGGTGCGTGGGCCTCTCACTGTCGTGGCCTCTCCTGTTGCGGAGCACAGGTTCCAGACGCGCAAGCTCAGTAGTTGTGGCTCATGGGCCTAGTTGGAGCTCTTGATTTTATCAAGGATTGGAACTAAGTTGAGATACTGTGGGATGTTTGACTAGGTAAAGAGGTAGGGGAGATGACTACTGTCTGTGATTTGAGGAGAGCAGGGTGGCACCAGGATCTGTACCCAGTGCTCAGACGTGCTGCCCAATGAAAAGATTCCTCCATGTAGGCTTCTGTTTCCTGGTAATTCTGCTTTCTGTTTTTAGTAGAAGGACATATCTCTTAGTACTTACCCCTGGTTGCAAGTTTCTGGATGTCCTGTTGATTCAGGGGCATTAGAAAGCATTAAAATCCCTTCTCCATCCCAAGCTCTGCCTTGGCTATATCCAGTTCACTTTTATGTCTGTGGTGAGTCTGTGCCCCACCTTCGTCCATTTGTCATGGCTGCCCCCAGGTCGGCGGTATCTTTGGTTAATTGAAAAATATATATATTATTTTTAACTCGATAGTATTTTTATTTTATAAAATGATTATTATTTTTGCCTGTATAGTAATGTGATGATAAGACAGGATCACCATTTATTTTAAAAAATATAGCAACATTTTCAAGTTTGAACCAATCAAATCTTGTAGGAGCTGCAAATATTTAGATCTGCACACTGAATAGATAGCAAGGACAGAAGCCCAGGTGTTCCCCTTCTCTAACTGGGGGACTCTTGGCTCTGGGAGATGGCCTCTTCACCCTTCTGGTTAAGGGATAGGACTGAGTGGTGTCTGTGGTTACCTTCAGCTCACACAGTCCCTCATTTATAATCATAACACTCGCTGCATCTGTGCATTTCAGTCATTCTGAAAAGAAAGAAGGTTTTGTCTTGTATTTTTGTTGAATGGCTGCTTTCTGCCTGGTTCTGGTATGTTCTTGTCTCGCTTTCTTCTGTGTGGACATTCCCGGTTTCTAGTCCAGGCCCGAATATGCCACCCAGCTGATGGGACACATTAGTTAGTAACATGGGCTTGTTAAATCCTGGTTCTGAATCCCAGTTGGGCTAGTTTTCTCATACATGAAATGGAGCTGATGCCGACTTTGTGGGTGGACGTGAGATATTGGCAGTAAAGCCCTTGGCACAAGGCCTGGTTCCTAGCCAATGCTTGCCTCGTTCCCTGTCCCCTCCCTCCCCCAAGGAAAGGTTTCTCTATGCAGAAATATGAACCCCTGAGTTGTGTACATTTAATATGTTTGTTTGATTAGTATCAGATACTGTTTGAAATTATTTTGTAGCTTCCTTCTGTTGAATGCATTGAACAAATGGACAGGAAACCAGATGTTTTCAGAAGACATGGGATCAAGAGTTGTGCTAACTTGCATGCTTCTTTAACACTTCCAAAAATTGCTGGGTTTTCGAGCCTGTCACATCCCTTCTCTTTAGCTGACTTCCTGAACTCAGTCTCTTGTTTGTGACCTCTACCTTTCCATGCTAGTCTTCCTCTATGGGCTTCGCTATCCGACTCACAGTTAATCCAGTAAATATTTATTGAACAGTAGGTGCTGTCCTAGGTACTGGGGATAAGTGAGAATAAGATGAATAATATCTACACCCCCAATAAAATCCGTGCAGATGGGAGGAAGGCAGAACATAAACAGTAAGCAAATATACAGTTTCTTACAGTGCTAGTTGTTACAAAGTAAAATAATACAGGAGAAGGTATGAGCAGAGAGCAGAGGCGATGCTCTTGTAGAAAGGCTGGTCAGGGAAGGCCTGTCTGTAGAGGTTGGATTTGAGTAGAAACCTGAGTGAAATGAGTGAATCAAGCAAATATCTGCAGGAAGAATGTTCCTGGAAAGACCTTGTGAGGGTAACAATCCTGACATGTTCAAATGACAGCCTGCAGTGTGGCTGGGTAGGAGTGAACCCTGGGGAGAGGAAATGATGCTGGAAACCAGTCCTGGACAGATTCCAGGGGGGGCTTCAGGCCCAGGTAAAGCCTGAAATGTATCCTAGACTTGATGACTAGCCCCAGAGACTTTGAAGCTGGGGATGATATGACTGTGTTTACATTTTTTTAAGCTGAGATACAACATTGTGTGAGTTTAAAGTGTACAGTGTGTTGATTTGATATTAAAGTGTACAGTGTGTTGATTTGATATGTTATTGTAATTAGCTAACAACTCTATCATGTCACGTAATTATTATTTTGTGGTGAGAACAATTAAAATCTACTCTCTTGGCAACTTTGAAGTTTATAGCACAGTATTGTTGACTGTAATCTCTATACTGAGGGTTAGATCTCCAGGACTTATTTATCTCCTAGTTGCAAGTCTGTACCCTTAAACAACATTTCTCCAATTCCTCCACCCGGAGCCCCAGGTAACCACCAGTTCTACTCTCTGTTTTTATGGCTCAGCTGTTTTAGATTCCACATATAAATGATATCAAAATTGTATTTACATTTAAGACAATTACTGTCTTAGTCAGTTTGGGCTGCTGTAATAAAAATACCATAGACTGGGTGACTTAAATAACAGACATTTATTCTCATAGTTCTGGAGGCTGGGAAGTCCAGGATCAGATGCTGGCAGATTCAGTTACTGGTGAAGATCTCTTCTTGGCTTACAGATAGCCACCTTCTCATTGTGTCCTCACATGGAAAAGAGAGAGTAAGCTCTGGACTCTTTTCCTCTTCTTATAAGGACACTAATCCCATCACAGGGCCCCCACCCTCATGATCTCATCTAAACCTACTTACCTCCCAAAGGGCCCACCTCCAAGTGCCATGTACTGGGGATTAAGGCTTCAACATATGAATTTGGCGAGGGTGGGGAACAAACATTCAGTCTCTAACAACTACACAGTCTACTCAGTAGAGTATAGACCGGGTGGGAGAGCCCACAGAGAGGGCAAGAGTGGAATTGGCAGGTGTTTTTCTAGCAGAGGAAATTAGATGAACTAGTTGGGTAGTGACAGAGCTGATGAGATGTGGTCATTAAGCCCGTGGGACTTCCTGATGTCAGATAGAGATGGTCTTTCTAGAGCATCAGTGCCCTGGAGGCCTTGCTTCTCTCCTGTGCGTCATGCTTCTGCATGGGAATGGCCTTTTTTCCGTGCCCATCTGTCTTGGCCTGACAGTGTGATTGGTGTGCATTTTGTGTGGGTGTGTGTAGGGGAGATTAACGTAAGAAAATACTTTCTCTGCTCCTCAAAATGTGGATATGTAGGTGAAACGCAGTGTTGCGGTGGAGCGAGGAGATACAGTTCTCTTGGCCCATGACCCCATCTACAACTTCACAGCTCTTTTCTCAGCCCCTACTCCAATTCCAGGTGATCCTTCATATGATGTAGAGAATTCCATAAGAACATCCAAAGTGAGAGGCAGAGATGCAGTCTGTCAAGGCCACGGATACAAACAAAGCCATGTGGATTAGTTACCTATTGTTGTATAATAAATGATCCCCAAACTTAGTAGCTTAGAACAACACACACCTATTATCACACAGTTTCTGTGGGCTGGGAATGTAGATGCAGCTTGCATCTTCTGCTTCAGGGTCTCTCACACGACTGCACTCAAGATATTGGCCAAGACTGAGATCTTGTCTGAAGGCTCAACCAGGGCTGGATCTGCCTTCAAGCTCACTTACGTGACGTTTGGCAGGATCCGATTCCTCAAGGGTTGTTGGGCTGAGGGCCTCAGTCCCTTGCTGGATGGAGGCTGCCCTCAGCACTTTGCTGTGTTGGTCTCTCCAGCCTGGCAGCTTGCTTCAACAAAGCATGCAGTAGAGACAGAGTCTTCTGGCAAGATGGGAATCGCAGTCTTTTGTAACTTAATCATGGAAATGATATCTCCTCAGTGTTGCCATATTCTATTAGTTAGAAGCAAGTTACTCAGGGAGAAGGGATTACATAAAGCCATGAAGACCAAGAGGTGAGGATATTGGGGGGCCATCCTAGAGGCTGCCTGCAACAGCTGTATATTGTGGCTTCACTCAGTATATTAGAGCAGAAAGGACCTTAGAGATCATCCTGGACCCTCCTCATTTTTTATAGGTGAGGAACCTGAAACTCAAAGAGGTGAAGTGACTTACCCAAGGCCACAGCGACTCCGAGGTAGAGCTGGGACTTCTGACTTTCAACCCAATGAACTATAAGTGGGCTGCATTTAACCTGCCATAAGCTGGCAGATTGTGGCTTTTAAGTTTGCAGTTTCAGCCTCAAGAAGTTTTATTCTTCTGTGCATTTTAAATGCACTGCCACTACATGGTGACCCCAGGCCTGGATCTGAATGGGATGTAAATGGCCTACCTTGGGCTTTGTTGGAAACTCAAGGCATAGAGGCTCTGCCTAAGCTTATCCAGATTAATTCCTGTGTTTTCTATGCTTTTTCTCCCCTTTACATCAACATGTCTAAACTATATAACATAGTTTAGAGAGAGTCTTTAAAACAACATGCTCCATGATCCAAGTAGCCATCTCACCTGTTTTTAACATTTCTCTTATAGTCTCACTTAATGCTGTAGACCATCATGTTAAGAACCCTCAATTCTATAGTTTAACTCTTAAGTTAATATCTTAACTCTGTGTTTGCACTTAGCTCTTGAGGCTGCTTGGCTCTCTGAACTTGGCACTGTGTTGGCCCCTTGAGTCTTGGCCGTGAGTGTGTCATTTTAGGCTGTTGTCACTCTAGGATGTAGGAGGCGATGGAGACAGGTTAGTTATGCTCAGGACTAGGGTTGCATGAGAACTAACAGAAGACACCTGAGGCGTGTCACCTGGAACTTACAGGGTGAAACATGGGTGATCGGTCAGGAACTGGGAGGTTCAGAAAATGGCTGTGGTGCTCCCTGGGATCTACTGTTGAGAGCCAGGATCCTGCGATGAAGAAGTCGGAGCAGTGCTTGGGGGTCTATTGAAGCATTAGTCACAGCAGACCAAAAGTCTGGGAGCTCGACACGGCAGCAATCCAGGCAGAAATGGTTTAAAGTACAGAAGTTCAGGTTGAGCAGATAACCATGCTGATGAGCAGAGGGCAAGAGCCAGGCCAATTCATAGCAGGGGTGTTTGTCCCTAGGCTATTTTTCCTTTTCTTTACTTTTTATTCTTCAGTGGAAGCTCAGACATAGATGTAGAGGCCTTGTGTCTTTTCTGCTAAGTGGAGAGGAGGACGGTGTGGCATCAGAGGAGGCGAAACTGAGCCTGGTGCTGTTGGAATTGGTAGTGTTATTGGTGTTGGTGGTGATGGTGGTGGAGGTGGTGGTGCTGGTGGTGCTGGTGTTGGTGTTGGTGGTGATGGTGGTGGAGGTGGTATTGGTGCTGGTGGTGTTGGTGTTGGTGGTGGTGGTGATGGTGGTGGAGTTGGTATTGGTGGTGGTGCCGGTGGAGTTTCAGTTTCCTTACACTACTCCCTGAAATGATTCCCAACCTCTAGGTCCCACCACTCCCTCCTTAGAAATTTATAGACTCTAATCCTCTTTCCATGAAGTAGAAGGAATCAGTTTCCTGTCCCTGGGAACAGTACACCTTGATAACTACATTCTCTCTAGATGTGGAAGGTTTGCTTACTATGTTATATTTAGTGAAAATAGCAGAAAAGCCCTTATCTCTTGCCATGCTGGGATTAAATGGCTTGGTTTACATTGGATTCTAGGATTTTTGTTTTTTAAATACTTCCCTCCCCTTGCCAGTTCTTTTAGAAACTGGCGAGAGAAGCTTTAAAGACGAAGACATATTTAAAGAACCATTGGGATCCTTAGATTTGTCTGCTGCTTTAAGCTTGCCATGGCCATCTTCCCGTACGTTTTCACCTGACCCACTTAACAACCTTGGCCGGCAGGTAGAGCAGGCATGACCCAAATTTGATGGATGAAGAGATCTAGATCCAGAAAAGTTCGGTGATATGTCGAAGGACATACACAGCTGTAGGCCATACAACTCATAACTGTGTGCAGCCAAGATTCCTACCTAGGTCTTCCCGCTCCAAATCCCATGCTCAAATCACACAGAAAATAGCCAGAGTTGATCACCCAGCCTATGAACGAAGAGAAAGCAAGGATGAACCAAGGGAAAGACAGTAAATGATGTTGAATAAAACATGAGAATAAGAGTTTGTACATAGCCTTATGATTTTTATTGCAGGGCTACGACCTGATTTTTAACTGTTCTTTCCTTGTGTCTTCTGCTTTTTGTAAATATTCCCAACATTTACCATGAAATCCTCTACCTGAAGGCTGCTGTTCTCTTCTGCATGGCCCCTGTTCCCCTCTCATCTCTGGAGATTGGCTGTGCCCTTAGTGAATGGGAGTCCTCCTGTGGACAGTTGGTGATTGAGGGGGTACAGCTGGCTGCAAGGGCCGGTTCATCAGAGTGCATCATGACCGGGGCCTGCCAGTTATTAGAATTCATTATAAACTATTCAGAGTCCCAGGAATCTCATTTAGTTCTCACTCAGCAGCTGGAACATGCTACCAGCTGTGGATCTAGGGTATCCCTCAAGGACTTTACCTAAGCGTGGGGGGAAAATAGGTCAAATGATCTGACGATGACTGGGTGAGCGTAAGGCAGGAAAGCCTGTTTCTACCTTAGAGTAGATGTTTTGCAGATGCCATTGAAGGAATTAATTAGAGCTGTGAGCACAGTTTAGCCCTTGGCCTCTGATGGACCAAGGAACACTCCAGAGTGTCCTTGGAGGTTATTGGAGAGAGGGAACAGAGAAGGGAGAGAAGTAAACAAAGGGAGAGTGAAGGGAGTTGTACATGCTACCTTTTCCATCAAGATCTGGCCCCTGATTGCCTTCCACGACCTCACATCTGGTCCTCGGGTGCTCTGCCTCTTAGAGCTTTGCTGTAGGGCAAGGGTTGGAAAACTTTCCGATGAAGGTGCGAGTGGCAAATATTATAGGGTTTGCAGGCCTTACAGTCTCTGTCACAACTACTCCTCTCTGCTATTGCAGAGTGAAAGCAGCCATAGACAATAAAGAGATGAATGAGCGTGGTTGTGTGCCAATAAAACTTTATTTAATGACATTCAGTTTTGAATTTCATATAATTTGCATGTGTCACAAAAATTTTTTCTTCTTGATTGTTTTTCAGTCATTAAAAAAATATAAAAACTACTCTTGGTTCATGGGTCACCCCAAAACACGTGGCAGGCTTTGGCGGGCGGGCCTTAGTTTGCCACCTCTTGTTCTAGAACTAATTAGGTAGCAGTCGTTTACATTTTGGTAAAATTGTCACTGTGTTGGTTCTCCCGGAAGCACTGACAGTGTAAGCCTTTAACTTCAGGTGAAAGGTTTTGTCACCTCCTAAAGGGATTTTGGGCAGCTGTGGCTATGATGGTGGTGGGGTGGGAGAGGTGATGCCAGGGGGATAACTGCCTCCACGTAAAAGAAGGTCAGTCCTGCTGTGCTCCTGTGTCTCCTCAGTGAAATTGGTAGATTTAAATCCTGTATGTCATTTATCTTTGAGCTCGGTATAGAGAAAAAGGTCTTGCTTTGGTTTTTGTAAAAATACCAGGCTTAGATCTTTTTGTGTGAGCTGTCATCAGTCATTGTGATTGTTGATCTTGTAAATTCATGCTTTTTAGCGCTGGCAGAAGGATTGCTTTTGTTTCTGAACAAGTTCATGCAGTGTTTCTTTCAATAGGGACTTGCACTGAATTTCAACTTTAGCCATAGTTTTCATCTCAACTGGATTTTCAAGACATGGGCAACTGCCCTTATGCTACAGAGGAGTGCTTTGGAATCCTTTTGGTGTCAAAATAAAAAAAAATCATCACCAAGACCAGCGTCAAGTGGCTTCCTCTAGGAGTTCTATGGTTTCAGGTCTTACATTCAAATCTTTAATGCATTTTGAGTTGATTTTTGTGTATGGTGTAAAATAAGGGTCCTGTATCATTCTTTTGCATGTGGCTGTCCAGTTTTTCCAATACCCTTTACTGAAGATACTATCCTATACCTAGTTTATATGCTTGACTCCTTTGTTATAAATTATTTGACCACATATATGGGGGTTTATTTCTGGGTTCTTTATTCTGTTTCATTGACCTATGTGTCTGTTTTTATGCCAAGATCATACTGTGTTGATTATTAGAGCTTTTTAATGTAGTTCAAAATCAGGACATGTGATGCCTCCAGCTTTGTTCTTCTTATTCAAGATTGCTTTGGTTGTTTAGGGTCTTTTGTGGTTTCCATACAAATTTTAGGATTGTTTATTCTATTTCTGTGAAAAATGCCTTTAGAATTTTGAGAGAATTGCATTGAATCTGTAGATTGCTTTGAGTAGTGTGGACATTTTAGTAATATTAATTCTTCCATTTCATGATCATGAAATATCATGATCATGTGTCTTCAGTTTCTTTCATCAATATCTTAAAGTTTTCAGTGTATGGATTTTGTTTTGGCTATTTTAAGTCTTTTGATTTTCCATATAAATTTTAGAATTAACTTGTCAATTTCTACAAAAGCTTCCTGAGGTTTTCATCAGCATCATGTTGAACTATAGATTAATTTGGGGAGAATCGACATCTTAAGGATACCAAGTCTTTCAATCCACAACCATGGTCTAGTTCTCCATTTTTTTAGATGTTATTTAATTCTCTCACTGTTTCATGGTACAGGTGTTATACATATTTTGTTAAAAATCTACCTAAGTATTTCATGTTATTAGATGCTATTGTAAAAATATTACTTTTTTCATTCTATTTATTTGTTGCAACTATATAGAAATAGTTTATTTTTGATATTGTCCTAGTATTCTATGATCTTGATAAACTTAATTATTAATACAAAGAAGTTTCTTGATAGATACCTTGGGATTTTTTATTTACACAATCACGTTGGCATATACAGATAGTTTTTTCTTTTTTTTTCCTTTTGGTATGCTAGGTGTAGGTTGCTTGTAGCTATTCTTTATCAAATTCTATTCCTAGTTTACTGAGAATTAAAAAAAATCATGAATAGGTGCTGAATTGTGTCAAGTGCTTTTTTAGCTTCTATTGAGATGATCATTTTTTTTCCTGTTTGTTAATATGATAAATTACATTGATTGCATTTTTTTGAATGTTAAAACAACTTTCAATTCCTTGGATGAACCCCATTTGCCATGATTATTATACTTTTAAAATATAGTCTTGAACTAAATGTTTATTAAAAATATTTATTGGGCTTCCCTGGCGGCGCAGTGGTTGAGAGTCCGCCTGCCGATGCAGGGGACACGGGTTCGTGCCCCAGTCTGGGAAGATCCCACATGCTGTGGAGCGACTGAGCCCGTGAGCCATGGCTGCTGAGCCTGCGTGTCCGGAGCCTGTGCTCTGCAACGGGAGAGGCCACAACAGTGAGAGGCCCGCATACCGGAAGAAAAAAAAAATATATATATATATATATTTATTTATTTATTATTTTTGAGCCTATGTTCATAAAGGGAAATTTGTCTATAGTTTTCTATTTTTATTAAGTTTTTTCATTAATCAATTTATTTATTTTGGCTGCGCCAGGTCTGCCTTGTGGCACGCGGGTTTCTCTAGTTTTGGTGCGCGGGCTCTAGAGCGCATGGGCTCAGTGGTTGTGGCGCGTGGGCTTAGTTGCGGTACGTGGGATCTTAGTTCCCTGATCAGGGATCGAACCTGGGCCCCCTGCATTGGGAGCACGGAGTCTTAACCACTGGACCACCTGGGAAGTCCCTGTCTATAGTTTTTTGTGTCTTTTTCTGGTTTTGTTATCAGGGTAATGCTGGACTCATAAAATCAGCTGTGAAAGTTCCCTTCTCCTCTATTTCTTTTTAAATTTTTTAACCATTAAAGAAAAAAATTGAAGTATAGTTAATTTACAATGTTCTGTTAGTTTCAGGTGTACCTTCTCTATTTTTGAAGGAATTTACGTAGGATTGGTATTATCTCTTCCTTAAATGTATCTAGAATTTCCCAGTGAAACTATATGAGCCTGGAGTTTTCTATTTCAGATTTTCCCATTTCTTTTGTCAGTTTTGATAATTTGTAGCTTTCGAGGTATGTTACTAATTTATTGCCTCTCAGCTCTGAATACATCATTCTGAGTATGCTCTGTGATAAACAAAGGAATTTACTACAGAAATTCCTGTGAACATGGTGTTACGCTGTTTCAGTAGAGGGCGCTGGGGAGACTTTGTGAAAGGAGGAGCCTCTCCTGCTGTTTCTGGTGTGGCCTGGGTTGGCGGGGTGTGTGTGTGGGCCTCTAGTGGAGCCTGCCTCAGCCGCTGGCCCAGAACTCAGTCCCTCTGTGACTTTATAGTCTTGGCCTGGTGATAACTTTTCTGCAGCCCTCTTGACAAGGAAACCAGAGCCTCTGTTGCTGTCCACGTACTCTCAGAGTCCCTGCAGTTGCTCTCAGGCTCCTGGGTGCCTGGATCCCATTGTACACTCATGCCACTGGGTTCTGATCGCCTACATTCTGAAAGGTAGCCTGTTGTTTGCCCTTATCTCCAGCCTTATCTCCAGATAAGCTCTGGCCTACAAACCAGTGAACTTCTCTGCTATCCAGTGGCTTAACTGCACCTTCTCCAAGGAAGTTTGTATCCTTCCAAGTCTGTCATTCCTTAGGTATGTTCAGTCCTCACGTAGCATAGAGTTTCCTTAGATTATATAGTTACTTTTTAATTATGGTTAATATTCTCTATGTTAGACTTCCACTGTTTGACCTACTGTGTGGTTTCCATCTCCTGATTGGACCCAGACCACTACACAGGAATTTCTTGTAAGCACTACTTGGGTTGAGACTTTTTGTGATCTGTGGATTTTGTCATTTCAAGAAGGGTAGGAGATATTGCTATGTATTCAACTGGTATTTTTCCTCCTCCCCTCACTCACCCCACCCCCCATGTGCTTTAATCTGAGATTTAACTAAAGTGACGGGGTGGGGGAGACCAAGAGTTGTGGTGAGTAATATTTCTGTAAGAACTGAAATTCAACAATGAGGCAGGAACATGGTTTCCTATGTCACTGAAATGACTAGCTCAAGCTTGACCCTTCCCGTGTCTCATGGTGGTTAGCAGAGATGTTTGAAATTTCTTTTTTTAATTAAAAAAAATTTTTTTTAAATTTTTTGGCTGCACTACACAGCACATGGGATCCTAGTTCCCCAGCCAGGTATTGAACCCGCTCCCACTGCATTGGAAGCATGGAGTCTTAACCACTGGACTGCCAGGGAAGTCCCTGGAATTTCTTAATGCACAGTAAGGATCCTTCTATTTTGCTGCTTGGAATAGAGGTACTATGACCTTAAACTGCTATGGATGCAGTGTCCAAGGCTAATTAAAAACCAGGTGTAGGACTTCCCTGGTGGCGCAGTGGTTGAGAGTCCGCCTGCCGATACAGGGGACACGGGTTCGTGCCCCGGTCCGGGAAGATCCCACATGCCGCGGAGCGGCTGGGCCCGTGAGCCATGGCCGCTGAGCCTGCATGTCCGGAGTCTGTGCTCCGCAACGGGAGAGGCCACAACAGTGAGAGGCCCGCGTACCGCAAAAAAAAAAAAAAAAAAAAAACAGGTGTAATATCAGCAACAATTTTCATGTTTAGCTTTTATTTTGATTCCCATAGAAAAGGGGAAAAACTATGTTTCTTATAGGTACCACTATGGGTAAAAATAATCCAGCTGTCTTCTTACTTCCATCTAGTCAAAGAAAAAAGCCCCCCAACTCAAGCAAACAACCAATCAAACAACCAGGCAAACAACCAAGCAAAACCCCATCAAAATATAGAAGATTTTCTCCATTGCAGCTAAGGGCTTTGGCATGAATTTATATTTAGCTTCCCTGGGAATTTTGGAAAAACATTTTTCTTCATTGTTTTTTTAAGTGCTATGAGGCAAAGGTATAACTTCCCCAAACAAAACAGCACGAAAAGCAACTAACAATCCTCTGGATAATGCAAATGAATAAAAATTGCCTGAATTATTGCAGAAGTGCTGAAAGCCTTACTCTGGTATTTTATACACTATTCCTAGACTTTAGTGGTTTAGGAACGCCTGTTTTAGCAATCCCAGCACACTAGAGAACAAGTAGGTAGAAAAATAAAGTTACATAGAGGTAGTCTCCAAGTTAGAAATGGATCATCTTCCAGGGGTTGATTTGTAAATCACTTAGACTGGAAATGCCTTTTTCCTTTATAAAGGTGAAAGTTTTATATAGCTTTATAAAAGATGGTTTGAGTTCCTGCCTATAGTCAGTAGTTGTCCTTTGCTAAAACTTACATTATTTCCCCTTTATTAGAACATGTTATTAGTTATCTACTGCTATATAATCAATTATCCCCAAAGGTAGCAGCTTAAAAGAACAACCATTTATTATCTCACAGTGTTTTTGGGGGGGCTGGTGCATAGGGAATCTGGGTGTGGCTTAGCTGGGTGGCCCTGAAGTCGGGCCCCATGAAGCTGGAATCAAGATGTCAGCTGTGTTGCGTCTTCTGAAGGCTCAACTTCGGGAGGATCTGTGCTCTAGCTTGCTGAGGCCTGCCGACAAGTGAGCTTGAGAGCAGTCCTTTCCCAGTTGAGCCTTCAGATGAGACTACAGCCCCAGCCAACACCTTGATTCCAACTTGTAGGAGACCCTGAGCTGGAACTACCCAGCTTTACATCCTCAACTGCGATGAGACCACTGAATTTAAATTGTACTTAGCATTTGAGCAGTGAGATTTCCTCCTCTTTTTGAGAAAAAAAAAAATCTCCTTTCTACAATGATGAATAAAGTGGAGATTTCTTTCTATGGTCAAGTTAGTAGCTGGACAGAAATGTTTTCTTTTGTCCAGATGTAGCTTACAGCCAACTTGGCTGGTGTGAAAGCGTGTGTTCTTAGTGTTGTAGGGTAGAACTTAGAATATATTTTCGCGCTGAGACAGTATCTCATAAACAGTGGTTAGAATCCTAGAAAGAGTTATATTTGAGACTCATTATAGGTTGAGTAGGCCCTTGTGGGCTAGCTCACCACCATTTATAACAGCATGTTCATGAGAAAATGGATTCTATATCCCAGATGTCCATCTCTTAAACATGCTTTTGAAATGTGACTCATTTTAAAGTTGGGGACTTGCCTGTATTTCATTAGCTCCTCTCCAGCTACCTTCCACACAATAGTTTACATTTTGAGCTATCAGCCTTTTGGGAAGATAAAGTGGCAGAAAATAGACATGACTATAATTTACTCTTAGCACTAAGAGCCTGGCAGACCTATCAAGGCATAATTTTACTCAAAATCAGATTTTCTGCAGGGCCTGCACTGAAGTCCCTTTATAGTTGAGTTATACGAGGTCACAGTCGTCTCCTTTTGTAGAATTCTAGGGTCTTAATCAGGTCCTTCCACAATCACTCGATAAGATTTAGTACATGAGAATGTACTAAAATGAGAAATATTCTTGGCCTGCTTTATATCCCCACCACCCACAAC
Source organism: Tursiops truncatus (assembly GCF_011762595.2). Lineage (NCBI taxonomy): Eukaryota > Metazoa > Chordata > Mammalia > Artiodactyla > Delphinidae > Tursiops > Tursiops truncatus. The sequence continues at coordinate 9,558,915 of NC_047039.1, read as the reverse complement.
CCATATCTCTACGAAGCTGATGGCCTTCCAGCTGGGAGAGACCATCATTCAGGCCCTGGGTGGGCTCAGTGGAAGGCTGCTTGCCTTGGCCTCCCACGTGCTTGATATTTTCAGACACGACTCTCATTTTATTCAGCAGTGCTCCAGTCAGTCATTAGAGAATTCATCCCGGAATCAGCCCATCACTTGAATATCTAAGGATATGCTTGAGCCCATATTCAAGGAAGATAACCCAATAGGCTTTGCTCTGCCCCCTCTAGTCCCTGTCCCTTCATTAAGTCAGGTGACTAAAAGCATGTTTGAAGAACCACCCTGTCTCCACTGAGCTTCCCTGAGTTAAGATGTTCAGTTTTATGTCACTCTTTCATGGTAGACAAGTATAAAAAGCATCATAAAATGACTTTCTGTGTCATTTGTAGAACTGTAGTTGAAGACTTTGTCCATCATATTTCCTAATATGAATATGCACTGGGTTGACAGATGCCCCTTAATCAGCCATGTGACCAAACCTGCTCTCTCAGGACACCAGTCCTTGGGGGACACCTTCAAAGTGGACGAGCTACCTGTGCTGTTGCTCTAGTAAGAGCCGAGTTCAAGAAAATTTCACCGGCTTTTTGGAAATCAGTGGAAGGTTTCACAGTAAAAACTTGATTTATCTTTTTTTTTGAGGGCAATATAGAATGTTTCAACCGCTTTTAAAATTAGGAATGGTGAGCATAATTCCTGTTCAGTAAATCTAAAATAGATTTTCAAATATCCTTTTCTTCTGTTGTGGAGAAAAATTACAAGGGAGAGAGAAACAGAAAGGATGAGAGACAGGAGGGACAGAGAAATAATTAAAATACATACCAAATTCCAGAAAGGCAAAGTACTGCTCATGTACCAGTCTGCTTGCCTCCCTCCCTCCCTCCCTCCCTGCTTTCTTCCCTTCCTCCCTCACTTTATCTTTCTCTCTCTGCCGCCTTCCCTCCTTCCTCCCCTCCCTCTCTCTTCTTTCCTATAAAATAAAGTCAAACCTAGAAATACCTTTTATTTTTAGGTAAATAATATTTTAATACCATCTAAAATTTGTAATGGTTGATCCTCTTAAAATTCTTTTCCTTTTGAAAGGAGGACAATTAACATACTGCTTGGAGAAGGCAGATCAATTTCAGAGAGGAAATGGAGTGATAACTCTATCTTGAGGCCTTTTAAGATACTATGACCTATCCAGAATTTTAAAGCCTGGTAGCAGTTCTGCTGCTTTGAGATACAAGTGGAATCATCTTGGCTGTTGGTCCTGAGCCTGGATAAAATGTAAGCATCAGGCTGATCTGAGCCCAGGGGCTGATTGCCCGCCCCTGGCCACTCGTGCGTCTCAGCAATGCCCTCAGCCCTGGGAAGAGGCTCTCAGGCTGCAGGGGTAATCACGGGGTAGCAAAGACTGGGGACATTTAAAATGTTTTTTATTTCTGTTTTCAAGGAAGTAATGTATCACATGGAACAAAATTCAAAAGGCAGAAATAGAATATTAAAAAAAGAAATTGTAGCATATTATATACATTATCTTGCCTGTTGATTTTTTCCCCCAATTAACAATGCATCTTGTAGATAGTTCCATGTCTTTACCTATAGAGTTACCTCATTCTTTATAATGGTGCATATTGTTCCACATTATAGACTGTTTTATGTAAAAGGTTGGTGCCAGTCTCTTTACAAACAATCCTGAAATGACTGTCTTTGCACATGAACAAAATGTAGGAGCGAATCGGTGATGAATCTTGTTAATGGTCAGTGTTAATGTTCCATCTCCTTATCAATATTTTATTCCCCTCAGACTCTTCTGTCTCTTTCTCCTTACCACCACCAACAGTAATAACTTAATAAATTGAAAATGTATTGATTTAAATGGAAGTCAAATTGACATCCATGTTTATATCCATGACTGTTCCTCTTTCTTTCTAATTAAAGTCCCGTATTTAGCTGTATCTCCTTCATTTCTAATGTCAAAAGATAATTGAGACAAGTTCCCTGTAAGGCTTGTAACAACATATTCCATTTTTGATTAGGAGCTTCCACTTAGAAATAAAGTCATAATTCGTTTTCAGGAAAGAACAGGCACGGAAAGCAGATAGGCCTGGCCTTACCCTGGTGCCGGCCTGTGTGGTGTGCTGAGGAGGATCTTGTGGGGGAAAGACTGGTGTTGGTCTGGGACAGATTGCAAGGGGAGGTCTGGCCCGTCAGGCTCAGCTGAGCAGAGGGCCCGGTCATTTATCACTGTCACGGGGGTGGAGACGGGGGAAGGGGAGTCACTGGACCATTCCTGCCCATCGGTGGCCTGACAGCAGACGCGCTTCACTCAACCTCCAGGCAGATGCTGCGCCGTCAAGGGGCTCCTTCCTGCTGGAGGCCGCTGACCTGGTCACAAGGAATGAGGAAGCAGACCACGGCTTGCTACGGCGCTTTGCTCAAGCCCTGCGCCACTTCCTCTCAGGGTGTGTATACAGTGTGTGTAAGAGCATAGTCAGTGGTCTTAGAGGCATACACCGAGGCTCCAAAGTGTTACTAGACTCTGATGATGGGATGAGAGCATACCTCTGTGGGGCTCATGCTTTAATTACATTTCCAGGACTTGGATGCTCTGCACAGCGCTGATTATTTTCATACGGGCAAACGCTGTAGTAGACGTGGAGGGGACTAAAGCAACGCAAGCCGGGGACACCAAGTCTTTGAAGGGCAACAATTTTTACAACAATACTAAAAAGTATGATCTCTGTGTGATCCTTTATAGATACATTTAACATGCATCTTCAAAATCTAAAATATGTTTTAGGATCAATAGGAAACGTATCTTAGAAATCATTTTGGTGTACAGCCACCTTTATTTATTTACTTATTTATTTATTTTTGGCTGTGCTGGGTCTTTGTTGCTGCGCGTGGGCTTTCTCTAGTTGTGGCGAGCGGGGGCTACTCTTCGTTGTGGTGCGCGGGCGTCTCATTGCGGTGGCTTCTCTTGTTGTGGAGCATGGGCTCTAGGCGCGTGGGCTTCAGTAGTTCTGGCACACGGGCTCAGTAGTTGTGGCTCACGGGCTTAGCTGCTCCGCGGCATGTGGGATCTTCCCGGACCAGGGCTTGAACCCGTGTTCCCTGCACTGGCAGGCGGATTCTTAACCACTGTGCCACCAGGGAAGTCCCTACAGCCACAGTTTTTAACACAACTGTTTTCAACACTGTTATTCACGGAGATGTCACATTCATCAAGCTGACATGTAGATTTTAATCCTTCAAGTAACCTTATTTTAAATGGAATTTCTAGTCTCAAGATTGTCTAATTTTGGTAGTCATTAGGAATTACATGTGTTAAGAGGAGGCAGGGAGATTTCATAAAAGTCAGGTGGAAATTTTTCCATCAATTAATATTATATGCTTATCACAGATGCCTAAATTAGACATGATTCTTAAATGTGGTAATTAATAACAGTATTACACGAGTGAAAATGGAATTCTTCTAAAAATGAAATGAATGATGATGGAATGCTTTTCTTGGGATAATGCAGTGTGAATGCTTTTCTTGGGATAATGCAGTGTGAATCGGGAACTCATGCTCGTCTGATAATCATGGGGTAACAGGATGTGTTAAAGAGCTGTAGGCAGTGCCGCTGACACAGGAGCCTCCGTAGGTGTACCTGGTCAGCAGCTCTAACAAGTGGGGCAGGCGTAGTGCTGGTCAGTGAAGGATGAAGAGAAGGCAGGCGTTGTCTTACTATCTTACTGCATGACCGACAGTAAGCCCAGTGCCTGGCACATAAGCCATGTTCAATCATTGTTTCCTGAACTGTGATGTTATTTGGATGGAATATGGATCCCTGTGCCTGGACTTGCTGGAGCAGATATGTCCCCCCAAGTCCCTCTGTCAGCCTTCTTTCCTCCTTCCCCCACACGCCTGCCCGTGAGTTCATAAGCTCCGGAGCCCTGCGCATCTCGGCAGCAGTGGCCTCATCAGGGAATTTAATAAGGCAGTCACGCAGCTGGGTCGAGTTGGTCCTGAAGTCCCTGAGCGTCTCCGGAGCTGTTCACCCAGGGGGCCTTGTGTTAAGGAGCAAGCGAGCGTTCAAGGTACTTAAAACCCTGGAAGGAAAAGGGTCCTCATGCCATCAAGCAGGAAGTGATCTGCTCATCGGTTTTTCTCACTTAAGAGAGTTTCAGTGGTTTCTCTTGCTCTGTCTCCTTCTCAAAGAAAACAGAGGAATGGGACTCAAAGGAAAACATTTAGATTTGTACAACTTGAAAATATACCTAATAGGATCTAGATTTCCTCTTTTTTCTTGCTATTCTCCACTTAACTCTATATTATTACTATTTCCTGACACCGTGGAAGAAACCTTTTTATGATCATACTTTTAAAATTATGAGGTAATATTGCATCTGAGGACTGTGCTACAATTTACTTCATTATCCCCCTTTTGTTGGGCCATATAGTTTTTTTACGGATTTTCACTGTTATAAACAGTTCTGCTATAAACATCTTCGGAAACCTTTGCCTCACTTCTGATTATTTCCTAAGGTAGAAATAATTTAAAAGCTTTTGACATTCTTGATGCATATCGCCAGACTACTTTCCAAGTAGACTGTAGCATTCCCACTTCCATGAGCAGTATATGAGAAAGCCCGTGTCTCTACACCCTCATCGGTACTTGGCATTGGTTTTGTAATTTTGCCATTTTCACGAATTAAAAATAGTATCTCATTGTGTGGTTGAGCATCTACTCATGTATGTGTTCGTTATTGATATATTTAATTTTTTATGTGTAGTCTGTCTTCTCCACTGTCTCTCTGGCAGTGGAATCACTGTCTTTTACAGAATCATGGAAGCCTGCTTAGGAACATACAGAAATAATTCTGACACTGTTTTCTAGGGCATCTGGTCCACCTCCTGCCCTCTCATTGTGGGCATCCCTGTGGTCACTCTCCTTTACTCTCCTGTGCCGTCTTGTGGGGACACAGCAGGATCATTCTGGGCCAGTTTTTCTTAGGAACAGGAAAGGGCTGGTGTCTGAGGCCTTGTGCACTTGGCATTGCTGTTCCGGGTTTAGAGTCACACTCGTGGTCTTGTGCCCTGAGCAGACCTCAGAAAACACAGCAGGCACATCACGAAAAGTAAAAATGTCCTCTGCTTGCATAATGCTTTATTTTTAAAACATACTCTCATCCTCAGCTCACTCTTCTGGCCAGAAATCTCCTCTTAGGATATCTCTCAGTAAATTTGTTGATTAAATGGATCTCCTTGAGTGTAGGGTCTATGAAGTTTATCTTTCTTCCCACAGCAGCTGGTACCTGGCACGTACTAAACACGTAACTGCTAGTGGGTCTGAGCCGTAAGCTCCACCATTTGGAGCTGATGCCTCACCAAACGTGTCCTTACTGGGGCTGAGCCCAGCCTTGCTCTGCCCTGTCCTGCCCCGTCACTGTGCCATTCGGGCTGTGCTGCAGGGGGACCCCGGAGGCGCAAGGCTGCCTGAGCCCGAGGAATCACCACCTTCACTGGCCAAGAGCTGGTCTTCAGTTTGTTGTCCCTGGAGCAAAGGGAAAAGGCATTAACTGGAGGAAGGAGAGCGGCTGGGGCATAAGGATAAAATCCTCAATGACAGGTGAATTTTTGTTTTAGTGCTACAATCTGAAATGTTCTCATCTGATTTTCCTGCCTTTTCCATCACGTATTTTTTGCTTTTAGGGCAGCTCCCACTTAGATACACAGTCACTGGTCACCATGGGAGGAAGGCAGTGCGGGCTGGCCCTCCTCACCCCCTGGAGCTCTGAGGGGAGCGCTCGCCTCCGGGTGTTCACAGCAGTGGGGGACCTTCATCTCATTCGTGCCGTTGCCTTTGCTAGGGACTCCTCTCCAGCCTCTCCTAGCCACAGACTCCACCTGCCTCTAGTCGTGTACCTCACCAATCGGTAGGAAGGACTCCAGCTTCCTTGGACACAGGATGGGTGGAGAGCAGAGGTCGGCCCTCCCTGTAACTTGCCCACCGCCATGTAACTTCCCCCCCTCCCCCTCCTCACATACAGAGTACACCCTGGATTAACATTCACCTTAAAACACCATAGCCAAAGTAACAGGCACTGTAAGGAACAAAAATATGATAGAAGCACAGTGCCTCTGGGCAGAGGGGGCCAGAAGCATCATCGCCTGACCTCTCCCAGTGCACCTGTCCTATATTTGGGTGACTGGGCTGCAGGTGCATTCTCAGAACTCCTGCTGCCCTTTCTTTCCAAATCAACAGTCATCAGTTCATCCTTACAGCGCTGTGAAGGGCACCTTGGCAGGACCAGGGCCCAGGATGCTTAGTCAGTGTGATCAAAGGACCCTCTGCTGGAGACAGAGCCTCGTCCAAGGCTTAGGCTTGTGGGCCAGATATGAACCCGCCTTAGTTCCAGTCTGACTTGTCCTTGAGACACCAGGGATTTGGGATCTAGAGAAAGAGCCACAAGGAAACAGACAAGGGGAGGGACTGTGAGACCATGTTTGGTTTGGGGGCCTGACAGATTTGTGTTACCTTATTCGTGAAATAAGTGCACTCTTACTCCAGCCCCAAACTGAACCTAATCGCCACCGATGAGCTTCATAGCGGCGTGAATGACTGATAGTAACACAGGATGAGTATGTGTTGGGTTTTGTGGGATGAATAACGTGACAGGGAGGGACAGGCACCACTAGATGGTCTGCAGCTCTGAGGCTTCAGTCCAATATACAGCTGTTCCAGTCCTGGGATGATTTTGTGCCCAGCAGTGGACCTGGACTCCCAGGACAGCAGCAGCAGTTCCTGGGATCTCCAATTAGGTGGTGTCGCCATGGTCACCCAGACTGGAGGGGCTTGGCCCTACAGGAGAATCCTGAGGATCTGGGGGCCCACCCTCCAGTCCCCCACTTCCCTGCCATTTACCTATAAGTCCCTCCGACAACCTTACCCAGAAGATAGGAATTTTAGCTCTCAGCTTGAGCACAGGACGTGGTGCTAATCACCGGTTGGTTTATGTCTGCATTTGCATTATTGCAGGTGCATTATTGAACTGTTTTATTGTATTTTTCTGAAGGAAGAAAACAGTCATAAAGTCTGAAGTGCATTAGACATTCATAAAACAAAACAAAACAAGAAACAGCGTCAGTATCATCTTCTAAAGCTTTTTAAGTGCCCCCCAAATCCCCTTCAAAATCTCTCCGATAGTTGACTTTGACCCAATCGTGCTCTAATTAACCTCGCTGCTCCTCGAGCACTGGGCTTTCAAGATAAATGGAAATCTGTTCCTCGTCCTCACATGCCCTTGACCGAGGACACGTCATGGCCATCAGTAGAGGTTGTCTTCCTGGAGCGTGGGGCTTTAGAACATGCTCCCACGGAGCCCAACCAGCCAGATGGGAGGCGTCCACCCTGCTGTGGCCAGGCAACAGATGTCCCTGTCACAGACCCCCTCCTGTTTCCATGTCATGCTCTGCTGGTAATCAATAGTTAGTGCCCAGTCAATGAGTGACTTTTCTGTTTAGTCAGTTTGATTGTTTCTGTGGTGAAATGTGCCACCAATTTTGAAAAAAAAAATTACAAATGCTGATTAGGTTCCCAGGTGAGTCTCCCCACCCCCAGTCTTATTTGACCTTTAGAATATGTTTAAAGGGTCTCTGGTTCTTTGGCCCCCAAGTCCTGTACTTGCCTCAGCAGAGTTTCAATGGGAAAATGCCCTCGGTTTGCAGGACTGGCACTGCCATTGCTTGGTTTTTAAAACTCCGCGTTCTCTCCTCATGGAATGGAAAGTAGCACTCAGATTTTCCTCCATTCTTTTATCAGTAAAGCTGTGTAGAGTTTTGGAGATTTTCAAAGAGTCTTTTTAAAAATTGCCATGTATTATGTAGAAATGAGAAAGAAAATGGCTTTTCTTTGTACCATCTTTCTGTTCTATTCACTTAGACCAGGAATAACAAAGTGATTTCATCACACATGCCCCCCCGAAGGAATAAGAGACTCTGTGGGGTCCTAAGTTGAGAAAAGATTCTGTGATCATATTTGGGGATCATGAAAGTCTGCTGTGATTGATTAATGATGTCTGCCACGGGCATGAAAGTGGAGGAGAAGTAAATATGTGCCATGTATTTGTCATTCCTGACTCAGATCTTGTGAAAAACAAAGTTCACATGTAAATGGTAATACTAGCCTAACAGTTAAGTAATGTGTACTGCATGCCAGGCACTGTTCTAAGTGCTTTACATATATTAATTCATTTGATTCTCAAAGCAACCTACAAAGTAGGTACAAATGAGTAAACCCTTACAAATGAGGAAACGGAGGCACAACGAGGCTAAGTTGCTAAGCCAAGGTCATACAGCTAGGAAGGGGAAGCGCTGAGATTCAGGGTCAGGCAGTTTTGTTCCTTAGCCCTGGATACTGTGCTGTCTCTCCTTGGCTAATGCTGTGTCTTTGCTGTCCAGGGACTGATGTAAGGCTCAGCTGTGGTTCAGGAGAAAATGCAAAATCAAGTTAACAGGGCTTGTTATCTTTGGGCCTCAGGCTCTAGAATGAAAGATAAGACAGAGTCCCGGGGAACTTTGGCACTGAGGAGAGAGTTGCATGTGAATCCTCCTTCCTCTCCGGGTAGCATTTCCAGTCTTTCCACATCCATTTTCTCAGATGAGAGTAGGTGGATGGGAAGGGAAGAGGAGTGGCATTTAAGGACTAGAACAGAGGAGTTCCTTGATCTCCAGGCCACCTGGTTGGGGAGACTCTGAGTGGCCATTTTCAATGATCATTTTTGTGTAAGGGACACAGGTACATATAAAGAGAGATACATGTTTAGCATATCAAATAATATATCTTTCATAATGGCTGAAGAGAGACTTTTTAGTAGTTTGTTTTCCTTCGTTAATTTAGCAACTATTTATTGAACACCTATGCTGGGTCCCACAGTGTGCTGTAATTGTGGAAACAGTGAACCAATATGAGCCCTGCCTTCTCTGAGCTTGTAGTCTACTTGCTGGAATAATGACTAAGTGTAAGGTGCAGCTCTGACTGTAGTAGAGGGAATGAGGGAGTGAGGTGACCGGACCATGTGGGTTTTTGAAGCTGCATTAAAGAGTTCTGACTTTAGCCTAAGAGCAGTGGGAAGCCATGGAAAGTGGGGGAGAGGGTCGGGGACTTCGTGTTATATAATCAGAGTTAAAAGATAATTGTGGCGACACCGAGAAGAATGAATTAGAAAGGGGATGTGGAAGACGTAGAGGTGCTTGTAGGAGTGCAGGCAAGGAGGCCATAGGAGGTGGGACTAGGGTGGCTTGGACGGTGAAGGGAAGAAGGGGAAGGACTCTAAAGATATCTGGAAGGCGAAATTAGCCAGATTTGGTGATAGATTAGATATGGGTAGCGAGGGAGAGAGAATGGGCAAGGATGCCTAGAAAGTAGGAGGATGGTGGTCCTATTCCCAGAGGTAGGGATGCTGGAAGAGGGTCAGGTTTGGAGTGGAAGGACATCCTGCTGCATTGGAGGTGCTTTTGAGCTGTCCCAGAGGAGAAGTCAAATAGGCCACACTCTTTGTGGTAAGTATGTAGTGTTTCGACTGGACTATACATAAGTCCTGAGGGACTGTCCTGGGAAACTAAGTACTGCAGAAAAAATTTTAGAAATCTATAATTTTGTTGACTTTAAAAGTCCAAACAAACATATTTTCATCTAGGAAATAAGAATCTGACAATGACAAAGACAATTGATAGAGATAAATATCTTGCATAATCTTCCTAGTTATTTTTGTTTTTGCATATTTCTCTGCCAGTCTTTTCCCATAAGCATTCACATTTTTGTTAGTTTTTATAGTCTACATTCAGCGTGTAATAGAATTGTTTTCACTTACTGTTATCCCAAATATTTTTTCACATTTCAATATATCTCTCAAATTCTGTATTTAAAATGTTGCATGATAGTCCATGCTTGTGATAAATCGTGAATTATAATTTTCTAAGCTGTTTCTCTGTTTCTGGATATTTAGTTGCTTTAAAGATTTCTTTATTACCAGTAATACCTTAATAAATATTTTTATGTCTACCACCTTTTCTTTTTCTCGCGCATTTTTCCTTAGATTAAATTTTTATGAGTGGGATTAGTGGGTTAGAGTTTGAATGGGTTTACAACTGTTGATATGTGTAAAGGCAAACGTTTTAAAACCTCTGACAGGGGCTTTGGGGTCCTAACTGTAGAACAGAGCTGTGGCCTCCACGTGGAGCCCCATCATGTTCCTTTGGATTCAGTAACCGATGGTCCTAACCATATCTGAGCACTGTCCAAGGTCCCAGGGCCACCTGTGACCTTCCCTCTTGCATCTGCTGTTGGTGCCAGGCTTGTTCTCTGGTTCAGCCTGGCTCCTCGCCTTCTCCCAGCTATTCTGTCTGTTCTTCAGGTAGTGCCACCATTCCTCAAGAATCCGTGGAAGCCGCTGAACTGACAGTATCCTGAAGGGATCGTCTAGCTAGGCTGAGCCTCGTAAGCCTTCAGGTTCTAAAATATTTGCAGTAGTGCTGCGGAGGCTGCCTAGGGTTCCCATGGATTTGGATGGGGTTCTCAAGACCTCCCATGACCTGGTGCCTGCCTACCAATCCCTCCTGAAGTGCCATTGCTTCTCAGCATGTCTCCTCTACTGCACCCAGACTAGACTCTAGTCTGGCCCAGGATGATGCCTTGGTTGCATCTACTCCTGGCTCTCACTCGAGTTGCTCCCTCACCTTCTGCCTTTCCAAACCGTGCTCCTCCTTTTAGACCCGACACTAGTTGCAGTTCCTCCAGGCCCTGGCTCTGCCTTGCAGCTTGCTGTCCCTCTGCTGCAAACTCTTACTGTACCTTTAGTCCCCGCTCCAGGACTTAGCACACAATTGTAAGCTTTCTGGTAAAGTTCACTCTTGAAATTTTTACCTCTTGAAGATAATTGTACACTCCTTGAGGGCAAGAGCCATGTCAGTCTTCCCCTCTAGATGCCTCAGAGCCTAGCTTTGGTGCTGAGCCCTGTGCAGAGCTCAATAAATCTGATGTGACCCATGAAATCAAAATATAAGTGCACCATGATGCAGTGTCAAAGTGTTTTAGCCATTCTTTTGTTATGTATTTTCAACATAAATGCCCATATTCAGACATTCCTGAGGATCTTCTTAGACTACTCGTAGATGGACCATGCTCAGATCTTCTCTATCTGGTTGCAGTTTGGGGGTTATAAAAATAAGTTCATGTTGGAAAACCATAAGCTGGTCACTTTTTGTTTCTAAGTCCTTGATATGCACTCGGGTGGGAAGGGTGATTGGTGGAGGTGACGAGGGTGGATGACAAGTAGTAAGAAACACTGGAATGCAAGTCTGTCTGGTCGTTAAAAGGCAAGCATCTCTGGCCCCTGGAACAGTGCTTGACTTGTGAAATGATGTCTTCTGTTATTCTGGTTCTTGAAAAATTGGTCCCAGGCTTACCCTGCTGTCTTTACAGCTCACTTTACTTCTGGTCATCAGGAGTCCTCAGGGGAAGCCACCTCAATGCACCCTGGAATCCCGAGCTGTCCTTGTTGTCCAGGGCACGGCCTGGCACACAGGGGACCCTCTGGCCGGGAGTCAGGAGCTTCCAGGCTGGGCTGGCTCTGCTGCCCCCCCGCTGCACGGCTCTGCACGTGCTTGGGTCTGGGCATGCTCACTTGTAAAATGCCATGCCTGAATCAGGCCATCTCTAGGCTCTTTTGTAACTGAGATTAAAAACAAAATAGTTGAAACTCTCTTAAGAGGGTGAGCTTTGGTACCGTTGCTAACTAAAAATGAGAACTGGGCTCTCTGACACATTTAATGACATGTGTTAGTATGTGTGTAGAACTTTACACTTAACTTGCATTTCTTTCTTTCTTTCTCTTTTTTTTTTTTCTAGCCAAACATCATGTCAATGGCAACAGAACAGTTGAACCTTTCCCAGAGGGAACACAGATGGCTCTATTTGGTAAGATAACAACTCTGAAAGAAAACCCAAATTGTGTGCAAAGACTAGTGCCAAGTTTCTGAGTTTTAGCAAGTGTCCTCAGGGCTTCAAAATCTGGGCTCTTCTAGATATTTACAAGTCGTTGCAGCCAAAAAACTATCAAGTTCTTAGTATATCTGGGATCAGAAAAGCTCATTCTATAGAATTTAGTATGCTTTCCTTTCTCACTTTGCAAATCAAATATCAAACTGTGTATTTACTATTTCTTATGTCCACACTGAATTAACCTGATAATTTAGGAGTTGAGTTTTTCTTTCCCAGGAAGGATTTTTTTCATATATATACATATATATATATGTATATATATATCTTTATTAAAGCTGGGATTCAAGGAGTTTTGAGATGTTATTCCACAAAAAGCAATAATCAAATTGAATGGTCTCTTTCTCTTCCATTATGAATTGAGCATATTCCTTTGTTTGTTTGTTTCCTCTGCTTCCTTCCCCTTAGCCTTTAGACAGATTCTATCATCTCTTTCATCCTAAAAACCTGAATTCCCCTTTCTTCATGCCCCCCTCCAGCTTCCGTCTTCCCCTGGTCCTGATGGAAGTCTCCTACAAGGGCTTTTGATGTAAAACTGCTTTAGGCATTGAAGTGTCTTTGAGCCAGAAATTAGCCTCCTGACAACACTGTCTCTAAATTAGCATATTCAGGATAAAATGTTTCCCTAATCCCAGAGTTAGTCATCACTGATGATTAACAGTTGGAGAGTTATGAAACAGGGACCCACTTCTGCCTAGGTGTTTGTAAATCTTGCTCTGTATGGGCTGTCACCTTTTAAAATGTACTGGTTAGTGATTAGGAGTTATTATGTTCAGAAATTTAAATGGAGGGCTTCCCTGATGGCGCAGTGGTTGAGAGTCCGTCTGCTGGTGCAGGGGACACGGGTTCGTGCCCCGGTCTGGGAAGATCCCACATGCCGCGGAGCGGCTGGGCCCGTGAGCCATGGCTGCTGAGCCTGCGCGTCCGGAGCCTGTGCTCCGCAACGGGAGAGGCCGCAACAGTGAGAGGCCCGCGTACCACAAAAAAAAAAAAAAAAGGAAATTTAAATGGAGAATTTGGTTTTTGAAGAAAAAATCATCAATGGTCACTATAAGATGTCGGCTAACTATTTGATTTGTTAACTTTCCTCTGAGAAATTATGTTCAGATGATGCCATCTCACTTAAGTTGTAGGCCTAGCACAGTGTCTGTTACCAGGAGACAACAAATGTCACATCAATGTTCAAAGGGTTCTTTTGATGATTTTTTTTTGTCTTTCAGATTTGTGAACCCCTAGAAACTAGGTTAGAAACTAGGTTCCATGTCATACTGGGAAATGTAAAATGAGACTGACCTGTCATAGATTTCCCCCTGTTGTGGTATTGGAGGAAAGCCTCCTTCCCAAAGGACTGATGACATTGTTTGCCACAGAATTGGAAATATCAGTGAATAAGCTCCGTGGCGAGATTATTATTACTATTATTTTGTCAAAGGTTTGGTTTAGAGTGGCTTTCCTAAAAATCCTAACCCAAGGCCTTCATTGTTTGACTCTGGGCAAGCAAATCCCCCCTCCAAGCCTCAGTTTTCTCACCTGTAGAATGGGAAGGCTGACGGGGTGCTCTGAGACCCTTCCCTTGGCTTCTGCATCTTCCATACTTGGGGCTGAAGCCTCATCTGGCCTCAGGCAGCCCTGGGAAGCCCACTGTGAATGGCCAAGGGGTGTGGTTTTAAAAGAAATGAATCCTGTGCATAATTTCTACCAGTGCAGAACTATACAGGTGATAAAATAGAATATCTCTTGACATCTAAGGATTTTTGCCTTATTAGCACTGCTGTTTGGCTCTTCCAGATACTTAAATGAAGGCCTCTGTTTTGGTTAAGTGCGTGCAAGCATTTTATATTTGTGTTTTCAAAACTGTCCTCACTTGATATGGCTTGTCCACCTGGCCTGCAGTGGAGTGAGGGAGTGGATGGGTTTTGGGGTGGGCTTCTGTCATTTGGGTTGTTTATAGCTGTACTGAAAAAGTCAAACTAAGTGCACCTCTTTGGCATATCTTGGGCATTTAATCCTCTCAGAACCTTGTAAAGCTGGTAGGATTACGTAATTCCCTTCTCAGAGAGCTCACATGATTTATCACAGGTCTCTCAGCCAGAGATGGTGGAGCTTGAATTTGAGCCCAGGTCTAACAGGCCGGAAGTCCACGCTCTTTTTACCATGTCCCCTGACTCTTGGCCTGGTTACAGGAGTCCTGGGAGAGTCTGGTAGAGTCAGAAATGCCTTTCAGCTGGATCCATGCACAGAAGCATGATTTCCAGCCAAGCCAATTTAGCAAATTGATTTGTGAATTTCTGTGCATTCCCAGAGTGCTCTGAAGGACGCTGGAGACACAGCTTTTGCCAGGAAAATACTGCTTTTTGGAGTGACGTCTCCTGCTGTTTATCGTTTTCCCCCATTTGATTTTAGTAGCAGGTATTAATGTGCAGGAGAATGTCTTACATTGACTTGACTGTGAGATCACCAAAGCAACAGTGGCACTTTGTACTTGTCCAAACTCATTCTTCATCCTGGGAAGTCAATATTTTATGCCAAACGAGTATCACCAGTTTCAATTTCATTATCTATTGGTTAATCATTTGAATGTACCTTACAGAATGCTGTCTAAATAGAAACTTGTAAATTTAATCCATTCTGAAAGTGGCCACTGACCGAACGGCCATTAGCATTTAGCTTAGGGTGGATGATGTAAGGAAGGGTAGAGTGAGGGTCAAGGGCAGGCTCCGTTGTGAAAAATGTATGAATGTGTTATTATATCAAGTGACCAGAGAATATATAGATGGCTCCTTAAAAGCTATTTCTGGCATGTAATCTTCACAGATTATTTTTAAAACAAAAAGACGTTCATTTTTTTCAGGTTTTCTTTCATGGCCCAGTCAGTTTTATCCTTGTCTTGTTTTTCTGTGATCACGGTTTTTTAGCCTTTCTGTTGCCCTTTTCTCTCCTCTGAACTTTAGGACAATGATAATGAGGGTAATAGGCCTGCTGTCCTAGTGGGCTTCTACTCGTCTGTGTGTGATGCTCTCTTTCAAGTCAGTGGGAGCCCCTTTTTTACAGGTCGGAGAAGCGGAACCGAACATTTTGCAATTACTGAATATCTTTGTTCCAGGTGGCTGAGTGCCCTATGTCTGCCATCCCTTTAATCCCACCACAGCCCTGTGAAGTGGGCATCACTGTGCTCCTTTAGAGACGGAGAAACTGAGGCACCCAAAGATGAAAGAAATATGGTCAAGTAGAGGGAATGCTTTCTCTGGCATGAGGACATCCACGTGACACTTACCAGCATGCTGTGCCTGACTTAGAAGCGAGAACTTCAGGAAAGTGACATTCTGTTGGCGGAGGGTCCCTCCATCCTCGCAGAGAGCAAGCCTCCGGCCTCTCTGTGGTGGTCGTTCTTAAGCACGGAGCAGCTATTCACTTTATTAAAAGTACTCCATAGTCAGGAAGATTTATCATTTCCAAATAAAATAGACATTTATTAATTGAGGAGAGTACAGAGAAGTCAGGGGTTGGGGGCTCCAGTCTTAATTGGTGACGAGTTTTAGTACAGTTTGAAAAAATGAAATACAGTTTTTTAAAACTTTCGAGTTCAGCACTTGACCATAACACTTATCATCCAAACTAGGATACTTTTGAGAGTGAAAAGGGTGCTGGTAAAAATTATGTTAAAATAATGAGGTACGCACCCGGAGGACTTCAGGCACATGGGATATAATGTCGCCCTCTAATGAGAGTGTATATTATAAGACATGGTGTCAAGAATAATAAATACACATTGAGTAAAGTTGAAATTGAAAAATAATGAACTGAGAGATATAAAATGAAATAAACAAATGAAAAAATTCCAACACAGTAGACTTACATTATGTACCGTATAGCATCAACACCAGTAGTTACACTAACTTCCAGCATTTTACTCAGTAAATATTGTTATATTCTTTCTGAATGACTTGAAATGAACAGTTAATTCATATTTATAAAACCTGGCTGGTAGCATTTCAATAAGAGATGGGGAATTATCTGATTATACCCTTGCAATTCTAATATTGTACTAATACTGTCCAATGATGTAGGGTAATGAACTCTCCATCAGTAGAAGTATTCAAATGAGAGATTGTTCCTACCCAGTTGGGAAGTGGAAGTAAATAGCCTTTAAGATCCTTTCTTCTCAGTTAATGAGAATTTTCTCTGTTTCAGAGTGTTAAACCTCTTTGGAAAAATTACTCCTAACTCTAAAATTCTTTGATTGTATCATTTAGAAACCCATATCCTGGCTGTTTGGTGAGAGGTAAAATTCTGCAGTGAGAAACTGTAGTGGTCAGGAATCGATGGATACCAAGCAACCACAGCAGAAGTACCTCTGCAAATTCTTAGGGTCGCTGTAGGTTCTTAGGCTCCTACTAGCCTGATAGCGATGGCTCTGGGAACTCAAACCACTGTAAAACCTGTTCTCTGTGTCAGGTTCTCTTGGGCTCTTCAAACAAGAGGGAGCAAAAGACAATCCAAGACATCATGAAAGTGTGCTGTGATCTTGTTACACTTCTCTGTTTTTAGCCAGGGGGCCAAGATTTGCTAGACTCTTTCCTGACTAGCTGTGTGGAAGGACAGATCGCAGAGCAGAGGCCAGTGGCTGTCAGAGGCCCATAGGCAGGCCTCACTCTGGGAGACTCACCTTCTGTACCCCAAGGGAGAAGAGATCAGTGTCTGTAAGATGAACCAATCATAAGATATTTCCCCCCCACCCCAACTTGAATTAGAGGTGAATTAGAACAGCCACAGTTACTTTGTCTGCCAGCCAAGAAAACAGCATTGAAAGCAGCAGGCAATACGTCTGACTTCAATGGAAAATACATTGGTGTCTCATTGGCTAGGATCCAACATTATGTTGGTAAATAATCCAATCCCGGTGTGGCATATTTCTCCCTGAACCTTGACTGAAAACTATTGAAGACCGTTCTGTGAGCTGTGGAGCTGCAGTCACTCATTCTAGGAAAAAGGCCAGAAAGAATGACTTTGAAATGTGTTTGTAATTAACTAAACAGTCTAAATTCACAAGATCGTTAGAACAGCAGGTTGCTAACTGGCGCAAACTTCTTAAGTGAGGAGGCATTTGGGGAAACGAAAATAGGCCTTCCTTCCATGGTGATCTGAAGCACCTTTAAGGGACAGTAACTGGTCATCTGGAGACATGTAGGACACATTTTATTTTATGTACCTTTTTTGCGTGTGTGATGATCACATTTCGTTTTTGAGTATGAAAAGGTCTGATGATAATATAGGCAAAGGGGAAGAGACTTTTCAGAGCCTGTGTTGAAAATTCCTTTTGATTTGTGTGGCACTGCACGGGATGGCCCTGGTCCTGCTCGAGAAGGCACAGGCGTGGTGTTGGAGAGGGTGTCCTGGAGTGGGGAGGGTGACAGCGTGGCAGCAGGAGTGCGGGTGGGGATTTCTGTGCCAGGAGAAAGGAATTGCACCTGGAGTAGAAAGGAGTGGGTCAAATAGTGTCTGACAAAGTAACACCTGTCTGGAGAGCGCGTATCCATCAACCTCAGCTACATGGAATGCTTGTAAGAACCAGAAAGTGAGCACGCCCTGCCCACCAAAAGTTGCGGAGAAGTCCCCAGAGAATTCAGAATTCACTGAGGTCTTTGGAGTCAGATAGATCCTGGTGCGTGACTTTAGACAAGTTTCTTGGGCCTTGCTGTAAAATGAAATAAGGGAAAATTAAAATATAAGAAATGGCAAAATAACATACATTAGAATTAGGTGAATATTAGACCAAAGAAAAACATGAGAAGTAAAATATGCAAAGAGGGCATGCTATAATACTATATAATTTATAAAACTGGGTCACAGATGTGACTCTGTATTTCCTAACGGCAACATGAAGGTCAGTTGGTTGTGTGATTGGTTTCAGTTTTTTAGAATTGTGGTAAAATATACATAACATAAAGTTTACCATTTTAACCATTTTTAAGTGCACAGTTCAGTGCACTTAAAAAGTGTATTCACATTGTTATGCAACCATCACCACCATCCGTCTCCTGAACTTTTTGTCTTTCCAAACTGAAATTCTATACCTATTAAATAATAACACTCAATTTCCCCTCCCCACAGACCGTGCAGCCACCGTTTGACTTTCCTTCTCTATGAGTCTGACTACACTAGGACCTCATATAAGCAGAATCCTACACTATGTGTCCTTTTGTAACTGGCTTATTTCACTTAGCATAGTGGCCTCAAGGTTCATGCAAGCTGTGGCATGTGTCAGAATTTCCTTCCTTCTTAAGACTGAGTAATATTCCATTGAGTGCACATACCATATTTAGTTTATCTGTTCACCTGTCAACGGACACTTGAGTTGCTTCCACATTTTGGCTATTGTGAATAATACTGTTATGAACATGAGTGTACAGATATCTCTTTGAGACCCTGCTTTCAGTTCTTTTGGCAAATACATCCCGAAGTGGAATGGCTGGGTCATATGATAATTCCCTGTTTCTTTTTTTGAGGAACCCCTGCATACCATTTTCCACAAAGACTGAACCATTTTACATTCCCATCAGCAAAGCACAGGGTTCCAATTTCTCCACATTCTTGACGACACTTGTTATTTTTATTTGTTAATAGCCAGCCTAATGGGTGTGAAGTGGTGATTTTCAGTTTTACCTAATGATCCTGAAAATCTACATGATTGGGGGAACCATAAAATTTCTTGATTCTAGAACCAGAAAGAAATTTCTTTCAAGGTACTTATAAGGAGGACATTGTGATGTAAGACAGTCAGCAGTACTGCTGACAGCGCCCTCAGAGTGAGCACTGAGAGGAGATTCATGAGCCCTTGGTCACACCACTCTTCTCTTTGGGCTCCTGACATCCACCAGGAACAATTCAGTCCACCTTCCCCCCACGGATGCCACCATGTGCTTCCCTGGCATAACCCAGAAAGAAGTTACTTGTACTGTATCTAAAACAATCGATGGACTAGATAACTTTTAGGGAATTTTCTGTCAATACTATTTCTTTCAGTGGAGTTTTAAAAAATATTTATTTTTTCATTCTTTATTGTGAAAAATTTCAACCATACATAAACGTAGACTAATATAGTGAAGCCTCACTAACTCAGCTTCAGCAGTTATCACTCAGGGCTAACGTGTTTCATCTGTAGTCCCATTCACTCTCTCTTCTTCATCCAGGTTATTTCAAAGTAAATCTCATATCAGGTCATTTCATCCAGGAATATTTTGGCACATACCTCTTTTTAAGAGCAGTTTTTAAGAAAACATACCACAACGCCATTATCACACCTAAAAAAATAGTTCCTTAGTACCATCAAATATCCCATGAGTCCATATTTCCACTATTGTCTCATAAATGTTTTTTCAAACCAGCTGTTTGAATCAAGGTCCAAATAGAGTTCATACACTGCAATTGGTTGATATAAATAGCCTCTTATAATCTCTAGGTTCACCTCTCTCTCTTTTTTTAAAAAATAAATTTATTTATTTTTGGCTGTGTTGGGTCTTCGTTGCTTTCTTTAGTCTTGGCAAGTGGGGACTACTCTTTGTTGCGGTACGTGGGTTTCTCGTTGCGGTGGCTTCTCTTTGTTGCGGAGCACGGGCTCTAGGCGCATGGGCTTCAGTAGTTGTGGCACATGGGCTCAGTAATTGTAGATTGCAGGCTCTAGAGCGCAGGCTCAGTAGTTGTGGCGCACGGGCTTAGTTGCTCTGCGGCATGTGGGATCTTCCCGGACCAGGATTCAAACCTGTGTCCCCTGCATTGGCTGGAGGATTCTTAACAACTGCGCCAGCAGGGAAGTCCCTCTCTCTCTTTATTTTTCCTTATAATTTATTTGTTTAAGAAACTAGATCATTTATTCTGTACTGTCTCCTTCAGTCTGGATTGAATGAACATGCTTGAAAAGCCTCTGTATTTTCTACAAGTTGGGAGTTAGAGGCCTGGTCAGAATCCATAGGTGGGGTGTGTAAACCATCCAGGAGGCCTTTAATAACTGGTTCTCTTCCTTTTGGTGAAGTTAGCAGCCCCTAATGATCATTGCCTTGACCTATTATTTTATTAGAAGCTGCAAGATGGTGACATTTAATTTCTTGCATTTCCCTTTATTTATGAACTGGAATATTTCTAAAAAGGGAAGTTTCTCTTTATCAACTATTTGGTTACCTTGACCTCCAGTTGATTAGGAAAGCAGCTTTGTTTTTTCCTGGGTTTACCATTTTGCTCCGTGTATCTGAGCATGGGTTAAATGTATATTCATGAGTCAGAAGCATATATAAGTATAGTTGCTTAAGTGATGGAAACCTCTTTAATTTGACTGAATGACCATTTTCACTTGGGCATTTAATCAAATTATTGAAATTTGTAACCATTTGGTCAAACATTTGAAAATAGAATCACAGTAGACAGATTGCCTCTACAGATTTGGGTAAAACAAAGAAATAGGCACATAGTCAGGTGACAGAAGGTTATGTCTCCAGCAAAGCTGAGTCTAAGGGGCAGCCATCTTCTCTCCTGTTCTCACCCCAGATCTTGTGACGAGGGGACATGCTCCTGTGTGCATCCCAGTCTTGAACCTCAGCAGCCCAGGGTGAAAAAGCAACTCCAGAGAGGGCCTGAGGGCTGGGGGCCGGCTTGCTTCTGGAAGTGGCATGCTTTCAGAGTATCAAAATGATGAAAATGGCTAAGCGGCCAAGAAATGACAAAGCCTCAGGAATGCTGCCCACTACAAAGACTAACAGCTGGGCTCTGTCACCTGGAGCTCTTTCTCATGCTTTTGGCTTAATATTGTGAATGCGTTGGAGGGTAGCAGGAGACATGTTTATCAGAGTGCATTTTCTCTGCTCTCCAGTTTTCACAGACAGAATAGGTAAAACTATCTGTGGTTCTCACTGCCAAACATTGTGGGATTCAAGAAGGGAAACTATTTACTGGCTCACTTTTTTTTTTCTCTCATTTTATTTTCATTATTTATTACTTCATGCGTTTTTTGTTTGTTTGTTTTTGGTAAGTTGTCTCAAATTTTTCTTTTGGAATGATGCAGTGTATAAATAAAGTAAATAAAAGTAAAGTAATTCCTATGAATGAAATTTCTTAGTCCAATACAATGTATAGTTTTTTTAAGGAAATCAAAATCAAACAGTGCCAGTTCTGTTTTTGCCAGGCATAACTGGAAATGTTAGCATTGAAACCCTAGGAAATGAGATTCAGTTGAAGTGACATGTCTGATCCATGCTGAGAAATGATCGTTTAGGTTGGCATGCCTTTGGCCAAAATAGTGTGAACAATGATGAAAGACCCTGTGAACTTTTCCTAAATTCTTGTGTCTGGAGGGACAGCAAAACCCCCCGTGTCCATATACACCAGGAGCTATTCCACAAAACACCTTTCATTTTCCCCTTGTGTCATCAGTGCCCCAAGACTTAGATAAAGATCGTAGTTGACCAAGACCAAGTTTCCTTGTTGAGCCCAGTGACACTGGGACCAACAGTGGTGCTTGCCAGATGGATATCCTTCTGGTGTACATCCCACCATATATCCTTCCAAGTCTCAGCTGTGATCCCAAGACTCATGATAATATGGAAAGGATTAAATGATAGCTCATGGTAGACCTTATCATGAACAAATGTGGCTTTCCAGATGTGGCTTTCCACAGTCATGCCTACTCAGGAATCAGTGCTGTTTTGTATGTGGGAAAAAGACATTTTATTTTTTTAGCCACATCTCTGGTCTCCCCTAAAACCCCCTGTGCAGTCCATTGAGTCTCAAATGCCTTTCTATGTGATGACCCTTTTCCATTTTCTTAATTTCCATAAGATGGTCACTTGTCAGGTCAAGATGAAAATGTCTCCATGTGGAAGGCTGCATTCATCTTGCTTATAACCACCCATGTGTCCATTTAGTACTTGGGAGAATTTCTTGTCACCCTCTTTTCCACCAGGCTTCCTTTCGTTTGTGTATGACCTTTGTCTAGGTGGCAGTGACATTTGCATTGGGAAGAGCGGAAGAGTTTGTATTCACCTCATAGGGAACATTAAGGGAGGGTGGATTTGGGGCGGGCCATCTGGGGAAATTTCAGGAATATGATGACACTAGGAGCTTGGAGTGAGAACTACAAATGGGCTGTCAGGAATGCATGGGAACTGCTTCCTAGCATTCCTTTCTTTTGGCTGAATAACTCGTGATTGGCAGGTATGTCCTTTGGCTAGGCCTTACTTCAATAGCTTTGTAGTAGAAATGTGCAAAGATGACCTCAGGAAGGAGAAGGCCCTGTAGGCACAGGTTCAGCATCCGGCCTTGCTTTCCCACATGGAAAAAATGAGCTGGATTCCCAAGCAAATAGTATGTGCTTTATTCCTGGTGCCAATACAGAGGCCTTCAGAGACCCACACAAACATCTAGAAACAGGTGCACCAGCTGAATGGCAAATAGCTCTCCAATTGCTGTTAATGCATTGGTAACTGGACTGAAATTTCATCCCTGTTTTTTTTCTTCCATGTAGGACATTTTTAATCTACCTAGTAATGAAGTGGCTGTAAAAACAATGCCACCACCAACAACCAACTTTTACATTTGGGTAGTAAATTTCATATTATAAAATGTTTTCATATATATAATTTAATTTTTTCTTTGTATTTAGTTCTGAGAAGACTGAGGCTCAGAGAGATTAAGCGCCTGTCCCAGGGTCAGGCTACTTAGTTAATGGTAGAACTAGGTCTAGCCCTCAACTAATTTAGTCACTTACTCATCATATTATTTATCGTAGCAGGAGACAAACAGAAAAAATACCTCCCTTCAAGGAACTTACAGTCTAGTAGGGCAGGACAGAAAATAAGATAAATAGGTAAAATATTTGTTGTGGGATGTCAGATTGTGATAAGTGCTGTTGATTAAAATAAAGCAGGGGAGGAGAAGAGGAAATGCCTGGTTGGGGGTGGGGTGAGGGTTTGCAATTTAAAATAAGACAGTCAAGGAGGCATCAATGAAATGGTAATCTTTAAGCAAAGACCTAAAAGAGGCATGGGAGGTTACTATACAGAGATCTGTGGGAAAAAACATTCTAGGCAGAAGGACTACAAGTGCAAAGGCCCTGAGGCAGGGGTGTGCCTGGCATGAGGCCTGTATGCTGGAGTGTAACAAGCAAGGAGGGAGCAGTAGTAGCTGAGACCAGAGATGAAGAGGGAGTTAAATCATGAAGGGCCTTTGGTAACTGTGGGGACTTTGACTTTGCTTGCCAAGGGGAGCCTTTACAGGATTTGGGGCAGAGGAGTAATGTTATATGACCTATTTTTTAAAAGAATCACTTTTGCTGTTATGTTGAAGATAGAATGTTTAGGATGGTGAGAAAAAAAAGCAGCAACACCATTTAGGAGAGTATTGCCTCCCAGCCTAGTACTTCTGGCTTGAACACACACTGTCTTTAATTAATAATAATAATAATAATGATAAAGCTTAACTTGCACTTGTGTATCTTTCTTAAATGCTATATCTTTATACTTTTAGAATATTTTCTATCCCCATACATTAAGCATTTAAATGGTCCTTTAACATGATACATTAGCTGAAAACAGATACAAATCCTTTGTAGAGAGTATTTAGATATTATTATTGCTCTACTTATAGATCAATATTACTTGCATTTTTAGATGGAATGGATTGAATTAAACCATTCAGAATCATGTTGAATGTGTGCATTGGATTCCATTCAAAGTGGGTTGTTCCACAATACACTGAACAGTTTAGAAGCACTTCAAATTGTACTTCTGGTATATGCAAAGTGTGCAAGGGCACAGGTCAACTGGACTGTGGTGATGTGATTTAAAATGTGAAATCAATGCTTAAGATAAGACTAAAAACTTACAAAAGAAATAAGTCAGCATTTACATAAATCTCTTAACTCTTCCAGCTCCCAGAACTCTTGGGATGGAATGTCAGATATTTGTTATCAGCTGAATTTGGGTTTAAATTGTAAGTCAGCAGATTTCTGAAATTGAATAAGTTTCTGAACCTCCAGCTGATTTTTATCTCTAGACAAAACATTTTTTAAATATTCAGTTGTCTGAAGGGACTGGAGAGCACCCAAATGTTGGGTCTCTGGGCAGCACCTGGAGGGAACACAGTTCTTGAAATAAGGGGAACAAACTTGGTAAGCACCACATTTAACCAGCCTTTTCCCTGAGGGCACTTCCTAGTTCACAGCTGCTTATTTAAAAGAGAGAGAGAGAGAGAGAGAGAGAGAGAGAGAGAGAGAGAGAGCATGCAAATAGGAAGTGGCTAGCTTACTAGGCTGAAGAAGCAGAGGTTGAGTCTAAGGGCTGCTAGAGTAGCTGTAAATCAATGGGAAACATTCTGTAAGGAAGGAGCAATGGGGGGGGGAGCCCCAAACTCTCCGTACCAAGTCCCCTCAAATCTGTGGCTGCCTCTGTGCATGTACAGGGTGAGATTCCAAGGAAACCTTGGAGAAAAGCAACTGCTAAAAGGCTGAAATTTCAGCAGTTGCTTGGTTCTATGAGAAAGCTGGAGTTCAGGTCCTACTAAGTTAGAGAGAATTGTAAAAACTTTAGGCTTTTCCTTGGAACTCTAGGAAGGCCCCATCTTAGGAGTAAACCCAGGATAAAGGGTTACATCTTAGGGCTAAGGGGAAAAAGCAAAATAAACCCATTCTTGTAAAATCTAACACTAAGCTTCCACAGGATCAAGATGACCCAGATTTAATTGCTGCCAGGAAAAAAGTCAACACTTTTTGGAGAAAAGTTACAAAATTTAGCACATATCATCCACAGTGTTTAATATGCAATAAAAGTATCAGACATGAAGAAACAACAAAAAAAAGATTAATAGTTAAAGAAAAAAGTCAATAGATGCAGGCCCAGAGAAGAGTCAGATGTTGAAATTAGCAGACAAGGACTTAAAACAGATATTATAAATACGTTAAAACAATTTATGGGGAAAGATGGACAGAATGGGGTAGTAGAGAATATCAGCAGAGAAATGTAAACTATAAAAAAAGAAATAGAATTTCTAGGACTGAAAACTATAGCATCTGAAATTTTTTTTTAAAAGCTATTATTGGATGTTCTTAACAGAAAGGACCTTACATTAGAAAAGGGATCAGTGAACTTGAAGACAGGTCAATAGAAATTATTCAAACAGAAGGACAGGGAGAAAAAATATTTTTAAAAAAAATGAAGAGAGCCTTGGTGATTATGAGACAATGTCAGTTGGTCTGATATATGTGTAGTTGGAGTATCAGAAGGAGCCCAGAGAGAGATACTGGGGCAGAAATATATATTTGAGGAAATAATAATTTTAAATTTGATGAAATGTTATTGGGAGGTAATCAAGATGAATACCGAATATGGAGGGTCAAAGGCAGGGCTCAAATCAGGACCAAGGAATAGAGTTTTGAGTGGGCATAAAGATTAAATAAACATAGATGACTGTACAACAGGGAAGGTCCATTTTGCCCAAAGACCACCCCTGTTTCCACTTCCCACTCCAACTCCTTTTAGAAGGCATTGTTCTTTCTCCTCTGGTTCCATGGTGACAATGTGTTGAGATGGACTTAGACCTAAGTTCAAACCCTAGCTCTGCGTCTCACTAGCAAATCATTACAGTCTGCATCCTGGGATCGTCATTTATTAAACGAGAATAGTGATAACTTTCTCACAAGGCAGGTCTCAGTGGGATAGACCATGTACATTTTATAGGGTCATGCTGGCCATATAGTCGGCACTCAACAGATAGTAATTTCTTTCTTCTGCTAAACCTGTTCTCGTTGTGGTTAGCTGGCATCACTACCCACCCGGTTAGCCGGGTTGAGGAAATTATAGTTTATCTTAACAGCAACAAGAACCATAGAGATGACAGGAGCATGGTTGGATTTTAGAGAGATCACTCAGGCTTCAGTGAGAAGAATGGATTAGAATGATGTGCGATAAGATTTGAAAAGACCAAATTGGAGGCTATTGCGCACACCCCCTCTTTATATCCTTCCCAAACAGCTGTATTATCTCCTTTTCTGTCACAAGATACCCTGCTTTGCCCATTAAAACCATAGCCTCAGTAATTACCAGCAAAAATAAAATCTGGTTCCCCTTTCCTCAAGGGCAGGGATGCTTTTCAAAGGGTGAGGGATGATGGTGGCCTGGACCAGAGTGAAAGCAATGAGCGTGAAGCCCAGTGGACAGATCCAAGAGTCCCCCTGCTAATCTGTCATCGTCTTTCTATCATCTTTCTAGGGGATTGGATTACATCCCTGACAGAGATGCTTCTCAGAGTATAGATATGACCACATCATTCCTTTGCTGGGAAATCTTTGTTTTAGAAGGGTAATCTCCACTCCTTAGTTTAGCATTTAAGGCCTTGTAGAACCTATTTCCGATCTATTCAACCAGCCTTTTTTTTTTTTTTTTTAAATACAACTTCTCACCCAGCCTGTGGGGGGCCTCATCCTAGTTTTCTTCCCACACTTTCACACCTTCAGCTGAAACCCTTCTCATCTTGGAAGCCTCAGCAACTTTTCCTCAATCTTTCCCCACAACTCTTTTGTGCCCATGTTCATCAGATAAGATTATCACCTTGCATTATGAGTAGATGTTGAATTGGTTATCTCTCACTGTCTGCCTGCTTTTTGATGATGGGAACTGTGTCTTATTGTCTTTGGGTTACCAGGGCCGAGTCTCAAATATAGGCCCTTAGTATAAATATTTGTTAGATGAATCAGTGGCTACTACTCTGCACATCTGCAGTGGAAGTGGGAGAAACTTTTTGATATTCTGTTACTTAATTTACACAGAGTTGAGTAAGAGATGTAGAGAGAGACTTTCAGAGGAAGTCTCAGGGGACTTGTGGAAGCTTTTGAGGGGTTTAGCAGTCAATGGCCCAGTGCATTTTATAGAGGATGGTTTTTCTCCTCAGTGGTGTACATGTGTCACCAGCCCAGTTTTCTGGATACCTGCTGGATGAATGACATTCAGGGGCTCCGAGAGGAGGTGGACAGGACGGAGGTGCTAGGCAAAAGCAACTAATGTTTACTGACTGTCTGTTGGATGCCAGGCGGTGCTGAAAGGAAGATATTTTCAAGGCAGAAAAAATGGTTGAGAGATAGGAAAGTGAAAGAGGAAGCAGTATATCCATGCCAGAAAGAAAAAAATGTAAATGACAGTGGGGCATGCCAGAGGAAAGATGGAAGGTTCCAAACGCCTCAGATTCACTGGACCAGTAGCCTAGGGTGTAGTCTATGATGCCATTAGAATTGCCTTGTTGTGTCTGGACCCTGTGGATCTTGCCACGAGATTTGGTGTAAGCTAGTGGCCGAGATTCACAGCTTCTGCTACAAGTCTTCTGGTAACACAAAAGCCTTGGTTTTCACTAACTGCCCTCCCAGCTGTACCATACCATTCCTTCTTGATGAAGTGGAATGAGCCAGGCTGACCTTAGCTTCCCTATGTTTTTCTGCTTCTCCGGAAAGGTAAGAAGAAGGTCACATTGTACATTGTGGTTGCAGATTATTTGCGGGACCTTTCAGGAAGACTTCTTCATCTGGGATTTCTTTTCTGCCTCCACATGTCCTACATTTTCTCTTAGGAGTCAGCTGGAACTGAAGGCATTCTGCTGTGTTAATCAACACCCACTGGCAGATGTCATGGTCATTTGTTCACTGAAACTCCATCAATCTCTTACCCAATGTAGAAGGGAAAACAAAATTGCAAGTACCTAGAGAAGGCAGGGCCCATGAACAGATATATGTAGGAGATAGAGAAATACTAAAGGATGCTTCCTAGGAAAACCGAATGCTATTTTTTTTCCTTAAGGCTTTCTTTTCTTTGCCCCAGGTGAGCCGTTGAACATAGTTGTCAGGCCCTGATGAAATGCACAGCTCACTCTAAGCCGGCGTTGTCTTCAGCCTCACGTTCACGTCCTCAGGAGGAGTTTGCTCCTCCTGAATTGAGGTGCTGCTGTCCATCAGTCATCGATTATCCTCTAGTCCAGCTAGCAACCACTTGCTTTCCAGCAGCTATGAGAACCATGCTGCTTCCAGTGAGCTGGTTTGGTGAAGGCTGGGCTTTCATAGTGCTGGCATGGCCATGGTCATCCTGTCCAGGGAACCCACAGCTTCATCAGCCCATACTTGGGGAGCAGTGTGGCTCCACTGTCCTTGAAGGGGTCCAGACACACTGGAGTCCAGACACACATGGTGAGTGGATTCAGAAATACATGTAGTGAGGAGCAAATGAAGAGGCTTGTAATCAGCTTACAAGAGCTGTCTTCAGATGATCAAAGGGTTGACAGGTTGTCATGAGGAAGAGGGGCTGTGTATGTCCTGTATGACCTTGAGGGAGAGGATCAGAGCGAAGGAGGGAAAACTCTAGGGTTTTGGCTCAATGTAGGAAAGAGCTTCCTAACCGTCACTGGATCTGCAGAGGTGGACTGGACTGCTTCAAGGTTGAGGGCAGTTCACCATTTGCCATGATGCTTTTAATACTAGCAGGGCATTTAAGCTAGATGAGAGGTCAGGTCCCTTACAGCCTTGGAATTCTGGTTCTTGAATCCTCTTAGTGAATAAAGACGTACTATTCTTTAGAGGCTGTTCCTAGGGTAGAGGGTGAAACACAACAACATGTATAAAGAACTTGGAGCTGCATTAATCACAGTACAGAGGCACAGTGGAGCATATGTGTCTATATGGGCATGTTTTAAATTTGGGAAGAGACTGCGAAGAATACTTAATAAAATTAAGGCAACATTAGGAATTGATGTGGACAGAAGGTAATTGTCACGAAACACTGAAAATATCAATCGGATTCTGATCGCTGTATGGTTTCTTTTCTAGCAGAAGGTATTTAAAAATTTTGTAGTTTTCAAGTAAGTTGTGATAAGGAAAGCATCTTGTTGAATTATTTAATAGGATGTAGGTTTGCTAAAAAGCAAAGCTAACATAGGAAGTGTATTGCGACTTCATTTACATTTCTACCTCCTGTATTCATCTTCTTTGGGAGAGTCATGGCGTTTTAGAGCTGAAAATTATCTTCAAATCCCCCTTCTCCTGCCCCCTTCTTTGCTGGACAGCTGACCAGCAGTGATTTACCCCAAGCCACACACAGCCAGGGTCTGTGAATGTGTGTCTGTGACCAGAGACAGGCCGCCTCTTGTCTGTCTCAGGTCTTCTGAGTTGCCTTTCTTGAATTCAGCCAAGCATGGTCCCCATCTCTGCCCAGGTTCCACCTTCTGATAAAGGGCTCACACCTGTCGGATTGTGGCTGGAATTTGGGTTTCAGTTTCTTGCCCTGGTGGGAGCTCTCATCTGGACCAGATGTGACATAATTAGAGTCATAACATCTGGTTGTCATCCCTGTGCCTTTAAAGAGGTCAAAGAGCCACAGAAAGGAGCGCCTTGGGAATGTGTTGGGAGTAGTGCGCCGTGCCTTTGCTATTGACTCTCCGTATACTTTATTTATATACAGTAAAATCCCATTACAGGAAAGGTAATGCCAGCAGCGTGCTCCATAAAATCATGCTGTTTTCGCGAGATCCACATGAACTGCGTCTTATTTACCAGGTGCCACTGAATTCTCTGTAATGGATACAGTGATGCAACAGAATCACCCTTCAGTCCTGCATCTGTAATCAGGAGACTCTTAACTCAGGCTGCTCCACAGCGTCCCACGCAGACCAGCTTCTGAAATTGTTGCTAGGGGTGCAGCATGGCACAGTGGAAAGAACATTGGCTTTGAATCCCAGGCATGCCTGAGTCGGAATCCTAGGTCTGCCTTGGTTCCGTGTCTTTGGGCAAGTGACCTAACCTCTCTGAATCTCCATTTTCTGATCCTTCAAGTGGGGCTAATGCCATCTTCCTGGTAGGGTTATCGAGAGATTCCATGTGCACACAGATACTCGTACAATGTGTGGCTCCCGGCCACACTTGAAAAATGTAAACTCCTTTCCCTTCCGTTTCTTCCTTTTTCTTATAATGTAAAGGATACCAGGTTATGTACTGTTTGTAGGAAAAATTTTATTTGCTCACCGATCACAGTAACAAAGTCACATTTAAAGTTGAGGAGAAGAAGAAAAGAGGAAAACAGATTTCAATTCTTCTTATTATTCTCTCCAGAGAGCCCTCAGACCATGACCAAGCTGGATGTTAGAAGTAACTTAGTTCTACTCATTTTTTCAGATGACACATTGAGGCTTAAGACATCCCTGTGAGCGGTCAAGAGGCACATAACTCTCAGTATGTTCTTTGTGGGTCTGGGGTGACAAAGACTTGGCTGGTGACATTAGGCAGGAAGGAGGCAGTGAGAAGGCAGGAATGTGAAGGGCCGTTAAGCTCTGAAAAAAGTAATGGGCTGAGAAGTAGCTGTTAGAGAAGGGATGTCTGAGTTGAGTGGTGGGAACCAGAGAGTTATATGCTCAGGAAATGGGGAGACTGGCTCAGAGAAATTCTGAGAGTTCTGGCAGAATCCAGAGAGGCTGTATATGAGACCACGAGGCTCTCTGTTTCATTTGAGGATGGAGGGGATGGCTCTCGGGTTCTCTCACAGGACAGTGTGACATCTCAGAGACCAAGGGTGACAGGAGAAGCAGCTCTGACCTTGGGTGGACTGAGAGAGGGAGTGTTGAGTGTGTGCACGTGTATGTTGGGAGGGGGAAGGTGGGGCAAGCAGGGAAAGTGAGAGAAGAGAATGGAAATGAACACTTATTGAGTATCTACTGTATGCTTGACACTTTTTCTGTGTTATTCGTGAAATCCTTTCAGTGACTGTGATTAGTAGTATTTCTATTCCTAGTTTATAGTTGAGGAAACTAAGACTTAAAGAGTATAGGGCTACAGCACAAGAATCTAGCCAATATTTTATAATAACTGTAAATAGATTATAACCTTTAAAAATTGTGAATCACTGTATTGTACACCTATAACCTATATAATATTGTACATCAACTATACTTCAATTAAAAAGAAAAAGAAAAGACAGAAGAGTATCAGGAGCTTCCCTGAGGCTGAATAGGTAGTAAGTGTTTGAGTGTATAGGCCTGGCTCAAACTGACTGCCTTTGGTGCTTCTGAACCCGTGTCTCCAACAGCGCAGGAATTTGGCAGAGCAAAGAGACAAGTGAAATGAGAACTTTTTTTTTCTTTGTTCAGCACTACATTTTCCCTCCATATAATCATTGGGTTTCCACTTCAGAAGCCTCAAGGAAGATCTGAGCTCTCCATAAACTGGCAGTATGGTTTCTAGGAGTACCTCCATTATAAAGCCCACCATAATTATAAAAGATGGTCCATTAAATTTTCAAAGAATTCCAGTCCAATCCATTAGACACCACCCCCGCCCCCTGCCCCATGCAGCCTAATACGGCAAGGTGCCATGATAGGTGATAGAAGGAAAACCGGGTCCAGACAGGCGAGCCCTGTGTTCTTAGTTCATGGTGCAGGGAGCCAGCAGTCATTCCATCAGGCAGACCACGTAAATGGCTGAGTGCAGAGGCTTGGACATACCTTGGGGTTCCAAGAAGAGACACCTTATGTCTGAATGGCATTCTGGAAAGACTTAGGGAGAAGGTGATATCTGAAATTACTCAGGGCGGGTCGGCAGGGTTTCCAAAGGTGGAGGTGGGTGGAAGATGCAGACCGTGAGCGGGTAACGTGATGGCCAGCGAGGGTGGAATGGCACAGAGTGTTATGGTTTGGCTGAGGAAAGGGTATAGATGTTAGAACTTTAATAACCACCTTAATCGTGTTGGTTATAACACACGCGCATTAGAGAAAATTTGGAAAATATATAAAAACACAAAAGGGAGCAACCAGAGGCAACTATTATTCTAATATTTTATTGTATTTCCTTCCAGACTGTGTATCTATCAATCTGTGTAAACATTTTAAAAAAAATTCTTTTTGATTATGACAATTGGAATACATACTTCTTGCAGAAATTTGGAAAATACTGAAGACTATAAAGAAGAAAATAAAAGTCACCTGTAATCTTACTCAGAGTTAATAACCACTATTAACATTTTGATGTATTCCCCTTGAGTCTGTTTGTCAAAGTGTAAACAGACTAAACAAAACATGAACATATTCTTCATACAGTTTAATATTTTGCTTTTTTCCCCTTAACATTATTTTGGATATTTTTACAAGTAATCAAATAATCTTAGAAAAGTGGGTACATAGTACTCTACTCCAAATTATGGGTGGACCATTATTTATTAAATACTTTCTCTACTTCTGAATATTCAGGTTGTTTAAAATTTTTTATTATTATCAATAATGCTGTTAAAATATTTCTGGAAAATCAGTATTTGCCAATTGAAAAATTTTTCCTACAGCTGCTTCATAGGAGTGGAATCATAGGATTAAAAGGTGTTATTAATGCTTAAGACTCTTGCATGTTACCTACTCATGGTTTTAAAGAAGACAAAGGACACACTGGAAAGTGTCTGTGAAGGAAATTGACCTGAAAGCAATGGGTGGGAGTGAGGGAGCAAAGCTGAGGTGGGAGAACAGTTGAAGAGGCAGCAACTGGCCGGAACTAGGGTGGTGATAGGAAAGGGAGAAGAATATGAGGGACAAATAACAGGACACTGGGAGACTGTTGAGGCTGAGACAGATAAAAGGGAAGAAAAATGGTGATTCTCACCTTTCCTATTAAGGGTCTGGGAAAATTCCAGTGTAATTAAAACAGAGACATCAGAAGAAGTTGCTGGCTTGGTTGGTTAACTAGGTATTAGATGTTTTGAATTCAAGGTGTCAGGGAGCCTTCCAGGTGGAGATACCCAGCAGGGAGTTGGAAATGCATCTTTCTAAAGCTTTCTTAGGTGGATGGTCAGGGGTTAGACCTGTGGGTTAAGAGCCATTTCCAGATAGAGGATATGTGGTTTGAACTATATAGAAAAAGGCTGCTTTAAATGCAGAAAAAGGAAAGTGTACCTTACAGCAAGTTAAAACGGGCAAAGTGACTTTGTGAGCTCGAGCTGTCAAACTGCAAAGGAGTTGGGGGGGGAGTATGCGATCTCAGAAGTGGGGTGGCTGTGTCATGCTCGCTATCCTGTCTACCTTTCCAGGATCCTAGTCGTGGAGGTAACCCTGGAAATGATTGCGAACGTGGCTGTGTTCTGAGTAAAGTCTAAAAGTAGGGAAAAGAGCTGGAAGAGAGGGGATATTTGGATGAAATGTGAAAGGAACATGGGTGCCTGCACATGTACTGTTGAAAGTCCAGCCTCCTTTTCATTTGCAGTCTGACAGGATGGAGCATTCTTCCTAACCTACCTGATGTCTGAAGGCTGTTATTCAGTGACACCCGTCGCAGGCAGAGCAGGAGAAGGGGGCATGCTAGTGAGCAGAGCATGGAATATACTAGGGAGCAGAACTTGTTCTAGCCAGTTTATGCAGAGTCCTGAGGCAGGTAAGTAAGACTGCCTTCAAATGTGCCAGAGTTGTAGTGGTCAGCTTCTCATTTATTTTTAGAAAAACAGCATTTCAAAAATCACAGATCTTTACTCATCAGGTCAAAAATTGCAGTATGAATGCAAAGGGCTTTTTGAAAATTTGAAGTTTCTTTAAAGTTCTTTCTGAAGATTTCAGCTGAGTATCATAAATGCTAAGGGAAAATAAAGTAATTCCCAAAAGTATTAAAAAATCCCATAGCCACAGATAATATTCATGAGAAATGACAGGTAAAAAGTTTGAGTATAAATGCAGGAATCTAAAGGTAACTCTAAATTTTTAAAAATCCAGCAGGAGTTTTGGAAAATTTTTATCAAGTAACAAGTTTTAACAATTGTAGTCTGCAGACCACTGGCATCAGTTATCACCTTGGGATAAAATATTCTTTAAAGA
Source organism: Tursiops truncatus (assembly GCF_011762595.2). Lineage (NCBI taxonomy): Eukaryota > Metazoa > Chordata > Mammalia > Artiodactyla > Delphinidae > Tursiops > Tursiops truncatus. The sequence goes on along the minus strand of NC_047039.1, from coordinate 9,525,013 downwards.
ACCATGTGGTTATATTCTGTAAAAGACACCTCTTATGCTCCAGGACTCCAAGTTTCACCTGTGTCTTGCAGTAGGCCATAAAATAAGTCTCAACAGATTTCAAAAGAACACAATAAAGACCATGTTCTCTAAGTACAATGCATCAAAATGAAAAGCTAGTATAAGAAACAGGCCATATATTTGGAAACTAAATTGTACACCCTTAACTAATCCTTGAGTTAAAAGGAAGTAATTGGAAATTATAAAATATTTAGAAAAGAATGATGAGGAAAGTGCTGCATATTTAAATATGTGGGATATATTTAAAGCAAAACTTAGAGGAAAATATATAGCCTTAAATACATTTATCAAAAAACAAGAACACTTGAAAATTAAATAAGCTAAGTATTCATATCAAGAAAGTAGGAAAGGAACAGACTAAAAGTAAACTGTACAACAGGATAACCGTAAAGAAAGAGCAGACATAGAAAACGAACCAAAAAAAAAAAGAGGATCAGTGAAAGCCAAGATTTGTTCTGTGATGAAAACGTCTAAAAACAAAAATAGAAATAGGAAAACTTGAATAAACACATAACAATGAGACAGCTAGTTTTTCCTAATCCCTCCCTTCTCCTCTCCAAAGACACAAGGTCTAGGGGTTCAGAAAGTTTTATTGTAACTCCAAGGAACAAATAGATTTTTCTAATGCAACATTACGTAGGAGAAAAAAAAAAAAAAGAAAAAAAGAAATGTTAACCAGTCCATTTTATGAGGCCAATATAACCTTGATTCTAATTCTGGACAAGTTAGTATAAGGAAATAAAATCACGACATATTTTCCTTATGAACATAAATGAAAAAAATTGAAATAACATATTAGGAAAAGTAATTCTTCAGTATTAAAAGGCATTATGAGTAGGTAAAGTTTACTGAAGGATGGTTCAGAAAAATTTATAAATGTAATATATTACTTTAAGAAATTACAGGATTTGGAAACCCTATGATCATCTCAAAAGAATGCAAGCATTGTTAAAACTCAAATCTCATTCATGGCAAAAAGCTCTTTCTTTACAACTAGGAATGGAAGGAAACTTTCCTAACCTGAAAAAGAGTACCTGCTGAAAACCTACAGCAAACCTCATCCTTATTGGAGCATTCTCTCTAACATTAGGATGAGACAAGGCTTCCCACCATCACCCCTGTTATTCAGCATTGTGTGGAAGGTCCTAGCCAATGCAATAAAATGAGATAAAGGAAGGAGAATAATAATGGGACAGGGAGATATAAAACTGTTAAAATCAGTTAGAATCATCCTTGTCTCTCTGTTTCTCTCAAACCCTGCTTCCGATCTGTCAGGAAATCCTTTGGTTCTACAAAAAGTATCCCAAATCTGATCATGACTTGTGACTTCCCCTGCTATTCCCAGGTCTGACCCACCCGTATCTCTCACTTGGGCTATATAGCATTAGTTTCCTAAGCATTCCCTGCTTCTGCGGTTAGTCCACTCCAGTCTGTTCTCAGCAGAGAACAGCCAGAGCGAACCTTGTAAAACATGAGTTATGTCATTCCCCTCTCCTGCCCAGAACTCAGCCATGGCTATTCATTTCACTCGGAGTAAAATCCAAAGTCCTTGCAGTAGCCCCCAAGGCCCTACACGATCCGGCTTACCTGATCCATGTCCCACTGCTTCCCCCTGCTCACTCCACCCAAGCCATCCTGGCTTCTTTCCTGCCACTTAAACATAGCAGGCATGTTCTTGGTGCCTTTGTAGTGATGCTTTTCTCTGCCTGGAACACTGCGTACCCCAGATAGCTGAATGAGTGACCTCCTTACTGCCTTCAAGTCTTGATTGAAGTCACCGTCTCTTTGAGGTCCACCCCAAGACCTTATTTAATATTGCACCTTCCCCAGCACTCCTGATCCCTCTGACTCTGTTCTACTTTTCTTTTCTTTTCTTTTTTAATAGCTCTTTACCTCTTACTTGCTATATTGTGTGCTTATTTCTTCCTTTCTTTCTTTTTTTTTTTTTTTTTTTTTTTGCGGTACGCGGGCCTCTCACTGCTGTGGCCTCTCCTGTTACGGAGCACAGGCTCAGCGGCCATGGCTCACGGGCCCAGCCGCTCCGCGGGATGTGGGATCTTTCCGGACCGGGGCATGAACCCGCGTCCCCTGCATCGGCAGGCGGACTCTCAACCACTGCGCCACCAGGGAAGCCCTGTGTGCTTATTTCTTATTTTTAGTGTATATTATTTGTCTTTTGCCACTAGAGTGTAAGCTCTGTAAGAGGTTAGGATCTTTGTTTTGTTCACTCATGTATTCCATGTGCTGAGAGCACTTCTTGGCACATGGTAAGCAACGAATAAATATTTGTTGAATATGTGAATGAAGAGCAGTGTGTTATTAGTGCAGGAACAGACAAATGAAGGGAATATAACAGATAGCCCAGAAAGAGGATCACTCATAATGATATAGAGATGACATTAGAGATAAATGAGGAAGTAATAGATTACTTAATAAATAATAATTTATTTTGGATACTTGGTTATCCATATGGAAAAAAGTAAATTGAATTCCTACTTCATACCCTACACAAAAAATTATTTCCAGATGGATTAGCAACCTAAAATGAAGATCAAAACTAAAAGTTCTGAAAATATAGGATACTATCTTTATGACTTTAATGTATAGAAAGAGTTCTTATGCATTATATACAAAAGACACAAATTATAAAGGAAAATATAGAGAAATTTAACCACAATTAAAATTTAAAATACTTGCATGACAATAGGCATCAAATGAAGGTAAAAGGCACATCAGATACAAGATGATATCTGCAAACATAAAACTGACAAAAGAATTAGTGTTCTGAATATATAAAAACTCCAACAAATCAACAAGAAAAATATAATCTAATAGAAAAATGGACAAAAGCAATTTACAAAAGAGAAAACATGAATGGCCAATATACAATATGAAAAGATGCTTAACCTTACTGGTAATTAGCCAAGTATATGTTAAAATCACAATGAGGTAAAATTCTGAAACATCTCATTGGCTAAAATTTATATAACTTGTGACACCAAATGTTTTCAAGGCCCAAGAGAGATCTCCTACACTGCTTGTTGGTCAGTTCCACCTGGCAAGCTCTTTTTGCTTGCTTGTCCCTGGACACAAGGAGCCAAAGTGCCTAGGCAACAGCAGCAGCATATAATTCAGTGGACTCTTGCTGTGTCCCCTGATGAACCTGTACCCTTTGGGGGACCAGGACCTCTAACTCTATCTACAGAGCCAAGAGTTCTGGGACAGGAAGTACAAAGTCTCCCTGTGGGTCATTAGGAATGATGGTAAGTGGAGCCAATCCTGTTTTCACCCCTTTTTTCTAATACATGTATTTTTCTTTTTTGGGACACAGTACCCCAGTATCTTTGGGGTCATTGATTCACTGCATATTTAGTGTTCTGAAAGATAACACTGTACCCTCACAGAGAATTGTCCCTGAACTGGTGCTGCAACGTGCCTCGGGGATGTTCCAGTGCTTAATCAGAACGGCAGCTTCTGGGTGGTGTGGTATATAATAAGATAGGTGGAAACTGTAGTCATGGGTTCATTGCTGCATCTTTTGTGCTGTCAACCGGTCTCCTGGTCTGAAACAGTGTTACACGTAACAGTAGTTGGCTGAGATTCTGAAAGCAGGAAAGTGAAACCCACGCTTGGAATATGTCTGTTACTGTGAGAACAAACCACTGGCCCTTTCAGCATGGAAGGAACCCAGCGTTTCCCCTTTGCCACCCAGTGGTTGGTTGTTCCCCTTGAGAAATGGTGCTGTACCAGGTGCTTGGAGTTGATATTTGGTGATGGCAATAGTGGATACAACTTGGTAAGTGGGAGTCCACTGTTGTGCCAATGTTGACTCCATCTCTGCCACCATGGCCACTTTGTTCCTGTGCCCATCATGCCAGTACTGGGGTGGACAATGGAACAGGCTGACCAGGCTGACCAACAAAGCCAGGTCACTTTGTCAGCTTTGTTGTTTAGTGCCTCTTTCTTGGTGGGTGCCCGCTGACTGGCTTTAACATGTGATGCAGATATCTTCATAGCACATACTCACTCCTATGTCCATCCACATGTTTCTACCTCAGACTTCCTTGTTCCTGATCTTTCAGTATTTTTGTTTCTGGATTCTCACTAGCCAGCCAAGCCATTTTCTAAAGGCTTGATTTCTAAAGTTGGGCTATTTCCTTTCCACATGAAGTGGGTGACTGGTGCACTGTTTGAAGGTCACCAGTTGGGAGGATTTTCCTTTATCACTATTTATTATGGCCACTCCTGAGTGAGACTACAGTGTGGCTGCTATGAATTTTTGGCTTGCATCTGTACATAGTAAGCCAACCATTTATAAACCAAAATCCAGCCTTTTTCTTGTCCTTCAGCTGGTTGTATAACATCCCCTTACATCCATAGGTGTGAACTGAGGGAGTGGTTTTGGTGCAACCCTGGTGGACGCTGTGGGAGTCTGGCTACTATTCCTACAAGACCACCTGGTCCTGGTTATGTGTGGTTCCAGACGCACAGCTTCTGTCTTGTGATGGATTGCTGTTGCACTCTTTTGACATTATGATTTGGTGGGTCTGACAAGACTTAGATTTTGATGGGCAGTTTTAGCCACATGGTCTCATAGCTGGGCACTCTGCAGTAAGTATCACGAGTACCCAAGTGATGGTCTTGAGATACCTAGTCTCATTTAAAGAAACAAGCCTTCTTGGAGAAATGGCTGATTCCAGACATGGGGTAGGAAATATACAAGCCTGGAACATCCTGTCATACCAGATAGCAAGGAAGCAGTAAGAGACTATTGAGAGTATTTCAAAAGGGACTCAGGAGACAATTTGAAGAGGCTCTCCCTAGCCAAAGATATGACAGGTAGAGCTTACAAGAGAGGGGTAACTGAAAGGTGAAACATATCAAATATGTTTAAATAAATGTGTTTATAATGATATTTTAAAAACTAATTGGTCGGACTTCCCTGGTAGCACAGTGGTTAAGAATCTGCCTGCCAGTGTAGGGCACACGGGTTCAAGCCCTGGTCTGGGAAGATCCCACATGCCGTGGAGCAACTAAGCCCGTGTGCTACAACTACTGAACCTGCACTCTAGAGCCCATGAGCCACAACTACTGAGCCCGCATGCCACAACTTCTGAAGCCTGTGCACCTAGAGCCCATGCTTCACAACAAGAGAAACCACTGCAGTGAGAAGCCTGTGCATTGCAACAAAGAGTAGCCCCTGCTCACTGCCACTAGAGATAGCCTGTGCACAGCAACAAAGACCCCATGCAGCCATAAATTAAAAAAAAAAAATCTTTAAAAAAAATTGGTAAACCTTGGAGTGGGCAAGTTCATCATCTTGAAGACTGCTAAGTCAATGGACATAATCCAACATTTATCTTCCCTTTATTTTATGAACTGTACCACCGAGTAACAAAATAATAGTTGAGGGGAAGCTTTTCACTATAAAGGTATTTCAACTAATGAATGAAAAAGAAGTGAGAGAATTGAAAATCACCATTTTGCAGCTCTCAAGGAATTAACACATCTAAGCATTGAGCATCAGTAGATGCTAACATCACAAAAAGAGAGATGGCCAGACATTATGTGCTTCCTGATCAAAGAACATAGAAACCAGTCTGTAAAGACTGGAAGAAGTGTTTGCTCCTTCAAATGCACAGACCCTAGAATGTATATATATGTATAACTGAATCACTTTGCTGTACAGCAGAAATTAACACATTGTAAATCAACTATACTTCAATAAAATAAAATTTTGAAAAATGCACAGACACTAATGCAAGGCTACATGGATCATGAAGAATCAGGCAAATATGACACCGCCAAAAGAAACGAATACAGCTCTAAAGGCAAAGAAACAGAGATCTGTGCTTTGCCTGACAACGAATTCAAAATAATTGTCTTAAAGAAATTGAATGAAATGCAAGAGAACACAGGTAGACAACTAAACAAAATCAAGAAAATGATGCATGAATAAAGTGAAAAGTTTAATAAAGAAATAAAACCATAAAAAGAGCTAAACAGAATTATTGGAGCTGAAGAATACAATGAAATGTTGAAGTTCAGTAGAGAATTTCAACAACAGATTTGTTCATGTAGAAGAATTAATCAGTGAACGCAAAGACAAATCATTTGAAATTAGCTAGTTAGAGGAACAAAAAGGACAAAGAATGAAAAAGAGTGAAGAAAACTTATGCGAATTATGTGATACCCTCAAGTGTTTGAAAATTTCCATCATGGGAGTCCTAGAAGGAGAAGAGAGAGAGAAAGGAGCGAAAAGATTATTTAAAGAAATAATAGCTGAAAACTTTGCAAGTCTTGGGAATGATAATGACACGCAAGTATTGGAAGCTCAAAGGACCCCAAGCAGGATCAACCCAAAGAACATTACTCTGAGATACATTGTAATTAAAATGTTAAAAGCCAAAGACAAGGGTAGAATTTTGAAAGCAGCAAGAGAAAAATGACTTGTCCTATGCAAGGGGATATCCATGAGGCTATCAGTGGATTTCTCTGCAGAAACCTTGCAGACCAGTAGGTGGTGGGATGGTATATTCAAAGTGCTGAAAGAAAAAACTGCCAGGTAAGAATACTATACCAAACAAAACTGTCCTTCAGAAATGAAGAAGAGTTAAAGACATTCCCAGATAAACAAAAGCTATGGGGGAGTTCATCACCACTAGACCTGCCTTAAAAGAAATGTTAAGAGAGTTCTTCAAGTCGAAATGAAAGGATGCTAAGTAAACAACGTGAAAATATATAAAAGTATAAAACTGACTGGTAAAGGTAAAAATGCAGTCAAATGCAGAACACCCTAATTCTGTAATGGAGGTGTGTAAATCACTTTAACTCTAGTAGAAAAGTTAAAAACCAATAATATTAAAAATAACTATAGCTGTAGTAACTTATTAACAGATGAACAATATAAAAAAATGTAAAGTGTGACATCAATAGCATAAAATGTGAGGGAAAGAGAAGTAAAAGTATAGAGTTTTTGTACATAATCGAAGCTAAGTTATCAGCTTAAAATAGACTTATATCTATAAGATGTTTAATGTAAGCTTTATGGTAACCACAAAGGAAAAAACCTATAATAGTTACACAAAAGACAAAGGTATTAAAGAATACCATTACAAAAGACAAATTATAAAGGAAGACAGTAAGAGAGGAAAAAGAAAGAAGGAAGTAAAAAAAAAAGGCAGTCAGAAAATTATGAGTAAAATGGCAATAGAAAGTTCTTACCTATCAGTAATTACTTTAAACATAAATGAACTAAATTCTTCATTCAAAAGACACATAGTGGCTGAATGGATTTTAAAAAAAACAGTATTCAACAATATGCTGCCTATAAGAGACTCACACTAGCTTTAAGTACACACATAGGTAGAAAGCAAAGGGATGGAAAAAGATACTCCATGCAAATGGTAACCAACAGGTAACAGGAGTGACTATACTTATATCAGATAAAATAGACTTTCATTCAGAATTGGTCACAAGAGACAAAGAAGGTGACTACACAGTGACAAAGGGATTAATTCATCAAGAGGATATAACAATTGTAAATATATGTATCCAGCATTGGAACATCTAAATATTTAAGGCAAATATTAACAGAACTGAAGGGAGAAATAGGCAGCAATAAAATAATAGTAGTAGACGTCAATACCCCTCTTTTAACATCCGGTAGATCACCCAGACAGAAAATTAATAAGGAAACAGTAGATATGAATAACACTAGAAACTAAATATACCTGACAGACATATACAGAATATTCCATCCAACAGCACCAGAATACACATTCTTTGCAAGCACACATGGAATATTCTCCAGGATCGAATATATATTAGGCCACAAAGCAAGCCTTAACAAATTTAAGAAAACTGAAATTACATCTAGTATGTTTTCCAAACACAATGGTATGAAAGTGGAAATAAATAACAGGAGGAAAACTGAAATATTCAAAAGTAGTGGAAATCAAACTATACACTCCTGAGTTAAAGAAGAAATCAAAAGGGAATTCAAGAAAGTATTTTGACACAAATGAAAATGAAAACACAAATACCAAAACTTATAGGATGCAGTAAAAACATTCCCAAGAGGGAAGCTTATAGTGATAAATGCGTACATTGAAGAAAAAGAAATATCTCAAATAAACAACCTTACTTTACACCTTAAGGATTTAGAAAAAGAATAATCTAAGCCCAAAGTTACCAGAAGGAAGGAAATAATAAAGATCACAGCAGAAGTAAATGAAATCAAGACTAGAAAGAAAACAGAAAAAAATCATTGAAACTAAGAGTTGTTTTTTTGAAAAAGATAAACAGAATTGATAAGCCTTTAGCTAGACTAACCAAGAATAAAGGAGAGTGGGCTCAAATAAACAAAACTATAAATGAGACATTACAACTGATACCACAGAAATACAAAGGATCATAAAAGACTGCTGTGAAAAAGTATACACCAACAAATTGGATAACCTAGAAGAAATGCGTAAGTGCCTAGAAACATACAACCCACCAAGACTGAATCATGAAGACAGAAAATCTGAGCAAACCAATTAAGGAGACTGAGATAGTAATAAAAAAATCCTACCCCCTCAAAAAGACCCAGGACCAGATATCTTCACTGGCAAATTCTGCCAAACATTTAAAGAAGAATTAACGCTAGTCCTCAAACTCTTCCAAAAAAACTGAAGAGGAGGGGACAGTCTCAAACTAATTTTATGAGGCCAGCATTACCCTGATATAAAAGCCAGATAAAGATGCTACAAGGGAAGAAAACTACAAGCCAGGATCACTGAATAATGTAGATGCAAAAATTCTCAACAAAATATTAGCAAATCAAATTCAACAGCACATTGGAAGGATCACATACCATGATCGAGCAGGATTTATCCCTGGGATGCAAGGATGGGTCAACAGCTGCAAATCAGTAAATGAGATATACCAGATTAATAGAATGAAGGATAAAAATCATGACTCTCAATAGATGCAGAAAAATCACTTGCCAAAATTCAACACCCTTTCATGACAAAAGCTCTCAAACAAATTTGAGAGGTATAGGAGAAACATACTTCAATGTAATAAAGGCCAAATATGACAGACCCACAGATAATGTCATAGTCAGTGGTAAAAAGCTGAAAGCTTTTCTGTTGGGATCAGAAACAAGACACTCTCTATACACCTATTCAACATAATACTGGAAATCTTATCCAGAGCAATTAGGCAAGAAATGGAAATTAAAGGTATCCTATCAGAAAGGAAGAAGTAAAATTGTCTGTCAATGACATGGTCTTATATATAGAATACCCTAAAGACTTCACTAAAAAACTGTTAAAAGTAATCAATGAATTCAGTAAAATTACAGTAATGTAACATATGAAAATCAGTTGCATTTACATACAGTAAAAATGAAATATCTGAAAGAGAAATAGAGAAAACAATCTCACTCACAATAGCATCAAAAGCAATAAAATAATCAGGAATAAATTTACCCAAGGAAGTGACAAATATTTATACTGTAAACTATAAGACATTGATGAAAGAAATTGAAGAAGGCACAAATAAGAGGAGAGATATCTCATGTTCATGGGTTGGAAAGATTAATATTTTAAAATGTCCATACTACCCAAGGCCATTCTATAGATTAAATGTAATTCCACATCAAACCCAATATCAAAATTCCAATGGCATTTTTTACAGAAGTAGAAAAAATAATCCTAAAATGTGTATGGAACCAAAAAAGATCCCAAAGAGCCAAATCAATTTTGAGAAAGAAGAACAAAGCTGAAGGCATCACACTTCCTGATTTCAAATTATACTACAAAACTATAGTAATCAAAACAATATGTTACTGCAATAAAAACAGACACATAGACCAATGAAATAGAATAGAATAGAATAGAATAGAAGAGAGCCGGAAAATAAACTCATGCATATATGGTCAACTAACACTTGACAATGGAGCCAAGAATACTCAGTGGGGAAAAGTCTATTAAATAAATGATGTCGAGAGAAATGGATATTCACATACAAAAAAATGGACCCCTATCTCACACCACTCACAAAAATTAACTTGAAATGAATTGAAGACTTGAATGTAAAGATCTGAAACCATAGAACTCCTAGAAGGAAACAGAGAGAAAAAAAACTCCTTGACATTGGCCTTGGCAATGATATTTTGGATATGACACCAAAAGCACAGGCAACAAAGCAAAAATAAACAAGTGACATTACATCAAACTAAAAAGCTTATGCACAGCCACAGAAACAGCAGAATGAAGAAGCAATGGAATGGAGAAGATATTTTCAAACCATGTATCAGATAAGGGGTCAATATCCAAAATATATAGGGAACACATACAATTCAATAACCCTCCCTCAAAAAAAACCCCTCCAAATTATCTGATTGAAAATGGCAGAGGACCTGAATAGACATTTTTCTAAGACTTACAAATGGTCAAGTACATGAAAAGATGCTCAACATCACTGATCATCAGGGAAATGCAAATCAAACCCACAATGAGATATCACTTCACATCTGTTAGAATGGCTACTGCTGAAAAGGCAAAAGATAACAAGGATGGCAAGGATGTGGAGAAAAGAGAACCCTAGTGCACTGTTGGTGGGAATGTAAGTAGGTAAAGCCATTATGGAAAACAGAATGGAGGTTCCTCAGAAATTAGAAACAGAACTACCGAATAATCAAGCAATCCCACTTCTGGGTATATATCCAAAGGAAATGAAATCAGTATCTCGAAGAGATATCTGCACTCCCGTGTTCATTCCAGCATTATCAGCCATAGCCAAGAGATGGAGACAACCTAAATGGCTATTAACAGACTAATGGATAAGGATGGTGTGCTATTGATGTGTATATAAATATATATATGTGTGTGTGTGTGTGTGTGTGTGTGTGTGTATATATATATATATACACATACATAATGTAATATTAGCCATAAAAAACAAAGGAATTCTGTCATTTGTGACAATGTGGGTAGACCTTTAGGGCATTATCCTAAATGAAATAAGTCATACAGAGAAAGACAAATACTGTATAAATTCACTTACATTAGAAGCTAAAAAAACAGATTCATAGAACAGAGAGTAGAATGGTGGTTTCCAGAGGTTGTTGGGGTAATTGTTTACAAACTTCCAGTTATAAGATGAGTAAGTTCTGGGGATCTAATATTCATCATGGTGACTATAGTTAATGATACTGTACTTTATAGTTGACAGTTACCAAGAGAGTAGATTTTAAATATTCTCACTACAAAAAGATTATAATTCTGTGAGGTGATAAATGTGTTAACTAACCTTATTGTTTTAATTATTTCACAGTATATATGTGTGTCAAATATGTGATGATGTTATAAATGTCATATGTCAATTATATACCAATAAAGCTGGAAAAAATCTTTTTAAAAGTTTAAAAAATTACATAGTACCACCTATAGTTTTGCCTAAAGGATGAAATCTGAGGTTGATCACGCCTCTGGATCCAGCAGCAAATTTGCAGGAAATATTGAGGATAGAGGAACAAGTTGAATTGCACCACAAGAATGCAATTGGCAAAATCCACACTGTGGGAAATTCTGCAGGTCAAGTGGCTCATGCTTTCTTCAATAGATAAATTAAAAGGGAAGGAATGGAGAGGGAACCTGTCAATTGAAAGAACTTTAAAGACATAATCAGATTTTTTTAAATGAGCAAGACCAAAGTATAGTATCAGAATAGATAACTTGAGTGATAAAAATATAAAGAAACATAAGGAAGTGAATACTATAAAATTCAGACAGTGGTTAGTTTTGGGGGGAGGAAGGGAGTTGTGACTGGGGTGTAATACAAGGAGGGATTTCTGGGGTGGGTGGCAAAATTCTAAATCTTGACCTGGGTGGTGGTTAGTAGGCCATTTGAGTAATGATAGGCGTTGAATTTTGCATCTGTTTTATGTGGTTTTTCTGTATCTGTTTTACTTTATAATAAAAGGTTAAAATATTTTAAATAAAATAGTGCACACTACATCTTCTTTGATGATATTCATGTTGTTTACTAGACTACTGTAAATTCTGAGAAATTCTGCCATTAATAAACCTTGCTTTGTTTAAACCACACACACACTTGAAGCCAAATAAAAGAATGCTTAGGTTATACTGGAAGCCACTAGATAAAACATCTGATTGCTTCAACGAGGAGTTTTATTCTTAGAACTTCTGCTTATCCTAAGTTAAGTACCTTTCTAAAAATTTTGACATTGGTTATATAACAGTTCCCTGGAGGATTATTTCAGCCACCCATGGCCCCCCTTGGAGACCTTTGTCCAGCTGGAGCTAGTTCATTCTCCCTGCTATCAGAGGTCTTATCTTGATCCTTATTAAACATAAAAGGGGGTTAAATATCTCTCTACCTGCAATAAATTTTTGTTTGGTCATTTTAAGTTTTACGTCACGAGGAGGTAGTGAAGATGTAAAAGATATAGACTCTGGGGCCGTCTGTGTGGTACTATAGACAATGGTCAGGAAAGGCTGGTTGCTAAAATAGCCTGTTATATACCATGTGTGGAGAATACTGAAGGCGTGCAGTACTCTTCAGTACCATCACTGTTAGTCGCTGTGAGATACAGAAATATTTTATTCGGTGAACTCCTCAGTTTCTGAACTTCAGGGGCTACGGTGCCTCAGCTTGGCACACCGCACGGCTCCTGGATACCTTTGTGGCCTTTTATGTTTGGTAATGCTGCCCAGCTCCTTTTCTACCTGTCCTTCTCCAGAGATTCCCTGTCATCATTCCTGTGATGGTTAATTTTATGTGTCGACTTGACTTGGCCAAGGGATGCCCAGAAAGCTGGTAAAACATCATTTCTGGGTGTGTCTGTGAGCGTTTCTGGAAGAGATTAGCATTTGAATCAGTACTCTGAGTAGATCAACCTCACCAGTGTGGGTGGGCATCATCCAAACCACTGAGGGTCTGCACAGAACCAAATGGCAGAGGGAGGGTGAATTCACTCTCTTTGCTTGAGCTGGGACACCCGTCTCCTCCTGTCCTTGAGCGTCAGTGCTCCTGGTTATCAGGCCTTCAGACTTAGACTGGGATTCACATCATTGGTTCTCAGGCTTTCAGGTTTGGACTAGAATTATAGTACCACCTTTCCTGGGCCTCCAGCTTGCAGACTGTAGCTCATGGGACTCCTCAGCCTCCATAACTGTGGGAGCCAATTCATCATAATGAATCTCTCTGTATATATATATTTGTATAAATCCTGTTGGTTCTGTTTCTTTGGAGAACCTTGACTAATATAATTCCCTCATCCCAGGAATGCAGGGAAGTAAAATTAGCAGTGAATCCTTGTTTCAGAGACTTGAGGATAGTCAATTTTAGTAAATACTCAGTAAATATTTAGTTATATTCACTAGCAGCAAACAATTCACTTGTAAACAGGAAAAATGGTATCTAGTGATGTGTAACTTGAACAATGCATATGCTTATGTTTTTCCTCGAATTCTTTTCTTTCCCTTAAAAAATGTATGTATTTGGGCTTCCTCGGTGGTGCAGTGGTTGAGAGTCCGCCTGCCGATGCAGGGGACACGGGTTCGAGCCCTGTTCCAGGAAGATCCCACATGCCGCAGTGCAACTCATCCTGTGCTCCACAACTACTGAAGCCTGCGCGCCTAGAGCCCATGCTCTGCAACAAGAGAAGCCACCGCAATGAGAAGCCTGTGCACCACAATGAAGAGTAGCCCCCGCTCGCCTCAACTAGAGAAAGCCCGCGCGCAGCAATGAAGACCCAACACAGCCAAAAAAAAAAAAAAAAAAAAAAATCTATTCCTGGCTTCTGAAAAAAATAATAAAGTAATGTAAATCTATTACATACAAACTTGAAAAATGAAAAAAATATTTGTATATTCTCACCGCTGCAATATAATCATGATTATAATTTTATATATTTCTTTCTAGTCTGTTTTGGTATGACTTTTTTTCATAGTTTTGTAATAAAAACATGCATATAACTGTGATTTTCCCTTTTAAATTTAGCCTTAGGTAATTATGATATAATTATATACATATTTCCATATTGCATTGTTATCACAAGAGTAATTTTTTTACTGCATTAAACTTCATCATTTGGCTCTATCATATTTTTTAACTGTTAACCTACTTTTGGTTAGTATGTTTCCCATCACAGTTGAGCAAATATATTTTTTATAATGTATAACGTCATGCACATTTCTTTTTGGTTGTTGCTCTGAATTCTTAAAGTAGTATATTAACAGGTGTCAGGAATTTCAGTAAACTTCTATCTAATTTTTCTTTTAGCTCTAATTTTTCTTTTAGTCATCGAATCTAGCAAATCTAGTGATTGTTAAAGTAGGAGGAATATATTAATTTGCCAGCTGTTGTTCTACCCACGATCTTAATGATATATGACTTAATAAAGCCATGTAAAACTTGAGTGAGGCAGTAATCTTGTTTACATCTAGGAATTGACCACAGAATAGCAGTTGTGGACAGTTTAGAAACTCATGGTAGAAAAATGAAGAGTCTTTATTTGGAGCCCAGGAAAAGTAATGCAGCATTTTAGATGTGTGTAAGTATGTGCATACTTGGGAGATGGTTCTTAGTTTTCATTATATGTTCAAAGAAATCCAATAACTAACCACTGGTGTGAGCCCAATGTTTGTTAGTTGAATGGAATGCCATTTTTGTGAGTTTCTTTATTTGTTGTTCCCTCTTTCCCTGCCTTCCCCTGTCTCTCTTTCCTTATTCATTATGTTCAGCACTCGAACTCAGAAAAAGGTTCTTTTTGGTGAGCAGTGATTTATCACATGAAAGCTTCTAATGACTTAAAAAATTTAAAAAAACTGAACACATGTGAAATCGTTAATCAAATACTGTGTCAATCTGTTTTGATTTGGGGAAGTTTTCCCATTTAAATCAGTAATTTAGTGTTACCTTCCTTTGTTAGAATTTTTAAAGAAAGCACGACCAGGATGCTGATCATTAAATAAATTTCTGCTATTCCTACAACTTACTATGTTTTGACAAGTCCATAATGAACTGAGTGTTGAAATCATTCATCAAATGCAGTTATCCTTTTGCTGCGTTATTTCAAAAGGTAGAACTTTACTAACTCCATTAAAATTTGAGGCTTTCTAAGTTTTTGCACAACTAAAGCAAAGAGACATTCTGTTAAAAACCTTAAATAAAATTCTTTTCAGATGCTAAAAACTCTACTTCTTTAAAACATAAAATCTTAGTCATTTTTGATTACCAGATGACAGGAACAACTTCTCTTTTCTAGTGTAACAGGGCTTCTGATATGCAATGACCACCTTGTTTTTTGATAAAGGACTAACCAGTATCGTATTTTTTCTTAGGAATGGGCTGTTTCTGGGGAGCTGAAAGGAAATTCTGGACCCTGAAAGGAGTATATTCAACTCAAGTTGGTTATGCAGGAGGCTACACTCCCAATCCTACTTATGAGGAAGTCTGCTCAGGTAGGAAGAATTTGCTCTATCATATAAGGAACAAGGACGGACTTGTTCCTGCTGGCGGATGATAGGATCTTTAAAATGGAAATAATTTTTTTGTGTGTTTTCTCAGTCTTCTCTTGCCTGTTTCTATAAATATACTTGCTGGCCTTTCACTTCATATTTTTAGAAGATAATAGACTTCCTACGGAATGTGTCATTTAGCGTTTGTTGCAGAAAAATCACCCTGAAACTTAATCGCTAAAACAATCATTTGTTACCTTATGATTCTGTGGGTCAGCAATTTAGACTAAGCTCAGCCTGGTGGTTCTTCTGCTGGTTTCATCTGGGTTCATTCATGTGATTCCAGTCAACTGGTGGGTTGCCTGGGGGCTAGTTGGCCTTTGATGGCTTCGCTCATACATCTGGCAGTTGCTGCTGGCTGTCACTTCCTCTTGCCTGGGGTAATGGGGATGATGGAACGTATGTCTTCACACACTGGCCTGGGTGAATTCATGTGATGGCGGATACAGAGATTAGGAGCAGTAAGAGAGGGCAAGCACCATTCTGCTAGTACTTTTCAAGTCTCTGAGTCACATTCACTATTGGTCCCATTGACCAAAGCAGGTCACATGGTCTGGCCCAGAATCTGTGTGGGAGGGACTTCCCAAAGGCAGGTGTACAGGGAGATGTGAAGAAATTGGGACCATCACCACATCACTCTATCACCTGGGACAAATATGTCATATACCAGACTTGTTTTCTTGAGGGAAAGACACTAAAAATCAGGCTATAATGAAGGGATTGTCAAACTGTGGCTTGCAGGCTAAATCCTGCCTGCTGCCTGTTTATATAAAGTTTTTTTTTTTAAACACAGACATGACTATTTATTTATGTTATCTGTGAATGTTTTCATGCCACAGTTGCAGTTGAGTGGATGCATCTGAGACAGTATGGCCTGTGAAACCTAAAATGTTTATGATCTGGCCCTTTACAGAAAAATATTTGCTGACCGGGATAGGCAGTTGGCTCCATGGCAAATTCTAGCTCAATTACCAGATAACCTTTCTGGAATTCGTTTTGTTTTGTTATTTCTGGCCTTCAAGGATTTCCTTTTATCTTTCTGCCAGCTCTGGTTGCATTTAAAACACATTATTTTTCTCTTAAAAATTTTTTTTCATTTTAAATATAAAAATGGTATATACTTAAGGTGTACAACATGATACTTTGATATACATAGTGAAACAATTACTAATAGTTAAGCTAATTAACATACCAATCTCCTCATGTACTTTTTTTGTGTGGTGAGAGCACCTTTGATCTACTCTCTTAGCAAATTCCAAGTATACAATACAGTATTACTAAGTACAGTCCCCATGCTGTGTACCTTGTATCTCTACAGCTAATTCATCTTACATAAATAAACGTTTGTACCCTTTGACCACATCTCCCCATTTCCCTGGTAACCACCATTCTACTCTCTGCTTCTGTGAGTTCGATTTTTTTAGACTCCACTTATAAGTGAGACGGTGCAGTATTCTTTTTCTGTGTCTAGTTTATTTCACTTAGCATAGTGTCCTACAGGCTCACTCATGTTGTTGCAAATGGCAGAATTTCCTTCATTTTTTTAGGCTGAATAGTATTCCGTGTGTATGTGCCACATCTTCTTTATCCCTTCATTGATGGACATTTAAGTTGTTTCATACCTTGGCTATTGTGAATTATGCTGCAGTGCACTTGGGAGCACAGATGTCTCTTTAAGATACGGATTTCACTTCCTTTGTGTGTATACCCAGAAGAGAGGTTGCTGGATCGTATGATAGTTCTGTTTTGAATTTCTTGAGGCACATCCATACTGTAAAATACATTTTTTAAAAGAATATTTTATTTACTATCTTAAGAGTTCTTAATAGGGAGAGTTTATCTAATATACAGCCCACACCACATTGACAGAAATGGGATTTTAAAAAAATATGTAAATAGTCTTATCGTTTAAAAATAAAGGTTTGCATTGGCGTTATTTGTGGAGGGCCCTCTCAGCTCTTTGAGGGCACTGCGAATGTAGGTGGCGGGGGGGAATTGGAGTTTGGGAGTTTGTTCAATAATGAGCGTGTCGATTTGTTTGCTACAGTATGAATTCTGATTTTTAAATGAAATTTGAACTGTGCAACAATGAAAATATCATGAAAATATACATATTCTTCTTTTTCTTGCTTCTGGAGAAGAATTGAAATAATTCTGATTGGTGTTGAGAATGTGGAATATCGAACAAAATACGTTAATGGTTAATCCATTTTTTTCCTCTCCTTCTGTTTCAAAATTAAACAAATGCTTATGCAGAACTATAAATAGAGAGATTCAGATGAACCCTGGAGATTGCCCAGGTGTATCCTCTTAAATCTTAGGAATGGAAATGAATAGATTCCTTCCTGTAATTGCAGACATGACTTAATAGCCTAAGACAAAAAGTTGCTAAGAAAACCTCCAGATATCTACTGCTTATACTGTTACTGTCTACCAGCAAAATGTTAATCATCAATTAGAATATCGTGGTTGCTGGTTTGCTCAGACTCTCTTCAATTCAGTTCTTCACCCTAACAAGAACAACATGATAATTGCCCTTTGTTGAACTCCTACTATGTGCCAGACACTGTAACAAGCACTTTTTGCATCTTTGCTTTTTTCCATCTAATCTTTCAGACAGCCCCATGAAGGGCCTCAGTTTCTGCTTTTTTACAGAGGGAGTGTTGAGGCTCAGAGAGAATAAGTAACTTACCTGAGGTCATATCTCCTGATCTCATTAGCTCTCAGCTCAAAACTTATGCCACTGACTGTGGTGTAAGTCACCCAGCTGTCATCACGGCCCAGCCATTCTCCATCTACCTATTTATGCTTCCCTCCTCCACATATTCTCTTTCATGTATACTTTTGAATCTATCGGTATGCTTTTTAATGATTACTGTAAGGAAAATACCAAGCAGTTTTTTTTGGTCTTTCTGATGTTTAAAAGGAAAAAGGAAAAAACCCTTTTAAGATACAGTTCATGCAGACATCTGGTGCGTTAGAGGCCTGTAGCAACAGTGAAGTACAGAAACCACGGAGGTTGCTAAAGAACTCTCTATTTGATGTGAGCACTACCTGCTAAGTTAGCGGTGGCATCCGGAAGCATGGTTGTCATGGAAACTTGTTCCTGATTGGAAAAAGATAGTTATAGGGTCTTATCCAGACTCAGAAGGAGAGATGATTTCTTTCCCCAGGCTTTTTTTTTTGTTCTGATCATGAAAGGGAAAAACAAAAAGGCAGACAGAAGCTGTGATAGAAAGGGCTCTCTAGCACAGAAGTGGTGGAGCCTTCAGATCCCTGGGAATAGCAGGGAAGGAGAACAAACAAGGTCCCCAGCTAATTAAAGATTTTTGACCAAGGAGAGGGATGGGGGAGACAGAAAGCAGGTTATACTGGTTAGGCCTCCCTACTGGGGCCTCAGGTGCTCAAAGCCTTGTTGAACAAGTCAGCCCTGGAGGGGTCTGCCTTGCAAGAAAGAAAAACCCAGGCTCTGCTAAGATGTATAATCGTTGCTGAGGTTTCATGTGAGAGAAATACTAGTCTGTGCTCCAGTATTTGCATTAATTTCCAAATTGCTTACTCTTGTGTTTGCAATTAAGCTTGTAAAACTTTGGTCACAACCAGGAGTCTTTTGTAAAGGTTTTCCTTTCTTCCTTCCTTCTTGCCTTCCTTCAAGAAAAGAAGCCCAAGGACCTGGATTGTGTGGCAACTGCCTTCTCTCACAGAGCAGGACGCCTGAGCCTGAGGTGCCATTGGGTTTTTTGGGGGCAGGTGCCAGAATTATAGGGCTAGCACTCAGGAAGGGGTTCTCAAAACCCACTGGGCTAGCTTTACCACTCCCTTCTACCCTGACCGATCATCTGGGAGATGCTTCTAGAGTCAGAGCTTGTGTCAGAGCTTCCACAAGTATTGTCTTGGCGAACAGATTGGTGATCACAAGCCATGGAACCAGAGCCATTGGCTGAAGTTGGTCATGCCTGCTTGCTAGCGGGTATGCATGTGAATGTGAAAGCAGGTGTGTGTCCAGACAGGCTGCATATCAATGTCTGAATGGTGTTTCTGTGTGGCTCCAGATGGGCCAGCGATTGGAGTTGTGCTTCGGCACGTGGAAAAGACATGTGACTTCTAGTAACAGCCAGGAGAGGAGGTGGACCCCACGGTGACATTTATTAACGGCTCACCAAGGGGTCTGTTACATGCTGGGTGATCTGTGTGAGTCTAGAGCCTAACACATGTAGAAGACCCATGGGGAAAACAGTTCCTGAAGCATTTGCAAAGTTGCCTTTTGGGAATGAAGTATAAAATAAGCCTGTAATGCATCAGAGCCAAGACAGGCAATCACTTAGAAGAGAGCTTGGCTTTTGGGTCTTTGGGACCTCAGAGTAACCTGACGGAATGCCCTGATGTATGTAAAAGGAAAAGAAGAGAACCTTAGCAGGGAGGCTGGTCAGCCAGGTCTGCCAAGCCGGCCTGGGAAAGGGGAGGTCCTGCTGGCACCCCCCCCCCCGCCGGGTTGCTCTGTAAGGTTTGGCTGCTGGACAGACTCCCAGAGCCTGACACCATGACACTTTTAGGTTCTATCACTAACTCGTCTTGTTCTGATACACACTCTGTAGAAACTTCTCATCTTTTGTCCTCCCGTGGAGATTATTTACAGGAAGAGAATGCAAGGAGACCAGGTCAGCCAGACAGTTCTACTTCTCATTTCAAATTCAATGAAATGCTATTCTGAGAAGTATATCTCAGTCTATTGTGAGTCTCAGTCTACACAGGTCTACACAGGTCATTCTCTCCATATTCAACTGGTCAACTGTGTAGACCAGTCTACACAGGTCTACACAGGTCATTCTCTCCATATTCAATTAACCGTGGGTTACATTCAGTGTAGAAATGGAATTTGGCCTTCAGAGCTGAGAGTCAGAAGCCTGACTGCCATGATTTTCCAAAGTCTGTGATTGCCTCCTTGCGTTTCCCTAGAGACTCCGTCCCTCACATGTCCATCATTTCATTTAAACCTGTTTTAAAAGTGACCACCCTCCTATAATAGGCACTTAAACTTCCTTTCCTCAGATTCATCAATTAGTGCTGGAGCTCACAGCCTGAGAAACTTGCATCTCTCAGGTATTTTAGGCCTGAATTCTGAGTCCTCTGAGAGCTGCCCATCACCAGCTCCTGCACCAAGAACCCAGTCTCAGCTTGGACGCAGGGTAGCATTGCTCACAGCCACTGTTTGGCTACTGTTTCTTGTTGTGTCTCAGATCTGTCTCTAAGACATGTGCTGAGAAGTAATTTAAGTCTTAGTGGCCATCATTCTGTTCCTGAAATGATTTCTAAGGATTCATTCATTCACAAGGTATTCCTTAACAGCTCAGTGTATGCCTGGCACTGGAGAACCCATAAAAACCTAGAAGGGAACAGCCAGGAAGAGCCTAAATTTCGTGTAGGCTTTCTTGATGAATTAAATTCACCATTGATTGGGAATGTACTGCATACAAGACATTGTACTAAGTACTTCATATCATTGTATGTGATACCAAGTTGAAAAATGCTAGTACCTGTCTTCCAGAATTCTTTCTCTGTAGTTAAATGAAAGCTTGATCTTTCACATTTAAAGAGTTGTGCTGACCCTGGCTTTAGACACACACACACACACACACACACACACACACACACACACACTCTCTCTCTCACACAAACTACACGTTTGTTATGCAAACCAACTGATTAAATGGCATGCTGTTGCTTTCCTACGTTGATTTTAGAAGTAATTGAGCTATTCAGTTTCTTGAATACCCTGATAGAGAATTATTCTTACATTTTATAATAACGACTACACAGATGAAAATATGAAAAGACATTCTGCAATGGATAAGCATTCTGGGTTAATTTCAGTGCATTAGCCTAATACACAAATAACCCCATTTCTGGCAAGAAAACCCAGGATGTTCATTCACTGGGTAATATCTTTTCGTATTTTGCTTACAGATGTTCAGAACAATTCCATGTTTATCAGTCTATTCAAAAGCTTTTAGAAATCTGCACAGCCAAGTGGCACCAAAACCAGAAGCATGAAAGGGACTGTACAACTTTCTCTCATAAGAGAGATTTACACAGTCACCATAGAAAAGCTGAGGCCCAGACGCTTTTCTTTATCAACAGAATACTCTGGTGGATTCATGCAACGTGTTTGGTAGAAGTCCCGAGCTGGAGCCAGGGCTTGGGAGGAGCAGAGTGGGAGGCTCCTGTCACCTTCCGGTGGTGTCCATGCCGAGGCTGTCCCACTCTTTGGACTCAGTTGCCTCTCTTGTAAAATGGGGACAGCGCTGCTTTATGAAGCCCATAGGGTTGTGGTAAGGTTCTTATTTGAAAATAAAATTATTTCATATTGGGAGTAGGAAATCCAGGACATAAGCTTTCTATCACTCTAGCTCTTGGGTATATTAAAGATAAAATGATGGGTCAGGAAGCGTCGCTTGGCGGGGGCCTGGGCTCAGCCCACAGAACGTGCACGCAGCGCAACAAGCCGAAGCCGTTTTCTTCCTTTTCTCTTCTGTGTTCTCAATAGGTCATATCCACCACCCTCTCCAAATGCAAATCCTTATTTCCTCGATGCTTCAGAGCTCTAACAAAGCATTGAATAATTTCCCCACTAATATAAAAAAACTCAATATACTTTTTTAGTTTGACAATTTCTGAAGTGTTTGGGTGGATGTGCATGTCTATGTATCTTGCATGAGATTAATGACCCCATTCTTTTTCAAAGTAGTGATGAGTTCTGTTATTAGCAGATTTTACCAAGCAATGTAAAACTCTTTCTAAATTCCTTGCAGACTACATTAAATCTCTCTTTAGTGCATAGTAAGTCCTATTGTACTCTTTTCAATGTCAGTCAAGGTAAATTACTAAGTTATTGACATATCACTGAAGATGCCAGAATTCTGGTGTTCAGTTCTTGCTATAAGCAATTTGATCACTTTTTGCTCCTCTTATATTAGACATAAAATTAACCTTGAACTTGTAGCAGGCAGGGTGAAAATGCTTACCTCTCTCAAACCACCAGGCAGAAAGCAAGCTCCAAGGTCAGGGGTCCTGTGACTCCTAGTTATAACCTGGGTTCTAGGACCAAATACAACTTCTCCACGCATCATGCCCTTTTAAGTGAGGATGGCGATCAAGAATTCAGAGTGGGGCTTCCCTGGTGGCGCAGTGGTTGAGAGTCCGCCTGCCGATGCAGGGGACGTGGGTTCGTGCCCCGGGCCGGGAAGACCCCACATGCCGCGGAGCGGCTGGGCCCGTGAGCCATGGCCGCTGAGCCTGTGCGTCCGGAGCCTGTGCTCCGCAGCGGGAGAGGTCACAACAGTGAGAGGCCTGCGTGCCGCAAAAAATAAAAAAAAAAAAAGAATTCAGAGTGGAGGTGGCTGTTGAGTTTGAATTAAGATTTTGAGAGATCAATTATCATTTCAGTTAGGCTGGATTTTTTTTTTTTTAATTGAGTACTGGGGTTTTTAATTTTTTAAAATATTTTTAAAATTTATTTTTTTTTACGGTACGCGGGCCTCTCACTCTTGTGGCCTCTCCGGTTGCGGAGCACAGGCTCCAGACACACAGGCTCAGCGGCCATGGCTCACGGGCCCAGCCGCTCCGCAGCATGTGGCATCTTCCCGGACTGGGGTATGAACCCGTGTCCCCTGCATCAGCAGGCGGACTCTCAACCACTGCGCCATCGGGGAAGCCCTGGGGTTTTTTAATAGTTCTTGTGTCTGCTGGATGCTCTCAGTGCTGTGTGCTATAGCCGGGAGCCGAGCTGAGGGTGTGACAGCAGAGCGTGCTGGAGCTTCTCATGTTAACCAGTGTGCTGGCATCTCTCGTTTCTCCTGACCTTGGAGCCAGAAAGGAAATCATTCGACCAGCAGGTGTTGTTGCCTTGCCCTCTTTCAGAGCTTCTGCAGGTCTGGTTTCCAGCCTGGGCTGTGGGCCGTGGGGCCTGCAGAGTTGGGAACAGTCTGCAAATCGATTTGTCCACCAGGCAGGTGCTGAAGGTCTGAGTAACCATCTCTCTCACAGCTACTTCGGATTTTCAGTCTACAAGGGAGATGACGTTGTGAAAATGAAAGACACATTCATGCAGTCTTACTGAGCTCAGAGCAGCTTTTGGTCTTCACCAGTATGCCCTTCATGCCTGGATTCTAGAACCCCGGAGCACCTGTACTTGTGCAGAGGCTTGACAAAATCACGTGATCTCTCGTGCTCACACAGCCGTGGAACCACCGTGCTAATGGGCTGTCCAAAGTTCCCAAAGCTGAAACAAAATAGACATGCGCGCCCTTTGCTAGAGATATTTTGAGTTTGCTACAATAATTCAATACAGCATTAGACATCACAGAGGAGGAAGAAGATTTTTCTATAGCTTCAAAGGGCTGACAGCTGGCAAACACCAAAACATGAAGCAGCACAAGACCTCCCTCCTCAGGTGGTGAAGGAAGCATTCATGCCTTTCCTTCCCTGTCGGGTTTAGCAGCCAAAGACTCCAGTATGTCAGTGTCTGTTGTTTGTCGTTTAAGAGGAGAGGTGGCAAATGAATTTTGATTCTTTGTGGAGTCTCTGAAGATATTGCATGTTCAGTATATTCTTCATATGTCCTTGATGTTTTCGTTTTCTCTGGGTTGTTTAGTTGTTCTGTCACCTCTCTCCTTGAGCAGCTTAATTCGCTGCTGGGAACAGGTGTAGTGGTCAAAGATCAACGGACTGACAGACTCTAAGTAGTTAAATGTGTCAATATTTCAGCATATCTGATGGTAAAATTTGAATAGTCCAATTAAATGAAAAGAAACAATAATAAAAACATTCCTTATACTCATCCAGTGCTAGAAATAAGTTGTTCTTTCATTGTTTCGGGATTATATTCTCAAGGATTTAGGAGTGATGTGAAGAGGAATTTGCTATAGCAAGCAGTTCTTAAAACATAATTGCAAAAGCAATTGATGAATGTGCCTACACTGATATTTTCAAATCACATATAATGGAGCCATAATGTAATATGAGAAAAAAACCTTATAGGGGGTTGAGCTTCTCTAGGAATTTTATGTGATACTTTGGGTCTTAATTACTTCATAATGACTGGCAATTTTTAAAGCCTGAGAATTAGTTTTATTTATTTCTTTTTCCTTTCCTCCTTTCTTTTTTTCTTTCCTCCTTTCTTTCTTTCTTTCTTTCTTTCTTTCTTTCTTTCTTTCTTTCTTTCCTTTTCTTTCTTTCTTTTTCTTTCTTTCTTTCTTTCTTTCTTGTCTAAGTTACATTAAAAATAAATATCTGGGTCAATTGCTGTCCCATCTGCCAAGTTGAAACTGCAAGGGACTCGTATGAAAACACAGTCGCCCATCATGTGAGCGAATCACCCAGTAGGAACGGAGCAGCTTCCGAAGAGGTCACTGCTGTGTGCCGGGCCTGCCTCAGATTTGCTGGGGCCTCATCAGCATGCGAATCAGTCACAGGCCACTGAGTCCTCTCAGCTGTGGGCCAGGCTTTGCTTAATAAATCCTGGGCTCTAATGCGTGGAATTGCAGGGTCTGTTGGGGACGCCAAGGGAAAGAGCTGACCTCAGCCTCTTCAGGCTTTGCACATGGGAGCCAGTGCCCTGTCTCTGGGGCAGAAGCTTCCTGAGGAGGATGCTTACCCACAAGAGAGTCGGGCCCTTTTACTTGTAGCTGTCTCCTTCCTCTCTTCTTGTCATATTCTCTCTCCACTTCTCCTTCCCTTCCCTGTGTTTCTTCTTCTTTCCTGTGGTTAAGGATACATTGCTTTTCTACTCCACTACCATTATAATTACAATAGTCCTAGAAAGTCATAAGAACTGGTGACTTACATGTGGCCCATCTTAGGTTTAGAACAGTTTATAACACAAAACTCTCAACAAATATTATTATAATAGTAGCTTATATTAATTGCTGGTTTATAAAATCTACAAAACATTTCCAGAGGCTGAGCTTTGTCACAGGCCTGTGAAATAGGGCAGCATTGTCGCCTCCACTTACAAGGGTACAAAGCCCTCTGGAGCAGAAAGTTACTCGGAGTGTCACCCACTAGTTAGAGGTCCCAGCCGTCTCGTCTGATGGCATTTCTTTTGAAGAAAACAGAGTTTGTATTTCAGACTGTGTCCTTCTAAGCTTTTTCTTTATGCATTTCCAATAAATGCATTTTCACATGCCTTTCTTGAGCATTTTAGGATACTTCAAAAGATATTAAATTAAGCAATGAAGTTCTTGTAGGAATAAACTAGATTTTAGAAAATGGTTTATTAAAAAATGTCTGGTGGTCCAAAACTATTTAGATGAACTTGATCTGTAGAAACATGGATTTCTTTTTCTTTTCGTTGGATGTATCTTAGAGGTCATCTGTTTCAGTAAGTCTTGAAACTTTTGGTAAGCATTAGAATGTCTTCATCAGATAAAGATTTTGCACAGAAGTCTATTATTAAAACACAGTGTCCAAGGTACTCTGATTAGTGGAGGGGGCTCCCC
Source organism: Tursiops truncatus (assembly GCF_011762595.2). Classification (NCBI taxonomy): domain Eukaryota; kingdom Metazoa; phylum Chordata; class Mammalia; order Artiodactyla; family Delphinidae; genus Tursiops; species Tursiops truncatus. The sequence continues at coordinate 9,498,921 of NC_047039.1, read as the reverse complement.
CTACACTGTCCTCGTTCTTCAGGCCAAGGAGGTGCTTCCTTGGGGCTAAGTCTAGAAAGCAGTTGAGGACCAGGGACGACTTCACCCTGGGCTGAAACATAAATTGAAAAGGAGAAGACCACCCAACCACATTACACACTAAAGGAGAAGACCTCCCGACCGCATCACACGCTTAAGGAGAAGACCTCCCCGGCTACTTCATACACTAAAGGAGAAGACCTCCCGACCACACTACGCACCAAAGGAGAAGCCCTCCCGACCACATCACACACTTAAGGAGAAGACCTCCCGACCACATCACACACTTAAGGAGAAGACCTCCCGACCACATCACACACTTAAGGAGAAGACCTCCCGACCACACTACGCACCAAAGGAGAAGCCCTCCCGACCGCATCACACGCTTAAGGAGAAGACCTCCCCGGCTACTTCATACACTAAAGGAGAAGACCTCCCGACCACGTCATACGCTAAAGGAGAGCTCCCCTCTCTGACCACATTCCACACTTGTGCCTGCTTTAAGGCTGCATACTGGAAGTTACAAAGTCCCCAGGATTGTCAGGCAGACCATCCAGAGGTAAAGTGCTGGAAGGCATGAGAATGGCGCCTTTTATTCTCTACCTTCTCAGAGATATACCCAGGCGCCAAGATGTACCCAGGAGCCCTAAGCATAAGCGTTTTTGTGTGAGTTCTGAGTCTCCCATCAGAGGCCCAGAGCCTCCAGTTCCTCCCAATCACTTGTCTCTATCCATTTTGCTTCAGTTCTGGTGCCTTGAGCATATTTATTTTAAAGCCCTCCCTCCCCTCCTCCTTTCTGGAGGTAAGGAACTGTTGGCTACTGTCATACCCAGACCCTGTCCCTGAACCTGCCTTGCTGCTGAAGGGGGGGTTGACAAAAAGTCATAGGTGCCTGAACTTGCGTATCTTTGTGCAGAAGAAAAAAAACCTGTCACCTTAAAAAATCTGTTTAAGGCTTGTTGAGTTGTATTTGGTAGTTTGAAAATGCTCCAGGGAAAACCATCTGTCCACCTTGGAGAGTCGGGTTATATAATGGCTAAGCCACATACTGGGGGTGCAGGTGGGGTCGGCATGGGAAGAAGCTATCTGTTTTGGGCTCTTCAATAACATTTTTTAATTAATAAACTTTATTTTTTAGAGGAGTTTTAGGTTCACAGCAAAATTAAGAGGAAGGTACAGAGATTGCCCATATACCCTCTGCCCCCGTCCCGTGGTCTCCCCTACTATTACCATCTCCACCAGATGGTACATTTGTTACAGTTGATGACCCTACCTTGACACATCACTATCACCCAGACTCCATAGTTTGCATTACGGTTCACTCTTGGTGTTGTTCATTCTGTGAGTTTGGACAAATGTACGGTGACATGTATCACACAGGGTATATCTTATTTTCCATTCTCTGACTTGGCCTTTGCAAATGTCCTGGGCTTTTCTCTTTGGGTTTGCAGCTTTGCTCTGCACACTGGTGTTCCTGACATTGGTGCTTTAGGCTCTGCCGGCCTCACTCTTACCTCGCGGATGGGCGGCTCTGTTGCTCATGGTTCCGCTTTGTTATACTCAGGTAACCTCAGCACAGAAATTCCAGAAAGGGGGCCTGGACCTGTTTCCCTGAGATGCTGTAAGATACGAAAGTTCCAGAAAAGAAAAATAGAACCTCGTTATTTCGGTTTGTTTCCAAATTTGGACTGGAGACAAACACTGCCCAGACAAAGTGGACACAATAACTGTAAGATCTGTCAGAATAAATGGGAAAGAAATGGGAGAAATCAGCGACTGTGTGTAGGCGAGTCATTGATGAATGAGGCTCACTCTGTAATTTGGACCAGTTGCAGCAGAATAAAAGCTCCGCTTCTAAGTGAAGAATCACACATGACAAACAAGCAAAAGCTACTGAGTGCCACCGTGCCTGGGCCAGTTGTACAGGGCACAGAATTCTGGTTAGTGATGAAAGTGGAGTGAAAAAGCTGCATGTAGCCCAAGATCCATGGAATAGAGAACCAGCAATGTTTCCTTTGCTCCTTAGGGCAGAGGAGGGGAGAGGGAGAACACCTCACAGTGCTAGCTGCATGAGCACGTAAGCGAGACAGCTCCTATGTCGACAGGTGCAGATGTGCTGGTCACGTAGCCTGAATTTAGGGCAACAGATGGACGATTCATTGCATGAATTGGATAGCCAGGGACCTCAGTGCCTGCTGGGTAATCCAAGGACGCATCAGGTTGACCTAATGACACCACACTTGGGCAGAGGTAGAACCAGGGTGCCCACCATCTAAAAGGGAAGGGAATAGCCATTTGCACTGGTGGGGAGAAAAACAAATGAAATTCAGTAAGAATAAAGGAAATCCCATCATCGGTGTGTATGTTTGTAAAGCGTTTTTTGTCCGAGGACTTATTGTCTTTCATTTGTCTTTGCAAGACCTGACCTTTTCACGTCGCTTCCGAATGTTGTAATCATATGACATTCAGAGCACTGGAAAGGGAAATAATATTTGGGTATTTGATATATATGCAAACTATATTTGAAATAAATTTTCTTAACACTGAATTTTTACTCTAAGCACAAAATGAAAGATAACTTTCTTGAAAAGAACTACAGAATGTGGTTTGGTTTTCAAAATACAGTATAAGATGTAGAAAAGATGAAGCCTTCATTTTAAAACCAAATAGTATTGAACTAAAACAAAAAATAATTCTGTGTGACTCCTTTTATGACACTTTAATCGTGTACACAATAGCTATAGTCAACTCTGATGGTACTAACCTTTTCATTTGATGATGAAATGAATGAATTGGCACATTTTTAAGCTGCTACACACTCAGCACTTTTATATACATTTAGTAGGTGTGCACACTCATGTTAGGGTCTCCACTGAAGGCATTTAAAAACTCATCACCTGCTCTGCAAAAGTCCCTGTGCCAGATACAGTGGGAGGCAGGAGAGATTAGTTGTTGTTTTCATGAAGGTGCACATACATTGTAATAGGGAAGACCCTTTGTATTCTGTTACAAGGTAATCACTAGAGAGATGTTGCCTATAAGCTTAAATTATACAAAATGGCCCATCTCTGGGAACCCTGCCTCCCAGGTAATGAGCATTCAGCTAAAATACCTTTGTTTAGCTCACAGGAAACATCCTGACCAGGCCCACCTGTGAATGACTGCAGGGAGGAAGAAATGAACACATCCCCTCTGGAGGCTGACTGAACCAGGAAATGTTTGACTTTATTCCTTCTGATTTTAGTATAAAAGAAACCTGAATTCAGGCAAGATGTTTCTTTGGGACCTGAGTCCACCATCTTCATGGTCTGCTGGCTTTCCGAATAAAGTCCTATTCCTCTCTATTGACCTGTCGTGCAGCGAGTGGTATGAGCTTGGACTTGGTAACACCATTACTTTTTCAGAAAATAGACTTCAAACTTAGGGATAAGTTTTGACTAAAGAGCTACTCTTCTAGAAGCCAATCCTCTATTAAAATTCACCCTCAAACTATATCTATACCTAGAGTATACTGTTTGCCCTCAGACTATACCTGTGTCATTAAGTCTCTGCTAAACTGGGCTTCCCTCATGTCCAGTAGCTTATGAGAACTCCAGCTGTTAGCCTGTGGCAGTTCACCTTGTAATAGTATGCCACTTCCTTAATTGTCCAAAAAATTCTTATTGTAGAATGAAACTATTATCAATTATGTGCACCTAGTTTAAACTAATTGTAAGATATATTTGATTCTAAGGGTTTTTTTCCCCCAGAAACTCAGCATTGAATCTTTTTCAAAGTTTTCTATTCTGTGGCGTTTCCAGATACATTTTAACTTGTTTGTTGGAACTCTGGCTGTCTGGGCTAAAGCCGGAGTTGCCAGGCAAAGCTGCTGCAGGTTGGGCCCAGGTGGGTGCAGCAGGGAGCTGGCTGTCGGGCGGGGCCTGAACTGCTTGGACAAGCAGGAGTGAACAGGTGGGTAGGCCTAAGGGCATGGCTGGAGTGCTCAGGGTGAAGAGGGAGAAGGGCAGGTGGAGTGAAGGATACCTTCTCGAATACATGGTTACTGAGTTTAGATGACTAGTCAGTGAGAAACCTTTAGCCTCGATGGATGGGCCAGGGGTACAATCTCGTATATCAAGTCCAAGGAAATAAAATAACCTGGAATGAAGTGAGAGGCCAAAGGAGAGGATCCTAGGAAGTCAGTTAAATGGATAGATAGGCCGGTGTGTTGAAGAGACTGAAGCGAGAGTCAAATGGGGGAAGTAGGGGTCAAGTCGGCCCTCAGAGGGAGAGGAAGCTTTAAACCCATCTCTGAGTGTGTGCTGCCACCGAGCCGGTGTGAGGGGGGTGTGGGTGAGTCAGGGCGGCTTCTGGGATTAGGTCATGACAAACTGAGGGTTTTGCCTTTGCTTCAGGAAAACAAGAGATGGAGTGCCGTTGCTCACTTTTCACCTGTGGCTGATTTGATGCCGAGGCTAAGTATCCTGCTGGTGTTTACCCAATTAAGTCCTGCATGTAGGAGAGGCCAATCTATATTCCAGAATCAGACCTGAGCTCGGGTTCCAAGCGGCTGGCTGGTGGAGACTTGGCCAAACACAAGGTGGTGGGGAGAGAAGAGAGAGGCCAAGGGTACGGGCTGGTCTGCAGCAGCCACATGGAGTCAGGGTCGATTCTTGACTCCGGGAAGATCACGATGCACACTGGATGGTGATTTGGGCAGGACAGGGACATCACTGGGGTCTTCTAGGCAGGCATCAGCTCAGGGCCCTTCCTCTCAGCCAGGTCTGTAGGATGACTGAAAGGTCCTGAGGTCGTCACGAACTGTGATGACCACTGGAATGAGTGACCCATGGCTCAACCAAATTGGCAGAGCTGGAAGGGCCTTTGGAATCATCTCTTTTTACACAGTGGGAAGTAGAAACTCCAGAAGGTTAATGACATACCACTGTCAGACAGCTGGCCTATAGCAGGGACTTGGTCAGGACGCTGGTCATTTTTTTTTTTTTAATATACTACATTTTTAGAAACAGTTCTATCGTGATATAACTGACATACGGTAGACTATACATATCTAAAGTGTACACTTTGATAAGGTTTAACATTTGTAGACGCTGTAAAACCAACTCCACAATCAATATTGAACATATCTACCACCCTCAAAGTTGTCTCATGCACCTTTGTAATTCCTCTTCCCTGCCTTCCTTATCCCCCCTTGCTCCCTGCCACCCTGCCGCCAGCACCCTAACCCCCATGCCCAGCCAACCTCTGATCTGCTTCCTCAAATTTCTAGATAAATTTGCATTTTGTAGAGTTTTATACGGAATCAGACACATATGATTATCATACTTGTCTGGCTTCCTTTATTCAACACCGTCGTTTTGAGATTCGGTGGTTTTTGTATTTAGCAAGGGTTTGTTCCTTTGCATTGCTGAACAGTATTCCATTGTGTAGATATACCATCCATTCACCTGTTGGTTAATATTTGGATTGTTTTCAGTTTGGCTGTTACAGATAACACTGCCATAAACACTCGTGTCTAAGTCTTTGTGTGGACATATACCTTTATTTCTTTTGGATAAATACCAAGAAATGGAATGACTCAGTCACATGGTAGGTATATGTTTAACTTTTTAAAACATTGCCAAGCTGTTTTCCAAAGTGGTTGTACCATTTTACATTCCTTCTGGTTATGTGTGAGAGTTCCAGTTGCTCCACATTTTCACCAACACTTCGTATGGTCAGTCTTTTCAATTTGAGTCATTCTAATAGATGTGCATTGATACAGCTTTGTGCTTTTCATGTGCATTTCTCTAATGACTAAATGATATTGAGTATTTTTTAAGGTTCTTACTTGCCATCTGTATATCTTTCATAAAATTGTCTATTCAAATCTTTCATACATTTTTATTGGATTATTTTCTAATTTTAGAGTTTTGAGAATTCTTTATATATTATGTTTACAGGCCCTTTATCAGATATATGATTTGCAGATGTTTTCTCTGAGTCTGTGGCTTGTCTTCGCATTCTTTTAACAGTATCTTTTGAAGAGTAGAAGTTTTAAATTTTGATGAGGGCCAATTTATCAATTTATTATTTTGTGGATCGTCCTCTTAGATATGACATCATATCTAAGAAATCTTTGCCTAATCCACATTCACAAAGATTTTCCTATATTTTTTTCTAGAAGTTGTATAGTTTGACATATACATTTAGGTCTGTTATCCATTTAGAATTAATTTTTGTTTATGGTGCAAAAACCCCACAGTCTTTTTTTTTTTTTCGGTACGCGTGCCTCTCACTGTTGTGGCCTCTCGCCTTGCGGAGCACAGGCTCCAGACACGCAGGCTCAGTGGCCATGGCTCACGGGCCCAGCCGCTCCACGGCATGTGGGATCTTCCCAGACCGGGGCACGAACCTGTGTCCCCTGCATCGGCAGGCGGACTCTCAACCACTACGCCACCAGGGAAGCCCCCACACACACAGTCTTTTGACATATGTGCAATATAGTAAAAGGCATGTGGTCTCTTTATCCACACATGGTTATAGGAATCTTCTACCAGCACCATCATGTTTAAATGCAAAGGTTAACCATACATTAAACATGTACGACACTCAAAAAACACCCCACTAAAATACATTGCCCAGTTTTCATAATACATTTAATGAAAGAATAATAAGGTCATTAAGGACAATCAGTGTTTTGTTATATTCTTGATTATATATATTTCTTGATATGAACATAGTTGGGGTAAGAAGTAAGCTTCTTCCCTTTTAATGGGGACCAACATAGTCCTGGACTCAAGTTTAAAACCTTGACAACAGCAATGATTACCCGTTGTTTACCCACCACCCCCTCCTGTTGTGGTGATTATGGCACTTTAGAATTCCTGGAGAGGATGCAGTGCTTAATCACGTAATTATGTCCCAAACAACACGGGCACTCTCTCTGCCATTCATAGGAACAGTGCAAAGAGAAGTTTGTTTGGGTTCTCATTGTGAAGACCCAGCGGGAGGAGAGGCTGCAGTGGCTGAAGAGAGCAGCTCATAGACAGGGAAGGAGTTGATTTGGAGACTAAATAGGGCCGTGTAGGGATATCGGGGGTTTTGTCTGTGCTTGTCAGGTACTTACGAGAGGAGGAGTTTTTAGCACCATTCCATCGACCTTAGTATATAAGTGTATGACTCAGGTTCCACGACACAGGGTTGGAGCTGGTCATTTCATCTCTGGGGATTCTTTATGGGCCCTAGTGTTCTGCCTTCCACTGTGCTCCTGACCCCAGCGATGTACTTTCTTTCTGAAAAGCAGTAGAGATATACAGAAAGGGGCATTAGAATAGAAGTCAGCAGATGGAGGCGTTTGTGTTCTGACAGTCCCTTACATCTGCTGGGGGACCAGGAGTAAGGCGTTTAGCGTCTCCTAACACTGATTTCCTTATCTGCCAAACAAGGAGAAGGGTACCTTTTAGTGGCCTCATGAGCACGCTGGGAGAATGTGCTCTCTACGTGTACAGCATTACTGTTAGTGGGTGGGCCATGCATTCTTTCATCCAGAAAAAAATTACTTGCACATTTTTTTGTTTGGAGGCACCATGAGAACTGGCCTTCCCTCGTCCAGGAAGCTTCCCTCACCCCAGGCCTGGGCCCCGAGGCTAGACCAGCTCTCCCTGCATCTCCCCGTCCCCCTTAGCATATTTCCCTTGTTGCACTTACCCTAGCACGATGACCGTTTTTCTCCATGCCTGGAGCAGGAGTTTCTTTAAGGGCCAAGACCTCTAATTTATCTTTATAACCCTAGTGCCATTTAATAAATGTTTGTTGAATAAGCAACTAAATGGGTAAATCTGAAGATGAGCAGGACATTCCTGTGTTAAAGGAATTCATCTTGGATGAATGGAGGAGATGGACATGTATATGAGTACTTGCCTTCCACTGTTCCAACTACAGCAAGCAATTCATTTATTCATTTTTAAACCAAGTGGGACCACTTCATTCTCATCTAACGGAATAGCTTTTATTGGCACTCAAGACATTTGGGGGGAGAGTATGTGACTGACAAATGTTTTCTAGAAAGAGTAGAAGAGACAAGGGGAGACACTATTCTTTCATTCCAGTCATCACTCGTCTGTAATATTTCATGTCTGTGGCATCTCCCCCTCCACTCCCTAGATTAGGTTGCCCCCCATCCCCCCCGCCACCCCCGCACTGTACATTCTCGCAACACCATCCTTCTCTTTTCTGACAAATTATTTGTTTACCATGTACCTCGGCAGCTGTCTTATTCACTACCCTAGCCTCATCATCTAGAGCAGTGCCCGGCAAATAGTACGATCTCTGCAGATTGCTATTGCATAATTAAATACACGTGCAAACAAGTTCTGCACCGTAAAGAATTTTAAAAAACAACCCTGACTTCAAACATTTTAAGGCCATGAGTTGTTCTTTCACCATCATGGGCTTTCAGTATGGCTCTGTGACCCAGTATTCCTTCTGAGCAAGGCTACGGGCTGACCTTCTCAGCAGGTTACACTAAGCCATTCAGTGGATCTCCAGATACCTCGCTGAGCTGACCTATTGCATAGAATTATTTCATGTTGTCCTCCTGGAATCCAGGTACAGCTCAGCTTCTTTTCATTATCACACAACTTTATAGCAGAAACCTTTTCCCACCTCTTGGGACCCTTATCTTTAGCTTTCTGGAAAAGATGCAGCTTGGAATGCAATGGCACAGGCAGAGAAGGCAAACCCCACACTCATTCGCAGGTGCTCTGTGTTTCCTCGCATGGTCATTTGTCTTCAGGTTTGAATGTTTCTCCATCGCCTTTATTGGCAGCTGAAAATAGAGTTCTTGCCAGTGTAGATGCATTGTTACCACAAAATGCAATTTGCTGCCACACGTTGTGTTCAGATAATGGGAAAGGGTAGAATTCATCCACACAATTGTGCTCAAAGCAGTGATACCACAGAGTGAGCCATGCTTGGTTTTTCTGAATCATTTAAATGGTTTCATTGTAAGATATCCCTTTGTCAACTATTTTTCAGTGGGAAAATAAAGGCTCAAAGGAATTTCTTTTCTTAAAGAAACAGAACTTAGAGCAGAATCAGAAATATGTCATGTTATATAACCATTTATGAAAAAAGAAACATGTTACCAATGATGACAAGATCACTTTTGTCAAGTTGGAACAGCATTGTTAATTCTTTGAGTTTTCTAGATGCATCAGGCATAAACTTGTGTGGACCATGGGGAAGTGTTACCTGTGGGGAAGCAGGGATACAGTGACAGAAGCATGGAATTTGGAGGCAGAAGACTAGGCTATAAGCTTTGTTGCTCCCACTTGCTCTCTATGTGATCGTGGAAAAATTATCCTCTCACCTACCTTGTGGTTTTGTTATGAGTGTCAAAGAAGATAATGCAGATGTGTAGAGTATTGTTTGAACAGTGAAGGAGTGAGATGTTTTCATTCCTGTAGAAGTAATATATTCTTGTGTGAACTGGAAAACTTGACATTCAAGTTTCACATTGGAGGTTTGGTCTTTCTTTAATTAGATATTATCAGATGGGAATATATGTATATATGTAGCTGATTCACTTTGTTGTAAAGCAGAAACTAACACACCATTGTAAAGCAATTATACTCCAATAAAGATGTTAAAAGATAGATATTATCAGAAAAAATTGTTTTGGTATGTATCTGTCTTTGGAAGTTTTACTTGTATAGCAGATTCTAAGTAATAAAACATCTGCCTATCAATAGCTATTTTTGTTTCAAGATAATTCACTGGGCTGCAAAATTCTATATAAAAGGCAACATGATATCCTTTGGTAGAGGGTTATGTTTCTATTTGTTTTCCATAGAAAAGACAGCAAGTATGTCTCTTTTTTTTTTTTTTGAAGAAAACACATGAAAAATAAGGTATAAATTACCCGTTGCCTTATTCATGTAATGGAAACTTTAACCCAAGTTTAATTATAAAAAAATGGTAAAGCGAATTTTGCTAATTAAAGACTGGCAGTTTGAGCGTATCCCAAGCAGGATCCTCCTGTGGATGGCTAGAGGAGGGAGGGGATGGCCCAGGGACTAGCATAGGGTCACTCAAACCACGTCAGACCAACTTTACTTCCAAACACTTGTGAGGGATGCTGTACAGGGAATCAAGTGTCATAAGGGTGGGTGTATTGCAAATTCTCTGATTTTATGGAATATTGACACAATGTGTGTCATTAGCTCATTCAGGTGTGACTCCATGAAGAAGTTAGGAAAGGTTGATTCCATGATCTTTGGGTTTTTTCTTCGGAAGGAAGGAACTGTTCAGTTAGGCTGAAGGTATTGCAGTATGGGAATCTGTGCAGCAGAAGATGGGCATCCAAACATCATAGAAAGCAAGGCGTCTTTCCCCACCCTTGGCTTCACCATCACTGAAACCTTGAGTTGGCAGAGACCTCATTTCATCCTTGGAAGAGGGCTTTATTTTATTTTGAACCCCCAGCTGCCTGGAGCAGTAAATAGCTTAAAGCTCATTGATGAGCTCTCTCTCTTTTTCTATTCCATAGAAGAATAAAAGGTTTTATATAAAGAACTCAAAACTCAATAATAAGGAAACAAACAACTTTAAAACTTTTTTTTGTGTGTGTGGTATGCGGGCCCCTCACTGCTGTGGCCTCTCCCGCTACGGAGCACAGGCTCCGGACGTGCAGGCCCAGCAGCCATGGCTCACAGGCCCAGCCGCTCTGCGGCATGTGGGATCTTCCCGGACCGGGGCACGAACCCATGTCCCTTGCATCGGCAGGCGGACTCTCAACCACTGCGCCACCAGGGAAGCCCGGAAACAAACAACTTTAAAAAAGGTGGGCAAAAGATTTGAATAGACCTGTCACCAAAGAAGATATACAGATGGCATATAAAAACATCTAAAGATTCTCAAAATCATTAGTTGTCAGGGAAATGCAAATTAAAACCACACTGAGCTACCATTATAACCTGTTAGAATGATTAAGTTAAAATACTGACAGTACCAAGTACTAAGGAGGATGCAGAGTGACTGGACCTCTCATACATTGCTGGTGGGAATGCAAATGGCACAACCACTTTGGAAAGCCATTTAGAAGTTTCTCATAAATGTACTGCTGGTTCATAGTGTAAATGTAAGTGTACGTTATGAACCAGCAGTCTAACTCCTGGGTATTCACCCAAAAGAAATGAAAACTTATACAATAATCTATACAGGAATGTTTATAGCAGCTTTATTCATAATAGTCCCAAATGAGAAACAACTCAAATGCCCATAACAGGTGAATAAATTGTGGTACATCCATTCAATGAAATACTACTCAGCAATAAAAAGGAATAAATCACTGATACACACAGCAACATGGATGCTGAGTGAAAGAAACTCAGTTGTGTTCGCTCAGTTACGCTGAGTGAAAGAAACCAGACAAAAAAGAGTGCACACTGTATGATTCAATTTATATAAAACCCTAGAAAATACAAACTAATCTATTGTAACAGAAATGGTTGCATGGGGATGGGGCCAGTGAGGGGTAAGAGGGAAGAATTACAAAGGTGAATCGGGAAACATCTGGGGGCTTCCACTGGTGGCGCAGTGGTTGAGGGTCCGCCTGCCGATGCAGGGGACACGGGTTCGTGTCCCGGTCCTGGAGGATCCCACATGCCACGGAGTGGCTGGGCCCATGAGCCATGGCCGCTGGGCCTGCGCGTCCAGAGCCTGTGCTCCGCAACAGGAGAGGCCACAACAGTGAGAGGCCCGCGTACTGCACAAAAAAAAAAAAAAAAAAGAATGTGCAATGAATTGTATGTCAATTGTAGTGACCTGTTTCATATATTTTAATTCCCCAAAATTAAAATTAGTTTATCACCAAGTCATCTCTATAGAAGAATTCTAGCTATTAATGCAGAAGTAATTGTAGAATTAGAAAGATCACCATTTTGCAATCTCCAATGAAATATAGGCCTACCTCTTTTATTGCTCTTTACTTTATTCTGTTTTGAAGATACTGCATTTTTTAAAAGAATTTGAAGATTTGTGGCGACCCTGCATCGAGCAGGTCTGTGGGTGACATTTTTCCAACAGCATTTACTTACTTTGTGTCTCTGTCACATTTTGGTAATTCTCACAATATTGCAAACTTTTTCATTATTATTATATTGTTATGATGATCTATCTTTGATATTACTATTGCAGAAAGATTACAACTCACTGAAGGCTCAGATTATGATTAGCATTTTTTAGCAATAAAGTATTTTTAAAATAAGGTGTGTACATTATTTTTTAGACACAATGCTATTGCACACTTAATAGACTATAGTATAGTGTAAATGTAACTTTCATATGTACTGGGAAACAAAAAAAATTTTTATGACTCACTTTATTGTGATATTCGCTTTATTGCGTTGGTCTGCAACTGAACCCGCAGTACCACAGAGGTATACCTGTAGTTTCTTTAGGCAGCGCTCGCCCTGCTGAAACCATTAGGATAAATGTTGCTGGGAACAGGTTAGATGGCTGTCGCCACTGAATCCACTGATCAATCTTAGCATCACTAAAAATAGAACAGCCACACATCATTATACATCTCCTGTAAGATGAAGTACATAGCACCGTCTTGAAGAATTCTTGCTAAAATAGTTGAATTTAAATAAAGTCAAAACCTTAGATCCAACATCCAGTTAATGGGAAATATAGGGGATAGAGAAACACCTTGCATGATACATACCTTGAGGAAGCAGTAGGGCACATCTGGAATGTAGGATATGCTGAGGACAGCGGACCTGGTTTCTTAAATATGCCCATAAGTTACCAAAGCATTGCCTATTACATAACATTTAAGAGCCATATCAAGTAGGATGTGTGGATCATGGATGGAAATTGATTTGAAAACAAAACAACCACTTGAAAAAGACTTTTTTGGGCAGTAGTCAGGGAAATTTGAATATGGACTGGGAATTAGATGATGCTAAGGGGTGACTGTTAATTTTGCTAGATGAGAGTATTGCAGTTTTTGCAGTTATGAACAGAAATATCCTTGTTTTAGCAATTATATATGAAATTATTTAGGTGTAAAATGATGCAGGAAATTTGCTTTAACATACTACAGAGTAAAGGAAAAAGGAAGGAAGAAAAAAAGAAATTGATGAAGTAAGTATGTTAAAATGTTGGTAATTTTTGCATCCAGAGGGTAGGTGGGCAGGTGGGGTTTATTTTACTGTTATTTTTCTTTTCTGTATGTTTGAAAACTTTCATAATAAAAATTCTTTATAACTATCTTTCTAGGAATTATGAAGACTATAAAATATAAGTAAATAGACACATAATTTTAGGAATAGATTACTGTGTGTTTTACATGCAAGAAACACCTGCTCATAAATTCAATTAAAAATGGTTTTATCTCCATTAAAAATTTCAGATCTGTCAACTGTCTATTTGCATTACAAAGAGGATTGTTCATTTATAAAATAGTTTACCATGGAATTCCATTACATGATTTAATTTCTGTGAGTCATCTTTTCTAAGTCCTCACAACTTAACTATTCTCTTTCTTCAGTCTCTTCTATTTTCCAGCCAAGTGTGCTGAATGCTTTCATGGCTCCAAAACTTTATGAAAGCTTGCTTCCCCTATCTGAAATGATTTTCTTCACTTAAAGCTTATTGTATTTATCAGGGTTCCCCAGAGAAACAGAACCTATAGGGTGGTGGTCTGTCTATCTGTCTGTCTATCTATCTATCTATCTATCTATCTGTGTACCGTCGATCTAAGGAATTTGTTATAAGGAATTGCCTCATAGGATTATGATCACTAAGAAGTTCTAAGATTTTCAGTCGGCAGACTGGGTATCCGGGAGAGCTAATGGTGTGAGTTCTAGTCCAAGAGCTGGTAGACTTAAGACCCAGGAGGAATGTGTAGACATTCTTCAAGTCCCAGCTTGAAGGCAGTCAGGCAGGAGGAGTTCCCTCTTAATCTTTTTGTTCTACTCAGGTCTTCAATTGATCGGTTGATGCTGACCCACCTTAGAGAGGGCAATCTGCTTTACTCAGTCCACTGATTCACCTGTTAACATCATCCCGAAACACCCTTATGGATGCACCCATGTTTGAACAAATATCTGGGCACCCTGTGACCCATTCAAGTTGACACAAAATTAACTGTCACACTTATTCATGCTTTAAGACCTAGCTCAAATACAAATTCTGTAGTAAAGCCTCCACATGTCTGTTTTATATAGACTTACAAGCCTGTATTTTACTCTAAGCTGTAAGTTCCTTAATGCAGAGGTTGTGTCTTATTTGTGTTCCGGTCGCTAGAGCCTAGTCTAGGACCTGGCATAGAACAGGTATCAATAAATGTCTGCTGAATAAATTAATACATGAGTGATTGCATCTGCAGTAGATTTGGGAGAAAGTCTACAAGTTAGAAAGTCCCAAATTTTAATGTTCTCAAGTTAGATATGACTCTAGTAAGATTCATATGGGTTTTAGGATTGATATAAGTAACCATGAAGGATGATGGTCTATTCAAAAGTAGACTAAATAAAAGCAAAATAATCAGTTCATTCTTAAAAACAATTCATGTATAGGTTTGAGATTATAGATATGAACAAGTTATTTATTACTCAACAGAATCTATTTGCATTTTGTTTTAGTCTAAGTTATAGTGAATTATTTTATCAAATTTTATATGAACTCCCAACAAACAGAAGTCCAGGACCTGATGGCTTCACAGGCAAATTCTATCAAACATTTAGAGAAGAGCTAACACCTATCTTTCTGAAACTGTTCCAAAAAATTACAGAGGAAGGAATACTCCCAAACTCATTCTATGAGGCCACCATCACCCTGATACCAAAACCAGACAAAGATACCACAGAAAAAGAAAATTACAGGCCAATATCACTGATGAACAAAATCAGTGCAAAAATCCTCAACAAAATACTAGCAATCCGAATCCAACAATACACTAAAAGGATAGTACACCAGGATCAAGTGGGATTTATCCCAGGGATGCAAGGATTTTTCGGTATCCGCAAATCAGTGTGATACACTACATGAACATATTGAAGAAAAAAACCCATATGATCATCCCAATAGATGCAGAAAAAGCTTTTGACAAAATTCAGCACCCATTTACGATAAAAACTCTCCAGAAAGTGGGCACAGAGGGAACCTACCTCAACATAATAAAGGCCATATATGACAAACCTGCAGCTAACATCATACTCAATGGTGAATAGCTGAAAGCATTTCCTCTAAGATCAGGAACAAGACAAGGATGTCCACTCTTGCCACTTTTATTCAACATAGTTTTGGAAGTCCTGGCTACAGGAATCAGAGAAGAAAAAAATAAATAAAAGGAATCCAAATTGGAAAAGAAGCAGCTAAACTGTCACTGTTTGCAGATGACATGATACTATACATAGAAGATCCTAAAGATGCTACCAGAAAACTGCTAGAGCTCATCAATGAATTTGGTAAAGTCTCAGGTTACAAAATTAATACACAGAAATCTGCTGCATTTCTATACACCACCAACAAAAGATCAGAAAGAGAAATTCAAGGAACAATCCCATTTACCATCACATCAAAAAGAATAAAATACCTAGGAATAAGGAGACAAGAGACCTGTGCTCCAAAAACTATAAGATGCTGATGAAAGAAATTGAAGACGACACTAACAGATGGAAAGATATACCATGTTTGTGGACTGGAAGAATCAATATTGTCAAAATGACTATATTACCCAAGGGAATCTACAGATTCAGTGCAATCCCTATCAAATTACCAATGGCATTTTTCACAGAACTAGAACAAAAAATCTTAAAATTTGTGTGGAGACACAAATTACCCCGAATAGCCAAAGCAATCTTGAGAAAGAAAAACGGAGCTGGAGGAATCAGACTCCCTGACTTCAGACTATACTACAAAGCTGTAGTCATTGGGACTTCCCTGGTGGTGCAGTGGTTATGAATCTGCCTGCCAATGCAGGGGACACAGGTTCGAGCTCTGGTCTGGGAAGATCCTACATGCCGCGGAGCAACTAAGCCCATGCCCCACAACTACTGAGCTCGCATGCGGCAACTACTGAAGCCTGCGCACCTAGAGCCTGTGCTTCACAACAGGAGAAGCCACCACAATGAGAAGCCCTCGCACTGCAACAAAGGGTAGCCCCTGCTCGCAGCAACTAGAGAAAGCCCACGTGCAGCAATGAAGACCCAACACAGCCAAAAATAAATTTAAAAATTAAAAAATAAATAAATAATTAAAAAAAACTATAGTCATCAAAGCAATATCTGGCCTCAAAAATAGAAATGTAGATCAGTGGAACAGGATACCAAGCACAGAAATAAACCCACGCACCTATGGCCAATTAATTTACGACAAAGGAGGCAAGACTACACAATGGTGGAAAGACAGTTTCTTCAACAAATGGTGCTGGGAAAACTGAGCAGCTACATGTAAAAAAATGAAATTAGATCATTGTTTAACACCATACACAATAATAAGCTCAAAATGGATTAAAGACCTAAATGTGAGACTGGATACTATAAAACTCCTAGAGGAAAACATAGGCAGAACACTCTGTGACATAAATCGCAGCAATATCTTTTTTGATCCATCTCCCAGAAGAATGGAAATAAAAACAAAAATAAACAAATGGGACCTAATAAAACTCAGAAGTTTTTGCACAGCAAAGGAGACCATAAACAAAACAAAAAGACATCCCACAGATTGGGAGAAAATATTTGCAAATGATGTGACCGATGAGGGATTAGTCTCCAAAATTTACAAACAGCTCATGAGGCTTAATATCATCAAAACAAACAACCCAATCAAAAAATGGGCAGAAGACCTAAATAGACACTTCTCCAAAGAAGACATACAGATGGCCAAGAAGCACATGAAAAGATGTTCAACATCGCCAATTATTAGAGAAATGCAAATCAAAACTACAATGAGATATCACCTCACACTGGTCAGAATGGCTATCAAAAAATCCACAAACAATAAATACTGGAGAGGGTGTGGAGAAAAGGGAACCTTCCTACACTGTTGGTGGGAATGTAAATTGATACAGCCACTATGGAGAACAGTATGGAAGTTCCTTAAAAAAATTAAAAATAGAGCTACCATATGACCCTGCAATCCCACTCCTGGGCATATATCTAGAGAAAAACATGGCCCCAAAGGATACATGCACCCCAGTGTTCATTACAGCACTGTTTACAATAGCCAAGACATGGGAGCAACCTAAATATCCATCAACAGAGGAATGGATAAAGAAGGTGTGGTGTGTGTGTGTGTGTGTGTGTGTATATATATATATATATATATATATATATATATGTATATATATGTATGTGTATATATATATATATATATGTATATATATACACACACACACACACACACACACACACACACACACACAATGGAATACTATCCAGCCATTAAAAAGAATGAAAGAATGCCATTTGCAGCAACATGGATGGACCTAGAGTTTGTCATACTGAGTGAAGTAAGTAAGACAGGAGAATGAGAAATACCGTGTGATATCCCTTATATGCGGAATCTAAAAAGAAATGATACAAATGAACCTATTTACAAAACAGAAACAGACTCACAGACTTAGAGAAGGAACTTGTGGTTACCGGGGGGAAAGGATAGTCAGGGAGTTGGGATCGACATGTACACACCGCTATATTTAAAATGGATAACCAACAAGGACCTACTCTGTAGCACAGGGAACTCTGCTCAATGTTATGTGGCAGCCTGGATGGGAGGGGAGTTTGGGGGAGAATGGATACATGTATATGTGTGGCTGAGTCCCTTTGCTGTGCACCTGAAGCTATCGCAACATTGTTAATCGTACTCCAATATAAAATAAAAAGTTAAAAAAAATTTTATATGAACATGGTTAAAAATCAAAATAAAATGAAAGTAAAATATAAAATAAATCAAAATAAAAATCAAAGCAATATTCCTTTTCCTTATTCTACTCTACCTTAAATCCTGCTCCCCAGAAGTCTGTACTTTATTTAGGCTGTTTCTTCTACTCCATGGGTTAAAATAGTACCTTTATACAGGCACACCTTGCTTTATTGCACTTGCTTTATTGTGCTTCATGGATACGCATTTTTTACAAATAGAATGTTTGTGGCAACCCTGCGTCAAGCAAATCTATTGGTGTCATTTTTCCAACAGCTTTTGCTCACATTGTGTCTCTGTGTCACAATTTGGTAATTCTTGCAATATTTCAAACTTTTTCATTATTATTATATTTGCTGTGATTTGTAATTTGTGATCAGTGATCTTTGATGTTACTGTTGTAATTGTTCTGGGGCACCATGAACCGTGCCCATACAAGATGGCAAACTTAATCAATAAATGTTGTGTGTGTTCTGACTGCTTCACCAACCAAACAACCCCTGTCTCTTTCCCTCTCTTCGGGCCTCCCTATTCTCTGAGACACAACAATATTGAAATTAGGCCAATTAATAACGGTACAGTGGCCTCTAAGTGTTCAAGTGAAAGGAAGAGGCAATGGATGAGGCACACTTCACTGTGGTCTTATTTTAAGAAATTGTCACGGCCACCCAGCCTTCAGCAGCCACCACCCTGATCAGTCAGCAGCCTTCACATCAAGGCAAGACCCTCCACCAGCAAAAAGATTAAGATGCACTGAAGGCTCAGATGATGGTTAGCGTTTTTTAGGAACAAAGTACTTTTAAATTAAGGTGTATACATTGTTTTTTCACAGAGTGCTATTGCCCACTTAATACTTAATAGCTAATTATTGCACACTTAATACTGCTGTTTCTTAATTTACCCATTTTAGATATTAATTCTACCCCCCCCCCCAGTAGTTGTACAGCATTGGGTAAGTAATCTAACTTTGCAGTGCCTCATTTTCAAGTTTTGTAAAAGGAAGAAAATAATATTATTTCATGTCACAACATTTCTGTAAGGACTAAATGTTACTAAATGTAAAGTACTTGTTATGTAATAAGAATCATGTAACTTTTAACTATAATGATGATAACAATGATAATTAGTATTATAAGCATCAATAATAGATGGGAACAGCCTTCTTATACCACCTTCCCCCTTCCCATCATCTCATCTTCCCTCATTCTTCCTATATAACTATATCATAATTTTTCAGTAAATCAACAGACACTATTATTATGACTATGTCAGTTTATTCTCAACGGAAGTAGATAATAAAACTGTGTACGTTAGGGTCCGTTTGCAGATAACACAAACTATTGAAATTACTTTAATCACAACCTGATAAAGAGGATTGGGGGCTGACAGTATGATCCCAGAGGCAACAGCTGGACTTAGCAGCTTCCTGTCTGTGGGTGAACCTGCATGAGCCTCGTGAGAGGAATCTGCTGGGCAGGAGGTGAAGGCTGGAGAGGGCAGCGCCCTGCAGGAGCCTGGTGAGGGGGGCTCAGGGGGACCTGGCAGAGGAGACCATTCCTCCTCTAGTGTCCTTCCCGTGCTCCCTAGTGACGAGGCTTAACATCATGTCATCTGGCAAAGGGGGATATTTACAGAGCCCACCTCCTTGATCACAGAGCGGGAAGGAAGGACAGATTTGGAGCTGAGGGGTAATGACTTAATAACTGCTACATCTATTAAACCCAGAAGCCTTCTAACATACTATTATGGTTCAATTCCAAATGCTAAGTCAAAGGCTTAGGTGCCTGTGTTGGGAGATGGGGAGCATGTTAGTTGTCTTCAAGTAAAGACCTGTCGCATGAAGTAGAATGTCATTATTATGTGTTGCTCAGAGGGAACAAAACTAGTGAAAGGTACAGGGAGGCTTATTTTGGCAGATTCCCTGAGGAACTCAGACACTTATCTCCAAGTGTTACAGTTATCCGGACACTAAGAATGAGGAAACACAGGTGATTCTCTGTGAAGTTGTGAGGGTTCAACCAGGGTAGGAGGTGGAGCCAGACTATCTCCAAGGTCTGTTGCAATCTGGAGAAGCCATGAACTTTTCAGGAGTACCTCTGTTACTAAAGTGAGGTGTGCTTGTATGCCTATCCATAAATACCCCCACTTATTTATCTGTCTGTGCATTATCCATCCATCTGTCCATCCATCCCTCCTCTTTTGAGTTGTTTAAAACTCAATGAAGTTATTTCACTCAGTCAAAACTCATTTGGGCCAACATTTATTGGTTTGCTTCTTCGGGCTATTACATTAATATTGGAATTAATCGACATTACATATAAATGCATTAGTTTCATTTGGTTTAACTAGTAGAATAATTTTTAATCGCTGTCTTTCTGTTCCAGGTGTCCTTTTTCTAAAAGTATCCTGTAATATGCCAAAAAGACAGGCGTAATATCAGCAGAATATTACTGTTACCAGAATAAAACCACCAATACCCAAAGCACTAAAATGAGAAAACACAACGTATTATACAATAAGCTGAATGACTCCAAGGTAATTCCACACTGAAGTTTCAGAAATGTAGCCTACAGTTGTCTAAGCGGAGGAGCTGCAGCCAAGGTCGAGGTCGTTGTTTGTCCCCCAGGCCTTATTTCCTTAGTTCACGCCTGGTCTGAGAGAGTTAATAGCATGATTTTACTGTTTGAAATTGGATGTGTTTTCTTTTCCGACATGTGGGACTTTTAAAGAGTTGGAGAGCTATGACAGACGAGATCATGGAAAGCTTTACCTTGGTAGGGCCTCTTCGTTGTTGAGTGGTGAAATAAGTAGTAATAATGATAATAGTAATAGCAGTGAGGGACAGAATTAGTATTCAAACCCAGACGTTTTGATTCCAGAGTCCCTGCTACTACCGTGCTATGACATCCCCTAATACGAGGGAAAATGTGTACGTGTGGGTGATGTGGGAAGTTTGGAGTCGGTCAGCTCTGTTGTTTGCAAGCTGTGTAACACTGAGCTGGAATCTGGGTTTGATTCATGAAGAAAGTAGGGCCCAGAGAATAAAGTGAATTGCCCAGCATCACACAGCCAGAGTTGCACATCTAGGATTAGAAATTAGATCTCTTACTTCACAACCTAGAACTTGGGTTTTGTTTTTGACCTACTTTTTCATTTTGTTGCATAGAAAATCATTCAGATAATTGCCCAGGAAAATCAAATTCCCCTGCTGCAAACCTGTTCTCAGAGTTTAGCCCCTTCTGGCTGTCAGATACCGGCAGTGTTTCTTTGTTGGTGCCTGTCCGGCCTCTCTGTCCGTGTCTTGGTCAGTGCAGCCACCATGTCTGTGGAGGAGATAGGAACGTGTGGAGGGTGTCCTCCACCTTGGTGCTTATGGATGGGCCTTTTTCTAATCGCTCACCCAAAGTAGTGGTTCCTGACTCTGCTTCATGCAGCAGCTGTTGGGGGCTCCATGGCTGGGGGCAGAGTCACAGTGAGTGCATGCCACCCCGTCCCGACAGTGAGGGTTGGTTAATCATATACAATCCACCAACAGTGGGCTGCCTTGTAACTGTTACAGGGCCCTTTCAATTTCTTGCAATTTCCTTTGTCTCAGCAGTTTTGGTTGCATCCTCAAAACTGTCAGGCTTCCTTGTTTCTGTAAGGACCTGACAATTCCGGCCTCACAATGCAGCTTAAATTGGACCAGCTGCTGCCTCAATGGAGCAGTCTGCCCATCTCTAAGGCATTAAGCCCAAAATTATTTCGAAAATTGAAGCCTTTGACTTGCTCTGGATTAATGTGATTAAGCAGGGCTTGCTTTAATTTGTAGCCATCTCTTCCTTTATTAATAACATCTCATCAATTGGAGCAGCACGTATGTATGCGAGACAACAGAAAGTTAGGTTGATTGCAATTTGTAAGAAAAGTCTTTCATGTTTCAGTAGCAACTGATACGAGGCTTTGGTTGTGGGCAGATTTAGATCTGCTTGTTATTCTTAATTTTTTATGGAAACCTAATAAGCAAATGAGCCCTCCCTCCTTCTCTCCCTTTGTCCCGATGCCCCTGAGGTCTACATTTGATTTACAGCTCCCTTTAAGTAATAAAGAAAGGATCTTTTTTTCATCTGAATTGTATCAGCTGGTGAAATCTGGAAGAAATATCCTTCAGGGTTAAGAAAGGTAGAATTAAAAGGGATTTGATTTTTTTCTTTGTAATTGAAAATGTATAACCAGTATGATGATTAAAAATAATCTGTTAGCTTTGCTAAATAACAAAGTATATACCTCATTACTTGAGACCTAGATTTTTATAATAACAGTGGTGAGTGATAGTAGAAGAAATTAAGGGCAGTGTTTTAAAAATGTCTTTAATAATTTTTTTAAGCTTAATGAAATTATTTTTATAAAATGTATCCTGGCCAACTTAAGATGGTCTGAATTCTAGGTCACATTTCTTGTCCCTATAGTATAATTTAGCTATTCGAAAGTGTAGTTCAAGTATTTTTCTGAGGTTAAGTTTGATCTTCCTTCTATGTTATCAGAACCAGGGAATCCAGGTGTCTGGGAGTCAGCAAACCTGGAGTTACTCCATTTTTTTCTCGCCAGAAAGCTGTGTTATGTTGGGAAAGTGACTCAACCTCCCTGTGCCTAAGTTTTCTCAGATATGAAATTAGGAAATTGAGGAGGAGGCTTTCTAAAATCCTGTCTAGTCCTATTACTCTATAGATCCAATTTCTAAGGTTTCTTCCCCTATTTAAAAAATAGGATTTACTGAGTTTGATTCCAGTGTAGTCTTCTTGCTTTTCCTCCTTTACAAAGTGTAAAGTATAAATGACCAACTTTACTGATATTTGTGTCAAATATGGTAATTTCTGGAAGTCAAAGAGCCTTGGATAACTCAGTATCATTGCATGTACTTTTTAAAAAATAAATTTATTTTGTTTTATTTATTTTGGGCTGTCTTGGGTCTTTGTTGCTGTGCACGGGCTTTCTCTAGTTGCGGCGAGTGGGGGCTACTCTTCGTTGCAGTGCATGGGCTTCTCATTGCGGTGGCTTCTCTTGTTATGGTGCTAGCACAGGCTCTAGGCGAGTGGGCTTCAGTAGTTGTGGCTCGTGGGCTCTAGAGCGCAGGCTCAGTAGCTGTGGCACACGGGCTTAGTTGCTCCGTGGCATGTGGGATCTTCCCAGACCAGGGCTCGAAACTGTGTCCCCTGCATTGGCAGGTGGATTCTTAACCATTGTGCCACCAGGGAAGCCCCTGAATGTACTTTTAATTGTATCTAAACCCCCAGATGTGTTCCTTCCCTGTGGTTTTCATTTCTTACACACATACGTCCAGGTTCTTGTGCCTTAGTCTGGTTTCATTTGAAGGTATATGTCTAAAACAATCTTTATTTTAAAAAACTTTAAAAATGTAAGAGGATTTAATACCTAGAGTCATCTTTCTTATAAATAAATGGTCATCTTATTTATACTTCTTTGGCTACTTACTGAGATAAATTTTGTTTGCATCAAGAACTCTTTAGATGGGCAATAAAAACTGTATCATGTGTAATACATACTGCGCTAGGGCCAAGTTCTAAACCCTCTTGCCATTTTTCCCTCTTATTTTGCCCAGTATTTTGCTATCCCTTGTAGCTTAGATGTTCACTGTCTCCTTTAATACTTAGCTATCAATTGAGTCACTCATTTGCTTATTCTTTAGATCTTACTTCCAGAAATGCTTTGTGGTAGTGCCCTGGACTGAAGGAGGCTGGGCCTGTGAGCCAGGTACAGCAGCGGGTAGCCTTGGTCTAAGAAGATGTGCTCAGAGCCCCAAAGGAATTCCACAGCACCCCTGCTTTTTGGCCTGGTTATGCTGCTATCTATGGGATTAGTCTACCGGCTATAACAAATAAACCCACAAAATATACAGTGGCTCAAACACAGATTTACTTCTTGTTCATGTAACAACTGACAGTGGGCCTTCCTGGTCAGTGGGCAGCTTTCCTCTTGTGGTGGTTCAGGGAGCCAGACAGCTTCCTGTCATTTGTGGCTCTGTTGTCCCCTCTGACCCTGTTGCCATCCACACCTACCAGATGGGCAGAGAGAGCGTGGAGAGGGCACCCCTGCAGCCGAGAGGCCATGGCTCAGAAATGGCACACATCACTTCTGCTCACGTTCTTCGCAGAACTCGATCACGTGGCCACACTGACTGCCAGGAAGTGCAGTGAAGGTGGTGGGCTTGTGAAGACTAGGAAGTACGTTTCTGGTGAAGAGCCTGCAGGATCTGCTGCAGTCCTGAGTTACTTTCAGCTCTACCTTCCTGCAGTTTTATGGGAACTCCTGGAAGAAAGTGCTGAAATGGCTATCACTTGGGAGTGCAGCTCTTTGTGGAGACTTAGGCGTCTCAGGTGGTCTTTTTAAGTTGATTTCAAAGGACCTAAGCATCTCCAAACCCTCTTCTGACTAGTTTGACTTCTGGCTTGGTCTTTGAACTTTATTTGAGCTCTGAGTCTTACTAGTGCCATTTGGGTAACAAACAGGGCAATTATGGTGGCCTTGTTGAGCATGTTGAGTAACCAGAACAGATTTTTGCCTTAAAGTAGAATTAAACATTTTTTTCCTTTGGTTGTTGAGGTTTTTTGTTTTCTAAACATAGGGCATTTGGGCCATTGATTATATGGGGATCCTGCTGTTGTTTTTCTTCTTATTTCCTACCATAATTTTTTCTAGGCGCTGCTACTAAATGGCTACATGATCTTGGGTATCTTTTTGAGCCACTGTGTCTTCATTAGTAAAAGTGGGGATACTAATTCTCACCTTGATGGATGGGGTGATGGTTAAAGAGTGCATTACATGTCTTCCATATAAACCACTCAATGTAACCCTGTTAAAAGAATTAATTAATATAAAACAGCTGTCTTTCCAGACGTGTGATGGGTAAAAATAGGAAAGAGTATAAGCATTCATTTAGAAATACACATCTTTAGAGGGTGAAGAAATCAGTCACATCAAAGCTACTTCCCACTGCGAACTCAGTTTAAGCATCTCCTCTTTTGGGCAACCTCCTCTGACTTCACAAGTTTGGGCTCAGTGCCTCCCCCCTGTGCTCTTACCCCAGCCTGTACATGCCCTCCTATTGAGCACTTGTCCACTCTATCATTACTGAGGTTTACCTCACTGACTCTCCCACTACATCAAATGCTTTCTATTTTCTGCTGTATCTCTGGGTCTAGAAAGGTTGAAATACACAAAATTGCCACTTTTTTAGTTAAAAAAAAAAAGGTTGGATATTAGCAATTTCATATGGTTGAACCTAATACATAGGAGGCATGAGATATTTTGTTGGCTATTGAGTGATGTGTGACACCTGAACGTGGGATCCGTACTACTTTTGAGTCTCGTGCTATATTTAGCATCTATTATGCTATCGTTGACATATAGGCTAATATATGATATAGTCCTTACTGTGTTTCTTTAGCTTTTTTAAGTACTGTCTGTGACTTAGCTTCTCAGGTGAACAAGTTCCTTTCTTTAAGGACAAGCTAGCATTTGGTTTATGGTGTATCTCCCAAAATGCCAAATAGTTGTGGACAAATGGTTGGCGCTTAATATTTTTGGATTTGTCTTGAAATTGCTTGATTTAAATTCGAGTTAAAGAATATAAGTCTCCTCATTGAGAAATGTTAAGTGGTTTAGCCATAATCCCAGAGTCTTTGACAGAACTAGCATTTGCACTCAGTGGCTAGTCTATTTCCATGATGGCACAGTTTGCCTTAGACTTGTTAAGAATGTCAGGATGATTTGACAGTATGTTTTCTTGCTCTAGGCTTTTTGTGTGTGTGTCATCAGGTTTCATGGGAAGAAACACCAAATTTGGAATCAGACCTGGTTTCAGATCCAGTTATGCCATTTATAGATGTGTGACCTTGGCACAGAAGATTAACTTTTTGCTATTTCGTTTGCTTCATTTGTAAAATGCCTGTTTCACACCATTGTTGTGAGGATTTAATGAGATCCAATATGTGGATTATTTAGGATACTTCTGGTGGCAAAGAAAACAGAAATCTCAACTAAAATTGGCTTAAAAATAGGAACATGTACTCTTTCTCATAGCTAGAAGTCAAGAAGTTCCAGGGTAATTGATTCAGTGGCTCAAAAAGAAATCATCAAGAATTCAGGTTCTTCCTGTCTTTCTACTCTGCCATTCTGAGCTTTGGCAGCACCCCTCATTGGTCCTGGATGGCTGCCACAATTTCATGCATCAAATCCTCAATTTCAGGATCCACTGTCAAGAAAAGGGGGTTACTGCTCCATTTTTGTGTCCTTTTTGTAAGGAGAAGAGTTTCCTAGAAGTGCTTCAGAAGACATCCCCTTAAATCTCTTTAGCTAGAATTGTTTCACGTGCCTGTGCCTAGACCAGTCACTGAAAAGGAATGCAATGGC
The DNA here is from genome assembly GCF_011762595.2 of Tursiops truncatus. NCBI lineage: Eukaryota > Metazoa > Chordata > Mammalia > Artiodactyla > Delphinidae > Tursiops > Tursiops truncatus. Next base: position 9,472,578 of record NC_047039.1, on the reverse strand, counting down.
CATAAGGAGTTAGAACAGTCAAAACTTACACCTGGTAAGTCAGAGGGGCCCAGCCTGCCCACAATTGCCTGACTGCCTGGCTCCTGAACCAACTTGGTATCCGATAAGCAAGATGTAGATAGTTGTTGGACAGACAAACAGTGTGTGCAATACCATGGGCCAGTGCTTGGCTAACCATAAAATATGATGTAAGTTCAAGTTTAGGATTATATTATTTAACTGGGTGGTTACTGGTGTGTATTTAAAACCCAGATGTGTTCCTTCCCTATGGTTTTCATTTCATACACACATAAGTCAAGGTTCTTGTTCCTTAATCCTGTTTCATTTGAAGGTATATGTCTAAAAATAACCTCTATAAAAAATAGAACCTCAAGAATGTAACAGAATTTTAATACTTAGGGACATCAATTTGGACAAAACTTGTGCTTTCTGGGATTTTGCAATAAGAATAAACAAGCAGCTGTATAGGTGTTTAGACAGTCCATTCAATTACATACAAAAGTAAACACAAAATAAAAATAAGATAAAACCTTTGTTATCATAAAGGCTGGGCTGATAAAAGAAGTGTTGCCATAAGATGATCAAATTTCTCTTACTCACTGTTGTAAACTTGATATAAGATATCGTTGGCTAATGGGAGAATGGCAGATTTTTAAAACACGTTTCTAAGTATTTCTATGTACATTTTTACTTTCTGAAAAAAGGAAACCATAAAAAAATCATGACTTTGTTTTACTGCAAAACAACTGTAAAACCAAACCTATAAATCAGACTTATAACTCATACAAGTTAACCCTCTTTGTCAGTCTTTCCCATCACTGAAGAATAAGTTATGTGCATTGTTAAAACACACGCATGTTATACAAAAATTCTTTCAACACTTGTTGAGTGCCATTCTATGGTACTTGTCAGCGTGGGTGCTCTGAGGGGTACAAAGGTCCCTATGACATAACTGTATTGTAATTCAAGAAGCTCATCATCTAGTAGAGCAGAGAAGATAATTCTAATTTAAGGTAAAAGGTGCTCAGCGGGCCCCAGAACAGATCCAGGTGGACAGCTCTGAGAGCTTGGAGGAGCAAGAGGTACTTTCTGGCTGGGACTCAGAAAGGTGTCATGCAGGAGCTGACAGTGGGCAGATTAAGAGGCCGGGAAAGAAGGTGAGTCCAGATTGAAGTCCCTGAGTGTGTGTGAGGAAAGTGTTAGGCCGGGAAAGAAGGTGAGTCCAGATTGAAGTCCCCGAGTGTGTGTGAGGAAAGTTGAGTAGAAGTGGAGGGAAAGGCTGGCAGGAAAGGAAGACTGAGGAAAGATCATATGGCTCACATGCAGCATAAACATAATAGTCTGGCATTGACTAATTCACCACAGATACTAAAATGTGTTTTAAAGTCGTCAAAGGATAATAAAAATCCATCAGCTGTCTTCAGTTTTCCCAAGTTTTTCCATGAACCCCAGCATAGTCAGGCTCCCAAAGCCTGTGTATTTAGAATTCAGTTTAAGGAGCATTCATTGATGATCTGCTGCATAGAAGGCACAGAACTTAGATGCTTGGGGTTCAAAGGCAAAATGTGATTCAGCTCCTGCGCTTATGAAGATTGGGTCCCAGGGTTTTCCCATCAGCTAATCCCAGGCTCCACCACCCCTGACTTCTAGGGTTCGTCTGAAACTTCTCCCTTCAGGAAACAGACTAATTCTTCTACCTTGTTACATGGGCAATAGGAAACAGCTACGCTCTCTGGGGATAAGTCATCCAGCCAAACAGTTTAGGGGGACTAGAGCTGCAGAGAACAAGAAGATGTGGAAAGCCACCCTGGCGTGTAGCCTTTGTCAGCCTGTAGCTGGCTTCTTCTCAGTCACTTCATCACTTCTACTGATAGAGTCCTCCATATTGTTACCAAGTCCAGGCTTGTACTGCTTGCTGCACGACAGGCCAGTAAATCAAGAGACGAGGTGTTGGAGCAAGGAATACGACTTTATTTGGAAAGCCAGCAGACCAAGAAGAAGGTGGACTAGTGTCCCAAAGAACCATCTTAGCCAAGTTAGAATTCAGGCTTCTTTTACTAAAAGGGGAGTGGGTGTGGTTAGTTGTTGCAGACGTCTTGGTGTCAGAATCTTTTGTTTTTGCATCTCTCAATGTAGGTCAGGTCACGATGTTCCTGTAAACCTTCAACAAGATAAATATTATTCTCTGTTTGTCAACTTTTAATCACTATATGAATGGAAAATTGTTATACCTTTAAAGATCAGAGCCTTGAGAATGGGCTATCCTGTGTTTTTCAGGTTATAGGCAACATTCTTAACTTGTAGCAAAAGCAATAGAATACAAAGGTTAAAGTAAAAGAAACAGTTCTAACATGGAGTCAGATTTGTTCTTCCCTATTACAATGTCATCTAGGGAAGTAAGCAACAGGAAAGTCAAGTGGAACTGGGTGTTAAATTCTACTCACCAGGGGAGTTCCCTGGTTGCCTAGTGGTTAGGATTTGGGGCTTTCACTGCTGTCGCCTGGGTTCAGTCCCTGGTCGGGGAACTGAGATCCCACAAGCCACACAGTGCGGCCAAAAAAAAAAATTCTACTCACCAATGTCAGCAGAGCCCCAGAACCTAGAACAGTGCAGGCAGTGCCAAGCCCCGCATTCTGTGGGGAGGTTTTAGACCATCTATATAGGGCATTCTGGGAAATTGTAAAATGCTTTATACCAGCGTTAGACAGAGGGGCTTAGAGTTGAGAGAGAGGATTTCTTGGGAGGAGTTGTTGGAGAATGAGGCATCCTCCCCTACCCAATACCTAAGGAAAGCCCATAAAGTGGATACTTTATTGTTACCTCAAGCCAAGCGAAGGGGGCCTCCAGGAGAGTACTGGGAGAATTTCACATCTGCTCCCAGAATCTGGGAAATATAAGGATTGGTGTGTAATTCCTGCCCGTGGAAGATAAAGGCTAATAAGACTGCGGCAGGAGCTACCTGGCCGAAACCCACAAAATTACCAGTGTGGAAAAGAAGCCTTAATTATCCATCTACCACATATAGAGATAACCCCAATAGCAGATGTATTAATTTCCTAGGGCCACCATAACAAAATGCATCCACTGGCTGGCTTAAACAACGAAAGGCAAAAGGGAATCTTGTTTCACTTCCTAGCAGAGACCCTCCAAGAGTCATTGAACAACCTCCAAGCCACCTTTTGGGTTTTATTATTTGCAAGGCTTCTGAAGAGTAGCTTTTAATAGAATAGGGAAAAAGAGGTTTGAATCATGGCCTCTGTAATGAAAATGATTATTTTCATTTCTAGATTGACACAGTATAACTTAAAAATTTAGTAGACTAGTAATTAACTTGTGTACTTGTATGCATAATTAAAGTTAAATGCCTAGGAGAGGTGTTTGGAATAACTTGCTCTTAAATGAAAAATAAAAGTTAATATCCATAGTTTCTTTTAATAAAAACAGATATAAGGCTGATGTTCTAGGGATATTATAGGTGTTCCTTTTAAAATAAAGTTAAATATATGACCCCTGAAAGGGATTATATAAAGTGAATTTAAATTACAAAGCCTAATAATAAAAGGAACCCATCACTCAAGAACTAGAACTTTACCAATAATGCGGTTGACTTTAGCATGCCCCTGCCCTTGCCCCCCAGTGCATCCCCAGGCCTTCTTTTTAGCATTGTCCGCTATCTGAACAATGGTGTTTATTGTTCCTTTGCTTTTCGTGGTAGTTTTGCCACAAGCTTGTGTATCCAAAAGCAATATATTATTTAGTTTTGCCTGTTTGGACCATTTTATAAGTGGTATCGTACTGTATGGATTCTTGCATGAATTATTTTTCTCAGTCAACAGTTTGTTCCTGAGATTCGTCCATATTGAGCCACACAGCTATAGTTCATCACTGTTTTTCTGCTGATGGTATGTCATTGTATGGCCATGCTGTAATTTATTTTTTCATTTTCCTATAGATGGGGATTAGGTTGTTTATATTATTTTCCTATTGTAAACAGTGCTGCTTTGCACATCCTTGCATGTCTCCAGGTACCTGCGTGTAAGAGTATCTCTAGGTTCCTTCTGGAATTTTGAATTGTAGAGAATCATAGTTTTTGATTTCCAAAGTAGGATGGGCCTATTTCAAGGTATAAAATTTTTGCCGATTCTGTGAGTATGAAATGGCGTCTTGTGATTTTAATTTGCATTTTGATTACTAATGTGATAGAAGTAATTTTCATATGTTTGTTGACTAATTGTATTTCTCTTCTGTGAAATGCCTATTTAGATCTTTTGCTAATTATCCTATTGAGATTTTTGGCTTTTTCCTTCTTGATTTTAAGGAATTCTTTATATATTTTGGATGCTAATCCTTTGACAGTTATATGTATAACAAATGTTTTTCTTGCCTTTGATGGCTTTTCTTTTTAAAATTCTTTATTGTGTCTTTTGATGAGAAGTTCTTAATTTTAATGTGGTGGAATTTATTTATCTTTTTCTTCATGGTTTGTGCATTTTGTATCTTGCGTAGATTAACCCAGGATTAATCCAGGATCCCCTCTGTTGGCTTCTAAAAGATAATAAAGGAGTTTTGCCTTTTACATTAAAAGTTTTAATGTAAATAGAATTGTTTTTTGTTTATTTTGCAAGGATCTGAATTTAGTTTTGTTTTTATGAATAATCAAGTGTTCGAGGGATCTATAATGTAACCTCTGTCATGTAGTAAGTTTTCATACTTGCCTGGGTCTCTTTCTGGGCTCATTGTTTTATTCCTTAGCTCTATTTTTCTGTCACTGCACCAATCCACTGTCTTAATTATTAATTACGTAATTGGTAAGACAAGTCTTTTCAACTAGTTTTTGAGGAGAGTCTTGGTTATCCTTAGCCCTTTGTTGAACTTCGATGAGAAATTCCTGGTCATGCTTTTGATTACATTTTGAGATAAACCTAAGTTAGCCATGAAGTTTTAGTTTTTTAATATATTGCTGGGTTCACTTTGCTGTTAATTTTGGTTTGGAGTTTGCATCTTGGTTCATGAATGAGATTGGCCTATAATTTTTAGTTTTTTTTATACTGTCCTTGTCTACTTTTAGTATCAAGTTATACCAACCTCACAGAATGTGTTAGGCAGTGTTCACCCTTTTTCTATTATTTTAAGAGTTTGTATAACGTTTGGATAATCTGTTTCTTGACTATTCTATAGAATTTACCTGTAAAGCCCTCCAGACCTCATGTTTCCCTTTTGTTAGGATTTTTTTTTTTAACTAACAATCCAGATTTTTAAATGATTATTGAAGAGAATTCAGTCTTTTTCTTTGTGGATCAGTTTTGGAAAGTTATATTTTCTAAGCAGTTTATTAGTATGGGGTTATTATAATGTTTTTCTCATCTTTTTAATGTTTGCTACATCAGTAGTTAGGGTCCCATTTTATTTATAATAGAATTTATTTGTGCTTTCTCTTTTTTCTTGATCAATTTTTGGCTTTGTGATCCTTTCTATTAAATGTTTATTTCATGTTTCATTAGTTTATGCTTCCCTCTTTTACTTCCTTTCTTCAAATATCTTTGTATTATTCTGTAGTTCTCTTTTTGGCTTGTTACTTTGTTCATTGATATTTTTACTTTTTGCTCCTTCCTTATAATATAATTGAATTAAAATTATAAGTATCCATCAAAGAACCACTTTTGCTGCCTCTCAATAGTTTTGATAGTAGTCTTTTCTTTATAATTTGGTTTTAAGTATTTAAATTTTTTTATTGTGATTCTTCTTTTTGAATTATTTTCAAAATTACTTTTTGATACTGCTATCTATTAGGTCCAAAAAGCATTTGTAACCCTCATACATTGCTGGAGGGAACGGAAAATGGTGCAGGGAAAATGGTCCCTTTGGAATATAGTCTGGCAGTTCATCAAAAGGTTAAACATAGAGTTACTATATAATCCAGCAGTCCTACTCCTAGATATATACTCAAGAGAAATGACAATGTATGTCCACACAAAAGCTTACGCATGAATGCTTATAGCAGCAGTATTTGGCTATCTTTAATAGCAAAAAGTGGAAACAACTCAAATGCCCATCAGTTGGTGAATGCATAAATAAAATGTGGTATATACATATAATGGAATATTAATTGGCAGTAAAAAAGAATGAAATACTGATACATGCAACAACATGGCTGACCTTGAAAACATTATCCCAAGTGAAAGAAGCTAGTCACAGAAGACTACATAGTGTATGACTCCATGTATTTGAAATGTCCAGAATATAGAAATCTACAGAGAGAGGAATAAACAGATTAGTGGATTCCTAGGATTGGAGGGGATGGAGGGTTGGGAGGATAAGAGTTAAAGGGTATGGAGTTTCTTTTTAGCATCATGAAAATGCTTTAAAATTGATTGTGGTGATGGGTGCCCAACTCTGTGAATATACTAAAACATATTGAATTGTACACTTTAAATGGTTGAATTGTACATTATGTGGATTTTTTTTTTTTTTCGGTACGCGGGCCTCTCACTTCTGTGGCCTCTCCCGTTGCGGAGCACAGGCTCCGGACGCGCAGGCTCAGCGGCCATGGCTCACTGGCCCAGCCGCTCCGCGGCACGTGGGATCTTCCCGGACCGGGGCACGAACCCGTGTCCCCTGCATCGGCAGGCGGACTCTCAACCACTGCGCCACCAGGGAAGCCCCATTATGTGGATTTTTATCTCAATAAAACTGTTACCAAAGAAGGAAGCATTTTCTACTGAAATCACCAATAAATTATAATAGCTCTTAACTAGCTTTTAAATTTGTATGTGCCAATTCTCATTCTCTCTCCCCCCCTCCGTCTCTTCCCTTCCTCCTCCTCCTCCTCTCCTTGGAAATGTTAAATAACAAAGTGTAACTTACTTATCAAAAAGGATAAACTTAATGAAAATTAATGAGGAACATTGACATGAACACAGTTTTCCAATTTCCACCCTCATGGACGATCGAATACTAAGAGACCGCGATGGTGCAACCTTGAGAATCTGGTGGTGCTGACTGACTAGCACAAAGGCTTAGACTATATGATTTTGAGAAAGCAGGATCTTGAAACAATACAATTGCAGAGAACATAGGAGCAAGTAGGCAATATGTAACACACCTTAGAAAATGCTGTAGATGAGAAACAGTCTTGAAGAGACGATTTCTGGCATGTGCCACAGGGGAAAATGGTATCAAATCTACACAATGACTGGATTGTATGGAGTGGCTCCTCTGTGGAGGATTTTACTTTATTCTCTGTGCCAGAAACCCTGACCCCTCCCCCGCCCGTCTGTGAAGTAGGAGCCTGCTTTATAAAGGGGCACTGATCAAGAAGATGGCCATTATCGAGCTGGGAGCCAAACATCTGAAGCTTATAACCAAGCACAATGGCCAAGGCTTCTTATCCACGTTTCTAATTATATTTTTTCCTGCTTTTAGATAAAGGGACAAAGAAATCTGGGACTGACTTTTCAGGTTTTTCAGGCTGCTCTGAAGCGTTCCTTTTTAAGGTAGAGGGATGTAGTTTTGTTTAATAGCAGTGCTGTGAATGGGGTGTGTTCTCCAAGGCTGTCCTCTTGTGTACAATAGCATGTGGATGTCAGAGATGCATTAGGAGATAAAATAATTCATTTGTTCTTTCTAATGAATAGTAATAATTTATAATTTGTACTAATCAAAAACCTTTCATCCACAACAACCAATAGGCTTTACAAACATTATCCTCTCACCAACCTCTGAAGCAAGTGTCTGGCAAGTACAATTATCCCTAATTTGCAGAAAGCCCAGGGTACAGAACATAGTGCAGAAATAGTTATTGATGTATCTTCAGCTTGAAATGTATATTTTGAAAGTCACTTTGAACTTATTTTCATTAGTTATTTTGGTGGTCAAGGAATATAATTTATACTAACCTACATAATGGATATCTACCAGGATGAAAACTATAAAATCCATGTATCCAGATGTTTTTTGATATTAACAAACTTAGAGAAGCTCATACTTTCCAGCCGCTTGGGGGATAGGTGTTCATTCTGTATCCCATTGGTGTCTAGCCCAGTCTCCGCAGCCCAGTTGTGTCTTCATGATGTGGGGCAGCCATGATGGCAGTACCTGAGGCAAAGCCTTCAGCTCATTCTAGTGTGTTTTCTGATCAGTGAGTGATGGGGAAGGTGGATGAGGGTGAACCCAGAAGAGTCCCCTCAATCACTGCCTCTGCCTCCAGACCATATCACCACCAAAACAGCCCACACAGGGCTGCTAAGTGAATCTTGAAATAATGCAGCTTCAGCAACTCTGTCTTGTCATAAAATTTGTACTCTTGATCCTGGAATTCAGGGTTCTCCATCAGAAATACAGAAAAGCAGATTGCCACCATATCTCTCACCACCTCCTCTCTGTAGTTTGTTGAGGAAAAAACTTGGATTTAGTTTGACTAACTTCCCACCATTCCCCCCCACAACACACACAGACACAAAATTGAGGTCAGAGATGACACTTAGAAAATGCATAGAACTTGCACACTGCTTTTGTATACAAAATGAGGGAAAATCCCATTCTTAGTTCCAGGAACTTCCTTAAACCTAGACCAGAAGACTTCCTTGAAAGCCCAGCCAGTTCAAATGATAGATGCAGACACATTGTATGTAATATATTCATATTATATATTGCACAAGTGCTTGTACTCACATGTGCACACACACAAACACCCACATACACACACACACACGCTCATACACACACTGCTTTCTCTTTGCTTAGTAAAGGTTTTTTACAGGAGTTTCTATTCCAATAAACCATGTGAGATGCATCCAGACATTCTCTTAGGTTCCAATGACACACAACGAATCTTACATCTTGTCATATAAAGACGCACGTGAGTATCTGCTGACTTCACAGCCGTCTCCGTGTTTGTCAGGAGGATATCTGGGCTCCTGTGGTGCTGGGACAGCTGAAGCCGCCCCTTCATGTGGATTACCAGTGTGGGCTGACTGTGGGTGTCCCAGGTTGCAATAGGACCCTAGGCTCCAGTTAGAATGAATATAGGAGAAATGTCTTATCCACTGCTTTTCTTGGATGATAATTAGTTAATTAGGAAAATTGGTTAAAGGGAGGGTGAATCATTTTTTTAAAAAAGTTTACAGAAACCTAAAATTCTTTCTTAGCTAAACGTACCTTGTGCCAACCTTTAGATTCGGGGTCCCTGTCTTCCTTTGGTGGTGGGTCCTCTCCCAGGAGTGCCTGCTTGTCTCTTTTCCCTAGTACAGTAGGTGTGGGGAAGAGTTCACACTCCGGGGCTAGACTCTTTAGTCTGTATTGCGAGTCTGCCCACTGCTGGTGTTGTGATCTTGGTGGTGCCATTTAACCACTGTGCCTAACTGTCCTCATCTTTAAAATGGGTATATTAATAGTACCTCCTTATTGGCTTGTCAGGAGGATTAAATAACTTAATATATGTAAACCGCTTAGAACCATGCCTCATACAGAGCAAGCTATAACTGTCCGCCATTGTTATTATTATCAATGATTTCTGATTTTGCCTTCTTTAAAATCAAGTGAGAACTTAAAGACAAGTGTGAAGCAGTCTGAGCACAGCATTTATCCGGATTTTAATGCTTTCCTTCCCAATCTTCTTTTTCTTTTTCTCTTTAATTATGGTAAAATAAATATAAGATAAAATTCACCAACTTAATTATTTTTAAGTGCACAGTTCAGCAGTATTCATTCACATTGTTGTGCAGCCATCACCACCATCCATCTTCAGGACTCTTTTCATTTTGCAAACCTGAAACTCTGTACCCACTGAACAACAACTCTCCATTCCTCACTTCCCCCTGCCCCCCAAAACCACCCTTCACAATCTTATGTAGTAGTTGTGCCCACACCCAATTTGTCGTATTTTTTTTTGGCCGTGCCACACAGCTTGTGGGATCTTAGTTCCCCGACCAGGGATTGAACTTGGCCCCTGGGCAGTGAGAGCACAGAGCCCTAACCACTGGACTGCCAGGGAATTCCCATAATTTGTTGTATTTTTGAACAACTTCCTTTTATTGAGTTTCCTAAAGCATTCAACTTAATTCTTAACAGAAATGACTATTTTCTTCTATATGTGATATTTAATGAAATTTTGTAATTACAGTGTAAGGTACAATTGGTCTAAACAGGGTTGGGAACAAAGGCAACTAACTTGGTAAGTGTATCCCTAAACTGGTGGGAGCAGAAGGGTGCATGTGTGCCAGAGAGAGCAGTGGGTGTTCTGGTGCTCTGGGCGCCGGCACCATGTTTGCCAGAAGAAATGGTGTGGATGACTCAACCTGGGCCATTTGATTGGTTTCCCTTCTCTGCACTATGGTGCTTGTGCATTTTCATCATCTGAAAAACACTCCTACTCAGCTCCGTATATCTAAATTGCACCCAGTTTTCAATGTCCAATTCAGCTGCACCTCCTCTGAGACCTCCCCTGTTCTCTTCCCTTCCAAACTCGGGAAGCTTACCTGTACTTCTCCAGTGGCACCTCGTACCTTCTATCTTGTGTTAGCGTTTGTGGGAGTCCTCCAGGAGCAGGCCCTGTATCACATGTCCGTGGATTTCTCACATCATCATTTTGTGCTGTGCATGTAGCCAAGACTCAGGCTTATGGTTATTGAGTTACTGCCTTACTGGGATGGGATGGAGAGAATGAGAAGAGGGAACGAAGTCCTGGAACATTTTATGGTTAACAAAGCCTGAGCACTGTGTGTGTGTGTGTGTGTGTGTGTGTGTAAAACCCTTCCAGTGTGCCTTTTTGGCTTGACTGTAACTACTTTGCAGGCAAAGAAGCTGAGACTCAGAGAAGTTATATAATTCATTCAATTCAAATAGTCTGACTGCATTGCAATTGTCGTTGGCACAGTGTCTCAGTGCTTCATTGTTGAAACCATTTGGTTTGTTCCATAAGGCACATCTCTGGGCACCTAAAGTAATTACTGGCTGTCGCCAAAGACCTGCTAATCAAGGCTAAAAGATTTCCAATATCAATCAAATTCCAGCCAAATTTGGATGTATAGGCAGCCATAGGCAGCCATCATTTAGTTACCCTTAGCCCCATGTTTATGTGAAAGAACTTGAGGTTATGGAGCCTTGGCTTAAACCTACTGCGCTTTGCCACCTACTGAGTGACCTTAATTCAGCACATAATTTGACCTCATTGAGTCTCAGTTTTCTCATTTGTAAAATGGACATATGATACATGGAGTTACTCTGAAGACTTAATAGATACCTAATGCATATGAAAGTGTTTCCTGATCTATAAAAGTATTGCCATTATCATCCACACTTACTGAGTAACCATTTATCTGAAGGTATAAAAAGCCCAGTGCAGAGTTTGGGTTAATGTGGAACAAGCTCCCTTAAGTCACAAATTAGGACTCTAGTATTAGTTATTATAGGATCCCCTTTGGGACATATGCCCTTTTAATCTGATGTGCTTGGTATTAGTGTCCTGGACTGATCAATTTTTTTGCTCAAGGCCTTGTTTCCCTTCACAGGTTAAAATAACTACAGGCAAAGGCATGTAGTCTAGATACATGCTCCCAATTTTTGTTTTGGATTGCCTGGATGTCTGACGAGTGTGAAGTTGCCTTTCAATGAGAGAGGCCTAGGGGTCAAGGGATGCTATTGTAGAGCTTAGTATTAAGAGCACTGGAGTCACGCTCTCCTCTGGGAAGTCTTCGCTGACTCTTCAAGGCTGGCCTTGGTGCTCCTCCCATGTGCTCCTGTGTACCTGAGCGTAGCCCACTCCTAGCAGTAACTGCTTTATCCTGTACATTCCAATTTACATGTTCCTCTGCTCTCCTGGCCTGTCTGCTCCTCTGGCCAGGAACGGTCTTATTCATTATTATTATTATTAGCTGCACCCGAGAGAGCACTCAGAGCCCATGCTAGCTTCTCTACAAATACTTGTTGAGGGAATCCCATCTCTGGTGGTTCTATTTCAAGCCCCATCCAGAAGTGGAAGTGAGGCAGGAGATATGGTAAGTTGTGTTGCCATTTTGGTTATACTGAATTAATTAGACCAGTGTTTCTCAACCTTTCAAAAATTATAGCCACCCTAGGGAGGCTTTTTAGCCATTTCTTTCTTTTTTTTTTTTGAACATCTTTATTGGTGCATAATGGCTTTACAATGGTGTGTTAGTTTCTGCTTTATAACAAAGTGAATCACCTATACATATACATATATCCCCATATCTCCTCCCTCTTGCATCTCCCTCCCACCCTCCCTATCCCACCCCTCTAGGTGATCACAAAGCACCGAGCTGATCTCCCTGTGCTATGTGGCTGCTTCCCACTTGCTATCTGTTTTACATTTGGTAGTGTATATATGTCCATGCCACTCTCTCACTTCGTCCCAGCTTACCCTTCCCCCTCCCCGTGTCCTCAAGTCCATTCTCTATGTCTGCGTCTTTATTCCTGTCCTGCCCCTAGGTTCTTCAGAACCATTTTCTTTTTCTTTTCAGATTCCATATGTATGTGTTAGCATATGGTATTTGTTTTTCTCTTTCTGACTTACTTCACTCTGTATGACAGACTGTAGGTCCATCCACCTCACTACAAATAGTTCAATTTCATTTCTTTTTATGGCTGAGTAATATTCCATTGTATATATGTGCCACATCTTCTTTATCCATTCATCTGTTGACGGACACTTAGATTGCTTCCATGTCCTGGCTATTGTAAATACTGCTGCAATAAAGTTATTAAAATAAAAAATGTAAAAAATTATTAAAAATAAAAAAGTAATAAAAAATAGAAAGAGAGAGCAACCAAACCAAAAAACAAATCCACCAATGATAGCAAGCGCTAAAAACTATACTAAAAAAAACAAAAATGGACAGACAGAACCCTAGGACAAATGGTAAAAGCAAAGCTATACAGACAAAATCACACAAAGAAGAATACACATACACACTCACCAAAGGAGAAAAAGAAAAAAAAATATATATATATATATAAACGAAGAGAGCAACCAAATCAATTATCAAATCTACCAGTGATAATAAGCTCTAAATACTAAACTAAGATAAACATAAAACCAGAAACAAATTAGATGCAGGAAGCAAACCCCAAGTTGATCCCTACAGTTGATCCCAAAGTCCACCACATCAATTTTGCAATGATTCGTTGTCTCTTCAGGTATTCCACAGATGCAGGGTACATCAGGTTGATTGTGGAGATTTAATCCGCTGCTCCTGAGGCTGCTGGGAGAGATTTCCCTTCTTCTTTGTTTGCACAGCTCCCGGGGTTCAGCTTTGGATTTGGCCCTGCTTCTGCTTGTAGGTCGCCTGAGGGCATCTGTTCCCTGCCCAGATGGGACGGGGTTCAAGTTGCAGCTGGTTAGGGGGCTCTGGCTCACTCAGGCCAGGGGGAGGGAGGGGTATGGAATGCGGGGTGTGCCTGTGGTGGCAGAGGCCGGCGTGACGTTGCAACAGCCTGAGGCGTGCCATGTGTTCTCCCGAGGAAGTTGTCCCTGGATCACAGGGCCCTGGTAGTGGCGGGCTGCACAGGCTCCCGGGAGGGGAGGTGTGGGTAGTGACCTGTGCTTGCACACAGGTGAAGGCCTTTCTTCTAAGGTGAAGAACAAGATAAGGAGGCCCACTCTTGCCACTTTTATGCAATATTGTATTGGAAGTCTGAACCAGAGCAATCAGACAAGAAAAACTAATAAAAGGAATCCAAGTTAGAAAGGAAGAAGTAAACTGTCACTATTTGTAAATGACATGCTCTTATATATAGAAAATCCTAAAGACTCCCTCAAAAAACTGTTAGAACTGATAAATGAATTCAGTCAAGTTGCAAGATAAAAAACTCAATACAGAAAAAGTGTTGCATTTCTATACACTAATAACAAACTATCAGAAACAGAAATAAAGAAAACAATCCCATTTACCATTGCATCAAAAAGAATAAAATACCTAGAAACAAATTTAACCAAGGAAGTGAAAGACTTGTATATTGAAAACTGTAAGATATTAATGAAAGAAATTAAAGAAGACACATAAAATAGATAAATGGGAAGATATTTCATGCCTGTGGATTGGAAGAAACAAAATTGTTTAACTGTCCATACTGCCCAAAGCAATCTGCAGATTCAGTGCAATCCCTATCAAAATTCCAATGGCATTTTTCAAAGAAATAGAACAAATCATCCTAAAATTTGTATGGAAGCACCAAAAAAAAAAAAAAAAAAAAAAACTTGAATACCCAACACAATCTTGAGAAAGAAGGGAAAAGCTGGAGGCATTATGATTTCTGATTTCAAACTATATTACAAAGCTATAGCAATTAAAACAGTATGGTATTGACATAAAAACATACACATAGATCAATTGACCAGAACAGAGCGCCCAGAAATAAACCCACACACATATGGTCAATTAGTTTATTTAAAAGGAGCCAAGAATGTACAGTGGGGAGAGGATAGTCTCTTCAATAAATGGTGTTGGGGAAACTGTACAGCCACAAGCAAAAGAATGAACCTGGACCACTGTCTTATACCACACCCATAAATAAACTCAAAATGGATTAAAGACTTGAACATAACGTGTGAAATCATAAAAGTCCTGGAAGTAAACATAAGGGAAAAGCTTCTTGGCATCAATTTTGGAAAAGATTTTTTGAATCTGATACCAAAATCAAAAGCAACAAAAGAAAAAATGAATAAGTGGGAATCCACCATACTCAAAACCTTCTGCACAACAAAGGAAGCCATCAACAAAATAAAAAGTCAACCTACTGAATGGGATAAAATATTTACAAACCATGTATCTGATAAGTGGCTAATATCCAAAACATATTGAAAAACTCATACAACTCAATAGCATGAAAACAAACAATGTGGTTAAAAAATGCACAGAAGATTTGAATAGACATTTTTCAAAAGAAGACATACAGATGGCCAACAGGTACATGAAAAGATGCTTAATATCCTTAATCACCAGGAAAATACAAATCAAAACCACAGTGAGATACTACCTCACACCTGTTAGAATGACTATTATCAAAAAGATAAGAAATACAAGTGTTGGTGAGGATGTGGGAAAAGGGAATCCTTGTGCACTGTTCGTGTGAATGTAAATTGGGAAGCCACTACAAAAAACAGTATGAAGTTTCCTCAAAAAATTAAAAATAGACCTACCATATGATCCAGCGATTCCACTCCTGACTATTTATCTGAAGAAAATGAAAACACGAGTTGAAAAAGATACACGCACCCTCCTGTTTGTTGAAGCATTATTTACAATAGACACAGGAACAACCTGAGTGTCCATTGATGGATGAATGGATAAAGAAAATGTGGTAGACATATACATAGAATATTATTCAGCCATTAAAAAGAGGGCTTCCCTGGTGGCGCAGTGGTTGAGAGTCCGCCTGCCGATGCAGGGGGCACGGGTTTGTGCCCCGGTCCGGGAAGATCCCACGTGCCGCGGAGCGGCTGGGCCCGTGAGCCACGGCCACTGAGCCTGTGCGTCCAGAGCCTGTACTTCGCAACGGGAGAGGCCACAACAGTGAGAGGCCCGCGTACCGCAAAACAAAAAAAAACAAAAAAAAACCACCAACAAACAAAATAAGTTCATAGATACAGAGAACAGAATGGTAGTGGCTGCCAGAGGCGGAGGTGGGGTGTGAGAGAAGTGGGTGAAGGGGGTCAACGGTAAACAGAAAAGAAAGAATATTAAAATTTATATACATTTCTAAAACCTTCTAGTGACCAATTACGAATCAATAGTTTTAACTGATATTTTATAATAGTGATACCAAATGCAGACAGACATGAGGTAATATTTAAAGCAATTGCAGGAAAAATCATGTGTTTGAACATATTTGACAATGTATTGAAAGGATTTTTATGTTTATTCATTCCTAAAGAGAAAGTTATACAGATCTAGTGTTTGGTGAGAAAGAGAGGGAGAGCAGGAGAGTGATCGCCGAGGGAAAGCAGTACATTCAAGCAGGTAGGGTTATCAGTTTCAATATAAATATCAAAGTGTATGTCTCATGCACTTTCCTCTGAGAAAAAAAAAGCAACTGTAATGTGGTTTGTGTGCAAAATGAATAGGCAATTATTATCTTTGGGTGACTTAAAGTAGCTCTTCTGGAAATTCTGCATAAGCAGCGGGAGTTAGCAGTGTTGACCTTCGTATAGGGGTGCCTTTGCTCATCCATGTTATTATGAGTTGAGTGTAGTTTTAGAATATGGAAAACTTACCTGAGTTGGTTTTAAAGATGCCTTCTGTTGTCATGATTTCAGGGGTTCTCCAGCTGTCTCTTCACTCTGACTTGGAACACTTAGAAAACCGTGGCAGCTTACCCAAAGAAACCTATCTTTTCTTGGGGAGCAGTCGATATTGTTCTATTTGTGTTAACTCAGATCCTGATTGTGTGAAAGCTTCTGGCTTTGCATAGTGAAGTTCTGTTATGACACGGCTTATCCTTAGTCATGTTACCCGATGCATGTTTGTATGCATGACACACAGTTGAGGCCAAAAAAACTGGAATGTTGAAGTTTGGAGCAGAGGTAGGTTTATTGCAGGACCGTGCAAGGAGAATGGGGGCTTGTGCCCCCCAAACCCTGAATTCCCTGAAGGGTTTCAGCAAAGCATTTTTAAAAGCAAGGTGTGTGTGGGGGGTGTGGCTGGTTGTTGCAGACTTCTTGGTGTCGGAATCCTTTGTTCTTGCAGCTGTCCACATGGGTCAGGTCATGATGTTCCTGTAAATCTCCAACAAGACACATGTTATTCTCTGTTCTGCCACTTTCAATCTCTATATGAATGGAAAAGTGTTACACCTTTAAAGGTCAGACCCTTGAGAATGGGCTATCCTGTATATTTCAGGCTATAGGCAACATTCTTAACTTGTAGCAAAAGCAATAGAATACAAAGGTTAAAGTAAAAGAAGCAGTTCTAACATGGAGTCAGATTTGTTCTTCCCTATTACAATAGTATATGGATATGGAAAGACTAGTTGTGCTATCATAGATTGGATTACTACCACTCAGTTCCTTTATGTCTGTTATTTAGGGCTTTCAACCATACTCCGAGATTGATGGGACAGGTGTTACTTCCCTCATTTTACAGGTGAGGAACTTGTGACTAGGAAAGGTTAACTGTGTGTCTGGCAGATTAGGCCCTCAAGTTCAGGTCTTCTGACTCCGGAGTCAGTGCCCAGTTAACTACCCCACAACATCCTACGCCTTCAGCCTTCTCAAGGGTCATTGTGGAGCAGTGAGTAGACCCCAAAAGGCACAGCCTGGACCTGTGAGTAGGAAGAGGTAGATTTGACTCCATAAAGATGGGACATTCCAACAACAGCAGGGACTGCTTCATGAAATCCTGTACAACCTATCACTTGAAATGGTCATCTGGATGTTGCAATGGGGTAAAACACAATATAGCATTTGGCTAGGTGACCTTTTGTGTCCCTTAAAATTCTGAGACTTTGTTAAAACAAAATCTACTGTCTGGTTTCCTCTCCCTTGTTACAGCCACGTATATATATGAAATGTCCAATTTCACGGTTCCCTTTCCTGGCTTTCCATCAGGGGTACCTGTCAAGCTTTGTGAGGATACATATGCCGAGGCCTGACCCCAGACCTCCTGTATCAGAATTCCGGCGTGGGGTGGAGTGGGAGGTGTGAGAGTATTTCTCCAAAAGTTGCACAAGTGATTCTAAGGTGTAGGGTTGTGAACCACTCTTCTTGTGTAGCCCACTAATGACAAGGTACAAGCAGGCCTCAGTTTGGATTTTTTTGGTATAATTTGTCAGCATCAAGGAGTCATAGCTTCTCAGTGTGCAGTACCGTTTTTAATAGTAATCAGGCCATTTAATAACACTGTGTTTGTTCTTTCGGCTGCAAGGATACCATGATCTCCACTTGGCAGGTTAGTTTTGCCGACATCTCATCATGCCTGCCTATCTCATGGTGGGGTGGGAGTTGGTGCTGGTCTAGGAAGTAGACATTGATCAACCCAACCACATAGGTCCTTTCATGTTCTGGAAAAAACAGTTCAAAGGGTGTGAGGGCCAGCCTCAATGATCAGCAGGTTGGATAGAGAAACTAGTGAGCTGCTCTCTCCTAGACTAGTTACCTACTAGTTAGCTTTGTAGCAGTAAGAAACGTCCAGTAGCATGAAGAATTAATGGTTGTAGGGTATTGTTTTCCTGAGGAATTTTCTTGATAAAGTACTCCACCGTGTTTATAGCACTTCTCTGAGAGAATAATCACCGAAGGATAAGACACCCCCTGCTGTGTCTCCCCATGGTAGACCAGAAAAAAAATTACAGTTGCTCTAACAGTATTTTTTTCTACTTTTCAATCAATAGGATGCTTTTTAAAGCTTACGTTTCTCTTTGGACACTTTAAGTGACGATGAGACAAAAGAAAAAAAAGCCAAGATAAAATGACAGTATAGACACTCCTCAAATCCTATAATGAACTCCACAGGGCATCCAATTTTGATGTATTAGGATTTTTTTTTATAATGAGTACATTGTTGGAAATCACATTTTCTATCTGCAGGAGCTGGAGATGAAACTGAGCTGACATCTTACCTCTTTGTAGTTAATTAGCAAGAGGAAAGTAGTGGTTTGAATCTTGTATGGGAAAGGGTGGTATTAGTCATCCACCTTTTCCCTTCAGACACCTGGATCTTCTTCTGTGCTTTTTGATTTGGTTTAATGGTTTGGCCTTGTTGGCTGGAAAAGATGAGGGAAATTGAAGAACAGTTATTATTTTAAAAAAAATAACTATAGCTCACTTCTCCCCTCCATCTTGCCTGTAGGAGAAATAAAATAGAGCACGTCTTTTTCCTCCAAAGAGCAGTTCTTTACCGGACTCACACTGTAAGCAGTGCTGGCGCTGCAAGAGTCTTCTGTTGTCACTGTATTAACATTTGTCACCTTTGAATCCCTAGCACTTAGCACAAGTACTGGAACTTAGGAAGCATTCAGGAAATGTTTATTAATTAATGAGTAAATAAAACATCGTGTTGACCCATATAGTAAGGTGTTCAAGTTGCATTAATTGTGTCTAATCCCTTTTTCCAGGTAGTAGCTCCGTCCGTCCGAAGATGTATGCTGAGGTTTACATAGAACTCAACGGTTGGGGACAGAGGCAGAGCAGGGCATGGAGGTATGTCTCCATTTAGGGGACTGGTCCTCTGTCAGGTGAGCACGTCTGGGGCTGGCACGGATGCTCATCCAGATGAAGGCTAAGTAAGTGGCAGAAGCATTTAGCACAAGACTCCTCTGACCTGAATGTGTTTATTAATGCCACATCATGGGCCTGGTCCTGGGGGTGACAGAGACGAGCCACTTTCCTGGTTCCTCCTCTCAAGGAGCCCACTTTGTACGTGGGAAGACTAAGCGAGCACTTGAAAACAGCCAGCACCCAAGTGTTACACTGTGTGTGACTGATCCCCAGTGCAGTAGGCATCCAGGGGGGCTGGATCAGTGGTGCTTGGTGGAGAAAGATCAGTTTTTTGAGTCCCCTCTGTGTGCTAATTGCTGGACCCTATCGGCTACATCCATCATCTCTTCATCACAACAACCTAGTGAGGGACCTCAGGGGACCTGACTCAGTCGAAGAGCCTGAATCTGAGCACAGTAGGTCTGACGGCATCCCGCCTGTGGTGCTTTCTCCCGTGCTTCGTGCCTCTCCTCAAGGTCTCATCCTCAGGCAGGGCTTCCTGGAGGAAGCAGCACCTCCAGGGACCTTGAGAGGAGGAGAGGGGCTTGGGTTGCAGGTGGCTGGAGCGAGGGCGCTGCAGGCTGTATGTGGGCGGGGCAAGAGGAGCTGGGGATTGATGTGGGGCTGTGGAGTGTCTCGGTCAGGGAGATGGCATGGGGAGATGAGGTTGCCACACCCCAGCTGTGCAGAGAGGGCCCGGTGGCCAGGAACTCCGGAGGGCAGAGGCCAGCTGTGAGCGGCACGGACGCGGGTGAGTTGTGCTCTGGCCAAGCCCAGTGCGGAAGCCAGACCCCGAGCGCGTGGCCCCGTGCCCCTCAGCCTGGGTGGAGCCCGGCCGTGTGGCTCTCAATGGGCAAGCTGTTGACTGTGAGGTGTGGGCCAGGGCTGGGCCTTGACCTAGAGAGGGGCGAGCAGGCCTCGAGGTCTCTCACTGCCCTGCAGAGACAGCAGAAGCCCGGCTCACGGCGGAGGGGCACCCACTTTGTGCAGCTTCTGCCCGGGGACCGGGTGCTGTCTCCACGGCCTCCCGCCCTCCGCCCCCACCCCCACCCCCACCCCCACCCCATTGCAGCAGCAAGGGCCCGGGCCCCGGCAGGTGTGCACGGTCTCGATCTCTCTCTGCTTTTGTCTTCTGCGTCCCGACCAAGCCCCCTCCCAGAAGGCAGGCTTCCGCTGCCCTGGCTTCCGCTCTTCCTCACACGCTGGGACCACGCAGGTCTCGGCTGCTCGGCTGGGTGGCCCTTGGGTCCCCCCCTAGACGAGCCCACCCCCAAGAGCCCCTCGTGGGCTCAAGCTGCCCTTGGTGCAGGTGGCCCTGCTCCTTCTCCTTCTGGAAATCTTGTGGCATCGGATCTGCCCACCCCGTTGGGGAGGAGCCACCACTTCTAGAGAGAGTTTGGAGTGTAGCTGTCACCTCCAGTCTCGCTCGCTCCGCTCAGCGTGCTAGCTGTGGGATGCTGGCCACCCATCACTGCTGCCCACCAACCTGCAGTCACTTGGCTCTGACCAGAGGGAGGTGACCTCCCTGGGTCCCAGCCCAGGGGGCAGTGGACGCTTCTGCTCGTCTCAGTTCGGCAGCTCTGTGCTGTCTCCTGGCTACACCGACTCTGAGGGACAGAGGTTCTCGTAGGAAGGAAATTGTCGACAGCCACAGTGTGGTAGGACACAGCTTCTCCAGGGAGGCAAGATCCCAGCCTCAGCTTCTGCTCCTGGAGCCCTGTTTCTGGAGGTTTCTTTTTACCCAAATTAAGCACCCTCTCATTAAACCCCTGTCCTTTTATTTCTGATTCTAAAGTGGGGACTCACACTTGAAAAACACAGTGTTTCTCTACCACCCTACACTTCATCAAAAGAGTGAGAATCTGGGTCCTTTATGGTGTGGACGAAGGCCAGACCACAGTCCCCACTGGGGTCAGAAGGTGCCGGCTGGGCCTGCACCTCAGCACCCGGTCAGTGGTTGTAGACACTTGACTGATATTTCTATCCGTCGAATGGATAAGTAAGATCAGAATTATCCACTTACAGAGACATGTGTTTTCTCCTGCAGTTTAGTCCTTATGGGGAGGGGTCCATGCTAAGGAAACATAAAAGGGTAACAACAATAGAAGCGTCACATTTGTGTATAGAGAGTTGGCATTTTCCCCAGAACTTTACCACATATGACCTCGTTTAATCTTTATGACTCTTCTGTCACAGAGGTTATTTTTTATTCCTATCTGAAATAGTAGGAGACCCTGGGTCACAGTCGAAAAAAGTGTTAAACTACTTGTTAGAACTATGGCTTAAGTTACTTCTAGTCACGTTAATTCTCATCTTTTCCCACTCCATCACAGCTGAGTAGAGTATAATTCTAATAATTCAGCTTATGATAAGACATAGAGACTTAGATTTCTGTGTGCCAGGCACGGTTCTGGCTCCCCATTTTGCAGATGAGGAAACCGTGGCATCAAGTGGTAAAGTAGATAAAGGGCCTTTGATAGTGGGCGTGGGCCCCCTAGGTAAGGCATGGCTCATAGCCAAGGAACTGTGATTTGAACCAGCGTCTTCCTCCCTCCCTGGCCCTGCCCAGGTCACGCAGCTGCCGAGTAGCAGAGCCAGAGCACTGCCCAGGCAGCCTGGCTCGAATGTGTGCTTCTCAGCAGAGTACAACACTGCCCCCTGCTATCGTCCCCCTGCCTTCCTGTCTCACCAGCTCCTGGCCTCTTTTCTGGTCTCATCTGCTGGGTAGGCCACCTCCCTGGTTTCTCTTCTTCTCCCCAGCCCACCGGTAGTAAAAACTAATCATGTTGACCTGGAAGAGTTGAAGATCGCATTTTCCCCATGGGATGGAACGCTGTCACACAGGTCTTTAAGAAATGGCTGATTTGTCTTGGGGTTCTCTTTAAAAACACCTGGTTCTGTGGATGACTTGGCTTCCACAAAGCTCTGGCTGACTCTAGATGTGTGATTTTTCTGCCCCCAGAACACTGCCATGTGTGGGTCTTCTGGGATGTTTTGTCTTGTAAGGAATGACTGACCGTAGCCTACCCCTCTGTGTTCCTTCACCTCCCTTTGGAGTCATGAGATAAAGTGACACGGGGGAAATGCTCAGAGAAGACATTCATCCTTTGCGTTTTTCCTTTCAAGGTATTTTTGAATGACAGTGTTAAAGCACCTATAACACTGCTGTGAACTGTTAACAAGGACATTTGCACATCACATCTATCATGCTGTTTGCACGATGTTATGTGAAGAAACAGCTCAAAGTATTTTTAAGATATAGCCTTTTATCTTCGGAAGCACCAGAAACTATTTGCAGATTGGTCTTGGGAATCAAATTAGCCTAACACATCGGTGAGTTCCTGGAGGTGTGGGCATTTCTGTAAGTGGTTCCTGGCCCCTTAAGCCTTCTGATCATTTGCACTGTGTATTTTTATACAGACTCTTGTACTTTGGAGAAATAAAATAAAGAAACTTAAAGGTGAGTTTGACAAGGGCTTCTCCACACTGTTTGTCAATGCAGATGGATCCTGAATTTTAATGGTAGTAGTTTCTTTTAAACAACCAAACCTCTTTAAACCTCTCCACAAATAATGTCAGTGCGCAGATTATGTCTAAAAGTGTGTGCTGGTGAGTGGAAATCTTTCCTGACCCCACACTGCAACCATGAAGGAAGAGCCTAATCCTGGAAAACAGTCTTGACAGCCTGGATGTCAGTTACCTCCATCTCATCTGGGCCACTGCCTGCGTGACATTTTGCTGTCACTTGATGACTTCGGGTGTCTACATTCAGGAGCCCAGCTTGGGGTCACAGAACGAGCCAGACCTTGCACCTCCAGTTGAAACCTGGTTGGCTGCCGCTTACCGGCTGTGGGATGTTATGTGAAAAAACTTGTGGAGAGGACTTGGTTTCCTCACCTGTAAAATGGGGATGGCATCCCTGTTGTGAAATTGTTGTGAGCAACATCTGTGCGCCCATGTTCATAGCAGCTTTATTCACAATAGCCAAAAGGTGGAAGCAGCCCAAATGTCCATTGACAGATAAATGGATAAACCAAATGGGGCACATACAAACAATGGAATGTGATTCAGCCTTAAAAAAGAAGGAAATTCTGACACGTGCTTCAGCGTGGGTGAATCTTGAGGACATTCTGCTGATGAAATGAGCCGGTCACAACAGGACAAATACAATACGATTCCACTGACATGAGGTGCCTAGAGGAGTCAAGTTCACAGAGACAGAAGGAGAATGGCAGTCACCTGGGGCTGGGGGAAGGTAGAATTGGGGAGTTAGTGTTTAGCGGATATGAAGTTTCGATTTTGTAAGATTAAAGAAAGTTCTGGAGATGGATGATGGTGATGGTAGCACAATGATGTGACTGTACTTAACGCCACTGAATTGTACACTTAAAAATAGTTAAGCTGGTAAGTTTTAGGTTGTGTGTATTTTACCTCAGTAGAGAAAAATTGGAAAAAAGAATTACGAGCATTGAAGAACACCCAGTAGGTAAAGTGCCTGCCATATTATCAGTGTTCAGTAACTAGTAGCAGCTTTTACTAGGGTTTGGGATTATAACTAATGGTTGCGTGATATCTCATCATGTGGCTGTACCGTAATTTGTTTCTTTTTTGTTTGACTTTTGGATTTCTTATGGTACTCCACCATTGTAGCAATGATGGAATGGATTTTCGTATTTGTGTATGTCTTTTCTATTGTTTGGGGTTTATATCTTTGAGGTTGATTTCCTGGGTCACTTAATCAAGGTTAAGTGAATTAATCTTAGTCTTTGGGGCTCTTGCTTCTTATGCCCATAGAGTTTCAGAAGGGTGCTGTCATTTTCAGTGTCACCACCCAGGTAAGGGCGCCGGCCTCACAGTGTCCTCATCAGCACTAGGCACAATTTGAAGCAGTTTTGCAAAATGAAATGAGTAAGAGATGGTGTTTTAATGTTTAATATACATTTGTTTGCTTTTATTTGATCACTGGAAATGTTGAGAACTTTTCATGCCTGGATCTACATTTATTTTTTCCAATGTGTATTGCCTGTTTACATCTTTTGCCTATATTTCTAGTGTGGTTTCAGTGCTTTTCTTATCAAATTTTTTTTGTCATGTTTGTAACATATTGTTGCCATTTTTAATATTCAGACAGTCTTACTAGTTATGTAGTTAAATCATTCATTTAAACATTTCAAAACACAATTATAAGATTTTAAAGTAGATCAAAAATGGTTTTGCAATAACATGGTTATTATACTTAATGAATCTTCTTTCCATAATTCCCTTATCATTCTTTTAATACCTATTAGCATAAAATCTGTTTAGATGTTAACTTACATGACTATAGTATTTGAATTAAAATTATGTAGGCTGACCAATTAAGAATAAAATATTAATAACCCAATATAAAGAAGACATAACAAAAATTAGAGAAAATAAAAAATTAAAATTATTAATAAGCATGACATTTTTTACCTCACTAATAATTAAATTCATTAAAAATAAAATGATAGGATATTATCTTCCATCTATAAATTTGGTAGGGATTAACAACATTGTGATGGTGACTGAGGCTGACCCTCAGATGTGCTGCCGACGGGGAGAGAAAATTGGGTCAACTTTAATGAATAGCAGTTTAGCGCAAGGTATCAAGTATCTTTAAAATGTTCATAAACATTGATTTAGAAAATTCCCATATATAACTAAGGCTAGAGGCAGCCTCAAAAATGTAGAAAACATATTTATATTCATAGATAAAAATAGGATTCAGTACAAATGCCCAGTGACAGGGAATGATTGAATAAGTGATAGTACGGCCATCTTTGGAGTGTTATATAGTCATTATAAATGGTATTTCCTAAAAATTTCAGTGATATGGGAAAACACTCACGATATGCTGGTAAGTGGAAAAAGCATGATGCAGTGATTACAGTAAAACAAACTGTGTGTCACAGTGCGAGTTTGTGTGTGTTTTGTGTAGGTATGTGTCTCGTACATATCTAGAAAGAAGTGCGTAAAAAGTATTGATAGTACTTATGTGGTAAGAGTATGGGGGATTTTTATTTTCTTTTCTATATTTCTGCACATTTTTTAAGCTTCATATTGTTTGCAAATCATCGTTTCTACAATCAGAAATTTTAACTGCTAAGGAAGACTAAAGATAATAAGTAGATCTCTCTCCTTTTCTGGATTCATGTTCCCTTTGCTCTCTTCGCTTTGATATATTGGACAGAACCCTGGACAAGAAGTCAGAAGGTGTTTTTTCAGGTTATGGTCCAGAAATTTGCTAGCTATATGACCTTGGGAAAATCTAACTCATATGTACCTGTTTGCCAGTTTGTAAAATGGGGATTTCTACCTTCCCAGCGTGTACCATTGGAGGGTTTAAGAATTAAGGTGAGATTACCAACATAGGGGAAAACACCTCTGCAAACTAAGATGCAAGTTCAAAGGATTCCCCAAACCACTGGGAGGTCTGATAATTTGTTAGAAGGACTCACGCAAGTCCAGAGCTGTTATCCTCACAGTTATAGCTGATTACAGGAAAAGGATACAGCTCAAAGTCAACTAAAGGAAGAGTCACATAGGTGGAGTCTGGAAGGATTCCAGTGCAAAGCCTCTGTGTCATCTCCCATGCAGTCAGGATATGTTACCCTCCTGGCCTCCATGTGTGACAATATGCAGAGTATTGCCAACCAGGAAGCTCTCCCAAGCTTTGGTGTCCAGAATTTTTAACTGGGGCTTCGTTACATAGGTAGGATTGATTGATTGCCCACATGGTTGAACTCAGGCTCTCGGTCAACCGATACTGTGTTACCCAAAGCCGCCACCCTCAGTCACATGGTTGGTCTTTCCGACATGGCAGCCTCTACCCTAGGACTGTTGGCAGCCCTACCCTGAGATTCAGTGTGGCTAGCCCCACCCTAAGAGTATAGGCGTGGCCTCTCTAAATGAGGACACTCCTATCGGGTATGACCTAGATTACGTACCAGAGCCAAGGCAGAGGCCAGCTACCTGTTTGGGCAAGGCTAAGTTCTTTACTACACACGAGGTGACGGAAAGAGATGGAGAACAAATTTAAACACAGAGATGATGTTAGTATGGAGGGGTCTATTATTTACCATATGTTCTAACATTGTAAGATAAGAGAGGGCATGAATTCCACAGGTGCAAGTGGTCTGCAAGTACCCGCTTCCCTGATCCTTAGAACCTTGGGGACCACCTTTGAGAAGGGAGTGTGCTAACAGTGGGGGCTGCAGAGAGGCTTTTGCTACAGTAGTTGTTTACCACAGAGACGAATTAGGCTGAGAAAACACTTACCGTCCTGCTGGGTATATGAATCTGACCCTCGCCTCAGTGTTAACAGCACAGCAAAT
Organism: Tursiops truncatus; assembly: GCF_011762595.2. Lineage (NCBI taxonomy): Eukaryota > Metazoa > Chordata > Mammalia > Artiodactyla > Delphinidae > Tursiops > Tursiops truncatus. The sequence continues at coordinate 9,446,016 of NC_047039.1, read as the reverse complement.
ATGTCTCTCTGTTAACGAATATATCTAATGTGAACGAGTTATAAGCCTGTTTTTTTCTTGGGTTTCTCTACCTGGCACCATCTCCCTCTGTAGTGCAGCTGAGCTTACTATGTACAGAGAGGAGGGGGGTGATAAAAATAAATTGGCTCGTTCCCCTTGCAGAGTTTCAAATCTCTAGCACCATGTCAGGTTGGATCCATAAGGTTTCATAAGAGTGAGATTAGAAAAATGAAAACCTGAGTTTATTTTCTCATGGAATTAAAACAAAATTAGAACACAATGAAGAGGAATCATCATCCTCAGGAAACTTGCTCGAGGACAACCGTGTGCTTTTATGGAAAAAGAACCAGCGACAGAGACTTAGGATGAAAGCATTAAAGTACGATTGTGCTCCCACCCTGCCTTCAGAGGGAAGAATTTCAGCCTTTGTCTAGTGGTTTTTTGGAAACAAATAACTTGTCATAAATTGATGTTGTCAGTAAATTTGGGTTGTACGTTCTGTTTCTTTCAAGGAAGAACTGGCCACGCAGAAGTAGTCCGAGTGGTATACCAGCCAGAACGCATCAGCTTTGAGGAGCTGCTCAAGGTCTTCTGGGAGAATCACGACCCGACCCAAGGTAGATGAGTGAGCCAGTATTTAATTATCTTACTAATTACAGCTGGGATAATTAGTGTTTGAACTGCATGGAAGAGATGAACCTTGAAATCACACAGGAGCTCAAGAATATGATTGCAGACATTTATTGACGGAGACGGGGAGGGGCTGGGGAGAAAGAGGGCGAGAGAATAAAGGCACAGCCACCGTCTGCGCCCCTCCCCCCTTTACAGCTGTCAGGGGTGGGAAAATTCCCACAGAGAAAGACACCAGACAATAGAGACTCCTTCACCTTTGATTATTGCATTATTCCTCCTTAATGCAGTCTTTTGTCTACAAAATTAAAGTGTCTTTCTAGCAGCTCCAAAGTTTTCCTGATTTATGGTTCCTTTATTTCCCTGAATTTATTTAGCCTTTCTCATCTTTTGACATTATGAGCCATTTTTTTTCCTTTTAAATGTCTGTGGGTGATTTAAAGAAAAAAAGAACATAAAGGTAAAATGCAGTATTCAGTGGTTCTACAATGCTTGGGTTATTTAAATATTTCATTTGTCTTCTTCGGAATTTATTATATGAGATATTAATATATTCGGGCTGTAAACAATGGTGGTCAGGAATTTTATCTGAATGCACACACAAGCAAAAATCTCCTGTTGGCAAATATCATTGTAATATTCAGTAATGGAGTAATCTCCGGATTTCATCTTAACAGCCTTACAAGCACTGCTTTGCCAGTGTGATGATCTGATACTATGAGGCTTATGGACTGAAAAGTCCTGTATATCCGATGTGATTTTCATTTAGCAATCGGTCTATTTAACGGAAATATTTTCCCTTTGGTGTCAGATTTTGGGGGAGTGGGTACGCCATGTTGGCTATTTCCTGATGAATGGATGTGTTTTTCCAAATGTGCATTGTGCTTTGGGGTGGGACCTTACCAAGACCCCAGCAGCATAGGTTGGTGAGTCCTGAGTTCTGGCTCCACTTAATGCCAGGGTGGTTTGCCAGAGGGCAAAGGTCAGAGCTAAGGCAAGAACAGCAAAATGATCAACGAGCCAGGGTCAGGCAGGTCCAGGATCCAGGTACATCCAGCAGGGTGGGTAAAGGCCACGAAGGAGGCCAGGAGCAGGCTCTCCATGACAGTGAAGTCTGGTTGACATGGGGAGATGAGTCCCTGGTGGGAGAGCAGTGAGGTATGGGGCAGGGGAGGTACAGAACTGCTAGGGCAAGAGTACTATCATCGGAAGGTTCTGATGCCACCCCCGTTTGGACTACTGGACTGTCACATCGTATGAGAACGGCAAGCCTAATGGCTTAGACACGCATGGCTCAAAGGGAAACTGACTGGTGAGCATCATAAGTAAGGGTCGTGACAGCCAGGAACTCATGCTGGGAAGCCTTTGGTCCAGATGGAGCAGCCATTCAGCCTCTTGGCTCTCAAAGCTGAGGGTCAGGCAGGATGCTGAGGGCTCCAAAGTTCTAAGTGGAGACACCTATCAGGAGCCCAGGCAAACCTGAAGTCATGGAGGAGACAGGCTCCCCACAGGCCCACAAGGCTGGGTATGTGGCCTTGGCCTGGCCACCCGTAATGCCGTGTCCTGATACAACCACCTTATGCTTGACCCCCGCAACATTTCAAAGAGGGTGAAGTCTGTCATCCACTTCTCTCTCCTTACTTCTCTTAATGTCTTACCCATTTTATCACATCTTTACTAGCACACCTCAGTTATTAGGCCACGAGTTCTGGCCCCTGAATCTCAGGGGAATTCCACCTTCAAAAGAACTTTAGGAGAACCTCTTGTTCTCCCCATCCCATGGATCAGACTTGTCTCAACTTTGCCTCAGTCCTCTTTGAAATTCTTGGTTTACTATCTGTGTTAATTTGCTAAGGCTGCCATCATAAAGTATCACAGGCTGGGTGGCTTAAACAACAGAAATTAGTTTTCTCACAGTCCTGGAGGCTGGGAGTCTGAGTCGAAGGCATTGGCAGGGTTGGTTTCATCTTGGCTTGCCGATGGCTGTCTTTTCCTCATACAGTCTTCCCTCTGTGTGTGTCTGTGTCCTGATCTCCTCTTTGTATAAGAACGCCAGTCACATTGGATTAGGGGCCACCCAAATTACTTCATTTAATCTTGATCTTTAAAGTCTCTATCTCCAAATGAAGTTACACTCTGAAGTATTGGAGGTTAGGGCTTCAACATGTGAAGTGTGGGGAGGGGTGGGACACACTTCAGCCCATAACACTGTCCAATAATGTAACCGGTTGATGTGCTGTTCTTCCAGAGGTATTTTTTTTTCCTAACAAGGTGTTCACAGGCTCATAGACTGGACGAGACTTTAGAGGTCATCTGGTTCAATTCTATGAGTCAGAAGATGAAGTTGGTAATGATGGAATGATGGGGGTCACGGACAATGGGACTGGAATGTCGAGTGACCTATTTTTTACACTGGTATTTTGGACAAATTATACATGTAGGAGGAGGGTTTTTCTACCCTTGTGTATATTTGTTTCTGCTTAGAGTAGTGCTTCATGTAATATATACAATCACACATATTAAATCACAAGATATCTGATCTTCCCGCATTATTATTAGAATTACTTTTTTAGATAGTTCAGTGCAATGGGCCATGGTAACAATCTTTTTCTGCCTTGTAGGGTTTCCTAGGACCCTTCTGGAAATAGGGCCAATGGAGTGATCATATGATCCAGTCCTGATCAATCAGTATCTTTTTCTGTTGTCAACAATGTTTGATCCAAAGAACAGGCATGTGACCCAAGCAGAACCAGCTAGAGTCCTTCCCTGGGACTGTTGTATGTTCTCAGTTTGTTGCAGCTGCTGGGGTGGGTGCTCTGTATGGGGAATGACGTGCCCACCAGAGAAGCAAGGGAGGAAGATGAGCAGATGGGAGGAGAAAACCCTCAGGAGGCTCTGAGGCCCTGAGGCTCCTCATTCCTGCAGCTCTTCCTTCAATTCTGAGAGCTCTCCTGTGAGCTCTTCAAGCTAGGAGAGCTACTAGGTATTCCCTTCCTTTTTTTAACTTGAGCTGGTTTGTTGGCTCTCTATTACTTCCAACAACAACAAAAACCCTAACTAATCCACTTAACTCAATTTAAACAATGAGCATTATACTCGATCATTATATTCAGTAACTGTTAGTTAACCGTGTTCATCTGGCTCCATAAATCAGAGGTCTGAAGCCATTTGAATGGTTTTATCATTGACTCAGACACCGAGGAGCGGACACTAGAAATTGTTTCTTCAAGACCTGTTGGAGGTTCCTTGGTAATTCAGAATTAGGATTTAGGATTTGGGACATATGGCCTGAGAACATATCAGATGCCTTTTCAATATTTCTGAAGTATTGTGAAAGACAAGCATTCATTAATGACATTTATTTTTGCCAGGTATTCTGCTAAGTGGTGCTAGATCACTAAGTGGTCTGGAATAAGCAGCAGTAACATTTTGGTTAACACACAGGGAAGATACATTTCTATAGGAAGAAAATAGTTAAATCCCAATAAACTGAGATCAAATGAGCATTCACATAAATGTGTATAAGATCACAGACGAAAATGTTAACCTGAAATAATTAAAACAAGTATTGGTTAACCCTGGGAGATTAAAAGCAAAAATATAAGTTCATAAGAAGTCTGGTATCAATGGATCTAATATTTCCAGGGAACTCTGAAGGTCTAAAACGTGTAGTCATGTAATTTTTCTGAGGTAAGAATTTGAAGTCCACTTGCTAAAGGATGGGCATGCGGCAGGAGATAGCTGAGCTGCAGGTGAACTTGGCCATCTGAACACAACTTCTTCATTCTCTACCTGAAGTCACATGATGACTCTTATCACATTTCACAGTGAAAAGTGGCCCAGAAAAGAAAAGCATCCAGTAGGGCAGGTGGGGGAAGTAGAGGCGTGTAAGACTGATTACTCTTACTCAGAAGATGGACGTTTGTAAGGACAGAAGCATGTTGGCTTTGGTGGGGACTCTGGTCTGTGAAGCAGTCCATTGTAGGTTCTTTTCAGAAACAAGAGTGAGTGATTCCTCCACCTGCTTGAAGAATGCTCTTACCTGTACCAGAATTACTTATCAACAAAAAGACAAAACTTAAGGAAAAGTTGAGATGACATTGATCTTTGATGTGGTGATAGGCCCACCCCGGACACACACGATTCTCAGCAGCAGTAGGCCTCAAGAGAAATGCATTTTAATTAGCACGTTGAAAGGCTTTACTGCCTTGTTTATAAAGTTATGAAGGATTTGCAGGGGCCACTAAAAATCTTCAGTTATAATTTACTTCACTTTGTGGGAGAAGCAATATCCTTGAGTGGTATTAGCAAATGCGGGATCTTCACAGTATAGACCAGACAGAGAAAATCCTGCACGTTCTTCCCTGCTTCAGGCTACTAAAGCAGCTCTCACAGTATCCGTCCCAGTGGAAAGGAGGAACTCCCCATGGTCCACCAGTTTGAAGGGAGCAGAGCTGGTAAGAGCCATCAGAAAGTGTGGGCTTTTAAAGTGACAGGGGGCCCAAGACCCGTTATTCCACAGCCAACAGGCAGTGAGTCCTGAGAGAGTACTGCTCCGTGGATTCGCTTCAGGTGAAGTTTACAGATGACTGGCCAGTAAACGGAATAGTCTTTTCTCTGAATTTACCACGAAACCTCTGCTTTTGCCGAAGCATTCAGATACCACTGTTTGAGCTAATGCGTCCTCTTCTGGCTTTGTCTTACTCACGGGACAAATACAGTTCCTCCAGCCTCCTAAGGATAGCGTGCCCCTTCCTGACCGTGTGGTCCCCAAACTCCCCCGGTCTCCAGATAGATGGCAGAGCCCGGCATTTAGATTTGGGTTCTGGCTCCAGAAGGACCTCTTCCCAACCTCATGACCTTGACCAAGATACTTACGCAGTCTGGAACTCTGTTTTCTCATCTACAAAAAAGGGGTAGTAATATCTATCCTTGGGTTGTCGTAAGAATGAAATGAAATTATGTGAAAATCACTTGAAAACGTCAAGAACCATGCAGGTGGCCGCTTTGTCGTTGTGTTCTTCTCAACACAACAATACAGCTTCACCCGTTTTATTTAGTTATTTTTATATCCGTGATTTCTGTGGGAAAATATTTACCCTCTGCTTACTAAAGGGTGGGTTTTCTACCCACAAAGGTTCTTTCGTACTTCCTGCTAGTTGGAAAGATTTCAACTGTTTGTGTTCTCGTTCTATGATGAAACTGCTGGCGGTGATGGTGATGAGGTTAGTGGGCAGAAACCTCCTCGCGTTTGCTGCTCACACAGTGCTCAGAAGAACCAGATAAGATCCCAGCGTCTGATGCTTGCTCTGTAGCCCTGTACCTAGCATGCTCTGTGCATGAATTCCGTCGTTTCGGTCCTCCTATTCCTGCCGGAGGAGGCAGGGCCCAGACCCTGTACCTTGAGCCAAGCCACAAGCACACAAGTGCACAGTGTGGAGACTCAGCTTTGCCTCACTTGATCCCATAAACCTGACTTCTCGATTCCAACCTGTTTCACTCTCCTCGATCCTGGGGAAAGGACAGCAGCACCATTTAGGAAGCACCCCTTACGGGCCAGTCTTAGTGGTAGATGCTTTATACCTATCATTTCATTTAACCCTTACCATAATCTTATGAATTGGGGTTCACTGTCTTCGCTTAACAGAAGAGAAGAAATGAGGTTCCAGAAGACTGACAGTCTTGCTTGATGTTGTTGGCAATATTTGGACACAGCTCTGACTAAAGCCCGAATCTATTTTCTTTCCCCTACACCAGAGGGGTCCATGCTTCTTGACTAGGAGGACCTCTTCTAAAGATAAACATTTTTCAGGATCCCCCATGTGATATAGTTGTGCCCTTAGTAACCTTTTTAAAGCAAATATATGAAAATGCTACTGCAAATTTAATCACTTTAAACTGAATGCCTGTTTTATTAACTAGCACAATGTCACGTACCTCTGGAAAATGGAAATGCCTACATGCATAACGCATTCCACAGCCTCTAGGCCATGCCTGCTGCACAGTTGGATTTGTGGACCTCTAGTAGTAGCTCCCGGCCTTCCCAGGGGCTGGGGCCGCAGGTGGGGAACTGCTCTGGTTAGTGGTGGCCTTTCTGCAGAGGCCTTCTGGCTGAGACTGTGAGCTGACCCCAATATCAGTTTCCCTACTTCTGAAGGATTGGAATTTTAGCTGGATGTGCAACCACCAATAAAGACTAAATTTCACAGACTCCTTATGACGAAGTATAGCCACATGTCTGAATTCTGACTACCAGAACATGAGTACCAGTGATGGGGTCAAATTCGGTACACTTAGAGGAAAGGCCATTCTCCTCTTCCTTCGTCCTTCCCGCAAGTTACTTGTGGATGCAGGGATGAACGGTCTTAGACCACAGGGGTGGAGACCTCACCCTTGTAACTGAGGAGCTACAAGATCGAAGGCTCCAGAGTCAGTATCCCAGGCTGGACTCTTTATGTAAGAACTTCTTTAAGCTGTTGTTATTTTGGTTCATTCTAGGCCTTCTTTTCTTTTTCTTTTTTTTTTTTCTTACAACAGCTGAACTAATCCTTACTAAAATTGCTTTCAACTGTAAGCTGTTGATGAACTCCCAGTCACTCCTCTGAAGATCTTAATTAAAGTGCTTCCTTAATTAAAACAGCTTTAATCAAATCTGATAAGAGTATGGACTCTGGGGTTAGAGGATATGGCTTTAACCAGGCCTGCCACATACTAGCCATGTGGCCTGGGGAGGTTACGTCACTCACCGCCTCCTTTCTGTCTGTCTCTGCCTAACCGCTGGGTCGTGGCTCTCATTACTCTCATCTGGCTGCCACAATCGCCTCCTAACTGGCCTTGCCCCTTTCCCAATCCAGTACCCAGAATGATCCGTCAAAAACACTAAACAAAAGTATGTCCCTCTGCTGCCTTTTCTTTGGGCTGCTACACACTCAGCTGTACCATGGCAGCCCGGCCTGGGATCAGCTGACTGGCGCCTCCTGTTCCAGCCTCAGGTCCTGCCCTCCCGCACCGCATGTCTGCGTCGTGGCCTGCATTTGCCCCATTCCTGGAAGACACAGGTGCTCCCTTGCTGGGCCCATACCCACTGCTCCATCTGCCCACAGCTGTTGGCGTGATTGGCTCCTTCCTTTCCTTCAGCTTAAAGAGTCACGTCCTCAGAGAGGTTTTCGCTGACCCGCCCTAACTAAAGGAGGCTCTCCAGCCCTCCTCCCGGCTTTTGCCATCACTGCTCTCTCTTTTCTTCCTAACACTTATCACAGGGTGGACTGATTTGTCTGTTTATTGTTTATTAACTGTCTCCTCTTCTAGAAAGTAAGCTTCATATGAAATATTTTTTCATTGAACAAATGAATGAACGAACCTCAGTTTTCCCATCTGTAAAACGGTTCCTCTCCCATCAGTGTCCGTCAAGATGTATGAAGGAATGTAGTCTGTTGTGCAGAGCCCCGTGCCGGGCACAGAATAAGCATGTCATCTATAATAGCCACCATCCTCATCCTGCCCGTGTAAGAGCCATTTCACCACCTCCCATTTGTGGGCCTTGCTCTCTCTTGAACCCCAGTATTTCTCCATTTCTTTCCCTCTCATTTTCCCCATCTTATGTTTTGAATACGCTTGATCATTTCCTATGCTTGGTTCATACCCTTCATCCTCAATCCAGTGCTCAGCATCCCTTTCCCTCCCACATGCCCCCTCCACCCTCCCACAGGGAGCTCCCAGGTGTCTCAGAAGCTTCATCTGGCTGTCCCCATGGGCCACACTGTCTCTGATGTTGGTTTCATGGAGCCCTAGGACCACACACCCTGGCTTGCTGCCTCACCCTCAGAGCCAAGAGTAGGGGATTAATGTGGTTCCTCAGCCCGTGGTTGAGACTAGAGACCCCAAGGACTCTTCTCCGTTCGGTGTCCGTGGACCACACATCCCCCTCCCAGCACAGCCCTGCACTCACTGTGCAGCATCGCTAGAGGTGCGTGGTTCCCTGAGAATCTGCGGTGGGGCTGGTCCGCTCCAACTTTAGCAGGTTTGCTTCATAGCCTCTTTCCAGGTGCACCATAGAGAAGCCAGTGCCTGGTGCTGTCTATCGGGGAATATTAATTGAAGAGAGAAAAATCCTCTTTTCCTTCTGTTTCTCATCAAGTTGGCAATTAAGTGCTGGTGTTCATATATTTGAACTGCCAAATTAATATCTGAACTTCGTTGTGCTGACCCTTTTAAGTTGGTCTTTTAAAATAAGTCACCAGTTTTGAAGGACTATCCTTTTTTTAGCCCACGTACAAGGAATCTATCATCTGCAAATAATTAGACAGTGGGAATTATATTGTATTGCTAATGAGCAGATGTGCATACTTATAGTGGAGGAACAGCTGCACACATACAAAATGCAAAAAAGTCCCAAACCCAGCATTATGAATTCTGAAAGAGATTTCATTCTTTTAAGAATTTCAGAAACAGGAAAAAAAGAAACAAAGAATTTAACTGATATTTTTCTTTATTAATTGTTCTTTCAGTCATACTTTTCCTTGCATAACATTATCATATATGTACACAGTATCTTTGCTATTTGCAAATGTGCTATTTGCACTTTCAAATCCCTCTCTCATATAATACTATGGAGCTTATATTTAACATTTTTCCTCTGCCTTTCTAGTGCTTTAAGGGTTTGGTGCCTCCAGACTCAATGACAGACTCCTACTGGGTATTTACTCTGGGCTGGGCATGATGCTAAGTTCTTATGTGTATGTGATCCCATTTGATCCTTGAAGTAACCCGTGAGTAGGTGGTCTTAAACCCATTTTACAGATGAACAGACAGGCCCAGAGAGGTGAAGTGATTTTCCATGAGCCAGTTAGTGCTTTATTGTCAGAGCTGGGATTTGGACCTAAAAGTTCAATTTCAAACCTTGTGTTATTTCCATTGTATGGTACGTCATCCTACATTGTTATAGGATGCTATCAGCCAACAGAAAACACAACCACACCGTAACTGGAAACAGCAGCACATTATCCAATGAAGAGTATCTGTCCTAACAAGCTCCTTGTAATACATATTACAATTTTATAACCTGTTAAGGATTTTCAAGATTAAGAAGTTCAAATAGGCTTTTTTTAGGCTATAAATCAAAATTTATTTGTAATGGATAGTGTGGTGGCAGAAGTTAGGAATGCTAATATCTTTTGGCAGCCTATACCAAGGGCAGGTATCCAAGAATTTCTTTTGAAAGATGTGATTAGGGTCAGTAAGTTCAAACAGGCTTTTGAGAACTTTTAGCCAGGAAGAATTCCACATATTTGAGATAGGAGAGTTTAGATCATTTAAACTTTGCTGATCAATTCCTGAAATAATATAAAATCAATAAGGAGAAATGAAGTCAGAAGAATTACATTACTTCACATAAAAGAGTATTAAATTAGATAAGAGAAAAAAATCAGAGCTGATAACATTGGCAGGAACTAGAATTTCCAGGTTCTTAAATGGCAGGCTAGGCTATTCAGATCACCTTCTCATCAAAAGCAACTCAAAATGTTGGATAAGACATGAAAACATATTAAAAGCATCACATCAAAATGCCGACAAAAAAATTAGGAATTACCATGTAAAATTGAAGGGAACAGGGCTTCCCTGGTGGCGCAGTGGTTGAGAGTCCGCCTGCCGATGCAGGGGACACGGGTTCGTGCCCCGGTCTGGGAAGATCCCACATGCGGCGGAGCGGCTGGGCCCATGGGCCGCTGAGCCTGCACGTCCGGAGCCTGTGCTCCGCAACGGGAGAGGCCACAACAGTGAGAGGCCCGTGTACCGCAAAAACAAAAACAAACAAACAAAACAATTGAAGGGAACACAGGAATCCAGACTGGTAAACAGGGGACTAAAACACCTTTGCTCTAGGGAATTTGCCAGTTCCAGAAGAGTTGAGTCTTAAGGACCTTATTAAGGGTATAGAGACTGTGACCAATGCAATTAAAGCACTTGATCTAATGGACATATATAAAACACTGTACCCTACACCTTCTTAATCACACATGGAAATGTACTAAGCCATAGAGTCTCAATATGTTGTAGAGGGACTAAAATCATAGAGATTATGTTTCTCTTATCATAATGTGATTATGCTGGAAATCAATAGCAAAAAGATATGTAGAAAATCCTTTTATGTTAGAATAGAAGAAATTTTATGATTTTCTATGGATCAAAGATAAGCCATAATGGAAATCAGAAAATATTATGAACTGACTGGTAATTAAAATACTACACTTCAAAACTTATAGGACATGGCTAAAGCCGTTCTTAGAAGGAAATACAGAGCCTTAAATTCTTACATTAGAGGTGGTGAAAGACAGAGCTCAGCATCCATCTCAAGAACTTAGAAAGTCGGCAACAACATAAACCAAACAATGAAGAAGAAAGAAATAAGAACAGAAGTAAATGGAATAGGAAATAGAACAGTAGTAGAGAGGATAAAGGAAGCCAGAAATTGATATTTCAAAATGGCTAATAAAATTGATAAAACATTGGTTAGTTGATCAAGGCAAAAATGAGGTCACAAATACCCATTATTGGGAAGAAAAAATGGGATATCACTGCAGATAGGCAACTTTACGTCAATACATTTGAAAAGTTAGATAATTAGATAAGACAGAGTCCTTAAAAATATAACAAAACTGGGAATTCCCTGGCAGTCCAAAGCACCGGGTAGGACTCGGTGCTTTCACTGCCGTGGCCTGTGTTCAATTCCTGGTTGGGGAACTAAGATCCTGCAAGCTGTGTGGCATGGCCAAAAACGAAACAAAACTGAATAGACCTATAATCATTAAGAAATTGAATCAGTATTTTAAAAGCATCTCATAAAAATAACTCAGCTGCAGTTTTTTTGTTGTGTTATTTTTGTGGATCTTTAAAGCTGATTCTCATGTTTATTTGGAAAGGCAAAAGTTTAAGAAAAGCAGAGACCCTCTTGGATAAGAACAAGAGGATGGGAGGATTTGTTCTTCCGGATATCAAGATTTATTATAAAGCACATACTACCCAAAGCAATCTACAGATTAAATGCAATCCCTATCAAAATACCTGTGATATTTTTCACAGATCTAGAACAAATAATCTTAAAATTTATATGGAAGCACAAAAGACCCCAAATTGCCAGAGCAAACAATCTGGAGAAAAAAGAACAAACCTGGAGGTATCGTGGTCCCTGACTTCAGACTATAACACAAAACTACAGGAATCAAAGCAGCATGGTGCTGGCACAAAAATAGACACACGGATAAATGGAACAGGACAGAAAGCCCAGAATAAACCCATGCACCTATGGTCAATTAAGCTGTGACAAAGGAGGCAAGAATGTAGAATGGAGAAAAGACAGTCTTCAGTAAGTGGTGCTGGGAACACTGGACAGCTACATGTAGAACAGTGAGATTAGAACACTCCCTAACACCACATACAAAAATAAACTCAAAATGGATTAAAGACCTAAATGTAAGACCTGAAACCATATAACTCCTAGAAGAGAGCATAGGCAGAACACTCTTTGACATAAATTGTAGCAATTTTTTTTTGATCTGTCTCCTAAGGCAAAAGAAATAAAAGCAAAAATAAACAAATGGAACCTAATTAAACTTAAAAGCTTTTACACAGTAGAGGAAACCATTGACAGAATGAAAAGACAACCTACTGAATGGGAGAAAATATTTGCAAATGATGTGACTGATAAGGGGTTAATATCTAAAATATATAAACAGCTCATACAACTCAATATTGATAAACAAACAATCCAATTAAAAAATAAGCAGAAGACCTGAATAGACATTTTTCCAAAGAAGGTATACAGGTAGCTAACAGGCACATGAAAGATACACAACATTGCTAATTGTTAGAGAAATGCAAATCAAAACTGCAGTGAGGTGCCACCTCACACCTGTCAGAATGACTGACATCAAAAAGTCTACACATAAATGTTGGCTAGGATGTGGAGAAAAGGGAGCCCTTGTACACTGTTGGTGGGAATGTAAATTGGTGCAGCCACTATGGAAAACAGTATGGAAGTTCCTCAAAAAACTAAAAATAGAACTACCATATGATCCAGCAGTTCCACTCTTGTATGTGTATCTGACAAAAATGAAAACACTAACTCAAAAAGATACATGCACCCCAGTGTTCATAGCAGCGCTATTTACAATAGCTAAGATACAGAAGCAACCCAAGTGTCCATCAACGGATGAATGGATAGAGAAGTTGTGGTGTATATATATATATATATATATATATATATACACACACAATGGAATATATATATATATATATATATATATATATACACAATGGAATATTACTCAGCCATAAAAATGATATTCTTCCATTTGCAACAATATGGATGGACCTAGAGGGTATTTTATGCTTAGTGAAATAAGTCAGACAGAGAAAGACAAATACTTCATGTTTTCACCTATGTGTGGAATCTAAAAAATAGCACAAACAAATGTATATAACAAAACAAAAACAGACTCTCAGATATAGAGAACAAACTAGTGCTTACCAGTGGGGAGAGGGGAGGAGGGGGGCAAGATAGGGGTATGGGATTGAGAGTATAAACTATTATGTATAAAATAAATAAGCAACAAGGATATATTGTACAACACAGGGCAATATAGTAATTATTTTGTAATTTTATTTTTTTTAACTTTGGAAAGTTGATATTTCATTTTAAAAAATGTTTTATTAAAGTATAGTTGATTTACAAAGTTGTGTTAGTTTCAGGTGTACAGCAAAGTGATTCAGTTATACATATACATATATCCACTCTTTTTAAGATTCTTTTCCCTATAGGTCACTACAGAGAATTGAGTAGCGTTCCCTGAGCTATACAGTAGGTCCTTATTAGTTACATATTTTATATATAGTAGTTTAAATGAAGTATAGTCTATAAAAAATATTGAATCACTATGCTGTACACCTGAAATTAATATATTATAAATCAACCATTATTCAATAAAAATAAGTTTAAAAAGAAAATCTAAAATATTGTAAGAAGAGTGAAAAAAAGAAGTAAATTCCAAGTAGATTACAGACCTAAATTGTGAAAACAAAACTACAAAACTTCAAGTAGATAATATCATTATGATCTTGGGTTTGAGAAGCATTTCTTAAACAAGATACATAAAGCACTAACCATAAGGGAAACTATTTGATAAATTTAACTATATTAAAATCACAACTTTTGTTCATCAAAAAAATCATAAAGAAAATGTAAGGATAGGAAGATTATATTTGCCAAAGTATTAATATCCAAGATATATAAAAAGTAGATTTTAAAATTATCTCCAGTAGATTTAAAAACTGCAGACCACTGAATAGAAAAATGGACAAAGGACTTATAATGGTGAGGAAACATGAAATGATAATCTGTGCCATTATTAATCAAGGAAATACAAATTAAGATCAAGTGAGATTTCATTACACACCAAGCATACCGACAAAAAGTGAAAAGTCTGACATTAACAGACTTTAATGAATTGGCAAACATTTAGAGCTCTGACAACTCTCATGAATTGATATGGGTTTATAAATTAATACACCTACTCTGGGAAATGGTTCAACATCTAGTTAAGTTGAGGACATGCAAAGCCAACAAGCCAGCAATTTTATTTCTAGGTATGTACTCAAGAGAAATTTATACATATGTAACAGAATGCAGGTCAAGAATGTACTTAGCAGCCCCAAGCTGGTAATGTTCATCAGCAGTAGAATGGATAAATCAGTTATGATCTATTCATACAAAGGGATATTACAAAGCAATGAAAATGAAGAAAATAGAAGAACCTCATGAACATAACAGTAAGTGAAAGATTAAAACCACAGAATAGGGCTTCCCTGGTGGCGCAGTGGTTGAGAGTCCGCCTGCCGATGCAGGGGACACGGGTTTGTCCCCCGGTCCAGGAAGATCCCACATGCCGCGGAGCGGCTGGGCCCATGAGCCATGGCCCCTGAGCCTGCGCGTCTGGAGCCTGTACTCCACAACGGGAGAGGCCACAACAGTGAGAGGCCCACGTACCACAAAAAACAAACAAACAAACAAACAAAACACAACAGAATAACTTCATTGATGTAAATTTCAAAAAAATAGGTGATTACTGTTACAAAAATCAGGTGTGGGTACTACTGGAGAGAGGGAAGGTATTGTCATCAGTAGGGACACATGGAGGGCCTCCAAGGGTGCTGACAATTCTCTGTTTCTTGATATGAGTGGTGGTTATATGAGCATTCACTTTATAATAAGTATAATAATATTACATATTGCAACATTATATATAGTATGACAGCATTAATGTAAATGCTTTAATAAACTGCATTTATGTTTTATGAACTTTTGTACATTTATGTATCTTTCTGTAATCAGATCTAGAAATTACAAAGGTTAATATATTGATTGCTGTTCCTGTTAATAATATGAGCAATGCCCATGATGAAAGAATAACTTTGTGAATGTGTGTGCATATGCGTGCTTGGTACTGATTCAAATGTAAACATCTTATAAATCTCATTTACATGCATAATGTTCTGTAGGGGAGTACTTTGGCTGACTCATTGCTACAAAACTTTAAGATTTGGATAGGAAATAGTGACATAGAAATTTTAATATTTTGAAGGTTTTCATACATTTTGATGATAATTTGAACATTTCAAGACTCATTATTTGGTCAAACTTGGGAGTTTGTAGCATAAGTGGATATGGAGTCCCAGATATTCTAAGAAAGATATAATAATTTAAAATATTTCCTTTGGCTGGCCAGAAATAGAATTTCTCTTTCATAAAAGCAAAAACTATACTAAGATAAATTTATTTTGCCTTTTAGGAAGACATCACCATATCTTTTCAAAATAATTTATCTATGATTATAGAAGTAATGTTTTTTCATTACTGAAACTCAAACCCTTCCTTATAGGTACAGCGTGAATATTTGACACCTCTGTTATATAGCAATTTTCTTTTATCTCTTTTGAGATGCATTGCATTAAAAAATAGAAACAGTATTGTGGAAATGGTAGGGAACACAGAATACTTTCTTTCAGAAGAGAGCCATGTAATATCTTTCATAGTTCACTATTTTCTACTTCAGTTTTTTTGCTTAAGTGATATATAATTTACAAATTGAGATAGTAGTGGATAAGAGCACGGCTTTGCAGTTAGCACTGCAGTTAGCGCTTTGCAGATCCAGCACTGGCCCTGGGCAGGTGCTCAACCTTTCTCTAAGTGTTATTCAGTGTTTTAACTTTAAAATGAGATGTCATTTAAAATGGACAGAATTAATTTTCAGTCAGGTAATGTGAGATTATTCCATATTAATAAGACTTGTCTCAAACACCTGAGCTAAAGTCCGGGTGTGCCAGGAGGAAGGGTCCCATGGGTGATGATAAGAGGTGCCAGCTGTTGCTTTGAGGGATGCAGGTTCATCTACCTGTTGGAGGACTTCAGAACCCTGTGATGTTTTGCCCCCGTGGAGGCCCTGTTCTCCAGCAGGAGGCAGGAGGTCATCCTTGAAGCAGCACTCCACCAGTGCCACTCATCTGTGGTGGTCTTCCTGTGCCATCTCTGGGGAGGTGGGGTCAGTTTAAGAAGCAGGGAGTAGAGGTGCTGACTCTGTTCATGTATTTGGAATGTTTGAAGTTCTTTTTTTCTTGCTTTTAAAAACATTTTATTTTATTGATGTATAGTTGATTTACAATGCTGTGTTAGTTCCTGGTGTACAGCAAAGTGATTGTTATACATATATATAATAGATTGCATCTGCTAATCCCAAACTCCCAATCCATCCTTCCCCCATGGCCCCTTGGCAACCACCAGTCTGTTCTCTATGTCTGTGAGTCTGTTTCTGTTTCGTAAATAAGTTCATTTGTGTCATATTTTAGATTCCACATATAAGTGATATCATACGGTATTTGTCTTTCTCTTTCTGATTTACTTCACTTAGTATGATAATCTCTAGGTGCATCCATGTTGCTGCAAATGGCATTATTTCATTCTTTCTCTTTGGCTGAGTAGTATTCCGTTGTACATATGTACTACACTTTCTTTATCCATGGAGTGTTTGAAGTTCTGAGTCATTCATTGGTTGTTTCATTATTCATTGAGAGAAATTTTGAAGAAGCAATTAGGAATGTTCAAAATCTAGTAAACAGAGTTATAGCAGCTAAGCCTCTGCTTATGCTAATCTCACAAAGTGAATTAAATACGGTGGAGACGTACCATCCTGAGTGCGACATTTTAGCATGTAGGCCAGTAGTCTTTCTCTGAGAATGGTGGCCCTTGGGCATGTGTAAGCCAGATGCTGACCACAAGAACTTTGATCTCATTAAGAGATCATTATAGCAACTTAATAAACTCGTCTAATAATACTTTAATAAACATATCTAATAAGAGTTCATCTAGGAACCTAAACAACTAAAGTGATGGAATGTAAGAAACAACATAGCCCTGGAGGTGGGCAGTAAGGTGGCTTGAATGAGAGCAAAACTAGATGAATAGCTTGAAGCCTTAGGTTAGTTTCCCTAGATGCAGAGCATGAGACAGGGATTTAGTACATGTGATTTACTGAGGAAAAAGAAAAGAACCTGTAAGAGAGTGAGGACAGCAGATTAGGGAAGGGGAAGAAGCTGAGCAAGGGTGTGGCCTCAGGTAGCCTGACCTTGGCCTACTCCACAGCGGAGCCAGGAGAGGGGAATTATGGAGGTGTGGTCATATGACTTGTTTCACCCAATGAGATATGAGTGAAAGTATGGCTTGGAACTTCTGGGAAGTCTCTTTAAAGATAGAGGAGGTGGGAAGAAGTGTCCTTCTATTTTTCCTTTTTCTAATCTACAACTTGGACCTGACAGTTGTAGCACCAGAAGTCATCTTATGTCCTTGAGAATGAGAGCCATCTGCTAAGGATAGTTGTGTAGAAAGAAGAAATCTGAGTCCCTGGTGACCATGTGCCACCCGACCACCACTAGATCACCTAACTCAGTACCTTTCACTTAAAGTGAAAAAGAAATATAATTCTGTCTTGTTTAAGCCACTGTTACCTTTGTTCTCTGTTAAACTGATTGCAGTGCCTAAGTGGTATGGTGAGATGGGGCTGTACCAATTTTTGAGAGATACGAGACTTTCTGAGAGATATGGTAAGATATTCTAGTCACCAGGAAACATGTGATAACAACTTTAATGCTTCTTGTTTTCCTACCAAGCTATTAAATAAGAAGGAAAAAATGTGCTTTTCTTGCCTTCTCCATAAAATTGAGAACTTTCTCTCTTTCAAACTATATGCATGTTGATTTTAATTTGTGCTTATGTTCTTCTCTTCTTTGTGGACTTGCAATGTGTAGCTTAAAATGCTATTTTACCAAAAAAGGAAAAAGAAGGTATTGTGTTCTCTAATGCAAATCTCTTAAATTTGGGAGTAAAAAGTGAAACCAAACTGGTAACCACTGAAATAAGCAGATGCAAATGAAAATATGAATACCAAAGACCTCTGATACTCTTTTATAACTGTTGGTTTCCACATATCCTAGAGCTTTCACTTTTCACATGTTGCTTCATTTAGCTGCTTTGAATATGTAGGCTTCTATAAGTAATGATATCAAAAGATGTAGTTCATTAATATATAGCAGTGGGTCTCAATTTTGCCCCCTAGGGGACATTTGGCAGTGTATGGAGATATTTTTGGTTGTCACAATAGGGTGGACTCTGCTGGCATCAGAGATGGATAAAATCAAGGGATACTGCTACACATCCAACAATGCATAGGACTGCCCCTCACAACAAAGAATTACCCAGGCCAAGATGTCAATAGTGCCAAAGTTAAGAAACCCTGATAGGGAATCCTTGGTAGTCATCCTTTTATTTTAACAGTTCAGATGCCCAACGATGTCTTTAAAATCACTTAAATTTCATTTCTAGTATATTAATTAATTTCTTAGCTGCTTCTTCCCCCTTTAAAATAGCCCAAGTACTCTTGTCTCCCTCAGATGACCTAGTTAACACTTTCCCTTGCTGATGCTTTATCATCTCCCGGTATGCAAAAGAGTGACTGAGGCTTATGCTTAACCAAATCACATGGAAGCCCAGATTTCAATGTAACTTCCTGGGGTGCTGGAGCTCATGTCCTTCTACTCCACCATCTTGTCTCCATCCTCTTCCTGGGGTGCCTGGATTAAAAAATCAGGAATTGAACATATTTTATTCTAAATCCAATGGATACTTTGAAGGAAATTTTACTTTACTTGCCTTCACTTTACTTTTCAAAGCCATCTTACTTTAGTGAATATTAATATGCAGAATAACTGATTATTGTGCTGGCTTTTATAACATTGAAAGGAATAATAAACAAGTCGAAACTCTAAGTCTAGTGTGAAAAATATGAAAATGAGTATGTTTCACAGCAGGGAGTTGCAGCATTATGTCACCTTTCTGCATCTGTCATCTTTCTGCATGATGTTCACTCTGGTCTGAGATGGAAAATTTGAAAAATGATGTCCTTAGGCTTTGTTCACGGGAAGAAGGGTGAAATATTAGGCTTGCAGTACTGGGAACAATGATAGGGTTATGGAGTGAAATGACCCACTATTGCAAGGAACTACCAGTTCATTTATTCAACCTACACAGCCAGAGACAGCCAGGAAACATTTGTTAAGCAGCCCTGAATTAGGGCTCTGCAGAAGATCCAGGTGTTCATACTAGCTTTATCATCACACACCATGGAGTATGGACTCTAGATCAGGCAGGAGGCTGTGGAAAGGGAAAGAAAAACGTTACTGAAGGATTTTACAGAAAACAAAGGTAAAGCTAGGTGACTGCCTGGCTTAAGGCATAAAGGAGACACAAATGAAACATGGATTACTATAAAATTGAAAACTTGGTTTGCTGGAAGAATGGTCTAGTCAATGGATAGAGATGAGAATGGTGGGGGACAATGAAAGATAGTGAGGTCAAGTTGAGAATCCAGGGACGATGGAGCCTAGATATGTAAACGTCTAATGGGAATGTGGCTCTACATGGCTGATGCCTGGAAGAGAACATGAATCACAAATTCAGACTTGTAAGTTCACAGCATAGAAAAGGAAGTTTCCGCTGGAGGGCACATGGAAGGGAGGGTGACGGACAAAGACCGAGCCCAGGAACATCTGTAGTAAGGAGGATGGTGGGGGGGAAATGGAAAAGCAAATAGACATAAAGTGGTCAAGAAATAGTGAGATTCTGAGGTGAGTACAGTGTTACAAGGCCAAGGGAAAAAGCATTTAAGGAAGGAAGGCACTGTGAACACTGTTGGATCAGAATGATCGAGAAGAATGAAGATAAAAGGGTAAAAAAATAGATGAAATTATTTTTTTTGATTAATCATGGTGATTTAAAAAATTTTTCTCACCATCCAGATTCTGTTCATATAAATTTTTAATCTGAATTATTTTATGGAAATAAATTTACAGAGTCCATTTGTTAACAGAATAGAACAAACAAAAAATACACTCCAAACCTCCACAAAAACCTTAAGGGAATTTTTTCAGTCTGTCTGTCTGTGTCCCCCTACCCATTATTTTAACTATAAATGTTTTTTTTTAATTAGGGTGAGAAGATATTTGGAAAATATTTAGCTCAAAGACTTCTGTTTATGATCAAGAAGGAGTAATAGGGACTGGATTTACTCTCCCACTTGAAATAACTAAAAAAATCAGACAAAACAAACAATGGTTCTCACACAGCAGACATAAGAAAAACAAATAAAGAAGTCCTACAAATGCCCTACCTTATTTCCTGGAGAAAGTTTCTAGGCTGCAAAGCAAGGAGGAGGAACCCAGGCCAAGTCTCACAGTCTCCATGGGTTCAGGAGATGGCACTGAGAGTCCAGGGATGCTGAGGAAGGTGGAATTCACAGAACAGAAGAAGGGAGGAGAGAAACACTCAGAGAGTGGAAATTCTGGGGATCTGCAAAGGGTTCTCTTAAGTAATTGTCTGAGTACTGACCAGCATATGTGTGATTAAACAACCTGAGGCCAGAAAAAGAATCACCTTGAAGAATTAGAGGGAACAATTCCCAGAGCTCACACAGGGTTGGGAATACTGCCCATTCTCATTACCTAGAATGGAAAATATAAAAACTCATTGAACATCAGGTAGAGTACTTCTGAAGACTTTACCTCATTAGTGGGGCAATTAATGTAGATTAAAAGTTTTTCTGGTCCAAAGTAACAATGCTTGAAAGCAAGAATCAAAAGGATATGTTATTTTTGCAAAGTAGCTTAATCTCTCAGAACAAAGTATATGAATACATAGGTAGGAATAACAAAATATCCAGCACCCAACAAGATAAAATTCACAATTTCTGGCATCCAACAACATGCAGATAAGCAAGAAAATAGTATCTTTAATGAGAAAAATCAATTGATTGAAAATGATAAAAACTTGATGCAGGTAATGACACTAGCACAGGTTTTAAAGCCATTAAAACTGTATTCAGTATGTTTAAGAAGCTAGAGGGAAGGTTGAACATGTGAAGTAGAAAGACAAAAAATATAAAAAAGACCCAGTCCATCTTTAAGAGATGAGTACTACAATGCCTGAGATTAAAAAATTGAATAATGTCAGAAAAAATCCAAATTTGATAAAGACTATAAAACTACTGCTCCATGAAGCTAAATGAACACCAAACACAAGAAACGTGAAGAAAAACATCACAACACATCATAATCAAATCAGTAAGATAAGTGACAAACAGAAAATTTTAAAAGCAGCCACAGGAAAGAAAAGATAATTTCATACAGGAGAACAAAGATACGAAGATGGCAGATTTCTCATCAGCAGCAATGCCAGCTAGGAGACAGTGGAGCAATATCTTTACTGAAAGAAAAAGAATTGTCATACTAGAATTCTTTGCCTGGTGAATACACCTTTCAAAAAGAAAGCAAAAATATTTTTTCAGATGTACAAAAGCTGGATGAATTCATCACCAGCTAGAAGGAAATGTTAAAGGAAGTCCTTCAAACAGAAAGAAAGAAGATGATGCCATCAGGAAATCTGGATCTCCACAAGGAATAAAGAGTACTAGAAATGTTAACTACATGTTAACTAAATATAAAGGTTTTTAAAGATTTAAATATCTTTAAAAGATAAACCACTGCTTAAAGCAAAAATAATAAGTGTATTTTGAGGTTTATAAGGTATGTAGAAGTAAAATGTTAGGCAAAAATAGCACAAAGTCAAAATATGGATCAATGGAACAGGATAGAAAGCCCAGAGATAAACCCATGCAGCTATGGTCACCTAATCTATGACAAAGGAGGCCAGAATATACCTGGCCAGAATGGAGCAAAGACAGCCTCTTCAATAAATGATGCTGGGAAAACTGGACAGCTACATGTAAAAGAAGGAAATTAGAACACTCCCTAACACCATACACAAAAATAAACTCAAAATGGATTAAAGACCTAAATGTAAGACCAGACACTATAAAACTCTTAGAGAAAAACACAGGCAGAACACTCATTGACATAAATCGCTGCAACATCTTTTTTGACCCACCTCCTAGAGTAATGAGAATAAAAACAAAAGTAAATATATGGGACCTAATTAAACTTAAAAGCTTTTGCACAGCAAAGGAAACCATAAACAAGATGAAAAGACGACCCTCAGAATGGGAGAAAATATTTGCAAATGAAGCAACTGACAAAGGATTAATCTCCAAAATATACAAACAGCTCATGCAGCTCAATATCAAAAAAACAAACAACCCAATCCAAAAATGGGCAGAAGAGCTAAATAGACATTTCTCCAAAGAAAACATACAGATGGCCAACAAACACATGAAAAGATGCTCAACATCACTAATCATTAGAGAAATGCAAATCAAAACTACACTGAGATATCACCTCACACCAGTCAGAATGGTCATCATCACAAAATCTACAAAAAATAAATGCTGGAGAGGGAGTGGAGGAAAGGGAACCCTCTCGCACTGTTGGTGGGAATGTAAATTGACATGGCCACTATGGAGAACAGTATGGAGGTTCCTTAAAAGACTAAAAGTAGAACTACCATGTGAGCTAGCAATCCCACTCCTGGGCATACACCCAGAGAAAACCATAATTCAAAAAGACACATGCACCCCAGTGTTCACTGCAGCACTATTTACCATAGCCAGGACATGGAAACAACCTAAATGTCCATCAGCAGAGGAATGGATAAAAAAGATGTGGTACATATATACAATGGAATATTACTCAGCCATAAAAAGTAACAAAATTGGGTCATTTGTAGAGATGTGGATGGACCTAGAGACTGTCATACAGAATGAAGTAAGTCAGAAAGAGAAAAACAAATATCATATATTAATGTATATATGTGGAATCTGAAAAAACTGGTATAGACAATCTTGTTTACAAAGCAGAAATAGAGACACTGAGGTAGAGAACTAACATATGGATACCGAGGGGGAAGGGAGATGGGATGAATTGGGAGATTGGGATTGACATATATACACTATTGATGCTATGTGTAAAATAGATAACTAATGAGAACCTACGGTATAGCCCAGGGAACTATACTCAGTGCTCTGTGGTGACCTAAATGGGAAGGAAATCCAAAAAAGAGGGGATCTATGTATACGTATAGCTGATTCACTTTGCTGTACAGTAGAAACTAACACAACATTGTAAAGCAACTATACTCCAAAAAAAATGTAAAAAAAAAAAAAAAGAAAGTAACAGAGGCAGTACAAAGATGTGGTTAAGAGTAGAGTCCTGGAACCAGACTATGGAGAAATAAAAAATAAAAGCACACAATATATACTATTAAAAAAAATAGCGCAGAGTCTGGAAGGAGAGACTTGTAGTCTTCCACTTTGTAAGTGGAAGAAGGATAGTGTTTTCCAAACATGGCGCTGGAACAATTGTATTTGCAGCAAACAACTACAAATTACCACCACCACAGCAAAACCAAAACAACTTTGATCCATATCTCGCACCATATACAAAACATAAGATGAATCATAGCCCTAAATTTAAAACCTAAAACTATAAAACATCTAGAGGGAAATATAGGAGAAAATCTTTGTGACTTGGGTTAGGTAAAGATTTTTTTTGATACAACACCAAAAACATGATCCATAAAAGAAAACACTGATAATTCGGACTTCATCAAAATTAATTTGTGCTCTTTGAAAGTCATTGTTAAGAGAATGAAAGACAAGCCACAGATTGGGATAAAATATTTTCAAGTATGTATCTGATAAGGTATTTGTATCCAGAATATATAAAGAACTCCAAATTCAATAATAAGAGGCAATACAATTTAAAAATGGAAAAAATTGAACACTTTACCAGAGAAGGTGTACAAATGGCAAATTATCACATGAAAAGATACTCAACATTATTAGACATTAAGAAATTCAAATTAAAACCACGATAAGATACTATTACACATATTTTGACAATGGCTAAAATTAAAAGTACTGACCATGACAAGGGTTTGTGTGGATACGACAACTGAGCTCTCATACATTGCTGGTAGGGAATGTAAAGTGTTACAGCCACTTTGGAAAAAGTTTGGCAGTTTACCAGCCATTCCACTCCCAGGTATTTATCCAGGAGAACTGAAAGCATATGTACATACAAAGACCTGTACGTGAATAATCACAGTAGCTTTATTTTAATAGCGAGAGGCTGCAGAGAACCCACATATCCATCAACAGGTCAGTGAGTAAACAAATTTGGCATATCCAATCAATGGAACACTGCTCAGCAATAAAAGGAAGCAACTGTTGATACACACAACAACATGGCTGAGTTACCAAAAAAGAGTACACACGACATGATTCCAATTGTATAAAATTCTAGAAAAATACACATGACAGAATGTAGATCAGTGTTTGCCTGGGGCTTTAGGTTGGGGGCTGGGAGTGGTGAGAAGGGGAGATTTAAAAGGCGTATGAGGAAACTTTTGTAAATGTTCATTATCTTGATTGTGGTGATGATTTCATGGCATATACACGTGTCAAAACTGATCAAATTGTACAGTTTAAATATTTACCATTTATGGTATGTCAATTATACCTTAATAAAACTGGTTTTAAAAGGATCTAACCCAAATCCTTACTGATGCTGAATTGAGGCCAGAGAGGTTAAGAGGCATGGATTCTAGTTGGATCCATGTTCATCCTAGTGATCACAGCTTGCTTCTCTGCATTCATATGTTTGTTGATACATTCTAGACATTTCCTGAGACTGAGATCAGGCTCAGTGGTCTGTGTTTTAGCTGAATCTCTAGCAAGGTTCCTGAACTCAGCTAGATGTTTAGTAGCTCATTTCTTGGCAGGAATTTTTAAATTCTTAAGTAGTATGTTGAAAACTTCTCCTCCTTGAATTTCTGCATTAGAAGTCCCAAGGGGATGGCGGAGATATGTTTATTGAGCTCCTATGTAAGATACCTAGCAAACCTGTGAGGTGTGTATCACCATCCCCACTTTTCCGAACGAGGACACTGAAGCTTAGATGGGTCTAGTACCTCGGCTGAAGTTACACAGTAAACGCAGAGATGGAATTAGAATCCAGAACCATCTCATGGCAAAACTCATGCCAGTGTCTCTGCTTCATGCAGCAGACCACGATCGGGATCCATTTTTTCCTAGCAACTGGCTGTAGAAGAGAAGAATCTAGATTCATCCTGGTGGGAGTCACCCGGTCTCTGTAGCCAACATGGGTGGTCCTCCAATGAGATTGCTCCTTGGAAGTTCCCTAACACAGAGTCAGTAATTTCAGACCATTAGGAATATGTCCTTCCTTGCCCTGACGTTCACTACCAGCTGGTGACTCCTGAAATTTCTTAATCACCTCACAACAGCTCACAGTGTGAACTTCCATTTAAAATTTCCATGTTCGGGCATATTTCTCATCTCTCTAGTCTGAATGTATAAAACAGGGCTAGTACCCGAAGATGAGCCAAAGTTGAGGGCTACTGAGCAGATGAGAACTCACCCATCTTTTTGCCTCATTATAGGTTAAGCATTTCTCTGTTTTCCAGCATTTTCTCTGGCTCCACTGAGAGAGAGGGAAATCTTAGAGCAGTCTCATGATGGTTTGTCCCTTTCAAATCTTATTTGGAGTAGGTGGATGGAGAAATCTCAAACAGTTGGTAGGTGCCAAGAGGGCAGTTCTTTTCAAGAATGCCCCAAAGCCCAGTCCTCAGTAATCAGTTTAGAGAGTGTTATGGAAGAATTTTAAGCACAAGATGTTGCATCTGAGCTGGTTATTCTCTTTTCACCCCCTACAGCAAGTCTATTGCTTACTTTCCTGGCATGTGAAGACAGCCAAATAATGTTAATAATTTATCCTCCTAGTTTTTCCAAAGCCAAGTGGAAGGCACAGTGAACTTTGCAACACGTATTGAATCAATGTGAAAAAGAGCTCTGGATTTTTGATGATTTGGAACCCTATGCTCACCCGGGGTTCCACGGAATTCTGTGGCTCCCTTGAAACTGATCTTTCCATACGTCTCTGGTCCCCCGTGTGTCCTGTCAAGACACCCATGCGGCCTCGTGCTCAACCGACCGGCTTCATTTCCTTCCAGGACAATTGGCAGGACCCAGGCTCATCTCCTCACAGCCCTCAGCGTAGACCAAGCTTCTTCTTATTTCTGGGTCTTGGGCTGGCATGCTCCACTGCCCACCAGATGCACCGCACACACACACTGTGTTCCATAGTCTTTGATTGTTTTGCTGTAACTTCTTGTGCATCAGTCTTGAAAAGAGAAAGTGCTTCCGTGTCAGGTAGATCTAGGTTTAACTCATAAGATGGCATTCACTGTACTAGGATGGGGACCTAGTTGAAAAATGAGACCGTCTTATTTCTGAATCCCAGTATCTAGTACCTTGCCTGATTCAGGGAAAGACGGATGAATGAATGGAAGGAAGAAAAGAAGGCAGGAAGTCAGAAAGAAGGACTTTAAGAACTTCGTTTTTCAATAATTTTTAATTGTTTTTGTTTCTCTCTACCACCCGCTCTGCAAGTCTTTCTTTCCCCCTTTTTAGTAACCCAGTGGGTGTGAGCTTGAGAGATACAAGATAATGTTAACAGGCTTGATTTTTCTCAAACTTCAGATCAGAGACCAAGCGTGAAGACATTGCATTTGAAAGCGCTTCATGGGTAGGAGCAGGGGAAGGAGAATTCACTCAAAGAATTCACTCAAACAAACCCTTTCTTGGGTTTGTTTTCCATTGAAATGAAGAACTGGGGTGGACATGAGCAGAGTTAAAATTTAACTAGGAAGGTAATTCTGTTAAAGAAAAATGTAATAAACTGTTTAGTTAAAAACTGAACAGTACGTTTCTGCACACATAAAATGAATCTGACCCTCTCTTTGGATTACTTATCTGTGAGACCCCTGCTGTATGAGTATCTGAGATATTAATATAAATAATGCTTTTCTGGGGGAAAAGGGTCACTCCTAAAGTGTCTTGTGTGATGTCATTTGTTATTTTTATTTCAAAGTAGTTGTTCTGAACTGTTCTAAGATTATGAAAAGTTGTAAAAATAAAAGTATTTAACCCCTACATAATTTTTTATAGTCAACAAAGCACTTTACAGGTTCCATCTCATTTGCTCCTCAAACAAACCTATAGGTTAGGCCCTTATAATCCTTGTTCTACAGAAGAGGTTTGAAGCTCAGAAAGAATAGGAAATTTGCATAAAACATGTCAGTGGCAGAGTCAGACCTAAAAACAAGCTCTTGCAGCTCTGAGTCCTAGGCTTCTGACAAGAGATTTAGTAAACAGGTTTTCCTCACATGTAAATTACTGTTTTGTGTTCATTATATAAACCAATAGAGGTTGAAAGAAATGGTGAAAAGTTTAATGATGCTAAACATCTATAAATGCAATGTATTAAAAATAATGAGAACAGAAAAGCCCTAGTTCTATAGGTTTCTCAATCTGCTGAGCATCAAATCGTATTTTCCAGTGAACCATCTGCTTTCAAATTTGAAGCTTCTATCCACTTAATAAGCCCCTTCATTAGTGAACCGAAAGGTTCATGCATTGGAATTAACCAAATACACACACGTGTATGTGGATATAGATGTATGGCTTTGGTTTAAGGTATTATACCCTCTCCTCAGGATGAACTGTGGTGGAAAAATGCAATCAAAATAACGTTGTCCTTGAGTAGACTGGAGAGTTAATGCCTAGTCCAATATCACTCAAGACTCAAAGAAATCCGAACACAGGCTTTCATGTTTTGTCTCCATCCCCTAGTGTATCTCTTAAACACTCTCTTGTCTTCCTTCCTGGCCAGTCAGGGGTTTAGCCAGAGTGACCAGGAAGAGAGGGTATTGTTTCTGACAGGAAGAACTTTTAGTTTTATTAGAACATCCAAGAAGGGATGTGACTAGAAGGTTGAAGCTGTAAATTCAAAATTGAGAGACTTCTGCCCACAAATGTGACTATAACTGTGTGAATAGCTCCCATCTTTCCAATGGACGGTTTGTTTGGGTTCGTACAATGGGAGAGGTGCAGTGAGTCTGGGGTAGGGCTAATGCCCACGAAGTTACTCCTCTTTAAAGCTGTCCACAGTGTGTTGGCGACAGCCCAGACCTGCACAAGAAGACAGGGACAACAGTGGGAGGAGCCACATCAGTGTTACAGTGAACAGGCGATCAAGTTAGAATGTAGAATCGAGGGATCATGGCTTCAGGGAAGGGCCCATAAATCCCCATCCCCGATCACAGTAGTAGTATGAACTCTAATTGTATAAATGATGCATGGATTATTTTTTATAGAAATTCATTGC
This sequence comes from Tursiops truncatus, assembly GCF_011762595.2. NCBI lineage: Eukaryota > Metazoa > Chordata > Mammalia > Artiodactyla > Delphinidae > Tursiops > Tursiops truncatus. The sequence goes on along the minus strand of NC_047039.1, from coordinate 9,417,588 downwards.
CTTATATACTTGCCCAGAATGACAGCCATGTGCATCTTTTCTGCCCAACCACACAATTGTGTGAAGTCTTCCAGATGTTTCTACCCCTTAGGTTGTCATGTCACTACAAAAGCAGCTCTAAAAAATCGATGTAAACTTAAGGGTTTCATTGTATAATCCTTATACCAGATGATTTGTGAAAATATGATCCGTGAAAGAGCCCACTGTTAAACCATATCCTTGGAGTGATTCTTAATTATTCCCACTCTGTTTCCTAAAAAGCCACTTTTTATCTGTAAGCAACAATTTTCCATGATCCTGTGATAATTCAGAGACCTCCAAGTAAACACACAGATATTAGTCTTCAGTGTACAAGGCGTATGTAATCTTAGTAAAACTTATTGAAAAATATAAATAAATCATACCTGCAGGTTCTCTTTTACTCACATACTAATTTCTCTTTCAAAAAAAGAAAACTTAAATAGATTTAAACAACTACACATGGAGACAGTGTTTTTCGGCATCTTGTTCTGAATGGAGAGGGGTCTGACTTGATCAAAAATCAGCCATCCGGCAATATTTTTTCTTCGTGGAGAATGTTTCAGAAGGAACAGTGATGCAACCGTCTTGCCATTATGCAAATGGATGTTAGGACAAAAGGATGGGAAGTAGTCATACGGGAAAAGCCCTACTTGTAAGGGAAGGAGGGAAAATTGAAAACAAAGAACATTCTGGAATGTATATTTATCCAGTCTCTTACCCTCCACTAGAATGTGAGCTCTGTGAAGGCAGGGTTTTCTTTCATTCACTGCTATATCTTCAGCATCTGAAAAAGTACTCAGCATGTATTAGGTGCTTAATAAATAATATTTATAATACATACTGTATACTGTAAATAATACTTATATATTGTACACCATAAGACTACTACTATAATACTTAAATGAATATATAACTTAGAAAGAAATGAAATAGATATACTAATTTGGTATTAATCAATGCTTATTGGAGGCATGGGCTGGTTTATTTTTATTATATAATATTAATTTAATATTTTGATGTCATTATTGGTATTGGCTCTTTAAGCCGCTTGGTTCCTGGTCCGCATGTGACCTTTGTGCATTGAGGAGAGGAAGGGACTCTGAAGGTGGGACAATGGCATTTCTAGGAAGTCAGCTAAGCTGGGGGCTTGAAAATATGGAACTGTTTGTTTTGGAAAGTTGCATCTTTTACTGGAGGAGTTTGGGGGCACTTGTTAAAACTGAAACTGATGCTTGAATGATGCAGTAAACATGTGTGAAGTTCATTTTACAACAACATGGGGATCTATAGGGGATCTATGGCAGGCCTGTGGCTGTTTAACTTGGGGACTCTATCATTCAGTTAGAAATTGACCAGCATCTACACTTTAGCTGCTGTGACAGGGTGGAAAGTGTGCTGGGCTGATTTTAAGTGCTAGGTTTTTCTTTGATTAGGTGCATGACCTTAGGCAAACTCTTTAAACTCTCTGAGCATCAGTCACTTTGTCATTTATTAGGCAACTCCTGTGTGCAAAGCACTAGGCCAGGCACTTCCACGTATATTATTCCATTTCCTTATCTGCCAGTCGAGGGACGGTAACACCTGCCACACAGAATGTCTCATTAGGATCCAAGGAAACAGTGTGTATCACAGTGCTTTGCAAGCGATACATGGTTATGACTTAAATATCTGCATAGAAAAATGCATATTTGCAGAGCATCTACTGCGATGCAAGGCCTGTGATAAATTTACCTTAAGTTCAAAGATATTTGTTACAATTAAAATAGGCAAAGCAAAACAGATACGTTGCACGCTTGTTTAAGGAGAGTGGTGTCAGGATGCAGTTAAAACAAGCACTTAGCAGGACACGAGTCATGGAGAATGTGTGGCACTGGCCTCGTTGCCCAGGCCACCCCAGTAATACTCTGCTTTCTGCTTTCCCAGGCTTGCGCCAAGGCAACGACCACGGCTCTCAGTACCGCTCTGCCATCTACCCGACCTCTGCTGAGCACATGGAGGCCTCCCTGAGGTCCAAAGAGGACTACCAGAAGGTAGGGTCCCCTCTCCCTCCCGGACCCCACCTGTGGAGGCAGAGTCTGGTTCTTGGCACTTGGCACTGTGTTCTGTTTTCACATGTTTTGGAAATTTCTGTCAGCCTGTTGGAATTGAGCCTTTCTGCTCCATAGAAGAATAGGCCCTTATGCCATTTCTCTTTAAAGTCAAGTCCTCCAGATGAATATACAGCTTAACATATAATCTCTCTCTCTCTCTCTGAGTCTCTCTTCTTTTTTCTCTGCCTGTCTTAATCTACTCGGGCTGCCATAACAAAGTACTACAGACCGGGGTGGCAGGGCGTGGAGGCTTAAACAACAGAAATCTATTGTCTCACAGTTCAGGAGGCTGGGAGTTTAAAATCATGGTGTTGGCCGGGCTGGATCCTTTGGAGGCTGTGAGGGCAGGATCTGCTCCAGGCCTCTCTCCTGGGCTTGTAGACCGCCGTCTTCTCCCTGTGTCTTCACATCATCTGCCCTCTATGTGTGCCTGTTTCTGTGTCCAAATGAACACCTTTATGACAACTCCAGTCATATTAGATTAGGGCCTTACCTAATGCCCATGTTTAACTTGATTATCTCTGTTAAAGACCCTATCTCTGGGAGGGAGGGAGATGCAAGAGGGAGGAGATATGGGGATATATGTATATGTATAGCTGATTCACTTTGTTATACAGCAGAAACTAACACACCATTGTAGAGCAATTATACTCCAATAAAGATGTTAAAAAAAAGACCCTATCTCCAGATAAGTTCACATTCTGAGTTCCTGGTAGTTGGAATTCCAACATCTTCTTGGGGACACAGAATTCAACCCATAGTCCTCTCTCTCTTGCTTGTAACAGTAGATTGAATTATAATAAAAATACTTCTCAGAAATATAGATGTTACATCATGAAATAATTATTTTTCACCATTAACTTGTATTATATTTTTAAAATCTCCTGTGATAGAGATTTAGTTCTTTTCAAAATAACTTGAGTTGCTTTAAATTTTAGAACTTTGTGATAGTGTTTAAATTTTAATTATCTTTATATTTTCTAGAGAGTTGGATCCACATTTAAGAGTAGAGCCAGGAGCTACAGTAATGCTGATCTATTTTAGAATTATGTAAAAAGTCTGCTACGCAGCCATTCTCAGGAATGTGTGGGTTCTCCACCTATCCCTCTGGTGGCAGAGGTGGCAGTGAGGAGGGGGCAGGGACAAGAGTACACCTATTGAGAAAAAGGAGCAGGACATGCCACTCACAGTCAGTTCAACTCCGAAAAGCAGACAGGGCTAACGGAGATGCTGATAGGACCCCATTTATTCCTTAGCACGTCCCCTCCCTCCCTCCAAGGCTGTGAAGTCTGCTTGGATGATAATAGTAGGCAACCTCGAGGATGGCCCTCAGTGGTTGCTGCCCACGTGGAATCTCCTATCCCTGAGTGTGGGCTGGATTTAATGACTCCCTCCGAATGAATGACAGAAGCAATGGGATGTTACCTTTGAGATGAGTTCATTACAAGATTGTGGCTTCCATCCTGGGGGCCCTTTCTGTCTCACTGCCTCTTGGATCACTTGCCCTGGGGGAAGCCAGCTGCCATGTTGTGGGGCATCCCTGTATAAAGGCACACATGGCAAAGGGACCAAGGCCTCCAAGAGCCACATGCATGAGCTTGGAAGCCCCTCAACCCCAGTCAAGCCTTCAGTTGAGACTGCAGCCCCAGTTTGATAATTTGTCTGCAGCCTCACATTGGACCTCAAGCCAGAGGCACCCCAGCTGCACTGTGCTGCAGAAGCTACAAGAAAATAAACGTTTTGAACTCATTTGAGCCTGTTTATATTTCCATTCTAAAAAGCTTTTAAGTATAAATTATCCTTTCTCAGATCTCTTTTTATAATGACTTTTCTTTTTTTAAGTTTTTTTAATTAAAAAAATGTTTCCATTATAGTTTATCACAGGATATTGAATATAGTTCCCTGTGCTGTGTAATAGGACCTTGTTGTTTATCCAGTCTATATATAATAGTTTGCATCTGCTAGTCCCAAACTCCCAATCCATCCTTCCCCCACCCCCCATCTCCCTTGGCAACCACAAGCCTGTTCTCTATGTCTGCGAGTCTGTATCTATTTTATAGATAAATTCATTTGTGTTATACTTGAGATTCCACATATAACTGATATCATATGGTATTTGTCTTTCTCTTTCTGACTTACTTTGCTTAGTATGGTAATCTCTAGGTCCATCCATGCAGCTGCAAATGGCATTATTTCATTCTTTTTTTATGGCTGAGGAGTATTCCATTGTATATATGCACCACATCTTCTTTATCCATTCCTCTGTCAATGGACATTTAGGTTGTTTCCAGGTCTTGGCTATTGTAGATAGTGCTGCTGTGAACATGGGGGTGCATGTATGTGATGACTTTTCTTTCTCTTTTTTTTGAATTTTATTTATTTACTTTTTATGCAGCAGGTCCTTATTAGTTATCACTTTTATACATATTAGTGTATATATGTCAATCCCCATCTCCCAATTCATCCCACCACCACCCCTCCCCCGTGATGACTTTTCTGATAATGGTAGGCTTACCTGGGCACGTGTGCTTCCCTTCAGCTTGTGACCTCCAGCCTTGAATTGCCTCAGCTGGTATGTCAGCTGCATAAGTTTTTATCAGATGCCTGACACTCAGAAAGCCATGTATCATATTTACCTCAGGCAGACACATAAGGATGAGAGACCTCTGTCACAGGACTGTAGGCCAGAAGTGATGGGAGCTTCGTCTAGGATGGTGAAGGTATGAATGGAATGAAGGGATATTTAGGAAGGAGAACTAATAGAACCTGGGCCTGGATTGGAAGTGGAGACTAGATGAGGGGGAGGAATCCAGGGTGACTTAGGTTTCTGGCTAGTGATGTTTTGTGTGAAGGTATGGAGGAGCAGAGGCAGATTTGTGGGGAGGGTGAGTTAAGTTTGGAAGGGTGGTGTTTAAGGTACCCCTGATGCGTGCATCCACGTGGCTCTTAGGAGGAGACATGGGCTGTTCCCACCTTGCAGGGAGGGTTATTGTGACTATCAACTGGGTTAATGCTTGTAAAGCACAGGGCATAGCACATAGTAAGTGCTCAACAAATGGTAGCCCTTATTACTGTTGGGATCATCAATTTATATTTGGTAAATGAAGCCTTAGTTGCTGATACGATCGCTTAGAAAAGTGAAAAGTGATGAGAAGAGGAGGCTTAGGACCTGAGGAACACCAGCATTGGAGAGATGGGTAGGGAGGTGCCTACACCAGACAAGGTGCTGTGGCTCCACTGAGAACTGGCCCCATGCAAACCCTGAAGAGTTAGTTCTATTTTATTTAATCTCTTTATATTTAATTATAAAGGCTGTGTTAGTAAGTAATACTAAAAGTTACATATGATTAATGCTATATATTGATTTCCTAATATAATGATTTACAATCTCTTAAGGTACAAACAGTAATACTTAGAGACTCTGGAAGGATATTAATCTCCCTGCAGAATATCTCAAAATGAGTTGATATTCTGGTGTTCACAATGAAAATTTTAAGTTCACAAGGTCAGTGCCTTCCACGTGATATTGAAGAGGCTAACTTACACCTAATTTTCTGGTTTCTACCCCAATATAGTTTCTTATCCTCAGCTTTGAGTGGAACCCACATTGGTCTTAGATAACAGATACACATATGAAGTAAAATTTAGTTATTAAATATTATTTGTTTTAATAATTTCTCCATTATTTTTGTAGATTTGGGGACTGTTAATCTTATATTCTAGACAGTTGTTCTAACCTAGTGCTTTTTGGGTGTTCTGTACTTAAGCCTATGGGAATTAAATACATTCCTACATATACATATTTTTTGCTTGACTTTTAAAAGTAGGGTCTATTTTTAAAATAAAGATTGGGGCCTTCTTGTGCCCCCAGCATCCAGATATCCATTGCTGTTAACATAATCACATAGAACTGCTTTATCACCAGCTCAGAGAACAAATACTCTCACGACTCTTTTATACATAAATAAAAACTGGTCCTGGAGTCCACTGATAGATGAGTAGGAGGTCCAGTATTTCCCTCCTGGCAAACTGACTAAAACCCATAGAGTCTTGACTCTAGACCAGAGCCTCCGTACAGCTCTCTACCCAATGGTGGTGGTCTCTCCTGCAGCGTCCGGCAGGAGCCACTAGCCACATAGAGGTGTTGAGCACTTGAAATGTGGCTCATGCAACTGAAGAACCGAACGTTTTATTTTCTTTTAACTAATTTAATTGTGTATTTACATAGCCACATGAGGCCAGCGGCAGCCTGATTCGACAGCACAGCAGTATAAGGGGTGGGGCGGTGTGTGTGTTGCAGGGGGTGGGGCGTCAGTCTGGCTCCCGGGCTGGCAGACCCAGGGTTACAAGCCCTCTGCTCCCGGGCTGGTGCATTGTGAGAGCTCAGGAACTGCTCTCTCCTCTCCTCTCTGGAGAGGCACAGCATGAGGGTCAAGTGCTCTTCCTCCAGCCACCGCTGGACAGAGCTGAGGACTGAGAGCCATGGCCCTGGGGACCCGTGGCTGAGCTCTGTCAAGTGCAGAGATCTCTTCCTTTCCTGACACAGCCAGTGCCCAAGGGTCCCCACCCGGAAGCTCCGGGTCAGGATTTATCCTTCTGTCCCACCTTGAGCAGTGAGAACTACTGTCCTTTTCCCTCTTTTCCTATCTATGCCATGAGGGGTCAAGCCATTTTCCTTTTCAGGAACCAAAGAACAAGGTGTCTCACGGTGTCACCTACCTTGTTGAGCACTGGGACACAGGTGACCACTGTGATTTTTGTCTTAGTCTGGGTCCTGTAGAAAGGAGAGCCCGTGAAAAAGGCTTATATGTGAGGACTTTACTGGGTGCCATAGAGCAGGAGTGAGGGGCAGGGGAGTGGAAGAGAAGAGGAAGGAGAACCAATGTAAGTTGGCCCCTGCTCTCGGTGAAGGGGTGCCTGGTCCTTATGAAATGACGGGTCCTTCCGGGGGAAGAAGGGAAGCATCTGTCCGTTGGATGCCACCCCCCATGGGTTCACTCCGCACTTCTGGACTGCACACCTGTGGGCTCAGGATACTGTGTCCCCAGGGCAGGAAGCAAGAGGCACATGGCATGGGTGTGAGGTGAGACACTGCATGAGGCTACGCAGAGTCCATGCAGAGCTGGCCACTGCAGCAGGGACTGCAGGAGAGAAAGGTGAGGCCGAGGGGATCTGAGCTGATGCACGAGAGGTGCAACAATGTACAAAGAGTCCTTCACCCACCCCTGCCTGGTCCACGCCAGCCAAGTGACTACAGTGTCTCCAGGATAATTTACTATGATTTAGTGACTTTCTGGCTCCTCTGTTCGAGCAGAGAATGAAAAACACGAGTCTAATTTTAGCAGGCATCCTGCTACAATCGTAGAATTACATAATGTACAGTTATGTATGTATATAGTTGATATATGTACATATAATGACATTGATGTTAATAGAACAGCAACAGTACCGAGTACTTACTACGTGCTAATTACTGTTTTAAGTACTTTATACAAATGGAGCCATTTCTATATCTCTGACTATATGTATCAGTATACATACATAGATATAATGGATATGTTTAGATATAGGTAAGAATATGTCTCTCTGTATCTTTATGTAAAATTGTATGCATTCATGCATTTCTTGTTTCTAGTTTTGAAGCTTGTATCAATTTTTAACTGTCCGTGCAATTGGTATAATTGATAAATACACACCAAAAGAAGAAAAAGAAATCAGCAACTCTCAGTGCTGGTGAGAGGCAGTGTGATTAGCTTTTACACCATGAAGAAGTTGATCTGTGTTTTTACATTTACCTTAAAGAGTAACGTGGTTTTTACTAGGTCACTCACGAAGCAGGGAAAGAGTCTCAGATATCACAAGTTGCCTTCACAGGTGAGTGAAGGAGAGGAAGTTGGGAGGTGACACCTGGAATTGGCTTCCCGGGTTTTCTTTCCAGCATAACCTTGAACACATTCCTGAAGCAACAGGGGTCTTTAATCTGGGAGAGTCATTCTTAACAGTACTGGATGAGGGCCTAGGACTCCGTAATCTACCTCATTACAAACATTCGGGTTAAACCTCGGGGAGGTTCTGCAGATGGCTTTCCATCATTTTATATGTATTGTTTTCTCTGGTAAGAGTTGGCATTTCTGGCCCTGTCACCACATCCTGGGAATTCATCTTATTTGAGCCCTGGCGGGACCCCTCTGTACTAACTGTAACATTGACTGAAGTTACTAATTTAATAGTCTTCACTGGTTTGCCCCCAGTGACCCCCTAGTAAGCAGCTTCTTCAGCAACTTCTTTATGCCACGTGAAGTTGAGAGTGACAGTATTACTTACCACGGAACAGCCATTTGAACATAAAATTAGCTGATTTTATCACAGGGACCAATTGTTGAGCTAATTAGATGTGCAGTACTGCTGATGAGCCAGAAACCCAAAGTGATTTTCCATCTAAACTGTGGTTTTCTGCAGAGTTGGCTGGGTTGTAGATACCAGGCTCACCAACAACCCTAGGAAAGGAAGAAAGGCTGAAGAAGTTTGCTAATTTCCATTCAGATTAGAGGAGGCTGGAGAATCTTACAGAGGAGGATCAGAGTGACACTTCAGCTTCACGCTGGGTTCCTTGACCTTGAAAGGGTGGGATTCTGTTCACAGAATCTGACAGCTGCTTCACATCTTTGGTGAGCTGCAGCCTTTGCACAAAATGTGGGGTCTTCTTGCCTTTGACAAAGACTTCGTAATCTTTTGTTAACAGCATTTTCATATTTTTTCCTCAGAGTTTCACAGTGGAATTCTTTGCTTATGGTATTAATTGGAGGAGACAATTGGATGTACTATTAATTGTTTTTGGATCATGAGATGTAGACGGTTTACCTCTCAAGTGAACCTATGATGACATTTTCTAATACTCTAAGTTGAATAGTGACCTGTGGCAGGGAGGGGGGTTGTTCACTTGTGATTTTTATGTCCTGAAAATTTGACTCTTCCTCATTTAGGAATTAAATCTTTTGATCACCAATAGATTATGTTACCTGAAATTTGATAGAGAATTAATAAATCTAAAGGTTGTTCTGGCCACACGGCCCACTTCCTTCCCAACTCCTCAAAGCTTCGTGAACAGTAAGCACAAGCTTTCCTCTGGATAACCTCTTTGGGTGAATGTTCAATTACCCACCATGTGTCAAATATAAAACAGTGCCCTAACATCTGGCTCTGTCTCTCAGCATCCCACCTATCCATCCATCCATCCATCCATCCAATCTTCAGCATAGCTATAGTCTCTATTTGCCATATTTTATCTTAAATTTCAATTATCTAGCAATCTGTCACTGTGCTCTATACAGTGTCATTTTTTTAAAAAGCACCCAAGTGAAAGATAAAAAAATATCTGCAATGATTGGATTACAACAAGTATTTTTTAGAATTGCTTCAGCTTTGATTATTTACTTTGATTAGCGGCTGCCGACATTCCATGGCATTCGCCACATCCTTTCAGTCTCTGTCTAGGTGGCCACGTTGCCTCCTTCCCTTCTATGTGTCTAATCTCCCTCTGCCTCTCTCTTACAAGGACCCATGTGATTACATTTAGGGCCCACTGGATAATCCAAGATAATCTCCCCATCTCGAGACCCTTAATTTAATCACAGCCATATAAAGTAACGTTCACATGTTCCAGGGATTAGGGCACCAGGGGGCACCATTATTCAGCCTACTACAGTCTGCGGATCTGCTTTCCATCCTACCACTGTCACATGTCCAGCCTCAAATGAGGGCTGAAACTGGGAGCTCTTCTTTCCTGGGCTGCTCACCCAGTGGGTGCCCATCTGGCTTCTTCTGGACTCCAGGGCCATCCACAGAACACGCTCAGTATCCCAGAGAGGACAGGGCTTGCTCTCCTCTCTCTTGGGGTCTGTATCTAGTTTTGAAGGGAGGTACAAATTTTCATAAGCTTATCCCCCTTTCAAACATCTCTACCTTCAAAAAAGATCCACCTTCACCCCCATCCTGCTTACCAAAACAAAGTAGCATACTAAAAATAACAACAGGAAAAAAACCCTAAGAGCTAGATTTGGGGGAGAAAATTATGCGTGTGAGTGAGTAATCAAAATAATGTTGGAATGGCTGGGGAGGGTGTTCTGGTACTCTCCTAGTGACTTACTACCCGTGGATCCCTGAATTTAAAAATGAAGATCCAGTCTTCATTTTTAAATTACCTGAGTGTGGATAGCAAAATTTCCTCATAGGCTTGTTATAAGAATTAAATAATATTTTCTATATATGTAAAATACCTCTTGTTATGGACTGAAAAAATATATATATATATACCTACTATAGCTAGCCTGTAGTAGCCACCCAATATGCATTAGTCAAAGCTGAGCCCCTTCAGTCTTCCAGTCAAGAAAGTAGTTCTAATTATGCCAACTCAATTGAGAGAAATTAAATATAATTAATAAATATCCAGTTATGCTCTAATCATCATAATATAACTGGACCTGATAATTCCCTACCAGGAGGTACAGATCATTTGTGTTTCCTTGTAAGCATCTGTAGGCTGAAAATTTGAAAATTGGTCCTTCCTTCCTTACCTTCCCCCCATCTTCCTCAGTAAATTAATACATTAATTACCTTATCAAATATTAATTGTGTACTGATTAGTTGCCAGATTCTCATTATAGTTGTTTCAAACACAGCTATCTGAAGAAGGATCTCATGAAGTTTCTTGTAATAAACTGTGCTTGCTACACATGGTCACAAAAGCCCATGTGTCACAAATGCTCTTTCCTGTAGACCATTTTCTGGGAACTATCCTGACATTAAGTGGGCTGTTTGGGGGCTCCTGGTCATCCTTGTTTCCCCCAAGGCCTGGTTCTGTGCTTGGCACCTAGCAGGTTGTCAGCAAATATTTGTTGACCCGAACGAAAAAGATGTAGCAGAATAAAGAAACCCACTGTTACCCCTTGTTACAGACTGAATATTTGTGTCCTCCCAAAATTCATATGTTGAAGCCCTAACTCTCAGTGTGATGGCATTAGGAGCGGGGGCCTTTGGGAGGTGTTTAGGGTTAGATGAGGTTATGAGGGTGGAGCCCCCATGGTGGGATTAGTGTCCTTGTAAGAAGAGACACCAGAACCCTCTCTCTCTCTCTCTCTGTCTCTCTCTCTGTCTCTCTCTCTCTCTCTCTCTCTCTCCCCCTCTCTCTCTCTCCCCCTCACCCCCTCTCTCCCTCTCTCCCTCTCTCCCTCTCTCCCCCCACGAGCACACAGAGAAGAGATCACGTGAACACACAGTGAGATGGTGGCCGCCTTTAAGTCATGAAAAGAGTCCTCACAATGAAACCTACCCTGCTGGCACCTCCCTGCCTCCAGAACTGTGAGAAGTAATTGTCTTTTGTTTAAAGCAACCCAATCTGTGGTACTTTGTTATGGCAGCCCGGGCTGACTAAGATACCAGGGAGGGGTGGGGAGAACCATAGCCGTGGTTGAGAGTACCTGGGGCCCTGCTCTGCCCTTACTGACCCTGACCTTGCACAAGTCTTTACAGCTCTACTTTCCTGTGTATAAAGTGGGGCACATAAGAACAACAAAAATTTTTATAAATGTTAACAGTTTCCAGTGCTTTGTTCCGTATCATATGAGTGGTAAGCCTCACCCCACACAGGGAAGTAGTTCAGGGTCTGTCCTCCTACCTGCCTTAGGAAGAAACCGAAGCTCAGATGGACTTCATTCATGTTGCCAAGATGACCCAGGTAATACATTTAGACAGAGTCATCTGACTCTGAATTCCACATGCTTTCCTCACACACTGTCCTCCGTAATCTATCAAGCATTTTATGAATATCACGGTTTAATGGGGTGACTCCAGAGACGAGGCTGTCGGCAATGACTTCATCCTGCTTTTCCAGGGGCCCTCAAATCTCAAACCGTTGTGGAAATATAGGATCTGAGAACCTTCCTTTCGGTCATGAATAGAGAAAATGGCAGGATTATTCCTGTTTCTTTGTTTACAGGGAAATGGGTAGGTTGCATTCTAGAAATATCCCTTCTCAATCTATTGTGTTCTCTGTGCTCCGATGTGAAAACCAACGACAGCACTAAAAGACTCTTTTACCAACACCAAAAATCATTTATTTGCATCAAAGCACCCTGAGTAGACGTGGCTAAATGTCAGTCGATATTTGATGGTTTGGGGATTAACCAGCTCTTCTTCCTCTTCTTCTTTTTTTAAAACTTTGTGCTATTGTTTAAACCATGGAATTATGATTTTTAAATGTCCGTGGAAAAGTCCTGAATAATTCATTCACCCACTTTAGTCAAAGAGAAAAATCCCCCTTTGTGTGCCCAGCAGTAAGGATGAAATTCCTCTTACACCCCTCTTGTAGCTTTGTGGTTGTCATTACAGGTATTATTATGAACTCTAAATAAGAACTTATGAAATAAAGGTTTTTATAATGCCCCTTTCTGGGAGGCAGGCATCTATATTTCTATGTATGCAGCCATACAGACAGATAGATCTTTTAGTTGCATCTGGGTGATTATTTTCATTTCCACTTATTACTGTGTGCTAGACTCCCCTTGTATGAGTACAGATTGCCCTTTCTTGCACTGTATTTAGAAATATCTGCATTACCCCTGGGCATTTGTTCATTAATAGGGGGTGGGGAGAGAAAAAGCTTGTAATAATGGGCTTTACATATTATTAAACTGTGTGCATTAACATTTGGGTCCGAATGAAAAATCTGGTTTGTGTTACTGCCCTCTGGTGGTTGTAGTCTGTTGCTGCAGTGGCAGGGAAGTGTGTCCCTGGGGTGGAGTTCTGCCTTTGGTGGCAGCGTCCAGGAGCGATGCAGACTAGGGCATTGCTGAGCCATCAGTCTTTGATTCACAGTCACTGCTTTTCATCCAAGTGCACTGCGAGCACCCTAGGATTCCACTTACTGGCCAGAATAATGATACAAGAAGGCATTCTTGTGAGGGCCAAGGAGACATTTTCATTTTAGGGGAGGTATACACACAAAATAACCCTGACCCACGTAGGGTGACATTTGAGTGAGTTCAAATTCTCCATGGGCCGCACTCCTCCTCATCTTGCAAGGCCAGCGTGGGAAAATGCAGTGGCTCCCTATGTGTGACATATGTACCACTTGTGGTACCTGAGGTGACTTCCGGATGTATCCAAACGAGCATTTTCAATGTTAATAGTTATGTGTGAATACCTTAATATGTTTTAGAAACAATGCAGTGAGTGTTTGAAGCCCACGATTTCCTGGGCGTTACTGCTTAGGTGATACCCAGGAGATAGGGCCCACACACAGCTGCTTTCTTTGCAGTGATAACGGCACTGGGTTGATGAGCCATTGGCTGGTGGGGCAGAACCCTCGTGGAGGTGGGGGGATGACTGGGGGCAGCAGCAGCTCAGCCACCTCTCTAAGCCTGGGGTTCCTGATTTGTTAAATAGGATCTTAATGGCTCCTTCTTAGGGTGCTATAGCATTATAAGGTATGGTGTGCATGTCAGGCATCTGTCACAGAGTACGCGCCCTCATCTCCTCACACTAGGGACACTTCTCTGAGCCTTCCTCCGTGTTCGCATCCTGCTTTGCTTGCCACACCCATTCCACCCTTCATCGGCCCCTTGTCAGAGTTTCCGTGTTCTTCTCCCTCTAGATTGTAGGTGGGGCCTGCCCTGTGGAGTGAGCCCATGTGGCTCTGTGCACAAAGCAGGCTCTCTCCACGTGCTTGTGGCAGGAATTAAGTGCAAAATCATTCTAAGTGACGTTTCCCATCCTCTGACACATTCGGTACATTTCATCTATTGGATGACGACAGGGCCTATACGTGGTCCCTCCTGTCTCCCTGATTCATGTGGTCTGATAACCGGGACCAGATTAGGTCCCTGCCCATTGGCTGCAAACGGGGAGAAAAGGTCTGCAGTGTCTAGTGCCTGCCAGCGCCAATATCGCTCTTATCTTACCAACTGATATATATAGGTTTATGGTCTGCGCCTGCGTGCACATGCTCTACTTGTTAATTTCAGAGGCAGGTAGACGGAAGGCAGTGGAAACATTTTAAATACAGTATTTCAGCTAGGGTAGGATCTATCCTGGAGACAACACAAGAGCCTTTGTTGCTCAAGCAGGTAGATTTATAAGGCTTGCCCTGGTTTAGTCTATATAAAATGGCCTTAGGAGTGGTCCAATCAGAGAAATAACCAGGGCGGGGTGGGGGGGAGGGGAGTAGGAGCCCTTACAGTTCAGGGGCAACCGGAGTGAAACAGGGTTTGTTGTCTTCCTGTGAAATTCCCGTGGATTTTGTCTCAGCTCCATGTGGTTCTAAGTTTCTCCGATTGCCCTCCACAGAGCTTCCCAGCCTGTTCCTAAATGACTGCAGAACGCCCGCTTGCATGTCTGCAATGGAGGCGATGTTCATTTAAGGCTTCGAGAAATCAGAGCTTTCACGATTGCCGTGAAAGCCAGAGAGCCGCAAGCACCTCAGTAGCGGAGATGAAAGGACATGTGTGTGCATGTGTGTTTGGAACTTAAAGGACAGGGAGAAAAAGAAAAGAGATGTTACCGCTTTGCACTTCCTTCAAAATATGCCTGACTCCCTCTGGTGGGACCATTTAACTCCAAATGCGTCCCCCCCATCCCCCTCGGCCCCTGCCACACGCTCCCCGCTCCCACGACATTCATCTTGGCTTCTGTGACATCTGTTCTGGGCACTGCGGAGCCGTCTTCTCGTTGCCATGGCAGCCGGTGGAGAGAGCCCGCCCATTGGCTGCTAGCGGAGAGGAGAAAAAAGGCCCGCAGTGTCAGGGGTCGTGTGCCTAGTGCCAGACTGCCACTGTTTTCAGTCAGCTGCTGGCTTGGCCACATTAACAGAGCACGGGGCGGCGGGCAGAGGCCCGCAGGGACCGCCCACCACAGCTGTGGACATTGCCGGGGGAATGGGGGGCCCCCCCGAGGTCAATGTCATTAGTTTCTCCCTCAAGTGTGAAGTGTGTGAAGGACAAAAGCAGCGCCCGTCAAGACGAGTGGGCTGCCTTTTCCTTCACCTTGAACTGCTCTGAGCTCTCTTTTCTTTTGTAGTGTTTGGATTGAAATTCGTAGGATGACCCTTTCTAGTCCCAGCCATCCCCATAGTGAGAGGGCCTGGGCCCAAGTTAAGCTGTCAAAATAAAAGCCTCTATCAGATTCCATTTACCTTGACCATTACCCTGTCACTCTAAAACGAGAAGAGGACAGCATTCCATTTCAAAATCGGCACCCGAACCTATTGTTTTAAAAATCATTTTCCTTCTGGAGCCACCTCTGAATTTCACGATGTGATTGGAATCATAGCTACGGGTTATAGTTCTGGCCTCAGAGCTGTAGGTCACTCGCATCCTTACCTCATGGCCGAGTGAATCTATGCCTCCGGTGCCTGACCGCACACCTGGCCAATCGGACAGGTAGAGAGAGGTACAGCCATGAAAGGCTCGCTGGCAGAACGCCAGCTGCCTATCTTGGGCTCCCTCGTCGGGTGGGTTTTAGGTCCCCACCGATTAGTGGTGGGGTGTCCTGTGCATCAGCCACACCCGGGGCCTTCAGTCTCCAGGGTCCGGTACCAGTTGGGATTTGGCAGTGGATGGTGACCTTGCCCCCTGGGCCAACACTGACAGCTCCAGTCAGCATAGTTGAGGCTGGAGAAGGAACTTTCACGAATATGCTCTCATCTGCTCTGCCCATGTGTGGTCCCTGCTTTACAGGAGACTGGAGCTGGTGGTTTCCAAGGTCACACCACTTGTGAATGGGTGAGCCCAGAATGCATACTTCAGTTCTTTGCTTCCAAGCTCTGTGCTTGCTTTCTCCATCTGTCACACGGCCACAGTGGGTCCCTGGATGTTTAATGCCCCTACAGATTTATATATGGGGAAGGTAGCCTATGATGAAGGCCATTCCTCCCATCTCTACTCATGCTTTGTCATGCCTGTTTTACACTTGATAAGAATGTGTCATCGGTGTTTAATTTGTCGAGATCAGGGGCTAATGGCTTGAGGAATTTTTTTTGTTCCTTGTGGCGGCTGCTTGTGGTTATAATCTAACTGAAAGCACTGTATACGTGTACTTTAACTGAGCAAAATGCTCCCGGCTGATGACAAGGAGAGGATTTGTGCCAGAACCAGTGGGACAAAGTTAAAAATTATTGTCCCCTCTGCTTCCCTCTCTTAGACTTATTTTGTTCCCTTATTTATTTTGGGATGGTTTGGGCTTTATCAGGATAGAAATTGTAGGGGAATTCCCTGGCAGTCCAGTGGTTAGGACTCCATGCTTCCACTGCAGGGGGCATGGGTTTAGTCCCTGGTTGGAGAGCTAAGATCCCACAAGCTGTGCAGCACGGCCAAAAAAAAAAAAATAGAAATGTACCACAAAATCATGATGGAGAAGGTCTGTGTTATTAACGTCTGCCTCTCTGCCATCTTTGCTCATCCCTTTTGTCCTGAATCTAGAAGTTTGAGGATTTACTCATAAATCTTTGAAAGAACTATGGAACAGAAAAAAAAAAAAAGATATGTCACTTCCCTGTCTTTCCGTATGATTATAAGAGAGCTATTGCTTCTGCAACTTGGTGTAACCAGGACTGACACAGTTGCCAGTGGTTCACGTACTAGTCTTTCTATCCATGTGCTGATCAGAGCCAGGAAAGTGAACAAACACTGGATCAGGCTGGAAACAAGGCTGAGAGTCCCCCCGAGCTTACTCTCAAATCCAATGTCCTACGTCACCTAGAGGCTATTAAACCTACCAGCAAACTGAGTTCTTTCCTTTCCTCTCTCTTAGACTGGGTACAGCACCCACTTAGGGAAAATTAAGCAAAATTGAGAGCCTTTGCATTTCTAGAAATAGGACCTTAACAAGCATTCAAAAGAATGTGCTTTAGTGGCAAGAATGCTAGACTATTTCACATTGCAACTCAAATGATGCTTTTAGCAAAACTTGAGTGAAGTTACTTTGAGTAATATTTTGCCCCAAAAGATAGGATCAAGTGTATGCAGTAAAAATAGAAGGGGGTAGATTTTGACTTACAAAACCTACAAGCAACTGTTCTTCCAATTGCACTTTCCACTTACCCCCAGGTTTCACTGCTAATCCTCCAATTACCATCCTTTTTTTTTTTTTTTTGCGGTACGCGGGCCTCTTACTGTTGTGGCCTCTCCCGTTGTGGAGCACAGGCTCTGGACGCGCAGGCTCAGTGGCCGTGGCCCACGGGCCCAGCCGCTCGGCAGCACGTGGGATCCTCCCGGACCGGGGCACGAACCCGTGTCCCCTGCATCGGCAGGCAGACTCCCAACCACTGCGCCACCAGGGAAGCCCCAGTTACCATCCTTGATCAGTATTTATGAGGCCATAAGAAAAAATGTAGTGAGAAACAGGTTTAACAGTGAGTTTTCCAGAGAGAAAGTTAAGTAAAAGCCAGAGAGGTTCCTGGTGTCCCATTTAAATACCTGGAAAAGAAATCAGTCTAAACTCCCTGAATTGGTAAGAAATCTCCATAGCCTGTGATCACAATTTACTAGAGACACACAGGAATAAGACCACTAGACATCAGTACTCCTGCTGCCCACTCTACATCAGAAAAATGGCCAGGCTTCCTTTTTTCCCCATTTTCTTATCTGTAATTTTAGACTCATCTATCTGGAGAAATTTCTCTAAGATATTTAGTTCAACATTATTTAGCCACAGGATGTGGGTTAATGGTTGTATAAAATGGCCCTTAATTTCCTCACTGATTCTCAGAATGTATAACATAATGATGGTGAGAAACTATAGACAAGGGTTAGAGCTTGATGTTTTCTCAATAGAGATTTATCGGGCACCCACTGTATACCAGGAGACTAAAATGACAGCATTTGTTTTTAATCTAAACACTAAACTCTTGACACCTTATGTTCTTTGCATGTTGTATAGAACATCAGTTTCTTACTGGGCAATAAACTCCATGTACAGAATCCTCCAAATGTAGATCTGATGTTTGTTTTATTTAGGCATTCTCATTTCCTTAAGGAAAGCACCAGACCCCTTGTGCCACAAGGATTCATTAACAAGCTTAGAAACATTTACCAGTACAAACACTTTATTACGAGTTAGCAAAGATTCAGTAGGAAAGAAAAATAATTGTGGGAGGAAAAAGAACCTGGTTTCAGGGATATCACTGTGCCAAAAACAGTTGAATGAAACTCTAATTTATTATTTTTGTACATATTCGCCCAAAGGGTGTTGTTTGGTGTCAAGAATCCACAAAGATTAACACTCAAGCACTTGTGATAGGAAAATGGTATTCAGCAAAGTGCCCTTCTTTCTGCTAAATCAGTTTGTAAAGTGGTCCTAAAAAATGCACACATTCTTTGTTATGACAGCACGGCTTTGTGTTTCTTTTGGGTTTTTTTGTTTTTTTTTCATTTGGGGGGCACTCTTTATATTAACCCATTTATTTAATCTTCATAATTCTATAAGGAGAGTACTATTATTATCTCCATTTTGAAGGTATGGAAAATGAGGCACAGAGAGGTTAAGCAACCTTCCCAAGGTCAGACAACTAACAGGTAGCAGTGCCACCCAACCTGGCTTAAAAGTCTATATGGCTTTGTGTTTCTGATGCAAGACTAATAGGACGTAAAAGTAGAGGTAAATTAGGAGCCTAGGAAATCAGGGGTTGGGCGTTGATAAAAGGTAAATGAACAGTAGGGATATTCAAAGAGCAGCGGAAGAAAAAGTATCCTTAGGTAGGAGGTAAAGGCAAATAGGATGTGTTGAGGGATCAGGTGGGACTAAGAAAGAAAATCCAGGCCATTGTGTGTACACTGTGTGAAAAAGGAACCTAGGAACATAGACCTGGATAGAGAAATAGAGGAGAAAGTGAAAGGTGGGCCAGAATCAGTGTTTTCCAGTAGAAAGGAAAACGACATATTTTAGGATTGAGAGAACACTGGAAACATCACGCAGACCAAAAAATGTCTATCTGAGCAGACTCCTCAGTGCCCAGCCCTGTCCATGTCAATGCCACGAGGCTGTTGAACTAGATTTGGGTGATTGAAAAGAATTTGTGTCCCAATCCTATTTACCGTGGAAAAACTGTGAGCCATCACATTGCGAATTATTAAACCTACTTTACAGAGTTGTGAGGATTATATACGATCACATTTCAATTCAATTCCCAAGTATTTACCAAGTACCTGCGTGTTGCAGGGGAAGGACGTGATAGAAATCCATATAAATCAAACTCTAAAAGCATGTATGTAAGAATACATGTGTACGTATAACTGAATCACTTTGCTGTACAGCTGAAACACTGTGAATCAACTATCCTTCGATTAAAAAATAAATAAATAAAATCTAAAAGCACATCTGCCTGACAGCTCAGAGCTTGGAAGAGCATTCTGCATCAGCTTGGCTGCGTTTATTGGGTGAGTCTCCAGTTAGCTTCAGGTAGAGAGCGAGGCTCATGTTGTAATAAAACGACTATTTTTTCCAGGGAAAAAAAAAGGCAGAGAAGAAAGCCAGCTAGTAGTGCTGGTGTGGAAAAGGCTTTCAAATGTGAAATTACTTATCCAACTAATGATATAGCCGTTTAAAAGCCAAACTAGAAGTTGACTGCGAATTCCGGAGTCCCACCCAGACCTACTGAATTAGAATCTTCAGGGGTGGGGCCAAGATTTGTGAAGTTTTTAAAAACCCCCAAGTGATCTTGATGCGCAGCTAGGTTTGGGAAGCTCAGTGTAGTGGATGAGTCCTTAGTCTTGGGCATCCTGAGTCCTTAGTTCTCTGACTTAGGACTTAGTCTTTGGGTGTTTGAGCCTGGATGACTCACTGAACCAGTCAGCTTCAATTTCCTAACCTACAAAATGGATCTAATCATGTGTACCTGGGAAGTTTTATCGTGTAGAATAAATGAGCCGGCATGTACCAAGCCCCTGGTTTGCAGGAGGGCTTGATCAGTTGTAATCGTCTTCTCTCCTCTGGGGCATCCCGGCACCTTGTCCTCAGTCTATACTGAAATCTTGAGTTACGTCAGCAATTGGCATTAGAGGCAAATGACGTGCTCAAGAGATTCGACCCTGAACGCTCACGTGTTGATGAGGAAGGGCTGGGCCAAGACAGTCGCTGGCTGGGATATGTTGATAACTCATTTTCCACCATTGCATTTGCCCCCCTGATGTAAGCTACTCGCTCCCCCCGCCCCGGGTGCCCTCTGTCGCACGAGGTGCCCCTCACACAGCTTTCTGTCCCACTCTCCTCCTGTGCCGTGTGAGCTGGCTGGATCTGCTCAGCTCGAGGAATTAAAAATGGCTTGTTAGTAACGAGCTGCACCAAAGCAAACAGCTCTTTTTGTTCTTGAGTTCTGTTCTCTAGTGTTTGAGATTTTAGGCGATTTCATTTCCATTGTTCTTACAGGCATGACCTTGAGCAGCAATTCTCAGACTTTGTGGCCTCAGGACCTCTTTAAACTCATAAAAATTATTGAAGGCCCCCACGAACTTCTGTTTTTGAGGGTTGTGTCTATTGATATCTACCATATGAGAGATTAACACTGAGGTTTTGAAAACACAAGCACACATTCCATCAGCCACCAGAGTGATGATGTCATCACGCTTCATGTAACTTCTGGAAAATTCCACCTCCACTTGTGAGGGAATGGGAGTGAAAGAAGGAAATATATCTTAGTGTTATCATGAAATAGTATTTGGCCTTGTGGACCCTGGAAAAAATCTTGGGGTTGGGGGGATGCTCAGGGGTCCCTTGGCCACCCTGAACTGTTGATGGTGAGTACTCAGGGTATGTTGTGTATCAGAGAAGCACAGAAATGAAAGCAGAGGACACTGAACCACTCACCGATACAGCTGGGAAGGTGGCTTCAGGAAGGCCTCAGAGCCCAGTTGCCAAACTGAGTTTATGACGTAGAGCTTCAACCATTGGGCTTGCCCTGTGTCTCAGGTTAGTGGCTTAGGGCACAGGCTCAAGTGAAAGATGGCTGGGTTCCAGTCCCAGCTGTGCTCCTTGTGACCTTGGGCAAATTTCTTAGCTTCTGTGGCCTCAACGTCCTCACGTGTAAAATGTGGATCATAAAAGTACTTACCTCATAGGCTTGCTGGGAAAATTAAACAAGATAATGTATGGAAAGGGACAGGCATCTTGTATAAGCATCCAATGAATATTAGCCGTAACTGCACTCCCATAGAACCCCCAACTTGTTATATTGCTCTTTATTTTTTTTCTTTTTTGTGGTACGCGGGCCTCTCACTGTTGTGGCCTCTCCCGTTGCGGAGCACAGGCTCCGGACGTGCAGGCTCAGCGGCCATGGCTCACGGGCCCAGCCGCTCCGCAGCATGTGGGATCTTCCCGGACCGGGGCACGAACCCGTGTCCCCTGCATCGGCAGGCGGACTCTCAACCACTGCGCCACCAGGGAAGCCCTATATTGCTCTTTTAGCTTCAAAACAATGACTTCTTGGAGGTGTACGTTTGTAATAGGTAGCGGCCACCACTCCTAGGAATTACTGCAGCTTTTCCCCATCTCTTGTCTCAGCTGCTCTTCTTTCTGACAACACCCAGGCTGGCTCAGCAACTGAGCAATGCAAGGGGATTCCAGGCTGCACGGTGAATGCCGTCTCTCTCTGCCTTCCCATCAGGCTGAAGGCAGAGCTAAAATCGGTTATGATGAGTTTACAAGTCAGACCTAACAATGCATGCTGTACATCATGCTGGCGTGATCAGTGTTTTCAAGGTGGTATGAAACTCGTAATAAGCCAACAAATAGTATTATTACAGCTGAATAAACCGAAGCATGATTTATGATGATTAAAATTTGTTTGTAGCATATGTTTGTCTTTTCTTTTTTACCCCTAAGTGGAATGTGTGTTTCTGTAGCACCATCCATGTTGCCAATTGCATTCCCAAACCACTTTTTAATTGTCTACTAATCAGTTCTTGGGAAAGCTCAGCGATGGTAGGTGACCCAGTTTTCCTTATTTGACAAATGTAAATGTAACGCTTTGTTCCTTGTGGGGGGAGGTCCCTGGTGGCCCTCACATACAAGTCAACAGATTTCTGCTACAAAAAAGGTTAATATTGTTTTTAAACACTATAGGTGAATTTGAAGACTTTACTGAAAAACAAAAGATTTTAAAGTGATATCCTATAAATAACTAGCGTGATGTATCCAACCAAATGAGATAATCTCCAAGCCAGCTCAGACCCTGTTCAGCACATATGTGGGTATCAATAATGAATCAAGAAATGAATTCATCCTCAGTCTTTCTGAGTGTCTCTCTGGGAGACACCTCTTGTGGCTCTGTTGGTCGGACCCAAAGGTCTTTGAAGATAGAACACTCTGTAGTCCCAAATGGCAGCAGCATGCCTAGAACTGACATGTGATCGTTATCTCTAAGCCGTGAGATTGGAGCTTCTTCTTGCTCTTGCTAGGGAGGTAGCATGTATCACCTAAAATGCATTGGCTGTGGATGGGAAGACCTGGATTCTCATCCTGTCCCTTGTACCTACAGTGTGACTGAGGCCAGTGCCTTTGTCTCTCTGGTCGTCCTTCTTCCCGTGTGTACAGAGATGTTTGAACGGCCGTCCCCTCTAATGCTGGTCTAGAGAGTGGTGGCTGGTTCCCTCCACCCTCAGGCATGCAAAGCCAGCCATGTCCAATGGGCTTGAGGGGAGGAGAAAGTTGCAAAAAGTGAGAATCAAAAATCATTAAGCAGCTAGACGAGCTGACCACAGTGATTTTGAGTGAATCTGGAACTTAGAATCTCAGGTTTCCAAGACAGGGAAGCTCAGTTCAGCAACGTATTCTCCATTCCTGTGTGAAGTGGTGTACTCCAAAGACCTCAGGTCCACTCTCGGGCCTGTGAATGCCTGGCGTGGACAGACTTCTTTTTCCTTAGCGTATCAGTTATCTATCACGGCGTGACAAACCACCCCAAAACTTGGTAGTTTAAAGCAAAAAATGATTTTCTATTTCTCATGACTCTGTGGTTTGGCTTTTGTTGATATTTTGCCTGGGCTCCTTCATGGGACTATGTTTAGTTGGCGGCTGGGCTCAGCTGGGGCAACTGGGATGTCTGGACCTCTTTATACTTACAGGGACTTTCCTTCTCCAGGAGGTTAGCCCAGGTTGGGCTGCCTCACAGGGTGATGGCAGCATGCTAAGCCCTGGTGTGCAGGTACTAACCAAGCCTCTGCTGACTTTGCTGATGTTCCATTGACTAAAGCACATCACATGCTCAAGCCCAAAGTTGGGGGGGGGTGCTGCCCAACAGTGTGGGTATCAGTAGGTGTGAGTCGTGGAGGCTATTAGTGTACATTCTACCCCCTCCCCCTTAACCTCAGTCTTTTGATCAGTAGGATGGGAATGGGTTGTATAGAGGGCCAGCCTGGGAGTCAAGAGATGTGTTTTTTTATGTCCAGTCTATTTCTAAGTATGTGTGTGATCATAGGCTCCATTTTCCTCAGGAGTAAAGAGAAAGTCTTGGACCAAATGAGCCAAGGGCCCACCTCTTAAAACACACACACACACACACACACACACACACACACACACACACACTCTCTCTCTCTCTCTCTCTCTCTCTCTCTCTCCCTTTTCCATCTCCCATGCAATGTGGAAATCAAATGTTCTTGGAAGTATCTTGAAAGTGGTACAGAGCTATACAAATGTAATTTATTATTACAGATAATATTTATGGAAAATTCTGGTAAACGTATTTTCAAAAAACTTGTGATGAGATTGTAAGCCTATCTATGAAAATATAGCAGAATTAAAATAAGCACCTTATTCAGAGTCCCATTTCTCTTCTGGTGTTTTAAGTTCACTCTACAGAAGTTTGGCAAGTCAAGGTGTGTTTGTATAAAGTTAAACAGAATAGAAGGGGACTAAAAGGTCAAATCCACCATTGCGTTGGAGCCTTTGTTCAGAACGGAGGTGTTTAGCTAATTCAGGTTTTCCTTTGCTCTAACCATTTGCCAGCCTACTCTGACACAGGGTCATAATTCAGCCCTTCTCTCCTGTCTTCCTCGAGTTTTGTTTATTTGCTTGGTTCATTGTGTTGTGTTTTGTTCTACGTGTGTGTGCATTAGGGCAGCTCCAGCATCACCTCTTACTCAGTGTTCCAAGTTTGCAGAGCCCCCTAAGGGAACCAGGGCATCCGTGGACCCTTTCCTTCTCATATGGCGGGCAAAGACTGAGTGACTCAGTAAATGTAGTCTCTTCCCCACCCATCGCTTTGTTCATTCTCTGAAGACTCGTCCTGATAAGATGGGACTAAAGATTCAGAATCAGTTCTCACCTCTGCATGGATGACTTTACACTCAGCATAAACTTTATATTCCTTCTTGTGGCTTTAAGGGTCTGCTGCTGATTCCCCACTTTACTTAGCCCAAACTCCCTTCCCGATTCCACTGACCCTCCACCCCAGCAGGCGTCCACTGCATTCCAGCCCTATGCTATCATGCACTGTTGTGAAATAAAGGAACACCATCAACTTTGTGAACGAGCAACGGATATTCCTTCTGAATTTACTGTAGCTATGGAGGGGGTCGGCCACCATCATTTGTGTTTGGCAGAGACTCCAAGGCAAGCAGGAGCGGGAAGGCTTTAGGTGGAAAAAAGGGAAGGCTTCAGATGTGCCCTGCTGGGAGGCTGTGGGCATGGGGACGCTGCTGGTGGGCTAACTAGTAGTGGGATATCCTACGAGGTTACTTAGGGGGGCGTATTTAGCTTTCTCTGGTTAGTCCTAAGTTGGAAGTGGAGGCAAACATTCATGAAGCTATCAGTTATTAACCAAGCCCTGGCTCTTTGGGCCCAATAAACAGGGGTTATTGTTTGGCTTCCTGGGCTGGTTGCAGCAGGTTGTGGACCAGAGTTCTCTTTTTATAGATGGTCTGGACACTGTCCAGCTGTATGTTCTGTCTCTCGGCATTCCCCCAACTGAAGGCGCTGGGCTGCTGTTCCTTGTTCTTTCCTCACAACCTCTTTCCTGACTCTGTAACTCTGGCTTAAGTCCCCCTCCTGTGTGTTTTTGTAGTACTGCATTTTCATCATAACATGCATTCCCTTTTATTATGATCATTACTGGTTTGTTTCCTCTTCCAGTCCAAAAACTCCTTTAGGGCAGGGATTCTGTCTCGTTCACTTTTGTATCTCCAGTCCCTAGCACAGTCAGCTTATAGTAAATATAAATGTTAATTAAACAAATGATCAACAAATATTGAACACAGTACAATTTATCTCCCACTTTCCAATTTCTGGTCCACTTTTCCCACTGTTTCATGGACATTTGCAACTGGATACCCCACTCGCATCTCAAAATTAACATGTCTACAACCAAACTTTTGATCTTTCTCCCAAGCCAATTCCTCCTCAGGATACCCCCATTCATTAATTCCTATCATTCTCCTAAACACTCTCCCTTGTCCCTTACAGCTGTCAGTCACCAGTGGGTCTCCTTCATCTTTACCTTTCCATTTCTGTCCATTCCTTTTCATTCCCATCTCAACCCTGGTTCTGGCTTGGACTGTTACCTCAGCCTCCTACTGGTCCCTGGGTTCCAGTCTCTGTATTGTTCCAAAGTCCCACTTTGGTTATGCTTCTCTCTTGTGGAAAACCCTTCTGCTGCCTCATACTTCAGAGCCTGGCATTCAGAGCTCTGTACAATATGATCTTAAATGATTCCGTGCACCATAGCGCTCACTACTCCTCAACGCTTACCTGACTTTCTGATTAGCTTGTCCTAATTATCATTTCTAGGACCTCCCTTCCCTTCCCTCCTCTATGCTACCTTTACCATCACAGCCTAAATGAATGACTAAACATTCCCTGCATCTTTCTGATGGTAGTTCTATATCCTGCCCTATATCGCAGTTGTCAAAGCAGATGTTTTCTCTCTTACTGGGCTAAGCTCATTGAAACACCCACCCTGACTAGTCTTTGCCTTGTATACAGAGTAAGCACAGAATAAATAGTTGTTGAATGAATGAGTGATGCAGCTGGTCTGTGCATCTAGAAAAGCCCTCACATAAAATTAGTTCATCCATAGATTGATTTGGGATTGATTAATTTAAACCTACAGTTGAGAGTTCCTTGTAAATCATGGGATCATATAGACAGTATCAGAGTAATTGCGTGCCTGAACTATCAGCATTTACTCAGTCCTTCCTTTCATAGTGCTTGTAAGTTGCTTTGTATCTGTGTAAGTGCTATGGCCCTCTCCCTAGGAGATTTCTCTTTTCGAGGTCTATACCAGCACCATAACCAAATGTCTATCTTCCCAAGTTGTATCCAGAGATAATTGGTTTCTCTTTAGTAGAAATTCAGTTCATACCACCAAGGCATGTAAAATACTGATTTCCTTACCCATTAGCACTTTGCAGTTATATGCTGTCCTGGAAAGAGGGATTGGTTGGCAGAATTTGGGACCAACAGGTAGCTGGGATCTGAGAGACAGTAGGGGAGAGAAGGCCTCCTGAAGCAGAGGCATGCATAACTAGAGGGCAGCATAGTGGAAAAGAAGGAGATGGCTGCACTGTGGCTTGCACTATCTGAACAAACCACGTAGAATGCCAGCCTAAGAAAGTGGAATGAAAAGGATTCCTACAAGGCATAGAGGGAACTATCCTCAACATAATAAAGGCCATATATGACAAACCCACAGCCAACATCATCCTCAATGGTGAAAAACTGAAACCATTTCCACTAAGATCAGGAACAAGACAAAGTTGCCCACTCTCACCACTATTATTCAACATAGTTTTGGAAGTTTTAGCCACAGCAATTAGACAAGAAAAGGAAATAAAAGGAATCCAAATCAGAAAGGAAGAAGTAAAGCTGTCACTGTTTGCAGATGACATGATACTATACATAGAGACTCCTAAAGATGCTACCAGAAAACTGCTAGAACTCATCAATGAATTTGGTAAAGTAGCAGGATACAAAATTAATGCACAGAAACCTCTGGCATTCCTATACACTAATGACGAAAAATCTGAAAGTGAAATTAAGAAAACACTCCCATTTACCATTGCAACAAAAAGAATAAAATATCTAGGAATAAACCTACCTAAGGAGAAAAAAAACCTGTATGCAGAAAATTATAAGACACTGATGAAAGAAATTAAAGATGATACAAATAGATGGAGAGATATACCATGTTCCTGGATTGGAAGAATCAACATTGTGAAAATGGCTATACTACCCAAAGCAATCTACAGATTCAATGCAATCCCTATCAAACTACCACTGGCATTTTTCACAGAACTAGAACAAAAAATTTCACAATTTGTATGGAAATACAAAAGACCCCGAATAGCCAAAGCAATCTTGAGAAAGAAAAACGGAGCTGGAGGAATCAGGCTCCCTGACTTCAGACTATACTACAAAGCTACAGGAATCAAGACAGTATGGTACTGGCACAAAAACAGAAATACAGATCAATGGAACAGGATAGAAAGCCCAGAGATAAACCCATGCACATATGGTCACTTTATCTTTGATAAAGGAGGCAAGAATATACAGTGGAGGAAAGACAGCCTCTTCAGTAAGTGGTGCTGGGAAAACTGGACAGCTACATGTAAAAGAATGAAATTAGAACACTCCCTAACACCATACACAAAAATAAACTCAAAATGGATTAAAGACCTAAATGTAAGGCCAGACACTATAAAACTCTTAGAGGAACACATAGGCAGAACATTCTATGACATAAATCACAGCAAGATCCTTTTTGACCCACCTCCTAGAGAAATGGAAATAAAAACAAAGATAAACAAATGGGACCTAATGAAACTTAAAAGCTTTTACACAGCAAAGGAAACCATAAACAAGAAAAAAAGACAACCCTCAGAATGGGAGAAAATATTTGCAAATGAAGCGACTGACAAAGGATTAATCTCCAAAATTTACAAGCAGCTCATGTAGCTCAACATCAAAAAAACAAACAACCAATCCCCAAATGGGCAGAAGACCTAAATAGACATTTCGCCAAAGAAGATATACAGATTGCCAACAAACACATGAAAGAATGCTCAACATCATTAATCATTAGAGAAATGCAAATCAAAACTACAATGAGGTATCACCTCACACCGGTCAGAATGGCCATCATCAAAAAAGTCTACAAACAATAAATGCTGGAGAAGGTGTGGAGAAAAGGGAACCCTCTTGCACTGTTGGTGGGAATGTAAATTGATGCAGCCACTATGGAGAACAGTATGGAGGTTCCTTAAAAAACTAAAAATAGAACTACCATATGACCCAGCAATCCCACTGCTGGGCATATACCCTGAGA
The DNA here is from genome assembly GCF_011762595.2 of Tursiops truncatus. Lineage (NCBI taxonomy): Eukaryota > Metazoa > Chordata > Mammalia > Artiodactyla > Delphinidae > Tursiops > Tursiops truncatus. The sequence continues at coordinate 9,389,172 of NC_047039.1, read as the reverse complement.
AAACCATAATTCAAAGAGACATGTACCACAATGTGCATTGCAGCACTATTTACAATGGCCAGGACATGGAAGCAACCTAAGTATCCACTGACAGATGAATGGATAAAGAAGATGTAGCACATATATACAATGGAATATTACTCAGCCGTAAAAAGAAACGAAGTTGAGTTATTTGTAGTGAGGTGGATGGACCTAGAGTCTGTCATACAGAGTGAAGTAAGTCAGAAAGAGAAAAACAAATACCATATGCTAACACATATATATGTAACATATATAAAAAAAAAAGTTCTGAAGAACCTAGGGGCAAGACGGGAATAAAGTTACAGACCTACTAGAGAATGGACTTGAGGATATGGGGAGGGGGAAGGGTAAGCTGGGACAAAGAGAGAGTGGCATGGGCATATATACACTACCATACGTAAAATAGCTAGCTAGTGGGAAGCAGCTGCATAGCACAGGGAGATCAGCTAGGTGGTTTGTGACCACCTAGAGGGGTGGGATAGGGAGGGTGGGAGGGAGGGAGACGCAAGAAAGAAGAGATATGGGGATATATGTATATGTATAACTGATTCACTTTGTTATAAAGCAGAAACTAACACACCATTGTAAAGCAATTATACTCCAACAGAGATGTTAAGAAAAAAAAAAAAGAAAAAATGCTTATGAAATCTGTGTAATCATACGCAATATATCTGTTAGTTTTAAAACATGATTAGATAATGAAAATTGTACATGGTAATCAAAAATTAAAACAATTACAAATAAAACAGAATGCACTTATTGCTTAAATTGCTGAAGTTTATATTTGGAAATTGCTTTTGGTGGCATCAATATTTGCACTGCCGTCAGATTCACCTTTGCTGCCACAGGTGGCAAGGCACCATTTCAGTTGGTTTTAATAACATGCACAGTTATTACATCCTCTGGTGCAATGAAATGTTTCTCTGATCCGCTGTGCTCTTCCCCATTCTCCTTGATTGCATCATCATATGCTTTTATACGTACTGTTCCCTCTGCCTAGAATAACTTTATCCCTTCTCCACGTTTTTTTTCATTCTTCAAGATTTAATTAAAACCCAGCTCTTCAGCGATGCCACCTGTAACTCCCTTTGACGTTGCCTTCTCCTCTGCAACCACATGGCCTCCTGCACATTTGCACTTATGACCGTGGAGATGTACCTTGAGCGTGTGTCTCTCTCTCCCTCTGACTCCTCGACGATAAGGAGGCCTTGCCTTAGTTGCTTTTGTAAACTCCCACCACGCTATGCCTAGCACAGGGCCTGGCACTTACTGGAATCAGCAAGTATTTATTGAATGAAATTGGACTGATACAGGATTGGGACTCGTTTAGTTAGAGGACTGCTGTCCTCCATTGCTGCTCACTTGACCCTCTAACGCCACTTCCCTTAATGTCTGTGGCGGCTCACTCCTGGGTTTTCCGTGTGAGGCCCTTGAACACTAGAATGTTAGAGCCCAGGCGGATCAAGGGGCTCTTCTCATATAACCCCCTTGTCTTAGTCTGTTCAGGCAGCTTTAACAAAATACCACAGGCTAGGTGGCTCACCAACCACAGACATTTATTGCTCACAGCTCTGGAAGTCCAAGATCAAGTAGCAGCATGGTCAGACTCACCTCGGGTCCCCTTGCAGGTGGCAGACTACTCAGTGTGTCCTCACGTGGTGGAAGTGGTGAGGAAGCTGTGTCAGCCCTCTTCTGTAAGGGTGCTGCTAACCACATTCCTCATCACCTCCTGAGGCTCCACCTGCTAACACCATCACCTTCGGTGTTAGGGTTCCAATATATGAATTTGGGGGTGGAGACAAATATTCAGACCATAGCAGCCCTCATTTTATAGGTACAAACCCCATTAGGTGAAGGGACTAAAGGAAGGTCACAGGTTCCCTTCAAGTTGCCGTTTAAGCTTTTGACTTTGTTAAAACAAGCTTCCATAGGAAAATTGGAGACCTAGCTTTTCATTTTAGAATTTATGTTAACTAGCTTTACGATTGGGGCACTTCCTCTCTTTTTAAAAAAATCCTTAGTCACAAACCAGTGACTTGTGAGTGGAATTTGGTCTGTAGTCTTCTTTTTTTCTTTTTTTTTTAATCTTGAATTTTAATGCTTTTCAAAAGGCATCTGCTTTGCAGTTGGCTGTAGTCTCCATACTTCCCCGTTCCTCCAGACCAGCACTGTCCCACAGAAATATAATGTAAATCACAAACTGAGTTACACAAGTAATTTAAAGTTTTCTAGCATCTCCATTAAAAACATTAAGAAGAAACCAGAGAAATTAACTTTAATAGTTTATTTAACCCAGTATACCCAAAGTATTTTCATGTCAACATATAATTAATATAAAGCTTATTAGTGAGCTATTTACGTTTTTTTCTTCCTCTATGCCTTTGAGAAACTTTGTGTTTTCTACTTACAGCTCCTCTCCATTGGAACTGGTGACATACTGAGTGTTCAGTTGCCACCTGTGTCCAGTGGTTGCAGAACTGGACAGTCTAGTTCTAGATCCTTCTCACTTAACTCATTTACTGTCCTTACTGCCTCTGAAGGCATTTGAACCTGAAAGCCCTGGATGAGAGGTTCACGTAAGGTTCTTTCTGCTCTGACATCCTGTCATTCTCTTGTCAGGGTGAATTTCTCAGTTAAATTAGTCCAGAACCTCCATAGTTGTGTCACCAAGTTAGAACTCAGCAGCAGCTACAGTGTTTGAGCCGGAACCAGAAAGAGCCCGTCAGCTTTGCAGGGTCAGAGTTTTGGCCCCGAGCTGAGTGGGCTTGTAGCTGGTTCCTCCATTGTCCTGGCCCAGGCACGGCGGCCTGTTGCCATGATGGGCAGCCCCGCTGGGCTGAGCAGCCCCGAGAGCAAGCCCCAGCATCTCACCCTCTGTAGCAGCGCCCACAGAGGCCTCTGCCTCCACCCACAGCAAGAAGCTTCCCTCACGTGTGCCTTCTGTGGATCTCTGCTGGCTCCAAAGCTCATGTCAGACCCTCTTAGCCATTTGCTGTAGTCAGCCTGGCAGGGAAGGGCTAAGTGGGAGCTTCCGGAGCCCGCAGAAGCCTTCTCTCTGCCCCTCCTGCCGGTGGCTCCCAACAAGGTGACAAAGAATGTGTTTTTTAAACCACCGCACAAAACTATTATTTCCTGTGAATTCTCTGAATTTCCAGCTCCAGAATTGGCTGGAAAGAGAACCTCATTTAAGCTGCCCAAGCAGGAGAAGGCTGTGAATCAGAAGACATCTTGCCAAAGGCAACTGGAGATGCTTCACTGGAAGTTTATCTCTTAGTAGTGACACTCTATTTCCAAGCTCATCCATTCGAGTGAAAAACAGTATGCTTTTCCTCCCTGTGCTAATCTGTACCCAGAACACTTCGTAATGAATGATTTTTCTTTCCTTCTAAACAACAGAGAGACTTCTATTTGTAAAGATGGTCACTATGAAAAAGTCAAAGGTGTCTGTTCAAACCTGTACTTATAAAATATCTTCATAAGGAAGAGTTCTAGATGATTAAACTACTTCCGCATTAAGACAGTACAACCTATAAGAACACTTGTGGTATGGATTCAAACATTGTTTTCCATGATTAGATGTCGGTAAGGCCATGCTTCTTAAGCTTGCATCTACGTAGGAATCACCTGGGGATCTTGTTAAAATGAATGCAGATGTGGATTCAGTAGGTCTGGGATGGGGCCTGAGATGGGGCATTTTTAACCAGCTCCCAGGTGAGACCCAGGTTTCAAGGCTATAAGGACTTTGTCTGGACCTTGGATGAACGGTCACAGTTCAAGAGAGAAGAATCCGATTATGTGGCTGTTGGTTTTGCTGGGAAAGAGACAAGAACTGAGCTGACTTGGGAAGCTATGACTTGAATGTTTGTGAGCTAAATCGCTAAGATTCAGTAAAACAGCAGGAAATGAGGGAGTTTAGAGAAGGGAGAAAGGGAGCCACACCGAATAGCTTCCTGTTTCCTAATTCATTATTCGGACTCCACTATTTTGTTTGCTGGTAGTGATGACCAGGAAAATACTCAGCTGAACCAAGTTCTATCCCAGTTGGACAAGATGGAGATCTTGCAGAGTTAATTTAATGAATTTTTTCTGGATCCTAAAATTGGTGTTTTATATAAGAACATGTAGATTAAAATAACGTGTAAAATTGTGTGTGTTTATATGTACCCCATGACAAATGTTTTTGCTATTATGTAAGTGAGAAAAATCTTGTGTTTGGAATGAGTTCCACGTTGTGCTTTGGGACCACAGGTTCAGCTTGGGGCAGGGCAGGTGGGTTGGAGAAGGGGAAGGGGCGGGAGGACAGGATGGAGCCATCATTCCCAGACAGTTCGCAGCATATTATTTTAATTTTGGTTAAAGCCCGATCTGAGAGCTGGCTTATCAACGTGCAGGAGATTGCAGTTGCAATTTGCTGGTTAGTCTCTGTTCTTTTAATGCTTTCCTGAAGTGCCATTTTGTCTCAGTAAGATGCTCCCTAAAAATACTCAAATATTTTTAGTTGGAGAGTACAAATCAGATTGAGCTGCACATTTCCCTGGTGAGCAAAAGGGATGAGTTTGTGTTCATTAACTCAAGGCCATCTGGTGCAGACACGCAGCAGTCTGTGAATCAAACGTGCATCAAACTCCAGGGATCAGAACCCGCGCCAGACCCAGTGTTTTGGAGAGTCAACAACCAGGGGGAGTAAAAGGGCTCAACTCTTTTTCCTTATTTTAAAAATCAGCTCCGCCTTACAGAATATCAGAGCCACATCATCTCCTCTTCATTGCCCATCGGAGCCGTCTTTGGAGAGTGCTTCTGCAGTCGAAGTCGTTACCTTCCCCATCTCCCTTTGGGTGGGGGGAGGAGAACAAGAGCCTTAGCATCCCTCCCTCCACTTTGGGCCAGAACCTCGGCCTGCGCGTGCGCTCACACTCACGCTCCTTCTCACTGCGAGACAAAGAATGCGGAAGCACAGCGATGCTCAAGGTGTTTGGGAGAACTGCCCCTTGCAAATAGCCCATTCCTGGAGGAGAGAGCGCTTGCCTCTTGCAGCTTTACTGATGAAAAGCCACTCAGCAGCAGCCAGCTTTCTGTTTAAGCGTGCTCACCAAAATGTCAATAAAGGAAATAAATTGCTCCACTGATTTGTTACTGATGCCACCAGACCCCTGAATGGAGTGTTTGGAGAACACTTTCCTCCCATCTGTGTTTCCCGTATTGGAAACTGGGTCCATGTGTTAAAATGAGTGGTCAGTGTCTCCAGCAGAGCAGCATAGATGACTTTCCTGTGATCGGATGCACTCTTCTGGGTAGGGTCTGTTCTTTAATACTTTCCTAAGTACCATCTTTCCAGCCCTGCAGCTCTTTTTCAGGCACCCGTGCGTGTTTGACTGAAGATTAAGTAGAGGGGCTGCCCATCCGGAAGGTATGACTAGCGACTATTCCTCTCTCAGTCTCTGCATCCGCCAGTGCCCACCCTTCTACATTCTAAGATGCCAAGCAGATGACAGAGTTCCATTTAGAAAATTCTTGTGAATCCCACACAGGACAATAATAAAAAGAAATAAGCAAGCAGCTATTTTCCCATGTCTTGTGACACGTCTTAGGAAACTGCATTTCAAAAATCATAAAGAAAAATGATGAGACAGAAGACTTAATTTTATTTTATTTTTTTCATGGGAATGCTTATATCAGCTTTATTAATTTGAACCATTTTCCAGTCTCTCAATTTTGCTCATATGGTGATTGGTTTCTGGAGAATTTCCAAAATAATTAGTGAATACGCATGTCTACTGTGTATTTTCAGTTACATAAACCCATTTTCTGAGGCACCTTCAACCTAAACATCTTTGTCACCTCCTCAGCCCCAGCACGGCCAGCCTCTCCCTTGGGGTTTCTGACATACTCAGGGGGAGGTTTATCACACTGTGTGTCTTTTTTTTTTTTTTAGGGTTTAAAAATTATTTTTATTTTATTTTATTTTTTAACACCTTTATTGGAGTATAATTGCTTTACAATGTTGTGTTAGTTTCCACTGTATAACAAAGTGAATCAGCTATATGTATACATATATCCCCATATCCCCTCCCTCTTGCGTCTCCCTCCCACCCTCCCTATCCCACCCCTCTAGGTGGTCACAAAGCACCAAGCTGATCTCCGTGTGCTATGCAGCTGCTTCCCACTACTATCTATTTTACATTTGGTAGTGTATATATGTCCATGCCACTCTCTCACTTCGTCCCAGCTTACCCTTTCCCCTCCCCGTGTCCTCAAGTCTATTCTCTACGTCTGCGTCTTTATTCCTGTCCTGCCCCTAGGTTCGTGAGAACCATTTTTTTAAGATTCCATATATATGTGTTAGCATAGGGTATTTGTTTTTCTCTTTCTGACTTACTTTACTCTGTATGACAGACTCTAGGTCCATCCACCTCACTACAAATAATTTAATTTTGTTTCCTTTTATGGCTGAGTAATATTCCATTGTATATATGTGCCACATCTTCTTTATCTATTCATCTGTTGATGGACACTTAAGTTGGTTCCCTATCCTGGCCATTGTAAATAGTGCTGCAATGCACATGGTGGTACATGTCTCTTTGAATTATGGTTTTCTCAGGGTATATGCCCAGCAGTGGGATTGCTGGGTCATATGGTAGTTCTATTTTTAGTTTTTTAAGGAACCTCCATACTGTTCTCCATAGTGGCTGTATCCATTTACATTCCCACCAACAGTGCAAGAGGGTTCCCTTTTTACTCCACACCCTCTCCAGCATTTACTGTTTGTAGATTTTTTGATGATGGCCATTCTGACAGGTGTGAGGTGATACCTCATTGTGGTTTTGATTTGCATTTCTCTAATGATTAGTGATGTTGAGCATCCTTTCATGTGTTTGTTGGCAATATGTATATCTTCTTTGGCGAAATGTCTCTTTAGGTCTTCTGCCCATTTTGGGATTGGGTTGTTTGTTTTTTTGATATTGAGCTGCATGAGCTGCTTGTATATTTTGGAGATTAATCCTTTGTCATGGATGCAAACAACTTTATATTAATGGAAAGGAGGAAACCCACGTGTAAGAAAATTTGCCCAAGTTCTGTGAGGAAAGCTAAAGCTAATTCTTTTTCTCTTTTCAATGGGTTAACTTTTAGAAGTATGTATTGTTCAGTGCAGTGCATTGCAATGCTTCTTATTACAGCCTTACCAGCCCTAGGTGTTGTCATTGTTTTTGATGTTTGCTGATATGATAGGCATAAAACCACACCTTGTTTTGTTTTGCAAATCTTTGGTTAGCACCAGAGTTTAAATTTATTGGCCTTTTTAAAGCCCCAATAAAGGTTTTCTTGTGCTTAGGAAAGCTCATCTTCTAAAATGCAGAGAAGCTAGCTCAAGGTCCCATTAAGACATTAATTGAATTATAATGTGTTTCCTTTGGACTTGATCTCTAAGTCGGTGGAATCCACATTGTCTGCAAGATCCAAGTGTAGAGCACATCTTTGAGAACACACAAGTGAGAATGAGTGAGAGAATCAGATGAGTTTTTAAGTTTTCCAGAGGAAGAAAATTTAGTTTTAATTGTTTATTGCACAACTAAGGTATGTTTATTGTGGAAAACACAGATAAGCAAAAAGAAGAGAATAAAAATTACCTTTAATAATCATATTTTTAAACATTTTGGTATATATGTTCTGTTCCTTTCTCTATGGGAATAAATGCCTTAAATGATAGAATCTTAGTATACGTTCTGTTTTGTTGTACGTGTTTTCACTGATCAGTATTTCATGAATATTTTTTATACCATCACATGTTATTATCCTATATATTTTTTTGGCAACATAGTTTCCACTGAATGGATATACCACAATGTATTTAACCAATCCGGTATTGTTGGACATTTCACAATCGTAAACACTGCTGTGGTGAGCATACTTGTAGTGAAATCTTTTTGTGCATCCATGATTATTTCCCTGGATAAGTACCGGAAGGGGAATTGCTGCATATATGGGCATGCAGACTTTTGTAGCTTTTAACACATGTGTGTCAACAGCACCATGTCCTTTCTGTACTATGGCAGTGTTACAGAAAAAAAGTATTCATGACGTTTGTTGAAGGGGGCCATGGTGGAGGTATAGGGACCACTGCAATGAGGTCTTGCAGTGGGGGAGAGATTGGACTCAACTCCGAATACAGCATGAGCAAATGGGAATTTATAGTCAGGGAACAGAGTGGGGGTCAGTGGATGGAAAATTACTGAGAGGAAACATTAGGGGTGAGGGAGATTCTGGATAAACCAACCTAACAAGATTCTTGCTGAAGGCAAGTCAGGTGATCAGACATCACCTGGGGGATGAGGAACCTGATCAGGTGTCATGGGTGATCACGTATTGAGATTGGGAGGTTCTGTTGAACTGAATTAGCAGGATTCTTGCTAAAGCTGGGTGATGCAGAGATGAACATAGATGTCCGAAAGTCAGCCGTGGTTGGAAAAGAGTTCAGGGGAGTCTGAGTAGAGTTTGGTCAATGAGAGAGTCTGTGTCAGCATTTAGCATGCTCTCTGGTAACGTCTTGTTTATTGCCCTCCTTGTAAATCTTTATTAGTTTTAGGGCAGGACTGTGGGCACCTTGTTCACCAAGCTACAGTACTGAGATACCCTCCCGGGCCCCAGCACCACCTCTGCCTACCCAGCATCATTCCTGGCACAGAGCTAATGGCAACTTGCATGGAAGTGCTGAGTGTTAATGCACGTTTGAAAAGAGGCAATGGCCAAAGATGGATGGAGAGGGAGGGGTGAGAAAGTCATGTCAGAGACTCCTGGGTTTGGTACAAGCTTTATCAGATAGATGTGGGATCTGCCAAATCTGCCATCAGCTCTTTGATGCTCAGTTTCCTAACAAACGTAAATGAGGTAATTTTAAAAAGATGATCTGTCTGAGGGCATTTCCAGATCTGCAAATTTATGAGTCTTTGATTGTGAGTCATGTGTAAGGGATAGAAAAAGCTGGCTTGAATCAGGTGAGAAAGATACTGCATTGAAGCTGGAGAAGTTTACCTAATGGATGAAGTCCTTTAGAACAAAAGTGACAGCAGAAGGGCCTGGGCTGCAGCAGGACAGTCATACTTTGGGCTATCAGGGTGACTTGGAAAGAGGTAGCATCTGAAAGTTGACTGGCTAGAGGCCAGCTTCAGGCTCCCGATGGGCTCCTTCAGAAGGTAGATGATTGGTGGTCCCGGGTGAGCACTTCCAGAAGCAGGTAATGGTCAGAGGTCTAGCCAGGCAGATGGCCTACATCAGGGAGACCCAACAGTCACAGAAACCCAATTTCTTAGAGATCTGGAGATGACAAGGCCTGGGCTTTTCCCCTAGGAACTGGGATCTTGGCAACAGGTAAGCCAGGCTAGAAGTGAGTTTTGAAGAAAGACACGTTCAAAATGGTCAGGGTGGGACCAGCAGCCTAGACTGCTGAGCTGTTGACCTGAAGCTCCTTAACTTATCTGGGGAGCTGAGATTAAGTGGTCCCAGCTGTGAGGCTTGAGTGATTAGAGCCAGGAAATCCGGGCATTCCCTACTCTTAACTCTTTAGTTGGCAACCTGATCTCTTGGCTTTTTTCTAGATGCTGCAGAGTTTAAAGCATTCTGAACATTCTTTAAAATAGATCCCTGTTGGAATTTTTAACTTTTTTTCATCTTTCTATTGTGAAATAAAACAGGTACAGAAAGCAATACTAAACAAATCCATAGCTTAGTGAATTCTTGTAAGGCAAACACTCTTGTTCCCATGAAACTCTGCCAGCCACCCTAGAAGCCCCTCCATTGTCCCTCACAATCAGATCCCCTACCCTTCTCAATTTTTATGGTGATCACTCTCTTGCATTTCTCTGTAGATTTGTCACATTAGTGTGCATTCCTCACTATTATTTTTTACTATATATATATATAATTGAAGTATAATTGATGTACAATATTATATAAGTTTCAGGTGTACAGTATTGTATTCACAATATTTAAAGGTTATACTCCATTTATAGTTATTATAAAATATTGGCTATAATCCCTCTGTGGTACAGTATTTCCTTGTAGCTTATTTTTTACATAACGGTTTGTACATTTTAATCCCCTACCCCTATATTGCTCCTCCCCTTTTCTCTCTCCCCACTGGTAACCACTAGTTTGTTCTCTATATCTGTGAGTCTCTTTCTTTTTTGTTATATTCACTAGTTTGTTGTACTTTTTAGATTCCACATATAAGTGACATCATACAGTATTTGTCTTCCTCTGTCTGACTTACTTCACTCAGCATAATACCCTCCAGGTCCATCCATGTTGTTGCAAATGGCAAAATTTCATTCTTTTTTATGGCTGCGTAGTATTCCAGTGTGTGTGTGTGTGTGTGTGTGTGTGTGTGTGTGTGTGTGTGTGTGTATCTCACATCTTCTTCGTCCATTCAAGTGTTGATGGACAGTTAGGTTGCTTCCATATCTTAGCTATTGTAAATAATGCTGCTAACAACATTGGGGTGCATGTATCTTTCTGAATTAGTGTTTTTGTTTTTTTCAGATATATACCATGCAGTGGAATTGCTGGGTCATATGGTAGTTCTATTTTTATTTTTTATGAGAAACCTCCACACTGTTTTCCACATTCAACACTGCTATTTTTTAGTCTTGCCCATTTTAAAAAAAGATACATATTTGAAGTCTCTTTTAAAAGCTGCAGCATCCCCTCCATCCCTTTCTTTTCCTTACACTTTTTCTGTGGAAGGACCCAGGAATTCTTAATCTGCAGAGTCCCACAAGCTTCTATACTTGTGGTGCAGTTCAACATTTCCCTCTGTCTTTTATATTTCCTGCACCCTGGCAGCTGCTTCCAGAGGCTTGACCAGACTCTGGTTCAATCTCTTTGGCACGGTGATGATGTTTTTCATCAGGAAGCCCATAACATGTGGTTTTCACTTTTTCATGTTAACACTCAATGTCTCGAACCACCACTTCACTGAGGGCTGCAAATGGTGTCGTTCTCACTCTATAATTTTGTTTTCATATTAGGTGGGATAATTTTTTAAGGGGAAGATTCCATTTTTCTACTACTTGGTCACCCAGTGGTACAGTTCTTACAGGAAATGCTGAATAAATATTCAATGCATTTATATATCCAGTTTTCAAGATAATAAATTGGCTTCCTGTCATCTTTAAAATGTAACCAATTAGTTATTTTAAACTAGTATTATGAACTCATGGATTTACACATATTTGATGGGTTTCAATCCACTGCCAGTTGGAGCTTCTTCAGTTGGCACCTGGGTCCCTTTGACATGACCTTAGGAAGTTTCTGATCTTCCTTATTATCTGGTACATGAAGATACTCCAGGCTCATGTTGTGTATTTCCTGCCCCAGACTTGGAATCAGCCATTTCTCCAAGAAGCCTGGTTTCTGTTAATGGGAAAAGGTATTTCAACACCACAATCTCGATATTTTGGATGCGTATTCCTACTGGGCTGGTCCTTGTTTCTAGCTTTTTCAGCAGACATAGCATACACATGTGTATGTAATATGTGTGTGATCCAATATTCTGAGTTCAAAGTATTTCAGACTCAAAACTATAGAGTTTTTACCTAACGACTTTTATATTGCATTTGTATCTCCTTTATTGCAAACCAAGAATCCTGGTTCTTAAAAACACAGAATTAGAACATCTCATAATTATTACAAAAGTCTCCGAATAACAATAATAACAGTACTACCACCATCAACTATGATTACTGAAAATAGCTAAATTTTTCAATCTCCAAATTCTCTTCCCTACCCCCAACTTTTCTGGTCGTATTTGTGTGATCAGATAGCCAATATATACTGTCATCTATCCCTTTTAACGCTCATTTAGTTTTAGTTCTGTAGGTAAATATATATTTAACACTCACTATCCTTATGTTGATGCCAATTTAGTTATTTTGCTCATCTGAAGCTAATTCTTTAGTAGATTCCTTAGTTTTCATTTCATGGAAACAGTATTCTCTGAATTTGTTTGTGTTGATAACAATTTGTGCTCTTCGTACATGAAGTAAGTTTTGCTGGGTGTAAAATCCTTAACTCACTTTTTTTCTTTAAATATCATAAATATGGGTATCAAAAGTAAAATAGTACAGTTTCTTCTAGCATAAAGTATTATTATCAAAAAGCATGTGATAATCTAGTTTTCTTTCCCTTATAAGTTATGTATTATAAAGATATTTATCTTTAAAGTCCAGTAATTTTACTAAGTCATGTCTTGATGTTGATAGTTCTGGGTTGAGAGTTTCAAGTATGTGGTGTGATCTTTCAATGTGTAGTTTCAAATCTTTTTTAAAAAAATTCAGGAAAATTGTCTTGAATCATACATTTTAATATTTTTCTATTCCCATGCCTTGGTTTTCTTTTTTAGAGACTGACTCCTATTCTCCACTGGTTGGATCTTCATTTCCTATCTTCAGTATTTGTCCCTTTCTTCAGATCTTTTTTTATCTTTTTCTTCTTCTTCTTTTTTGCGTTACGCGGGCCTCTCACTGTTGCGGCCTCTCCCGTTGCGGAGCACAGGCTCCAGTCGTGCAGGCTCAGCAGCCATGGCTCACGGGCCCAGCTGCTCCGCGGCACGTGGGATCCTCCTGGACCGGGGCACGAACCTGTGTCCCCTGCATCGGCAGGCGGACTCTCAACCACTGCACCACCAGGGAAGCCCTTCGTTTCTTTTTGATTTTGAAAAACTTTTATCCTTTTTACCTTTCATTTCCCTTATGTATTAGTTGTTTTATGTATTAGTTTTGTTTCTTCTAGATTATTTTTCATTTATAAAATAATTTTTTATTGTTATTGCAGATCTTACATCATTTTTCTGAAGGCCTTTAGATGATTTTGAAATAAGGTGCTACAATTTTGATAGTTTTCTGAGCCTGTCTCTCTGGTATGTCTTCATTATCTGTAGAGATGCTCTTCTGCTCCTAATTCTTTCTTTCTTTCTTTCTTTTTTTTTTTTTTTTTTTTTTTGATAGCTTTGTATGAAGTTTTACCTGCATACATACCACTACAGAGAGGCTCTTCTCCAAATTCCCCCACCAAACCTCTCTAAGAGGAGGGTAATCTCAGATGGGGGCTCTTTTGCAAAATGTAAGTTTTTATGTGAATTTGCTTTTCCTGAATTTTTAGGAGGAAGATTGGTTTATTTAGCTTTTCTAACTTAATGGTATTTCCTCTTCTGTTATTTCACATAGTGTTAAAAAAATATGGCAGCTCTCTTTCTGAGATTTCCTGTTTACGTTTTGATTTCACTCCCAGTAGTGGACTCACTGGAGGAGTTCACTGAGAGTTTGTAGGGACCAGGCAGCTCCAGTCTCTTCACTTCAGACCTTCAAACATTAAGTCCTTCCATGTCCCTACTATTAGAGCGAGCAAAGCTGCCCCCAGTTTTAGCTGCTGTTCTCAGTTATGTGTGCTTTCCAGTGGATTCCTGTTGGATAGTTTAGTGTTTTGTTCTCAAGTCCATCAGATGCCCTGTTGCTTCCCTCTCCTTTCTCTAGCACAGATGCCAATGACACACACGTCTTGTGGCTATTGGTAGTTTTGTCCCTTGGCTTGTCTTTTGGAGGTCCATGGGGATACCTTGTCACTTAGTTTTACTGTAAGCATTGTCTGTGCATTTTTGATTTTGCATTTAATTTCTCCGTGTGCTTTTTCTGTGAGGCATTGGGAGGACATCACTGCCGCTGCCCTCTTCCTAGAATCCCCCAGCAGGGTTTTAAGCTGATGAAGACAGAGCTCACGGTTGAGTATCCAGCAGCAGTTCACACATTGTCCCATGTAAAACATAAACCTGATATATGTTCGTGGAATGAAATGAAACTGTCTACCTCTGGATTAGGATCCCGGCCCACCCACAGTGCTTTTGGTAACGCATCCTATTTCCAAAGAGACTTACTGTTCATTGGGACGCCAGGGACACAGGGTCTGTGTCTGGGGCTGGGGGAGTTCACCCTCCAGTGGGAGGACAGTGTCTCCCTGCTGCCTGTTACACGGAGATAATGAGCTGCAAATGTCAAATTGGCTTTTGGAGTTCACAGCCTGCCACTTTGAACCATGACCAGGGTGGAAAGCAGCTGGGCAAGCTTGTGACTCCCAGTGCCTTTGTCTATTAAAGCACTTTATGTAGCAATAACTTATCTGCTTCTTTGCTTGGGTCCCTAATTAAAGCTGTTTTCAACCCAATAAACAGCCAGACCCCGGCTAATAGAGTTGGACAACTCCTCGGTGGCCTCCGCCTGCATCCTCTTAGGCTCTGCGGTCCAGGGTTAAGTTCCTGCACCTTCAGCAGGGCCACCCCCTGAAACATTTAATGAGAAGAGTATTGTCTCTTGGAGACATAATTAAGAGAGACGATTAGCCTTCTCTGAGATAACAGGTCTTTTGCAATGCAGTGTGTTGGGGGAAGATTCAGCCCAAGTCAGTGACTGCCTTAGCTGTCATGACTCCTCTTAATAGTGCCACGTTTCTGCTTGGCCGAAAGGCCCTAGGATCTGCACCGAAGTTCGTTAACCTTTTGTCTGAGAGACTTGTGCTTGGGACTTGTGGCTCTATGTCTTTTTTTTTACCGCTTTTCAGGCTGTAACTACAGTTTGGTGGTTGTGGCTGGGGACACAACTGGGGAATAAGTAGCTTCCCCTTTGAATCTCCCGTTACTGTATGACCCTTATGTTCTAGATGTTGGGGGCACATGAGCCTAGTTTTGCATCCTATTAGGATTCCTGAAGACTGGAAACTCTGGATGCAAATAAAACTACAGCTGGGAGACACATGTGAGGACTCCTATTTTTTTTTCTGTCTTCTCAGGAGCCCACCTGTCTTCCTCAGAAGTTACATGTGGAAGATTTTCATTTGGCAATTAGTTTAAATGTACATGGGAAACCATCTACCTAAAGTAACTCTTAAGAGAATCACTTTGTGAAGTAAACATGACTTTGAGAATGTGAAAAATGTCTCCCTAATTTATCTGTCTTAAAATTTCAACTTTTTAATATCATATTGTCATCTATCAAGGCAAAGCTGTGTTTTATTCTTTTTTTTCTTCCCACTGCCTCCCCTTTATTTCCTGGGAAGGGAATTAGTTTTCTTCACATGAGATAGATGACTTCATCTCCTATGTCATTGTTTCACTGTGCTCGAATCTTTTGTTTGTGAGGAAACAGAGAAGAAATCTTGGACTCGGAGTGAGAGAGCCTAGTGTTCCCATCCAGCTTTGTCCTAACTTGCTCTGAGACATTGACAAGCTAGTTAACCTCTCTGAGCCTTAGTTTGTTCACCTATAAAATGGGTATAAAAAATCCTCGCGTGACTTTGTTGCTGCTGGATTAATTGTAATAATATATATAAAGCACTTGGTACCTGGCACAATGTTGACGCCTCCCAAATAATCGTCCTTATTTGGGAACTCCGCTGCCAATGAAAAGGTGACCTCTTGCCCATGAGAAATAGTTAGTGATAACTTGTTCTCACTCCCATAACTTGTTCTCACTCCCCCTTCCCACCACGGGTGGAGCTTCATCCCCGTACCGTTGAGGGTGTGTTTCTCCACACAAATACATCTGTAGCCACTAAAACAAATCAGAAATACCCATTCGCAGTGATACATAAGCAAAGAAACCCAAGCCAAACACGTGGATGTGGATCCTTAGCAATGTGGGAGGTGGCGTGGGGGCGGAGGCACGGTGACATCTCGTTTCCACTCCCACTTCTGAGTTTTTCATGCCTCAGCTGTTTTCTCTTCATACACATGATGGGCTCTTCTTTACAGACACAACTCTTAGCCAAGCAGTCCCCCACAGACTCAGAGTAGCCCCTTCTCTCTCCTCCCCTCACCATTGTGTTCCAAGGGGAGGGTGGTCTCAGATGGGGGCCCTTTTGCAAAATATTGCTTGAGAGACTGGAAAATCACGCTCATGCATGCTGGTCCTGATTTCTCTCCTGGCCTCCCGTCCCTTCGTTTTCCCCTCCTGTTCAGTTTTAAACACAGTTCCCTCCACCAACCTAAGCTGTCCCTGATACACCCCACCCCTCCTGGTCCCCGGCTCTTTTGTTCTTTGGTCTCTGCCACTGCCCCCTGCCTCCACCCCAGTACACTCAGCTTCACTGCTGCCTAAATGTCATTTTCGAAACAACAGAAGGACATGCTGTTTTTGCAGCATCTCGGGGAAAAAATTTTTTTTGATCCATTTGGTGTTAAGAGCATTCACAAGAAATGTATTCAGGGACCCTCGCCAGCCTCGTTCGCTGGTGTGGTTCACATTTGGTGGTTGGTGATGTAACAAGCCCAACATTTTTCCTCCAGAAACGTCCATTCTCCTGTCAGCTGTATCTCTCTTCCTTAGCTTTCTTTGTCTTTCAGCTAAATCGGTATTTGAAGCACCGCAGTTCCTGATTAATTTTCAAGCTGGGGATCCATCCTGATCCCTTCTCAGCGTTTTGAACCAGGTTCTTGGGAAAAGTGGGAACATGGCCAAGTCTAGCTTGCTTCTCTGGGCCGTAACGGAGGGGAAGGCTTGAGACACTTTGCCCCGCCTTGACCCACAGGACCAATGCAGAGCGTAGGAAGAATCTGTCAGGCTCCTGTGTCAGGACCTCTCTTCCAGAAGGAGACAGTGCATCTCCTCAGTAAAGTAGGAACTCGAGTTCCCTTTGTTCTTTATCTGTCCGTCCTCCAGGCCGCATCGGTGATGATGTACAGTCACACCTTATTATTCCCCTCAGATGGAAAGTTCTTGAGGGCAGGATCCACGTCTGACTCATCTTCTTGTCCTTCGGTGCCTGGAACTGGGCCTTGTAGGTGACCCGCGGCTGCTGACAGCAAGAACACCCCCCCAGCCACTCAACCTCGTGTGTGACGACGAAGCGGGGAGCAGAACTCACCCTCCCCAGACTCCTTCCCGGCAATGCTCTGCTGGAGAAAGGGTGCACACGGGCTTGGAGCATTATTTTGAAACCCAGAGACCCTTTGCTCACTGCTGAAGGTCCAGATGAGCCATTAAGTTACGAACTGGAATTTTAGCGAGCTGTTGTTCTGGCCAGAACACCTGGTTGCAACACAGTGACCAGATTACCCCTACCCGTTTGAGTTATTCACAGCCACTGAGACTGTGGCGCTCTGAATTTAGCGGTTGTTATACACAGACACCCAAAGTGGGAGGTATGCTGCCTTTCAGGGTCATCCAGGCCGACTCCTCAAGACTTGAGCACACCAGAGGACCCTTAGTGCAAGAGTGGTTTGAGAGCTATTGTTAAGTCTTACCTGGAAGATCTCCAACCCAGCTCCTTTCGCGGGGCTCCTGTCCACTTTGGGCACCCCGGGGAGAACTGCAGGGCACCTACCAGGTACTTCCCTACTAGCTTTCTAGTCATCGTACGAGTTTGGAGGAAATGAGAAATAGTTCAGTTTTCACACACGCACACACACACACCAAGAGTTCTTGTCCTAATGACTTGTTTTGACATTCCACTTGATAGGAGTCTGACAGTTTGAGGTTTGCAGCCTGAGTGACCTTCTTTAAAAGGACCCTGTGTCTTCCCTGACTTTGAATAAGCCTTCGTTGATGGGTAAATCTGGGCAGAGTTCAGACCCTCTGCAGATGGGCACACCAGACAGCATCCACGCCGCCTAGAATCTAATCGAAGTGCGTAGTAGACACTACCTCCCTCCAACTTCGGGGAAACTCCCTGGATGTAGAAACGCTTGTGTTGTCCATTTCACGTGTGTAGGTCTTTCCTAACTGTGAATCCTAGTCTTTCCTTCCCGAAATATCATTAATTGATCCTGTCTTAAAAATCAGCTTGGAGGGCCTGCCTGGTGGCACAGTGGTTGAGAGTCCGCCTGCCGATGCAGGGGACACGGGTTCGTGCGCCGGTGCGGGAGGATCCCACGTGCCGCGGAGCGGCTGGGCCCGTGAGCCGTGGCCGCTGAGCCTGCGCATCTGGAGCCTGTGCTCCACAACGGGAGAGGCCACAGCCGTGAGAGGCCTGCGTACCGCAAAAAAAAAAAAAAAAAAAAAATCAGCTTGGAGGTGGGCTCCTTATGTAACGTTGCTCTTGGCATCTCTCTGTTGAAGAACATGTTTGAGCTTCTCTTCATCCGCTTTTTCCTCACCTTTAAATTCCTCATGGAGGCTGAGCTTTGCCAAACAGACAGATCTGGAGCAAAATTAGAAGCTTTTCCCTGGGCCAGCTTCTAAGGGCCTTCCTGGTTTTCTAAGAAGCAACCAAAAAAAGAAGAAAGAAAGAAAAAAAGAAAAAGTAGAGACTGGGAGAAGCAAACTTTCAGCTAATTACCATCTTTTTTCCCCTCTGAGCTCAGAGTACGGTTCGTAATTTCCTGACCAGCTTGTGCCCCTCCCCCGCTCCCTCTGAGCATCTGTGTTGGTTTCAAATTGAACTGCATACCTGCTGCTCTGAATTTCCAACATACCATACCAGTTGGTTTGCCAAACAGTGAACTGCCAGCCATCTGCCATCCAAAGTCAGAATTTACATTGTTTCATCTTAAAATAACGCCTCCGGAATAGCAAGCCACTCTGTGCATCAGGTTTTAAAGTTGACAATCAGCCAGAATTAAAAACAAATACCAAATGGGCATAAAAAAAGAACATGGTGGGGAGCTGGGGAGGGGGGCTGGCATTTGACAGAGAGTTTATTTTTCAGCATTTTTACCTGACTTTCCACCAAAATAACCATGCCATTTAATTCTATCTGCAACAGCAGGAACTACTTATAGACTGAGAGCGTTAACTTTTTACTCGCCCGGCTCTACACGAACAGGATGCAGGGCTGGGGCTGTCGTCCGCATCTCAGGGAGGGCATATGTCTTCATATATCCCAGGTGTAGGGGAGGAAGACCTGTCTTAACCTCTTCTCGTGGGGTTTCCTGGTTGCTCAGACGAGAAAGCTAAGATGCGTGAAGGGGGACCGCCTGGTCCAGGGCCACACGCTAGTTAATGGTGAGCCCAGGACTCCTGGCTCCCAGGCCCGTCCTCCCGCCCCTCACCCCCCAACCGCCTTGACCTGTCAGTGCGGATGTGGGGCTCCCTCCACACCCCTTGGTTCCCGCTAGCTGCCTGTAGCAACCCTTTTGTGCCCTATTCCCCTGCCCCTTCAGGACAGACAGGAGAGAAGGGGTTTCTGTGGGACTAGGAACCCCTGGCGACCTGTGATGGTGGCCTTGTGGCAGAGCAACCACTGAATCTGGGTAGCTTTCCAGAGCAGATGGGATCGAAGGAGATTTTTTTTTTAAAGAGAGAAAGAAAAGAGGTTTCATGTTTCTTTTAGGGAAGCTGTTCCGGGCGAAGGCAGCTTGGGGAAAAGTGTGAAGTTATGAGTGGGCAGAGGAAGCAAAGGGCTCTAAATTTATACCAAAGCCACCTGCCTACAGTTTGGAGCCCTGTGCCACCGGCCTGCCGGCGAGGAGGGCTTGTACCTGAGCCTGGGCTGGGCGGGGCACTGGGCGAGCCCTGCGCCAGCCTCGTGCAGCCCCTGTGGAATTCTCCTGGGGCTGACCTTGGACATTCTGGGGTCCCGGCGAGCCTCTTGCTCAGTCCGGTCCTAATGTGAGTGTCAGAGGTGGGGACTGTGGTCGTAGCTGCATGTAGGTTTGCTTTGGGGCCAGATGGTGGCATCTCCTCCTGGAAGCCGTCTCTCAACCCTGGCCAGACCCTGGGCCCATCTTCCGTGTTCCCACAGCCCTGCCTGTAGCTCTGACCGACCTGCCCCATGAGCCGTCTCTGTTGCTGGGACTGGCTGTCCTTCCGTTAGGCTCCTTGTGACCCGGGCCATCTCCCCCATCTTTTGGGTCCTGAACACCACTAGTATGTGCTCCACTCACGCTCACTTAGCGAGTGAGTCAGTGCTCTGCTGGGATAATGCAGAACTTAACTGGTTGTGCTGACCGCTAGACTCAGCCCCATTGTATTTCTGCTGTGAAAGCTGCTTTTGACTTACCCGAATTCTTCCGATTTTGT
Organism: Tursiops truncatus; assembly: GCF_011762595.2. Lineage (NCBI taxonomy): Eukaryota > Metazoa > Chordata > Mammalia > Artiodactyla > Delphinidae > Tursiops > Tursiops truncatus. The sequence continues at coordinate 9,369,154 of NC_047039.1, read as the reverse complement.
TGTGTGCAAATTAGCATCGTTGTTACTAGCTACACGTTACTGAGAGTACTCAGGGGCCAGTCACTGCACGAGGTACCCTATATATGTTCTTATCTGCTGTGACAATTCAATTTATTAATAACACCCGGATAACTAAGATGAGAGGGGCCTTGTGAGGAAGGTCCGAGAAAGCGGGTCCATTTAGCCTGGGATGAAAACACTGAAGTGAGAGGTGTGAAGGCTGCATAAAAAAAAAAAAAAAGATTCCGACGACAGGCTGTCCTTGGAGGGGGGATAGGGTGTGCTGTCTTACTCCCGGGCTCAGGAGCAATGAGGCAGATGCTAGGCCATCAGGAAGGATTTCCAAGCGAGTGGAGCCACCCATCAGCAGAATTTCCTGCCTACAAAGGAGTGAACACCCTGCCCAGGAAGATCAGGCAGCAGCAGAATGACTGTTTGCCACGAAGCCGTCGAAAGAATGTCTCACTGATATGGAACTTGGTACACGTGTGCCCTGAAACATCCATTCCGACTCCCAGCTTCCTTAGTTCTGTCTTCTTAGCTTAGTACATAAAACAATGGCGATTATGATGATACATTTTTAAAGCTTAAAATAGTCTTAACTCCTTTTTACAGAATGAGTCATTTCAAGGCCTCCTCCCTACTCCCTGCCTTGAAAGTCTAATCAGAGGAAGCCCAATTTAAAAAAAAAAAAAACTTAAAATTTAAAAACAAGATCTAAATGCAGACCTATCATTTGATTTCCTAAAAGGTGTTTTCCTTTGCAAAATCAGAAGGTGAGGGAGTGTCCCCTCCAGGGACTGGAGACGCTTGTGTACAGGCGTCGTGGCGGAAAGGCTGCAGGTCCCGCTCAGCAGAGGGTTGAAGAGATACTGCTCAGGCCAAAGCCACTGTTAACAGGGCCTCCCCTGCGATGGCTTCTGGGGATGGAACCCTCTAGATGCGAGTTTAAAACTAGCTATCTGCACAAATGCTATTTGCCAAATGCACTGTTTCGCGATAAAAGATAAAAGCTCTTTTCTAAAGCAGTTGTGAGACAGTTTGTATCTGACCCTGGGTTAGAGTCGTTACTAAGGGAACCACAGAGAGAGAGAGCTGATATTTAAATGAGCTGACATCTCAAGATTCCCTTGGGCAGGAGGCATGTTTCTCCTCTAAGAAAGAACATGACTTTCTTCCATGTAGTGGAAGGATTCGTGGTGTTTGCTGCCCACAGGTGCTTGTACCTGTCTGCTGCTGCTTTTCCCCTCTGCCTGGGAGATGGAACCGTCAGGTCTGAAGGGCCTTCCAGCTGATCTGATAGCCAGGAAAGCAGAGCAAGACTTCCCCTCCAGTTGTCTCTGAGCAGCTTTGTAAGCTGGTAGAATTCGTGTGGTTATAGGACACAGCTATGCCAACAAGGGACCGCATCCCACAGGTGTGTGGAAGCAACGGGCATGAAGTTCAAAGCCAAAAGGGCAAGTGTCAGAATCCAAGCTCAGGATTCTTAGTGAGTTTGAGATGAACTCTGAATTCAGTTCTGGGGGGAGAAACAGTTACATTAAGTAGTGACTGAGTAATTAAGGATGAACAGTTAAGGTAACTATGATAATAGTTTAATACTACTTTATCTTAAATATTAAAAAGTAAAGTGGTGTTTTAAATACTGTTGAAATGTGGGTCTTTTTGTAATTTTTTTTTTTTTGAGAAAGAAAACTGGGTTCTTCCTCTCAGCTAAGAAATAGTCTATTGTAGACAGACTCTTACATGGATACAGCACGATTATAACACTCCTGCCACCTAATGATGGAGTGCCTTAATTGCAGACCAAGTACCTAAAGAAATGAGCAAACACTAATTTCAAAGCTAAAGTACAGCAAACCCCATGCCACCTATGGAGACCACTTTTACATGCAGTGTATAATTTATTGTCAGATGCAGTTAAGAGGGGGTCATCTTTTAACATTTGCTTGCCTTTGATTTGTGGTACTTCATGTTCTCAAAGTCCGTCCGAAACAAAGGCAATGTAAAAGAATTACGGGAATTCACAGTATATCAAAATTTGGTTTTGGAATGAAAGCTGTCATTAAAAATGGGGTCTAGATTAAAATAATTGTTAATATGTGCTAGGTTATTAGCACATGAATGTGCTAATGATGGCCTGGCCCCATGGCCTGGAGGGACCCACGTTGTGATGACCCACATTGTGATGACCTCTCTTCAATAGTCATCCTGTTTGTGCATTATTGATAGGTCAGTCATTTCTTCAAGTTAATCAAGGCCCATTATAAATAAATAAATGTTTTTAAAAACAGTCATAGGAAGAAAAACACATACATGAGAACTATTCATCAGGTTTCTAGGTTTAAAATCATCATTATATAACTTGTAGCAGATACGGGAGGAACAGCCATTTGTACATTCTCCTGTGTGGTTATGAAACCATGAGTTCATCCTGAAGTATCCACACAGGCAGAGTTCCATCATCTCATCCTTGATGGCTATTTGGCACAAATATTCTGTTCTTGCTGAAGAAGAAACTTGATGTTGAGCCCTCAGTAAGTGGTAGACAGGGACACCTTTATAAACTTTTGTTTTGTCATTATTTTTGCTTTCTGGTTTAATAACAACCAACGTTGGTATCATGTTCTGCAGCTTCAAAATGCTTCCACATGTCATTCTCATTCTCTACCGCTAGATAATTAGTGCCTTTCTTTTACAACTGAGGTGACCATTATGTTCATAGAAATCAAATGACTCGCCCAAGATCACATAGCCAGTCAGTGGCAAAGGCAGGATGTAAATCTGGATTTTCTGGCTCTAAATTTCATGTTCCTTCTACTCTCTGGCACAGCTTACCAAGAGAAGATAAGAATTGTTCTCAAGCTGGAATTCTTTGTTTCTGGTACATATGGTGGCAGAGCAGCCCTGTGGCCAGTCAAGACATAGCAAGTTAGGCAGAGGATCAGTCAATGTCTAAGGCTTTTAAGGAAGGACATTTCACACTGAAACTGTTAAATATACTCCTCTTTTAATGAAATGTCAGTTCTCATTAATTCCTTTATTTACCCAACAATATTACTGTAAGAGTAGCAACCATATTGCCTGCACTGTCAGCACAGAGAATGATGGCCTGGCCCCGTGGCCTGGAGGGACCCACATTTTGATGACCTGTGAATGCCTCTCCCTTGTCCTGAACCCTTTTTCTCTTCACCTGCCATCTCCAGTCCATGTTATGTACCTGGAATACCAGGGGAATGTCCTTGTTTGTCATGGTCAACAGCAAGGACGGAAACATATTAAAAATGCTTTAAGACTCACAAGGTCTTGTAGGTCAGCCTGTGGATTGGTGCATGGATCTGTTCTCCTGCCAAATGTGCCAGGGTTGCCGCGGAGACAAAAAAGCAGCTGTATTTTGTCCTGAGACTTGCTATCACATGCTCATGGGCACACGCGCCGGCTAGTCATTAGAACATGTGTCTTAAGTATGATCCAAGTCTCCTCTCCATGATTCTACTCCTTTCCTGACTTTGATCCTTCCTACAAATGAAGATTTCTTTTTCACCATCCTGTGTTGTATCAACCTGGGTGTATCATAGTCCCCTGGGGACGCTGCCAAGCCACGCTCGCCCACTGTCCCCCCTCTGCAACCCTGGTTATGAAACAGAGCTCTCTGTGAGGTGATTGATTAAACTGAATTCATTGGTTTTTTTAGGGTGTATTATTTGGGGACAAGATCAGGAAGGAGATAAATACCAGAAGGTACTTGAACGTCAGAAAGGAGGTCGTTTGCCATCTCAACCTTTAGAGGTGGTGCAGATTTAAGACTGGGGAAGCCCATCTATTACGGGAGAAGTCCTCTTCTGTGGCTCTTCTTCATGCTGGACACGGAAAGAGTGTCACCAGCTCCCACACCTCATCTGGCCCCACCTTGTTCCCCAATTTCCCGACCCCTCCCATGATGTGTATTCGAGATTGACACAGGCCTTCCCCAGATGGTCCCTACACTTTGGGAATGGCACAGCTGTTTGTCAGGTTCTCTGCTTTTGCCTGGGTGAAAGTACACGGCAGCAGAGAGCCATATTCCTACCAGTTGGGAAGGGAGAAGAGGCCAGTCCCCCGGCCAACATAGAGCTTGGACTCCTTCGCGTGGCAGGTGAGGCCGTACACGGTTCGCCAGACTCCTTGTCCGCTGCCAGCCCCCTTTCACTGTACCGTGAGCTTCTTTGCTTTGATACCTCTGGCCTCTGCCCACAGGGTCTCCTCTGGAGGGCGCTGCGAGCTACTCTCACGCAGGCTGTGGAGCCCACCACCTCTCACCTCCAGCGCTGCTCCGGGCCTTCTCGCCGGGTGTCGCTGGCCCTGCTAGGCCGTGGCTGCCATCTGAGTCAGAGGGGTCCAATTAAGAGTTAAGAAATAGACTATTACAGTCACAGGCCTCGTTGAGCCGGAAGTGTTTAGAGTAATTGTCCAAATGAACTCCATGGAGATTATTTTCACCATGCTTGCAAATCAGATAAACAGATTCCTCATGCATCTGTGGTGCTTTGTAGTTACAAGATGGCTGTACCTATGCCACTTTAGTTTATTTTGCTCCCTGCAAGAATGTTATGAGGTAAGTAGGGCAAATGCCATTTTCCCTATTTCTAGATAACTAAACTGAATCTCAGAGACTCTGACTTAAACACAGCCACTCTGTTCCAGGTGACGTGGATCACTCCCACCTGGATCTCTCTGGATGGGAACAAAGGGAGGAAGCCTACAGTTAGACAAAGCGAAGATAGGAACAACCATAGTGAATACAACTTGAGTGGTGGGAATCAGACTACAGGCTCTACAGGGGTTGGCAAGCAAAGGTTGGTATAGTCAGGGAATAATAATTAAAATTTTTGTGGGCTTAAAAGTTGAGGTAGAAATCTAAAACTGGCTTAGAAACTCCAATAAAGTTAAAAATAGGATTTCCTATAAAGTTTTAACTCTGTTGCAAGCCCTGTGCTGAGTGAGTGTTTACAAACACGATCTTATTTCGTCCCCCATCCAGCCCATGAGACTGTTCCTATTGTTGAGGTGCAGGGGCAGGACAGACACGGTTTATGGAACTCTGGGGACATCAGGAGAGCGGGCAGGTGGCGGGGGACTGTGGGGGTCAAGTGGGAAGCGGTGAGGATGGGCCAAATTCAGATGGGACCTCAGAGCCAGCCGAGGCACTTGGACGTGATGGGGTGGGCCGTGCAGCCTCTGGAGGGTTTTGAGCAGGTGCAGGACCCGAGAAGGGGGTGGATGTAAAGACCACTGAAGCGAAGCCTTGGCTGTGGGGTCCGTGTTGTGACCACTGGCTTCCAGAATCCAAGAGAAGTCCGTGGACCCGGCCTGAAGGCAGGGGCATGAGTCACCACCACGCTAGCATCCTGAGAGGGGGCGGGGCTTGCCCTCTTCCGGCCACTGCATGGCCGTTCCTGGCTTATACGCAAACTCAGGGACACCCATGGAGACGTTTCCCCCTGCCATCAGGCTGATTGATGGAGGAATCAAGTTCCTTCTGTTCGGTGCGGTGAGCTGATGGTCTTTTGTTCTCCAGGCCAAATTCCTAGGATCCTTTTGGTCCCAGAACGCTTCGCCTGTGGAGTTTATAATAAGAAAGTACAGAAGTGAACTCACAGAATATAATCTGGGGATTATGGATAGAGATAGTATCGGGGAAAATGGTGATTCTCCGAAATCCCGGGCCTTGTGCTATGGGATCCGTTGGCTGCCTCGATGGGAGCGGGCAGACCCTGCATGGCCCTATGCTGTGTTAGAGATGAGAGTAACCATTAATTACGCAAATCCTGTGTGCCAGGCCCCAGGCTGGGTGCCTTACAGGTGTGTCTCACAGAACTCTGTGAGGAAGGTGTTGTGAGTCCAGTTTACAGATCAGTAAATTAAGTCTCAGAAATCTTGTGTAACCTGCCAAGGCCTTACAGCTAGTAAATGACAAGTACAATTACAGCGTAGGTCTCTCTGTGTCCTTCCCACTGTACGCTGGAGGAAAACACTCACGCAGATGCAGCTGGCTGGACCATGGGTCTTTGCTTTGAAACGTTCTGAGAGCTTAACCATTTAGTTTCCATTTGCCCCTCAATTTTGCCTTTGCAATCTCTTGTACATTTTTTTTTTTTTTTTTTTTTTTTTTTGTACGCGGGCCTCTCACTGTCGTGGCCTCTCCCGTTGCGGAGCACAGGCTCTGGACGCGCAGGCTCAGTGCCCATGGCTCACGGGCCCAGCCACTCCACGGCATGCGGGATCCTCCCGGACCGGGGCATGAACCCACGTCCCCTGCATCGGCAGGCGGACTCTCAACCACTGCACCACCAGGGAAGCCCTCTCTTGTGCATTTGAAGAGATAAGAGACGTTTGCATGTGGCTTGTACGGACATATATTTGCTCCTTCTCTTCCTGCTTTTTCCTCTCTTTCTGGCATCTTCCCTCCCTACCCCCCCATCCCCAATACATGTAGAAGAAGTAAGGCCAGCATCAGCTCTGTTGCAACATGACTCATCGTTAGGCTTAGCCCGACCAGGAGTTATTGGCACCACAGATGGACGCCCGGGGTGGATCTTCAGCCCTTGAGGTAGATGAACGAGTCACAGGCGGGGCACTAGCACAGATGCGTTTGCAGAGCTGAATTCACATGATTATGCTTCTGTCTTAATGCAGCAGTGGGATGATGTTCTGTGGAGCTGGTGGTTCTATGGGTACGTCAGTAGCAACAGGCTGTGTTTGAAGGCGCAGGGACCGAGAGGGCAGGCGCAGGACCTCGACAGCCGAGCGCCAGCGGGAGTCAAGGATTAACGGGAGATGGGTTAAACCCGGGCTTTGGGTTTTCCAGAATGGCAACCTAATGGTAAAGAAGGCGCCAAGCCCGCGTCTGTCTCTTTGCCTGCAGAAGGCCACATCACTAATGGGAACAGGGCACCCACACGGGTATATCCTGTGGGGACCTGCCACCCTGCGGAGACCAATATCGATCTGGGGGGGCAGGGCAAAGCCAAGTTGAAGGACTTGGTACCAACGCCGGGTCATAGTCATCCCTGTTCTTGTAACTGTGGTTGGCCAGATTCGGCCACTCTGCAGGAGGGAATCTCCCCTCCCTTCTTTGCCCTGGAATGGAATTATCAGGTCAGTAGAATCAGCATTATGTTGGAGAGTTGCTGTGTGGCTTTTCAGATGGGGTGGCTTCCTACCTAATAATGGTGCCCCCTCCCCCCATCAGATGAAGGGCTTTCTTCTGAAGGGCCCTGGAAAGAGTGTGTCCTCCTGGAACCTGACTTGATTTTGTTCAGCTTTCCATGAATGACTCTTCTTTCTGGATTGCAGACTTATATTTCTGATGGTCTAAGCAGCTCATTGTTACTTCGTGGACAGATCATCTATTCCTTTAACTGAATCATTTAGCAAAATTAGTGCAACTCATACACAGAAGATGATGTATTCCTTAGGACGCTGGTGTTTCCGGCGTGTTTTCTGAGGATCCTCATAGCCTTTGCTTCTACAATCCAACCAGAAACAGCAAAAACCACTTGGACTGCTTAACTGCAAGGTGCCTTTAGAACTGCCCTCCATTTCCAGTCAAGTGTAGATTAAGAAGGTGCCCAATTAGAGGCAGCATAGCACAAGGTTAATGTCATGGGTTCTGCTGGCATATTGTCAGGGCTTGAATCTCTGCTCTGCCACTTACTATGTGCTCTTCAGCACGACATGCTCCCTCTCTACCCTGCCTCAGTCTACCAATCTGTAGAATGAGGATAACGAGAGTACCTACCTCCTAGGGTTTGGTAAATAATAGATAAGTTATCCCATGTAAATCATAGAATAGCACCTGATACATAGTAAGTGCTCAATAAATATTAGCTATTATTAAGCACCTCAGACCCCAAGGAAACCCTATGTTTAAAGAAGCAGAGGAGCTATGGGGCTCAAGAGGACTGAGTCTAAGCCCAGATTCACCCATTGTAAGGCCTCAGGTGAACCACCCATGCTTCCTGGACGTGACTTGGGCTCCTCATCTGTAAAGTGGGGCTGCAAAGTTATGTCCTAACCGATCATGGCAGTTCACGTTATGAGGCTGTGTGTGGAAGGACCGTGGCGATCACAAGGGTTTTTTGGGGACTGAATCACAGGTGGACTCAGCCAGAGGGTAAAAACCAAGCCAGTTTACATGTGTGATCTTACATTAATTACATGTGACATTCTTGGCTGGCGAAATCCCAAACCTTAAGGTGGCCTGAATCCCCTTTAAGGAGACTGCTGCCAGCATCTCTGTGGGGTCTTCTGATTTGAAGCACAGTTTGACCTATTAGGAGCCAGATCCTTTCATATCACTAGTAGCCATCTTTTTCCATTAGCAGATATTGATTCTTTGTTTCGTACGGTAGCAGTAACTGGCTTTATTAGAAGGATAGCTTCTCTGTAGCCATATCCTTCGGGTGGGTGAGAACAGCCGTCTGGGTGAATGAGGTAAGGAGTGCAGGTATTTTTACCCAGAAAATGCACTGTGCACTTCCGACCTTTGGATTTGGTATCTGCCCAGCAAGATGTAGCACCAAAATGTCTCACAGAGACGGCTGGGAGCCTGTGACCTGGAGCTGGGGACAGCAGGCTGCGTGTTTCTTTCAGAATTCTGGGCTGACTGATCTTAGGCTCTGAAATCAGATTTGACCCTCTGCTGGGTCTCTCTGGGCAGCGTTAATTATGGCAAGTTCACAGGGCCGACTCCTGCTGGCAAAACACTTTTTCAAAGGAGGGTCCTGAATGTGGAGGTGCTGGGTGTGAGGGGGCCCTGAGTCTCCCAGGGCCAGCCAGATGGGACCTGCTTTGCACAGACCCCCGGCCCATCAGGACGAAGCTTCCTGGCGGTGCTGGCGCTCGTGGTCCAGGAGGGTCTCGGTGTGAACCTGGGCGGTGGCAGCCGGCTGGGAGTGCTGGCCCCGGCGCGAAGCTTTCACCAGCAGCGCCTGCTTGGGGTGAAAGGCTCCAGGTGGCCGGGCCAGCAGATGTCTTTATCGGTGACTGAATGTTGGCCGAGGGGCTCTGCTCACCCTTGTGGAGCACAGGGCATCACAGGAGAGGAAGAGCTGGGGCCTGGGAGCCGGGAGCCCTGGGTTCTAGTCTCCACCCTGCCAGAAGCCGGCTGCGTGGCTTCTTCCCTCCGGCCCTTGGTTTCTTCACATATTGAAGCTGGCAGGGGGCCTCTGTGGTGCTCGCCCCCATGTTCTGGACTCTAGGGGACCACAGGGATGAGCAGGTATGGAAGAGCAACCACCCAGTGAGAGATTCCAGAAACTAGGGGGGCTGGTAGCTAACCCCCCGTAATAGTCTCAGCCTCTGTGAGCCGGGAGGAGCTTTCCAATCAGCACGTACACCCCAGGGGCCTTGCTGAGTTGGTGACCCTGACCACGAACAGGATGGGGGTGACCGGGCTTATAGCATCCATCAGAACATAGACTGGCATCATCTCCTGGGCCAGCTGGAGCCTCGGCACACGGGCTCCTGACATCCTCCTCACCGTCTCCAAGTTCATACTTCCATAGAGAACCACGCACTAGCTCAGTGGTTCTCAAAGTGTGGGCCCAGAGGCATCCGCGTCATCTGGGAACTTTTTGAAAATGCGAATTCTCGGGCCCCACCCCAGACCCACTGACCGACTCAGAAACCGGGGGGGGGGGGGGCAGCAATCTGTTTAACAAGCCCTGCTAGTGGTCCGAGGCAGGCTGAGGTCTGAGAACCACTGCACCAGCACAACCCCGTAGTTTGAGAATCATAGTGTATCTCTCCCTCTTTTATGTAAAACTATTTTTAATTATGAAGACAAGACTCCAGCAATACTTTGAAAAATTACTGCAGCCCCACTGCCCCGTCATAGTCACTGTTTTCATCTTTCTGGGCTCCCTTCTGGTCTTTGTTCACCTGGACACGTAGTTTTTACACAGACCGCATTGGATAGAGACTTCTTTCTGTAGTACTTCTTTCACTTAAACATTATTAGTGCGTTTTTCCCCATCGCTTCATCACCTTCATACTTGTCATTTTCAATGACTACAGAACACTTCCCTCCCATGACCGGCTTCACACGCTTGACCGCCCTGTCCCCAGACATTTGGCGACTTGCCGCTTTGCACTATTGGAGAAGCCTCCTGCCTGTCCAGGGGAGGTCAGCTTCTGGGATGTTCCGCGTGACCCCTGTCAGCCCAACGTCGACCTCCCTGTGAGTCCTCAACCTGAGGCTATCTGAAAAAGATTGCTTCGTGGAAAAAATAAACCGAAGAGACCCCCTAAATCTGCGGTGATGCATCATGACTGAAACAGGCCCGTCCGCTGAGTTTTGTTAACTGAGCATCTTCTCATTGCACTCACAGGTGGTGTCTGCAAAGGGGGGCACGGTGTGGGCATGGGGGCGGGAGCCTCCCCTGCCCCAGTGGGCTGGATGCCCGTGGCCTCACCCTGTGCCAGGCCTGCTGGCGGTCATTTCCTGAGCATCCTGGTCCCCAGCAGGAAGGCCCCTCCTTCTTTCTCGTGCTGCCTCCACCTCCCCCCACCCTACACCTGTGTATCTCTCTCTCTCCTTCCTTCTCCCAGCCTGGCTCAGCCCGGGGAGAGCCTGAGACTCACAACTTGACCAGCGCGGCCCCTAGTTTTGACAAGACCACTGACCATTCTTGGGTCATATAAATAGCGCTGTATCTTTTGCAGTGATTTCGTTGGGGTAAATCCTAGATATGGGCTGAGGTTAATAGGGCGTCTTGTGTGTCATTGTCCCTTCCGTTAGTGGCGACATGCATTTATGCCCTGTCAGTGGCTCGACGTTGCTCTTCATGACCTGGCAAACTAGGGTCTTCCTTATTTGGCTCTCGGGTCACAAACTCAACTCAGGTGGCTCAAAGGGGCACGCTGGTGACATGAATGTTGATTGGGCCAGACCATGGGAGAGAGAGGGGCTGTAATGAACTGAAAAGACACCCAACCGAAATGCACTCATGTGCAGTAGGGAGAAAAAAGGAAAGATAAATGACAGAGGATGCACATGGTTCTTCCCTTCAGCGTCACTGCCTCACGTACCCCGTACATTCCAGCCACACCCAAATGGGCTGCGCTCGCTCTGCCTGCTTGGGGTTTGGTTTGGCCTTGTGGCCTTTTCACAAGCTGTTTCCCTGCCTAGACTGTCTCTTCCCCTTTATTCGTGGATGACTCCTACTCTTGATTTAAGACTCAGCCCGCGTGGTCTCCTCCTACAGGAAGCTTTCCCAGGTCAACTGCCACGGGTTAGGAGGAGCCTTGACCTCTGGGTGGGCAGCTGGAGAGGGCACTCCCTGCACTCTGCATGGGGGGACTGCTACAGGGTGCTAGGCTTTAATTCCCTTTGAGAGCATTGCTACAATTCAGTTTTGAAATTTGTTTCTTTAATAATATCCCAAGGGAGCTATGAAGGATGTGATGCTGTGGCCGCCTTTCCTGTGCAGTTTTCCTGGTTAGCCCATAACTGGTGAAATGCCCTGGTTTCTTATTCCAGAATAAGAAAATGCACTCACAATTAGCTTACATTCCTTTCCTTTTCTAGACTAAGGACTATTTTTTTTTTATCTCTGTGTCTCCAGAAGCCAGTAAGCTGGCACACAATAGGTACTTAATAATTTTTTTTGGATGGATGGATGAATGGATGGATGGATGGGTAGATGAATGGATGGGTAGATGGATGGATGGGTGGATGGATGGATGGGTGGGTAGATGAATGGATGGGTGGGTGGATGGATGGATGGGTGGGTAGATGGATGGATGGGTGGATGGATGGATGGATGGGTAGATGAATGGATGGGTGAGTGGATGGATGGATGGAAGGATGGATGGGTAAATGGGTGAATGGGTGGATGGATGGATGGATGGGTAGATGGGTGGATGGATGGTAGATAGGTGGATGGATGAATGGGTAGATGGGTGGGTGGATGGATGGATGGGTAGATGAATGGATGGATGGATGGATGGATGGATAGTTGGATGGATGGATGAGTGGATGGATGGATGAATGGATGGATGGGTGGATGGGTAGATGGGTAGATGTATGTATGTATGTGTGGATGGGTGGATGGGTAAATGTATGGATGGGTGGGTGGGTGAATGTTCTATATCTGGATGCCCCATGGCCCCTGGAGGCACGCTCGGGCAGTGTCTCCCCCAGTGTGTCTCCCCCAAGCCTCTCCCTCACTCATCTTCCCCACCTCTGTCCTCCTTCCCTTCCACTTTGCACTCGCCTCTGCTCATCATTTTAGCTTTACCTTGATTTCATTGTTTTCTCCCTCCTTCCTTTTCTCTCTTATCCACCCCCTTCCTAACATAAATCAGTCCCTTCCCTACCTTCTCTAGCTGTTTCATCCTGACTAAATAGCCAGGAGGTTTTTTGTTTACGGCTCATCCACAGGGCCTCAGGAAGGAAGTGGTCTGAGGATCAGAGTCCCTGGAACATTTCAGAAGAAGAGCTGGGAGGAAGGGGGCAGTGAGGCTTAGATCCTGGCGCTGGGTCTGTCATACTGGCCCCTCCCCAGGGAGTTTCCACCACCTTTCACGTTAGCACTGGGCCTCTCCAGAGGCCTGGCTGGTCGGGTGGCAACACACATGTGCCCAACCCCTGTGGTGGAGGCTGTAGGTTTCGGCCCTCTCTCTGCAGTTGCTGGATTAAACCACCAAGGGGCGCACTTGCCCCACCCATCCTGTGATGGTAGGGGTGCTAGATTCTCTCCCATCCACAGTGTCGAAGCAGAGGCAGGGCAGACCCTAAGGGAGTTGATGAGACTCTTGCTTTTCCTTAGAGATCTAGGAACTGTGGCAGGGACCCCTGATGTCAGGGCCATCCCTGGGGGCTGGAAAAATCACCCTGGGTTGGTCTGCTCCCTGCCCCGCCTCAGGCACTGTCACTGTTGTGACCCTAGGGGACCAGAGGTACACCAAGGGCCAACTTGCGGGGGACAAATCACGAATGGGCACCTGGAGAGGTCGAATGTGACTGGAGAATGGTAATGTGAAGCCATTTCGTGCTGTGTGGTGTGGGGTCCTCCTGCCCACTCTACAGGTGAGGAAACTGAGGCCCAGAGGGGTTAGGTGGCCTGCAGTGCCCGCTGGACTGGGGCAAGGACTGTCGTGTGTTACTTGGTTGTGGGTCTTTAGTTTTGCCTCAGCAGGTGGGGCCCCCTCCTTGCCCTCCTCCAGCTGCTTCTCCAGGTCGTCGAGCACTGACAGCAGCTCAGGAGCCTTTGGCCTTGGAGACAGCCCTGCCCACAGGTATCCCCTCCCCCTACCACTGTGGTTCTCGCGCTGCAGTCTTTAGGGTGCGAGTCCAGGGCCAGAACCTCGTTAATTGTTCTCCCCTGACCCGCACTGGTTTTGAGGAGATGCCTGTCACCAGAGTCTCCCTTGAACTGCTTTTCGTGCCGAGACATGGGTAGCAGCTGGCGGACAGGCTCAGCTTGCCCTGGGAGGGAGGCGCACCTTGAGTGCCCTATTTGCAAAATGACCAGCGGCTGTCATTCTACACCTGCCTCTCATTTGGAGACCTGATCTAAGGCTGTAAAGGTGGTGCCAGGAAAGGGCTTTGCCAAAGCATCTCATGAAAATCTGGCCAACAGGCCTTTGGGGGCCACTAGCTACAGCTTCATGGGGCAGATACCTCAGCTCTGTTTTCAGATTTGGCAAGTGGCAGAGGTCTTGACTAGGCTGAAGGTCATTCAAGGGCCAGAATGGCATTCCTGGACCCTTCCTTTAAGTGGATGTACCTGCCCAGTCATGAAGGGACAAGGCCGTGCTTGGAAGAGGCCCAGCCCTGCCTCCAAGTAGCTGGTAGTGGGACTGGAATCACTCCGGCAGCCCCGGCCCGATGCTGTCCCGTCCTGACCCACCGTAGACCCCACTCTCCGCGCTGCCAGCACGCTCCCTTGTGGATATCAGCTTCCCACCAGTGTTTTCCTCCTTAGAGCTTCTGTCTTCTCCTGGGGTGCTGGGTGGGAGAAGAGAATTCCCGGACCTTCACTTCTTCTCCCTAGAGCTGGGGCAGCGTCCATGAAAGAAAACTAGTTCGGCCACCTGACCTTCGAGGTGGAATATTCGAGGCCTGGTGATTTGCTCAGGTCCATGGGGCCGGTTGCTGGGAGAGTCAGGGCTGTCCAGGGAAGGGCACTGCCATCTGGAAAGCAAGAAGGCTGCGGGGGAAGGGAGGGGGGTTCAGGCTTCAGTAGGATTGCTGGTGTGAGCCTTCGGTCACGGGGAGCTCGGAATGGCAAGTGGGGTGATGGAGGTCCTGTGGCAGAAAGAGGCCCCAGTTCATCTCCACAGGTTCCACTTAAAAACAAAATTGAGGTATATTAAGACAATTAAGAATTGTACATGTTGAAGCTGTATAATTTGATGATTTGATATACATATCCACTGTGAAACGATCACCACGTTTAATCTAATTAATCTCTCTCTTCAGATAGTTGCAACATTTTTTTTAATGGGACAAACCTTAAGATCTGCCCTCTCAGCACCTTGGCTCAATTTTAAAGTGTAGTGGGGTGGGGGAATGTTTTGTGGTCTCGTCTTACTCAGGCGGCTTCTGGGCTCAACTGAAGCAATTTAAGTTTGGTTCTTGTGGCTTAAAAGATCCCTGAAACACTTCAGTGAAATTATAGCTCCTTAATTTAGCTGCCTGTCAGTTATTTTTTTTTCCAGGTGGTTTAGGGTTGACAGTGAGTTTGACATTTGTAAAAATGTTTTGGAAAGCATATCAGAGACCTTGAACTCAAAAAGAATATAAAGTACATTATTTGGAGAAGTGTGATTGGAATTATTCTTCTGGCCACTCCAAGTCCCGTCTCTCTTCTTTCAGCAGTCTTTGCAGACAAAGCCCAGTGAAATTGTAGGCTACTTCTGAGCCCGGCTGCCTTTGTGAGTTTCCTTCCGGCTCCGTCACCCTCATTTTAACGACTTCTGCTTCGTTTGCGCACAGCTAAGGAGAAAGCACTTCTTTTTAGTTGGTCAGAGCGTTGTAGGATGTTAGAGGTGGAAAGAACTTTAGGGACCTTCTTCACCTGCTCACCCCCACTTTTTTCCCAAGGGCTCGGAGGGCATGGGATGTGACCAAGTTCACGTGACGGATGCCTGCTGAGCTGAGATTCACCCCCAGATCAATGACTCTGGGCCACCCTTGCTCCACGAAGCTACACACTAAAATGCTAACCGTGACATTTACCTGCCATTTTTAGGAGAGTTTATGTGCCCAGAGCTTGTATCTTAAATTAGAATATGCCTGGCATATTGGGCTGTGTCACCCTGGAGAACTGTGTGACCACAACTAGAGAAAGCCCCCGTACAGCAACGAAGACCCAGTGCAGCCAAAAATAAATAAATAAATAAATTAATTAAAAAATAAAGTGTGACTTGTTAAAGGCAATAGGAAGACGTTATTCGAGGGGGGCTTCTACCATGGGCTTTGCCGTAGGGGAGAGCCGAGGCTTAACTCCCAGACACCAGGACGAGGGGGGACTTCCCGCCATGGAGCAAGGTGGGGCTGAGGGGATGGGGATTACTGAGAGGACCTATCGGGGTAAAGCCACCTAACTGGATTCTTGCTGATGGCAGGCCGGGGTGATCAGACATCACCTGGGAGACCCCATCAGTTAGGGTTATCTGACGTGGAGGGCGAGGGTTCTGGTTAAACTGACGGAGCAGGACTCTTGCTACGACTGGACAATATGGAGACCAGCACAAAGGCCCTGAGGTCAGGCCCTGGTTGAGAGAGTTCAGAGGAGCCTGAATACAGTTTGGTCAAGGAGAGAACCTGTCTCAATGGTGGGCAGCACGTTGCCGTGGAGGGTGTGCCTGGGGGTGGGCAGAGCGAGGGGTGGGAGACGTGACAGGACGGGCTGGACCTTTATGACTGGGGGGGTGCGCGGGGCAGGGGGGTGAGGCGATCAAGTCTGTGATTCTAAAGGATTATTCTCTTGTCGGGAGGTTAGGGGCTGCATTCAGTGTGTGGCGGCTGAGGTCCTCACTGGACAATCCAGGAGGGCATCTCCAGGAGGCACTGAAATAAAGATCTGAAGCGGGGTGTGCTGGCGGAGGAGATACAAAGGTAGGAGTTGTTAGCGTGTCAAGACTGGTTAAATGGTTTCTGCAGCCAAGGGAGTGAATTGTGAATTTTCTCACCCACCCTGGGGGAGGTGTCCTATAAAATCAGGTCAAGGGCTGAACAGCAGCCGTTGTGGAGACAGCAAAAAAAAGAGACGCTTGCAAAGGGGACTGAGAGTAAATAGTGATAGAGGAGAACAATGGAGTATCTTGGAAGCCAGGAAAGGAAGAGGGGCTTTGAGACGATGCCCCTCCCTTTGTTGTAACCCGTTCCTTAACGGCCCCGTCCGCGGGAATTTCAGGGAGGGTGGGAGGGACACACTGTCACATATCAATTCCTCTTAAAATTTCAGAGCAAAGGCATCATGCAAGTGTACATGTCTGTATCGTTTCCTACTTATTAAAAGTAATGATAAACTAATGGATATTGAGTTTCCTTTAATTTTCATATGTTCCATGAGATAAATATTATCGTCTCCAGTTTCCAAATGGAGAAGTCAGAGCTCAGAGAGGTGAAATAACTCCCCAAAGTGGAAGAAACCGTCTCGGTCTGTCTGACTGCAGACTCTCCCGCTGTCTCATGTGATTTTTGCACCAGTTACTTTTCTCTGATTAGACTTCAGGAAGATGTTGAAGGCAGCTAAGGAACTGGGGCAGGGAGGGTCATGGTGATGAAACACGTGTACCTAAAGCAGGAAAGGAAAAGACTCCTGTAGGCTAATGTTCATTCTGTTTCCCTTGCCCACAACCAGACACTTTTGCCTGAAGTTCAAGGCCATTCCCTAGTAGCCCCCATGCGCATACTAACAGCCTGGGTGTCCCACTCTCCCACGCCTGCTCCCGTGCTCTGCTCACCTTGTCCTTCCCGCCACAAGCCCAGCTCACCTGCCACCTCGGCTGTGTCCCCTGCTTAGATCCAGTCCCTCTCGCTTCTGTATTCCCGAGATTCACAGCTGGGCCACTTTCAGAATTTCCCAGAGTCTGTGTGACGTGGGGATACTCTATGCCCATGTTGGGTGTCATGCCCAACTGGGGTCTTGCTGTGAGGAAACGAAGGGGAGGGGGCATGTCCAGGTTGAGTGGAGGGGGTCCTTGCGTGGTCATGTGTTGGCAGCCTGTCGTCTCCTTGTGCAAAAGCGGGGGCCTGGCAGTTATCTGGTTAACAGGTCCATCAAGGATAGATGAGCAGCGGACTAGTCTGGTGAGCTGTCAGCTCTGATCAGGCTCACCCGTTAGGGCTCCTTGCCCTTTGGGTCTCTCAGCCCAGCTCCTGCTCTTTCTCCCGCCCACCCCCGGAGGCCATCGGCATCCTGGTGGGCACTGGTGACGTGACAAAGGACAAAATGAAAACTTCCAGTTAAACCACATCCTTATATGTCTGGTCATTGTCACACGATGCTTTGGGAAACTTTTAGGTGTTTATCAAGGCAAAGTAATAATTACAACGATAAAATGCCACCTTCCGTCTGTTTAGAGAATTATGGCTGTCGCATTGTCTTTGTACGTCTTATCTTACTTGAGTCTCCCAAGAGGTGTGGACACACATTAACTCCATTTTAAAGTTGATAAAATGAAGGATATAAAATTACGTTTTAAAAACAACACGAGATGCTGTTTTGAAAGGTGGATTCTACCCATTCCTAAATGGAGCTCGCGTTCTGGGGCTTCAGAAAACAAAAACAGAGGGATGTAGTTCTGGAACTTACTTATCAACGTTCTGACTTCATAGGAGTCAACTTTTATAAAAATATTAACCTAATTTTGCATTGACTTTTATTTTCCCCTCCAACCTTTAATCAACCCAGCCTGACCCAGTTAGATAAGGACTTTACTCATCATTGTTCTCACAGCAGGAAACCCAGGTTCCAGTCCTGCTGTGACACGGAGGAGGCTTCATGCTCTTAGCAACTTCAGTTCCAATTTCTTCATCTGAAAATGGGCATCATTCTTTAGACTGGCCCTGTCTGGGGTAAGGACTAGACTGTCTATGAGGTGTCTTGTACACTGCCTGGAACCCAGCAGACAGTTGTAGGCATCTGTGGCATTCTGGGTGATTAAACCAAGATCACATCTTTAATGAAAACTCTATTAAAATATTTTTCATCACTCACTGATAATTCTGTGCACATTTTACTAGTAACAAATCCAATGAATGTGTCAAAGAGGATTTGCTAGAGGTCACATAAGGCCAGCAGTGTCGTGACAGATGAGGATGCTGAGGCCAGAAGAGGCAGGTGATTCCCAGAGTCACACCTCCTGCCGTCTGACCCCTTATGAGCTAGGCTCAGAAGCCCGTTCTCCTTCCACCCACCACACCTAACACGTCTGTCACCCGCTGTCCCAGCCTGCCCTGCCCTTGAGTCCAAGAAGAGTAATTCGTGGCCTCATTTGTCTGTGGCTTCACGTGTCCCACGTAAAAGGAAGTGATGGAGCAGTGAGTGGGCAGATGGTGACAGCTTTGAAATGCTGCGTTCCACTTCCTAGGGACTTGGGTCACTGGCCTGGTTTTGCCACAGGGCTGGTCATGCAGTGAACATTCCCTGATCTATAGAAACCTCTGAAACATTTCTCTACATTTCTAAAAGTTGGTGTTTTAGACTCAGTTTTCAGACTTTCGTATTTAAAAGAACTCACTGCATGAACGTAGAGTGCTCAGTAAACAAGGTGAATCACAGCCTCCCCTCCTGGCTGTGCAGTGGCAGGTTCACCTCTGTGAAGGTAAGGAGGCCGAGGATGGTCCTTCTGTGTGATGATAACAGTTGCCCGAGGCCGTCACAGTGAGGGAGGGGTCATGAGGCTGGCCGGAGCTGGGTGGAAGGATGTCTGTCTCCTTCCCTTGTAAATTTCATCAGGCTGACGCCAGGGCTTCCTTCCACGATGAATGATGCTTATACCTCCTGAATCTGTCTGAACTGTGAGCGTGAAGGGATCGTAGAGGCTGACTCCTTCCGTTTACAGTCCGGGAAGCAGCCGGCCAGAGAGGGAAGGAGGCTGCCCTGAGGCCACACGGCTGGTCAGAGCCAGAGCCGGGCACTGAGTCCAGTGTCCCTCCCTCTGGACCCTCCCACCTCCAACCTGCTCTCGGTCCTGAGCCCCACATCCCACTCTCATCTCCCACTTCCTCCCTCTCTCTGGGTCTGGCCATGATGCTCTTTTTGTTATCAGTAAATGTGCTCAGTAGCCACGTGTACACTGTAATTAAAAATTAATCTGGTGGCTAAGCGTGTCACTGTGAATACACATCAGCCTTTAATCAGCAGTGTGGCCAGCAGCCATGACTGTACCCCTCGGCCTCAGCTTTTCATCTGTGATGTGAGGAGGGTCAAGTCAGCTGACCTCAGGGGAACATTCCCAGGCTGAAGGAATGTTCTGCAGTTTCTGAGCAGAGCTATACAACGAGAACGGAACCGACCTTAGCTGCCCGTAGCTACTCCTGAGTCCCGGGAGAAGGGATGGGGGGACAGTGCAGAGCCCCACCATTGTTTCTGTCCAGGGTATGATGAGGCATCAGAGTCCCTTCTGCTTTTAGAGTGGATGCGACACCAGCTTGATGTGTGTGTCCTTGCCACTGGGCGCGTTTTTATACCATTTTTCCAACTAACTTGCCATAATGGAGTTTTCAGACTTGAATCCAAAGTGATTACAGCAAATCCTGCTCTGTACCTAAGAGATGTTTCTTGGCTTTTGGTGACAGTAGGCCTTGTGGTCTAGGCAGAAGGTCTAGGCACAATCATTCCGTGCCTGGCACACGTCACCATGATACGTGATGCACTCCTGGGTGCTGTGTGAACAGTGCTACGACAAGACATAGAACGCATAGTTATATATGCACAGAGAGTATATGGAAATACTCTGCGCGTTTGGTTACAGCACTCGGGACCAGCTAGCATGCAGCTGTCCCATGTGGTTGATGACCTGCATCAGGCAGCATGAATCCCTAGCTGTCTGGTTAGCCAGTGGTGAGCAAGCATGTGCAGCGACACACTGACAGGTGAGCGTGCCGGTATTGAACCGAGACAGTTTGGAGACTGGCCCCTGGGCACCATGTGTGCCTTTCTGCTTGGTCACTATGTGGGCTTCAGGCATTTACATGTATCAGGCTGGCACGAAGATGCCCCAGGGGCAGTCGTGTGGTCTTCGGGCAGCATGATGGATGCAGAGCCACACAACTGGCCCCTGGGTCTGGTGTAGCGTAAGCTTTCTGCCATCAGTGGTAAAGTCAACGGCAGATGGGAGAGACCCTAAGACCACATGCCCAGTGTTAGTGGTTGAGTTTCTAGGGAGCTGATATGAACTATTAGCTAGATGGCATCTATGTCTTGTGTATTTATAATAACATTTAAATATTTTACCAGTCTCTTCATCTTTCTTGTTATGATGAGTTTTTCCTCATTGACCTTTCCAAAACCAAAAGAGACCATTCAGTGTTTTTATTGTAGAGAAACCAAAGTTAACGCTATGTAACTGTATTTTGGGTGGCCAGAACCCTGTGGTCCCCAAAGATAATAGTTTGCATTTTCAGAGAAGCTATCCCAAAGTATCGGACCCTTTACCAACACAGGGGTGTTCAACAGTAAATACAGCTCCCCACTCTACCTATCCTATCCCTTCTTTACCCAGGCCAAAAAGGGGGATTAACTACAAAAATTTGCTTATCACAGTAGGATTCACAAAATGGTTATGTAAGTTTTCTCATTTGAATAGCACATTTTTAGTTCTTAAATCCCTTTTATAAATATCATCTCATCTCTTCTCTGAGCAGCCTTGTTAACAGGGCAGAACTCTCACATCCATGTTACGGATGGAAAACCAAGTCTCAGAAGGGCTGTGGGACTTACCCAAAGTCACAGCTCTGGGAGACAGAGCTGATTCCACGGTCACCTCATTTTCCACCCCTCCCACTGCTCTCAGTAATCAACAAGGACCTCGTCCTTTCAAATGGCATCAGTTACTTTCTAAATAATGTGGACTGAGGTACAAATGTGAGTTGGCTCATCCAACATCTATCTAATATTGGAGCGGTTGTTTGTCAGAATTGGATCCAGAGTCCCTTTCAATATTGTCCATGCTTATTGACTGTAAATCAATGATCTGCAATTACAGACTCAGTTCAATTCATACACGGACTGAGTGGCTACCACGTTTGAGACACTGCCTTTAGGCCTGGGATGGGTGGGAGGGCGGTGGGACTAATAAAAATGATTTCAGCTCAGTCTCTGCCATCCAGCTGCCTTACATTCAAGTGGCAGAAACTAACACACACACAGCCACCTAGAGCAGTGTGATCAGTGTGACATCAAGGGTAAGCTCAGGATGCTCTAGGAACACACCTAAGGGAGCATTGAATTCTAACCCAGGGAACTAGGAAGGCCCTCCAAAGGAAGCATGCTCCAGAGGAATGTGCCTGGAAAGATGAGCAGGATTTTAACCAGGTGTGGAAGCGTGTGTGTGTGTGTGTGTGTGTGTGCGTGTGCACGCATGCATGCATGCACCTGCACACATATTTGCAAAGGGCTGATGGGTAAGGGAGGAGGAGTAACCTAAACAGGTGTGATTCTGGGAAATCAGCGTGTCCACGGGGGCAGAACCACGGGATGTATGTAGAATGGGGGTGGGGAGTGGAGGGATTGAAATTGTAAAGTTTGGTTGAGGCCGAAATGTGGAGGAAGCGTTTAGCCATATTTTTGAGCATAGGGATGACATGGCCAAGGATGTGTTTTAGGAAGAGCACTCTGACAGTGGTGAGGTGAAGAGGCCAGGGGAGGCAGATGCTGGGGGCTGAGGCCAGCGTGAAGGCTCTTGCAGGTCTGGGCAGAGCACCGACGAGCATCTCAACCGGGGGCGAGAACGGTCATTGCCGCCACTCCTCTATTTGTAATGAAATGTTGAGAATGTCTGCATGTCCGCTGACCCTGGGTCCACCCTGCCTACCAAAATCACCTTTCGGCGGAGGACAATCTGTCTCCCTCCCTGATCCAGTGAAAAAGCATCTGCCTACTTTTGAGAGTGTTTCTCAGCCTCTTTTTGCCTTGTATCCCCCAAAATGCCAAAGACTTGAGGTTGTAGATGCCCGATCTTCTGTGGGTCTCAGAGGCATATAGTCTGTAGTAAAACTGTAAAGTGGTGCTCGCAAGCACACCGGCCCCATCCCCACAAAAGCTGGAATCAGAAGTTGCATTTCACCAAGATTCCTGTTTCTGTCCGTCTTCACGGGCCCTCCAGGTGGGGTCCAGCTCACGTGGGCTACGCCTGTCCACTATGGATTGTGGTTTCTGTCGGAATAGCCTACTTGTACTGCTGCTCACTCCCCACCCCCTTCCCACAGCCCCTTGCCTGCACCTTTCATCTCCCAGGCTGGGTGTCCCCCTCCGGGGCCAGATCCTCCGCCTTCTTTTCCTGCAGGGTGTTGGTTTTTCCGCTCGCTAACTGGGACGTTGGTCCCAACCACTGGTTGAATTACAGGGACAAGCGGGAGATGGTGTTGTTATTGAGGGTCCCGTCCTTGGTACAGGTACTGGGCCTCGCCGGGGAGATGACGCGCTCAGCCGGGGCCGCTGTCTTTCAGACCCATCTGTCCTTCACCTGGGAAGTCCTCTCCCCTCCCCACCACTCTTCTCTCTACACATAGAGTGGCAAGGGCTCTGAAAGAAGATGCAGTGCTTCAGTGGGAGAAGATGCCACTTTGCAATAACTTCTCACGTTCCTTTATTTGGAGCTTCAGTGCGATAAGAGGCTTTATCACTAAAGGAAAATACTATTTGGAGGAAAAGCAGATAAGCGTTCTAGCGAAACTGGGACTAGTTTTTGAAGTTTATGCATTGAGTACTCACGTTGCGATCCTCTGAAAGGGCGACCTGGCTGTTAAACCTTTGGGGAATGACTGTTGGTCATTTCAGGTTCCCTAGAGTGAAGGACTTCAGGTGTGGGCTGAAGCTAATTTGGGGATTATAACTTTCTAGATGGTGGTGTGTCTCTGACTGTTGAGTGACCTTGTCTCTTTACCAAAGAAAGTGCCATCAGAAGGGTTCCATGACCAGCACCCCCGGTAGAACCTCGAGGTTGTTCAGTGAATGGCATTGCCCAAGCCTAGGGAATTGCGGATCCAGAGTGTGGCCCTGAAACTGAGGTTCCAACCCCTGTGCTGCCAGCATGCCCTGTTTAGTGGGGTCGCCATTGCTTGAGGAGTTGTGTGGTATTTTTCTTCATAGCACCACTTCCACCCTAGCGTCATGGCGACAGTGATGACTGGCTTGGTAACTTGGAGCAGTCTCCCGATCGAAGTAGCCCAACGGAGATGAGACCGCTTGAGCAAAGCCTCCTCTGACCCTCCCAGCCCAAGTTATTCAGCTGGATATCGTGCTTTGAGGAGCGACCTTGTGTTCTGATGCTCCAGTCGGCATCTAAACAGTGACTGCCTAGAGCATCCGCCGTGTGCCGGCTTCTATGCTTTTATACCAAGAAATTGGCATAAGGGCTGCTGTCCATCCCCAGACGGCTTGGAGACTATGTCCTGTTCATCCATGGAGTCAAATATGTGGTTTTACTTTACCAGCCATGTAGGACTCTGTGCTGTGCGTGTGTGCTGTGTGTTCCTCCTTTGTCTCCTGGCTTGACCTTCCCTTAGAATGTCTGTTTTCCCTGGTCCTGTTTTATTTTTGTAAGCCACCTCTAATGCTTGGGGAATAAAGTGGAGGTACAAACAAACAAATGGACACATATTTAGAAGCTACTCACCTTTGACTCCTACGCCTCCAAGGTGCTAACATTGACCCTGATACTTGTGAGAGTTTAACAAACGTTGCTTGGATTGAGCTCGTTTGAAATAAAAGCAACCAGAGGACAAACCTGTTGACCTGCAGAGAGTCCATGGGACTGGGCGGGGGGTGCGAGGAGAGGTGAGAACAGCCCAGGTGGGCAGCGCACGGGGCTGAGTGCCGTGGAGCGCGTGCGCCATGTCCCCAGAGGACAGGGTCCCATCTTTGGCGTGTCTTCATCAAGGTGGTAGCTAAGGTGGGGCCTGGCACATAATTGGTAACCTCTGAGTTTGAATTGGAGACTCTCTGCCAGTGAAAATTATTTTTTCTTCTACCAACTTCATGTTCTCTTGCTTTGGATTTCTGTTATTCCACATTGAATACGAAGATGTTTCTGGAGTACTGGATATCTGGATGGAATATAAATGCAAAAGCTTTCTTTGAAGGACATTGTTTTCTCATAGTCTTTAGGACTTTTTAATTCTGTTGTCTAAATTATCACAAGTGAAAAAAGCAGAAGCAAAGAAGCGAGCCCATTATAACAACTTGGTGAAAAGCAGAAGTGGGCAGAGACCCTCTGTTCTCTCTCATGTTGATGTGGAAAGCCTTGAACTTGGGCTGTAGCATCAACATTACAAAAGATAGCGTGGATTCAGCACAAAGTAAAGAAGATTGGCTCTTACTCTGTGGCTTTACTCAGAGAAAATCAACAAATGTGTAATTTTGTGTAAAAATCCACTTTGGAGTCTATTAAAATTTAGGTGTCCCCTGTCCAGTTGCCTGTCCACAGTGATAATTTTCATCAACTCCTAACTGGTCTCCACTGACCTTCCCAGCTTTAAGAAACAGGTTCCTTTCACTCCATCCAGGGACCCTCTTATAAAATTTCTGGCAATGGTAAGTCAGTCAGCCTCTATTTACACAGTTCTAGGGCAACTCACTGCACCGTCAGAGACCTCTGGATGAGGGGTTTTTTCTTTGTAACGACGTGGCTACATTCTGCCTTTATGGGATTCCACCTGCCGGTCCTGGTCTTGGGTTTAGAGCAGGACAGAGCTGGTCTTCTCCCCTTTTCCAAAAGAGAACTTCCTTTGAGGCCAACCGTGAAGTTCCCCTGGAGCCTCCTTGTTAGGAGCTGAGCACCCTTTTCTCCTTTAAAGGTCCCTCAGAAAGTCCTTGGCCACCGGGGTTGCTTTGGCCCCGAGAAGCTCTGACTTGTCACTGCGAAGCTAAGAGCCGAGTACCCAGGCCCGGACGGGGTGTTCTGCTGGGATGGCGCTGTTGCCTCTGCATCCTTGCAGGGAGATGCTGCCTGCTGCCAGCAAGTCCTCCGCCAGCTGTTTAGCCAAAAATAAGTTCTCAGCTGCTGAGGGCTGATCTTTCCACTCCCCTTCTTCTCAGAAGCTGAGAGTCCAGCGGTCTGCCAGCTGGAACTGGGAGATTGGGGATGTTTTTTTTCAATTCAGCTGAAAGGAGAAGCAGGATGAGGTTTTTCCTTTCTTTTTTAACCTTATTATGTCAAAGGAGTTGTTTTTAAGGGGAAAAAAATACCACCATTGCTTCTGAATTTGCTTTTAAAATAGCACTCAAAATGGTAGGGCTGCATGGAGCCTCTCCCCGCTCCCTGGGAGAAGCCCCTGTCCAGAGAGTCGGATGTGGCTTCCACTGGAGTGGAGGGCCGGCTCTGAGAGAAAGCCTGAGGACTGAGTTCAGCTCAGCAGATCTGCTGCCAGTCTTGGGAGTGATGAACCGCCTATTTGCACAGAGGCCGTGAGCAGCTGCCCAAACGGTGGAATTTTCCAAGGGCTGCAAAACTTTAAAGTGGGCACTTGAAGTCATTCCTTTATTTAGCAAATAAGTATTAGCATCTGCTGGGTGCCAGATCCTGTGCTGGGGCTGCAGATGGGAGTAGAAGACAGTCCCTGTCCTCACGTCTCTCACTGTCTAGGGATGAAATCTGCAAGAGAACAACCGAGTGTGGCATTACGGTGACAGGTGGTCTCCAGGTGTCCCCGTAGTGTTGCAATAGACTCCACTTTGGAGTCTATTAAAATTTAGGTAAATCTTTGTGGAGGTGGGGCTGGTGGTGTGGAGGTTATGTAGATTATTACCGTTGTTGTGGTAGCTAATAAACCACAGGGGGTGTGCAACACGTATGAATGAACAATGTGAAGTTCTGCTTCCGATGGTCTTGGGGGATGATCCAGAACTTGTCATAAAGGAGGTGATGTTTGAGCTGCTTTGGAACAATAAGGTGGACAGTGGGAGCAAAGACCCTCCTGACAGGAGGAGGGTAACGTGCAAAGGCCTGAGGATTAAAACTGGATATTTAGGGGCCAAGAGCAATTCCGGTGTATCTGAGGCAGTGCGTGCATGCGTGTGCCTGTATGTGTGTGCGTGTGCATGCGTGTGCGTGTGTGCGTGCGTGCGTGCGTGTGTGTGTGTGTGTGTGTGTGTGTGTACGGTGGAGGTGTGATAGACTGCCCTCCTTCCTAGAGGGGGTATCTTTGAGGAACTCTAAGCAGCAGAGACCATGTCAGACTGGCACATTCCATGTTCACTCTGGAGGAGGTGTTGGGGGCTGGGCTGGCTGGGTGGGCCTCGGGGCTGGAGGTGGGTGGTGGGTGAAAACTGACGAGAGAGCCTGGATTAAGGCAATGGTGGAGAGAACGGAAGAGAGGAGATACATTTAAGAAACAAGCCGGAGATAAGATTAGGAGGACTTCATGACCTATTCAGTCTGTGTGGGGAGTCGTGGTTATAAACGATGCGTGAATGAGGGCTGGAGTGTTAAGGTTCCCCCTTGTGTGGCTGGCATTGGAACTGAGAAAGGGAAAACAGGAGTGGGAACAGATGTGGGAGAACAGAGAGAATTGTTATCCATGCTGACTGTGAATAGTGCACCTGCTTTTGGGGGCTGTGGCCCGGAGGCAGTAATGACCTGGTTGGAGGATGTAGGGGATTAGCGGTCGTCAGCCTTTCAGGGCAGCCACGATACTGACGTGGCGGCAAAAACGAAAGGGTAAGGGACAGTATTGCAAAGGAAGGCTGGACCCTCGCATAGATGGTCAATTGATTTTTGGCAAGAGTGCCAACACCATTCAATGGGGAAAGGACAGTCTTTTCAACACATGGTGCTGGGAAAACTGGATGTCCAGTTTTGTGACTGAATGTAAGGGTAAAAGAATGAAGTTCCCTTACACTGCATATAAAAATTTACTCCAAATGAATCAAAGACCTAACATTGAGAGCTAAAACTATAAAACTCTTAGAAGAAAACAGAGAGGAAAATCTGCATTGGATTCTCGGTGGATTTACTGCAGATCTGCATTGGATTTCGCAGCGATTTCTTGGACGTCACAACAAAAACACAGGCAACAAAAGAAAAATAAATTGGACTTCATCAAGATTTAAAACTTTTGTGCATCAAAAGACACAATCAAGAAAGTGAAAAGACAACCTACAGAATGGGAGAGAATATCTGCAAATTATATATCTGATAAGGGATTAATATCCAGAATATATTTAAAAAAAAAAAAAAACTTCGAAGACTCAACGGCAACAAAACAACTCAATTAAAAATGGGCAAAGGACTTGAATATACATTTCTCCAGAGAAGATATCCAAATGGCCAATAAGCATGTGAAAAGATGCTCAAATCATTAGTCATTAGGGAAATGCACATACCACAATGAGATGCCACTTCACACCCATTAGGATGGCTATTGTCAAAAAATCAGAAAACAGCAGGTATTGGCAAGGATGTGGAGAAACTGGAACCCTCTGGCATTGCTGGTAGAAATGTAAAATGGTGCAGCCACTGGGGAAAACAGTTTGGTGGCTCCTCAAAAAGTTAAATGTAGAATAACCATGTGATCTAACAATTCCACTCCTAGATATATGCCCAAAAGAATGAAAGTAGGGACTCAAACAGATATTTGTACACACATTTTCATAGCAGCGTCATTCACATAACCAAAAAGTGGAAACAACCCAAGTGTCCCTCAACAGATAAATAGATAAACAAAATGTGGTATATACATACAATGGAATATTATTGAGCCTTAAAAAGTAATGAAATGCTAATATATGCTACCACATACATGAACCTTGAAAATATGCTGAGTGAAATAAGCTAGACATTATGTCAAGTGAAGTAATCCAGTGCGTGATTCCACTTATATGAGCCAGAATAGGCAAATTCATGGGGACAGAAAGTGGGTAGAGGTTACCAGGGTCTGGGAAAGGGGGGAATGGGGAGTTATTGTTTAAAGGGTACAGAGTTCCTGTTTGGGAAGATGGAAAGGTTATGGAAATGGCTAGTGGTGATTGTTACACAATAATGTGAATGTTCTTAATGTATTGAACACTTACAAATGCTTAATATGGTGAATATTATGTATATTTTACCATTTAAAAATAGAAAGTAAGGCAGGACAGGCCCTGAACTTGGGAAGCTCTTTGCTTCGGTCCCCGGAGTTTCCCATCTGAGTGCATTTGGCTGAAGGTTGCTGCCCACTCCCTGCACCATTCTCACCTCCCTGCACTGTGCTGTGGGTTCACGGCCCGCCATGCCTGGGCATTGGGCTGAGAGAGAGCTGCTTCCAAACTGGGGGAAGCTCCAGTGAGGTGACCTCTCCTGGAGGGTCCTGGCTCCCACTGCAGCTCCTGCCTGGTAGGGGAGACAGCCCTGCCAGGCGCCTCGCACCGAGGGCAGCACCAGCGGGGTTCACTCTCTACAGTTACTGGCTGCTTTCTTCCTCTGCTCACAGCTTCCGAGCACCCACGGTTTTCCCCGGAGAGGAGAGCCCTGAGTCGGTCATCATTCCGAAGCAGCGAACCCTCAGGACCCCGCGGGCACTGTCCCACACCCATGGTGCTCCCTGGCAGCAGCTGGAAGCGCAGGCACTCAGATCATCCTTCCCGAAGCCGGCTCCTCGCTCGTGGGGAGGGTGGGAGAGGGACAGAGGGGTGGTGAAGCAGACCACCTGCAGAAACACGGTCCCCACAGAGGCGGGAAGAGCCCCTTTCACAGAGGCTTTAGTTGTGGGTCACCAAGCTCTTTTAAAAAGGATAGCAGAGTGTTACCTTGCGGTGGTATTTGTAGTTACTTTGCTTTGCGACACAGAGTCAGTAGGGAATTTTCCAGACTTGAGGTTTAAATCCAGAGTTGTATTTTCCCTGCACTGCATGGCCCCGATGCTGGGGGAGAGCTTGTGCCCTCCTCCCATTCGGGAGACGTTGTTTCTGGGAATCAGAGAGACCACCATGCCTACCATGTCCTTGGCCCCTGAACCCATGGCCCAAGCGTGGACCTCCAAGTTACAGAGTAGTTTCAAGTACCGTTTCCAAAAACCACAAGAGAAAACAGCTTCTGAGCAACCAAAAGAAAAGTCACCAAGTCCCTGCAGTCAAGCCAGAGCCCTCTACCCCGCAGGGCTCTGGTGTTAGGCCTCCACACATATGAAGCCAGAGATTCTCGTTTACCAGCCCTTGCAAGTCAGAAGCCACCCATTCAGATGTCTCAGGACTGCTTTGAGGAAGGCCCTCCGAAGGCACCAGTGAAGCTTCTGGAAGTTTGGCAGCCTGAGCAGAGAGAAACAGCAGCCAGCAGACCAGGGGAAGCCGATGTGAGAATTGCAGAAGGAAGGTGCCTCACTCTGTGACATCCTGGGAGAAAAATGACGTTGACCAGCCGATAAGAAGTCCCCCTGTGCCGTGTGAGGAGGTGGGACGATGCCTTACACGATTCAGCAGGCTAACCGTGCAGCAGCTGCAGGTAACCAGCATCTAATAAATGACAGACACTTTAGAGACACGGTGGGCAGGGGAATACATAACTCACTTCGGAGAACTTGTTTACAAAAAGTGATAATATTAAAGGTTTTAATTTCACCTTACTGAAGTCAACTTCGTTTACCTGGAAGAAGATGCTTCAGAGGACCCGACCCCAGACCACGTCATCCTCTCGTGCTCGGTCCAACTTTCGGCTCACCTGCGACCCCTTGATGCAGAGGGGACGTCTCGCTGCCCGCGGGACCAGGAAAGCGGAGCGTCACTGCTCTTTCTCCACAGACAGCGAGTCAGGGACCCTGGCGTGGGAGTCTCGGGCTCACAGCTCCAGGGGAGAATTGCCCCGGAAGTTTTCCTGAATGCCTTTCTCCTCGGCCCCTGTGACCAGCGACGATCACGCCCGGGGCTGGGAGGGAAGGGCATCGCTGTTCCTCCTGCCCTGCCCGCGAGGAAGCGATGAGCAGCGCGGGATTTCATGGCACACCCTCCCCAACTGGCATGGGCTTCAGAGCGAACAGTTGGCATTTCTGCGGGGACAGGCGGCGTGCTCCCTGGAACAGGCCATCGGGGTGGGGCTGCCCCTCCCTCACCTACGGGCTGCCCCCAGCAGCTGTTCCCGACAGGTGCTCGGGCTCTCCGCGGCAGATGGGGACCAAAACGGACCTGTTGGCACGGCTTACCGCACGCCGCCCTCTCACCACACGCTGATGTGTGTACAAACACGCCTGAGCGCGCGGCTTTGTTCTAGAGGGCCCAGCTTGGGGTTCAGGTGACGCCAGAGGGCTCATTCCCGAGGACACTCTTGGTCCCTGGGCCCCCCCTTCAGTCGGAGACCCCTCAGAGTTTGGCCAGCACGCGGGATGTGGCCTGTGCCCGCCCCCAGGCTCTGCCTCCTCCCTCCCGCGTGTGGCAGCCGCGTGTCTCCTCACTGGGGTGTTTGCCCAGGTTTCTGCCTGCTTCCCCAGGGCGCCCACCAAGGCTTTGGGCTCCGCCTGGATGAGGCCCACGAAGGCCAAGCTGCGGTGGCCACGGCACAGGACTCCAGAGCAGGGGCTGCGCCCCGCTTTGCTCCCGCCATCTGTATCCCAGAGCGTGGTCCTACAGACATAGGATGGGGACGCCTGTGGGGGTCCCAAATGCACCGGGAGCCTCGTCTTCGTAAAATAGCAGGACGCGTCTGTGCCCCAGTGCTGGGGACGGGACCAGGCAGCTCAACCTCAGGAGGGAGCCGGAGGGGTGAACGGTGGGCGCTTCCAAGGGCCCCTTGGCGTCTGAGCGAGAGCCCCCCTCTGACAGACCCGCCCCCGGCCCCGGCCCACGCCCCCCGAGGAGCAGGGCCTCACCAGGGCCGTCACCAGTATCGCTGCCCACAGCCTCCAGGAGCCCCCCTGCCCCGTGTTTGGGCTGCTCTTTCCAAACAGCTAACCAGCCAAGGCAACCAGATGAGGGTGACATCTGGCTTGAGACTGTTGCCAAGTCGCTACTGTTCCATCCCTGACAGGAAGGAGGTGAGCTCTTTGTGCCAGATTCTTAAAAGAGAGAGAGAGAGAGAGAGAGAGAGAGAGAGAATAAAAACGTGTGTTCCCTGCCCCGCATTTCTTTCTTCTCTTTACCCTGACACCTCAGCTGCCACTTTTCTTTCGCTGGAACTTGGACGCCAAGGACCCAATATCCATAACTATTTAGAGCAGACTCTTCCCACCTATGGCGATCAGGGCACTGGAGTAAATGATGTGAACGGGGCTGGAGTGGCGCGATTTAAAGGTGAACTCTGAGGGAAACACACACACACACGTTCATACACGTGTGCGTGATGGATCGTGAGGGGCCGAGGGTGACAGAGAAGAGCTTTTCACAGTGTTTTCCATGGTTAAGGCTCTCAGCAGTGAGTGCATTGCTAGTGAACTGAAAAGAATCAAAATAATATAATAGAAATGAAGGCCCATGTTCCCTGTCTTTTCACGGTATGGAGGAGAAATGTTAATGATTTTCACTGTATCCAATTCTTTGTGGAGTGACAGGAACAGTCTGGTGCCTAGGCCAGGCTGGAACTAGAAGCAAGACCCATCCATTTGTGTGGGGCAGGGATAGCACAGAGGGACTGTATGAGCTCAGCCAGGGCAGCTAGAGAAAGTCCAGCTGGCAGGCTGAGTGTGGTACCCAACAATCATGTCAGCTTGTTAGCTGTGTGCCCTTGGGCAAGTTCCTTAACCTCTCTGAGCCTCTGTTATCCATCTGGAAAATGAGACGTTTTGTGAATTTCCAACAAACATCTCTACAAGGTGATGTTGTCATTTTTATTTTAGAGATGAGAAAATTGAAGTACAGACAGGATAGGTGACCTGGCCAGGTAATGCAGGTAAGTGGGGTAGCCTGACAGGACGTGAAAGCACAGAAAGGGGAGAGGTGGCGCTGGGGAGCCCAAGAGAAGGCAGGCTAGAACTTACCTCAGGAACATCAGGCAGCAGATCTGAAGCGGCACAGCCCAGGGTGTGTTGGCTCTGTCCCCTCTGCACTGGCAGCCATACCTTGCTTACTTATCTTCAAGGCACCCACTTTTCCCTCTTGGCTTAAATCAAGCCGATATCTTACTCCCAAACAAAAAAAAAAAAGTGTTATTTTTCACACGTGAGCTGTGTCTCCCCTGTTCCGTGCTTGTTCCTTTGATTTCTATGAAGCGTAGGGGGGATTTTCTTTATCCCTCTGAAACGTGTTGTTTGGACCCACTTTCATGGCGAACTGAGAACACCTAGAAATACATCCAGTTCAAGGAACCAAGGTGAGATTTGTGCTGAGGACAGCCTTGAGTCTTGCCTTGTCCGATGTGACGTTTTCTTTGTGTCATTTGTGAATGTGACAGAGTTACGTATTTCACCATGTGGAGGTTGACGAAGCACCCCCAGCCTTTCTTCAGCTCCCCTTGGCTCCTGGTCAGGGTCGGGGATAGATTTGAGGGTCATGAGTCAGCAGGTCCAGATGTGGAACATATAGCAACGGTCGAGGCAAAGGTTGGTGATGGCCCAGCCTGAGAAGTGT
Organism: Tursiops truncatus; assembly: GCF_011762595.2. Classification (NCBI taxonomy): domain Eukaryota; kingdom Metazoa; phylum Chordata; class Mammalia; order Artiodactyla; family Delphinidae; genus Tursiops; species Tursiops truncatus. Next base: position 9,336,464 of record NC_047039.1, on the reverse strand, counting down.
CACTGAGGGTGGGGTGGACTCGTGCACCATTCATACTGAAGGGTCAAGGTTTGCTTTATGAATACGATTTGCTGGGAGACATCAGCGAGGAAAGAGTTGGCAATGGCAGTGAGATGTATGGCTTGGGGAATAGGTGGCTGGTTGTGTCGTGTACAGAGAGAGAGAGCAGGGGAAGACGAACAGCTCTGGGAGAGGAAGCAGAATGGCTCCAGTTTGGGCTGTGCCGTGTCTGAAGCTCTGGGAGGGTGCGTGGTAGGATTCAGTAAGGAAGTAAAGAGAAGGGTCTGGATCCCAGGAAATATGGAGAGTGAGTCATTCTTGGTCTAAACAGCACAATACCCGGAGTGTAGGATGGTTTGTGTTTTTATCAGAATTCTTGCTCGTTCATTGCATTTCTATTTTACGCCTATTCTGCCTCCTATGATGATTGCATTCTGAGTCCGGATCAGATATCAATACTGGGAGTTTGGTCACGGATCCCTTCAACCTTTAAGCTGCTCTGGCGGTGCAGAGATTCTTTGAGTGGATTAATAGGACTGTAAAGAAGAGCCAGTAGACATAAAATTCTTTCTCAGAAGCAGTAGACACACTGACAAGCTTTGTTTCAGGGGTGATCCTGAGATCAGCAGCACGGCAGAAAATCTGTGTCATCACAAGCAGGGAACTAGTTTAATGACAGGAATCAAAAGCCAGAGATAAATGGCCACAGCTCTGGGAGGAGAAGTATCAAAATGGAGGTTCTCAGGATCATTAACCCGGACCAGTCTTAATTGACATCCTTGTAGTGATATTCAAAGGGGAATATGTAATAAAAAACATTCAACTTTCTAGACGAAGTTAATTTCTTCCATCATGTTGAAAACAGATAACATAAATATTCCACTGTGGGCCAGGTATATTGTCAGTGGACCTGAAATACTTTTTAGGTAAAAGGCAGCCACAGTGAGCGGTTAAGAACAGGGGCTCAGGGCTCGGTCTGCCTGGGTTCGAATCCTGGCCTCCCACCTCCCTGTGCTGAGTCAGAGGGGCTGTCACGAGGATGGCACACGTGATGCACGCAGGGCGGTGCCTGGCACAGAGTGAGGGCTCAAGGGCCGTCAGCTCTCAGCTCCTCATCACCTCTGCTGCTCTCCCGACACACACATTCTCTTCCTTGCCTGCCAGAAACACGGGATTTTCACTGGGGTCTTAATGGACTTCAGTCAAGATATTTCTTCATAGAGAAAATCAAAGGGAAAGAGATTATTCCCCCGAGGCCTGTGTCCAGGTTCTCCCCCAGGGGCACTGCCAGTGTCCTGCACGGCTGTGCAGCTGCAACATCCAGCGCTCGTGCGTGGACCAAGCCCCCAGCACTCTGGTGCGGGAAGTCTGGTCCCCGGGCTGCCTCCAAAGTACTGAAAATCTGCATGGCATGTAAAACATGAAGTCACTCATTGGATGTGTCTGGGGAAACAGGAAAGGGTGAAATGAGGCTTCAGTTAGTAGGCTCTGGTTTTCCGACCTTCTCTGGGCGTAATCCCTGCCACTTCCCGCAGTGGGACATTCCAAGGGCTCAAAAAGATCATAACGTCTTAAAAAAATAACTAACACCATATGAGCAGGGCTGCTGGAATGGAATATGTAATCTCATCTGTTCCTCAAAACAGCACTGAGAGGGAGGTCACTTATCCCCATTTTGCAGAAGAGATGGCCAGGCCTCAAGGTCACGTGGTTTGGGAGAGCCAGGAATAGAATTCAGACCCGTCTTGTCACTAACATCTATACAAACATGATCTACTTGAGAAACCCCGGGATACTGTAAGGAAGTTTTGATACTTGGGGATACAAAGCACTGCTTTAACTGTATAGCGCCGTTGTCTTTATTGTCTTACCTCCAGGTTACATGGGCTCAGATCGCCTTCACCGGAAAACGTGCCGGTTATATGGTGGCGTTACCACATTGAAGTTGTATAATTAGCTTATGTTCCTGCCATCTTCTCTTGAGAGAGTTCCAGTTCTCCCACTGGTTCTGAGCCTTGAAGAAAATTTAAATTATGCTTTGGCAAAGAACACCCATAGCCTATTTCAGATTCCTTCTTTTTTATGTTCCCATTTCTTTTCTCCCTTCTTCTCTCCCTTCCTTTCTTCTTTCAAAAAAAAACCCTGACTGTACTTCACTGCTAAGAAGCTTAAACAACCTGAATAGAGAGTCTTCATTAATCCAGACCCCTCCGTCTTATCTCCACTCGGGTGTCATTTGTTCCTTTGTGATTGTATTAGCAATTAGAAGAAATGAAGAGGCAAGAGTCCTCCAGTGATGCCTGCTTAGAAGTTGAGATGCAGTTGAAACTAGGAAGCAGCGCAGGCTCATCACCTACAGCTCCTAGACCGCACACTGAGAGTATCACAGGGAACAGCCTTTTGTGGGCCATCCTCCCATTGACTTGCACTGTGTCAGCTTTAAGCCTTAGAGGAAACCAACAAAAGCTTCTTTTCTTTCTTTATTTAGCATCATCATATATTCTCTACCATGTGAGGCTGGAACTGAAAGCATTAAAGCAAAATAGATCTTAAATGCATTTTCTCTTAGAGATTTTATTTTACTTCATAGTCCTATTTTTAGTTTCCTTTGATAATAAAAAAATTCCAATCATTTCATTCTTAGCCCTAGACAATACAGTGCAAGGTTATACATACTGCAGCCCCAGGAAGAATTTCTGCTTGCAAGCTGGCCAGCCTGTTTGCAGTTGACAGATGTAACCTACTCCAGGGCAGAGGAAGTCTCAAGGGAGGTTTTAATTTCTTAATATTGAAATGAGCACAACTTGTATTGTCTTAATCAGTGAATTAAAAAAACAATAAAGTTGCTAAGTCTCATTTTTTAAACTCAGTGTAAGAGGATTTTAAGAAATCACAATTGCCTCTTAAGTTACTGTTGAAAGTTAATTTTCTCTGTGTTCGAGAAGATTCTTCCAGTGGTTCTGCAGATAGACAGTTGTACTGCAATTGCGTGAAACATTTTTCTGAGCTGCTCTGTGGACACCACTCCTCGGCAGGGTGTGTGCTAAGGTGTGCAGAGTTGTTGTACTTCTGTCTTTGAAGAGAACATGACTTGGCTTTCATCACATCTCGTGAGCTCAGAATACAGAAGTATTCATTTAAAATTTCAGCAGAGATCTTTTAATGCAAAGTGCATTCTTTCACAATATATGCTACTTTAGGCAAGGGACTGTATGAGGAATACTTCTGACTATAAATAAAGCAAGGATTTTCTAATGAGAATTAGTGGCCTCTATAAAGTCCTAATAAACAGGTTTCAACTGTTGGTCTGAACAAATAATTTTATACACAAAACGTTGATGTATTACATATAGTCATTCTTATGTACTTCTCAATTTAATCCAACTTAAAACCACATTTCTTAAAAACTAAAGTTCACCGATTTCTGGGGCCATAGGCTAGTCAATTCTGGTTCCCTGGTAGCTTGTATGGTGCCTTCATAGGGACACAGTAAATGTTTCTTGAACTAAATTGAAAAAGAAAATTGCTTAAGGTGCTGTGTGTGTGTGTGTGTGTGTGTAGGGAGAGAGAGATACAGACATTATATACAATATAAAATATGAAACAGTATGTTACAGATGTGGAGCCAAGGTGCTCATGGGGAACATAGAGTTTCAGGGTAGGGGTTGTGCATTTGAAATCAAAATGCACCTTTGGAATATATATTCTCAAAACTCAAGAATAACAACAAGTAAATCAATTTATAAATGGGTAAAAATCTGAACAGACAGTTCACCACAGAAGATATACAGAAGGCAAATAAGAACATTAAAAGATGCTTGGCATTATTAGTCATTAGGGAAATGCCAATTACAACCACACTGAAAGACTGCTACACACCAGTTAGAAGGGCTAAATTAAAAAATAATGGCAATACCAGGTGCCGACAAGATGCCAAGCAGTAGGAACTCTCAAACATTGCTGGTAGAAATGCAGAACGCTCCGGAACTTTCTTATCAAGTTCAGTGTACATTTGTCACATGCCCCAGCAGTCCCACTCCTAGGGTTTTGCCTAAGATAATTAAGACTTAGTTCAGACAAACCCGATACCTGAATGTTCAGAGCAGCTTTATTCATAACAGCCCCGAACTGGAAACAACCCAGATGTCCTTCAGTTGATGAAAGGATGGCCAGACCGCAGTATGTATATACCTGAGAAAGCCCTGCTCTCTCACCTCTGGCTGACCTCAAAGCCCTGCACAGGTAGGGGAATTCCCTGGCGGTCCAGTGGTTAGGACTTGGTGCTTTTCACTTCCAGGGGCCCGAGTCAGGGTTAGGGTTATGGCTAGGCCCAGGTTCAATCCCTGGTCGGTGAACTAAGATCCCACAAGCCCTGCCATGCAGCCAAAAAAAAAAGGGGGGGGGGCTTCCCTGGTGGCGCAGTGGTTGAGAGTCCGCCTGCCGATGCAGGGGACACAGGTTCGTGCCCCGGTCCGGGAAGATCCCACATGCCGCGGAGCAGCTGGGCCCGTGAGCCATGGCCGCTGAGCCTGCGCGTCCGGAGCCTGTGCTCCACAATGGGAGAGGCCACAGCAGTGAGAGGCCCACGTACCGCAAAAAAAAAAAAAAAAACGCCCCACACAGTAAAGAGAGAGAGAAAAGGCAGAGTTAAAAAACCACTGTAGCATTGAAGCTGTGTTTGCTCCAACACACAGAGGGCCAAAGGGTAGAAGTCTCGTTGCTTCCCGACAGGTAAGGAACCCTGTGCCCAATCATTAGCTGACCAAGCAGAGATACCAGTGACACACATGGAAGGGAGCACACACTTTACAGAACTAGTCCAAGAAGTCAGTGAACAAATGAACAGCAGCAACAGCAACAAACCGAGGGGGAGGGTAGTCTGATTTTCAGTTACCACTATATCATTTAAGATGCCCAGTTTTCAAGAAGAAATTATGAGACAAACAAAGAAACATGGAAGTAAGACTTACTAGACAAAGACTTTAAATCAGCTATTGTAAATTGTAAATCACTCAAAGTAAATTGTAAATCACTCAAAGTAAATTGTAAATCACTCAAAGAACTAAAGGGAACCATGACTAAAGAATGAAAGGAAAGAAAATATGAGAACACCACTCACCAAATAAAGAATATCAATAAGGAGAGAGAAATTATATTAAAAAAGAGAACTAAATTGCAGAATTAAATACAACTAAATAGAAATTCAAAGGTACAATAACTTAAGCAGAAACAAAATCACTAAAGGTGCTGAGTTGGTGGAAGAAAGAACAAAGTTAGGTTAATTGGAATCAGAATTGTCCAGTCTGAGCTATGGAAATGATAAAAAATAGTCACAACTCTGAGACTATTCTAAAAACCACTGAGGTGTCAACTTCAAAAGGCTGAATTTTATGGTATGTGGACTATATCTCAATAAAATAGTTATCTGAAAAAAAGAAGCACAGTTTAGAAAAGGCTCTGGAACACATGGCTCAGAGAGACAACATGGGTAACAGAAGGGTGACCTCCTAGTTTAATCCTCTTGTTTTACAGTTGGGGAAACAGAGGCCCAGACCCAGACAGGTGAAACAAGGTGCCCGGTGCTTGAGGTGTAATCGACAGGAACTCTTTACCCATTTTACAGTTATGGTGACCAGCCAGCCCAGCTGACCCCAGACTTTCCTAGTTTTAACACTGACAGCCCCGCATCCTGAGAAGCCCCTGGTCCTGGGCGAATCAGCCTGGTTGGCTGCACTGTCTGCAGTTCACACTGGGACAGATATTCTTTCCCGTGGCTCTGAATTCATACGTAAATGAGAGATGGTGGTACTCAGAAAAGTTCCTTTGCCTTGCTGAACTCAATGTTCTCAACTGAAGCAGCTGGCATTTTGCTTTAAGTTCTTTTCTATTCACCCTTTCAGAATGAAGGATCTTTCCTTTTAAAGAAATCTGCATTTCATCCACAAGGTGAAAGCCAGTGTCCTTGGCTTCCTTGAAAAGTGACAAGTGGATTCTTTTGTATACTAAACGCTAAGGATATAACAGAAACAGAGGTTGTCGTTAATTGACTTCAGATATGAAAAAGCAGATTATAACCCCTTAGAGATATATTCAGAGGAGAGTGGGAGAGGGAGAGAGATCCATTTCCTGTCAAACTAAAAGCCATGAAAGGAAAACTTGTATAGGAAAAGTCACTTGAATTCTGTTTCAAAACCAGCAGACCTCAAAGGCAAGGGAAACCAGCGGTCCTTGAACATGTGATTGATGTTGTCACCTTGTGGCTGGAGGAGACGCTGCAGAAGCCAGAGCAAATGGGCAGTGGCACGTTTCAGCCACACAGCTCTGCGCCTCTCCCCCCGGCCTGCAGCTGGGGTGCCCAGCTCAGCCTCCCTCCTTTCCAGGCCAGGGCTGCCACCCAGCCCAGCCTGGCACGGGGCTCCTCCTTTCAAGGCACTCAGTAGAAAGTGAGGAAGGACCCAGTTCCTCTTGCCCCCAGGAAATGGTGCTTGGAATTTATAAGGTATGGGGAGGTGAAGGATGACAACCAAGTCGTATCGTCCCCACCTTGGCTCAGCCTTAAAGCTGTGGCCGCGGCCAAGCAGATGAAACTGAGGCATCGGCCAGCTTTGCCTGGGTTCAAGCGCTTCCTCTAACCCTGTAGAGTGTTTCCACGTGTCCCTGTGATCGCAGGGCAGTGGATGCACAGAAAGTGTGTAGCTCGGCTACCTTAAATGGGAGCAAACAGAAAAACAGGCCATAAACTTGATGCCTCCAAAGGCCTCGCCCCCCATCTGCTTTCATCTCTTCCTGCTGTTCAGCTGAGCCCCTTTCAGCTTTCCCCCGCTCCCCATCCAGGCCCTTCAGCTCCCCTCAAATATGCCTCGTGACCCCCTCCCGCCGTGTACTCGGAGCAGACCCACCTCTGCACTCCCCAGCCTGTGGGCGTGGCTCCCATTTTGCCACATGTCAGCCATCACTCCGCACCCTCAGGCCATCCCATACTCATCATGTGACCCGACTCCCTGCCTAAACCAGAAACTCCTTGAACGCAGGGAACTTTTCTTCCTCAGTCCGGCCTCACGAGCACCTGCTACGTACACAGTAGGCACTTAGGGTGTGATTGCTCGCATGCCCGTCATTATTCCTGCTTTAGAGATTGTCTTATTCACCTCTCTGTCCCTAATGTCTAGCACAGTACATGGCGCCTAGCAAGTGCCCCGCCATGATTGCCGAAATTAGTTAATTAAGTCAAATTGGAGACTTAAAAAAAACTTATTTGCGGGGAAGTTGCACGACTGGCTCGCGTGAGCAGTGCCTGCCTTCCTGGATCTTTCAGCATCACACCCCGAACCAGGGAAAACCGGGGTCTGTAACAGAGGAAATAAAGTATTCCGTTCGGGGACTTGCTGCAGACTGTCACCGCCTCGCAGCAGGGCCAGCTGGGAGCGATGCTGCTGCTGTGGCAGAGGGGAAGGTACGAAGCTCATGCTGGTGCCGGACAGTTTCTTCCCAGGAAGAACGTCAGTCCCTTCCTCTCACATCCTGGTGATCAGAGGAAGTCATATGGGCAACCTGACATCAAGAGGGAAGGCAAGGGATGTTGGTGACCGTGAACGCAGTCTGCCATGCTTGTCTGCTAGAGCACAGTTTCTCAAATCCATGCACATGGATCGCCTGGAGACGCTTTTAAAACTCAGATCCTGATTCAGTAGGTCCGGGAAGGGAGCCAGATTTTGCATTTCTAACAAGCTGCTGGCCTATCGTCCACACTCTGAGGACCAGGGAGAAAGCTTTGAATCCTTACTGGCCACACCAAACTCCTTCCCTGTCCCGTTCTCTGCAGAGACAGAACTCGGCTCGTAGCTCTATCATTTTGTGCTGCAAACCAAGAAAAACCTCTTTGCCAGTCAGCAGACACTTGTGGTTTACCTCACAGGCAAGGGGGACACAGAGGAATAAATAATGAAAGTCATTAACAGCTCAACACAACTGCAGAGTCTGGGGAAGGACAGAGCACAAGGATGCTGCAGCTGTTCTCAGAAGCCAGAATCCTTCCATCCAGAGGCCACCATTTGCATAAGCAGGTTTGGTAAATGGACCAAATTAGACCTAATTGTGTCACCTCTGTCTGCTGTGCCTCCCATGGTTTCACGGAGCTGGGAAGGGTCAGTGCAGCTCTGACTGGGCCTCATAAAAGCTTCAGCCCCATCGAGCACCCTCCTTGTCCGTGTCACATCTCTGTCCCAGGAGCTCCTGCTGGCCCTTGCAAGTGCTGACGGCCACTGAGGGGTTGCAGGGGGCGGTATCCATGGGTCCAGAGCCTCGAGCTCCTGTTGTCCCAGGGTCCTCCCTGGTACAGGAGGCGGGCAGCCTGCCCACCTCCTCCTTGGGGCTGAAGCTGAACCCCTGTGGGCAGTGGCCAACCTGCTCCCCACGCCACTGCAGTTGCGTGGTGCTGAGCTGCCAACGCACGTGCCTCTGCTCAGCTCGGAAGAGATGCTGTTTTTTCTTTCGAGTGGTTTTATTTAAAAGCCATGCCAGTCACTTTATATCCTTTCTCCGAAGTTTTGATTGATGGCAATCTGGTCAGCCAGAAGCTGCCAATGGAATAAAACTGCTGACTTGGGCATCAGCATTGGCTGAGCTTATTAAACCTGCACGGGTGTGTGTGGGGTGTGTGTATGTGTGTGTGTGTGCACGCGCACACGCGCAGGATGGAAACATAGCACGGGATTCGATGGAGTTAGATCTGGAACGAACTGAAGGGCCCTCAGTTCAGAAGGGCAAAGTAGGAACCAAGGAGGGGCTGTGCCTGTATATGCTCCCTGCTGCCACTAGAGGGCAGAGTGCAGGCCAGCATCAGGGTCTCTTGGGTCCTGACAGGAGCCTTTTCCTCTCTGAAGGAGAGCTGGTGGGCCTGCGGGGCAGCAGTCTCAGGTTGATCTGTTACAAGCCAAACCAAACCCTAATTTCCTGTGGGCTCAGTGTCATAAACTGGATTTCAGTATCATAAACTGGATTTCAGTTCTAGGACACTAAGTTCTTACCATTAAAACCATTTAAAAAATGATCATAAAATAAAATGACACATGCTTACACTTTACAAATAATTACATAAAAACCGAACACTTAAGGTAAGGCTAATTTCTTTTGGTGGGTGGAGGAGACGGGGTTTGCTTGGATCAGACTTAATGAGGCTTTAAAAAATATGCATCTGACGAGGTTTGAACTCATCAGTTACCTTCTCCCTTCCTGGTGACTTTCTCACTGTCCACAGAGCCGTTTCTCATTGGGCCTTCAGACTGTCTTGAAAATGCTCATTGCCCATTGGACATGCCGCCGGCACGTTCCAGCACCCTAAGAAGGCGGGGGTGGGCAGTTGCCGTGATGACTTCTTGTGTCCAAAGGTTCTGAATACAGGGCCCATGGATGGACTCCAAAGGGTCATAGGATACTTTGAAATTATAAGCAAATATTTGATCGTGAGTTTATGTGAGAAGAATGTCCACAGTGTTTATCAGATCTTCGAGGGAATCCATGACCCGCCCCCCCCAAGATGTTAAGATCCACTATCATAAATTGGGGATTCTTTTTTATGATGATTTATTTTCTAAAAAGAGAAGGTGTCCATAGGTCACTCCGTCTAACATGGGGGTTGAATGTATATAGCTTGGCATTCTCATGTGCACTTGTATTCACATACATGTGAGGACACACTCACATGCAAATGTGTACATACATCCTCGCTCACACACATGTGTACACACACGTGTGCCAGTGTCTCTAGAGCCACCCCCTCACCCATCCCTGTCCTGCTCTGTAGAATTCCAGCTTAAGGTTCCTGGTGGGTTCATACTGACCTTCTATACCTCAGACACGTGTGTGGCAGGACAGGGCAGACTCAGCTCCCTGGGGTCTCACCCATCCTGTATTTCCAAATTCCAGGGACAGCATGTATGTGGGAAGGAGCATGAAATCCAGAGCCAGACAGATCTGGGTTCTTATCCCAGACCCACCACTAACTCTCCAGGCACATGAATTTGCGCGTGATTCTTAATCTCTTTGAGTTTCCTTGTGGGTGGAGTCAGAATAACTATTCCCCCACCCCTACAGGATTCCTAGCGTGATGAAATGAGAAAATGAAAGACAGGGCGTCCTAAGCTTGCGTCTGCCCCTTTGGAGGGCCCTGCAAGCCCCTCCTCTGACATCCATCAGAAAATCGATGTGGAGCCTAGCATTTAACATGCAAACTCTGCTTTCCTGACACGTGAAGTAGGTCTTCTGCCATCTTTTGGATTCAAATGATACTTGGAAAGTTTGTGGAATTCAGTATTTGGTGGTGGGGGGGGGGCATTTATCCCTCTGAGTGGCTGGGAGGCAGGCAATGCCAGCTCTCCATCAGGGGGCCTTAGAGGAGCTCTCTGATTGGCCCTCCATCTTTACAATGCAGTCATTGATAGGTGGCATCAGTTGAGGTGGGACAAGATAAAGAATAACCGAACCACATGTTTGCAGCAAGTCTTTTTACTGTTGAACTCCTTTTGCACTTCCTTGGAGGAGATTAACGTCAAAACGGGGGGCAACTGATAAAAACAATCCAGGAAGGATCTGTGTAACTGTCATGGGGTGAGCTTGTCATGCAGCAAACAGTGTTATTTGACAGCTAAAAAAAAGCAGTGACAAGCAACCCAGTGTCCATTGATGGATGAAGGGGTAAACAAAATGTGATGCATACATACAACGGAATACTATTCAGCCTTGAAGAGGAAGGAAATTCTGACACAGGCTACAACATGGAGGAACCTCAAGGACATTATGCTGAGTGAAAGAAGCCAGTCACAAAAGGACAAACACTGTAGGATCCCATTTCTGAGTGCCTAAAATAGTCAGATTTACAGAGACAGAAAGTAAAATGGTGGGTATGAGGGACGGTGGGGAGGGAGCAATGGGGAGTTGCTATTTAATGGGGACAGAGTTTTAGTTTTGCAAGATAAAAAGTTCTGGGGACTAGTCACACAGCAATGTGAATGTACAAAACACTACTGAACTGTATACCTGAAAATGGTTAAGATGGAGAATTTGAAGTTATGTGTATTTTCCCACAATTTTAAAGAAAGCCAGCGAGGTGACCAAGAAATATGTCACATGTTTTGAGGTCCAGGGATGTGAGCAGGGTGGGGAGAGTATGATCCAAATATAAGTGTCTAGGTCTCTTGGATATTTTGAAATAGTGACCTGTCCCTCTCTAAGGGGAGGGTAGCTCCTTTGTCTGGCCACGGTGGTCTTGTAGCAGTGCTGGAAATAGTCAGGAGACAGGTTCTCGTCCTGTCATTGATGAGTGGCTCTGGACAAGCCTCCGCTCTGCCTGCGCTTTGGTGTCCTCCGCTGAGAAATTAGAGGATATTTCCCCCTCTGCAGTCAGTGAAAGCTTCGCATGGACTACAGTGCGTGCGGAAGCCCTTTGGAGACACTACAGTTCAGGACGAACACAAGGACTTGGGATTGAGGCTGCTTCTCTGCCTTGATACACTTCTCGCCCTACCTGTTGATGCTCCAGCATGGCCTGCACTGCTGTGGCCTCCAGGCAACATTCAGTGTGGCCTCAGAGTCTGTCGTTTCCACGCAATACGCTTTGTATCCCTGGGCACCTGGAGAATCTCAGCGACGCTAGCAGTGAGCTTCTTAGCGGGTTGCAGTAAGCGGAAAGGTCACGTGTTCATTAATTTTATTAAAAGAAAGGCTTCGTGCTGGCAGCCCTGGAAGGGAGGGTTGGGTCCAGGACACTCCCGCTGGCAGAACATCTGTAAGGGAACGGCCTGGCCACCTCCTCCACAGGCTGGGGCTGGAGACACCGCTTGGGAGCTGGGAGCTCTGCCCCAGCTTATTGACCCCCCACCTCTTCTTCCTGCTCCACAGAGATGGGCTGTGCAGCTGTAGAATTAGAGCGTGCCCGCGGGTGGAGATGAAGGCCTGCCTAAGGAGGGCAAGATGGTGGGCTCCTTTCCCCCAGGGTGGGCACTGATGGGAAAGTAGGTCAGGACTACCACGTAGTCAGAATGTGCCAGGATGCTCTGCGCCGTCTTGGACTCTCATCATAGCACATTGAGGGAAGTATCGTGCCCATTTTACAGATAGAAAAGCTGCTTCCGGGAAGAAAATGATAAGAGAATAAAGGCAGAGGAGGCTTCCTGGGACCATCTAAGAAAAGGGTGAGGTAAGAGTCTGTGAGAAAAGCATCTGATCAGTTTCACTAGGTGACCCTCCCACAAGAGATTCTGAACCAGGTGTCACACTGATGTGCGTCATTTCACGTTAGACCCCACTTACTTCCTTCTTAAAAATCAGCAAAAATAAAAATGCAACAAACAAGGAGCGCTAGATAACTGTTTTGGCGTCAACAAGAGTGGAAGGTAGAAAAATGAGGCCTGGGCGTAGGGGGCAGTTAGGCCCAGTGGCTCTTCCTCGGGGGCTGGTCCCGGATGTGCAGGGCTGCCCTTCTGAGTGGCAGTGGGTGAGCAGCCCTGGAGCCTGGAGTGACGAAGGATGAGTTGGGCCTGGGGGTTGACCAGCGAGAGAGCGTGTTTCCTGGAGGCATCTGACGGGGGTTTGAGCCATCCGGGGGGAGGTCACTTTGACCTCACGCTCTGCGCTCCGTTTCAAAGGTGGCTCTGTAGAGTCTGAAGGAAGAGCATAGAGTCTCCTTGGGCGACGTCAGCGCGGTCTGGAGGCAGGGCCCACTAGCCTGGGGTCCCCCAGGGGTTCATCCTGACAGGTCAGCTGTGCTCGAGGCCAGAGTGTTTGCTGCAGCCGCTTTCAACTCTATCTGCCATGCTTTTCCTGTGGGTTTTCCTGTGGGCAGCCCACCCTCACGGGCACAGCCTCCTCTTTATAAGATACCAGGAACCTCTGTGGGTGATGTGATTCATCATCTCTATAATCAGGAACGGCCTGTCATTGGTGTGGTCCCTGTCGTGGACGATGGGGGAGGCCACACGTGTTCTAGCTCTCCCGACACTCCCTTCCCTCCCACGCGAGTGGGCAGGTGAGCGCGAATGATGCGAGGATCGGGGTAGCCTTCCATCTGCCCTAATTCATGAAGGAAAAGTAAGTTACAAACAACGACGTAGCCGTTATCAGTCACAAATTACTTACGACAGCCCCAGTAACTGATTGGGGACCTGGCGTACGGAGATGCTATAGGAGAAGGGTCTGGAGACTGAGGTGCACCCGTCAGCACCCGCACAGCTTGGGCATGAGGCCAGACTGACCACTGGACTTTGGGGGCCAGAGGGACCATCTATAACCCGGTCTTCATTGCCCACCACCCCCATCACCTCAGTCACCCCCGTCCCCAAAGAGTGAAAGGGCTTTTTCAGGAGCTGCAGGTGATGCTGAGGCCATCCTTCTGTGGAAGATGATTGGCCCTCTCTCCACGGACACGGCCGCTGCAACGCATGGTCTAAAGAGTAAACTGCCCTGGGAAACTGGCCGAGAGTCTGTGACAAGGAGGGGACGGACAGACTCAGCTTCCTGGTCCCCGAGCTCCTCCTCGCTGCCCCTTCCCAGGTCCCCAAGGAGGTGCTTTGGCTTGAGGCAGCAGCAGGGACCCAGGTGGAAGCCCGAAGGTTAAGAGGAGCGCCAAGAGATCCCCAAGACTCGTTCACTCATTTCTTATATTGATACATTATGCGCCGAGACGAGGTAGAGAAACAAGACAGTCCATACTGTCAAGGAGCACGCGGTCCAGCACGTGTAATGCCAGAGGGGAGTGGAAGTGGATAATTGCGATGCGATGTCTCAAGCGCCATAAGGGGTGGCAGTGTCGTGGGAGCCTAGAAGATGGACTAACTTCAGCCCTAATGAATCAGGAAAGGTTTTATACAGGTGGGGACATTTGACCTGGGTCCTGAGAGGTGGGTAGGAGTTCGTGCCGTAGAGAAGAGGGAACATTCTAAGGAGGTCGTGTGCAAGGGAATGGAATGTTCAGGAAATATGTAGGGGTCAACACGACCCAAGAAAATAGTACACAGAGAGGGAAAGGAAAGAGCTAGAGAACGGGGAGGGAGTGAGGCTGAGGTGGGGTGGGACCCAGCAGGAAGAGGGAAGGGCCGGCAGGTTCTCCCAGGGATCAGGGTTTAAGGAGGAGCTATTACCAGCAGCCGGCTCTCCCAGCAGCTCTAGGGTGTGTGTGTGTGTGTGTGTCCCTCCGGATGCAAGTGAGGAAGCAGAGGGCCGGGGCTCTGGGAAGGAGGGAAATAGAGACAAGATAGGGTTTTCGTTTTCCCACTTCCTCTGTTGTACATCTAGTTTCTTTTGGGCGCTTTTGTCCCCTTTCCCCAGTTTCAGAGCGAGGCTGAGGACAGCCCCGTGCTAAGTGAGGCCTCAGCCTGGACGCTGCTGGCCCAGTGTACGGGGGCGACGTCCACCGCAGAGCAGACGTGGCCAGAATGTCCCAGCCTAATGGGAGGTGCAAGAGGGCAGCGTGTGGGTCTGTCTCCTGCGGGTTTTCATCGCTTTTTATTCTCGGTTTTTCCTGCCATCTTGTGGTGGATTCTGGTACTGCAGCCCCCTCCCCACACCTCCCTTCCCGCTGCTCCCGGAAGGATGCTGCCCTGGGGTGGTCGTGGGCAGGGGTCGCTCGGAGCTGGCGTGAGAGGGGGAGGGTAGCAAGGCAATAGCGCCCACTGGCACCGGCCTCCCTACCTCGGGGAAAAGAAGCTTCTGGAGACGGCGGCTGCGGCCTCCAGGGCCTCGGGAAAGCCGTCCTTGTTTGTACCAGGAGGATGGCCATTTGTGAGGAAGACAGATGCGGGCAGGCGGGAGGGTGGCGAGTGGGGAGGAGGCCCGCGCAGAGGACTAGCCGGGAGGTCACTCCCGAGTCGAAGTCTGCCCAGACAGTTAACCAGTCCCGGGTCCTCGTGCTCACGCAGGTTCTGGTTCCTGAAAACATTCCTGGCACTAAATGCCATGTTCGTCGCGGTTCATCACAGAAACAGAAAGTGTTGGAGATATTTTAAGCGGGGCGGGTTTCACAAAGGGACTTTGGTGCTTCCAGAATCATTTGAAAGGCTGGTGGAGTGAAGGTCAGGGAACAGCACCTCTGGGTTTCAGGAGGCCAAGAAGTTACAGAAGTAGCTAGAAATCATTGCGATGGCTTTGGTTGCCCACAGCACAGGGGTCAGAGCCCCAGGTCTGCCCTCTGCCAGTGCTCGTGCCCATCCCCACCGCTGCACCTGGCCGGTAACAGCTTCTCCTCGGATTTACCCGCCAGCTGTCACGTGCCCTTCTCCCATCGGCGGGATCTCAACCGGGGCGCGGCAGGCGGTGGGATGTCAGAAATGCGTTTTCCCAGCTTGCAGCCAATGCAATAGCAGGGCGAGCCGAGGGTGTCAGGGGCCAAGACGCAGTATCGGACACAGACTTTTAAATATGGACGATAATAATAGCATCAATACTTCCTTCAGCCGGCTGCCGTGAGGCTGAAGTTAACCCAGAGCGCGGCATGTGGTAAACCCTCGATAATCGCTCGTTTACACAGAACTGCCAGAACTGAAGTCAGAATGGCTCGCCGTTCTCCTGTCTAACCCTTGTAAGGGAACGGGCCGCCTCTGAGCTGCGGGGTCCAACCCGCCCGCCTTAGTCAGGATCCTTCCTTTACCCCTCCTGGGTCTGCCTGGCGTCAGATCCGCAGTCAGCCTCATTGTGGCGCAGAGGGCTGGGCGGACATTTAGGAAGAAGGTGAAGGTTCTCAGGGAAAATCAGGGACTCGTGCTGAGTATTAAATTGGATTCCCTGTGCTGTGCCGATTTGAGGACGTCATCTTAAATGGACCAACGATGGTCAGAGCCTGGTCAGTTCCATCATGAAAACACAAGTTGGGGCTCAGCCGCGCACCCCTGTCCAAAATGGAATCAGTGAACCTGGGTCGCATCTCTGCTGCCTTGCGCTCAGATACCCCGAGCAGCCTGTACCAGGAAAGAAATAGGGCACAGCTGAAATCCAAAAGGGAAAGGAAACGGGCTAAGATCCATGGGGAACAATGACGAGTTCTTCATCCGTCTCCTGCCCCAAATAGCTCCGCTCTCCTCCCCCACTGGTGTTTACATGTGTTCCTTGCCTGGCGGCAGATGCCACCAGGCCTTAAACTGGGTCACAGAGGGTGGTGAGGAACCGACCAGGCCCTCAGGCCACGTCCTCCCCTGCCCTCACTCCCCAGAGGCTCCAGCCTGGAGCGGCAGAGCCCGGACCCCAGGTGGCCCCTGCCCTCCAGGCATCCTGGCGGGGTCCCTGCTGCCCAGAGCCACAGCCGGCGAGGGGGTCCTCTGTCCAGCCTGTGAGGGGGCAGAGGGGTCGGCACTGGCTGCTGCTGCAGCCTCCCCGCCCCCTCCTGCCCCGCCATCCCCTCTCACCGCAGCCAGGCGCCAATCCCCTCAGGGACCCCAGCCTCCCCAGGGCAGCCGGGGAGCCACACGGCCCTGCTGCTTCCCCTGGAAACAGGGTGGCTTCACACAGACCCACAGGGCCCAAACCAGGGCTCCCGACACCCACGGAGGCAGAGGTGCTGTAGAGGGTAGAGCATAACTTACAGTCAGAACCAAACCCAATCAAACCCAACCCGGATTTCAGACCCCAGCGCCCTGGGGCACACGAAGGGAGATGGCTGCCCAGAATAACCCAGCAGGGAAGTGGCCGAGCCCGGGCCCCAAGGACCGCTGCGCACCCCCAGCCACGTGTCTGCCCCTCCCATCCTGACCTCCTGGCCCTCCTCCTTCCCGGGATCCCTGCACTTCGGGTCCTCATGGTGCCTTTCCCTCCACAGGTTCTGTCAGAGCACGGCTTTGGCCTGATCACCACCGACATCCGGGAGGGACAGACTTTCTACTACGCAGAGGATTACCACCAGCAGTACCTGAGCAAGATCCCCAACGGGTACTGCGGCCTCGGGGGCACCGGAGTGTCCTGCCCGCTGGGTATTAAAAAGTAATTTCTCCCCACATGTTCAGCCCTTGAGGTCACAGCAAAAATGCTTCCAACGAATCGGGCAATTCTTTTGTGGTTCATTCACCATCAGGTGCTTTTTGAAGTGCACAAAGGCATTCATAAAAGTCTGCTTTATTGAGGTGTAATTTACATGAAGTGCAGTGGCAAGCTGATAACACGTAATTTATCTTCTAATAAGTTATGGTGGGAGGAGAGCTGTGAAATTTTTTGGCTCATTTGGTGTCTGAACGAGAATAATGAATAATCAGTGTTCACCCTTCTTGTGCCTGGGTGCCTGCCGCGGGAACCAAGCTGGGAGATCGTTGGAGGGGATAGGGCGTCCTTTATCTGTGCCCTGTCCCACCTCATGAGCCCTCCTGCCCTCCAGTGCCTTAAAATTCGCAAACATTTATAGCCACAATGAATCATTCACTGAAATACTTTGCCCAGCTGATCCTATACGTGTGTAAAGGGCTTTCTCTCTCTTTTCGGCTCTCCTCGTGGCAGAGAAGAGATGTGAGTTAGCTTGATGAATTTTAACGCTTTGCTCACAGCTATGAGAAGTGCTTGTTCTAATAAAAGTCTACAGTCGAATAATACAAACTGTCTGATATCTCATCTGTCTTTTACTTGTTTAGGTAGGATATTTCTAAGTATTGTAAGATAAACTTTAGAGCTCTCAAAGAGCTTGCGAGGGAAAAAGTCTTAAGAATCATTTTCCCCCAAACAGGAAATCTGATTGAAATCTTTAGAAAACAGGTACACCTCTAGCTTCTTGCAACTTTAGTAATAATAGCTGTTTTCAACATGCCAATTACAGCTGTCACATCAGGGGCTATTCTAGAGAGCAGACACATGGAATCCCTGCCCTAAAGAGTCTTTATATTCAAGACCAGGGATGGGGGAAGTACACAATAAACAGGTAAACACATGAATAAGTAAGATAATTGCTGGTCCTGAGAAATGATAGGAAGATGGTGAATAGGGCAAGATGTTAAGTTGTGTCTGGGTGCTAGGAGTTGTGTTGAGAGCTGTGTTTGCCACGCTGGTTAGGGGAGGTGGTGAAGCGGTGAGGTCTGTAAGGTGGTGACACGTAAGTTGAGAACTGAATGATCTGAACGATGCAAAGGAGAAACGGACACACGAGTTGGGAGAGGAGAGCGGAGCTCTGGGGGCAGGAGATGGACTAAGAAATAAGACATGGTTCCCCCTGGATATAGCCCATTTCTTTCTTTTCCCTCTTGGAATTCTGCTGTGCCCTAAACACCTGAAGAATACTTAAGTGGAGTAGCTATCCCTAATCACTGTCAGCATCCCCACTGTGGTTGCTTGAAGGAAAAGCGTTCCAAATACAAGGACCAGGAAGTATAAATGGCCCAAAACAGGGGGGATTTTGTGGTGTTTGAGAAACAGAAAGGCCAGTGGGGCTGGAATAGTGTTAATGAGGAAGGTATTGTGGAGAAGTATCTCAGAGAGTTAGGAAGAGCCAGACCATGCAGAGTCTTCTAAGGACATGTTAATAGGATTAAAAAATTTGATTCTAATTTATCCCTCCCCCGCCCCCTTTCCCTTTGGTAACCGTTAAATTTGTTCTCAAAGTCTGTGAGTCTGTTTCTGTTTTGTAAATAAGTTCATTTGTGTCATATTTTAGATTCCACATATAAGTGATGTCATAGGGTATTTGTCTTTCTCTTTCTGATTTACTTCACTTAGTATGATAATTTCTAGGTCCATCTATGCTGTTGCAAATGGTATTATTTAATTTTTTTATGTCTGAGTAATATTTATATATATATATACACACACACACACACACACACACACACACACACACACACACACACACCCCACATCTTCTTTATCCATTCACCAGTTGATGGACATTTAGGTTGCTTCCATGTCTTGGCTATTGTGAATAGTGCTGCTATGAACATTAGAGATTTCTCCAGACATATGCCCAGGAGTGGGATTGCAGGGTCATATGGTAGCTCTATTTTTAGTTTTTCGAGGAACCTCCATACTGTTCTCCATAGTGGCTGTATCAATTTACATTCCCACCAGCAGTGTGGGAGGCTTCCCTTTTCTCCACACCCTCTCCAGCGTTTGTTATCTGTAAACTCTTTAATGATGGCCATTCTGACTGGTGTGAGGTGATACCTCATTGTAGTTTCGATTTGCATTTCTCTAAGAATTAGTGATGTTGAGCATCACTTCACGTGCCTGTTGGCCATCTGTATGTCTTCTTTGGAGAAATGTCTATTTAGGTCTTCTGCCTATTTTTTGATTGGACTGACAAGGGCGTAATTTCCAACATATACAAATAGCTCATACAACTCAATGACAACAACAGAAAAACCAATAAGCTGTGTGTTTCTTTCCCACCTCATCTCTAGGACATTTCTTCGTCAGTGATTTCCTGATCCTGAATCTCAGCATTGTTACTCATGGTCTCTGAGGGCCCAAAGCAGCAGGTACTGAGGCTCTGAACCAGGTAGAAGCAAAGGAAGGTAAAGAACAAGGACCCTTCTAGAGATCAAGTCTGCAGGTCTCAGGGATGAGCTTACAAATGAAGGGGAAGCAAGGAGCTGTAATGTTCTCATTGCAGGAGCAAAGGAAATGAAAGAAGCTGTGGAAGATATCTGCTTGTGAGAGAGGGAGAGAATAGGCCTTCTGTTTCAGAGATCCTTGGCATACCCCTCCCTGTGGAAAGATGCTCCACCCAAACTTTGGAGAGGCCTCAAGCTGAAGTTGGTGACCTGCCTGAGTCCCAGGGGAACCATAGGCCTCTGAGTGGGTCCCAGGTATATTTGAAGCGCTCCTATAGGTATATGATTATTTCAGGCACAGCTATTCATATGAGAATCCCTCCTCGCAACCTGCACCCCACCCTTGACCTTACCCCCCAGACTGAGAAGGACACTTGGTTGTGAGGCAATGCAGTGTTTAATCATGGGGATAATAGAAACATCACAAAATACAGTAACAAGATGGCCCAGGGTGATAGAAGCAAACTTTCCCTGGAGTCCGGTTCATGCTTGTAGGGCCTTTTTGACAGCTTCGTCTCCTTCTCAATCCATGACAGATAACTAGACACCTTCGTGTATACTCCAGGTAGTTTCTTCCGGCCGCAGCCCACTCCCCAGCTGACAATGCCCAGCTGGTACCATTTGCTTGTGTTGGTTTTTTTCTGGCAAACCAGAGGCCCCCCCACTGTCACCCTAGGAGAGAAGAGTTGTTTGGGAGTGGAAGGGATTGTGGCAAGTTGCTCTTACAGCCTGTTGAGGGGTGGGCGCCTGGCGCGAGGCACAAAGCACTTCTGGTGTCATTGGAGGATGGGTGGATGTTTCTACCTTTGATGGGCTCTCCAACAACATGCCTATACTCCCAGCTCTGTGACTGTCAGAAAAGGGAGCGAACAGTTTGGTCAAAAGCAATGGTGATGAATGACAATTTGGTCAAAAAATAAATATCCATCATCATCATCATCCTGTGACATGCATTCATTCTGATATACCAAGGAGTGCTTTTCTAATCCGTTCTGCCTCTAAGCACTTTTTTGTTTTTTCAGAATTCTTTCAATTTCCCCAGAAAGACCTCATTTTGCTCTTCCTGTGCTGTTTACGATAGCAAAAAGTAAAAACTGAAACCCAGAATCCATTATGCCTTATACTAGGTCATTGGTTGAAGACAGCAGGCGTACAGACTGTGTATACAGAACACAAAAAGTACAAAAACTGGGTCAAAATGTTAGACTGTGGTTCAAAACATCAATTTTTAAGCAATTTACAAATTTTAAAGCATCATGGAAGAGATTGCCAAATAAGCACAGGTGGAGCAGACGTCACTGACATGAAAAGGAAGGAATCCACTGCCTCTCATACCCCCAAACGTTTCGGACCATTTAAAATTTTCTATTAAAGAATAACGTATCTTCAAAAAAAAAAAGAAGAATGTATCTTCATCAAAAAATCAGAAAACTGGGGTATGGGAAAAGAACATGAAGAATACCCATAGTTATATAAGTAAATTTATATATAAGCACACACACACGATTGTGTATAAGAAGAATTTTCAGGTAAGATACAGTTAACATTGCTTCTCTAGGGAGTGAACAGGAGAACAATTATAAGAGGTAAACTTCCTCTTCACTGTACACCCCTCTGTACCCCTGGAATTTTCTTTACTGTGTACTGGTGAAATAAACCACATTTCTAATTTCAACCATGCAGAGGCAACTCTTCAGCCAAATGTAACTTTCCACATCCTCATGTATGCAAATACGTCATTATTATTTTACAGAAATAGAATCAGGCGGTACATAGAGTCTCACAGCTCACAAAGATCTATTTTTGAAAATATTAAGTAACACATAGAAGAGTCAGAAAGAAGCACTATTTAATGATACGCCAAAAATACAAAACAAACAACAGTGCCCCCCAAATAGGGTGTGGGTTTATTTGGTTTTTTTAAACCAGATTGTTATCATGAGCAAATTGCTGTGCCCATCAGCTTCCTTTGAACCAAACTGTTCTTCATCCAGTTCTTTGAAGTCATTGGAAATTCCCATGACCTTTCTTTAAAATGAAGAATGACACTCGCTTCTCTAGGGATGATGAGATCTACGTGAAAGACGTACAGTTAAGAATTTAAATTTCTGGAGCCAAACAGACCTTGGTTCAGATCCCAGGGTGAATACGTGGTTGAGAGAATGTGAAATTTTTCTTCAGCGTTTTGAGGCTCATTTTTAGGCTGGTGGTGATTGTACCTCTCCCGCAGGACCACGGTGTGAAGGTAAGCACATGACACCTATAAAACACTATGCCTGGCCCTAATACATGGCAAGCCTGTACTCCCTGGCGGCTCCCACCATTTTTGCGGTGGATGAACCAGGCACATCTGGGCGGGGCCGTGCTGGGCTGCTGGCTTTGGAGCCCGGTTTCTACTGGAACCCAAAAGATGGCTCTCACCCCTGAAGTCAGCGTGCCTTGGTTGGAACTCGGTGTCTGTCATTGACCTTGCTGGTGTGTCTTCTGCAAGGCTGTCCGCTTTCCTGGTCCTCCTTTTCCCATCTAAAATAGGCCTGCTTCCTAGAGCTAGTTTGATGTATTTGTGGAAGCAGTTTGTATGCTCTTGAGCACTGAACAGATGTAAGAGATGATGATGGAGAAAACAATATTCGTAGTGTTTACTGTGACCCTCCTCTGCACTATGCTCCTCTGAATGCTTTAGTGTGTTGACTCATTTTATCTTCACAGCAGTCCTAGGAGGACTCTTAGTAGTCCCATTTTACAGATGGGGAAATCTGAAAAGGCACAGGCACAGAGGGGACTCCAGGCGGTGAGTAGAGGAGCTGGGAGGGAAGCTAAGGGAGCCTGCAGCCCTAACCGCTGGACTGCACAGCCTGCCTTTGGTTACAGAGCATCCCTCCCAAATTCATGTCCACCTGGAACCTCAGAATGTGACCTTACTTGGAAATACGATCTGTGCAGATGTAATTAGTTCCATTAAGATGAAGTCCTGTGGGATTAGCATGGGCCCTACTCCAATAACTGGTATTCCTATCAGAAGAGAGCAGAGGAGACACACGCATACAGGGGGGAAGGCCTGTGAAGATGGAGGTACAGACCGGAGGGCTGCACCTACAGGCTAAGGAACGCCCAGGGTCGCCCGCAACCACCAGAAGCCAGAAAAGGCAAGGAAGGATCCTCCCCTAGACCCTCCAGAGGGAGCATAGCCCTGCCGATGCCTTGATTTGGGACTTCTGGCCTCTGGGAGAGAGCACGTTTCTGTTGTTTTTTTTGTATTTTTGTGTGGTACGTGGGCCTCTCACTGTTGTGGCCTCTCCCGTTGCGGAGCACAGGCTCCAGATGCTCAGGCTCAGCGGCCATGGCTCACGGGCCCAGCCACTCCGCGGCATGTGGGATCTTCCGGGACTGGGGCACAAACCCGTGTCCCCGGCATCGGCAGGCGGACTCTCGACCACTGCGCCACCAGGGAAGCCCACGTTTCTGTTATTTTAATCCACCTCCTATCCAGAGGAGAAAGAAGGCAGCCAGGTAGCCTGGCACTGCTGGCCAGCTTTCTGGGTCAGCCCCTCTCCAGGCCATGGAGAAGCTATGTTACCTTGCAGGTGTCCTTCCCACCTTGAAGGTCCCCGGCGCACAGCATGCTCGTGGTGAGCAGAGGCGTCGTGGGGAAGCATGTTTCCCAGTCGATCAGCTGGATGTTGACTTTCCAGAGCACTGTTTCCATACTTCGCTTAGGAACTGACCCAAAGAAGCAGCAGATGGGGAAAGAACCCTGAGCTCAGCGTGGTCCCTTTGGAGGACCCACCCACATCATGTCTTTTCACCTCAACAACAAGGGAACTGCTCTGTGGCCCCGGCAATGACCCAGATTTGGACTGGGTGAGGAGGGGGTAGGAGGGGTGTCCGGGAGACTCTTGAGCCCACCCTCTCTGAATCAAGAGCTCCTAGGACTGGGTCTCTACTGGATTTCAGCCTCAGTGAACCATTTTCTCACCCTGCCAAGGGTGCCAGGTTCCCGCAAGGGTCCTAAAAAGGAGTTTCATTCAAATCCATGAGGATGTAAAGAGAACCCACGATGACAAGTTCTGTCCTGGGACCCACGGCACAAAAAGATGGGCTTGAAGCTTGTGTCGGGGTCCTTGAGGAGTTCACTGCCTGTGGGCTCTAGCTGAGCCCAACTCCTAGAATGTCCACTTCCGAAGATGGGGATGTGTTCCTCTTTGTATGTTGCTGACTCCCCGGAGCCTACAACACTGCCTGAATCATAGAGGAGTTTCAAAGAAAATGAGGTAAATGAAGCATGGGGAACTCTAAGTTAAGAAGGTGGCCTTGTTTGCGAAGCTATTGAAAAGCTTCTAAGGGCAATTCCCAAGGAGGAATCTGACACAGCTCTGAGTTTTGGGACCACGTGGGAATCCACGTAGAGCCATTTGGGTGCCTCCTTGGAAGAGCAGTACTGAGTGGAATATGATCTTTCCTGCTCTGTTGATTATGGGGAAAGTCACATTCACCAAGAAGGAAGACAAAAGGACCCCATTTTGTGGGTTGGCTGGGCAAACTGGCAGGAGTAGGTTACAGGTTAAATCTAGAAGGACAAATTTACATTCGGTTTATCCCCTCCTCCTTGGCCTGGACCTATGGCTTTCAGAGATTTTAGCCACAGAGCCCTTTATCACGGGGCACAACTGGCACCATCAGTTGGAACGGAGCTGCTCTGGCTGACATTGGCGTGGACTTCCCAGAGCCCAGCCCCTTTTCCCATTGGTATGTCCCTCCACATTCCTCCAAGCCACCCTGAAGCCTCTGGACACCTCTGCCTGGGTTTTCCCTGAGGCCCTGTTTAGGGTTCCTGTTTCACAACATGGACCTAAAACTTGCTACATGCGCTCAGGGAGGATGGCTCCCATGTGGACTGAGCAGAAGGGTCATCGTGGGACCTTAATTGAGAACCGGAAGCGCCCAGGTCCACGAGGCTGACCTCCTGAGGCCAGCAGAGCCTCCAGACTTTGCTTCTCATTGCAAACCTCAGCCAAGGTGCCACCCCACCTCCCCGTTGGGCTATAGTAACTTACTAGTAGTGCCCCATCCAGTCTCCCAGCAGTTTCTCCATCTCTCTGTGTCAGTGACCTCTGAAAGGCAGATAGGTACCTTCTTGACACCCAGGTTCGGTGGGGATTTGAGCAACAGCAAAGCGATGTCATTAATGTAGAACCAGCTGTCAAAATAATAGTGAGTAATTAGCTTGTCCACTTTTATCTTTGTCAGGTTTTCGGTGTCAAGATTTCCTTTACCATGTACGACCTCCAAGGTAGATCTTATTCCAAAACAAAAGAAAGAGAAGATAGGTAAGTGGTGGGAGGGTGAAAGGTGAGCCTTAGGAGAAAATACCTGCACTCGTGTGAGACTGTGATCCTGAGAGCATCTGCGGCTCTGCACCTGACACGGAGCCAGGGGGGAGGAGCCTGACCTGAGTGCCTAGCCTGCCCTCTGGCCAACCAGCTCTTGCCCTGACAGCTCTTTGCTTGGGCAAATTCACTTGTAAATTTCATCAACAAATGTCTGGGAAGCCATACTATGGCATAAGTAATTGAGGGACTTGATTTGCAAGAAAAGCTGACTGGCTATATCACAGACACCTTGGAAGTTTTGCAAAAATATTTTGTAGACTGGGACTCAGACAGCACCTTCTGCCATGCAGCCAGGCCTGGCACCCTGCCCTCAGGGCCTAATCCTTCTATGATTTCCCCAACTCCGTGATCTCTGTCAGCCCACTCTCTCCCTGAGTGAGAGCAAATGCTTAGGAAGGGACTCTCTAGGGGTTTGGACCAGGACTACACGCACCTGGCAAAATGCTGAGAAGCCCAAGGAACATTTGCTCTGCAATGTAGGTCCCACACAGCCAGCCATGCAACACCCTAGGAGGAGAACGGTTTCTTTCCACCTGCAAAGTGTGATATTTAACACAGGTGTCTACCTCCTGGTATTTTGTTTTCTGGCTGATGAACGTGAATAATAGGCATGTCGGGGCAAATATTCTACCACACTGGTATGAAAAAAAATTCTATCTGCAACACTTACTTATTTTTGTTTTTGAAGCAATGGGCTGCAGTTAGAATCCACCACACACTGAGGATCGATCCTCCACAGAGATGATTCCCACCGTCAAGGATACGCGTCTGCCATGGGAAATCTACAGCGTCTGCAGGCACCCCGCCTATGATATCCAAAGCTTCTGACTTCTCAGAACTGTTTATTCTTTGGCCACATTTCACTAAGAGCAGAAAGAAGGAAGAGGGAGGAGAGACCCAGCGCCCAACAGTCAAGGTTGGTTGGCTTGGAAGACACTTAAGTATGATGCCCCTTTCTCACCCCCCAGCACACAGACAGCAGTGACTCAGCCAGTTTACGACCAGGTGGGAGATCCGTCAAACAAAAACAATACCCTGCACACCTACCAAGGGCACCACAATTACGAGATTGTGCTTTTGGGTGCCTTCACCGTAGCTGTGCTTCTTGGAAGGGTCTCCTGGAAGGGTCTCCGTCTGAGGGCCTGTGAGGAAGGGCACACAGCCACAAACCCTGGGGCCGGATCTTGCTCTTGCACCCTAGTAGGGAAGCCCAAGGGAAATTGACCAGCCCCTCCTTTCCCAACTGATTCCTGCATTTTCTGTTGTGATTTCTGCACACCACCGTGTTTCACCCAATTTTAATTCTAAAGATCATCCCAGTTGCACCTTGAGAGAAATTTAAATTTTGGCATTTCCTATGTGATAGGATTGTTTTGACAGCTTCTAGTGGGTTTCCAACATCATTTGAGTAATGGGGAACAATAAACATCATAAAATCTAAAATGTTGACTGCTTACTACTTGCCAGGCACCATTCTGTTCTAAATTAATTAATTCTCATAAAAACCTCACAAGATAGTTGAAATTATCATCATCTCATTTTAAAGGGTAGACAACAAAGGCAAGTTTAAGGTTAGGACAACTGGCCAAGACCAACAGCTAATAAATGACTAAGCTGAGATTTGAACTTAGGCAGTCTGTCTCTGGAGTCTGTTCTCATAACCACTGGGCAAACTGCCTAAGTGTTAACCATACTTATACCTGGGGAGAAAAGTCCATGACATTCATGATATTTCACAGAAGAGTCTCATTTGAGAGGTATATCTATTCAAACCATCTCTACGGCACACATGGTACCATCACCACACAGCCTCGCCACCATGTATGTCCCCACCACACGTCACCATCAACCACACCACTCAGCACTACACGTTTTACCGCCGCCATTGCACATCGGCACCACCACCAGTCACCACCACTGCTGCCTCTCATCTCTGCCTTTG
Source organism: Tursiops truncatus (assembly GCF_011762595.2). Taxonomy (NCBI): domain Eukaryota; kingdom Metazoa; phylum Chordata; class Mammalia; order Artiodactyla; family Delphinidae; genus Tursiops; species Tursiops truncatus. Next base: position 9,309,627 of record NC_047039.1, on the reverse strand, counting down.
GGTTTCTCTCCTCCGACTTCCCGGGCCCTTCAGCTCCCCGGAAGTGCTCTGCTTCTTCCCATCTCGGGGCTCTTCCCCATGCTCCTGCCAGAAAGACAGGCTCCTCCCTCATCTGTCTTGCTCCTCTTTGCCTGTGTAACTCCTGTGTATCCCTCAAATCTTAGCTCCTTCCTTGCCTTTTAAGATTACACCAGCTACCCTCAGTATAACTTTCTTACTCAACACCCCACCTTCCCCTCAGGACACTAGCAACAGTGCTGAAGCATTTGTGAAACTGTTAAAGTCTACTTCCCCCATTAAACTGTAATCTCTGTGAGGGATTCCCATTGCTCCTGTCAAGGAAGACCACACATTGTAAGGAACCTGCAGCCCAACCTCAGATGAAAAGGTTGAATTTTCAGAGCCAACAAGGGAATCTTGGACTTAATATACAAGAAAACAATGCTGGATCTCTGGAAAATTTTTTAAATACTTAATTAAAATAATAGTTTATGAATATTTAAACAGAATTACCAGTGATTAGTAGTCAAATTGGCTTAATAATTTAAAAGCCCCATATATTAATCTTTTGCTCCATAATGAGAGCCGCTTACTGAGCACCTACCATGAGTCAGCCTCTGTACTGTGTGTGAGAGACACTTAATAATGCCAGCAAACCTCTGAGCTGTGTTTTATTACCCCCGTTTCACAGACGAAGAAACAGTCTTGGAGAGATCACGTGATTGCTGAAGACCATTCAGCTTACAAGAGACAGATGGGGATTTTTCGGGCAGGTATGTCTGGTTCTAAAGCCCAGTTGTTTATTCATCTTGCTCGTAGCTTGCATGGTATGTCTATATTTCGGCAAATCATCCACTCAATTCTTTGAGAATCTTATTTGGCTAAAATGTTGGTATGGGGTTTGGATGATTTCTCTCTAAGGCGAACATCAAACTGGCTGAGAGATTACATCTAAAGCCTTGATCACTGACTGTATCCCGGAAGGGAGGCTTTCTGAGTGAGGTGGGAAGAAGGTTTCACCTGGAGCTATCTGATTGGTGGGCAGTGGCAGCCTGCCACCCTCTGTGTAGAACAAGATGTTCAACACAAAAGAGAAAGCGAGATCTGTTGGCATTTTCCGCTGACGGTTCGGAGGTGTCGGAGCGGCAGTAGGATACCAGGCCAAGCTGGTACTAACAGATGCCTTTAAAACTTAAATGGGTAAAAAGTCGTCTGACACTTGGGGGAAAAAGTGCATAATCATGACACAAAACTGAGCAAGAAGTGATATTTAATAGATTACAGAATAGAGATTGAAAACTATCTGATCACATCTGAGTCCTGGGCATGAACCGTCAATACTGAACTCAACAAGGACTAGAAATAAAGTCTTGCAACTCCAGTCAAAAAAAATAATAGATCCCAAACTCGAGGTTGTGAGAGGAACTTTGACTTGGAAGTTTTTCATATGAAAATATCAACCACAAGATGCTGATGAGATGACCTGACCGATAAGCACTCCACTTCCTGGACGGTAGCATTTGACGGTCGTTGGTCTGGGGCCTCGAGGTGTAAGAATAGCATTAACAAATGGAGCATGTTCAGAGGTGAGTAACTAGCATGTTGGGAAGCCTCATTATAGGGAACATAAAAGGACGGGGCTTCAGACTCCTGCAGGGTTTTCTTAAAGACGTGGTATCAGACTTGCTCAGATCCAGTGTCAGTGGGTGAAAACCATATGTTGGCATGAAAAGATCTTACAGTATAAAAATTCTGCCATATTGTTACATTACACTTTGTTGGACATTACACAGAACTGAGGGTGACCTGGAACAATCTGGGGCCTGTGGTTAATTTAGGGGAGTCCCTGGGAGCCCGGGGAATTTGTATATTTTTCAATATAAAAATGCACTTCATAGAGTTCTCTATAGTGGAATAGGCTACCTCTAGGTTCTTCAATTTTCTCACCTTAAAATGAGGGGACTCAATAAAATCATCTCTAAGGTTTTTCCCAGTTCTAAAATACTCTACTTTTACAGTTTAAAATGACGAGGGGGAAACATTTTTACTTAAATTACATTAATATAAAACATAAGGGGCTTCCCTGGTGGCGCAGTGGTTGGGAGTCCGCCTGCCGATGCAAGGGATGCGGGTTCGTGCCCCAGTCCGGGAGGATCCCACATGCCACGGAGCGGCTGGGCCCGTGAGCCATGGCCGCTGAGCCTGCGCGTCTGGAGCCTGTGCTCCGCAACGGGAGAGGCCACAACAGTGAGAGGCCCCCGTACCGCAAAAAATAAATAAATAAATAACTATTTTTCTTAAAATTCTTACATATAAACATTGAAGCAAACTTTAGCTTCCTTATTCTGAATTCTTCCTTAAGAGGTATGTGATTTTCAGTACAACAGTTTAAATGCTGTATTGATATTGATGTCAGGCTGCCAGTGGTCATGCAGACTGAAACGTGAATGTATTTACATGAAAAGTCTTATGCAAGTCCAAAAGTTCTTCTATATTTTTACATGCTCAATGGCTCAACTTTGTTGAAAATTAGAATTGGGGCTGGCCTGGAAAAATAAGAGACCCATGGTTGTGAATCTTAGGAGAGTTCCTGGGAGCCTAAGGGGTTTATATATATAGTCTGTAGATAAAAAACCAAATGAAGTCTTACGTCCGCCAGCACTCCAGATCAAACTCCTGGTGAGGGAGTTCAGAAATCTTCCCTTGCAAATCCCACTGCAGTGAAATCACTGCAGACTGTAGATTTTTGCCAAGTGACTGGTTGATCCAGACCCAGAGATGTGACCAAACAAATTAAGATAGGGAGGTCTCATCTCAGCTTTTTAGTTGAGTGTCTTCTCTTTGCCTGCACCATCAGGGTGTCTCAGAAATTCTTTTTGCCCCGAAAGACCCTTTCAATATATTGGTCACCATGAGAAAAAGAGAAGCATGATTGGAGAAACAACTCAAGTCTGCAGAAGGCACTGGTTTTAGCCTGGAAATTTCCTAGCTGGCAGGGTGCCTGGTGAAGAGGGAAGGAGTGAGATTTGGAGTCAGAAGTTCTGAGTCGGCTCCATTGGCTAGCTGTGTGACTTGGAGCCACTGATTTAACCTCTCTGAGCCTCAATGTCCTCATCTTTAATACAAAGATAAGTATTAACACAGTCTAATGCCTATTTTTTCATGTCACATTGATTTAGAGGGATGACATTTGGTTTCATTCTAGTTTGGACCAAGGAGAGAGAAGTCTGAGGTTTGCCCAAGACTTTTGGTTCAATCTGGGGTCATCTCTGGGCAACATTTCAGTGGGAGGATGTACCTGCTGGTCGTCTTCCTGCATCAGTGGCCATTCCTTCTCATACTTTTCTGCCAAATCCACCTCTTCTTCCAAAACTCACGGCTTAATCCTCAGACCACTTCTTTCTCTATGCACTTTGGCTAGAGTATCTCATCCTAGCCAGGCTTCAAATATCATCTTTATACAGATGCTTTCACGTTTACCCTCTCAGGCCTCTCCACTGAGCTGCCAACCCATTAACCAACTGCCCTACTCGGTATCTCACAAGAACGTCTAAGAGGTGCCTCAAACTTGACGTGGCCCAAACTGAACTATGGAACCTGACCCCACTCCACATCTTTCTTGTAAGCCTTCCACAGTTCTTTGGATGGTACCACACCCGTCTGTTTGCTTAGGCAAGAGTTATCCTTGACGTCTCCTCTTTCCCTCACTCCCCACGAGCAGTGCATCGGTCAGTCCCATCAACTTTACCAAACAATGTCCTTCACCAGCCATCCTCTCCATCCCCCCTGCTATAAACCCATCCAGGCCGTCGTCCTGTCCTGCCCACTAACTCGTCCCCCTCCTTCCACTCTTGCATCCCCACTCCTACACAGTCTATCCTCTGAAGCAGCCAGAATGTTTTCTCAAGCACCTCTCATTTCTCACTCTCTGAAGGCTTCCCACTGTGACCAGAATAAAATCCAAAGTCCTCACTGGGCCTTTACGAGCCCGTCTTTCTCCAGTGGCCCCTTCCCATTCACTCTGCCCCAACTTCACTGGCCTCTCTGCCTCTAAAACATACCCCGCTCACTCAGTCTCAGGGCCTTTGCACTTGCTGTCACTTCTGCTTGGAAATACGTCTCCTTCTCATCAGATGGGTCTCAGCCCAAGTCTTGTCATCTCAGGAAGGCTTTCCATGACCACCTCTTAGAACAGTCTCACCTCCCACCTGCAGACCTCCCATCGCATTAGCCTGTTTCATCTGCTTCATACCATTTAACAGGAGCTGGAATTAACTTATTTATTTATTCATTTCTATGTTTAATACTTCCCTCCCCTCACTAGATAGCAAAACTGCTTAAGGGTAGGAATTGAGTGTGTCATTCTCTGATATAAAACATCTCTCTCCTAAAACAGCTCCCAGCACGTGATAGAGGTTTGATATCTGTCAACCAGCAAACTGACAGCATAGCACGAGGCTCCACAAATTCTCCGGACTCAGGGAGATGAATCCATAGTGGGTATTAAGACGCTGCCGTCATTACAGTTCTATTATTTGTGTTTTGCATTAGACCAGTTAGGCTCCACATGATCCTTCAGGATGTTTTCAAGGAGAACGCAGCCGAGAAATTCCTTTTTCTGATCACACAGGGCCTTAAAGCTGCAGGACGTGGCTAGGTCGCATCTCCAGATGGACAGCTAGTTACCCCTCTCAAATGGTTTACTTACATTGGCCCTTCACTCTGGAAAACTCTGGTACCTAACATAGATGTTAAATGCACAAACACACACATACAGACGCAGACACGGCTTCTCCACATGTAACTTTAAAGTTGGGAGTGTGTGGGGAGCAATGGTCTGAAAGTCTGGTCCAGGGGCCCCAGCATCAGATTCACTGGAGGGGCCTTATTAAAAGTGCAGTTCCTCAGATCCCACCCAGTACTACACAATCGGCATCCTAGAACTTGACCTTTTGAACAAGCTCCCCAAGTGATTCTCCTGGCCGCCGAGGAGAGAGAGCCCCGGAGAGGCACAGACCCAAGAACACCATGAGAGACCTACGTGCCAGGCCGCCGTGTGACCAGGGCAGCAGCAGGGCGACTGGCAGCAGAAGCACCGCTCGTCCGTCCCTCCGTCCTGTCATTGGCCCTGGTCTTTACTCAAGTCGGTGGAGGAGCTTCAGGTGAGACTGCGCATATCCAATTCAGAAAGACGAGTCAGGGCCTCACTCTCCGTGTCTGCAGTCTCACAGCCCAGCCTGATGCCCAGGTCACAATAGGGCACTGGGTGGAGCCAGCACAGTCCAGACAAGGCAGCCAGGAGGCATCCTGGACCAGGACCTGATGATTCCATGAGCCAACCCTCTGGGATGTGGAGGGCCGCGTGGAAGCAGGGGCAGAGGCAGTGGAGCGGGAGGACCTCACACCAGACGGGCTTCTGCAAATCAGGGCATCTCAGACTCACTAATGCATCAGGAAGAAAAGAGTTGAAGGCCTTCCTCAGGAGAAGAGACCTGAGGCTGCTGGTCCAAACAAGTCAGGTGATACAGCGGAGCAAGCACAGACTCAGAATCCTACAGCAGAGAGCTCACATCACCAGTGGGACCTGAACTTTGAGCCTCAGATTACTCATCTGTAAAATGGGGATAGTCATAATATTTACATCAATATATTGTTGGATTAGTGAGATAGTGCATGTATCTAGGACCTGGCAAATACCAAGCCCACGATTTTAATTCTCTACCAATTTCATGTCTTCCAGAAAAGGAAAGCACATTGACCAGCCGTTTCTATGAATAAGACGTGCATAAAATACAAAACCCATGCATAGATGGGCTGCAGGGTGGCTTTTGTTCATATATTTCATTCATTTGTTCGTCCACTAGGTGACCTAGCACTTTACAGAGCATTTTCTATACGCCAGGCTTGGAGAATGATGCAAAGATAAACAATATTTGTTCTCCATCTCCTAGAATCTGGGAGAGACATGTGAGCAGAGACACCACCTTAATACACTGGGACAAGTGTATCACTGGGAGCTGTAGAGGGGCACCCAACCCAGTGTGGGGGGAGCACAGGTGTGTGGTGGGTGGGGAAAGAGGCCACCAGGGAAGATTCTCTAGAGGAAGAAATAAGCCCTGTCTGGGCTGAGTCAGTCCACTGAGAGAGATGATGTTAGGGAAGGGCCAGAAGATGTATGTTATGGGTTGAATGGTGTCCTCCCCAAATTCATTTGTTGAAGTCTTAACCTCTAGTACCTCAAAATATGACCTTATTTGGAAACAGGGTCATTGCTGATGTAATTAATTAAGATGAGGTCATATGGAGCAGGGTTGGCCCCTAATCCATTATGACTGGCGTCCTTACAAGAAGGGAAAATTTGGATACATAAACCCACACAGGGAGAGCGCCATGTGGAGATGGGAGTTATGCTGCCACAAGGCAAGGAACTGCCAGAAGCTGGGAGAGAGGTCTAGAACAGATCCCTCCCTTCCGAGGGGGCACGACCCTGCCAACACCTTGATTTTGGACTTCTGGCCTGCAGAACTCCAGACAATAACTTTCTGTTGTTCTGAACGACCCAGTTTGTGGCACTTTGTTATGGCAGCCCTAAGGAACTAATACAGCATTCTAGATGGGCAGAAAATGTGTGCAAAGGTATGGGAACCGTAGGAAGTTTTAAGTTAAACCATATAGAGTTGCTGGTTTAGTAGCTCAAAAGTGGTCTAATACTGGCAAATTCGAATAGTTCAGACTAATATGTTGAGTTGGAATAATGTGCAAGATTGAGCAGTAGACAGGCCAATTTATTAAATAAAGTTCGACTCTGAATACAGTCTTCCCCACTATACAGCCACAGATATATTCTCATGAGAAATCACCATGAACGTGACAGGTGTGTGGAGAACAAGTATTATTACTAAAGATTGGCAAGAGCTGTAGGTGTAAATGTTTTCCAGAATCCTATGCATAATGGACTTCCATTTTAGGGAAAATGACTATGGGACTTTTTCTTTTCCTAGCTTTTTTAAGGCTTTACAATTTATTTTTAAAGCTCTTGGGGATATCCTATCAGAATAAGCGAACAGCAGATGAAATATTAGGAAGTTAGTTCATGTTATTCGATGTGGAGTTTTAACATAACAAGCATTTACTATCCATCTCATAGCTATAAGCAAAGCATTAGAATTCATCAACCTAACATATCTTTTCTCTGCCAGGAGGGGGCCTGAAATGGGAGACACAGCCTCCTTATCTCTGTTCTCTAGAAAACAACATGAATTTGAGCTCAGCAGATACAAACATTTCATTGCAGCTATAAGTGTTTACAAACTTTGGGGCCCTGGAGGGCACATGTTCATATGAGGTGGAACAGGGCATAGATAAAGAATTCCCAAGGTCACCAGGCTTAACCACGTGGCTTCCATGGCTGGCCCCAGAGTTCTGAACAGGATAACACAGCATATGCATGATCTTCATTCAGATCCCAAAGAATCCCCAAATCTCCCAGCACGTATGTGCATGAATTCACATTTTTATCAAAATACCATTGCATGAAGACACATGTCCACACCAAGACCCGTACACAATGTTTATGGTGTTTTTATCCATAAGTACTAAAAACTAACACCCTACATGTCTGTCAGTTGAGTGGATAGCCGGTGGTCCATCCAGACAACAGCAATGGTCCTCCGCAATAGAAAGGAGCAGACCACTGACTGCAGACCACATGCTATAACCATGAACCTCCAGTGCCTTCTGCTGAGTTGAGGAGCTGGATAACTGCTACCTTCAGTATGATGCACAGACAGGCAGAGGTAGCACATCAGTTGTCACCAGGGGCTGGGACTTGGGGAAGGGGGTGAGTTCCAAGGGGCACCGCAGAACTTTCTGCGGTGGTGAAAAGTTCTGTGTCTTGACTGTGGTGGTGGTTACATAGCCATCTTGCACTTGTCAGAATTCATGGAACCATACCCCTTAAAAAAGGTAATTTACTAAATTTAAATTATATGTCAACAACCAGACTTCTTAAAAATGCCTTTGTGCACTTCAAAAAGTCACTGTGAACCACAAAAGAATTGCCTGCTTTATTGAAAGTGTTTTTGTTGTGATCTCAAGGGCTGACCACGTGGGGAGAGATTCCATTTTAATTCTGGCTTAGTCTGCTCAGGCTGCCATAACAAAATACCATAGACTGCTGGCTTACACAACAAAAATTTATTTTCTCACAGTTCTGGAGGCTGAAAGTCCAAGATCAAGGTGACAGCCTACCCAGTTCCTGGCGAGGGCTCTCTTCCCTGTTTGCAGAACACTGCCTTTTCACTGTGTCCTCTTACGGCCTCAGTACAGGCTCAGGGATGGAGAGAGACCACTCTGCTATGCCTTCTTGTAAGGACACTAATTCTATAGGCTCAGGGCCCCACCCTTGTGACCTCATTTAACCTTAATTTCTTCCTTAGTGGCCCCATCAACAAATACAGACACACTGGGGGACAGGGTTCCAACATGTGAATTCTGGGTCCATAATAAATACTCCATGGGCAGGACACTCCGGTGCCCCTGAGGACGAGGCTGCAGTACCCGTTGGGGATCTTGCTCAGGTACTGCTGGTGGTAATCCTCTGCGTAGTAGAAAGTCTGTCCCTCCCGGATGTCGGTGGTGATCAGGCCAAAGCCATGCTCTGACAGAACCTGTGGAGGGAAAGGCGCCATGAGGACCCGAAGCGCAGGGATCCCGGGAAGGAGGAGGGCCAGGAGGTCAGGATGGGAGGGGCAGACACGTGGCTGGGGGTGCGCAGCGGTCCTTGGGGCCCGGGCTCGGCCACTTCCCTGCTGGGTTATTCTGGGCAACCTTCTCCCTTCGTGTGCCCCAGGGCGCTGGGGTCTGAAATCCGGGTTGGGTTTGATTGGGTTTGGTTCTGACTGTAAGTTATGCTCTACCCTCTACACCACCTCTGCCCCCGTGGGTGTCGGGAGCCCAGGTTTGGGCCCTGTGGGTCTGTGTGAAGCCACCCTGTTTCCAGGGGAAGCAGCAGGGCCGTGTGGCTCCCTGGCTGCCCTGGGGAGGCTGGGGTCCCTGAGGGGATTGGCGCCTGGCTGCAGTGAGAGGGGATGGCGGGGCAGGAGGGGGCGGGGAGGCTGCAGCAGCAGCCAGTGCCGACCCCTCTGCCCCCTCACAGGCTGGACAGAGGACCCCCTCGTCGGCTGTGGCTCTGGGCAGCAGGGACCCCGCCAGGATGCCTGGAGGGCAGGGGCCACCTGGGGTCCAGGCTCTGCCGCTCCAGGCTGGAGCCTCTGGGGAGTGAGGGCAGGGGAGGACGTGGCCTGAGGGCCTGGTCGGTTCCTCACCGCCCTCTGTGACCCAGTTTAAGGCCTGGTGGCATCTGCTGCCAGGCAAGGAACACATGTAAACACCAGTGGGGGAGGAGAGCAGAGCTATTTGGGGCAGGAGACGGATGAAGAACTCGTCATTGTTCCCCATGGATCTTAGCCCGTTTCCTTTCCCTTTTGGATTTCAGCTGTGCCCTATTTCTTTCCTGGTACAGGCTGCTTGGGGTATCTGAGCGCAAGGCAGCAGAGACGCGACCCAGGTTCACTGATTCCATTTTGGACAGGGGTGCGCGGTGGGACCTTGGACTTGTGTCCCCAGTAAGGGAACTGCTGACGGCCCGGTGGCTCATGGGGATGGAGTCCTCACATCTGCCAGGAAGGGTGGGTGGGTCTAGTCTTTGAGTCCAGCATGAATCCATGGCCTGACCTTGTGCTGAGCCCTGTCGTGACTTTCTGAATTTCCATCCAGCCCACTGAGGTGGAAACAAGGAGGCTGATGGCTCCAAACCCTCAGGGCTGGGGTGTTTAGGGAGATGGCCCTGAGCAGAGGGATTCGAGAGGGTCCCAGAAGGAAGTCGAATTCCACTCAGAAAGTTGAAATGAAGCTACTTTCATGAAGGGACAGAGAGCTGTGGGCGTCAATCGTGAAGTGTCCCCATGCAGGAGGGCATTTCAGAGACTGGCCACAGCCTTCAGCCACAGGGACAAGGACAGAAAGTCTAGTTGCTGGAATCCTCTAAGAACGGCAGGTACGGAGGAGAGATCCTGGCAGGAACTGGGTCAAGGAGGGACCCTGCCACTGGCAGCCCAGTGGCCCCAACCAGAAGGGACAGGGAAGAAATACCCCAACCCCTTCCCTTCCTACCTCGTGCCTGCCAGTGCCTCCCATTGCCCGGGGCAAGCCACGTGACGTTTAGGATCCCCCAGGTGACCAGTCCTGAGGAACCAGCCTCCCGGGACTCAGGGAAGGACAGCCAGTGCATTTGTAGTGGTAAAACGGGGACAAATGGAAAATTACTGCGCAGCATCGTCTCCTGCTCCCTCCCAGAGAATAGGATTGAAAGCTGTGAGCCATTCTTATTTCAGGACGGGTAAAGATAGCCAGCTGCCCAGTAAGGCTTTTCCTGGTGATGTGTTGGTCTCAGCCTATTGATAGCCAGGCTGTCAGCTAGGAACGCTGGTGGCACTCGTCCAGACCATATTACTTGCAGCCAGCCCCCGCGGATATCTCCCCCAGTGTGTGGCGCGACCAGCCTTTGTGGTTCGTATTAGGATTGCAGGATGTGCTTCAGCAAAAACCATCAGGGAACTTTGAAGAACAAGATTTATTACTCACAGGTCCTGGAGGGCACACAGCACACCTGAGGGGCCACACAACCAGGCTGCAGGGAGAGAGAGAAAGAGAGATAACAGATCCGGGGATCTGCTTTTATTAGGGTTGAAGGTAGGGTGTCTAGGGTCTCACAAGTTCATTCTTTATTGACTAATTTAAAGCACGCAACCAGGAATTAGGGTGCAGGAAGGAAGAAATAGGTCACTCAAGCAGTTATGTAGGTTACCCGGGGCTTTCTGGAAAAGACCTTCATGGGTGAGGACCTTCACCAGCCTGATTCCTTATCTGGCGGTTCTGCTGGTGGCCGTGTCGTACAGCTGGCAATATGTTTATTCAGGATGGATGTCTTTCAGAATGGATGACTCAGCAACCAAAAACTTAAAATGTCAAGCACTTAAGTTACACATATATAATATACTGTGCTTAGGACTTTGCAGGTGTCATCTCGCTTAATTCTCATAGGACTATTTGAGGGGTTGCTCGTCTCTTTTCCACATTTAGCTTATCAGTGTGCCAGATATTGTATCTTGATGTGTAGCCCCATCTCTGCCTTTCTAAACTGTCCTAAGAATTGTAGATGCTGAAAGCTGGTCACGTTTCTCAGAGTCCCAACAGGCTTCAAATTTAGATTCTCAGGTGAGTTTTAGGAGGCAGAAGACAGAAACATTGTCTTCCCTTAGCACTGTACACAGGCATGCAGATTTCAGCAGAAGACGGTTCTGAGGTTTTGCCATTAACTTCGGATGTCCTCAGGCAAATTGTTACTCTAATGCTGAAGAGAATAATAAGATCATTAGCAGTGAGTTCCTATGATTCCTGAGACTTACAGAGCTTCTGGAAGCAAGCAACTGTTTTTCCTGGTCTTTGCACTCAAACCCTTTTAATGGTTCTGTAAGCATCCATCTCTATGTACTATATCCCTTTCAGTTTGAGACACATAGAGTATTTTCTATTTTCCTGATAGAATCCTGACTGATACAGTTATTTGGTATTGAAAGTGGTTTCGGGAAATACAACTGCAAAGATGGGAATTGAAGATTCCTTGTCAGGCCTGATTTGATTTGAAGGCAGTAATGACCTCGTCACTGGTGGAAAATGCGATTCTGGGAGTCCAGGGTATGCAGTGTCAAAACAGTCTCTCAAATTATTACCTGTCGTTCTTGGAATCCTATTAAAGGAGAACAAGTGGTTTTTGCAATAGAACTTTCTGGTGGAAGAGATAAGTACAAGGGCTACTGTCACCAAATGCAATGGAAAGTTTACCAGAAAAACAGCAACAATAATATTGGAGTTTTACATTTTCAACTCAAAGGCATCATCTAAGGCCCAGAGAAGTTTCTACAACTGCCCTAAAAGAATCTCTCATCTACTGTATCAAAAATCAGGCCCAGAGTTCTTCCTGCAGGTAGCAGAATGACAACATAACTTGAATTCATGACTTCTTTAGGTGCTTACATGAAAGGTGATTCATTGGAAAAGAAGGTGACCAAGAAAATGGCAATGGAGTATTTGGATGGATTAAGATGAATTAGTGTACTTTAAAACCTCAAATACCAGGACCTCCCTGGCGGTCCAGTGGTTGGGACTTCGCCTTCCAAGGCAGGGGGTGCGGGTTCAATCCCCGGTCGGGGGACTAAGATCCCCACATGCTGCACAGTGCGGCCAAAAATAAATATAAAATAAAACCTCAAATCCCACTGAGCTTCCGTTCCTATCAGAAGCAGCCCTTCTACCCCTTTCTGGGAAGGCTAGTCTCCTTTTCCATGAAGACTTTGTAATGACTTAACTGAAATACTTTCCCAGGGGGTGCTGATTCTCCCCATAACCCATCCCTACCACCTCTCAGGGCAGTCAGAACCATAAATAGAGCCATCACAATAGACTTCATAGGGGATCAGTTCATCTGACCTGGCAGAAGATACTATACACATTAGAAGAACTGCGACATTCTGCTCATGCATGTTTGTAGACACCGGAGGATCGTGTGGGAGAAGAGATTCTAAGGGAGTTAAACAAAGGATAAAGCAAAATGTGATTTGGCCACATTTATCAATTTGGGTGCACTTAAGAGAAAATCTGCGTTCAGATGGATTATCCGGAGCAGCTAGAAATGGCTCTGTTTGTTTAGTTGACAGACTAAAACCCTGGACAAAAATAAATGGCCTACATTAAATGGGATTCTTCTGTAGAACATAAAAGAAGGAACACAAAATCTTGGATAGGAATGTCAGAATGGATGTATTAAGTGTGACCTGTTCACCCACCCCCTAACTCCATCCCTTACATGAGTCCTGAGGACACCATGTTAAATGAGGCATTGACAAGTACATTTCCATAAGGAGTCTCAGCATCCTTGAAAGACCCTGTTGTGGCCACATCGTCTGCAGGCTGAGGATGATGTAACACATAACCCATCTCGTGGGAGGTTGATAACACTTGACTTCTTCCCTTGTGGAGTAAGCAGTCATTGTTCATCATAGAAACAGGCATTTATTCTGTATATGGATGTGTCTTCCCTGCTCACAAAGCTTCTGCCACCCCACTAAGTGCCTAGTTACTCATCATATGGTTTTCCACTGGGCGCAACTTCTGATCAGCTGGTTATAATGCAACAGAAGTGAGGCAACATGCTCGTGCCCGTGGGATTCACTGCTCTTACCATGTATAATTATTTCATTATATATTACAATGGAATAATAGAAATAAAGTGCACAATAAATGTAACGCGGTTGAATCATCCCAAAACCATACCCCCTCCGGTCCGTGGAAAACTTGTCTTCCACAAAACCAGTCCCTGGTGCCAAAAAGGTTGGGGACCACTGCCCTACATGACCAGTAAAACCCAAGAGTCAGGATTTATACCTCTGGTTGGCTTTTTAGTCTGCATAACGACTCTGGACTCTTACTTCTGTTTTGATTTTGGTTCCCTAAACATTTCCTTTCCTGTAGGCTCAGCTGTGCATTTTAAAGGATATTTGTTGAATTTTAGCCTTCATAGATGTTTACTAAAACACAGAAAATAAATTGATCTGAGAGTCAGAAATATGAATTTTAGTCCTGGATCTGTTAATAACCTTTAGCAAAACCTTGCCTTCTGTAGAGCTCAGTATCCTTAAAGTAAAGTGAAGGGTAGGATTGATTTCCGTCAGTATTTTTCAAATGATGACTCATTTCACATCCTATTATTGAGTCACAATATCAATTTAGTGGGTTGTAATTAGCATGTAGGAAGGAAGGAAGGACATGTTTCATGAAACTTTAGCTCCGTGTGTATGTGTGTCCATGTATAGCAGGCCATGAGGTAGGATCAATTTCTTACTGTGGCTTACACAGGCCACCATTGTGAGTATTGATCTTCCTCATTGCTTCAAACCTCCCCTGCAGTGAATGCTTCCTAATGGGCATTGATGCAAAGCACAGAGGTCTCTTCTCAGGTCCATCCACATGCCTCTCCCCTAGACCTTCTTATTTTCAATCTTCCAGTCTTTCTCCTTCCAAGCCCTTGACCAACCAGCCAACCTATTCATAGCTGCCCAAGAGGCCTTACCTCACACCACCTATTTCTTCATAGAAATGAGATGGTCAAGTGCACCATTCAAAGCTCTGCCCGCAGAGGTATTTCCCTGCACCACATCATGCAGTGCTAACCTGGAGCAGAACCAGGACTGAGGATTTTCCCTCTATCATCAGCTGGCACAGGGCCTCTTGTTAAGTCAATTTATAAGCTAAGAGAGAAGCTTTGTGGCAACAGATGTAGGTGACGTGCGGGGCAATGCGTTCATACAACTCACTTAGACTTGCTTGAGCCCATTTCTAAATTTCCATCAGAAGCTAGAGTGTTGGTGGCCTGTCAAACCATGTGACTTGGTGGGTGATGAAGGGCAGCTCCAGGTCACATAGTTACTTGGTGTCCCATGACTAGGTACTCACTCTTTACTAGGACTCTGTGGCACGGCAGGAATTGTTTTACAAATAGGACTTCTCTGCTGCCAAAGGCAGATTGCTTCAGATTCATAACAGTCTATACCTCTCTCATTCTGGCTTGCCAGTCACTCCACACAATGTCAATATCTAACATGGGGACATAATCTTTTTTTTAATTAAAGTATAGTTGACTTACAGTGTTGTATTAATCTCTGCTGTACAGCAAAGTGATTTAGTTATACAGATATATGCATTCTTTTTCATATTCTTTTCCATTATGGTTTATCACAGGCTGTTGACTAGAGTTCCCTCTGCTATGCACTAGGACCCTGTTGCTTATCCATTCTGTATTTAATAGTTGCCTCACAGTTTTCTGAAAACAAATTCATATCCTTTGTATTTCAGTCTGGCCACATAAACTGTTCTGGTTCCTCTCAGTGAAAGGACCTGCTTGCTTTCTTGTCCTTGGATTTTTATCCTTTCTCACTTGATGAGTCATGGCTTCGGCCACTCCACAGTGACCCTCATTCAGTTATCCACGGGTACGAAAGGGCAGATGTTGAGGCCAAGCCACCTTATTACCCTAACCTTGTTTGGATCTATTAAAGGGAGGGAAAGAAACGTGTGGTCTCTAAGTCCCAAGTCATAATCTCCCTACTTTCAACTCCACACAGGACAAGAAACCCCTGATCCTGAGTCTACCATAGACTTTCTTTCCTGAATAGCCCAGGAGATTAAAGCATTTGTAATGGGAAATGGAGCTCCCTGTGTTTGGGTCCCCGTTAAGCACTGAGCTGATGGTATTAAAGCCCGTTGTTAGCTAGGTAGTGTTGTGTACCATGAGAGAAAGTAGAAGTTATTCAGAATGTCAGAGTGATGAAAGAGCTTAGGACTCATCTGACCAAATCTCCTTCTTCATAGATAGAGAAACCAAGGCCCAGAAACAGGAAGTGATTTCTCGAGGTTGGTTTTCCAACGCTGTCCTAAAGCCTTCTTGACCTCCTTGTCAAAGGCCATTGTTTCTTTTTAGTTCTCATGGAGAACTGAGTCCATGACTATCTTCCAGGATCTAGCATAGGGGCTAACCTATAGTTGATGCTCCATAAATGCTTGTGTAAGGATGGGCAGGGAGAAGGGAGAAGGAGGAGGAGAAGAAAGTGTGGGTCCAAAGCTTAGTGACCTGATTTATCACCAGTAAATATGGTGGTAAGCAGCATTTGAGACCCCAAACCTAACCATAAGGGGTACTGCAGAACACGAGGCAGGGAACTTCTCTGGGCTCCTGAGATGATATAGGCTTTCCCCTCCTTTTCTGTCTCTTCCTGGATCCACGGAAGAAATTGAGCCACAGACACAAACATACCAGGCCTCCTCCCCCTGAAGTCAGATCTTATGCCCCAACTGAAGATACCCACTAGGAAGATCCTCTGGTTTCCATAGATAGTACAGACCATAGGTGCCCCACTGTCTCCCTGAGAATGAGAAAAGGGAGAAGGAACAGTCTGGAGCAATCAACAGTACTTCTAACAAGAGGGCAGAGTAAGAGGGTCCTGGTGGCATGGGCTAGGGCCTTCCCTCCTCTGGGAACCCAGAACATGGTGGGGCGTGTGGAGGATGGGGCTGAAGCAGGGGCTGAGTACCCAGCAATTGCTTTTGGTGCCCAGTTCTTTCCAGGCACAAAGCGTGTTCCTGGAGAGCTGGTCTACCCTCTGGCTGCATTCTCTCCAGTTAATCTGCACCACTCTCAGCTTCTCCAGGTACATGTTTAAGTTATCATTTTGATCTGGCAAACTGAGGGAGCTAGAGTGAGAATGAGCACTGCAGCAACCACTGAGAGTGACGGGCCCACCAGTGATGAGGGAGGAGGTCCTGGAAGGATGCAAACGCTCAGCAAGTCACAGACTCACAGAGCAGGAAGGCCTTAGAGGTGATGTAATGCAACGTCCACTCAGTCTCCTCTCTAGCATCTCCAATAAGTGGTTCCTTCATTTCTGCTTATATTTCTACTTCCTTTTGGGAAGCTCGCTCCCTCTGGGAGCAGCCTACCAAACCCTCACCCCAGCCCCTGCCAGGTGAACCTGGAATGACCTTTCTCCTTGACCCTACCACCTCTTCACAGCCATGCTTTGTTCCTGTGCAGAGGTTCAGAACAGCCCCACTTCTGAATCAGTCTCTGCCAGGCCAGTGGAGAAACCAGGAAGACGGCACACCTGTAAGTGCCATCTTGTAGGAAGGAAACAACCTTGACCCTAGAGGAGCTTCTGGCCTTCTCCTCATCCCACTCCCGCATCCTTGTCTGGCCAGCCTGGTGCCTTGGGAAAGGATCAGAGTAATTGATGACTATGCTTGGTTGGGGAATCACTGTCTCAGAGTTATCTCAGGATGGTGATCTACGTGAGCTTCATCCGATGGTAAACAGCTGGGGAGATGCGATTATAAAACAGCCCAGGAAGGAAGAATCCAAACTTTCTTTCTGCAATGCTTCTGGGTACTAAAAAAAATGACCATCATTCTCATGTTTTGAGATTCTTCTGTGTTCCAGGTTTCTACTAAGGACTTTACGTGTGTAATCTCATTTCGTTTAATCCACATAACTTATTTGACGGCGGCATTACTGTCATGCTACAGATGAGAAAAGGTGCAGGAGAAGAAGGTGAAGGAGCTAGGTCAGAATCCCAAAGCTAGAGTAGTGAGGCCAAAATTCAGACCTGAGTCTTCCAAAGCATCATGCTGTCTAGCCCAGGGAAACCTAAACGTGGGCTTTCTGTGGGTTCAAAAGGGAAGGCACATACCATACGTAGGCGGCAGTAGCCAGGGGTCTAAGCTCAGGCAGAACTCTGAGCTAGTGAACAGCCAGCCCAGGGAGAATTCCCCATCAAAACGTAGTGGGAATAGACTGTGAGCTCCTTGACCACAGGGGTCTTGACTGTCTTGTCAACCACCATATCGCCATCACTTAGAACAGCACACGGTAGCCTGGATGTGTACGATGAATGAATACAACACGTTGTCTACACAGATGGCAGGCAGGGGAATAGAAGCTTTGTACTGATTTTCCAATACTGGGTGCACAGTCGCAACTAGCAGCCAACCTTTGGATATGGTTAACCTCAGAGGAGAGAGCAGGTGTAGAGCAGATACTTTTCAGTACAAAGCCAATGGGAACACACTTGGTGTAGAGCCCATGGCTTCACAAACCTTGTGCACTAACCCACTGAGCTACCCAGCCCAGACAATGTGTTGAGGAGACCTGATGTAAATTAAGACAACGCGTCAGGAACTTACAGAGTTCTTGAGAAGCACTGTGCAGCCCTCAGAACCCACCACCGACGTATGACTGAGCCTCCACAGGGGTGTCGCCGATGAGATCTGGATACTCACTTGCCCTGGGAACTCCCCTTCCTGGACTTCAGACAGTCCGTGGACTTGTACCAATGTTGAGTTTGAAAACTTGGGTCTGTAGCCACATGGAGCTTCGTCTGAAAGGGAGAAGAAAGAGCCATTTGCACATGGGCAGCACTGAGAAATCCTTGTTATCCCGTATTCCCAGCATCTTCCCAGCTAAGACCGGTGATGGAGCTGAGTGAAGTGAGCTGGTGCAGGGGGGATAGACCTCAGACAGCACCAGCCAGGCACACCTCCTTTACTGTCGGTCCCTCACATTCAGGAAGAGCTGTGAGATCTGGGGAGGTCAGGGTGGAGATCCATCAGAAGCTATGAAAGTGTTGGTGGCAACCAAGAAGTGCCAAAGATGCGCAGGGTCCGTTCAGGAAACAGGAGCCGTGCAGGACTGGAGCAGGGAAAGCTTAATATCAAGAATTATAAACTACAGCAGAGGAGTAACTACAAAGGGTCAAGAGGACTCCAAGAATATCTCAGGGTCAGGGAAGAAAGGAAGGACCAAACCTGGCAGGGGAGTCCCTCCGCAAGGTTGGGATTCACAACTCACTTTGCAGCCCAAGAGAAGGCAGACATTTGCTAGTCCCTATTACTACCCCTGCAGGAAACGCCCCTGCAGAGTACAGCTGGGCTGGAGCATCCTTCCTGGGTGCAGGTGGACTGATGGCTGGGGGGCAGGTGCGTGGAGGGAGCTGAGGTATGCTATTTACTAACTGTTTTTGTAAAAAGCTATCTAGATATTAGGAATAGTAATTCTTTATCTGAAAAAACATTGTAATTACTTTACCCAATTTGTCAATTTCATTTGTCTTGATATTCAGGACATTAAAATGTGTTGTTGGGTCAAAACTTTTCGTTTATAAATTTTCCCTTAGGTGCTTAGAAAGTCATTCCCTTTGCTAAAAAAATTATTAGAGGAGCTTCTCTTTAAGGAATCTCCAAGTCCATCTGTCATGGTTGCCTTTGACATAGCATAAGAACATCAGTAATCTCTGGAGTCCCTCCTTAGCCAAATCAGCTGTATCATTTGCTCTAATCCTTCTCATCCAACACTTCATAGGAAGAGTTTACCCAGTGGCCTTCTTCGGTTGATTCAGGGTGGATATTTCTTATCTCATCCCTTGCCCCTGGTTTTCATATTGTCTCTGAATTTTGGAATCCAGACTTGAAATATTACTCAGCCATAAAAAAAGAACAAAATAATGCCACTTGCAGCAACATGGATGGACCTAGAGATTGTCATACTGAGTGAAGTAAGTCAGACGCAGAGAGACAAATATCATATCATATTGCTTATATGTGGACTCTAAAAAAAGAGGGTATAAATGAACTTATTTACAAAACAGAAGTAGCGTCACGGATGTAGAAAACAAACTTATGGTTACCAGGGGATAAGAGGGGAGGGATAAACTGGGAGATTGGGATTGACATATACACACTAGTGTATATAAAAGAGATAACTAATAAGAACCTGCTGTGTAGCACAGGGAACTCTACTCAGTACTCTGTAATGGCCTCTATGGGAAAAGAATCTAAAAAAATAAGAGTGGATAGATGTATATGTATAACTGATTCACTTTGCTGTACAGGAGAAACTAACACAACATTGTAAATCAACTAGACTCCAATAAAAAATTTTTTAAACTGCAAGAATAAATAAATTAAATTCAATACATAAATCAGTTTGACGGGTCCCTTTCTCTCACCTTTGCCCTTGACCTCCTTCTCTCCTCCCCACCGTCTCCTCCACCCCCTCAGACTCTCTCACATTCTCAGGTGAGCACACACGTATGGATACCCACCCGTCACATGCTCCAAAGGTCGTTTTGGGTGGATACACGGCAATATTTCAGCACAGCTCTTCCAGATACCCCAGGCTTGGTTCAGGTTGGCTTCTTACATTGACACTCAGTGGTAGGCATCCTTCTATATACTCTGGCTGCCTCACATACAGTATCTGAGACAAATGTTTGTTCTTATCTTCGGAGCTTTAAAGTAAATCAGAATTCAGTGCTTGAATCCTTCATCCAGACTTTATTTCAATCCTCTGAGTTTGTTGCCACCACGTTTAAGAACATGTCAGGTAACTGGTTGCAATGGCTGAATTAATGTATTTTGCCTAAATCACTAATGAGAGCTCTACAACTAGGAGCATGTGAACAAATGATCAACATTCGCTTCCTGTCTAATGCTGACAAAATGTTTAAAATGAAATGAAAAGAGTTGGCTGAGTACCCTGAGCTTATGACAATAAATTAGGAGCTATTTATTTTAGGAGATGTCACTTTCCAGAAACTGGCACTGTCATTTTTTTTTTTTTTTTTTTTTTTTTTTTTTTTGCTGCTCCTCCGCTGTCAGAATATTGTACTTCAAGTCCGTTGTTCTGAACATTTCTCTTTTCCCTCAGTTCATCCCCGGGTGAATGTGGGGATACAGGGAACAAATTAGCTCTGGCCCATCTTGCCCACAGATCTTCTCTGCCCCGCCTGGAGCTGTCACTTCTTCCACACAGTCCCTGCCCCACCAACATTCCCCCGTACCCAGACTCTTGACCCCGGGCAGATTCGGTCCTGGCCGCCATCTCCTCCTGTTTTGGCTTCAGTTCAGCATCTCTTTTTAGGACCTTGGCGATGGTCTTCTTACTATCATCCTGGGCTCTGGTACCTCACCGTCTTCTTGTTCCAACTTGTACCTTGCACGCGGCTGTCTCAGTTCTCTTTCCAGCACCTCAACATGACCTTGCTCATTTTCTTCTCAACACCCTGGGACGGCCCCTTCCAATGACCCTAAACAGAGCAAAGTCCCAATCCTCGGCATGACACGTCGACCCGTAGTGATCTGGCGTGATCCACATACGTTTCCGGCCTCACTTCTCACTGCTCCCCAATGCCTTGGCTGTGCTGTGAGTCAGCCTTAATTATTTTCACATCTGGGGCCACAGTGACCTTCTTCTTTGCCTTCCTGCCTTTGCAGTTCTTTTCTCTTTGCCTTAGATACATCCTTTATCCACCTGGGAAACTACGTAGCCTTCAGCAGTTATTTTCTGCTCTGTGGTTCCAAAGCACCTTGAAAATGCTTCCGTAGGGCACTCACCACATTGTGTTAATTACCTGTTGACACGTCTCCCCGACTGCACTATAAATATGCGGTGGATATAAGCCATATCTTGCCATCTTTGCATTGCTAATATTTAGCACAGTCTTTGAACGTGTTCAGAATTCAGTAGATGTTTGTTGAATAAATGAGTGAACAAAAACGCTCTACATTTCCTAAATGTTTTGAGCACTTTATAATTTCAGCTTATACAACCTTTTGGAGGAATCCTGTACAAGGGTTCACTACCCATGATTTTGTTTAGTATTTTCTGTTATCTGTCTCAGTCTTAGCTTTTTAGATCTTCAAGTTGTGCTCTGGACATCTGGTTTAGGGGATCGAATCAGAAAGTCTTAGTTTGGTAGCCATGAACCTCGGAAACATCCTGTACTCTCTCTCTTGAACTGGTTAAACCTGGAGTAGTGGTGAAGATCTATCAATTATTCATTCATTCCTTCACTTAAGAAATATTTATTGAAAAGCAGCTAGATATATGTATGACCTTAGTAGCAAATTTGGGCTTCAGACCCAGGTCTACTCATTCCTAGTTCAATGCTAGTCCTTCCACATAGACTATCCATCAAATCTAGCCCAGCCTCTTCTTCAAGGAGCCGACAGACCTGGTCATTACAACAGTAACAGCTAACACTTTCTGCGGACTAGACACTATTCTACGTTCTTTATATTATACATATTAACTCCTTTCATTCTCACTCGTGAGTTGGGTTCTATATATTATTATCTTCATTTCGCAGAATAAGTAACAGGCACAGAGAGGTAAAGTTAACTTTCTCACAGCCACACAGCTAGTAAGTGCTAGAACCAGGAATTGAAGCCAGGCATTCTAGAATCACTGAAAATTGGCCTTCAGTACACAGTTCTGGCCACTGTAGCACTTGGGATTCTTGTTTCAGGGTTGCTTCTCAGGACACAGCCCTTTGTACTGAAAGACGCAACCTCTCTATTCTAGCATACACTTTATATATCTTCCTTACACTAGACTCCATGAGAACTCATTGTTACTTTTCTGCCTTAGGAGCTAAAATCCTAGGAGACTTTGCTATCAAGGATTTCCACTGGCTGTGCACTGTTCATGCTGCATCAGCCTGAAACCCACCCCCAATTGTTTTCAGGCCCTGGAATGCATCTCTATTCCGCTTCCCTTATGCAAATGCTCATTTATCATAGCTCCACCCCCATCCTGCTGGATTACTCGGCCTCTTTGTTAATATATTTAGCTATTTTCAATAAAACTCAGTAGTTTCAAATAAAGTTGGGTTTGTGGTTTGAGTTTTAAGATGTAATATTCCTGTTGCTTTGTTGGAACTGTAAAATAATTTGGAGGAAAGATGGCTTATAAATACATTCATACATACTCACTCACACAATACACTCGCGCAGCAAACTGAGGATATTCACACTATGGCCTTATAATTTCATCAGAATGAAAGAAGACGCTGAGAAAAAATATACACAGCCTATTCTAGAGTTCCTCCCAGTGCAGAATACTGTAAACAAAGTGAAAAAAATCCATAGACTCCCACTGCTATCCACAGATCAGACGGCAAGAGCCTGTGGCCCAGGCAGGAGAAGGGAAGGACAGAGAGTTTCTTCTTTTAAGCTACTTGACCTCTCCTGGAACAGTCTGGAGATGACGACCAACCATGTGATACTTCCTTCACCCACCTTTGACATGGCTTTTTTTTTCCTTTGGCCTCGCCGTGTGGCATGTGGGTTCTTAGTTCCCCAACCAGGGATCGAACCCAAGCCTCCTGCAGTGGAAGCGTGGAGTCTTAACCACTGGACCACCAGGGAAATCCCTGGCATGTCTTCTTAATGGTCAGTGGCAACTAAACTTCACAGCAGATACCAGAGCTATCTTTGCAGAGAAAAAATACATTCCAACTCAGGAAGTAAGAAAGGCGTTGAGTTCCAAGATTACCACAAAGAGGAAAGAACTTCCTGAAATCCAGGGATACCCCTACACATGCAAAGATTTTATTTGAGCTGTTGGAACTTCACCCCCTGCCCTGGCCCCCTTCATAGGGAAAGCATCCAATAAAATAACTCCAGATCTAGACTGGTCATGCTCCCAAGTCCCTCACCACTCTCCTCAGGCAGACTGAACAGATATTATAAATTATCAATATCCAGCCCTCTGGGTAAAGAGAAAAGATTATGAAAAGGCTTATATAAAAAGGGAAAGGCAGCAATGAGTTTCTATCTATACAGTATAAGGTGGAAGGCAGGTCTGCTGCAACTGGCCGCAAGTTAAAAGCAAACCAGCAAAAATATATAAACACCATGTAAAAGGGCTTCCCTGGTGGCGGAGTGGTTAAGAATCCGCCTGCCAATGCAGGGGACACGGGTTCGAGCCCTGGTCTGGGAGGATCCCACATGCCACCAAGCAGCTGGGCCCGTGCGCCACAACTACTGAGCCTGCGCTCTAGAGCCCGTGAGCCACAATTACTGAAGCCCGCGCGCCTGGAGCCCATGCTCCACAAGAGAAGCCACCGCAGCGAGAGGCCCACGCACCGCAGGGAAGAGTGGCCCCCGCTCGCTGCAACTGGAGAAATCCTGTGCACAGCAACAAAGACCCAACGCAGCCATAAATAAATAAATAAATATTTTAAAACCATGCAAAAATATTACAAAAAGCGAGAAACAGAATGTGCAAAATACACATGAATAATATATTTGTTTAGCTGTTACCAGGAGGGAAGAAACAGGTTAGAGGTGTATCGTGCAAGGACATTAAAGAAAACGTGGAACACTATGAAATAAGAGAAAAGGACGAAGGAAAAAGGAACTGGCAGAGACAAAGAAAAAATAAAGACACATACTAGCATTGAAAAATTAAAACCAGTTAGATGGACTAGGAAATTTGGACCAACTTTCTTGCTGAGGATAAATAAAAGTGTTAAAATATCACTTGCTTGAAAGCACTAGACAGCAAAGTTAGTGAAGAGTTATGGGCCAATATTTAGGAAGAGAAACAAATTTGTGGGCACAATTTGTGGAGAGTCATCTGACAAGCTGGGCGGTACTTCTGACAGCCTTGCAGAGTGAGGAGGGGGACCCCAGGACCCATCAATGGCAAGGGACCTCATGAATTCGTGGCTTTAGTTAGGAGTTGAATGGTCTGCACCCTAGAAATAAGGGTGCATCAGAAGTAAACCAGGCTGCAAGTAAGTGTATATGTGGAATAATAACCACAGATTTCATCCCTCAAGAGCTGCTATAACATACTAAGCAATGATATATGGTGCAGAAGCTTCACATACATGACACATGACAATTTGAGTATCATGGGTGTGAGGGACAGAGGTGAAGAGGAAAACGTTTTTGGAGTGTATTTTTAACTGTTAACATAATTACATGGATAATAAGTAACAGAGGTAATCTTTGTCAACTTCCCCAAAACACACATACACACACACACACACACGCACACAAAACCGGAGAGAGAAAGGGAAAAGAAATGCGGAGGAGATGCCACAAATAGTGTGATGTTGGATTCAAACTTCAATGTATCAGTAATAAATTAAATTGAATCGAATTAAATTAAACATATTTTAAAAACAAAACTATATTCTTTGCCTTTTGTTATTGTTTTTGGCTTGAAATCTATTTTTTCTGATATGAGTACCCTCACTTTCCTTTTGTTTCCACTTGCATGAAATATCCTTTTCTGTCTCTTCACTTTCAGCCTTTGAGCTGAAATGAGTCTCCTGTAGGCAGCACTTAGTTGGATCTCGGTTTTTTTTCATTCATCCCACTACTCTGTGATTTTTGATTGGTGAATTCAATCCATTTATATTTGGAGTGTTTATGGATATGTAAGGACTGACTCCTGTCATTGTTTGCCTTCTGGTTATTTTGTATCTTCATTCTTTTTCCCTCGTTTCTATCTACCTTTGTAAAGTGGTAGTTTTCCATGGTGATTTGCTCAGTCTCCCCTTTTTTTATGCTTTGGGATTCTACTTTCGGGACTTCTGCTTTGTGATTACCATGTGGCTTACATAAAACATCTCCCAGATAAAACAGTCCTTCTTATGCTGAGAGCTCCTAATCTTCATTTGCCTATAAAGTTTCCACTCTTTTACTCCTTGACTTTTATATTTTTGATGTCACAATTTACCTTTTTTTGTCCTGTGAATCCATTGAGAAATGTTAGTACCTATAGTTCTGTTTAATGCTCTTCTCCTTTAGCCTTTATACTATAAGTGGTTAACAGCCATTCTAATACAGAGTTAGAGTTTTCTAATTCAGACTGTTTTTCACCTTTGCTAGAGTATTGTGTACTTCCGTTTACTTTTATGTCACTAGGTAGCATCTTTTTATTTCAGCACGAAGAACTTTTAGCATTTCTTGCAAGCTGGGTCTAATGGTGGTGAACTCCCTTAGCTTTTGTTTTTCTGGGAAAACCTTTATTTCGCCTTCATATCTAAAGGATAACTGTGGCAGATATATTCTTCGCCGGCGTATTTTATCTTACGACACTTTGACTATGTCACCTCACTCTCTCCTGGCCTGTAGAGTTTCTTCTGAGAAATCCACTAATAACCTAATGGGGGTTCTTTACAGTTACTTTCTTTAAAAAAAAAAAAAAAAAGGTTAATCTTGAACTCTACCTTATATTGTATACAAAATTTGAAACCAAACGAATTGTAAATCAAAATGTAAAAGATGAAAATAAAACTTTTTGGAAATAACATACGATAATGTCAACTTGGGACGGGGAAATGTAAAATTAAGAAGCAAAATCATAAACATTTAGGAATAATAACAGCTAACGAATGTTTGGTATTTACAGTGTCTGGCACTGTCCTCTGAGCTTTGTACGTATTTAACGCTCGCAATAACCCTAATATGGCCATTTTACAGACGGGGAAACTGAAATGCAGAGATATTTAGAAACTCCTTCTAAGGTCCCATAGCAAGTACTTGGAGGAAAAGTAATTAGAAAGCAGACAGTCTAATTTCAGAGCTTACACTCTGCTACAGGTCTGACTGTGTTTATAATTTTGGAATGAAGAGGTCCTTCTAAGACATCAAATAAAAGCCAAGAACCATACGTAAAAATAGTGCTGAACTTCTAACATAAATTTAAGATTTGTTTAGTCCAAAATAGAATTGGAAGAGTATTAAAGAATTAGGAGAGTTCTTTTCGGCCGGAACCGCCATCTTCCAGTAATTCGCCAAAATGACCAACACAAAGGGAAAGAGGAGGGGCACCCGCTACATGTTCTCTAGGCCTTTTAGAAAACATGGAGTTGTTCCTTTGGCCACATACATGCGAATCTACAAGAAAGGTGATATTGTAGATATCAAGGGAATGGGCACTGTTCAAAAAGGAATGCCCCACAAATGTTACCATGGCAAAACTGGGAGAGTCTACAATGTTACCCAGCATGCTGTTGGCATCATTGTAAACAAACAAGTTAAGGGCAAGATTCTTGCCAAGAGAATTAATGTGCGTATCGAGCATATTAAGCACTCTAAGAGCCGGGATAGCTTCCTGAAACGGGTGAAGGAAAATGATCAGAAAAAGAAGGAAGCCAAAGAGAAAGGTACTTGGGTTCAACTGAAGCGCCAGCCTGCTCCACCCAGAGAAGCACACTTCGTGAGAACCAATGGAAAGGAGCCTGAACTGTTGGAGCCCATTCCCTATGAATTCATGGCATGATGGGTGTAAAGAAAATAAAAGACCTGGACTGTGAAAAAAAAAAAAAAAAAAAGAATTAGGAGAAAAGATTTTGTAGCACACGTAAGAGACAAAGGGCTAATATCATTAAAATCAAAAAGGTTCTGCCAGTCGACTTACGATACCCACTCAAATAGAAATGATGGGAAAACTATACGAACAGGTCATTCTCAAAAGGATAACTAGAAAATGTTACTTATTTATAAGGCTGGGAGTTAGGGTAAAGGGTAGCCTTGTGGGCAGATACATTTCAGAAATACCGGATTAAATAAAATTAAACCACTTTCTCACTGTGAGATTTCTCGGAACCTTTAACATGTGGATATCCACCGTGACTCCAAGGAAAAGTACTGAAAGGAGCATTTCCAAATTCTGTCTAATCTTAGAGCTTTTTTGCTATGCAGTTTCTAACAGAACGTGCTTTGGAAACTGCTGTGTTAACTCGTTTGCTCCCCACAATAGCCCTTTAAACTTTTCCCAGTTTATGAGATTACATAATCTAATAAGGTGCTCTAAATTAATAAGGCCCTTATTCTACCACAACTCTGCTGCTTCTCGCAGAGTACTGAGCCCAGAAAGATCCTTAATGTGTTTACAAGGAGGGCAGTGGAGACTGGAGAAGCAAAAGCACTTGCTAATTGTTGCTCCAGGTCCCCTGTTCTTGCAGAACTCTGGGTCCAGACACTGGGGGATCATTTTAACTGGCATGTTCACTGAGCCCAATACATCTTCTTCGATTAATCAACTGTACTCTCCTCATTTCCTGAGCCACTTGCTCTGACTTAGCACCCCCTTGGGCCTCTAAATCAACTCTATAGGAGCCAGGTAAGAGGTTGCAGGCTTCTCCCCATCCTCCACTCTGGCTTAGACTGGCACAGACCTGGAGCTTCCGGGGCACGTCCCCTGAGTGCCGTGAGCAGTGGAATTAGAAGCTGCAGCATTTTCTTTTCATTCC
Source organism: Tursiops truncatus (assembly GCF_011762595.2). Taxonomy (NCBI): domain Eukaryota; kingdom Metazoa; phylum Chordata; class Mammalia; order Artiodactyla; family Delphinidae; genus Tursiops; species Tursiops truncatus. The sequence continues at coordinate 9,281,908 of NC_047039.1, read as the reverse complement.
AGTCCAGAATTTCCCAGCCTGGGCCTCTGGCCAAAGCTGACAAAATGCCAGCTGCAGCTGCTTCCGTGGGGGCATCACAGATGCATGGCAGAGCTGGTCCTGGGTGATAGCACAGTAAGCCCCGGGTTAGAGAGGAAGCAGGGGACACAGGGCAGCCTGGCTCAGCGGCGTCCGCACAGCCCAATCCTCCCGTCTGCATTGTCTCTGCAGCGGAGACTAAAGGGACACCATATCAGGCACCCTTGTCTGTACCCGCCCCTCCCAGCATAACTCTGAACCTCTTGGAGAGCCATGTGTTCTAGTGCCTGCTTGGGCGTTAAAGAGCTTTGGGTCCTTTGGTGAGTTTTCCTATTCTCTGGAACCAGATCTCAAAGCCTGCGATGACTTGTTAGGTCAACCTCCAGCCCCTCTCTCCTCCCCCAGACGTCAGGGGGTGGGGCTGAAAGTTCCAACCCTCTCGAGAATCACGGGTTGGTTCCCCTGGCAACCAGCCCCCATCCTTGGGGCTTTTCAAAAGTCACCTCCTTAACACAAACCCAGGTGGGGTCGAAAGGGGGCTTGTTATGAACAACAAAAGACACGCCTTTCACCTTTATCACTTCCGTGGTGAGCGCTGGGCGGCGGGGGATGCGCGGGCACGCCGTTGTACCAGGCGTCTGCCTCCCTGAGTGACTTGCCCTGGTTTGTAAAATAGAGTCAGATTTCCACGGTCGCTGTTCCGCAAACGGCTGTAAATGGAGAAACGATGAAGTTCCGGGTGGGCCGTGAAGGCAACTAGCTTCCGTCTTGCCTCACTCTGGCTTTTAAACTCCCCTGAGTGGTGATGATTTGTCCTGCCCAGATGGAAAAGCCCCAGGGACACCCTCGGATTATCCTTAGATAATAGACCTACAGTCACTTGAGTCCCAAACCAGGTTTCAATTTAGGAATTAGAACATCCAAGCCCTCATCACCCTCCAGGGGGCGCGGAGTCTGACTCTAAATCAAACCTCCTCCAGGCCTGGGTCGGGTTAGGGCCTGGGTCTTCTCTCACCTCTGGCTCTGCTCACCCTCCCCCTGCTCAAGCTGCTCTTTTGATCCTGCCAGGGTTCAAAGTCAGGGGAAGGTGTGTAACAGGGAAGAGCGAAATCGGACTACATGTTTCTTTTACTTTAACCTTTGCTTTCCACAGCTTTTGTTCACTAAAAGGATACTGTCTATACATGATGGCCAGCCTCAGGGAACCCTGCCCCTCTGCCTGAACGTTTAACCAAGGTGCCTCTGTTCAGGGAAACACCCGGACCCTGTCCACCTGTGGATGGCTGCAAGAAAGAAGAAATTAACACATCCCCAGGCTTCCCTGGTGGCGCAGTGGTTAAGAATCTGCTTGCCAGCAAAGGAAACCATAAACAAGATGAAAAGACAACCCTCAGAATGGGAGAAAATATTTTCAAATGAAGCGACTGACAAAGGATTAATCTCCAGAATTTACAAGCCGCTCATGCAGCTCAATATCAAAAAAACAAACAATCCAATCCAAAAATGGGCGGAAGACCTAAATAGACATTTCTCCAAAGAAGATATACAGATGGCCAAGAAGCACATGGAAGAATGCTCAACATCAGTAATCATTAGAGAAATGCAGATCAAAACTACAATGAGATATCACCTCATACCAGTCAGAATGGCCATCATCAAAAAATCTACAAATAATAAATGCTGGAGAGGGTGTGGAGAAAAGGGAACCCTCTTGCACTGTTGGTGGGAATGTAAACTGATACAGCCACTATGGAGAACAGTATGGAGGTTCCTTAAAAAACTAAAACTAGAACTACCATACGACCCAGCAATCCCACTACTGGGCGTATACCCTGAGAAAACCATAATTCAAAAAGAGTCATGTACCACAATGTTCATTGCAGCTCTGTTTACAATAGCCAGGACATGGAAGCAACCTAAGTGTCCATCGACAGATGAATGTAAAGAAGATGTGGCACATATATACAATGGAATATTACTCAGCCATAAAAAGAAAGGAAATTGAATTATTTGTAGTGAGGTGGGTGGCCTAGAGTCTGTCCTACAGAGTGAAGTAAGTCAGAAAGAGAAAAACAAATACCCTATGCTAACACATATATATGGAATCTTAAAAAAATGGTTATGAAGAACCTGGGGGCAGGGCAGGAATAAATACGCAGATGTAGAGAATGGACTTGAGGACGCAGGGAGGGGGAAGCATAAGCCGGGACGAAGTGAGAGAGTGTCATGGACATATATACACTACCAAACGTAAAATAGATAGCTAGTGGGAAGCAGCCGCATAGCACAGGGAGATCAGCTAGGTGGTTTGTGACCACCTAGAGTGGTGGGATAGGGAGGGTGGGAGGGAGACGCAAGAGGGAGGGGATATGGGGATATATGTATATGTATAGCTGATTCACTTTGTTATAAAGCAGAAACTAACACACGATTGTAAAGCAATTATACTCCAATAAAGATGTTTTAAAAAAAAAAAAAAAGAATCCGCCTGCCAATGCAGGGGACACGGGTTCGAGCCCTGGTCCGGGAAGATCCCACATGCCGCGGAGCAACTAAGCCCGTGCACCACAACTACTGAACCTGCGCTCTAGAGCCCACGAGAGCCACAGCTGCTGAAGCCCGTGCACCTAGAGCTCGTGCTCCACAACAAGAGAAGCCACGGCAATGAGAAGCCCACGCACCGCAACGAAGAGTAGCGCCCACTCGCCATCACTAGAGAACGCCGTGCACAGCCAAAGAATAAAATAAACAAATAAATACTTTTTAATTTAAAAATTAAAAAAATTAACACATCCCCTCCCCGAGGCTGGCCATTCCAGGGGATATTTGCAAAACGTATGGCCTTTTTACCTTACTTCCTCATCTCCTTCCCGTCTCTGTGCTGTTAAAGAATTGGTATCCAAACCCCGATAAGACGGTTTTTCGGACACTAGTCTGTCATCTTCTCGGTCCGCCGCCTTTCGGAATAAAGTTGTCTTCCTTGCCTCGACACCTCGTCTCCGATTTATTGGCCATTCGTGCAGTGAGTAGAGCGAGCTTGGACTCAGTAACAGGTGCAGGGAAAGGGGAGCTAGCCCAGACATCAGCTTTCTGTCCTCGGGGCCTGGGAGGCATTTCCAGCGGACTCTTTGCACGGTGTTTTCAGGGGCTCTGCCTGCTGGCCCCTGTCTTCTGCACTCCCCAGGCCTTTCGGCACACATCCCTAGCCTCTTTCTTCCGAGGTCTCTCTGCCCCCTGCAGGACGCCCAATGGCAGGGCTCCTCAGGACCCCCCGCAGCACTCTGTCCCCTGTGCAGCCCAAATGCACAAACTCTGGGGGTTCAGGGCAGCCTCTCCACAGCAGCACCCTTCCCAGAACCTAAGCAGATGGCCGGCCATTCTCTTGCCTCCAGATTTCCTAGGTTGAGTCAGACTCCAGTCCCCAGCTTGCCAGGGGTCCCAGGAAGCCCTCTACCTTTGGCCTGAGTGACATTTCTCCAGGTGCTCCAGAAGGATCTGTCCTGGTATAATCTGGAAGCAGCTGTTAAAGTGCTGAGACCTGGCTCCCTGCCTTCCCCCATCCACTGGATCAGAGTCTGAAGGGTGAAGTCTGGAAATCAACACTGGGGTCGCCAGCTAAAATACAGGATGCCAGGTACACTTGAATTTCAGGTAAACAATGAATTTTGTTTTAGTATAAGAATGTCTCAAACATTGCGTGGGGTACATGTGTACTAAAAATATTTGTTCTTTATCTGAAATTCAAAATCAGTTGGGCAACCTGTATTTTTTTAACTCTTGTTTTAAAAATATTTATTACTTATTTGGTTGCGCTGGGTCTTAGTTGCAGCAGGCGGACTCCTTATTTGTGGCACACGGGCTCCTTAGCTGCGGCATGCATGTAGGATCGAGTTCCCTGACCAGGGATCGAACCCGGGCTCCTGGCATTGGGAGCTCAGAGTCTTAACCACTGCACCACCAGGGAGGTCCCAGGCAGCCTGTATTTTTATTTGCTAAATCTGGCAACCCGAATCTGTACCAAAGAAGCTTCCTGGGCTGCACACCAAAGTTAGAGCTCTGCTGGCCAGGACTGTGGAAAATAAGGTCACCTCGATAAAGCCACCCTGGGAAACTCTGGAGCGTCAGGCAGGCAGTGTCCCTGTGCAACCTTTGCCACCATGTACCTGCTTTCCTCTTTGGATTGCTATAGACTTCTTACATTCCTAAAGTTTCTCTCCATACTCGGGCCATGTTTGCCCAATTCTAGGGGGAGCCATTCCCATTGGAGTCTACAGGAATGGCGGCCTCTGGGGCTGTGCACGGTGGCTCTGGCCCCGCTGGTCGGTCCTTCCACCAGCTCAGACATGGTGTGATCCACTGTTATCGTGAAGAAGCTTGGCCAAAAAATGTGGGGCAGCGAATGAGTGCTTTGCAATAGACAGGGCTCACGTCATGTCAATAGGAAGGACACAGACCCAGAAGGAACGCATCTTCCTAGAGATGAGCTGTGATTCTGTCCAGATACTTTCATAGAAAATGGGCAGCAGTTTAGGGTGGATGTGCCCGTCAGTCATCCTCTATTCTCCCAATCAAACATGGGGCCCAGGCTTCCCCTCCCCTCCACACCCCACCCCCAGAAGCCGAGCAAAGAAAGCCGCCAGTGGGGCTTCCCTGGTGGCGCAATGGTTGAGAGTCCGCCTGCCGATGCAGGGGACTTTCCATCTTTAGAAAGGGACAGGGGCCTATCTGGAGATTTGGGGGCCACGTGGAATAAACCCAGAAAGGGTGGGAGCAGGGATTGTTGCCTTCTGGGCTGAGTATCAGGGGAGGCCAGCGCCTCTGAACCCAGCCTTCGGGTCCGCGCCTGTGACCCAGATCAGAGGCCTGAGCAGAGAACCTGGCACCTGGCCCGACGGCCGTTCAGGCTGCGCAGGCCTCCGGGCCTCCTGGACCACCTCCCCGTTCGCAAGGATCCCAGCCGGCAGCCCCTCGCGCAGGCCTTCTGCGCACATTCACGGGGAACCCCTGACGGAACAGGCCCTGTGGAAGAGGAGGCATCTGAGCCTTAAGAGGCACGGGCTGTGAGGGGCCCACAGCAAGTTGCCCACTGAGGACTCGTGAAGGGCAGGCCGTGCCCAGGTCAGGAAGGGAAACTCAGCCCAGGAGGCGTCCAGGATGAGGCCCATCTCAGGAACAGAGCGGCCAGAAGAGAAGCCTGCCTGACAGTCTGCGTTCTCAGACCCGCAGCCCATTGTGACATCAGCGGCAGGGCTGGCTGTAAGGGGGAGGCCCCGTCAGAGTCATTCCCCTCCACCCCGGCTTCCGTCACCTCCCAGGCCAGCAGTCATGCCCAGGGCCATGCTCCTGTGGTCCCTTTTGCTGCACATACCCCAGGCCAGGGACGCACATCTGGGTAAGCGAACGCCTGCCCGGGCCCGAGCGGCTCTCCAGGTGGGGCTGGATGAGACCCTGGCCCTGCTCTCTCCCTTCCATCCCGCCAGGGCTAAGCCTGAGGGGCCGAGGGACAGAGGCCTGGACGATCCCACAAATCAGCTAATGGGCCACTAAGAGGCCGGTTCACGGGAGCAGTGGCTTCCTGTTCCCCCTACACCCCTACTGGAAACCACTTCCCTTGCCCCTTCTCCTGCCCCAGCCGCAAGTTCAACCTGTCTGACCTTAAGTTTTGGGTTTGAAACCCGAGACTTTATCCTTGAATGAATAGTGGGGCACTGAGAAGCACGGGCCCAGAATGAGCTGAGCATCGGCCCTGGAACTCAGATGCTGAGCAGATGCCCAGGTCACCCACGTGCATGAGAGGTGGGGTGGAGGTGGGCCAGGGGTGCCTGCTGTGCTCCACGGGCAGCTCCTCGCAGCTCCTGATAGGTTGTTTCTCTCTCTGGGGGGGCGGGGGGGGGCAGGTGGCTGAAGTGGAAAGGAAGCTGTTATGGTCAGGTACTTTCCCCCATTAGATGCCCACACTACCCCAGTGGGCTCTCCACTCTTAGCCCCACATGTGGGTAAGGAGCTCCGAGCCTCAGGGAGGTTTAGGATTGGTCCAGAGCCTCGCAGCAGGGAAATGGGAGAGCCGGGAGTGGCCCCAGTGTGACTCCAGGGCCCGCATTTCCCTCCCTGCCCTCGGCCTCACGGAAAGAACACAGCCCATGTCCCCGGCTTCCCTCATTCCGGCCCGGGCTTGGCTGCACGGAGTGAATGGGGGCTGGTGCGTGGTGTGGGCAGAGAATCGGCAAAGCTGGCCTCTCTGCAAGCAGGTCCAAGTGCCCCCGATGGCTCGCATCTCTGCTTACCGTTTTGGCACTGCCTCCGTCACTGCTTAGGGCTTTGTGTTCCAGCGTTAGGCTATATGTCTGCACGGTTCCACGCTGGTAGTGTAGGTTGTTCTCAAGACCAAGGAAAGGGGGCCCTTGGTACAAGGTGACATGAGAAATTCTGACAGCTAACGTGGCTTGAGGGTTTACTCTGTGTTGGGCACTTCAACACCCGTTATCTGTTCTGTACGTCTGTGCATCTGTTCTGTAGTGTAAGTATTATCTTCTGCCTATTTGGGGAATAAAGAAAGGGATGATAAACAAGAATAAGTCGTTTACCCTAAATCATTCATCAGGTAAGCAACAGAGCCAGGATTCAGACGCAGGCTTTGGGACTCCAGAGCATATAATGGTGCCCAGACACATGGTAAGACTATATGTGTTTGGTAAATAAAGGAGGAAGTGCAGACCCAAAAGTCCTGGAAAGAGCCTCTATATGTTACTGACAGCTGAAAGCTATTGACACATATTGATACATTTTCACTCCTTTTTTTTTTAACTAAAAATAACCACCACTGGGTTCCTCCAACACATACTACAAAGTCCTCAAAACCTCTGTTGAATGGGTATTTGGAAAAGTAGCCTCTAGAAAGAGAGCGGAGGGGGTCTTGGGCTCTGTAGAATCAAGCTCATTCTTTGTTCCAGAACAAGACCACATTCACGTCAGAAAATACTAACAGTGTCTCCTCCTCCTCCTCCGGGTGAGGGGTTGGATCTGGACTCGCTCCAGAAGGCAGGTTTCTCTTCCAAACAGGCAGCTGCAGCCTTTGTTCTCAGCCTTCCAGGAAACAGAGCTGCTCTGCCTGGAACAGAATGTTCTAACGTAGAATAGCTTGGGGCTTCCTGTAGGTTCAGGCCCTCTCTAGGTCACCCTTCTGGTTTCCTGTATGTATTAGTTTCCTCTTGCTGCTGTAACAAACTACCACAAACTTAGTGGCTTAAACAACACAAACTTCTTATCTTACAGTTCTGTAGGACAGAACTCCCACATGGGTCTCCCTGGGCTAAGATCAGGGTGTCAGCAGGACTGCGTTCCTATTGGAAGCTCTAGGGAAGAGTCTGTTAACTTGCCTTTTCCAGCTTCTAGAGATCATCCATATACCTTGGCTTGTGGCCCCTTCCTCCATCTTCAAAGCGAGCAATATTGCATCTCTCAGTGCCTTTCTTCTGCAGTCACATCTCTCTTCTTCTGCTTCCCTCTACCACTTTTAAGGACCCATGTGATTACATTGGGTCCATTCAGATTATCCAAGACAATCTCCCCATTTTAAGGTCAGCTGATTAGCAACCTTAATTCCATCTGCAATGTCCCCTTTGCCTTATAAGGTAACATATTCACGAATTCCAGGGCTTGGTCCATTAGGACGTGGACATTTTTTGGCAACAGAGGCATTATTCTGCCAGTCACTCCAGGTTGGCCCTGGCCAAGTATTTTCCTCTGATTTTTCTCAGATGAGGGCAGAAACAAGCTGGGCAAAGTGACTTGCCTGTCTGGAAAGGAGACAGAGCCAACGCTTCCAAACACGTTCCAACAGATGTGAAGCATCTGTTGGCTTACTCGTGTTTCTAAGGGTGCTTTACTGCGCCAGCCTCAGTTTCCCCATCTCTAGAATGGGTACAATGATAGCTACTTATGGGTCTTCTATGGATACTGACTAAGTGTTGCATCGTTTCCCTTCCTTTCTCTTCCATTCTACCAGAATGCGGTGAAAGACCCGTTTTTGAGAGAGGAGCTCAGTATTCCAGAATCATAGGAGGTATGGAGGCTGAGGTGGGTGAGTTTCCATGGCAGGTGAGTATTCAAGCAAGAAATGAACACTTCTGTGGTGGCGCCATCATCAGCGAGTGGTGGATTGTCTCGGCGGCTCACTGCTTTCACTCTGAGATCTCGTAAGTACCGAGTCCATCCCCTTGCTTCTGACAATGTGCTCCCCTCCCTGGGGAAGCCCCACACGCCCTAGGGAGGAAGAGGCTGTGAACCCAAGGCCGGATCCACTGTGCCTTCTTTGTTGTCACCCAGAACCAGTAACTGCGGCTTCCCTGAGGTCACAAACTGTCCTCTCCAGGGACATCTGTCTTGGTGGAGCCGAAGGGCTTGGTCTGTCTCCCTCTGCCAGGACATTCAAGTCCTTCTAGGAGGAAATCCTCCTAACTCTGGAGGTCTGGGTTCCTGGGCCATCCGACAACCTACTTCCCTCCTCCTTATAGAGTTTTCTCTGCACTCCAGGAGACTGGTGGAAAACAGAGCATTTACTGATTCCTCATCACGTGCCGGTGACCTGCTAAGAAACTACGTGCATTAACTTGTTTAATCATACGAACAACCCTGAGGCGGGTAGAATGAATAATCCCCTTTTAACTCATTCCAACTTACAGAAACCCTGAGGCAGGTAAAATGAACATCCTGATTTTATAGAGAAGGAAACTGAGGTCCAATAAGGTTAGCTGACTCACCCAAGGTACACACCTAGTAGACAGAAACAGGATTTAAATCCGGTTCCAGCACTTGTGCTTTTCCGCTCCACCACCTCGAGAAAGTTTGAAGATACACAGAAAGAAGAACTTTAAAGGGTTCATCAAAAACCTGGGGAAAGTTTCACCCTGGGGTAACCAAGGAAACTTGTTGCATCTACTCCCATGGGATACTTAAGGACTGGCTGTTGGAAAGTTCCTGGCCATTCTGCCTGGAGGGAAATTCCTAAATCATTACTGAAGATTCTTTCTGCTTCATCAATGGCAGGTCTGGATTAAATTCTGTTCCTGATTCTTGCATAGGTCTTCAGGTGCATATGTGCAAGAGTTTATTCCTAGGAGAGAAGATATAGAATCGTAGGTCTTGTGCATCTCCAAGTTTATTAGAAAATCCAAATGATTCTCCAAAGTGGTTGCACGCATTTAAATTTCCGCCAGCGGTGTGTAAGTGTTAAAATCATCACCGATACTTGCTACTTTTTCAGAATTTTTAATTTCTGCTTTTCTGGTGAAAAGCATGAAATACTATTATAATTGTAGTCTTAATTTGCATTTTTCTTACTACTGCTAAGTTGATATTTGCAAGTTTATTGGTATATTTTCTCTTTTGTAAAGTCTGTTTGAGCTTTGACAATTTTTTTTTAATTTGTAGACTCTCTTTATACGTTCCGAATGTTAAACTTCAGTCAGTTGTGTATGTTGCAAACAAAAAAATTCTGTTCCTCAGTCTCTAAATTGCTGGTGGACAAATTGCTGTGATAATCCCTTCCTATCTGAGGGCTAGTTTGATCTGTGCCAAGTGGTCTTTCATGGGCTCTTTGGGGGCCCAAAGCTAAGTCCTTTCTTTGCCCCGTGAGGCAGGAGTATCTCATTCACATCTCTGGGATGATTCTGGAGCAGCCATGGAGCTGTGGTCGGCCACAGTGGCTGTTTCACCCTCCTTCTCTACCTTTTTCAAATGCTCACATCTTCTGAGCAACAGCCCCGGTAGGACAAATGCAAAAGGCCCCTACAGCTGTGTGGGATTTAGGGTTTTCAGGCACAGCAGATTCTGTGCACCTTGTGACTTTCCTTCCCCTCCTATTTCTCCGTCTCTGCTTCTCCGCCACCAGGCCAACAGAACTGAGAGTCGTGCTGGGAACGAACAGCTTAAGCAGCCCATCCCTGGAAATAAAGGGGGTCACAAGCATAATTCTGCACAAGGACTTTCAAAAACTCAACATGGACAATGATATCTCCCTGCTGCTGTTGGACACGCCCATCACATTCAGCGAACTGAAAGAACCCATCTGCATGCCCACAGAGCCCGGCCTCTCCAGGTGGCACAAATGCTGGGTGGCAGGATGGGGGCAGACCCAAACTGGTAAGTAACGGCTCAGCATCTCTTGGGAGCACCTGGGGGAAGAGCCACATCACGGGCGTCTGAGGATGGGCCAGTAAACCTAAAGGAGGGGGGAGAGGGTGAAAGGGGAGAGGGCTGAGGAAGGAGGGAGGAGAGAGGGGCTTGCATTGGAGCAAATCCCTGAGCACCAGGAACGCACAGAGGCCTGATCTCAGCCTCTTCCAAGTGCGAAGGAAACATCCCCCAAGGCCCCGAGCTGAGATGCCAGGTGTGGGCCATCCCTGGGTGTGGTCCTGTCCCGCCATCACATGGCGGTCTCGTTTGTTTCATTGAATATAAACCCTCCAGTTGGCCAGGGGCTCTCTGCTCTGCTCTCTCACATCTCCCTGATTCATGCATTGATGTTTCCCACCTGGCTCCTACAGGCATTCAAGATGCCTGCCCTGGCCTAGACTTTACATGGTCCTGGAGTGTTGCCCAGCCATTCTTAGAAATGAATCTGTTGTTGTTACTTGTTGTTACTTGGCCAAAATAAGAGGAACCTGACCAGGGTAATAAAGGGATTATGAAAGCCCTGCTGGACTGTTCCCAAAGAAAACTCAACAAAATTGGTAGGGGAGGGACGGGAATAGCACAGCGCTAGCTCAGGCCTGAACAAGACTCCAGGTCCTTAGGGATGCTTTGCAATGACCTGGGGTCTAAGAGATGGTAGGTATTTCAGGAGTTTGGTAACTAGAGGGCAACTGGTGTAACACTGATTCAGGGCTCTGGGCACGACTCAGAATTTAGAAGTGAGGAGAGGCAGATGGGTGCCTGCACGATTAAGAACACTCAGTGTGGAGAAGTCTTTTGAAATCTCCATGTGGTAGGAGTTAATGAGATGGAGAGAAGTCCAAACAAATTCCCGGAAGCTGGCAGTCCAGGAAGGGCCTTGACAAACCCCCTGTAAAAACTCTCAACCAACCTAGCTTTGTCTGGGGGACCTGAAAGCTTTTTTCACTGGGAGTGCAAACCCAGTTTCAGCGGCCCTGTGTCAGAGGTGTCACACTCACATAACAGAAAGTAACGAGAGGCAAATATGCTGAAGAGGCAGGGTTATGCTGAGAACCGATCGAAAGCCAGTTCTAAGAAGTCAAGTCTGTAGCGCTGTTGGAGCCAAGATGGAAGTCTTCTTGGAGGCAGGAATATGATTTTGAATGGGAGGGATAATACAAGTAGGTGGGGACTTGTTTGGAAGAGCCTGGGGTGGTGGAGTGAGTAAATTGCAAGGGATTACTGGAAAGACGTGGAGAGGGAGGGTCTGTGAAAATGTGAAAAAAAAGGCGGATGTGTGGCTGGCGGGACACTGGGCAGGTTGGTCTAGGGCACGTCAGCTGCCTTATCGGCACTGGGGCTCCTGTCCAGTGACCTTTCTAAAGGGCCTTCTCTATGGGTCAGGTCTCAAACAGCCTATGGAAACAGAGCTGCTGAAAGTGCCCATGACCATCGTGGATTGGGAGAAGTGTTCAAAGGAATTTCCAAGACTTACCAAAAATATGCTGTGTGCTGGATTCGAGAATGAGACCTACGATGCTTGCCAGGTAACTTGGCTGCATCCCCTCCATCCCCTCGGGCTGCCAGGGTAAAGGCATCCTCTCTCCATGGGGAACAGACAGTAAGAGTTCGGAAAATGTGTGGAAATCGGGCTTAGATACGGGAATGGGGACATGGATTCAGGAATACTTACTGTCAGGTCCTTGGAATATCAGTGCTTGCCTGGAAGTCAGTATGCAGCAACCCTGCATAAATATTTCTGGTCTTCTCCAGGTAGGCCCCCAAGACTTTTTCCATTTCTGAGACTTCTTTAAGAAACAAAAAGCCAAGGAAGATTTGAGATCCATACAAGGAATTACTTTACTTTATTAATTTTAGCTACCTTTGTTGAGTGCACTAAACCCTGGGATTCAACAACTGATGAGACATGGTTTCTTGCCTAAAGGAGCCCACAGTCTCCTGGGCAGGCAGTTGGGTAAACAATCATAGTGTATTGGATCATGCCTGTGAGTTTCGCTGAAGAAAAGTCTGGTAGCTTAGCTTCTCTTTACTAAAATTAACACAAACATTTAAAAAGAAAAGCACTTTTTGATTGATAGTAGAAGAAACAGGGGAAAACCCCTCATAAATGAGCTTCCTCTGGCTCTGAGGATGGGAAGGATCATGCGGGGGAGCCCACTTAGTCCTACTCACTGGCTGGGCAGTGGGTCTGGTCACTGGTATAAAACTCTAAGTGCAGATGTTAAATGTTCTGCAGAGCGATGAAAAGGCTGTCTCACAGAAGGGCTGTGAGGTATATCACGAGGACCACAGAGGGAGACAGAATCAATGTCACACGAGCCCTGTGTTTTCCCCACATTCTGGATAGTTTAAAACATTACAAAACAAAACAGACGATTGGGACTTCTGGTTCTGGACAAGATGGAGTAGACACATTTCTGTTGCTCCCTTCCACTAAATACAGCTAAAAGCACTGGACATTATATTGTGAAACAAAAATAAAGGCTCCAAAATGTGAAGAGAAGATGAAATTGGAAACAAATATCCTAATACTTAAGGAATGACACAGCAGTGAATTCCTTGGGTTTACTTTTTGCCTCTTATATCCCAGCCTGGATGGTAGTACATAACAGCTCAGCATCTCCTGGGAGCAGCTGGGGGAAAAAACGCCGTGGGCACAGACAAACTAACAAAACAAAACAAAACAAGATAGCCTTCCTCTCTTTGGACCAGGAAAAGGGCAACTTAACAAGGTGGAAACTTTTAAACAATAATCATTCTATTCCAGCAAAACACCAGGAAAAGCCCCACAGTGCTCCTACCCCAGCAACCAAGGTCGAGTGGACAATCTCACCTTCCCCCCCTCCCCCTGCCCACTATGGTGGTGTCAGAGGAGGCTGAGTGGAAAGCCAGGACTTTAAGTACAATCTAGTCATAATGATCCATCCCCTGTCCCTCTCAATGTCAGTGGAGGCCACCTGAAGAGCTTGGGCTCCCACCCAGTGGTAGCGGCACCCTGCTCCTCCCCTTGGTGTCATAGCTGGCCTGAGTGGTGGGTCAAGACTTCCACCCCAATTCAATGGAAAGGAGTTGGCATCCCCCTTCCCTGACTCCAGTTTCATAAGAGGCCTGTTAAACAGAAGATTCATATGAGAACCCAAGTCTCATAACCTATTACTCAAGACAGGATCTGCAATAGAGTAGAGGGTTTCACTAATATACATGGATTCCATGTATTAATACACATAGGATAAGGAAAAATAAAGCTAAAAATCTGAGGAAAGAATCTTTTTTAAAAAATTGAGAACCATTAATTCCTAGAATAAATTCAATTAAAACAAAATGGATCATGCACTTAAATGTAAAACTACAAAATTTTTTTAGAAAAAGAAAATAGAAAGTCTTTGGGACATAGAGTAACACCAAAAACACAACTCATATAAGGAAAAATTGATCAAATGGACCTCATCAAAATTAAAAACTTTTCCTTCATGAGAGACCATATTAAGAGGATGAAAAGACAAGCTACTGACTGGGAGATAATATCCAACAAAGAAACTGTACCTAGACTCTATAAAGAACTCTTGCAGTCAACTGTAGAGAAACGTACTATCCAATTCAAAAATGGGCAAAAGACAAGAACAGACATTTGGCTGAAGAGGATATACAGATGGCAAATAAGAAAATGAAAGGACGTTCAACATCATTAGCCACTCAAGCAAATGCAAATTAAAACCACAACCAGGTATCACTGCACACCTCAGAATGGCTAAAATTAAAAAATAAAAAATAGTAACAACACCAAATGCTGATAAGAATGTAGAGAAACTGGATCCCTCGTATATTGCTTGGGGGAGTTTAAAATAGTCTAATCACTCTGGAAAACAATTTTATAGTTTCCTTAAAAACTGAACGTGCTCTTGCCATATAACCCAGCAAACGCCATTCTTGGGCATTTATTCCAGAGAAACGAAGGCTTGTGTTCACACAGAAACCTGTGCAGGAGTGTTTATAGCAGAGTTACTCATAATAGACCAAAATTGGAAACAAGTGTCCTGGAAGACGTGGATAATTAAATACACTGATAATTAAATACACTGCATCTATTCCATGCAATACCACTCAGCTGTTACAAGAAGCAAACTATTGGTACATGCAACCACGTGAATGTGTCCAGAGACTCATGCTATGTGCAACAAGCTGACCCCCAAAGGTCCCACACTGTGTGATTCCATTTACATAACATTCTTTATTAGAAAATTTTTATTGGAGTATAGTTGATTTATAATGTTGTTAGTTTCTGCTGTACAGCAAAGTGAATCAGTTTTATATCTATATCTATATCTATATCTATATCTATATCTATATCTATATCTCCACTCTTTTTTAGATTCTTTTCCCATGTAGGTCATTACAGAGTATTGAGTAGAGTTCCCTGTGCTCTACAGTAGGTCCTTATTAGCTATCTGTTTTATATGCAGCAATGTGTATGTGTCGATCCCAATCTCCCAATGTATCCCTCCCTACCGCCCCGCTTCCCCCCAGGTAACCATAAGTTTGTTTTCTACATCTGTGACTCTATTTCTGTTTTGTACCATTTGTACCAGTTTTTTAGATTCCACATATAATCAACACATGATATTTGTCTTTCTCTGTCTGACTTACTTCACTCAGTATGACAATCTCTAGGTCCATCCATGTTGCTGCAAATGGCATTATTTTTGTTATTTTTTATGGCTGAGTAATATTCCATTGTATATATATACCACATCTTTATCCACTCCTCTGTCAATGGACATTTGCATAACATCCTTGAAATGACAAAATTATAGAAAGGGAGAACAGCTTAGTGGTTGCCAGGGCTTAAGGAGGGTTTAGGGGTAGAAGGAAGTGGATATAGCATTAAAAGGGCAACATAAGGGATCCTTGTGACGAAGGACATGTTCTGTGTATTGACTGCATCAATGTTAATACCCCAATTGTGCTATTGTACTGTATGTAGTTCTACAAGATGGTATCATCGGGGGAAACATGTAAAGGGTACATGGGATCTCTCTGTATTATTTCTTTCAACTGCACGTGAATCTACAGTTATATCAAACTTAAAAAAACAAAGAGAAGACAAAGCTTCCCAATAGCAATGGTTAAACGAAGATCTCAGATCCTAGCCATGCCACAGACTTAGGGAGTAGCCAATTCATACTGGAGCAGGAGACAAAGGGCTCCAATGTCAATTGAAAAGGGGAGGGCTTCCCTGGTGGCGCAGTGGTTGAGAGTCCGCCTGCAGATGCAGGGGACACGGGTTCGCGCCCCGGTCCGGGAAGATCCCACATGCTGCGGAGCGGCTGGGCCCGTGAGCCATGGCCGCTGAGCCTGCGCGTCCGGAGCCTGTACTCTGCAATGGGAGAGGCCACAACAGTGAGAGGCCCGCGTATGGCAAAAAAAAGAAAAAAAAAAGAAAAAAGAAAAGGGGAAAACAACATTTAATAGTATGATTGGAAAGGGAGAGCATTCCAGGGAGAATTGGGGGAAAATCACGGAGGCTTGAAAAAGTATCTTGTGTTCAGGGAACTTTCAATATTTCAGAAGCCAGTGATAACAAGGGTTGAGTGTGGAGAGGTGAGCAGAGCAGGTCACTAGGGCAGGGTTGCCACGCGTGGGAGACTAGAGGTTGTCCCAGGCTGCTCACCCTCATCAGTATTCACACCTATCCTTTCAGTCTTTTTCATTCATCACCATCCCATATTCAAATGGCCAAAACCAACTGCAGCAACACTTGAAACAATCAAGTGTCATCTTTGATGACATTTTCTGTCCCCTTTGCTTCAATGGCTGGATCTACCATCTGGAGTCGAGGATTTTTGCTCCAATCCCTCCCCTATCAAAATGTACTTTAATGAAAGCTGCTAAAATTAATCATCTATTACTTGAGTGCTATAAATAAATGTGCTGTTATCGTTTTAAGCCTTTTTTAAGAAAAAAATTGTGAAGTGAAAAGCTTTGCTTTCTGTTTAGAAAGCTTTCTATTGCTGAGAATAAGCTGAGAGTGATCCAGGCAAGGGAAGTTTTCTGAAATTATATAATATTATCATCACTTAAATCCAGGTAAGCCAGGCAGAAAGTCCCCTAGGGTTTAAAAATAATTGCCTTTAAAAATAAAATCACACTTTTAAACTTAGCAAACTTGAATAAAACACATAATCACATAATGAAGGGAAATTATAATTTTATGATGGAAACATTTAAATATGTTCAAAGTAATAGCAATAAGATCATGCTGTACTTAAAATACAAATTAAAATCAAATCAATTGAATTTTGTGGTTTACTTTTTCCAGCGCTTTTCCTGTTTGTAATCCCCTAAGGTTACACTATGAAAAAACAAAGTTCAACTTAAAAAAAATAAGTGACACCGTCCAGCAAACTATAAAATCAAATATGTCCCAAGCTAGCAATGCAATACTTCTTGTGAAGGACCAGCAAGCATCTGAGAAACAGGCATTGCAATGCTGCACAGTTTTCTTATCTTTCTTCTCAACTCCAGCAGAAATTTTGTCTTATTCATGGCTGGATTCCCAGTGCCTAGCACAGTGCTTGGCATGAAGAGCACTCAACAAATGTTTGCCAAAGAGCTGAACCTTCCAAGGAAGCTGGAAACTGCCTGTCAGTTACAGTAGCCCTAGAGGAGGGGACATCCGAGAGAGACCTTGACGGAGGCTGCCTTGGAGGGGGGTTAAGAGCTGGCAGCCAGGGAGTTCCCTGGTGGTCCAGTGGTTAGGACTTCGCCTTCCAGTGCAGTGGGTGTGGGTTCAATCCCTGGTAGGGGAGCTAAGACCCACATGCTTCGTGACCAAAGGACCAAGACATAAAGCAAAAGCAATATTGTAACAAATTCAATAAAGACTTTAAAAATGGTCCACATCAAAAAAAAAATCTTAAAAAAAAAGAAAAGAGAGAGAGCTGGCAGCCAGCTGGGCTGTTGGGCAATTTGGTTATGGGGATGCCAAGCTGACTTGGATAACAACCTGAGCAACTTTCTTTAAAGATCTTATTTTATGGGGGTGGGGAGGCAGCAGTTTTAGGTTCATAGCAAAATTGAGAGGAAGATACAGAGATTTTCCATATACCCCCTGTCCCACACATGCACATCTCCCATACCATCAACGTCCCCATCAGAGCGGTACATGTGTTGTAACTGATGAACCTACATTGACACATCACAATGACCCAAAGTCCATAGTTTATGTTAGCGTTCATTCTTGGTGTCGTCCATTCTATGGTCAAGTGTATAATGATATGCGCCATCACGAATACTATCACACAGAGCGTTTTCACAGTCCTGGGCTACTTTCCAGGGTATTATCTTGAACCCATCTTGACCCATGACACTTGCCTGAAAATCTTATTTCACTCCATAGCATCTTAGACCTCTAGAGCCAGAAAGAAATGTATAAAAATATTTAATTGCAACTGTTTCACAGATGAGAAAACATGGTTATTTTAATCATCGATCATTCTCTTCACTATCTGAATGGATCCGAAGCAGTGTAATAACTTCGTAGCTCTTTCACACATATTCAATCATTTCATTCTCTCCACTATCCTGTAAGATGGGCTGGGCAGGTCTCACTCGCCCCGTTTAACAGATGAGAAAACAGGGATTTCGAATTTAAGTGGTTTGCCTGAGGTCCAGGAGGTAGTGGGGCCAGGCTGGAAGCCAGGTCATCTGCTTCTCACCCAAAATGGACAGAAGTGATCACGCGGTGTGAATAACACAGCAGTGAACTTAGGAGGCTCTGTGGTCAGTATGTGGTCAGTATGTTTCTAACCAGACAAGTCTCTGGCTACCAGCCTTAGTCTTTGGAAGAAAGTTCCCCTTAGGTGGGCTGTCATCAGTCCCAAGTCCTTGCTAGCTGAGGCCAGACCCTCCTTTGAGACATCCTTTCTTTCTTCCCAAAAGGAAGAGAAAAACAATTAAGACTCTGTGTGTGAAAGGACATGAATTTACAGCTGCCCCTCTGGAGTCCCAGCAGTCCGAGAAGGGAATCTCTGTTTCCTGAGTTTACAAATAATGTTTGTAGTACATAAGGCTAAAGTAATAATACTAATACATTTCTGGCACTTACTACATAGCATTTACCCTATGCCAAGTGATGTATAGATTTTAAAAATGTCATTGCCAGTAATCTTGGGAAGTAGCTGGTATTATCTCCATTTTAACGACGCAGAAACTGAGGCTTACAAGTTACTGGTCCAAGCACAGTTCTCTCCCTGTTATGTAAGGAAATGACAATCAACATATTAATAGGCTTTTTATACCATTCATGCCACCGTACGGTGAAGAAAATGATAGAGACAGCACTTACGGAAGGAGCTCTTTGAGTGGCAATCCTACTGATTTGGTTCTTGCCCCGTGACCTTGAAGTAGAACGCGCGCAAAGAAAAGCACACACCCCCAGAAACCAGACAGGCGTTAAGGGCAGTGTTTCGTACTGGAAAGGGTGGTTTGGGTTTTGGCACCACGCTTACTGGGTGTCCTTGAGCTCCAAGCTCTCTGTTAATTCCGCTCCGTATATCCCTCTGCTTGGCGATGTGTCCCACAGTCAACATAAACTCCCCTTGAACATGATTTCATCGTTATCTTCCCCTGCACTTTACCCCATGACCTTGGAACTAGGACTCACCACCCGTGTCCAGGGGCACCAGTCCCCAGATGGTGTCCGTTTCAACGCACCCCCCTGCCTCCTGACCGTCTTGTGCCCTGGTTGAGGTCCTCATCACTCCCATCTCCTCTTAACTAGTCCCCCCACCTCCTGCCTAATTCCTTTCCGATCAGTTCCCCCCACTCACTCTTCCTGTCAAATTCTTATTCATCCTTCAAACAAAATGCAGTTGATCCTGTTTGTTTGCACTGTTGTCTCCCTCCCTAGACCATAAGGTCTTGTATCCCAAGTGCCTAACAGTTAGTTTTTCCTCCTTGAAGATGTGTTCGGTGGAAGTGAGCAGATCTCTTCTGACTTTCCATTTTCTAATTATAAAATGAGAATCAAAATACCTACCTCACAGAAATGTGGGATGAAGGGGTGGATGAGAAAGTAAAGTCAGGGGACCAACGCCGGGCCTCGGACATCATGTCCGGGAAGTGTTGATTCTCCTCCTTCCCATTAGGTCCCATTCCCGGTCCTGTTGATGACCATGGAAAAGGAGGCCATCTCTCCGCTGAGAAGGAAAGATCTCTTGAACAATTATAGCTCCCCAGAGGGAAAGAACATGTGCTTTGGCATCAGGAAGACCTGGTTCCAACTTTGGCCCCAACACCATGTAACCCTGAGTAAGCCCTTCATCCTCCTTAAGCTTCATTTTCCCTGTATTAAAATGGACAAAAGGAAGCCATATATGTGTGAGGGACACGGTGGGGACTTGGTACATACTTTCCATATAAATAGATAATCATCTGGGTCATAGACCCGTGTGATTCCACCCTGGAGGGGTCACATAGTCGGAAAAGCTTAGCTCACTTGCCCCCTGCAAAACACCCACAGCAAAGAATTAAAAAGAGACATCCTTCTCCCTCACGCCTCCAGAAGAACATCAAAGGAGACCCAGTTCAGGGCTTCCCTGGTGGTGCAGTGGTTGAGAGTCCGCCTGCCGATGCAGGGGACACAGGTTCGTGCCCCGGTCCGGGAAAATCCCACATGCCGCGGAGCGGCTGGGCCCGCGAGCCATGGCCGCTGAGCCTGCGCGTCCAGAGCCTGTGCTCCGCAAGGGGAGAGGCCACAACAGTGAGAGGCCTGTGTACCGCAAAAAAAAAAGGAGACCCAGTTCACATCCACAGGCCTAACAGCACTCCTCGCATCCTCTTTTCATTCCTTCCCTTTACAGCTCTGTCCAGAGCCTCTGATTTAAGACCCGCTAATCTGGTCCCCACTCTTCCTCAGCCTGGGTCCTCCGTGTTCCGGCTCCTTCTCTGTGTGCTGTGCATGGAGCGTGTGCATGGCCACGCTCTACATACCACGGTTCCTGGGGCCAGGCTGAGTGCTGCACATGCCCCGCGTGCAGCCACGATAGGGTGGGTGTTGATCTGCGATGATGTGATTCCCCTTGGCGTCCCGGAGTCAGGAGGTCCATGAACCCTCTTCCATGAGCGAGCTGTGCTCTGCCTCACGTGGACAGTTTCAAATGGGACTCGCTGCTGATCTGTGTTCTCTGTCCACAGGGTGACAGCGGGGGTCCTCTCGTCTGTACCACAGAATCTGGCAAGAAGTGGTACCAGGTGGGCATCATCAGCTGGGGAAGGAGTTGTGGACAGAAGAACGTTCCAGGAATATACACCTTGTTAGAAAACTACCACTCCTGGATCAAGAAGGTGACTGAGTTAGAGGGAAGGCCCTTTAGTGCTGAGAAAACGGTAGCCTCTCCCAGACAAAAATCCAAGAGCTCTCAGGCTCCAGAATTCCCGGGGCTCTGGTTGCTGCTCTGCCCTGCATGGTGTTTTAGGCTAGTTTTCTACAAATAATAAAATAGATGCTATTCTTTTTTTTATTTATTTATTTTTATTTTTGGCTGTGTTGGGTCTTCGTTTCTGTGCGGGGGCTTTCTCTAGTTGCCGCGAGCGGGGGCCACTCTTCATCGTGGTGCGCGGGCCTCTCACTGTCGCGGCCTCTCTTGTTGCGGAGCACAGGCTCCGGACGCGCAGGCTCAGCGGCCATGGCTCACGGGCCCAGCCGCTCCGCGGCATGTGGGATCCTCCCGGACCGGTGCGTGAACCCGTGTCCCCCGCATCGGCAGGCGGACTCTCAACCACTGTGCCCCCAGGGAAGCCCTAAATTGGTGAACTTTGAACAAGCAGATTGTCCTCCATAATGTGGGTGGGCCTCATCCAATTAGTTGAAGTCCTGAAAAGAACAAAAAGCCCAGCCTCCTCAAGCAAGAGGGCGTGTCTCCAGCAGACTGCCCGTGGATTTCATCTGCACTTTTGCCTCTCCTGGCTCTCCACCTGCCCCTCAGCTCTCCTGGGCGTTGAGCCTGCCAGCCCACACTGCAGATTTGAACTCCCTAATCACATGATCCAATTCCTCATAACAAATACACCCACCCAGACACACACACACACACACACACACACACCCAGACACACACACACACACACACACACACACACACACACACACACACAGCCTTACACCTTTCTCTGGAGAGCTCTGACTAATACCGATTTTAGGACCGAGAGTGGTTCTCGAGAAACAAAATCTTAAAGATGAATTTTCTGAATTGGTGCTGTGATTTCTAGAATTAGCTCTCTAGTCAGATTAGATTGAAAGACACTAATGACTCTATTTCCGGTAGTAAAAAGAGCACTGGCAGTCCATGGAGTGACGGGGCAAGAGAGACAAGCAAAGTATCACCACTGGAAACTCCTAATCCAACACTCGTAAGAAGCTAGGATCTGGGTGACCATGTGTATGATACTTGCAAACATTTTTTTCAAACTGATGAGTATAATGAGATTGGCGGGTTGCTCGTAATGTTACTGGACAAAGTGGGGAAAGAAAAGTTTGAGCTCGGGGATTCGAATTCCTAGCTCAAGGGCCCGTAAATGACCTGAAAGCTTCTATGTCTGCCCTGAACGAGACCCTTACCCGCTGTAGCCACAGGGCTGAGAGGCTGAAAATCAGACCCGCAGTCTCCCCCTGTGACTGACTGAATTACGATGCGAGTTGAACTCCCAGCCTCCCAGGGTGTCTCCTGCTAAACCCAGGCCACGGGCTGGGAAGGAAGGGGATCCTGCAAGTTGGAATGGGGGTGTGTGGGAAGACCCTGATGGAGCTGGGGAACTTGAACCCTAAATTCTGATGCGTCTCCTCTGCCAGCGGCAGCAGTCTCTCTGTCCCCAGGAGAAGCGGCCTCTCCACCCCCGCCCGTCCCAGGGGGTTAACCCTGCGTTACCTGCGGAAAGGGTAATGACTGCCCCTGAGGCAGCTGACAAGCAAGACATTGCTGGTTCTCCCCAGTGACGACCCCACCACCGCTCTTGGCGTCTAGACCTCTGAGCAGACTCAAGTTCCAGCAGCCCCTAAAGTGAGGTACAAAGCGTGACCCGTGAGGAGGTGCACTACCCTCCGCATTTTCTAACTCCTGCAGATAGACACCCGGGCCACACGTGTGGGGATGGGTATTAAGGCTGTGGGATAAATCGTGGAAGGAACGGAAAGTTGGATCGGGTGGCATTTATTGCCACGGGCTCACTAAGCAGGGATTCTGCATCTAACTTTGCATCTTGGGGAGGAAGGAAGGGCTCTAACAGTTTGCTTCGCTGCTTGACTGAAATATGGCCAAAAGGAGACCCACAGTGAGTGAACTAGAATTGCCAGACCTGCTTTGGTTTAATGTAGAGAAAGGGATTCCATGACTTAGGGGGACGGGAATGTTCGAGTGAGTTTGTCATTTGAAACTCACCCACCCTGGGAAGGACCAGAAGGCATGCCTTTCACCACGACTGTGAGAGATAAACTTGAGAGGGAAGCCCTGGCATCCCTGGCTCTTCTCTGTGGGCCAGACTTCAGAGAGGGAACTGCAGTCACGGAATTGGGACACGTAACCACAATGAGAGTGATTGGGCCCGTGGTGGCAGGGACCAGAGGTGGCACTCAAGCCCCGAAGGCAAGGAGGGAATGGTCCCTGTGACTGACAGCAGGGTCAGTGCCGCAATCAGAATGTCCTGACTCCTGCAGACCATGGCTGGCTAGCTCGTCGTGGGGTTCCTAGAAGTGGAATAGACAGGAAGCCTACTAATTCTTAACGTGTTCTGTGTAAGCAGAAAATAGGTCAAGTGAACAAGAGTCTGACTTGAATGATTAAAACAAGAGTCATGGCTTGTTAATTCTCAGACTGGAGCCACTTTATAGACTCAGAACCCCTTGAATGAAGGACCCTAGTACACTATGGAATATTTATGCTGTTAATCACTCTCCCAGCCTTCCCCAAAAGGACCCACGGGCTTTTGCCAACTGTGCATTGGGGAAGAGGAAATAATCAGACCTTTTAGGGACTACTGGACGCTGACTCTGAACTCACTGGTTCCCTTCTCTGCGGAGTAAGAGATATTATGATGGGAAAGGCCAAGTGGAAGCAACTAGAACTGCCCCTACCTAGGAAAATAGTCAACCACAGAAGCAGCCCTGCATTCCTGGAGGGATTGCAGACATTAGTGCAATCATCAAGTACTTAAAAAACCCAAGGGCGGTGATTCCCACCACATCCCCAATTCAGCTCTCCCATCTGGCCTCGGCCGAAGACAGTCGGGTCTTTGAGAATGACAGAGGATTATTGTAAGCTTGCCAAGGTGGCGACTCCAATTCCAGCTGCTGTATCAGATGTGATTTCATTGCTTGAGTGAAGTGACACATCTCTTCCAGTATCCGCTATGCAGCTCTTGATCTGAAAGAATGCCTGTTTCTGCATTCCTGTCCGTGAGATCCACCAGAAGCAGTTTGTTCTCTGCTGACAAGGCCAGCATTACACCTTTACTGTCCCACCTCAGGTGGATATCAACTCTCCGGGCCTATGTCATAGTTTAGTTCGCAGGGATCTTGATCACAAGACCCCATTCACTTGCACACGATAGCGCACTGGTGCATTACACTTATGACGTAATGCTGACTGGACCTAGTGAGCAAGAAGTAGCACCTGGGCTTCCCTGGTGGCGCAGTGGTTGAGAGTCCGCCTGCCGATGCAGGGGACACGGGTTCGTGCCCCGGTCCGGGAAGATCCCACATGCCGTGGAGCGGCTGGGCCCGTGAGCCGTGGCCGCTGAGCCTGCGCGTCCGGAGCCTGTGCTCCGCAACGGGAGAGGCCACAACAGGGAGAGGCCCGCGTACCGCAAAAAAATAAAAATTAAAAAAAAAAGCCTGGGGGTGGGAAATAAACCCAACAAGATTCAGGGGTCTTCCACCTCGGTGAAATTTCTAGGGGTCCAGCGGGGTGGGGCATGTGGAGTTTTTCCTTCTAACCCTGGAGGCAACTTCATTTTGGCCGCGAGGGAGGAAAGGGAGAGAGTGAGAGCAGATCAGAAGCCAGGGAAGGAGGCGAGGGGCGCGGCAGCCAGGCGGCGGCGGAGATGGAGTCGATGGGGAGGGGTAGGTGAGGAAGTGTCCGTGTTTCCTGCCGTCTCTGCCATCCATCATCCTCTCCCGGAGCGGAAATCAATATTCCTCTCTCTTGTTCTCTCCCCAAATGTTCTGAATTTAGAAAAGAAAGAGCAAACCCTGACAAATGCATATTGTTTTCCAAATATAAACGCCGCACCGCTTCCGCCCCCGCGCAGATGTCACCCCCTCTTCCCGGCTGCCGGGGTGTCGGTGTCGCCGGCCTGGGCGCTCTGCCACGACCGCTGTGGGCGCAGATGGAGCCCATGAAGTGGACTGCTGGCCGCCACTCGAGGTCACCTGGTTTCCTAAGAAGCAGATTCTCGGCAGTTTCTCACAGGAGGAGCATTTGCAACTCACAGCTCTGCTGGCATCCTTTCCCCATCCCTCCCCGCCCGAACACGGCTCGCTCGTTTGCAAAGTAACTGTGAAACCTTTTACCCCTCCTGTTGAAAAGCACCTTCTCACCCATCCCTTTTGCCTGTAGAGGTAGCAGGGCAGAGAGGACCACTCCCACTGCTCAGATGAGGAAGCCGAGGCTCAGAGAAGGGAAGGCGTTCACTCGGACTGAACAGTGCTAAGAATGTGGATGGGGGCAGGGGGGTGATGCCGAAAGCTCAGCTTCTCTGTGCGCCAGTGCTGAATCAGATCTCGGAGACAGAGTTTTGGGTGAAGTAGAAAAGAACAGCTTTATTACTTTGCCAGGCAAAAGGGGACACAGTGGGCTCCTAAATCGAAAAACTATGTGTCCCCACCCAGGAGGATGTGATGAGGAGTTTTATAACAGTACTTCAAGGGCGGGGTTGCTGACAAGATGAGGGTGTGTGCAGGGTCTCAGCTGGTCCGTCTCCTACTCGTGATGGGCTTCTCTGGTCCCTTTAATCTCGCCTCAGGTGGTTCCTTGATTAGCAACTGTTCGAATCTGCCCTTTGGAACTCAGGGAAGGTCATGGAGGCTGGAGTCTTGCTTACAAGAAACGGGGGACAAAAAGAAGCCTCCGTGCCCAGGCCCCACTCGGTTTCGGGGTAGACATGTTGGAGCCCCCAGGGCACCCCAGGAGCCCAAGTGGCCTGGCTTCTAATTCTACTGCTCCCTTGCTGCTGAAGTCCGGAATGTCTCAGATTCCCTGGCCTCCAGGCTCCCCGAGGAGCAGGCAGAACACACACCATGGAACCCTCCTTGTTAACAAAGGCTGCCATGTGCGTAATGCTTCCCACACGTCAACCGCCCTTGTAAATACTCTTATACGTATTAAGATCCTGTTGCTGAAATCTCGGCTTCTGTACACCCGTGCCAAATAGAAATACGGAGACAGAATTGAGGAGGAAAGCAAAAGAATAGCTTTATTTCTTTGCCAGGCAAAGAGGGAACACAGCAGGCTAGCACCTCCAAAAACTGTGCCCCCCTTGGAGAAGCTTTATAGTAATGGTTCAAAGAAGGTGTGATCAGCTTGTGGACATTCTTCTGATTGGTTGGTGGTGAGGTAATTGGGAGTTGGCATCGTCAACCTTCTGCTTCCAACTGTCCTGGGTTCTACATGCTTGTGGGAAGCATATCATCATTAACTGTTAACTTTTCCCACCTGGAGGGGGTATCTGCAAAACAGCTCATAGATATTGTTGTGTCCATTGATGGGGAACCAGGACCCTGCCCCAAGGCGGCACTATTGTTTCTCTTGACTGCTCCTCCCTTGTCTCCCATCCCTTCCCTTCCCTGATTAACAACTGCTTGAATCTGCCCACTGGAACTCAGGGAAGGTCATGGAGGCTGAATGAAGCCTATTTCCTGTAATCAAGAAATGGGGGACACAGAAAGGCTTTGTGCCCAGGAGCCCCACGGGGCCCTGCTCAGTGTCAATCCCCCTCAGTCAGAGTAACCCTATGAAATAGGTACTACCACTGGGCCTTGTTTACAGACTGAGGAAACCAAGGCCCAAGGTCACAGGGCTCTGAGGAGGTGGGGCTGTATTCACGCCAAACCAGTCTGGTCTAGATGGAGGTGGACTGAGCCCTTGGGCCACCCTGCCTCTGGACACTGTCCAAGGCAAGGACACTGACCCACAGGTCTGATACCTGGGTTCAGGTATCACTCACTCTTTGAGGAATTTGGTCACACTTGTTCAAATTTTGTGTCCTCCTTGGTCAAAGGAATCTCTAGAGAAAGTTACAGAGTAAAAACCCATGATTTCTCGTTTGTATGCATGTAGCGAGAGCACCTCAGCTCTTTATCCTGGATCCTGGAAGAGCAATGGAACAGGGGAGGAGGCTCCTCCTTCTCCTCTAGACTGAGGTTCTTCCACGGGGAACATGGAAGCCATCCGTCAATAAGCCACTCAGTCAACACACATTCATTAAGCACCTACAGTGCCCCTAGGTCCGGGCATATCACTATGATCGGGTAGGCATGGTGAATGTCTCTCTGGAGCTTGCACTGTGGTAGGGAAGCCAGCATGGGACAGGAAATGACAGAGTGACAAATCTCACTGAAGGGAAGCCCAGTGTTCAATGTCGCTAACGTTCTACAATTCCTGTAGCACTCCAGAAGTCTCTGTGCTTTAAGCTGTTTGCGGTCTGCAGTCATCTCTTCGAGCAAGGTTAACGATGGAAGTGGTTAGCTTGGATTGCTGGGGTGAGCAGGGTAATGGGGACATAAGCAAACCTGTGGACAGTGAAAGGACTGAATAATCTACATAAGAAAGGGCATGTGGTCACGTGGAGAAGAAAAGATGAAGATGGGGCACAGGTATCTAACCTGGAGACCAGGGCTTCCTGCCGCCTTTAGAGATAGCTGGTCCCCTGCACTTATCCCACGGACAATACAGGATGACAGGCTTTTTACAATAACATTCAACCAACATTTGATGAGAACAGAGGAAGTGCCGGCACTTGCTAAACAAAGAACAAGATAGACAAGGTCTCTGAGCTACTCACCATCAAAGCTTTGTGTAACGCAAAAAAAAAAAAAAAAACAAAAACACAGGGCTGCCTTGAGGCCAGCCTCAGCTGCTGTTGCATTCGGAATAAATACAGATCCCAGTCCAGAAACTCTGAGGTGCATCAGAGGTCTTTACTGGAAGTTTTCTTGAAGAGATAACACTGGGTTCACATCAAAACTTGCCACCAGGCGTCTAGTAGCAGCTCTCTTTCCCCAAATGCACGTTTCACAGCAGCTGCTCAAATTCATCCCTCCGCCCTTTCGAATTCCCAGTCTCCCTGGTCTTCGTCCCCACTCCTGCCTGTCCCGTGGGCAAAAGACCTTCCGCACCCTCTTCTCCTCCTCCCAAGTATCTCATCCCCTCTCTTACGCATTTCACTGGAGATTCTTTCATTTCCTTCAAGTCCACTTTTGCACATGTGTCCCTGGCCAACGTCACAAAAGCCAAATACAGCAATCCCGGCTCCCGGTCTGTCTTCCAGGTCTCCTTCTCATCCTCTCTCTGGTTGGGGTATTCACTCCCTCGTTCTTCAGTCCCCAGTTTCTTCTTTCTCCATCCTCTCTTGATCCATAGATGGGGGACTCACTCAGTGTCCTGCCTTCAACCAGGAATACGTCCCACCTCTAGCAACCTGATTTGCATTTCTCTCAGCAGAATCAACCAGCTCTTCCTTGATGATTCCAGCAAGCCCAGTCCCTTGGCTGTAGTTTCTCCAGACAGTAGGTAGGGAGGGTGGAAATCTCATTCATCCATTTTCTGCTAAACCTTTTCGTTTATCTTTACTCCCAACTCCTAAAACTCAACTGACTACACACACTGTCTTACTCACAAAAAGTACTCCACCTTCACTGGACCTGTTTCTGTTATGGGACCCGCATCATTCTCTTTTGGCCAGACCTGAAACCTTAGAGCTGATGTTCTGCACCGGTGTCCAGGGCAAAGACTCAGACTCATGGATGACCTAATAGAGGGCTGTAAAACTCCTTGAAATTGTATACACTCACAAAACTAAAGACCACATATTGGGACTGAGAGGAAATATTTGCAAACACATATGTCAGACAGAGGACTTCTATCCAGAATATATAAAGAATCCTTGCAACTCAACTCAATTTAAAATTGGGCAAAAGATTTAACAGGCACTTTACAAAAGATTTACGAGTGATCAATAGCACATGAAAAGATGTTCAACTTTAGTCATCAGAGGAATGCAAATTAAAACCACAAGGAGATACCACTATGTATTCACTAGAACAGCTAAAATTTCAGGCTGGTAGTACCAAGTGTTGACAAGGATATAGAGAAACTGGATTTCTCATACAAGGCCGATGGAATTGTAAAATGATACAAGAGATATGGGAGCGTGTGTATGTGTATAGCTGATTCACTTTGTTATAGAGCAGAAACTAACACACCATTGTAAAGCAATTA
Organism: Tursiops truncatus; assembly: GCF_011762595.2. Classification (NCBI taxonomy): domain Eukaryota; kingdom Metazoa; phylum Chordata; class Mammalia; order Artiodactyla; family Delphinidae; genus Tursiops; species Tursiops truncatus. The sequence goes on along the minus strand of NC_047039.1, from coordinate 9,253,229 downwards.
TACTCCAATAAAGATGTTAAAGAAAAAAAGAAGACAGTTTGGTAATTTCTTAAAAAGTTTCACATATACCTACCTTATGACCCAGCCATTCAATTTCTACATATTTATCCAAGAGAAATGAAAGCCCATGTTCACACAGAGACTTTGTTTCAGAATGTTTATAGCAGCCTTATTTGTAACAGCAAAAGCTGGAAACAACCCACATGTTTATCATCAACTACTGAAAGGATAAAAACGGTGTGGTATGTCCATGCAGTGGAGTACTGTTCAGCAATAAAAGGGGCAAACTACTGATGCATGCAACCACAGGGATAAATCCCAAATCATTATGCTGAGTAAAACAAAGACCAAAAAACGTGCATACTGTATGATTCTACTCGTATAAAATTCTAGAAAACGCAAAGTCATCTATATAGTGACAGAAAGCAGATCGGTGGTTGTCTGGGGGTCAGAAGTAAGGGAGAAAGTGGATCTTGAGGAGGCCCACGAAACCTTTTGGGAAAGATGGAGATATTCAGTATTTTAATTGCAATGACAGCTTCCCAGGTAAAGGCATATGTCATAACTCTCCACAGTTGACGCTTCAGATGTGTACAGCTTGTGTTAAATTAAACCTTAGTAGAGCTGTAAGAAAATATGAGTGCTGGATGCCAGTGACTCTTCTGTGTCTAGATTAAGAAATTGCCTTCCACGTGCTATGAAAGCTTGGTTAGAACTCTGGCCTTGATTTCACTGTGTAAGGTGGGCATCTCAGTGGTCCCCAGAGCCAGTGTTGGAGTCCCATAATGAGAGAACCGGAAGCACCCTTAAAATGATGAAAAACCTGACACCCAAAGAGGGAAGTGACTTGCCCAAGGTCACCCTACAACTTTGTGGCAAAGTCAGGCTTTGAGCTCAGGCACCCCGATTCGGTCACTGGTCTAGAAGCCCTGGGAGGACACCATGGGGCCAGGAGGTCAGCTGTGGTCACAAGCTAAGGGGTCACACAGACAAGAGCCCAACACGCGCCAGGCACAGAGAGCCCCGCAGCGAATGAAACGCCCTGTATGGGCGTGAACTCTGCGCCCGGCAGCCTGGTGGCGGTGAGCAGGAAGGGCCATGGCCTTGGACCCGAGCATTCAGACCGTCTGTGGGGAAGGACAGAGCTTGTGGGTTCTTATTTTAAATTTCTAACTTCTTGCAAATCAATACTTTCATAAAACATAATACAATTAAATTACTAGAAAAATGAACCAAAAAATGAACATATAAAATACAAGCTCAAACTTTTATTATTAGATTCAGCCCACATAAAATCACTTGTTAAATTGCTCTGAAGGTTTCTAAGCATTTACTCTCCATTTCTGTACTTATCTCTTCATGGACCAGGAACCAGCAGTGGTCCGTGTTCCACCCTTCGAGAAGTATTTCCCTAAAAGATCCAAACTTTAATTACCAAGAAGTCAGGGCTGGTCTGGCTTTCTAAAGTCTAGGAGGATCACATTAAAACACGGGTTAGATTGAAATGTGACACGTGAGTCAGCGTTTGAATTGAGACTGTACAGACTTATATATTATTCATTGTCTCGGGCAATAAAAACTCACAAAATGCCTAAGTGCCCTCCGGCCCCAGAATAGCTTAATTGGGCTGTGTTGCTCTGGGATGTCAAGCACCTGTTTAATTCTGAGTTCTGCAGTTTTACATCAGAACAGGCCCAGGAAGAGGCATTTTCCATCTTCGGTCCCTGGCTCCTGTCTCTGCTTGAGTGCGTGAAGGGGCCACCCCTCCCCAGGGAGATCACCCAGGGGTTCAGATGCTGTGTGAGCAGCGGCCAGCACAGACGAGGAGAGGAAAGGAAGCCTCGTCTGGGGTTGGGAGAGCAGAGCCAGATCCCTGTCACCCACACCAAGGGGGCAGGCCAGGCCTGGGCTCCCCTGTCCTGAGTTGGCCTTGACAGCCGTGGAGGGTCGGATCCAGAATCACCCTGGCCGAGGCTCAGGGGTTAGGCCCCAGGAACAGGGGCACCTACGCCCCAGGTTCCTGGCCTGTGAAATGGGGGTTTGTCACATGGACTGCCTGGGCCAACGCCGGGCCGTGATGATGCAGATGAAGTGATGCAAAGCCAGGCACGGGTAACAGAAGAACCCAGTGCCCGTACCGGGTGAAGCTGAGTGACAAGGCCTCAGGTTGGGGTGGGCCTTAGTGAGTTCTCACTCCTCTCCCCACCCCTCTCTGGCCTGGACTTGAGTCCCCTTGAAGTTCTCTGTATCAGCCCCCAAGCTGTTCAGCTTGAATGCCACAATTGACGGGGAACTCACCACCCAAGGGCAGCCCTTCTCAGCTCCGCACAGCTTTGACCCGGAGAACACAGTCCCAGGCTGAGCTGCATTGGCCTCGCCGTGGCTCTCACCCCAGCACCGGCTGCAGCTCCTGGGGGCCGGCCCGACTGCCGTGTGCACCCTTGCAGACCAGGCTCCTGGCCTCAGTGAGCCTTGGCTTCTGCAAACTGCACATCCCAGCTCCCTGTCACACCTCCTGTTTATACGTTTACAATTGGCACCATCCTGTCACTCAGAACACACCCCCAGGTGAGGTGCCTCCCCAGGTGAGACCCTCCCCGCTGCTGTTACGGGGTCTCTTTGTAGAGCCTCAGGTGGGCCTTACTCCTGACCTTTTAGAACTGCAGAATGTGTACAGCCTATCTCAGTGCCCCCAGCTTCCTTGCTTTTCTCTTCTCGACACCACGAAGACCCCTCCCTGAGTCCCGGGGGCCCTTGGTCCTTCTCTTCCTCCTACGGAGCAGGAGCCCTCCTCATTCGGGGGCCACACTCAAGACTAGAGCCTTAAGCTCCCACCTTCCCAGCTCTTCCCTTTCATCCTGAGCGATTCAGCCCCAAGGCCCTGATGTGACGTGGAGTGCTGCGGTGCCCTCAGTTCAGGGACAGGAGGGCCGCAGGGTCTCAGGGCTGCTTGGGGACAGCAGGGAGGGCGTCCACGGGAAAGGCGGCCGGGCGAGGGGCGTGGGAGCCCACGCGGGGGGTAAGGAGGGTGGTCAGAGCCTGGGTGGGGCAACAGTGTGTCCGTGTGGCAGGGCGGGCAACTCGGGAAGTCCGGGTCCAAGCCAGCTGGCCCTGGCGAGGGGGCCTGGCATCGAGGAACAGTCTGCAAAATGGCTGGACCAAAATCTTCAGAAGTATCAAGGCCGTCTCTTGTCTTTTTCCCTTTTTTCTGGTTAAAATTCTGAATTCTAATGAGACACACTGGTTATTTTTTAATTATGAGTTTACTTATGAGTTCTCTATGATCACTATTGCTTTCTACCATCTTATTCACACCTAATTATAAGTCCAATACCTGGGGGAAAAAAAGTACCAAGGCCGTGATAATCAAAGAAAAACAAAGGAATTGCCCCAGGCTGAAGAAGACCAAAGAGAAGTGACAACTCGGGGCAGCGTGTCATTCTGAATGGATCCTTTCGTTATGAAAGAAGTCATCGGGCCAATTGGTAAAACCTCAGGAGAGTGTCCTTGTTTGTAGAAACACACACTGATAGAAAATCAGGTCAGCAACTTACTCTCAAATGACCAGGAAGGAAAGGGTTTTATTATATAACTGTAATTCCTAATTTTCTGTAAGTTTATAATTGCTTGAAATTTGTTTTTTTAAGAAAAGAGGATTTCAGAGCTGGCACTGAATTAGAGATTACCTGGTCCTCAGCTCTATTTATGAGACAAGAACGAAGTTGCAGAAAGGTTAAAGTGACTTGACCAAAGTCACACAGCTAGTAGATATTGGTTCTTAGACCCAAACCCTCCTTTCAAGTCTTATGGTTGGATCTAGTCTAAGTCCCTCATTTTACAGGTTAAGAAATTGTGGTCCAGGGTCACAAAGAGATTTACCCCAGAATGAGCCGAACAAATTTCAGGTGTCAAGTTAGTTGGGACAAATCTGGAGAGTTTCTTAAGGGTCTGAAATTGAACTCTGCGTGTTTTCCTCCTCTGTCCACTTGCACAGAAATTTCTCCTAGGTGCTGGCCTGAAGCCATTCCTCTCAGAAAGGAAGTCCTCTGCCACTTACTCGGGGTTTTAAATTTGTTGCCCGGCAAAGCGGTCATAGTGTACATGAGCAACTATCCCTGCAGGGGCCTCTACGGTTTCTGGGGTTTTCCTCTTAGTCACTGACAGTCTGGGACCTTGCCCTTCCGTGTGCCAGCCATCAGCCAACCAGCTGGCCATTCTGAAGAAGCAGAAAAGCATCCAGAAGCCCTCTAAGGGGGGCACAAGCCCGTGGAGAAAGAAGGTGACATGTGTCTGCCAGGGACAAGGGCAGGAGGTGGAGTGTTATGAGCTGAATTGTGTCCCCCAAAATTCAGATGTTGACGTTCTGATCCCCAGTACATCGGAATGTGACTGCATTTAGAATTAGGGCCTTTAAAGAGGTGATTAAGGTAAAATGTGGTCACTAGGGTGGGCCCTGATCCAATATAACTGGTGTCCTTATAAGAAGAGGGGATGAGGACACAGAGGGATGACCGTGTGAGGACACAGGGAGGAGACGGCCATCGACAAGCCAGGGAGAGAGGCCTCAGGAGAAACCAACCCTGCCCACACCTTGATCTCAGATGTCCAGCCTCCAGAACTGTGAGAAGATAAATTTCTGTTGCTGAAGCCACACAGTCGGTGGGACTTTGTTACAGCAGCCTAACAGATTAATACAGCAGGGGTGAGGAACGCCGGAAAATAGACTCTCCTACAGACCACAGGCTCTTTGCACAGATCCCTTCTGCCCACACGGTAATGTCAACTTCCCTCAACAACCCCATCAGGGGACACTCTCCCCGTTTGGACCCTAACTGACAAAAGCAGGGAATGGAATGCTCATTCTGGAGCCAGAAGTCCCAGCACATCCATTCAGGGGCTGTGTGATCTTGGGCAAGTCATTTAACCTTACTGAGCCCCAGTTTCCTTATATAAAAATAGGATTCATAATTTCTGTTTTTAGTCTTTCATAGAATTGCCAAGATCAAGTATAGAAACTGATAGAAACTATAAACAGATTATACATGTGAGGATTGCTATTAATGACAGCAATACTGTCATGTTCATAATTTTAAAAATGTATCTACTGAGCTTCTGTTTCAGTTAGAAAATGCAAACATAATCTCCAGAATTTGCAGTCCAGGAGGGAATATGAGAGTTACACACATACAGCTGTGTAAAAGTTGGCCCAGAATGACATACAGTCCAGAGAACAGAAAGCAATGTTCAGAGAAAGGAAATCATCATGGTCTGGTGTGAATCACTGCTGTTTATTCCTTCATCAAACATTTCTTGGGAGCCTTTGTGTGCCAGCCTGTTCTACCAGGGGGGTAGAACTGTGAACAAGACAGCATGCCCTCAGAAAGCCTGGGTTCTAGTGCGGGGACAGACACAATAAACAACCGTTGTTTCTGAGTATGACAGGTGCAGACAGTGCGGTGAAAGGAAGGAAGGACGGGGGTGAGGGTGGAAAGGCTGCGTCGGTAGAAGGACGGCCGCTTTATGGGGGTGTTTGGGAGGACCTTGCTGACAGCTCACACCTGGAGGGACTGAGGACCAGAACCATGCTGCTACACGGGAAAAGAGCATAGTAGATGCTATCAGGTGCCTTTACAAGTAGAGCTTCAGGGTTTGCAGAATGAATAGGACTCAGGTTTCTGGGGGAAGGCTTTGGAGGTGCAGGAACCCAGCCAACAGGCTTAGTGCGATTGGCCCGGATGGGACTGCAATTCCCAGATACAGCCACCAGGTGGCAGAGTGACTTCAGACAAAAAGTCTACCGCAGAGTCTGGGGAGAAACTTTTTTTCCCCCAAATGAGGAGTGCTGGCACAGGTTCGGGATCCCCGGAAGACCAGGCGAGCAGCAGATACAGCTGACAGATATTCTTGAGGGAGCCTGACCCCATGGGGCTCCGCTCAGGACTGGGGGCTGACGAGGGGCTCCCCTCGCTCTGTGGCTGGCTCACCTTGAGGCCTTCTCTTCCCTCTGCCCTAGCGAGCCGGGAATCTCACCCGACAGCTTACCCAGCGCTAGTCTGCAGAGCCTGGGGCTGCTCCTGAGATGAATGCAGGGTGCTGCGGGAAGCAGAAGCCCTGGTCTGGCGCGGAGCGGAACGCCGCCGCCTGGGGCCGCTCACCGTGCCAGTGTGAGACTTGGATCCGCAGAAAAAAACACGTTTTTCCCCGCCGCGCCCTCCACACAGCCCTCGGGGTCATACCTCCATTCAAAACTTTTATGAATGATCTACCCATGCCAGGCAGGGTGCTGGGGACCCAGGGGTCTGTGAGACAGACCATTCACAGAGCGGGCTGCAAACTATACTGCGAGGGCTGAAGCCAGGCTGCTGCCTGCTTCTGTGAAGTTTTCCTGGCTCACAGCCTCGCGCACAGTGTACATAGTGTCCGTGGCTGTTTTGTGCTATAAAGCAGGGTTGAGTGGCTGCTACAGAGACCGTATGGTCCACGACCCTGAGGCATGTGCTAGCTGGCCCTTTATAGAAAACATGTGCTGACCACCCATCTGGAGGGAGAGACAGGGAAGTGAACAGAGGATTGCATCACTATAAAGGGAGCTGTGATGGAGGCGGGGCCACGATGGAGGCTGAGGCAGGTGAGAGATGAAGTTGAACGGATGGATGGACTGAGGAATGGGTAAAGAAGTTGCAGTATGTATATTCAATGGAATATTACTCAGCCATTAAAAAGAACGAAATAATGCCATTTGCAGCAACATGGATGGACCTGGAGATTATCATACTAAGTGAAATAAGTCAGACAAAGAAAGACAGGTATCATGATATCACTTACATGTGGAATCTAAAAAGAAATGATACAAATGAACTTATTTACAAAACATAAACAGACTCACAGACTTAGAGAAAGAACTTATGGTTACCAGGGGGAAGTGGCGGGGGAGGGATAGTATGGGACTGACATGTACACACTGTTATATTTAAAACAGATGAACAACAAGGACCTACTGTAGAGCATAGGGAACTCTGCTCAATATTCTGTAATACCCTAAATGGGAAAAGAATTTGAAAAAGAATAGATACATGTATATGTATACCTGAATCACTCTGCTGTCCCACCTGAAACTCATACAACATTGTTAATCAACTATGCTCCAATATAAAATAAAAATTTTAAAAACATAGGGCAAAGAAAAAAGAGAGTGCTGTGATGGAGGCGGGGCCGTTATGGAGGTGGGGCAAGTGAGAGATGAATTTGAGTGGGAAGCTGGGTCGGGGAGCATTCAGGTGGGCCTACCTTTTAGGGTAGTAGCCATGGGGAGCCACTGAAGGGTCTCTACTGTGTGGAAAGTGGAAGAGGGGACACGAGCAGAGCCAAGGGGCCCAGTAAGAGACTGTGGTGCCTGCTTAGGAGGGAGAAGAGAGAAGAGAGAGGGAGCTGTGGGGATGGAGAAAGAGGCGATGCTGGCGGGATTTCGAGTGCGAGGGAGGGAGAGGCGGGGTCAGGGCTGAGTCTGTGTCCAGCCTGCATCCCCGGACTCTGGGACTGCACAAAGCTTCACCAAGCCATGCCAGATGCTACGGAGGATGAGCCACTTGGATCACCAAGAGAAGCCCCTCCTTCGAAGGTGGGGAAGCGAGGTTGGAGGTTTCGTGGCAACGTTCGGAATGCCGGGCAGGAGCCTCCTGTTGTTCATTTCTGCTCTGCACCCCTTTCTGGTTGAGTGCCTGGTGCGTGGTATCTTCCAGGAGTTTCCTAACGAGTGACATCAGCATGGACCTCTTAGGATGCCCTGTGGGTGACACCAGGGCTGTGTGAACTCAGGGAGCCTTGAAAACCCAGCACATCCCGGCCCAAGTCCTCTTGCCGAAAGGGAGAGAAAGGCAGAGGCTGGAGCACGTCTCACACTTTTCCCCCAAGGCGCCCAGGGTGGTGCAGAGGAGCTAACAGACCAGCCCTGGGGGCTGGAGACAAAGGGCTCCACGAGTATGAGGGGTCGCTGAAGCCTCAGGTTTTTTTTTTTTTTTTAAATTCAGGTCCTTTTTGCATTCTGTTCCATCATATATCTTTTGTGTCTTGAAGCAGAAGAAATTTTTAAATAACTTACTAAGAGTGATGCTCTAAGAAGATGCTTCAGGAGCGTCTTCAGGTTTCTTCTGTAGCTGCTGGTATTTCCGTCTCAGCCAGGTAAGGGTCTGGGGCAGGACGATGAGGATGTGACTGCAGCCTGGAGAGAGAGGCAGCTTTTTGTGCTGATATCACAGCAAAGGTATAAGGAGGGACAGCAAGGTGATCAGCCCAAAAGCTCCCTGACAGCAGGGACACACTTTTTTACCCCTGAGTCCCTTGAAACCCCTGACACATAGCCTTTACACATTGTGACTGTGCCTCAGATCGATAAGGAGGATTAAAATAGAATGCCCTGGGCCATGAAGCAGCTGGAACACCGCCAGCTGCTCCCTTCTCTCTGTAATTTCTCTAAACCGCAATTTTCCTACCTGCAAGGTGGAAGTAATGACCCGTTCCTGCCTAGCTGTCAGTCCTGCTGCAATGCAGTAATGCAAAAGCAAGCACTTTAAAAAGTACAAGGCATTTAAGATATCCAAAGAGCACCATTATCCCATAGAGAAACACTATAGTCAAACCCTGCCACGAGGCCATAAGTGGGGCAAGGAGGGGGGAGCTGAGAAATCCAAGCCCCTAAAATGCAAAGCTGGGGTGTGGCAAAATCGATGAATGAATTGGTGAGCCTTGGGTCTGTGGCAAGGTATGGCCTGTCCCGGCACAAGCTCTTGTTTGGCGCCACCTGGTGGCAGCTGTCTGCCCTGCCTTAAATATCAAAGATTCTAGGTCCTGGGACTTTTGCGGGGACTTCCAAGACAGATACGGACTCCAGGACTCCCTTAATTGAAGCCAGTTTGTTGGCCTTTATGGAGGAAGGTGGGGTGCAGGGACCTATCCTCTACCTCCCCACTTCTGAATCAGGATCACCTGCAGTTTCAGCCCTATCCTCCCAGCCTGCCTGTCCATGAGGATGTTTGATGGCAGCTGTGCTATATCTAAATCCCTGTTGCCCTGAGCTTTGGCATCTTGGTTTTTTTCTGTATTAACCTCTTCGGAAGAAACGCCTTTCCATTTGATACCTGTGTCTTCCACATGATCTATTTCCCAAAGGATGTAATATGTGTGCATTTGTGTGTGTGCACGCACACATTTGTATGGGGTGGAGGGACAGCTTGGGGGAAGGATGTTTGCTCAGTTATCCTGTCTTCCATCACATTCACATGGCTCTCAGTCAATCAGCTACTTCCACTGAGACTCCCCCCCCCCCACCAAATCCCACTGCCATCAGCCAAATTGGACCAGCCTCCCTCCAGGACTGCTTTGAAATTCCCCAACACTGCCACCTCCCCTTACTGTCTTCTTATTTCAGAGCACACGCAGAAGGTCCTGAAACTGGGGACTTCCCTGGTGGTGCAGTGGTTAAGAATCCGCCTGCCAATGCAGGGGACACGGGCTTGATCCCTGGTCCAGGAAGATCCCACATGCTGCGGAACAACTAAGCCCGTGTGCCACAACTGCTGAGCCTGAGCTCTAGAGCCCACGCGCCACAACTACTGAGCCCGCGTGCCACAACTACTGAAGCCCGCGCACCTAGAGCCCGTGCTCTGCAACAAGAGAAGCCACTTAAATGAGAGGCCTGCGCACCGCAACGAAGAGTAGCCCCCCCTCACCGCAACTAGAGAAAGCCTGCGTGCAGCGACGAAGACCCAACGCAGCCAAAACTAATTAATTAATTAAAAACTTAAAAAAAAAAAACAAAAAAGAAGGTCCTGAAACTGGTGGGCTTTGAGCACCATCCAATCTCCCCTTCCTTCTGGGAGGGCAGTGGAAGGATATCCTTTAAAAGCAGTCTGTGCTCAACAAGCAGTAAAGGTCACGCTTCATGGCTGAAGGTCAAAAGGCACAGGAAGCAATCCTGCACATGGGGCTTCTTACCGAGCTCCTTCGCGTTTGTCGGCTTTCCTCACAAGACAATGACTTTGTGAGGCAGAAACACCCATGGCTTTGAAACGCACGCCTTCACTCACTCCCTCATCTTGTCATTGAATCAGAGGGAGTGCTAAGTGTCTTGCTCTGTGCTGGCAAACACGACAGACAGTGCCCCGTTACTGTCTTGAGGCAGCTCAGCGTCTGGTGGGGAGGCAGCGTCCGCGGCAGCATCACAGGTCAACGGATGCAGCAGCAGGAGCGCCAGCCACATCAGAGGTGTTACTGGGGCCACGTGTCCCAGAGGACTGAGGACTCGCTTTGCCTCGGTAAACAAGAGGGGCTGAAGGGGACAGCCGAGATGATGGAACAGTGTCTCATCCTGCAGTGGCCCAGAGGCTCCCACCTCCTCCTTTTAGGGGGCAAAGCATTGCAGATTGCTTTGTCCTGGGTCAAGTCCCAAACTCTCCTCGCTATAAAGCATTCCCCTTTTCTCTCCTTGTGTTTGATGGGAGCCAACAAACCACTTCCAAAAGCAGAATGTTTGCAAAATCTCCACCTTCCAATGTTCCTGCCCTAAGGGACAGTTAATGAGCAAAGCCATCACACATTTGGATAACAGCCTTGTGGAGCCACTGCGGGGTGAGACACACTGCAGAAAAAGGCTGGAGATTGCTGGGGAAAGGGACTTTCTCCTGTCTTGCAGCAGTCAACCTTAATGTGAATCCTGCAAAGGGAGTTGCTTCACATCTCAGGAGAAAATGTACTGGGAGCTACTGGCCGTGAAGAAGCTCATCCTCCTTTTAGTCTAAAGGCTAGGGACCGTCTGATTTAAACCAGAGATCCCATTTCTAGCTTAGTGATGCCCTAAAGGTGGAACTTTTGAGAAATCCCTTTTTTGGGGAGAGTGAAATCACGGGAATGTTGATAAGGGCAAAGCCCCACAGTGGCTGGAGCGACTCCAGGGAATGTCTTCCTGCTTGTATCCATGGAGCACTGGCTTGAAAAAGCAAAGCTGTCTTGCCACTTTGCAAGAACCGAGCCCAGGAAGCTAGCGGCCGAGGCCCACGGGGACCGTGCCTGCCATCTGCAAAATCTGTGCTTTTCTTTTTCTTCTACATCGGTTATTTTTCAGGCAGAAAACACATTCCTCGGGTGTAGCTGAAAGTCTTCGAGGGCTTGTTCTGTCCGAATGAATGGAAAAACCAAGTAAAGCCAGTCCACTTTGGTAATCCTTGCACTCTGTGGCAAAAGTAGCCTCAATCCGTTGTTAAAGGGCTCATTTTTCCTGCCTAATCATGAAATTCAGGCCATTACCAGGACAGGGACCAAGTTACATTGCTGGGGAGAATTAGGTGTCTCCTCGATAGTGACACTGGAGGGTAAATTCCGTGACAAGAGTGGGGCTGGGAATCTGCCTTTATGAACCCGAGAATTAATCACGCTATTTATTAGACTTGTAAGATGTGTGCTGTCAAATCTCACTTAAAATTCCATATGACCCAATGAAGTAGGACCTACTAGTTATCTCCACTTGACAGATGAAGGAAGTGAGACATGCAGGGGTTTGGATCATTTGTCCCAGGTCACACAGGACAAGCAGTGGACTTCCCATCCCCGTCACACCACGAGGTTGCTGAGGGCCCCCAGGAAAATTCGAGCCCTGTGTAGCCAGCCAGGTTTGTCCCAAACTGCACGTGGCCTCCAACCCTAGGGGCCAAGGCCCTTGCTTCGTGACCTTGGTCGCATGGCCGCCCTCTGACCTGCATGGGGTCTCCTGAAGGCTTCCTGAGAAAGTGACATTGAAAGTGAGATGGGAGGGAGTTCCCTGGTGGTCTAGTAGTTGGGATTCTGGGCTTTCAGTGCCGTGGCCCGGGTTCAGTCCCCGGTCAGGGAACTGAGATCCCACAAGCCACGCAGCTTGGCCAAAAGAAAAGAAAAAAAAAAAAAAAAAAAAAAGGTGAGATGGGAGATGGACCTAGAGATTATCATATTAAGTGAAGTAAGTCAGACAGGGAAAGACAAATATCATATGATATCACTTATATGTGGAATCTAAAAAATAATACAAATGAACCTATATACAAAACAGAAACAGACTCACAGACAAACTTATGGTTACCAAAGGGGAAGCTGGCGGCCGGGGGAGGATAAATTAGGAATATGGGATTAACAGATACACACCACTATAATAAAATAGATAAGCAACAAGGATTTACTGCAGACCTCAGGGAACTATATTCAGTATATAGTATAACCTATAGTGGGAAAGAATCTGAAAAAGAATATATATCTATATATAGAGAGAGATATTGATATATAACTGAATCACGTTGCTGTACACTTGAAATTAACACAACATTGTGAATCAATTTAAGAAAAGAGAGAGAGAGAAAGAAAGTGAGAGGGGAAGGGATGAGAAGGAGAACAAGACGGAAAGAGCATTCCGGGCAAAGGGAACAGGATGGTCCAAGACCTCAGCAAGAGGGAATGTTGCAAACCCAGGGGTCTGAAGGAGGGCCAGTGGCTGTGGAGCCAGGGCACAGGGGCGCATGCGGGTGAGGCAGCTGCAGAGGTGGGCTGGGCAGAGCATGCAGGACCAAGGATGCCGTGGGACAGAGTCTTGCCCTCCCCTTATGGGCCCGGGGAAGCCACTTGTGGGGTTAAACAGCCTGTGATGTGATGGAGTTTGCATCTGGGGGCCCCTGTGGGTATATCAGGGAGGGGCTGGGAATGGAGCTAAGTGCGCGCCTGTGGATCAGTCGGGCGCTGTGATGTGGTCCAGGGAGAGGGCGATGGCCTGGGAGGGTGGGATGGGAGGAGGTGGGAGGAGCTAGTTTGGAGGCCAAACGCATGGGACTTGATGGTGGGCTGGACAGGGTTGGTGGGGCAAAGAAGGACGATTGACCCTGGGACGATGCGGGTTTGAACTGCCCGGGTCCACTTCTCGGTGGATGATTTTCAAGAGTAAACGCTACAGCACAACGCAGTCCACGGTTGGTTGAGTGGCGGATACAGAGGGTCCTTGGATACCAAGAACAGCATCCCTTGTTGTTCAAGGGTCAACCGTAACCCAGATTTCTGCGGGGAGGAGAAGGCAGCTCCTCGAGACAGGGAAGGAGAGTCAGCCGGGCTGCCTCTGACTTCTGCAAACAGATGGGATGTACACACACGGGCGCAGGGTTAACTGGCCAGCCTGTGGCCGCTCCTCAGGACAGCCGGGACTTAACAGACTAACCCCTTCCTACCCTGAGTGACCTCCTGGGTGTTTTAAAGCAAACCCACGCACCGGAAAGGCCCAGGCCACTGCTGATGTCGCCACTGACCGCTTCCATCCGAGGCTCGCAGTCAACCTCCACGACCTCTACGATCTCCTTGCCCCCGCCCGTACCCCCACCACCACCACCACCGCGTGCCCAACAGGAAATAATGCCTGCAAAATACAGGCAGACACGGGGAGCAGAAAAGCTGACATGTTTGGAGAATTCTGGGCTCATCAAATTCTGTTGCAATCTATCTAAAATCCCATCACCCCTGGTTGTCTCAGCCTTGAAAGGAAAGACCAAGAATATGCAGAACCCGTGCTGGGAGATTGGCTCCCCCTGTAGCGATGGGAAACTCATAGGCCCATGTAACAAATACTTCCATGTTCTGACCTCTTTTAATCCCCATCCCTGTTCAGTTATTTATCCTCATTATTATCCAGTCATTTACAGATGAGGAGACTAAGGTCCAAATGATCCCCCGACACGGCCTCCTGGAGATGTCTCGGTTCTTCTCTCCAACCCCTCACCAGCGAGGCCTCTGCATCCTTCCGGCAACTGCCCTGATGCCCGCTGCCTGCTGGTGCTGTGGATGGAGGGTCCCCCTGTCTTCCTGGCCTTTCTCTGATCAGCTGGAGCTGCCTCACTCTGTGCCCCTCCCTCTTACCCTCCGGAAGGAGATCTGCTTTCAGGAACCTTCCCAGACTGGCTTGGCCCTTGGCCGTGAATTTCTCTACTTCCCTCACTATGCCAGGGCCAGAGGGATGGGGCCAGCAGGGAGGCGGGCGTGAGATGTCTCACGGGGCACCTCTGTGGCACAGAGCTGTCCCTACTGACCCTCCTTCCCGGGGGCCTGGCTCCTGGTCCCGTGGGTGCCGACCCCCAGCCCCTCCAAGGCCTGGGTTCTCTGCTCTCCCAGCTGGGGGAAAGTGAGACCCGCAGCCCCTCGCTCGGAGCGCAATGCGTGTGTGCCGGAGAGACCCTGAGCCTGCAGCCATTGGCCGGTGGTCAGCACCCTGCTCACTGCAGAAAGTCTTGGCAAGGGGGTGGGTGACTGAAACACTGCACAGGAGGCAGGCCCAGTGTGACACCGGCTCCCTGGGCCAGGCCTTCTGCTGCCCTCGGGGAGGGTGGAGAGAAAGATTTTCAGAGGGAAGAGCACGTTGATAAGAGGTAGATTCATAATCACGGAAGGTTCCAGGCTGGAAGTATCCTTAAGATTATTTAGTCCAATCTTCATATTTCATAGACGAGGAAACCAAGACCAACAGAGAGAAAAAAATTCATTGAATCTGGGGGGAGGAAGCTGCTGTTGGATGGTCACATTCTCACAAACCCAATGTTCTGAAGCCACACCTCCGACGCTTGCACACGTGTGCCTCTGCAGGGACCGCCCAGAAGGCCACGTGTTTGGTCTCTCCGTCTAGACTGGACCCGAGAGAAGCCATCAATCCCCGCCCTCCCAAACCGCCCATCCATTCAGTCTTTCTGGAGAAGTCCCGAGGGTCCTACCAAGTCCCGTCTTACCCCCAGACCAGAAGATTCTTACGAGATACGCTCAAGTTCAAGACCGTCCTACAGACTTTGGACTATTTGGGTGGGGTCTCCAAACTTGGCTCAGACTAACCTCAACACGTACCTGCAGTTTCACGAAGAAAGTAAGGACAGCTGCTCAGGGCCAGCCTCTGGCCCCTCCGACCCCCGGGCGGCCCTACTCATTCTGAGCTCTGCAGACCAACCCTGCTGGCTCTGCCTGACTGGCCACTCTCTTCCCTCCTTCCCCAGCTTTTTGCTACTATTCATCTTTTTTAGTGTCATCTGAGATGTCACTCCCTTCCTCTGGAGTCATCCCCCAGAACTAGGCGGGTGCATGTCCTCCGAGCCCCCATAACTATACGCACCTCAAAGGTGGCTCCAGTGCCTCGGTTACTGCCTGTGAACTTGCGTGTGCTGTGGCTCCCAGACCGTCCCCTCCAGAGCCATCATCCTTGCTCCAGCAGCTCCCGGTGGGCAGCAGCAGACACGCGGGTGAAGGAACGCGCAAGTGAGTGCATGAATGCGTGAAGTAGCGTAGGCTAAGGCACAGGGAGGGGGACTTGGAATAAGAGGCGCTTCTCTGGGGTCCATCCAGGCAGGGGAAGAGGCGGGTGCCCCTCACTGGCTGGAATTTCACGCTGCGGCCAAACCAAGGAGAAGAGCCTTGTCTCTTAGTGATTAATCACAAGCAACAGCTCCCAAAACGCTGGCAAAGAACCGAAACTAACACCCGGAGAACTAAAAACCTGCCAAGTCCCCTAGCATACCACAGTGGAAATAGATATTGATCCTTCCTCTATAGCTGGGCAATTTTCAAGGAGAAAAGAGAGCCCAGACATCGGTCTTAGGAGCATGTATTCATCCCCAGGAGGGCTTTGGGGGACAACAAAGACACAAGGTTCTCCATAAGTGGACCCCAGAACGGGTGAGAGGGCTCAGGTCTGGGGGCTCCTGGCCCTGCCGCCTCCGGAGGATTTTGGGATTCCTGGGATTCCAACGGCCTAAACACAGAAGGATGGTCAGTCGCGGAACGGGGACCGTGGGGCTCCGGGAGTGAGCCTTGCTGTGGCCAAATGTGTTGATGTTGTGGGCTGGAATAGATCAGAAACTCACAACTGTGCGGCGGGTGCCGTGCATTAAATAAGATTCAAGTAAACCGCGTGAAATCTCTGAAGATGCTCACAGTACACAAACCCATCGTCATGCAGCATTTTTCTCCGCCGCTAGGTGGCAGGTGTCCTCGGTTTGCTGCGACTGCCTGGGAGACTGCCGGTTACCAGGGAGGGAGGATGCTGGTTCAGAGGGTAGCTCCGGCCTCAGGCTGCCTGGGCTATGAGTCTAGAAGCTCCCTCAGCTGGGGAAGCCTCTGTGGCTACCCCTGAGCCGCCCCTGCTGCACCAGGATCTTTGTCTCCAGCAGATGCGATACTTACGCTCCTTTCCTGGTTCTCCTGTCTTGACCTTCACTCGAAGCTGGGCTTTCAGTCTGACATGTGTCCCCAAGTGCCCCAGACCCCAGGGGAAAGAATTAGTCTCTTTCTCTGAAGCAGACAGTGTTCCGCTGTCTCTTTTAGGTCACTTGTCCCAAATCCTACAGAAATCTCCCATCTGACCCTCTTTCCTCCTTTCCCTGTCCCTTGCCCCTTACGTGGCTGCCTGATCCTGTCTATTCTTGGCATGAACTGTCCTCTCCTGGGGTCCAGAGTCAGCCCTTCCATTCTCAACAGATCCTGTTGTCAGAAACAGACGTTTCGGGGTCAGAGTCAGTCCTTCCTTTCTCAACAGATCCTGTCGTCAGAAACAGACGTTTCCCAAAAGGTCCCGCAGAAAGCTCTGTGTTCAGGCGGGTTTGGGAAACTCCCCTGGCTGCATCTCCACCTTGGGGATATACAATGCGTGTTAGCACAGGAAAGGTCTGGAGAGTCCTGCAGAAAAGGCTATCGCTGGCCTGGGAGGACTCAGCCTTCCCTAGACTTTCGTGACCCTGGAAGGCCTTTCTCCATGTAACACTCGTGAATATCCCACAATTGGCGGAGGCCGCCCTCTGACACCCGTGCACAGAGATGGTGGCTGGCGGGCACAGGTGCTGCTGTTTCTTTCCAGCTCTCCCAGCCCAGTCCCCAGCTCTCCTTCACAAGCCCCTGGCCTTGATGTTGCCCTTGGTTATTTCTTCATATTTCTGGCCCTGATAACTAATACCATGTAAGCATCTGGGGCTTTCTGGAGGGCCCAGAGTTCAAGCCTGAGCGTGCAGTTCCGAATGAGAAGTTGAAGGTTGATTTAAGCAGTGCCCAATAATTATGAGACCCACTTAAAATGGGTGTGGATTGAGCGAATGAATGAATGATGGAAGAACAAATGAATTCCCTGAATGAATGATGAGCTGGAATCTGGGACGTCCTTCTGATTTATTTCTGTGTATATGTGGAGACCATGACGTTCTTCCTTCAGATCCGTGTGTGTGTGTGTGTGTGTGTGTACAAAAGTCTCTTCTGGTCCAAGGGAGGAACTGTTCCAGGCATCTCTGTGCTGGACCCGCACACCATGGTGGCATATTTTAGCAGGTGCCCTGTTTCCTCCAAAGCCCTTGGTCTCTTTGTGCTTTTTCATTTGCCTGCTTACATCCAGGAGAAGGCCTCCCTGGGACCCTTGGCCACTGAACGTGCCGTTTGCATGTCCTAGGTCTTCTCCACAATAGGGAGGCTGTGCTCAGGACAGCAGGTGCTGGAGTGTCGTGGACAGCAAGTCTCGTATCCTACATGCAGGACACAGGGCCGCTGAATTGCCCGGGGGCGAGCTGCCTTGCGGAATCAGGATGCAAACCTCTGGCTCCTCCACGGCAGAGCTTCATCTGGTTCTAAGCCCAGCTTCCTGGCAGAACTACAGGGACGCTGTTAAAACCACTGAGGCCCAGGCCCTGGCGAGAGAGGAGATGAGAAAGGGCCACCCCGGGGCCCCCAGACACCCTTGCCTGGATCCTCACGGCCCACACGGGCAAAGGCGAGAGGCGAAGCACTTCTCAGTCCTGGCAGGACGGCTCGGGAGCGTCCAGAACACAAGGGGTGGAAGCCTGGGGGCAGCTGCTGTCCCCTGTCACAGTCATGCGGCCCTTTTGTCCCCCTTTGTCCTTTCTGGTGTGGGGCGTGCAGCTCACAGGGAGCTGGTACCGTGGCTCGCTCTTCTTTTTGCTGTCGCCGTAGGAGATACGCCGTCGGACCAGCAGAGGCTTGTCCTATGAGCCAGGTCTTGACCTTGTCTCACGTATGTGCTGGACGGCAGTCTGACTCTATGGTAGAGGTGAAGCCCAGATGTTTCATTTTCAATTGCAGTTTGTATTATTTTGAAACAGTTATCGATTTACAGAAAGTTGCAGAACAGTGTCCTGCACCCAGTCTTGTGGCCCAGTTTCCCCAATGAGAAGACCACGTACAACTTCAGGACAACATCAAAGCCAAGACATTGGTACAACCCTCCAAACTTCAGGTTTCACCAGTTTGACACGCGCTTGTGTGTGCGCGTGTGTAGTTCTGTGCAATTTTATCTCATGTGTAGATTTGCGTGATCACCACCACGATCAAGATACAGGACCGTCCCGTGACCACACGGCCCCTCCATGCTGCCCCTTGACAGCCTCCCCACCCCCATTCCCACCCTGGCACCCCCAATCTATCCTCCACCTCTATAACTGGGATAGCTCAAGGATGGTGTATAAATGGAATCAGACCATCGGTAACCCTTGGGGATGGGCTTCTCTATTCAGCATTGTTCCCTGGAGATCCTACCAAGTCGTTGCCTGTGTGGATAATTCATTGTTTTAGGCACTGACTAGTGTCCCACTAGCGTCCCACGGTGTGGACGTGCCGTGGTTTGCTTAATCATCCACCCATTAAGGGACATCTGAGTTGTTTCCAGTTTGGGGCTATTATACGTAAAGGATGACTATATGAATAGTCACGTACAGGTTTTCATGTGAACGTGTTTTCATTTCTCTGGGATTAATG
The DNA here is from genome assembly GCF_011762595.2 of Tursiops truncatus. Lineage (NCBI taxonomy): Eukaryota > Metazoa > Chordata > Mammalia > Artiodactyla > Delphinidae > Tursiops > Tursiops truncatus. Next base: position 9,234,449 of record NC_047039.1, on the reverse strand, counting down.
TCCAAGTGTGTGATTGCTGGGTCGCTAAGGACCAAAGCGAGCTGTTTCCTCCGCCTTCCTAATGACTTACGTGGGGTCCCCTCAGATATGAGCTCAAGAAGACGTGTCCACACTGGCATCACACGGGGTTCAGTTAGTGCTGGGAAACGGGTCGAAGTGCAGCTGGCTGGGGAGTTTGGCTGAGCTGGCGGCCAGGACAACTGTCTCTTTGACCCCTGCCACTCCTCTCTTGGGGGTCTGAGGTTTTTCTAGAGAGTGGTGCCCTGAGTCCCACCCTGGAGCTCCTGCAGAGAACCAAAGCCGAGGCAGTTTCTCCCCCGAGGGGGTGTGACTTCTGTGGGCTCCCTTGTGTGCTCTGAGTACATCCACAACGTCTGTCCCAGCCAGAGGGTGGGCAGACAGGACAGTGATTGCACCGGGAGGTCAGCAGGGCTTCCTCCGACCCACTTCCGGAAGGCAGGTAGAAAGCATCTGGGTCATGGACTCCAAGGTGCTTCTTGAGTCCCTCCCCACCCCCAAGATAGAGCTCTTGGCCCTGCTTAGGGCTGGGGTCAGGGTTAGGGCTAGGGTCAGGGTCAGGGTTAGGGTAAGACTGCCCTCCTCCCACCCTCCAAGAGCTGTCGGGCAACTGTTGCGTGCATGGTCCTTGCCTGGGGCTCAGGTGCTCTGTCCAGAGGATAGCACCCACAGCTCAGAGGCTGCGTCTGCCCAAGAAAACCAAGATGGCAGCATCTCACTCTCCTCTCCTCCCAAAGCCCCCAAACTTCCCCACACAAACCCTCCCCACAAACCCATGGCCACCCCGGTCCCACGCTCACTCCCTCTCCTCCAGAGATCCCCCCAATCCTTCTCGAGGCATCACTGCCCCTCCACGCACACCCCCCCAGCCAGGGGCTATCCAAAGGGCAAACCGAAAAAAAAAAAAAGAGAGAAACAAAAGCAAACAAAAGAATTCCCCTGACCCCCCAATACACACACACACAAAAGAGCAGGCTTGTGGGAAGAGGAAGCTGCAGCAGCACCTACCCCTGGGGGTGGCGGGGGCCAGGCTCCCCCCATTGTTCTCTCCCCAGGCCTGTGATGACAATCCCAGCCCGGACAGGTTGCAGCCCCCCTGCCCTGCAGCCAGCACCCCCCTCCTTCCCACCTCGGCCCCTGAGAAAGACGCCTCGAAGCAGCTGTCCTAGTCCCAGAAGTGGTTCCCACAGAAGGAGGAAATCAGGGCTCACACGGGGCCGGGCTTTCCCCTGAGGAAGCAGCGGTGGCTTTTCAGTGACAGACTCCTGCAAGGATGAGGGACAGGGCGGGCCAGGGCCCCAGGGGACCAGGCCAGGAGAGGAGCCGACTCTCTTGGAGGAAAGGCGGGCATTGTGAGCCCTTGTTTACTGGGCGCCGTGGCCCTGACCTTGCTGCTTGTCAACAGGCCCTCGGGCCCCTCCCCTTCCACCAGCCTCACGCATTTTTGTGGAATCAGCCCATTCATAATTTTATTTGGGGGTGGTTGTTTTTTTGCGGCCTCCAGCCCCTCCCCCAACTGGCTCACTTTCAGCATTGTAACCCGGATAGAAAGGCAAGATATCCTTCCCCTTTCCTGGAGCCAGCTTCCTACCCTGGCCTTGCAGCCTCCCGATTCTATTAACCCTTAGAACAGCCGGAGAACGAGGCTCTCCAACAATGACCCCCCCGCCCCAAACACACACACACACACACACACACACACACACACACGGGATGGTATTTGCTGGGGACAGAAACCCAGGGTTCCCAGGAAGGGCTTGGGAGAAAAGCAGTTTGGGATCACAGATTTAGCTGCTGGGACGTGGGGAAGGGCTGCAGAACGAGAGGATGGAGCGATGGGGAACTGGGGCCGTCCTGAAAAGGGCTGACATCTCACCAGCCACGGGACACATTTTCAAAGGAACAGTGACAAAGCAGGGGCCGTGCAGGACGGGCTGCAAGTTGACGAAGGCCAGGACGTGGTGCCCGGAGCGGGGCAGTTAAGTGGAGGTGGGAGATCCGGCCTGGAGAGGACCAGGGAGTCATGCTGCGGGTTCCCTGGCTCATCGGAACACCATGGGGCAGAGGGGGAGGTTTACGCAGAGTAACATAAAGGGCAGAACTTGGACCAGGATGGAAGCTACTGGAGGCCTAGTTCATGTCAATCAAGGAGGCTCCCCATGTTGGAGGTGGGGTGTGCAGCCCTGGGAAAGCCATGCACCTCTCTCTAGAAGCAGAGGCTGGGCATGGGGATGCCAGAAGGTGCCCAGGTACCACGGAGACCAGGTGTCGTGGGACCGGAAGCCGAAGCTCAGGGCCGCACAGAGATCCCAGGGCAGAGCCAGGACCAGAACCCGGGGCTCTGGACTCCGGGAGCTTGAGCTGAGGCTGGCTGCCTCTGCCGGGGTGACGCCTTCAGCCGAAAGGTGGCCCCACGGTAGCTTCAAGCTCCTTCTACACCGAGATGAAAACTTGGAAGACATTTGGCTTCACGCTCTCTGCTTGGTCTTCCCTCGTAGCACCCTGCATAGTTCGACCCATTTCTTCCCTGATCTGGTCCCTAGCGCCTCACACCTTCTCTCCTTGATCCCCGGCTCCAGCTCAGGAAATCAGGGGCTGCCCAGGCTCCCAGCCAGCTTGTTCGCCGCTCTGGAAACACCTCCCTCCTAATTTGCCACCTCCATACCCTGTGCCTCTGTGAGGCCCCCATCTAACTTTGTAACAGCTCACTTGCCCCCAGGGAGCCTGCCCTGATGGGTCCTAAGGGCTCTGAGGGGTTCCTGCCTCTGCGGCAGTGTATTATTTGCCCCCCACAGAGTTATCATATCCCAGAGCTTCTGACTTTTAGGTCTCTACTCTGTCGTTGAAGATCTCACGTCCACTCATGTGTTCGGGCTCCAGGACAGGTGTATAACTTGTTGACCTCGTGGGGTGGGTGGCCTGAAGCCCACCATGGTTACGCATGGCCTTGTGGTTAGGGTCTCAGTCAGACCTGCGTGTAAGGGTAATGATATTGGTGACAGTAACAGAAGTGGGCTGAATGGAGGTCAGGTCCGCTCTGGGGAGATGCACAGTGCGTTGAGAGAAGTGGCCTAGCTGGGAGTGGGAGGGATGTACAGGGTTGGGACATTGAGTGATTACTGATGCCCAGAAAGTCTGCTAATCCTGACCCACCGAGGCCACACAAAGGGTAGGGGAAGCAACAGCCTTCCTAGGAAGGCCAAGGTCCCTGACGGGGAAGCAGCCTCTACCCCCAAACTCCCCTGTACATGTGATGCGTGTTTATGCCTGTGTGTATGTGCGTGCATGTGTGTGTGTGTGTATGAACGCACGTGTGTGTGCTTGCATGCATGTGTGTGTGTGTGAACGCATGTGTGTGTGCTTGCATGCATGCGTGTGTGTGCTTGTACGTGTCCTCATGCACTGCAGGTGGCCGAGTGCCCCGGATGAGGTGAGGAAAGGACTTGGGCCCAGCGGGAGTGTGGAAGCTGCAATTCAGGGCAGAAGGTTCTTTACCACCAGTGGCCCCAGCACAGCAGGCACCCAGTTTTACCCGGGAGCAGGTGGGGACACCCACTTCTCCCACTGCCCACCCCTTCTTCCTTTTGGCTCCTTGTGGGTCTGTCTGTTTGCTCTTCTCCTAGAGGCCCCTGCTTTAGTGTGACAGGGGCCAAAAGGATTTGAGAGAGGGGGTGTCTTCTGCCCAGCATCAGCACAAGGGTTCCTGAGAAGCCCTTATACACGGCACACTGATCGGAGCCAAAAGACACACTCCCGCGAGTTCCTTCGTACGTTTCTCACAGTGGCACCAAATGTGAGGTGCAAACCGTCCCCATCCTGCAGCCTGGTTGCAAGCGCTGGCCATGGGCAAGGGAGCCAGAGGGACCAGGGCTGGGATCCTGGCTCAGCCAGTTAACAACTTGGAACTTAAGGCAAAGTCTCTGACCTCCAATTTCCTGAGATGTAGCGTGGGGCTCTCAGCCCCTGCTGGGAAACCTTTGCGGCAATGGAGGAGGTAAAGGACATCAAACATGAAGCACAGTTAGGGTCGGTGTGGCAGCCCTTCCCCTCCCTCCCCTACTGCCTGGGGTCACAGAGAGCACAGCTGGGGCCTAGACTAAGGAGCATGTGTCTCCACCCACCCTCTGTTGGTCTCTAGAAATCTCTTTGCTCAGCTGTCCCACCTCAAGGCTGCCTCTTAGCCAACACTACACAGTCTGGGAATAAGACGGAGTTGAGTAACCAACACCTTTTTCCCACTTTCCACTTCCAGTTGCCCCCAAACTAGCAAAATCCCGGATCAGAACTAAAAAGGCAGAGGCAGGGTCACCTGGACCCTTCTCAGAGCCCCTGGTGGCCAAGGTCCCCCGACCTCACAGAGCTTCACCTCCCTGAGCTTCTACAAACAGCAACTCAGAGGCCACGAATAGTCCCCCGACCCTGCTTCTCACCCTCTCTGTCCCCTGACATCCGCCACAGAGGCATTCATTCCCGCGACACTTACACGTCCATTCCCTACTTCCTGAGCCCTGGCCCACGGTGGAGAGCAAGCCCCGCACCCACCTGGTCCTCCCAGAGTTGACGGCTCACGCCCACTCCTCTCCCCCAGCTACAAGCATCTGAGAAAAACATGAAGAACAAGAAAGGCCAAGTGCCCACAGTCTGCCCCGTGTCGAGCCCAGAGCCTCCCTGTCATTCCCGAAACACGTCTCCAATCCTGGACTCAGAAGGCAGCTGAGTCGGGATCTAAACCCCCTCCCAGCCGAGGCAGGGCCCCTCCTAACAGGAGACGGGAGACAACTGGACAGCACGCCGGGAGGCAGGCCACCGAGACCCAGAAGAGAAAGTCGTGATGTCCCTCGGCAGACCTATTTCCCATGCTTGAGGCAGGCGTGTGACAATACTCTCCTGACCAGACTTTACACGGGTTCCTCTGAGCCCTCTTTGCGACTTGGCCTCAACCTTGGGCTTCTGTCTGTTCTTTCAGAGTCTAGTTTTAGCAACAGCCCGGCGAAGTCAGTTTAGAGAGAATCCTCCACCCTCGGCATCCGATCACCCTCAGCATCCTATCAAATTCCTCAGCCCCCATGACTCCCCAGGTGATATGCCATCACCCAGGCCCGTCTTCGGTGAGAATCACCCTCTTAGATCATTTTAGCAAGAATCCTGCTACCCCTGATGTCTCCTGTTAGTAATTTCCATCCACTGACCCATCCCTCCAAACTGCTCCTCAGCTAGAAATCCCCACTTGTCCTCGCTGTCTTCGGGGTTAAGCCCCATCTCTCTCCCCTATTGCAACAGCCTTGACACTTAATTACGATAGTCCTGAAGTCTTAATATTCTTTCCTTTAACAGGTAATATTGAAAGCAAGCAAGCATATGGGAACATATGTATATGTATAACTGAGTCACTTTGTTATGAAGCAGAAACTAACACACCATTGTAAAGCAATTATACCCCAATAAAAATGTAAAAAAAAATAAATAAAATAGCTTGGAAAAAATAAAAGCAAACAAGCAAACACATATCTGTCCTGTCAGGGTGGCTCTGTTGAGTACGAGTGTTTGCTTCTGAGCTCTACCAACCGCCCGGCTGACCACCTTCTGAGGAACACTCGTGAGGATTGCTATTAGCAATACACAGAGTCGGGGCCGGGGGAAGATTCCAGGCTGTTGGATTCCTCTCTCAGGGACTAGAATTTAGAGACAAGGACAGACATCTTAGCAGCTCCAGGCATCAGCCCTGGCGCTGACCCCCTGGCAGAGTGGGACCCTCACTCCGCTGGAGGCTGGCCAAGCTGAGGCCTCTTTATTGAGGACCTGACTCAGCAACGGAGCCTGGGCTCACGGTCACCCTCATCCTCTGACGGTCTCCGATCTTTGGCAGGGGCGCTGTCCAAGGGCCTTGGTGGTACCTTTGGAGCTCTGGTTGCCTCTCGCCTGGGGAGGAGCAGGGCTGGTCCTGCCCCCTCTAAACAGAGACTCCCCTCCCCGGCCACATGCAAGAGGAAGATTGGACTCAGCACTGTGTGCTGTTTCTACTCAGCGCTTGGGAACTAAAGGAGACCCTAAATACAGGCAGACCTCGGAGACACTGCGGGTTCGGTTCCAGACCGTGGCAATAAAGCGAATATCGCGATAAAGCCAGTCACAAAACTTTTTAGTTTCCCAGTGCATATAAAATCATGTTTAGACTGCATTGTGCTCTATCGAGTGTGCAATAGCATTATCTAGAAAAACAATGTCATACCTTAATTTTAAAATACTTTAGTGCTAAAAAAATACCGCTAACCATCAACTGAGTCTTCAGAGTCATAATCTTTTTGCAGTCTTGATATCAAAGATCATTGGCCACTGATCACCATCACAGATATAAGAAGAATGAAAAAGTTTGAAGTATTGTGAGAATTACTAAAATGTGACAGAGACCTCCATTGTAAAGCCTGCATGCGGCCCACTCCCTCCTTTGACAGTTGGGAGTTGAAGCCTTGGGTAAAGCCCCCCACCTAAGGCCAACAGCCAAGACGTGGGCAGAGCCGGGTTAGAATCCAGCACTGGCGTCTTTCCAATGAGTGGGATCCCACACGATCATCTCTGAAAACTCAGAGATGGATTTCACAGTTATTTTTCACCTTGGCAGTTGGGAGAAAACTACCCTCTAAAGTTTTCTTTGTGGGAGGAGGAAAAAATAAACCTGCAATTCAGCAGGGAGTACAATTTTAAAAATAAGCCTCCCGGGCAGTGCATTTAATGCCCGCCCCATGGGGATGCTGGGCCCATAACTCAGGAGCACAATGGCTTTTCTTGTTGTGAATGAGTGTAAAGAGCCAGCAGAGGAAACAGGAAGCCCCCAATGCAGTCTGAATGGACCTGTGAACAGGCATAATAAAAGTTGTCCTGGATTTCCGTTACTACCAGGTGTTTCCGCCGGGACTTCTATTCATTCAGGCTGGGGATGGCCAAGGTGCCAAATCTTCCCGGTGACCCCGGCCCCCTGCTCCACTGCCCTGACCTCACGCATCCACGAGGGGCCACCCGGGCCTGGGCTCCTGGGACTGGGTGATGGGCGAATTTTCACCCCCAGGACCCAAACTCTGTGGCACTGATTTTAGAGTAAAGGAGAGGGTTGGGAGAGAGGAGGGGGTCCCCAGATTACACCACCACCACCCCATGTTTGAAAAGAGAAGCTCATGAGAGGGAACCCAAGGGCACATGGAGACAGGTGGTCACGAGCTACAGGGAGCAGACACAGCGAGGGATTCGGACCAGGAGCCAGGAGGTCCCACAGCAGGGAGGATTGGGGTTAGAGGCTGAGAAGGACACCCATCAGCAAGGGTGGTGGAGACACCTCCACACAAGGCAGAGGCACGTGGGAACAGCCAGAGGCAGGCACCTGCAGCCACTCACGGGCCCTGTCTCTCCCCACAGGGCGCTCTCTTGCCCTTGAGCCTGTCTCTCCCTCCCAAGCCTGCCCCTTGGCTCCCAAATGAGAAGGTTGGATGGAACACGCTGCCCATTTGGTGCTGCCTTCTGTGATCTGAAGTCAGACTGTAAGACAGGAACACCTCCAACCAAAGGGAAAAGGAGACTGCGGTCTCAGACGCCCACGTGACCAGGTGGGGCACAGACGTGTGACATCGGCATGATGTAAGAGTGGACAGTGGGGGCAGGAGTGTTCCAACAGGATGCAGGCTACAGAACACACACCTGCCCCCTGCCCAGGGAGGACCCCAGCCAGGGCAGCCCTCCGGCACCAGATGCTGAGGAAGCTGCTGAGATGGCAAGGCTGCCCTTTAACCATCTTAATTGACCACATTCATAGAGATGCCGCCACAGCAAGGAGGGGCTTTGTCGTTCTGAAATGGGGACGGGGGAGTTTATTCTCTTGAGGTAGAAATACATCATAAATGACACAGTTGATGGTTTGCAACACACACCATGACAAGAATTGATGGACCAGCCGCAGTCCTGATCCTGCACAAGGAATCAATCGCTCCTCCCTGATCACAAGTAGAAAGGCCCACCTCCTCCAGGAAGACTGCCGTGACTGCCCAACCCCGGGGGAAGCTGCCTGGAACCCACGGATAGCTGACCCCATGGGCACCAGAACATATAAGCCGGGATCATTCCTCTTTGGCAACATCACTGTAGCAAGAGGAAGACCCTCCAGCTGGAAACCCTGAGTCCTACCACTTCTAGCCTCTTGGTTCCATCTGCAGGACAGGTTGGTGAGCCATGCAGTAAACATGGACTAGGAACCAACTGGGAACAGAGCAGCCCTCTGGTTGCCAGTGTTTGGAGAGCAAGTGGTGACTATGGACAGTCCAGGTGTCTGGCTGATATCTTTATTAGTCACCTGAGGCCTTCGGTAATCAGTCATTAGAGTTATGCGTCCATCACGGCATCCAAGATAACGTACCACCCTGGGTACCAGGTGATGGTGATGTTGCTGATACATAACAAGCAGCTTCAGAGTGAATACAGAGCGCTATGCTTCTTGGACCATATGTCTTATTTGGGCTCTAGCGACTATATGATGTAAGAAGGGTGTGTATCATTCTGCAGGGAAGAGCACCGAGGCTCATAGAAGCGTGTGGGTCGTATGTGCGTCCAAGTTCTCACAACTAGTAGGTGGCAGAGATGATCTTTTCTTTCCCCAGCCAAGAGATGCAGGTCTGCAAAGCGCTGTCTACCATGGCAGCATCAACCCAGGAGATGCTAAGTGGGCCGAATATCGTTGTCCATACTGGGGAAATCTGCTGGGCTCTGAAACACCCCTGGGACTGGATGACTTTGGCTTTTCTTAAAGCAAACATGGGAACCCTGGTCCTCCTCCACGTCCTTGGGAAGCTAAGTGCGCCCAGGGCCTCTGCCAGGCCTCGAAGGACGGTCCTGCTGCCCTCCCTTCTCCATCCTTCAGCCTGCACACGTGTGCTGGGCACGGGACCACTGGGCACAGAGAAGACAAGAAGTGTGGTAGGAAAAGAGCGCCAAGCTGGAGGCCAGAGTCTGCATCAGATCGCAAGGCAGCCACATACCAGCTGTGTGGTCCTGGGTCAGCACCTTCCACTCCGGCACTAGTTCCCTCATCCATAAATGAGGGAATTACGCTGGATGTGCTCTTGAATTCTTCCAGTTTTATCACTGAGTGAGTCCACAATGGCTCCAGTGCTCTTTGGGCTCCACTTGTACCTTCCAGAAGCCCACTCAGTGGAGGCTGCTAAGATGACATTCTCGGGCTTCCCTGGTGGCGCGGTGGTTGAGAGTGCCCCTGCCGATGCAGGGGACGCGGGTTCGTGCCCCGGTCCAGGAAGATCCCACGTGCCGCGGAGCGGCTGGGCCTGTGAGCCATGGCCGCTGAGCCTGCGCGTCCGGAGCCTGTGCTCCGCAACGGGAGAGGCCACAACAGTGAGAGGCCCGCGTACCGCAAAAAAAAAAAAAAAAAAACGGAAGATGACATTCTCTTACTTGGAAGAAGAAACATATGAGAGCAGGAGGCCGCTGCTGCTCCAGTGGAGAAGCTCTCTCCTGTCTGCTCTTGCTGTCCAAATCTCAGCCACGCCCAGGTCAAGCCTCTGGTGGGAAACAGCCTCTGCCTGGCCTCCCCCTCCCCTACCATCCCCACATCCCTGCTGGCCCCACCTCCCCATCCTACTCCCAGGGCACTGTCTGCCTCACCCTTTCTACTGCCAAGCCACATCACCTGTGGTTTTGCAATTTCTAATCTGAGCTCTGACTCTCCCTTTCCAGAAAGCTCCAAAGGCACAAACTGGGATAGCCCCGCCTTCCACCCCTCCCAGGCTCCCCTAGGCTTGGAACTTACCCGGTGCTGGCTGTGGATTTCTTTCTGATGCTCATGCTTTTTGGAAAGGTGTGGTGTGGAAGGTGGGGAGACTTGGCAGGTTGGGGTCACCAGGGGTTCATGCAGATGTTGTAATTTTGCACCTGGGTTTCTGACTTGGCTTGTCGTTGCTGCCAGGGCTGAGGTGGCTGAACCAGCAACAAAACAACCAACCCCGGGGCTGAAAATTCAGTTATGGAATCCAACTGGAAGGAGGATGGGAATATGGTAACCAGGAAAATCACTGCTTTCATGCCATGGGGGCCAGGGGGAAGGAGTAGACAGACAGAAGAAGCACAGCATCTCAGTCAGTTTGGGCTGCTATAACAGATTACCATGGACTTGGTGGCTTAAGTAACAAATTTGTTTTTCACTGTTCTAGAGGCTGGGAAGTCCAAGGTCAAGGTGCCAGCAGATCTCACATCTGGTGGGAACCTGCTTCCTGGTTTTCAGATGGCCATCCTCTTGTTGTGTCCTCACATGACTGAGAGCAGAGAGAGAGGAAGCAAGCTCTCTCCTGTCTCTTCTTATAAGGGCACTAATCCCATCATAAGGGCTTCACCCTCATGACCTAATCACCTCCCAAAGGCCCCACCTCCTGAGACCATCCCACTGGGGGTTAGGATTTCAATATATGAATTTGGGGTGGACATGAAGAAGCAAATAACTCATTACAATGGTAGAGCTGAGAAAGAGTTCTGGCCTGGCTCCTGCCAGGGCAGACAACAGTCAGTAGAAAAAGACTCACAACATCTCTCTCTTTCTCTCTCTCTCTCTCTTTCTCTCTCTCTCCCTCCACCCTGTTCATATTCTCCATAACAGCTATCAAGTTATCACCACCTGAAAAGATCTTGTTTATTATTCCTTCACTGTTTCACTTTCTGCTTCTTCTCCTCCAGAGCTTGCCCTTGTTTATTATGTCTGCCACTGTGTTCCTAGAGCTTAGATGGGTACCAGTTGGCACTCAAATGATTTGAGTGATTTCTTCATTAGGAATAAACCCTTGTTATTGTGGACAAAGAAGATCGCCTGCCACATCAATAAATAAAGGATGTTGTGGCTGTCAAGCCATCAGCCGCTGTGCACCCCGAGGGGATTCAGGATGGAGAGAAAACAGGATACTGGCCCTCAATAGTTAGGGTGCATATCAGAGGAATGATATCAATGAGCCCAGACTCTTGTATTTTCCCGTACCTAGAAAAGCGCTAAATTCATTAACTTGAGATGTCTGTTTTTTCTTTAATTAGCAGTAATCTTTTGATGTTCAACTACCAGGATTTTTTGGCAAAAACTCCTATATATGCTGACTCCAGCCCTACCTTTTTGGAACAGTCCCTCAGAGCTACCTGAGAGGCTGTCTCCTGGGCTTACGTCCTCAGTATGTCCACCGGATAAAACATAATTCTCAACTTTTACGTTGTGCGTTTCTTTTCAGTTGACGTTATCATTATCCCCAACTTACAGTTAACGGAAATAGAGGCTCAGAGAAGTTGTTATGTGTCCATGACACACAGCCAGTAACAGGCAAAACCCCATCCCAGGTCCTGGGATCCCTAGTTGAGGAACCATCTCCTGCATCTTGTGACTTGCTTCCTTGTGCCTGAAGACAGTGACAAGCTCAACTCAGATGTCTTCTCCTGGAAGCTCTCTCAGCTCTCCTGAGCCCCAAAGAGTCAAGGAGGTTGCCGCACCCTTGTGGCTTAGTCTGTTACCACAATGCCCTGCATTTTAGTTGGGGGCTCACCGTCTCATTTTCTTCTCTAGTTTGGCATCCAGTTCAATCAATATTTGTTGAGGTCAATGCACACAGATAGGGTGCTGGATAGATTCCACCCAGCTGAGCCCAGCTGTGGTTGGTCACTGACCCGCCCTGAAAGTCAGCGCCTGGTCCCCAGCACCATGATCCCACATAGGTTCAGGGCCTGTGGACAATTGAAACCCATCTCCTCTTCCTTCTATTGGGGCCCCTCCTGCCCAGCAGATTCCTCACACAGCGGGTCGTGGGCTGGTCCACCTTGGGCCTGTTTCCCTTGACAACAAAGTTCCCACTTTTCCGCAGGCCTGAGGCAGTCAATGCCTGCTCTAAGGGAGGTGCACAGAGACTTCGTCTCTCCAGGTTGCTCTCTTTCCAGGGAGTAGAGCCTGGAGATTGGTGGCTGAGGTCCAGTCAGGGCCCTGACTTTCGCATGCCAGGCCTGGGAGCAGAACTGGGTGAAAGTTCCCAGCTGAGGGGATGCCCCCTTTCTCCCCCAGCCTCTCCCTCCAGCCTGTTCTGTATCCCCGGGCACCAGCGTCTGATCCCTGGACAGACCCAGGCTGTCTACCTGCTGCTCCTCACGGGTATTCCTCCAGAACTCTGTTCTCCTGTGACTGGGCCTGCGTCCTTCCTCACCTTCCACCTCCTCTCCTCCACTCAGTCGGACGGTGCGAACCCACTCAGGTCACGCAAAAGCCACAGTTACTGATACACGTCGCGTCAGGGCTGGGCTCCCGTCTGAGGGTCTGTCTCATCCTCCATCAACCAAGGCAGAGTGGCTCCAGGGGAACAGCTATCAGGCCTGGGCTCTCACCGGCTCCCCACGGACAACGGCCAGTGGCTGAAATTCTGTGAGCCCCAATTTGGCCAACTGTCACATAGAAATAGCCATCCGTATCTCAGTCGGTTGTTTCGAGAACTAGAACTAGTGGGGAAATGCCTGGCTCAAGTGGGCTGTCTAAGTGCAGAGTCTTCTGGGACTTCCCAGGCGGTCTAGTGGTTAAGACTCCGTACTTCTACTGCAGGGGGCGCGGGTTCGATCCCTGGTCAGGGAAGTAAGATCCCACGTGCCACACGGCGAGATTAAAAAAAAAAGTGCAGTCTTCTTCTGGAAATGGAAATAGTAATTCCTACCTTGTGAGGCGGGGTGAAGATTACATGGGAAGATGCATACACAGGAGGGTCTCAATAAATGACAGCTACTGTCATCAGTAAAGACAGCAAATGGTAGCTGTTGTCATCAATCGATTCAGTGGTCTTTCTCGAGGGGACCCCGCTCACGAACACCCAAGGGCCTGACACTATCCTCTGGGCTTCCTGCCCTCAAGCAGGTGCGGAAGGGGAACTCACAGAGCTTCGGCACCTTGACCTTGTCAACCCAGTGCCCCTCACGGGGAGGTGGGGTTTAGCAGAAAGAGCCTTGACTTTGGAGTCTAATGGTTCTGTTTGAAATCCGTCTTTCACCACTCGAGCAGTGTAACCTTGGGCACGTTACTTAATCGTGCTGACCCCCCCCCCTTCATTTCCCCATTTTCAAAGCAGGGTCATAAGGAAAATTTTCACAAAAGAGCCATCATGTGATTTAGGCCTGGAAGGGCGAGTAAGATTGCGAGAAATGGAGAGGAGGAGAGAGGCCGGGATGGAGGAGGGTTGGGGGGATATGAGGGGTGGGGGACAGCAGCCTCGCTGGTCAGAGGGCAGGGGCCCCACATCACAGAGGTCTTGACCAGCAGCGGGGCAGGACTCTTCCTCTGCAGCGGAAGGGGACCCAGGAAGGCTCGAGGGACAAGGGTCGTCTGCCTCGACCCTCCTGGCCTGTGTTGGAAGTGACATCGTGGCACTGCCAGCACCTGCCCTGGGGGGGTCTGTTCTCGGCAGCCGGAGCAGGGAGCCCGGGGTTGTTTCACGCTCCTTCACGCCTCTCTACAGGTGAGCTGGGGTAGCTCGGACGTGAACTTGGCTGCTGGGATTTTCCCCTCGTTACTCCTCTCACTTGCCAATGCCAAGGAAAGCAGAGGGAGGCGGGCTCAGTCACTGAAAGCGTGCCCCTGAGAATGTGCAGGCAGGGTTATGAGGACGGAGCCAGTAGACCCCTTAGTCAGGGGAGAAACACATGATCTGGTTATTCTGAGACTTGGGTGTTGAGGGCCACAGGGCAGCAGAAGGCCGGACCAGAGGTCTGGCTGAGTCAGAAGGCCGGGGGCCTTCCTTGGGTCAAGACCAGGCTGGGCGTAAGACCATGCAATCGGCCACCCTGTGTGCTAGAAAGAGCCCTAGACATGGGCTCCAGCGATCCAGACCTCAGCTTCTCTTCTGCTCCCTCGACGGATCAGCTGTGGAATCAGGGGGCAAAATGACGCCCGCATGCGCTTGAACCTGCTGCCCCGCATAGTAACAGTGCAGCCTCTCAGGAAAAGCACATGAACACAGCCAGGTTCCTCCATCGGGGGCCCTGGGTTTACACACCTGACATGAACACCATGGAAGAAACCACAGGCCAGAAAGGAAACTCGGATCCAAGGTGTGCGGTCGGCAGAGCAAGCGGGACGGCACAGGCACGGGGTCCAGGCGCCCCCAGCCCCAAGCCCCACAAGGAAAGAAACCCCCACGTCACAGAGCTGGCTCTGGTCGACGAGGACCCCGAAGCTGTGATCCACCTGGTGTTCCGGCGGGGTGGGGATGGACAGAGGGGCCACGCCCTTATCATTCCATATAATTGAAGGCAGCCGATTTCTCCACTGTGGAGACACGTGGACCAGCGTGGGCCGCGCCAACCTCACCTCCTTTGAGAAGGGAGGCAGCACAGATTTTCTTTTACTCCCAAGGACTTAGACGAACGGGAACACAGATGTCATCTGAGCTCACCGCCGCTGAACGGTGGTATCTAATATGAGTTCGAAATGACCAGCTGTAATGAATGCAGGCAAAGGAAATAAACACTCATCCCTGGCGTCACTGGATACAGTGTAGCGTGTAAGTGGATTCAGCTCTGAGGAGATCTGATGGGGCCGGCCCTAGGCTTGGAGTCAAAGGATCTGATCGAACCCTGACTACAGGACTCACTTGGTCCATGGCTCTGGGTAAGGGACTTAGTCCCGTGGGCATTCTTCTTCTCACTTGTAAAGTGGGACAGTGGGATGCTATGAACGTGGGGCAGTTGTCTACGGCCGAATGGGACATGGTGCTTTGTGCAAGGCAAAGTGCTGTAGAAACAGGGAGTGCTGTGCTCTTTCAGCTTCTCGGGTTGATTTCCTTGGCCTGAAGACTGTCTTTCTCAAAGCTGTTATCGTTGGTCTTGTCCCCCCACTGCCCTCCCCCTCTCCCTGGTTGCAGGGAAGAGGAACTACCATGAGTGGAGTACGGCAGCCGGTCACGGGCTTCTCCTGGCCCAGACCAGGTCCTGTTCGTGGACAGGGATTGGAGAGAGCATCCAGGGAGCCGGGCACCCCTCCCTCCCACTTGGGGGCAGAAAGCAGTCTCTCTGGGATGGAGTCAGGGAGATGCAGTGGGGAGCAGGACACACTTGGAAAGCCAGGGTTCCCGCTCCAGCCCTGTCGTTCACCTGTTCTGCGGCCTTGGGCAAGTCACACCCTCTCTCTGAACCTCTGTTTTTGGCCTGGAATTATATCTCTAAGATCCTTGCCAGCTCTGATCGCTGACCTTCAAAAACTCCAAAGGTAACCCCTTTACTCTTAGAGCTCAGAATTTAATGCTACAGCAAGAAAAATAATTGATTACTTTTTGCCTGCCCCTCTGTCCCACTAAATAATTCCAAGAGTCCCCGTCACCCCAGGCTACCTTCTCTGTCCCTCCTGACACTGGAATGTCCACCCCAGGCCCTGGCACTGCTCCGCGCCCCCCTCTGACCTCCAGACCTTTCTGACCAGCTCTCTCTTCCCAAACCATGAGATTTAGGCACGGGAGAAAGCCCTGGGGTACTCCAATGGCCCCAGATCTCCCTCCCAGGCTATGTCCACACTGACAGGGGCTCCCGATGCAGTGTCCCCACTCACAATGCACCCCAACTTTTTGTTTAACCCAAAAAATCGAGTCATGTGGTGGACACTTCCTTTCAGAAAGAAGTTGGTGAAGGGTGGCGCAGTGGTTGAGGTTCCGCCTGCCGATGCAGGGAACATGGGAAGATCCCACATGCCGCAGAACGGCTGGGCCCGTGAGCCATGGCCGCTGATCCTGCACGTCCGGAGCCTGTGCTCCGCAACAGGAGAGGCCACAGTAGTGAGAGGCCCGCGTACCGCAAAAAAAAAAAAAAAAGAAAGAAGTTGGTGGATAAATGAAAGATTCAGGGTCAGCAAGGCCTTCCAGGGCCCTCTGGGTCAGATACCTGGGCGATCACAAGTTCACCTGGTCAGAGACACTGAATCATTCTCCGTGTTAGTTTGATGACACCCAGGGCAGGTTAACTAGGTGGACATGTGTTGACTAAGGGCTGATGGGGAGGGTCCCTCGGCAATAGAGCAGTTTTTTTTGGGGGGGGAGGCGGGCAGAGGCTGGTTCTCACTGCACTCAGGTAATTGCCAAGGGGCTGAGCCCAACGCTCAGATGCTTTATAGAACAGCCAGTTTTGCTGCGTCTTCTGTAATCCGAAGGCAACGTCATCTGTGCGGCCCTCAGAAGAAACAGAGCAAAGTAGTCTGAACACATCGTTAGGATGTGGCCCTTTACAGATGGACAAGCTAAGGCTTGGCTTCAGGCCCCGGCTTGGACGAGCTCACTGCCACGAGTGACAGGACAGGCGTAGGACACCAGGGATGCCGGCAGAGACAGGGGCCCACCTGTCCTGGTGCAGTGCCCAGGGAGGCCTTCGGGGGGCACCCAGGGAGCCAGACGCATGGCTCCTGGCCGGCCGCCTATAAATAGCGTTGGGTCTGCATGTGCACACGCCCGGCCACCGTGTACGGGGCGGCGTGCACAAGCCCAGGGCGCAGTGAATGGGGATTGTTGAGCAGGAGATGGCCCGGATTCATGGGCACGGCTTGGGCCGGCGCCAGCCCCTTTTCTCCAAGCAAATCCCATTTCAGCTATTGTGACGATTATGGCTGATCGCTATCTCGGTTGTTTATCCAGTTGCTGTATAGATTGACTTTCTGAATCTCAGGGTTGGGCTGTTTCCATAACAGGAAGCTGCTTGCTGTCTTACTGTTTAAGAAACTCCAGTCCACACAATAGAATCTCAACAAAACCCTAAACACTCCATTTGCCGGGGGAACCTCATTGAATCCAGCTCTTATTGTTTCTGTTATAGGCTGAATCCTGTATTTACAGTCAGAGGGCTGTGTGTGTGTGTGTGTGGGTGGCTGTGCGTGCACACGCATGTGTGGGATGTTAAGCCTGGCTTTTCACTTTCCAAGTTCTCCGCCTGAGCCTCAGCATAGAGGAAGATGCCAAGATTCCCCAGATGTAAACCTACTGGAGTTGGGGGGGGCGGTGGAGTGGGGACAAGCAGGGCCCTGTCCCTGGAGAGTTTCCTCCTAGTTCTACCTGGGGTCTTGCGTTCAGAAGGAAGTTGGCGTTTGTGTTTTCATACCGAGGCACAAACAGTAGAACAAACACTCAAGTCAACATTGACCCAGGCGCCAAGACCCCTATGGAGGAAACAGAAGATCAAAGGGAAGCACTCAGCTCTGTTTCTGTCTGTCACTATTATTTATTATCTTCTGAGGTGGTTCCCAGGCCCAGAGGAGCTTTCGAGAACCCCTCGAGGCACCTGATTCAATGTCACAGATTCATCTTTGATTTTATCAAGTCTCCCCTCCCGTCCTCTGCAGCCGAGGAGCTTAGAGATGGAGTCTGAGATCTCCAGGGAGAGCGACCTCCTTCATGACCAGGGAATCCCGTGTTTAGAGCCTGGCTGGGAGCTCCTGGAGGCCTCCTCCGCCAAGTTGCTGGCGGGGGAAGTACCACCTTGAACTTGTAAGGACCCTGTGAGATTGCGACCCTTGGGATGTAATTCTAGATGGAGAACAACCCTGGGTCCCTTGGGGTAGCGTCTCCTGGTTATCTTTAAACCTTGAAAATGTAAACACAGACGAGTTTAGGCATTGTGCCTGGCAACCAATGAAGCCAGTGAAAACGACTCGTCAAGTGGTTAAGGGAGTGTATGCACAATGGTCCTTTCTTCCGCAGAGCATAAGCGCTTTTCCTTAATATCGTCCATCCTCATCCTGGGAAGGGGCAGGTGGACCCTGGATTCAGACGTTAAGGCACAGGCTGCAGAGTCCAGTAGGTCCCTCAGGGCATGGAGGCCATCTGCATCAGGCAGACACGGCTGGGCACCCTTTCTCGGCTTCACGGTGCAACCGGTCTCCCCAGAAGGAGTCCGGCAGAAGCTTGAGAGGGAGAGAAGTGGGGTGGGTGGGTCCCGGAGGGGGCTGGCAGGTACTGTAGACGTCATCGAGTTAATCCATTTCTTCACTTTACAGGAGATGGGAGAATGAAGATGAGCGTCAAGCAATGTGCCTGGGGTCAAGCCACTGGTTAATGGCAGAGCAGCAGGGGAGGCTGCCTGTTCCCGCAGCCCCCAGGGAGGGGCATCGGGGAGAGTGAGCAGTCTCCTCGAAGCCCAGGGGAGAAGCAAGTGCCACGCCACCCAGAAAGCCCAGGCACCAGGAACTGTGGACACGGGGATTCGTCTCAAACGGCTGTGCCCAGGTTATCCTAGATCACTACCCACATTATCACCTCCAAGCGTCTTTAGAAGTTCAGATTTCCTAGGGGGGCGGGGGGCATGAGCCTGTAGACAGAGCCTCCAAGGGAACCATTGCCCTCTGAGCTGTCGTAAAAGCTATTCAGCAGTAGAGGGCGCTGTTTACCTAAAATCCAAGCATGAGCCTTGGACAAGAGAAAGAATTCTGATGCCCCGAGAGTGGTCATCTAGCTGCCTCTCCTACCTCCTCCAAACCATGTCCAAACAAGCCCAATAGAGGCTCAGGTCATAAGTTCACAGAGAGCTCCCTGTCTTACTCAGAGACTCAGTAGCTGTCTTCCTTGTCCAGAAGCCCTTAAACCAACCTGCACCCATTGTGTTACGTTTCCTCTTGTTCTGTTCCACTGACTTTGAACCTCATGTCCATATGGCTTCAGAATGAATTGCTTCCCCGAGATGCCTTCCCTCTATTATTCTTGCTTGCCCAGCATTTTCTACCATGGTAACGTCCCTGCGGTGGGACACAGGGTTGGGTTGGGACAGCACAAATTGGGCCTAATATGGATACAGCAGATTAAATTTAACATTGAGAATTCGGGATACAGCTAGATCTTATAAGCGGTAAATAAAGAGCGTTTGATTATCTATTGGGCTTACAGATTAGGAGTCTGGTTCCTATAAATCATAGGCGGAAATCAGTATCACTGTTAGAAAAGTGCCTTCGAGACACTTGAAACACTGAAAATAACCAGATGTCCCTAGTGTTATTCTCAAAATTTTAGTCTCATTTGTGGATAATGTTGACTTTATTTGTTTTGAGACTTGGCCTTGGTCTGTATATGGTGGGAGGTTTACCCTGAAACCAACAAAGTTTAAGTCTCAAGGCCCCTCATGGCTAGCCAAGCGCCCTAGCAGCCTCTATTCAAACAGTACATGTGTTTGTGAAATTTGCAAATGTAAGCTATTTTAATCACAAATTGGTTAAGACTGTTGTTTGTTTCCGCTCTGACTTTCCCTCCATCATACCTGCCATCATACACACACACACACGCGCGCGCACGTGCACTTTAGTCACTTCTGTGTAATTAAATATTGTCAACCATCTTGGTGTCGAAATGGCTTCCAGGAACACCCCCAATGACCCAGCAGTGCCACAAGACGAAGGTGCAAGGCCACGAGTCGTGCGTCAGTGGGAACATGTCTTAGGGCTCCCAGCACGGGAAGTATGTCCCAAGCAGAGGATAAACAAACATACAGAGCCAGAAGCTTGTCCGGATGATTTTCCTGGTTCCCTGACATTCCTGTTTTTCATCTTTTAAAAATCTTCTACTTGGGCAAAACTATGGAGAAAGTAAAAAGATCAGTGGCCACCAGAAGTTGGGGGAGGGAGGATGGAGTAGGTGGGGCACAGAGGATTTCTAGGGCAGCGAAACCATTTTATGATACTCTGATGGTGGAGACATATCCCTGGACATTTATCCAAACCCACAGAGTTTACGACACAGAGGCTGAACGCTACGGTAAACTAAGGTGATTATGAGGTGTTAATGCAGGGTCATCGACTGTAACCAACGCACCACTGCAGTGGAGGATGTTAATGATGGGGCCACGTGTGGGGGGGGGGCAGGGAATCTCTGTACCACCTTCTCTAGTTTGCTGTGAATCTAGAACGACACTAAAAAATAGCCTTATAGAAATATGCAAATCGTTGTAATTCCTTAACTCGTTCCAAATAAGTATTCACTAGGAGCCTCGTTATTCACGTGCAGTCAGTCTGTTTTTTAAGACGTCCTCGGAAAACCTGGGTCTGCCCCGTTTGCACATCATAAATCCTTGCAGCTGTAGTAGCTCATACTTATAACCACGTCACTTTTCCATGCGGATTATAAATATCTTGATGAAGAAAAGGTATCTACTATTTCCTGTGTTCAGTACATAAAGTTAAACTCTTCATTGGCTGGAGTTGATAGATGCCCCTCATGGTTCCCTTTGGCTGTCATCTGTAGGAATTGTGTTACTTGCTCATTGAGTATCTTGTAGAGAATTCTGTCCTGAGATCTCTGGTCACTTGGAGGTGTCTTGAGCTAAAACAGGGGATCACAGGAAGCAAATAATTATCCATGTTAATAGAAGGGGGCAGCAAAGAGTGAACTACCCGTTCCAGAGACTTTAGAACTGCGTTCCTGCTAGAGTGAACAAGATGATGGTCGTACCGCTCCGATGCTCCCACCGCTATTAATGACCCTGAGAGTCATTACCTCACAGACTGAGAGACATTACCTCTTTTTGTTTCTAGAAGTTCCCAAGTCCACTCCTTCCGGAAGGCAATATTAGTGAACGTTATATCTCGTTTTCTCCAGGATCCTGCTTGCCTAACATAAAAGAAATGGGGATGTATCAACAACACAGATTCATGACGGTGAATCTTTCTTCCCAGAAAAGCCACAATTCCGATTCTCCCAGAGCAGGTACAGAAGAGTGGAAGATAAGCTGGGGATGTGGCTTGTCTGGTAATTCTTGCAGGGACCGTCCCTGAAAGAGATGCCTGTCATATCAGCACCTGCCAGCAGAGGGCGAGGCGTCCCAGCCGGTGGGAACGGAGTTGGCCGCCAGGCCCCGGGTTCTTTCCTTGGTCCAAGCGGATTACCAGGCCGGCTCTGCCGACTTCCCCATCTGCACCCACAGCCCTGAGGAGGGGGCTCCACCACAGGAGGCTGCAAAGAGCTCTGGGCCCGAATGTCTGACTCTGCTCTGGGGACCTCAGACTTGGGGCATCCCTGTGCCCTGGGGAGCCACCTCCAGCCTGCCCGTCTCCTAGAGGATTCTGGAAAAGATGCTCCAGAGAAACTCTAGGGAATGAGAAAGATTCAAAGGAACCCCCCCCCCATTCCCAGTCCTGTCTGAGCATCCCAACGACCTCCCTGCAGCATCCCGCACCCCACAACGGGTCTTATGTAGAGGCGCTAGATATAATACAGGACACTCGGTTCAATTTGAATCTCAGACAAATAAAGAATAATCTTTTGGTATAATTCTGTCCCAAATATTGCAGAGGACATACTGCTAGTTTACGAATAATTCTTTATCTGAATTCCAAATTGAGTTGGGTGTCCTTTCTTTTTATTTGCTAAATCTGTACCGTGCCAGCTCTCCTGAGACGCCTAGAATATTCTAGCCCAGGGCAGACCAAAAGCAAGCTTCCCTCTCCCTTCCCCCAGCCCCTTCGTCCCGAAAAACTCTGGATAGGATTTGCTTTATTAGGTCTGCTCTAATCTAAACCACTCACTTCACACACTTTCATTTCCTCAGCCTTATTTGGTCCTGTCAAGAAAACAGGCAGGGGACTTCCCTGGCGGTCCAGTGGTTAACACTGCGCCTTCCAATGCAGGGGGAGCAGGTTCGATTCCCTGGTCAGGGAACTAAGATCCCACGTGCCTCGGGACCAAAAAACCAAAGCATAACACAGAAGCAGTATTGTAACAAATTCAATAAAGACTTTAAAAAATGGTCCACATCAAAAAAAGAAGAAGAAGAAGAAGGAAAACAGGCAGGCCTGCACCTACACAGAAGGAAACAGAGATGCGGAGATTCTGACTGTGCAGGACATTGGCCTTGAAGGAGAGACGGAGAGGCTGCCTGTACCTGCAGATAGCACAGCTGGTAAAGGGGGTGCTCAGAGTCTCCTGCCCCTTCCTCCCAAGCACCAAGATGCCCCCAAAAGCGCATGGCCGTGTGCCATGTAACCCACCACGGGCTCTGCGACAAGCCTGAAGGACCCCGACTGTGCAGGCAGCCCCGCCAGCAGGACACCTGGGCTGGCCTCGGCCTCCGTGGCAGCCACGCCTTCCTGTGCAGCCGCTGCAGTGTGGAGGATGCTGATAACAGAACAATAAGGCAGGACTGGGACAATCAGCCCGCTGAGGGACTCTCCCGAGCCGGGCGGGATGGAGGAAGGATCTGCAGGTCCCAGGGGCCGCGCCGGAGACGGCCACACGGTGGGGCTGTGAGGGGGGAGCCCAGGGCCCTGGGAAGGAGCTGCGAGGGCAGCCTCGGCATTGCTCCACACCCCCCCGAGAGGCCCCTCTCTCTCTCTGTGGATAGGGCAGGGGCAGACCGGGAATCATGACCCCAGGAAGGGACCTGCCAGCCTTCCCTGGACAACAGAGCAAGCATCACACAGCTGGAGCAAGGAGCGAGTGGCTCCCAGGATGACCACAGCTCTGACCCCTGGAGGCCCGTGACCTCTGACTCACGCTTCTGCTCTCTGGCCTGTCCCGTGCCCGGCAGGAGGGTTCTTCAACACCCCCAGGCGTGCGGAGCGCCTGGGTGCACACGCAGGACGCCCCAGCGGGCCTGCCAATCCCGCAGGTAGACAAGCCGTCGGGGCAGCAGAGAGACAGAGACCTTGCGGCTTGGCCAAACGTGAGGCCAAGTTGTCTCGGTGGCCGAGTGCCTGCAGACGCTGACCGAGTCACCCCGAGGGGAACCGCCTCTGCTCTTAGCCAGGAGCGGCTGCTGAGACATCCCAGGTGCCATCGTCGCTTCGTTTACGGCTCATGGCCCGTGGTAGGTATGGAGCAAAGGGCGTAGACTGTGTGATCAAATCTCCCCAGGCCAGAACTGGAGACCCCAGGAGGAGCAGCCCAGGGGATACATGATGTGCCTTGAGGATATATGTCTCTTTCCTAAATCCAGACTGAGTCTGCGTCTTTTTATTCATTGCTTAGTCCAGCCTCATACTGAAAACGACTTACAGCAACCTACAAGATGCAGACAACGTAACAGGATAAAACAAAATAAAGAAGAAAGTTGAGGGGAAAAGAAAACAAGGGAAGACAGGTTAAGCAGAGCCAGGAGAGAGGGTGACGTCCCTCGCGGGTGAGGGGTTCAGCCACCACCAGGAGGGAGAAACACCATCGATCACAGGTTGTTTGGGAGGAGCAAAAACACAACAAACAAAAACACCAAAATGTGATTTCTGATACGAAAACCAAAGACCGAGCCTCGTCCAAAATCCTCCTGGAAAGAACTCAGAGCAGGACGCTGGAACCTTCCGGGGCTCCAGGACCCTGCTTGTCAGAGCTCCTCCCAGGTCAGGCAGGGGCCAGTCATGAAAGGCCCTACAAGGAGGCCACTGAGACAGGGCCCGTGCACCCTGCCATCGGCTGTTTCAGCTGAATTTTAAGGCAGAATTCTAAGGGGCAGATGTTAGAGGATGGAGAGAAGTGACGTGTGGTACCGCCCCCAGGTAGCCTTCCACTGGCCCGTTTGTCTCCGTTGAACTCTGGCTACGGATGGGGTAGCTCGGAGAAGGTGTTTCTCCTGGGCCCCACCCCGGGAAGGCCCCACCCCGGGAGGGCCCCTGTGTGAGCTCCTGCTTCACCGCAGGCCTCTCTGCTAAGCGGTGGGCCTGGGCGAGGCTGACGTCTTCTTGCGAATGATGAGACGTTCGGGAGGCCCCTCCCCCCTCTCCACCCCGGAGGCTAGAAAGGCCAAGGCCCCAGGTCAGATTGGGCCTGGCTTGATGCAAGGTCTGTCTGGTCAAGGGCAGGTGACAGGGCTTTTACCCACCCTAACCCATCTCCCCAAAACTTCCCCTCGCCAACATCTACACTTGTCAGTGAAACTCATTTCACCTTAGACACATCATCTGTGCTGGGGAAGGGCGGCATCCTTGCTGGCAGCAGACCGGGACCCTCCTCGAGGGTTAGCCCCCGCCAACCGCCCGGCCTAGGAACAGCATGGACGGCAGTGATCAGAGAGGTGTGGGTCAGCCCCCAGCATAGCCTTGGGGATGAGTCATGGATCCCAAACACAGCGCTGCCCCCAGTTTAGCAGGAGTCTGGCACGTTCTCCAGGTTGGGGCCAGGATACCTTTGCACTGGCCCCCCGCTGGTCCAGCGGGGCCGGCTGCCTCTCCACGGGTCAGCTCGGTCAGTCCCTGGCGGTTCCTTCATCCACAGAATCGAGCACAGGACCCCGGAGCTCCCTGTTAGGGACTGTTTTGTCAGCACTTGGCATGCAGTCAGCAAAGGTGACACCAATTACTTGTGTCACAGCTCCTGGAGAAGATAGAGATGTATGAAATCGACGTGGGAGCCATCCATCAAGGCCTGAGGGGGGCCAGAGGTCTGTCACGGTGACAGGGGGTTGAGGGGAGCCAGGGTCTCTCAGGACAGCTGGTTGGCAAAGTGCATTCCATCATCAGAGCCGATGCCTCGGCACTGGGGCTCAGCCAGGGTGACGGACAGACCAGGCCAAAATGCCCCCCTTCCCCCACGTGCCTGGGTCTGGTCAAGCTGAACCCTCCCTGCTTCCTAAACCTCTGGGCTTTCAACCTTCTGTCCCTCCCCTGGAATCTCCCCAGCCAGGCTCCCAACTGCTCCCGTCAAAGCCCCACTCTTCTGTCAAAGCGCTGACCGAATGGGTTCTCTTTTGTGTAACCTTCCCCAGTTTACTCCGTTCCAGTGGAAATGTGCTTTCTCTCCTCTGTCTGAATCAGGAGCCTCTGTACCCACTCAGACAAGTCATTTCCAACCTGTCCCAAGAATAACTCATTTACTAAACACTCACGATGGCATGTCCACAGTTATCACGCCGTTTAGTTCTCATAGCCACTTAGACAGGTGGGCATTAGTCCATTTTGGTAGATGGTAAACTGAGGCTCAGAGACATTAGTAACTTGCCCAGACCACACAGTTGGTAAGTAGGGTGTGGCAGGTGGGCAAACTGTGGGTACAAAGGAAGGCGCGACAGAGGGGTCTGCCGGCGGAGCCTTCGGGCTCTACCGACGCGCCCCTGGGGACCCTGTGCTAGATGGAGCCCTCCCTCAGGACACAGGGAGGCTGAGATTGTCCATACTGGGAAGTCCCAACAGCCGCAAGGAGGATGCTGGTCTTGCAGAAGAAGCTTCCAGGGCTGGGGGAGGCCAGCACATGTCTGCTGGCTGTGGAGCCCCACCTCCTTTTTGGCAGCTGGGGCCCGGCTTCCAGTTTCCCCTGCAGAGTCAACTTGGGACGTCACTCTAAGCCTAGGGAATTCGAGTCTTTCTTGTAAAACGTGATGCCCAGGTGAGAGCTGCTCACACTGTGCAAACCAAACCCCAGGATATGCTGGGGAAAGAGGCTTTGTCCACGGCGAGGGGCTGTCTGGGCCTAATAGCCATCCGTCCCCTCGGGGTCTCAGAGCCCTGCTCCCGGCCATCGCACCCTGAGCTTCTCTCCACGAGAGGCCTTTTACCAGAGGATTTCTCAGTCCTGTTCATCTGTCCGTATCAGTTTCCTCATCCATCACATGGGTACAGTGGACCTTACGTTGCTTCTTCACTGGGTCGTTCTGCAGGCCTAAGGAAGCCAGGCTGTGCTTTGTGAAGTGTGCCCCTCACGTGTGAGGGGTGGTCTGGTGGGTTCCTACTGTCTACTTTGAGGGACTGGGGGGACGGGAACAGAACTCCAAGCTGTGGAGAGGCGTATGTCTTAGCCAAGGTCAAAAACGGCTGAGGCCGGCGGCTCGCAGGCCCTAGCCCGGGACCGCTCAAGAGGTTTTGCAGAATGACCGGTACGTGGCCCTGGCTCTCAGATGGGAAGTTCGGGGAGGTGGCTCAGAGCTGGAAGGGACTCTCAGAATGCTGCAGGTGAGGACATAGGCCCAGAGGAGGGAAGGGGCTGTTCTAAAGTCACCCAGCTCAGCTCACGACAAAAGACCCAAGACAGGAGCCCCTTCCCCACGCTGCCCGAGCGCCCCCGTCCCCATCAGCGGGGCCTTCCAGGAGGCAACAAGTAACCAGCACAGAGTTCCTCCTCTGTTTTCAGTGTATGCGTCCTGCATTCAAGAGATTGTTTCACTGTGGCAGTTCGGGATCCACTCATCTCACACACCCTTCGAAGGACTCACGGAGGGCAGCACTCAGCAGGAAGCTGAGGCCAAATGGGGGCGACACGGCCCGTGCCGGCGGCATTCCTGGACCCTCCACCCTGTGGTCACACGGCCCCGCACTGCCCCGCATCACAGGCCGTCAGGCTGCTGGCCCGGCTTCTCTCTGCCTGATTTTCCTCATTCCAGGTCTTGATACCACGGGCGACTCCCAAATTGTAAAACACATCCAACACACCCAAATCTTCGAGCTCGCCTCCCTCCCTGCAGGGGACACCAGGGGTTGGAGAGTGCAGCCGTCAGCAATTTTCTTATTTAAAGTGACCCTGTTGTATTAATTAATTAAGCCTCCTCCGTGGCTTTTCAGAGAGAGAGGGAAGAGAGTTATTCCTGCTTAGAGCTGGGGGTGGGGGAAGGTAGGCCAGCTTCACCCCATCCATTAAAAGGAAACATGGATGCAGAAACATGGGGTCCCGAGGAAGGGTTGCCCATCCCTCCACACTCCTGAATAGAACCCGGATGGTCAATCCGAAAAGGTTCCACATTCCCATCCTTCCCGGCCCACAGGCTGCAAGGGAGGGGCTTCAGAGGTGCAGCAGGACATATCGGAAAGGGAACGAAAACAAACAAACAAAAACAGCCTAGAAGATGCGAATCGGCTCAGGGAGCAGCGTAATGGGAAGATTTCAGCGTGATGTATGGTGCCGGGGATGTTATTAATGGTTTGCTGATTTTTACCTTTAAAACCTTTGGGCAGATTATTTATTATGTCCTTGGCATGCCTATGATCTATGGAGGGGCGCTGATCTGCGAGCACGGCCCCCCATGTCCCCGCTCCCCTACAGCTTCTAATTAGGCTGTGAAGCTGCCCTCCCCGAGGGGCAGCCCCGGCTCTAAGGCTCTCCAGCTGCAGAGCCAACTCAGGCCTACAAATCAGGAAACCCAGTTTCCAGGCCCGACTCTGCATTGACTTGCTGTGTGACCTTGGGCCAGGGCAGGATGTCTCTGGACCTCTGCACGCTTATCTCTCAAGTGACGCGGAGCTATAAACGGCAGAGCCAAGATGGAGCAGGTATATGGTCATCCTGGTCCGAAAGTCTCTTGCTTCTGGGACACAGAGAATGGGAAAACAGCAGGGCTCTTTCGATAGTTCATTGTCACCAGTCCCAGAAGCCAAGTGTCTCTGGGTAAGATGGGAAGTCAGCCTTTCTCATTCTGGCTCATCTACTGTGGCTCCACGGGGAGGGGATGTCTGGACCCTGCGAGGACCTCCAAGAATGACCCTCCAATGCCCCAGGTCACCCTGCTGCTGCTGGTTAGGGACACAGCCAGGACTAGAAGCAGATTGCAACAAGGAAAGCCACCTTGACTGTCGGAGTACAGGGCCTCAGGCAGAAACACCGGATTAGAAAAGACCACACCCCTCGTGCTGTCCTGGACCCCCTCCCCCGGGAACCCGGGGTCCTGGTAGTCCCGGCTTCTCTCTGCCTCGTCCAGCAGCTCCCCAGCCCGACAGCAGCCCTCCCCTCTCTTAAATTCTCTGTTACCCCTCCCTGGACCAGACTCCACAGGTCCCCTGTGTTTTGGGGACCTGGTGGGGCTTTGAGCCAGGGCCAACCTGAGGCCTGGTCCTCCTTGAGCCCAGGAAGACACCTGCCCTCACACCGGCCAAAGCTCCAGCCTATGTCTTCGGAAGTTGCTCAGGTTGTCCCAAGATTCCCACTCCCACCCTCCTCCATTCTGAAAAACCTCTTCTACTTTCCAGAAGAGGTGTCTCTCGGGTCATCAGGGCCCCCTTCTCAACTAGGCAGCATTTCTGCGATTCTCAGTTTCCTTCCCGCCCTACACCTACTGCCCGCAGATACCCCCCAACAGACCACATGACTCCTTGTGTTTTCTTCTAATTGCTGTCACCCCCATCCTACAGCCCCCGACCCCCAGCCTCAGCTCATGACAAACGCCTGGAGAATACCCAGACCACCACCGCCCCCAGTCAAAATAGCTCATGAAAACTGGCCTTTCTACCACTACAGTTGCTGTTGGGACCACTTCCGCGGCATCTCCCAATTTTCTCAGCCACCGTCTGGGTTTCCTGCTGTCGCTCCACTCCTGGGCACACAGAGCAGGAATACTGCTCTGTTATTTCACTTGTCCATCAGGAGGGCAGCACTGCTGACTGGTGAGCCCCGGGTGGGGGGGGCGGGGCCACAGGAGGTCTAGGGAGTGGGACACCTGGGGGTAGCACTTTCATCTCTGCATCTTCAGCAGCTGGCCCGGAGCCTGGCTCGGAACAGCTGCTCATCATAGGTCGGATAAAAGAACTAACAAATGTCAATGGTCCTGGTGTGTAGTGTGCCCTGCAGTGCAGGTCCAGGTAACGCGGGGAAGCCGTATCACTATGAGCCTTTGCTGTTGTGACATGTGATTGCAGCGAACCCATCCGTACAAGTCCTAATCTCCGTCTGTAAGAGCAGCTTCATAGTGGGGGTGAAGAGCCTGGACCTAGGCGGGAATAGACTGTTTATCCTGTAGATGTCTTCTCTCCTCACCCTCGTCCCTTAAATTCAGAAGTTTTTGTGGGTCTGATTCTGTTATGTATTTGGGAGGGTCAGGTGTGCTTGGAAGGCTGAGATCAAAGAGGGGAAGAGAGATCATTGTTCCTTCCTGTCAGAACAAAAGACCTGCACAGCATTTCCATTTATCCCTGGGTCCCCAACCTTTTCTGGAGCTGCCTGCCCTGTCGGGGCCTGTCTCTCAAGGGCAAGGAAGAGCTCGCCAAGCTGAAGCCGATGTAGGGCTCAGCCTTTTCCAAGAAAAATGAGTCACTTCCAACTCTCACCCATCCCACCTTTTATCCATGGCAGCCAGCGGGCATCTGACCCTAAGGTCTGTCTTTTCCCGGAACTGCTGTGATGATGAAGCTTCAGGAGGTCGCCCAGTTCATCCCTTTGCCTTGAGGCAGGTGATCCCAAGCCAGCCTGGAATGTTACAAGGCCCTATCACTCCTTCTCGGATACGAGGGGAGAGTCATAACTCAGAAGTGGGTTGCTCGTCTACGCCTGGCCCTGTGCCTCTGGGGAAGCCGCTACGCTCCCGAACTTCAGTCTGGTCGGCTGTAAAGTGAAGCAATAGTAATACCCGTGGCCTCTGGGGTAGAACCGCCCATCCTCGTGAGGGACTGGCCCCAGGGTGGCCGGGCGTTCAGCACGCTGGGCGCTGCACACCACACCACAGGCGCTGCCCATTGTTGTGACGGACAAACACATTCAATGCTTTTCCCAGGCTGCCCACGGTTGGAAAACCACAAGTTCCTTGTTCTTTAAGAGCAACAGGCCAGTGGGGCTGTCAGGGATGCCGCCGAGGAGGACGGGCCCTGGGGTGCGGAGGCGCTGGCTACGACAAGGTGTGAACCTGGAAGGTTCAGCCCCACAGGCCAAGGGCAGGACGATGAGGTGGCCAGAGATGCAGCCCAGCGGAGCCCAGCCTCCCCAGCCAGCCTCGGGCAGTGGGGCTCCAAGGGCAGGAAGCAGGGCTTGAAGCCCAGCCCAAGGGGAACAAGGTAAGGGGTCTCTCCGGGCCTGGGGCTCAGGCCCTGGCTGCGTGGAAGAGGGAACCCAGGCCCGGGAGAGTCAGGTCTGGGTTCAAATCATGGCTTTGGCATCTACCAGCCACGCGTCCTTGGGAGACTTACCTCTGAACCCGTTTCTTCAGCCAGGCAGCTGCGATAGGTGACATGTACATAAAAGCAACTTCCTGATACACATGAGGAGTGCAATAAGGGATCGCAGGTTTCCGCCGGGCGTCCTCGGACCAAAGTAGGAGCAGAAAGATGAAGAGAGGGTGAGGCCCTCCGGGGAGATGAAGGAGAGAGAAGACCACTGGGCTGGGGATGAGGACGCCCGGCGTTCTGGGGGAAAAGTGCCCGCCGAGGAGGGGGTGCTGTCTCTGGTCAAGGGGCGTCATTAGGACCGTGGGCCACCACCATCTCGAGACATGATGACCAAGCTAGGCCCCAGTGTTTGGAAAACTCACAACCAGCAGACCCGTGGGACCTGCGACTGGTCTCCTCATCAACGAACTGGGTGCCTTGGGCTATGACTGTCCACTCCCCAGCCAGGTCTGAACATTTAACCCAAGAGGACAAGCATGGGGCTCTGTAAATGCCACTAGGAAAGAAGGCACCGGTGGGCTCTGGAGGCTTCCCCAGAGGGCGGGTGTGCAGGCAGCGGGAAGGCAGAGAGCCGGCCCAGAGGAGGGGCATCGGAGGCAGCCCCCCTCCCGCTGCATGCGGGGCTCAGCGCGGGTGCTGGCCGGCTCTCTGGATGGAGGGTTGAAGGCTCCTTAGCCCAAGGGTCATGAGACAAGCTGGCTCGTTCTCCTGGAGCTCGGTTGGTGAGTGGATGGGAGTCAGAGGACCCACACCCAGGGGTGCATCTGCCCCAGGCGAGTTCCACGGACAACCGGGGGCTGGGCTGCCCGCTGTGCCTCTGGGGGTTCTCTTCACCCCCGTGTGTGTGTGTGTGTGTGTGTGTGTGTGTGTGTGTGTGTCTGGGGGGTGTGTGTGGGAGGGGGTGTGTGGGGGTGTGTGGGGGTGTGTGTGTGTGTCTGGGGTATGTGTGTGTGTGTCTCTGTGTATGTCTGGGCTGTGTGTGTGTGTCTGTGGGGTGTGTGTGTCTGTGGGGGGGTGTGTGTCTGGGTGTGTGTGTGTGAGTCTGGGTGTGTGTGTCTGGGGTGTCTGTGTGTGTCTGGGGTGTGTGTGTGTGTCTCTGTGGGGTGTGTGTGTCTGGGTGTGTGTGTGTCTGGGGGGGTGTGTGTGTCTGTGTGTGTGTGTGTCTGGGTGTGTCTGGGTGCGTGTGTGTGTGTCTGGTGGGTGTGTGGGGTGTGTGTGTCTGGGTGTGTGTGTGTGTCTGGGGTGTGTGTGTGTGTCTGGGTGTGTGTGCATCTGGGTGTGTGTGTGTCTGGGTGTGTGTGCATCTGGGTGTGTGTCTGGGGGGGGGGTGTGTGTGTCTGGGGGGGGTGTGTCTGGGGGGGTGTGTCTGGCGGGTGTGCGGTGTGTGTGTGTGCGCACGCGCGCGCGCGTCCGTGTATGTGTGTGTCTGGGAGGACCCCCGGTCCTGGTGGGACGGTCTGGCCATAGAAGGCAGCCAACTTTGGGGGGAGGACCGTGTGTGCGTGGGCCTCCAGGGGCTTGTTGAAACGCACATTCCTGGACCCCCTCAGACACACGGAATCAGGATTTCCTGGGTGGACGTGTCCATTTTAATGACGCTCGCCAGGTGGTTTACATGTTCACTCAGGTGAAGGAAGCCTCCATCCCGGCCTCTGATTTATGTGGAAATCTCTCAGGACACGTCCGCTTCACAGCTGTACTTGTACTGAGGGCTGTGCAGACAAAGGACAGGTTACTTCTGCCCCGGACACCTTAGAAGGGCCCTCCTGGAGACAGCAGCTGGGTCACCGGGTCAGACTCAGGGGCAGGGAGCTAGGGCAGGGGGAGTTGGGGGAAAAGCAGGGGAGGGGTGCAGGGGTCTGGGTGACAAGGCTGGCTGCTCCTTGAGTTCTCCAGCAGGGCCTCGCTCAGCTCGGGGACAGGAGAATATGAAGTGAGCTCCAGAGAAAGACCTGGGGTCTGCTCTCAGCGTAGCCACTTATCCAGCCGCATGGTTTAGGCGGTTCATTTATTCAAGATGGGTGTCTCCTCACCTGGAAAAAGGAAGCTGGACTAAATCAGAGACGGGCCACCTGGACTGAACGCTACGTACATCTGGGGGCTGGACAAAGCAGCTGTGCTGGAGCCCGATTCCAGACCAATAAATTCAGAATCTCTGACATGGGACCTGGACACGAGGCTTTAGCTCCCAGCCACTGAAAAACGGTCCCTTTGATCTGAAATCTCTGATCCCCAGCAGGACAGAGGAGGGGGGAGAAGAGCTTGGTTTCTATTCACTCACTTCCCTCTCCCATTTACTTCAAGGTGAGACTCTGCTGGCTAAAAATGCTTGCATTACCACTGATACTAAAAGTACTTTGGCAACGCTTTGAGTTGCAAATGCACCAAGTTTTGACTCAGGGATGGGCTACAGGAAGCCCAGCATTTTCAAGAGGTGCTAAATTTCAGAGGCCTGTGCAACGCTGTGCAGTATGGTTGCTGTAGAGAAGAGGGTTGCAGAGGAGACGCCGAAATTCCCCCTTGGCTGATGGCCCTGAAATACTTGGTCACAGGCCTTCTGTCCAAGGCAGAAGAAGACACAGTTTTCCATTAACAGCAAGTTTTTTAATATAAAAGCAGAAATATTGGGTTGGCCAAAAAGTTCGTTCGGGTTTTTCCATGGCACCGAACAAACTTTTTGGCCAACCCAGTTCCTGGAGGCTTCAAGAAGATGAGTTTGTAACTAAAAGGAGAATTCTGTGGCTAGAAAACGTTTGAGTTCAACTCTTAGCTTTAAAAAGCCAGGTTATCTCAAGCTCCCAATGTCTGTATGTAATTAGAACATTACTAAGGGAGTAATACAATTGGTTGAACAAAAAATCCCACCTAATCTACTTTCCTAAGTCTTAACTCTTTTGCAGTAAATTCATTCAGCAAATCTTTGATCACCTTTAGCTAAATGATTTAGTTAGGGAACCCAAATCAAAATGAAAAAAATATGATACAGTGGAAAAGGACGTGGACTTCAGAGTCTGAAATATCTGAGATTAAATCCTGGCTTTGCCTCTAACTGCGTGAACTTGGACAAGTTTACCTAAGACTCCTCCGCCTCGGTTACTTCATTTTTGAAATGAGGATAACTGTCGACTTGCTTACTTCACGGACACGTTGAGAAGACTAAATGAGATCATTTATGTTCATGTGGTACCTGATACATCATAGGCATTGAAAACTTAGCAGTTCTAATTAAAATATTGGTATTTTCCCAATACACGTGTAATGAAGTTTCATATGTTATCTCCTCTACTTCTCAACAATGCAGTGAGCAAAATATTACTTGGTCCATTTCACAGAGGTTGCAACTGAGATGCCATCACTGGAACTTGAGTCTGGTCATCCAACTCCAAGTCCCACCCTCTTTCCATTGCCTTCTCTTGACCAGAGGTGGACATGCCATTTTAGTGAAGAGCCGGGTCAGTAGGTGCCCGTGGTGGCTGTCTCTGTCATTTGGGGAGATAGCAGATTATGAAACAAAGAGGTTGGAACATCTCTTAGGAAATGACTGAGGACCTCAAGTCACAGAAGAGGGGCACAGTGGATGCTCCATGTCAACTAATAATAACAAGTTCTAGACAATCCTGCATATCACCATATCTAATCCAAGCTCACAACGCGATGTTTCACTGGGGGCTTCTGGCTAAGATACCAGTTCATACGTACATGTGTGTGTGTGTGTATATATATTGTGTTAGTTTCTGGTGTACAGCAAAGTGATCCAGTTATACAGATACATATATATATTCTTTTTCATATATACTTTCGATGTAAAAACTTTAAAGACTAGTCTCCACAAGAAATTTTAAAAACATGTCAAATTTTATTAAGAACATCTCCAGCATTCAGAAACAGAGCAGAACAGGGACTTCCCTGGTGGCGCAGTGGTTAAGAATCCGCCTGCCAACGCAGGGGACACAGGTTCAAGTCCTGGTCCAGGAAGATCCCACATGCCGCAGAGCAACTAAGCCTGTGCGCCACAACTACTGAGCCCGTGCTCTAGAGCCCACAAGACACAACTACTGAAGCCCTTGCGCCTAGAGCCCATGCTCCACAACAAGAGAAGCCACTGCAATAAGAAGCCCGCGCATTGCAGTGAAGAGTAGCGCGCTTCCCCGTCAATGCAATTAGAGAAAGCCTGCACGCAGCAACAAAGACCCAACGCAGCCATAAATAAATAAACAAATTAAAAAAAAAAAGAAAAGTAAAGAAACAGAACAGAACAGATGACTTTGGGCATGAGGACACAGCCTACACCCAACATTTGCTTTATTTTCTATTATTAATGTATTTATTTTCTTTATTTTTTACATGAACATTTACATTTAAACAACCAGTGAACAATACCTGTTCTTGTAGCACAGACCTCCGCTTTAAAAATTCTGAACACACAAAGTGGTCCTGTATGCTGGTGAGAACCCTTGCGGGAAATTCTGCCCCATTAAGGACCCCTGATCCGGACAGCCCTAGTCCAAGGCTTCCTGGAGAAGCCTGCCGAGAAAGGGCATGTTTTCAATCTCAAAAATGATAAACAGAATGTTTAAAAATTGTAAAGGACACATGTAAATCAATTTGTTTAAAAAAAGCTAGAATTCCAGCTGAAAATGGGTAAAAGGCATACATGTATAATTTATATGCAAATGGCTTTTAAAAAAACTAGAAAACTCTTTAATCTCATTAGCAATCAAATATAGCTAAAATAGTTCCACATTAAAATAAGGTACTATTTTTCCCTATAAAATTAGCAAAAGATTTCTCCTTTTCAATGACTCTACCAAACACGGTTGAGAATGTGGCAGACCAGGTGATGTAACTTAGTACAACTTAGTAGACCTTTAGAAAAACAATTTGACAGAAGATATCAAGAGCCTTAAAAAAGTCAATATCTTTGGATCTAGTAATTCCATGCCTGGGAATCTATCCTAAGGAAATCATCTGCTATTCAGGGGGAAAAAAAAAAAAAAATATATATATATATATATATATATATATATATATATATATATATGGAAAAAATAATGGAAACCATCCAAATGGTCAGCAAAAGGGAGATGGTGAAAAAGCATTTTATAATCTCATATTATTTGGGCATTAAAAACATTATTCAGGTATTAAAAATAGGTTTATGAAGATTTTGAGATTAATCGGGGAATTCTCATTATGTTAAAAAAAGAAGTTTAAAAGGATGAGCACAATTATCAAATAATTAGAAAAATGATAGGAAAGAAATACATCCAATGCTACCACGAGTCATCCCTGAGGGGTGGGATTATGAGTGACTACTTTTCCTTCTTTCTGCTTTTGCATTTTCCAATTTTTTTCATTCCAAAAAAAGAAAAGAATTAAGGAAAGACACTTGGACTTTGGGGCTGAGAACAAACTTTGTCCAGTGATCCTGAATTTATCCTCTTCTCCCAAATTTTCACATCTGCAGAGTCACCAAATATAGTCAAGACTGAAAAAAGCACTTCAAAGTCGAGAGACATCAGTGCCCAGGAGAGGCCAAGGAGAGAAATAACTGGAGATCAATAGGCAAAGAACAAGGGAAACACTCACCAGCAAAAAACAAACACAAACAGAACCTTTCCTGGACGGTTGCCAGGCAGTTCCATCCTCCTGGGCCCAGCAGGCAAATGCTGGGCAGCTGACCTCGTATAATGGGGAAGATCTGGGATGGCCCTCTTTCACGCAGTGGGTGGACAGGCCGAGGGGGCCTTGGAAACCCCAGAATTTAGAACTGGGGCAGTGTGGGGTGGCCATGCCCTTGGCAAGTCCTTGACCTTCACCCATGTCCCTTATGCATCTCCAGTAGGCTGAGCTCCAGACTCAGGACTGTCTTGCAGCTGGATCCTTAGAAATCTAAGTCGTCTTGGCCAAAGCCATCTGTCCTGTCCATGGGGAGGGTTTTAAGCATCACTTCTGTGGAAGCGAGACTTTTCACTACCTTCTCAGCTTCTAAGTCAGAGCCTCCCTCTGTCCCCTGCTCTGGAGTCAGACCTTCATCTGTTCCTTGCTCTGGCATCCTCGAGCCTGAGGGGGCCCCATCTTGCTCAGAAGGGGAGCTTTCTGGACACGTGCCTGTGACTTTTGTCTCTGGATCAGGGACGCCCTTGGCCTCATCTTCAAGGCTCCTCGTGTGTCTGTCTGAAGGCTCATCTTCGGAGCTTTTCTGAGAGAGCCGAGAGCAGTTCCCCAGAGATGATGCGCTGGAGGACGAGAGGCCTGACCTTTGGCGGGGGGAGTCTGCACCTGGGGCCAGGGACGGCGTGGGCCTGCCCTCCTGGTCTGGGCTGCTGTTTCTAGAAGCCTCACGCGACTGGCGGTGTCCGAGGCCAAGCTGAGGGCGCGCTTCTCTCTTACCTTGATTTCCTCCTCCTGACTCTGCCTGTTGCTCCCCATCAGCTCCCTGGGCCTCTGCACTTTCTGCACCAGCGTTCTGTCCTCCTGGACTCGGGTCACCTCCTCCCGGGGTTTCACCCGCCCCAGTGTCCTCAGCCCCAGAGCCCACCTCCGGGTCTCCTTCCTCCCTGCCCACCCCCTGCTTCCCCCGCCCCACCCCGTCTGGGTAGCTGCCTACAAAGGGGTCTGTTTTCCTTTCTCTCTTCTCAGTAGTTGCCCCCTCCTCTTCCCCCCAGGGGGCTTCATCTCTGCTGAGGGTCTCGTGCCCCACCTCCACCCCGGGGCCCTGGCCTGATCCCAGCTCAGGGCCTCCGTCAGCTCCCCGGACAGGGTCCATCCCCGAGGGGTCCCTCTCGAGGGGCTCCATCCCCCTCTTTGCAGGGGCCGCCTCTGCGGTCTCCCCGTCCACATATCTTCCTTTCTTCTTCTGCAGAATTTGCTGCAGGTCAAAGGCCTCTCTGACGGGCGCACTGGCCGCCCGCACTGCGTCCCTCGGGGATGCAAGGGCCACTTTCTTCCTCATGCAGGCCTCGCAGGGACAGAACCCCTCCTCCTCAACCTGCTCCACGAGCCGGGTCCCCAGGACTCGTCTGAAGGTTGGCATGTCCTCCAGGGAGAAGGAGGGGGGCCCCCGGCCCCGCATGTGCTCGGAGGAAGCTGAGAGGTCACTCAGGCCCTGGAGGTGCTGCCTGTACTGCTTGGTCTGCAGGGGCGTCTCCCAGTGGGGGGCTTCCCTGGGTGTCCCCGGGGCCGTGCCCCCCGCCCGGCTCTGCACCTTGCAGAGCTCCTTCTCGACGTGGTCCTGGAGCCGCCGGCCCATGTCCTGCTGCAGCTCGGCCACCATCTGGTCCAGCAGGTCGTTGCTCTCCAGGCCCCAGCGGGCTTGGAGCTCGGCCGTGGCAGTGGCGAGGTGGGCCATGAAGGCCTTCTCCATGTTCTTCAGCAACTTGGACACCCAGAGGGGGTCAGGGTCCAGAGGCCCTCTGCGGGCTGTGGAAGTGCCCCTCTCCTCCGCCCCCTGGGTAAGCTTGGCCTGGGTTTGCCCACAGCCTGTCTCAGCTGCTGTGGACAACTTCTCCAAAGAAGGCTCAGCGTTGGGGCCACCTTGACTCCCGCTGGCGTCTGGGTCACTCTCCCTGAGGCTCTTAGGGCGCTCTGTCGGGCTCTCTCTCTTCCCTGGGGGGCTCAGCGTGGCCGAGGTGGGGTCTCCCTGCTCTTCCTGCAGGCTCTTGTCTTCCCTGGCACCCGCCCCATCCTGAGAGCCCGCCCCTGACGATTCTCGTCCTGTGATTCCTTCCTCTTCGGGAAACCCTTTAACACCCTCTTCTTGCAGTTCTGCTCTTTCTTTTTCCTCTTTTATTTCCTCTAATTGTACCCCCTCTTCTTGCATCGTGTTTTTAACACCTTGGTCCAGGTCACTGCCCAACGCCTGCTCCCCACTGTTTCTTTCGGCCCTGTCCTCACTGGAGGTACCACCAGCCTCGTAACCACTCAGCTGTTGGTTTCCCGGATCCTCTGGGTTCCCTGAGATTCTGGAATCAGGCCTCTGGCAGGGGATGCTTGAGGGCAGCCCCATCCTCTCAGGGACCAGGGCGCAGTCCACGGTGCAGGGCCCGTGGCCCTCCCCCGAGCCTCCGGAACCACTGCCAACATCCACACCAGAGGAGGATGTTGGCGTGAAGTCCTCAGCTGCAGCGTGGGACCCAAGGGCCGGCAGGGCCTGGCCCCAGCCTAGCTCCTGGAGGCCCGAGTCCAGCTCTCTGTGCCCAAGGCCACTCCCTGGCCACAGGGCCTGCAAGGTGCTCAGGAGCTCCTGGTACCGAGGAGAGTCTGTGAACCTCACTTTGCCAGCGGGAGATCCAAGGTCATCATCAAAGAAGCGGAGCCTGGCGAGACAGGTGACGAGGGCCTGGGCCGAGCGGCCGAGTCTCCTGCCCACTGAGCTGGACACTTCGGGCACACTGCTGGGCCGGCCTGGCCTGGATCCCATCAGCGCCTTCATGATGTGTATGGAGGAAGACACCCTGCTGGGAAGCACGCACTGGCCCATCGCACGGTCCACGGCCGCTCCTTTGCCTTTGCCGGCCTCCGTAGAGGCTTCTGAAACCCCACTGCAAGGCAGGCCCGCTCCTGACCTGGGACCAGCGCTGCCCGTCCCTGGGAGGGCTGCATCTGGTTCTGCTTTCTCACTGGCCGCCCCTTCCAGGGGCACTTGTCTGGCCTGCACTGACCCTTCCAGGCCCTCTGGGGGATATTGGTCAACAGGGTCCTCCTCGGGACCTTCCGGGCTGCGCCCAGCCAGGTCTTCGCCCTCGTCCGCCGTCTCG
The DNA here is from genome assembly GCF_011762595.2 of Tursiops truncatus. Classification (NCBI taxonomy): domain Eukaryota; kingdom Metazoa; phylum Chordata; class Mammalia; order Artiodactyla; family Delphinidae; genus Tursiops; species Tursiops truncatus. Next base: position 9,195,890 of record NC_047039.1, on the reverse strand, counting down.
TATTTCACGGGCTCCTCCGAGATGTTGCTCAGCCACTCACGGACCACGGCTCCCGGGGAGGCTCGGGGCAGGGTGCCCAGAGTCACGCAGCCACCTTCCTTGTGCTCCTCCGGGTCTCCTCCACCCGAGACCTTCTCCTGGAACGTTCTCCCAAGCTTGGGACCGCGGTGGGAGCCACCCCTTCTCACGGCTCTGACTGCTCTCCCCACGGCCCCTCCCGGAGAGCCAGGGGGCCGAGGGCGCCGGATGTCCAGCTTTTCCTCCCCCGCCTCGGTCCCGCCCGGCTCCCCATCAGCACTGTGGGTGCCCTCGCTGCGGCTGAGGGTACGCGAAGGATGCTTCTTGCCCGAGGGCCGTGGCTTGCGAGGCACGGGACAGTACCCGCTGCACACCAAGCAGGCCTCAGAGAAGGGGCCCTGGCCGCCCCAAGACTGGGAGGCTGGCAGTGACTGCGTCTTCCCACCGGGGGACCCGAGGGCCGGGGATGCGCCCAGCTGCGAGCAGCAGCTGGCCCCGTGCACTCCCGGCCTCCCTCCCTCGGGCCACCCGACTGGCAGGGCCAAGGGCCAGGAAGGCTTGGGACTGTCACCCCCTGCCTTTTCACCCAGGCCATCAGCTTGCGAGTTGAAAGAGTCAGATGTGTTTGAAGGTGTGGGAGCTGGTGAACACGCCCTGAACTCAGGGTCCCCTTCGGTCTCAGCAGCGGGGGAAGTTGGGGGGTGGAAATTGGAAGCACAGTCAGAATGGCTCACAGGGGTGATGGGAATGCTGCTGAACCCTCGCGTGTCCCAGGAACAAAGAGAGGCGGAGAAGCAAGGCCCCGGGTCCCGGGAGGCCCAGCTCCCGCGGCTGTGTGGGCTTTCAGAAGGGCCAGGCGCTGGGCTGTCCGGGCGGGCCCTGCCTCTGCTGGGAGGCCCTGGCACTGGCCTGGACACAGGCAGGCCGAGTGGGCAGTGGGTGTCCTTTGGGTGGTGGTGCTGCCCGGGGCGGCCCCTCTGGGACCCGCGGCTGAGGACAGAAATGCTGGGTAAGGACAGGGTGCCGGCTCTGCTCTGCTGCTTCCTGCTCCTGCCTGGGGCTGACGCACAGGCAGAAGGTGGACGGTGGTCTCCTGCGTCCTCCCCAGAGGCTGCCCGGGGGTGTCCGGCACCCTGTCCACTCTCCTCTGCCCGTGAGCCCTCTTTCCTTACAGACGAGGGGCTCACAGTGGGGGAGCTGGGGCCTCCCCCCTGGGTGGCCCCCCAGGAAGTCACAGCCCAGCTCTTCTTGCTGGGGCGGCCCTGGTGCAGTTCACCCCTTTCACTGGACTCCTCGTGAGACCCGCCACTTGCCGAGGAGTCAGGAAAAGCGTCTGCCGGGCCTCGGGTCCCCGGTTTCAGGCAGCCACGGTGCTCCCTGCGGCCCGGCATTGCTCCCTCGCCTGTGCCCTCACCAGCCCCCGAGGCCAGACGTGGACCACAGCTGCCCACACCATCCTCCAGGGACCTGGAGCAGAAAGAAGAGTTGGTCTCAGAGCCTTCAGGGGCTCTGTCACTGGAGGAAGGGCTGGCGCTGTCTTTGCCCCTTCTTTTCCTGCTGGCGACCCCTTGGCTCCTGGGGGTCCTGGAGTGGGACTTCTGGGGCAGACCAGACCTCCTCTGAGAGGCTGTCTGCTCTCCCTGGGGGGCATAAAGGGGGTTCATCCAGATCTCATATCTAGACCCCGGCTGCCACCGGCCTCGGTCAAAGGCTCCCACACCTCCTGCCTCGCAGGGCCCCAGTCCCTGTGCCCCAGGCTCCGAGGGGTCCCTAGGGGGGCCACTCCACACACAGCCGAGGGGATCTGCCTCCCCCAGGACAGGGCCCTCCCCACTGGCCCTCCCAACCCTCCTGGACCACAGGAGCAGGTCCTCCCCCTGTAGGTGGAAGCGGACTTTCATCTCCACGGACAAGCTGCCGTCCTCGTTCACGCGCACGTTCTTCTCAATGTCTTCACCGGCTACCGACGGGCTGAGCTGGCCAGGTGTGCCCTGAGGGTTCCCGTCAGGAGCAGGGCACGTGCAGGCACTTTGCAGAGGCACCGAGGGGTCACCGAGCCCAGATCTCTCCGACAGCAAGGAGAACCGCCGCGGCCCGCTGCCTGGCCTGGACCGCGCATGGATCACGCTCTGCTTGGCTTTGGGCCCCCAGCTCCCTGGTGCACGATGACAAACAAGAGAAAAGAAGGAAAGATAGTGAGCTGCCGGAGAGCGCTTCGGGATGGAAGAGTCAAGGCCAGTCATGAGCCTTCCACGGTCTGTATACCCCTGCCACCTCCGCAACCAGCAGGAAGGACAGAAACCATGCTAGGACGAACATTCACGGAGCTGCCAGGGTGTGAACCAGCAGAGCCCAGCGAGGTGAGCTTGAAGTCCGAGTTCCGTCTCGACCCTGCCACTTCCTAGCTGTGCAGGCTTTGCCAGAAACTCTTTCCTGAGCTGTGAAATAAGAGTCATGGTATCTAACGGGTAGGTTTGTTTTGAGGATGTCAGGCAGCGCATGGAAAGCTTCCTGCAAAGTCGCTGGCGCAAAGCAGGTTCTCCACAGACAGTAGAGTTGGCTGCAGAGCGTCGGTGCCCAGAGCTAGATCCCAGCTCTGCTCACACCCACCCACGGCACAGGAAGCAAAAATCGATAAGCTGCTGCAGACACACCTGATTGTAACTGTAAACTGCTTTGCAATTATTAGTGATGATGTATCATCTTAACACTCATCAAGATTTGGGGTTGATAAATGGTTGCAAGGAAGGACCTGGACACAGGATAGCAGGTCGTGGTAGCTAAGCCTGCCCCTCAGCCACGAAAAAGAGAAGAAGAGGGGGTCACTGGGGATAAAAAGACACGATCCCGAGAGATAACGTAGCCCTTGGTACTTTCTCATTTCATCTCCTGAGCTAATGCTTGGCAAGAGGGAGGGGCCGGCAGAGGCTGAGCCTATGGCCGGTGGAAGAGCAGACCTCCTGAGTCCATCTGGGCAGGAGAAGGATTTGCTCAGTCCTGTTCCTCCATAAGCACCAGATGAGACTGGGGGCTCCTCCGGAGGAGGGGATGTGGCTGATGGGCCTTTGTACATCCAACATCCAGCATGATGCAATCACCGAAACCACTGCTGTCTTTCTCTTCATAGCTTTTCACAAAAGATATTATTTTGTTTACTCGCCAAAATTTGCCCGTTGTCATTCCAATAATTTTGCTTTTTGGGTTTTTGTTGTGGTGGTTGTCGTTGTTTAATAATGAAGGCTACCTCTGGCACCTGGATGGATGGCTGGTTGGCTGTATAGATTGATGGATGGATAGATGATCAATGGTTATCATTTGTTTTGGTCTGTTGGGTCCTCACGGTTGCCTAAGACAGTCATGACTCTTGAAAGACGCAAAGGCCGCATACCCATGGTTCACTGCCTCCATTAATGTCATGCCCACTATGGTTCTTAACAAAGTTATTTTAGATCCTAGAAGCTTAACGTTCAAGATCTCTTAATCCCTGTTTAAATACCAGACTCTCATCTCTCTCAGCCCAGCCAAATGTTCAACCTAGTTAAGGCTGATGGTGATGAGAAGGAGAAAGAGGCAAGAGAGACCCCCAAACAAATGGGGTGCCCCAGACCCGGAGCCAAAGGCAGGTTTTTTTAATTCTCTAGAAAGGATATCTGCCCAGCCCTACCAAACCACCATCCAGTGCAAATAAGGCTGGGGGGTCCTGCGGAACAAACTCACCGCTTTTCCTCCTTGAAGTCTGCCCAGATAAAGGTTCACTTCCATTTCTTCTGACATCTTCCACGGCCAGAGGTCTGAAGGGCTCGTGACTGGCACATACCAGCACCGAGGGGCTGTGTAGCAGACCCTTCAGAGAGTCCACCTGGGGAAGCAGAGTGTTGAGTCAGGAGGCGTGGTCTGCAGGACCCGCTTCTGTCCAGTGAGACATGGGTAGAGGAAGAATCCACTGTCGCTGGTCCCTTTCTTGATATTTGCACATCTTACCCCAGATTTCTGATCCAAGGGAAGAATCCCATTCACTCCTCAATACACCTCCATGACTGGCGGGGGGCTGAGGTCCTCCCACCATGATCTTTTTCTCTACCTACAGCCCTCCCTCCACCTGGTACGAGGCCGGTGGTTTAGAGGTTATTCTTGATACTCAGGTGGAAAAGACTTCAGGAAGACTTTGACTTGCTTCCCCGCCCACACTCCTCCCTCCGGAATGTGTATTTTTTAAAGCAACCATAACAGAAGGTCCAGGGCTCCCATATGGAGACCTGAGTCACTATCTCACACTTTTTCCAGGCAGAGTCCTCTCTTGGGTCTGATCTGTGCTTTCCAGTCTAATCTGAGCCCAGGGCCTCTGCTTCTGCCCCTAGTGGAGCAGAGAAAGACAAGGCACAGATGGCCTTTCTCTCCCTCCTCCAATGGTTCTCTAGGCTCCTGCCCGGACGCGTGGGTCATCCTCCCACCACCTACCCCTACCCCCCACCATCATGGCATCCCAGGCTGGGTCGTGCAGGCAACATCAGTGCTGGATTGCATTCCAGGAAGCAGGTCCCTGCTTTTAGAAAAATCTCACCTGGCCCCAAGGATCCTGCCTATCTGTTGATTTGCACAATTTATAGCATTACATTATAATTAGCGACATTGGGGGATTTCGTTCCATCTTTAAAGTACAGAATCTGTTCTTTTTCGTTTTCTCCAATTAGAAGGGTATGCTTACTAACAAGGAAATGAAAGAAAGGGCTCTTAAGATAGAGGGTATAAAGGTGGGATCGTGACTGAGCTGAAAGAGAATGGTACGGCACGGATGCAACTTTGGGGAGCAGGGGAATACGTCTCGATGGTAGGAGGGATGGTTCCATGGTTAGGTGGGGACGCGCTGCTGTAGCTGCTGTTATACATTTAAGTAGCGTGGCGTATACAGGTGTCAGTAGCTGTAGGACTAGACTGTGAGAGTTTATGTGGGTTAGATCAATCAACCTCCATCCTCCAGCCTGCCCATCTTGGGTTACATTCACGTTCAGCAAAACCCAGGAGGGCAAAAGTTACATCCACTAGCCTTCTTGCCAGTTAGGCCGGATGCCGATCGGGTTCCATCAGGTGGGTCAAGCCTGGGATGGCAAGCGAGGTAGACACTGTCTCTTCTTGCTTCTGGCTGTGTGTGGCTACAAAGCAAGTCTGTGGGCATCGGGAGGCGATGGCGCTCAGGCAGCAGTGGCTGGTGTCCCTGGGCATTAAGATGCAGCTGGGGCAGGTTGCCGACCCAGCTTTATAAGCTTCGGTTCCGCTACAGAGGGGTCCTTCTCAGCCCAGTCACAGTGGCTTGCAGCGGAGTTAGTAGCTTTCTGCAGGGTGCTGCGGGCCAACTTGGAGTTCGCTCCCGCAGCTTTCCAAAGATGCGAAAGTCCCCCCAGCGCCCTGCGGGAAATTGCTTTCTGCTTAAAGCACTTTGAGTCTTTTCTGTTTCCTACACTGAACTCTCACCAAAATAGGCTAAGAGGATTAGGTAAGAAAACAAAGTGTGCAAGGAACAGGTACTAAACACTTGCTAAATGGTAGCTGAAAATATGAAGAACAATTGCTTGTTTGATTAACTGACTGAACGTCTCCACTCTATTCACCTTTAATTAGTAGCAGGGCAATCAGTGCCTCTTTTAAAGGAATAACTTCCCAGTTCCACCTACGTGTTTTGAGCTGAGGTCCAGGGAACCTTTTAAGGAAATGTCATACCCGACAGCCTACCTTTTTCCCACCGGTTGTGTACACCTGCTTCACGGGAAAGTGCAGCAGGTCCGAGGCTTTGCTGAGAAAGGCCGTCAGGCTCCTGGTGTTCCTGTGACTGAGCACCGCTGTCTGCTGGTATCGAGGGTCGCCGTTCTTAACCAGCGTTATCCTCCTCGGGGCTCGGAGACTTTTGCAGGAAGAAGCCGTTCCAGGTGCCTCGCAGCAGCCTTCAAAACCCCGTGACTGCTGAGAAGGGCTTCTCCCCCGTGGCCGGCCCGGCCCGCTGGGGGTCTTGGGGGGCTTCTTATCGGAGCAGAGGTAGCAGCCGCCGTCTTGCAGCTGCTCCAGGGTGCTGAGGCCGTGCAGGCCCCGGGGCGTGGTGACGGAGCGCACCCCAAAGGAGAGCGGCACGCGCTGCGAGAGCTCGTCCATCAGGGCCCCGAAACTCCTGAAGGCGCGTCGGTGAACGGCCAGGCGAACCCCAGCAAACTGGGGATCCCCTCGCTTGAGGAAAGTGATCTTCTTGGCTGGCGTGACCTGGGTGACAGAGGGGGTCCGGGCCACAGAAGGCAGGAGGCGCTCGCGCTGTCCGGGGGCCTGGGCATCCCTCGGGGTGCCGTTCATGGTGTGGAGGACCAGGCAGCTGAAACGGATCGAAGGAAGAGGAAAGTCAGAGAGCGGGTCTGTGCCTTTCCTCCCCCTCGTTACAGAGGCGCTCCCCGCCCGCCCCAAACCTGCTCCACTCAAACCTGTAGAGGCAGGTTAATCCATTTTGATGAGTAGAAGGAAGGCCAAAGGTTTGGCAGGGGAGGATCTGAATTCAAATCCCACCCCTCACCCCCCATTTACTGGCTGTGTGATCCAGGAGGTTGATGACATAGTCTGTGTTTTGGTAACATGCAGCCGTATTGATCTGCGTAGTGGTTACAAGGATTCAATGACTTTACGCGCACAGAGCAAGCGTCAGTACATCTTTATTCCTCTCCTTTCTCTTGCTGTTTCTCTTACCCTCTTCTACCACCTTGAACTCCTTTGAATAGTGTAGAGTTTACCTCCTAAGGAGGTGGGTGAATAAGGGGACCTAAGAATACCGAACAAGTGGTCAGGAGACCCAGGCGCCCTGCCCTCCCTCTCAGAGCAAAGTGTCACGTGTGAACATGGGGGAGTCCAGGCTCTCTGCACTCACATCCTCCAGCAGCCAGGTGGGAGGGCCGGAGCAGAGTCCCTCGTCCCAAACCCTGAGGGTGGAGTGCAGACAAGGAGACTCGTAACTCAGAGAGGATGCCCACACTTGATGCCGTGCTTTTTTCTCCATTATACAGGGAGGTTTGCTTTAATAGAACAAGGATGCTTCCCTGCATCCCTCCAAAGTCTCTGGAAGATGAACCCTGTGGTGAGTACCACAGCCTGCTGCCACCAACGTGGGAGATAGGGCTGCAGGCCAGCTGTGCGGGGGCAAGGCCATTCGTCCAACTGTTCGCATGTGTTCCCGCCATGATGGAGGTCAAGGCCATTCGTCCAACCGTTCGCTTCTGTTCCCGCCGTGGTGGAGCCCCATCGCCTCATCTGGGACTCTTGCAAAAGCTGCAGGCTCTTCCTGCCCAGGTCACCACATGGCATTCTGTTCTGTGCACCGGCCAGCCAAGTTGTCCCAAAACCCTCTTCTCTCGGGACACTTCCAGAGCTCCAAGCCCCTCGGGTGGTTTGCAGTGTCCTCAGAAAAAGCCCAGGCCTTTACTGCACGATTCAAGGCCCTCTCCGCCCTGAGTCGCAGCTCCTGCCTTGTCCTGCAGGAATCCTCCGCTCTGCCCCAGCTGCCTGACTAGGGGGCCCTGCCTGCAGGGCGGCCCGCATTCTCTGCGCCCTGCCTCGGCTGTCCTCCTTTGTGGACGCTTCTCCAGCCCCCAAGTCCGGGGCAAGCCCCATTTTCAGCACGGCTCCCCAAGTTTCCCACACCCTATACCCTTCCTAGCCAACTACCCCAAGGCATGGGGCACAGAACCTGTACCCCCCGGGGCACCCAGCCCCCTGCTTGACACAGAGCAGGGGCCCAAGAAGTGCTGCTGACTGATGACACCCGTGCTTCACAGAGCCGCCCAGCAGAGCCCAGGCCTGCCAAGCGGCCGCCATGCACGCAGTCAGGATCAGACGAGGGGTCTCCCCTGATTACACGGGGTTCAGACTTGGCAGGACCCTCGTTGCTGCGCACACTGCAGGCGACGACGGTCTCCTCGGCCGCAGCCCAGCCAGCGCCCACGTCTCCCTTTTTACCTTTACTCACCATTTATCCCCATTCGTCTTCGGGGAAAGAACTCTGCTCTCATTTTTAAAATCTTGGTGCACAAGAGGGCTTATAATCTTCTCTCATCTCTGCACAAACTTTATAATTAGCTTCCTCAGCCTCCTGCCTCCCAGCTAATCCCTCTAAAGCCGGCCCAGCGCCGGTGCACATCCCCGCAGCTGCGCACGCTTCCTCCGGCGTGCCTTCCCGAGGGCTCCCTTTCTTCCCACTTGATTCGCAGTTTCTCTTTTGACCATGGGCATCCTTCTTGGCCCTAACCGAGGGACTGAGAGGGGAAGTAAGGTCACAGTGTCCCCTGCAGTCACCACGATATCCCCCAGCATCACGATGTCCCCAATGTCACTGTGTCCCCCTGTCACCATGTTCCCAGCATCACTGTGTCCTCCAATGTTTCTGTGACTCCCAGTGTCACCACGTCCCCCAATGTCACCGTGTTCTTTGTTGTCACTATGTTTGTTGTCCTTATAGTTCCACAAGTGTAATGGTGCCCCCAACATCACCATGTCCCCAATGTGACCATGCCCCCCAGTGTCACCATGTTCCTAGCATCACTCTGCTTCCCAGTGTCATGGTGTCTCTCAATATCACCATGTCCTTTATTTTCACCATGTCCCCCATACCCCCTTAGCATCACTGCATCCCTCAATGTTACTGCGTCCTTCAGTGTCGCCGTGTCCCCCAGTGTCACTATGTCTCCCGGCATCGCCGAGTCCCCCAGCGTCTCCGCTGTCTCCGAGGACAGCTCTTCCTCCCAGCCCACTTCTGAACAGACAGGGCCTCCCCAGGGCCCTCCCGGCAGCAGCTCTGCAGGGAGGGGAGAGACAGTGAAGGTAAAGCCCGTCTGGGCTCCCCCAGGACCCTGGCCAAAGTGTCTTGTGGCGACGATGCATTCAGAACCCTCAAGCGCTGACGGCCCCTTTCCTCTGTCGTTCCTCTAGCAAATAGCTTCTTTATGAACTGGAATTCTCAATCTCCAAGTGGATTTTTGAAATAAAAAGACAAATGTGACCCAAGGGATCTTAAGTACAAAAGATCAGGCGGACAGCAGCCGGGCTCCACCCCGAAGGCTCCTTCCCAGTGTGAGACCAAGCACACGACCCCAGAGAAGTGAGGGAAGCCACGGACCACCCCCTGCTGCTAACGTACCTGCACTCAGGTGACAGACAAGATTCCGCACATCGCTTCAGGTGGCTCGCTGATGTGCACACATACACACGCTTATGCAGAGACATACACATGTACACACAGACACATACATATACACACAGACACGCATACACACATGCACACACTCACTTACTTGCATATACACAGATATACACACACATGCACACACACAGACAAATTGGAAAACACTTAGGACCCAGGAGAAGAGCTGAAGGGGCAGGGCGGCCTGCTGTGTAGACTGTGCAAGGGGAGGGCACACAGGACCCCACGCGTCGCACGGCTTCTCGCGGGAAGGTGAGGGCACCACCTGACCTCCAGCCTCATCAGCAGAAACAAACAGCCTCTGCTTCACCTACCACCTCCTCCTGCAGCCACAGGGAAGGGAGAAGAAAATCGATTTTCTTTTTTCAAAGAGGCTTAATGAACTTTTGATTCTTTCACCTTCAGAATGACCTGGTCCCAGACCAGGGTAGTCATTCGTTTAATCACTCTTTCATTCACGCATTCACGTACCCAACAAAGATTTCTGAGCTTCTAATGTGTGTCAGGCTCTATGCTGGGTCCTGGAAATACAAAGATGACTGAGCCATAGCGCCCGTCTTCAAAAATGTCATATTCTAGTGTGGCAAGTAGGGACATTATTAAAATGTAGCATAAAACATGTTCTGAGATAGAGATAGAGATGTATTATATATACACAGGGTGTGACTGAAAGCAGGTTCAGGGGAATGCAAGTCAGGGAAGACTTCCTGAAGGAGGTGACGTGCTGCCTCCTGAGCAGAGACCTAAAGGACAACTTGGGGATTAGCCAGAGAAGGAGGGAGTTAGGACCGGCGTGGCAAATAGATACTGCCGTGGTGCTAACTCTGACCTGAGGGGTGGGCTGGAAGGAGGGGCGGAGGAGGTGCTGAGGCTTTCTTTGTGCCGCGTCATGTGGCACAGCTGCCATGGTGTCAGGACAGAGAAGGGCCACACAGTGCCTGACCTTCCCATCCTTGTTGTCCTCCTGGCATTCGAGGTGAGGGCATATGTGCAAAAGTGTGGTGGAAAAAGAAAGCTTGGGTATTCTGGAAGGGCTTTTGACTGGCGCACACAGTGCATCTGACAGGCTCTATTGAGGGGGCTGATGAATGCCCCTCGAGGATGGAACAGCACAGACAGTAAGATCAGCTTTGACCCCAGAAACTGCAATGGAAGAGCCCAGAACCCTTCCCCACTGAAGTCTGAGATGCTGGCAAAAGCAAACTCAGAGGGTTCCTACCTTAGATCCAAGAACGGGCAAGTAAGGAAGAGGGGGATGGTAACTGAGTCTGGCAAAAACAGAGGAGAAGTAAGAAGCAGGCATCGCTGCAGGCTAAGTTTACCTGGACTGCCCCAGTTGTAGCACTGAAGGGCCCAGTGCTGGGACCCCACCCTCCCCTCCACCTCCCATCCCCTGGTAAGTTCCCAGGATCAGGTGGGCCTCTTCCTGGCACTGCCTCCTGGCGCCGAGGCCGGGATAAGCTGGTTGCCTCGTGGAGCTGGATAAAGGCGTCACCACCAAGAATGGGAAACCAAGTCCGAAGGACCTGGCCGCACCCCTGGACGTACTAAGGCCTGAAACCAGCACCCAGACTGGAAAACTGGGCTCTTCGGATACACGAGCCCACAATTCTCAACTTAGCTTAATGGATTTGAGTTGGAGTTTCTGTCACCTGAATCAGAAAGGGACACAGATCCCGCAAGGCACAGCGCCAGTGAGTGCCCTGTCTTTCCCAGATTCAGTTAGGGAGGCCCCTGGGGGCGGGAGGGTGGAGCTCTGAGGCCCCTCCCAGATCCTCTCACCTTGTCCCTGGCGATGAGGTCAACTATCCCTTTCCTGCAAGCCCTGATGACGGAGGGGGGAGTATAACGTAAACCCTCAGAGGTGGGACAGAGGGTTACTGCTCAGCTGATATGCAAAGTTACGTATATTGGGTTTTTCCCTCGTTGCATCCCTCCTTTCAAAATCATGAGGTTTCTCTCCCTAAGCAGCAGTGGGAGGACTTGACCTTTTTTTTTTTTTTTTTTGCGGTACGCGGGCCTCTCACTGCAGCGGCCTCTCCCGCTGCGGAGCACAGACTCCGGACGCGCAGGCTCAGCGGCCATGGCTCACGGGCCCAGCCGCTCCGCGGCATGTGGGATCTTCCCGGACCGGGGCACGAACCCGCGTCCCCTGCATCGGCAGGCGGACTCTCGACCACTGCGCCACCAGGGAAGCCTGACTTGAGCTCTTACAAGACAAGATAGGTAGGATACCAGGCCTGGCCCATAAGGAGGGTGCATGCAGCTCTTCTTTACCACCTGTGAACGAGGTGAGCCACGTGATGGGGAACCCACTTCATAGGAGAGAGAAGACAACCCTTCCCCCATTAACACTCTCTATGGGGGAGGGGGTGGACAGCAAGAGAAGGTTCTGGAGGAAGTGGGGAGCCTGGCCCTTCCAGGTGCAAGGAAGTGTTCGGGAGAAGGGCAAAGAGAAGCCGGGGGCAGAGCTGGGGGACAGCACATGGGGTCTGCCTCCCAGCTTGGGGTCACAGTGGGGAGATTGGAGGTGGGAAATATCTAGATAAGGCGAGAGACACTCCAGCAGCAGACAGCGTCTGCCCAGCTGCGCCGTGACCAAGCTCTAAAGGAGACCTCCTTTCGGGACCCACACCCCACTCCCACTCGGGACAGGGCCTCAAGGTATGTTGGGCAGAGCAGATTGGAGGAGGCTCTGATTTCCGGATTTCCTAAGCCACCTGGGTTCTAATGGGGGGTGGACAGGACCAGGCAGGAGATCGGGGTCTGGCTGTCACGTGGTGGTGGGTGATCTCAGTCAGCATACAGACTGGGGGGCGAATCACTAGTGCAAAATAGGTCCCAGCCAAAGCCAGGCCCACAGCACCAAATCCTAGCAATGGTGGGACCGCTTTAGGGCAGCAAAGGATGGGGGAGGGTGCCAGGGGATTTCAGGAGGAAGAAAGTATAGGAGTCATCCCAGCTGTGTGTGGGTAGGGGAGGGAAGCGGAGAAAAACAGATTAAGGGGCAAAAGGAGAAAAAAATAGAATTCTCAGGAAATGCTCGAAAAGGTGACAGCCCTGGCGGAGGAATTGGGCAGGATGGGCCCGCGGGCGAGGAAACAGTTTTGTTGGCAGGCCTGCAAGTGGGCTAGGCCAGGGGCTGGGGGCGGAGCAGGCAGCAAGAGTGATGGAGTCAGGAAGAGAATAAATAGGGTGAGAGAAGTCTGCAGGCTGGATAAGAGGCTGGGCTTTGCAGGAGGGAAACTTCCAGTGGCAAAGACACCAAAGCCGACCTAAGAAGGAGTCAGCAGGAAGGGGTGGGAAGGAGGATGCTGTGCCCGAAACCTTGAAGGTTGACTGATCGCTGTTACAAATGAACAGCTGGAAGGAGCAAGGATGGTGTGAACAGCCAATGTCCCTGGAGAAAAACGCTGGTGGCGTGTAGCCTCCAGGGAGAACCGCCACCGATCAGAGGCAACTCAGCCCTGCACAGGGTCTTCCAGCGCCCCAGGCTGAGTGGGAGCTAGAGCCACTTTCAACACCACCTTTCAGGGACTCGAATTTGCCGTTATTTTATGAGCCAAGAAGAAAGAAAGAAAAAAATGGTGACAGACTAAGACAAAGACATGCTATTAATTGCAAGATTGCATCCTGATTTCAGAGATATTAAAACATGGCGGGGGGAGGGGTGCAGGAAACCTGGGTGTATTAAAGTCAGTGAAATACAACAGGAGTCAAGCATAGGCTGTGCGCAGATCCATGGTGAAGACCCAGTACTTATTCAAGGTTGGGTTTGATTGATTTCGAGTGATGACAGCATCAGGGCGCCACTGTGCTGTAACCTGATGGTCAGGTCACGATGACCAGGCGGGTAAGTGTAAGAAAGGAGGAAGTGGGGTGAATTGCCCTTTAAGAAAGGCGAATTGATGGATGGAGACTTCCCAAAGCTGGGGCTGAGGTGGTGAGGGGGAAGGCAAACAGCTCCACACAGCAGAACCCCCTGTGCTTGAGGTTCTGAGTGGTGGATTCAGGAAGAAAATAAACGGAATGTGAGGGAAATTGGGTCTAACAAGAGCAGTACTTTTGTTTTTGGGGCTGCATCGGATCTTTTTTTTTTTTTATTTGGTTGGATCGGGTCTTGGTTGTGGCACATGTTCTCCTTAGTTGCGGCTAGCGGGCTCCTTAGTTGTGGCATGTGAACTCTTAGTTGTGGCATGCATGTGGGATCTAGTTCCCTGACCAGGGATGGAACCCGGGTGCCCTGCATTGGGAGCTCGGAGTCTTGACCACTGTGCCACCAGGGAACTCCCAAGAGTAGTACTTTTAATTAACAGATGTAAAGCAATCTAGCAGCCAATATTGAGATCTACGATGTGCTAGAAATGCAGTTAGACACAGAGAATGAGGCTTAGCGTGGTGAGACGGGCTCATGCCTCACAGAATTTAAAATCCAGGAAAGAAGACAGAAGCTCTGCACCTGAGTCCTCACCCTTTGGCCCGTGAGTTTCCCTGCTGCATCCAGGGGACCCCAGGCTCATGAGCCCACCTTGACTCTGCCAGTAACTAGCTGATGGCTGTGGGCAAGCTACTTGACTTCTTGGAGTTTCAGCTACTTTAATCCTAAAATGAAGGTGCTAAACACAAGGGCTGCTGAGGTTACACTAGGAGTTTTGCAGGAAAAGATAGCGCATATGCTGTGTTATAAATGATTACACTTTAATCTGGATGACCTCTTGAGAAAATATCAAAGGCATTAGTTTTTTAAAATTTCTAGGTAATACCTTACCCTTTCAACATTATGGTAAAACTATGAACAGTGACCCTCTTCTAAAAAATGAGCACATTCCCATTGCAGAAAATACCCCCCAGAGATCACAAAGCCCAAGTTATAAACCTTTGATTGAAGTCTGAGGATTTAATGCATAACATGGCGACTGCAGTTGATGACACTGTATTGCATAATTGAAATTTGGTAAGAGAATAGAACTTAAATGCTTGCAACAACAAAACGAAAAAGAATCTTTGATGTAGTCCTTGAAGATGAGGAAACCAAGGAGAGGAAGAACAGTAGCGAGAAAAAACACGGAGCTCTGGGCTGCCCAGTATATGCAGATGGTGTGACTTAAAAAGAAAGAGATCGTGTTTGTGAATATAAACCCTCTTGTTCAACCTATAGGTCCTGAGGAAAGTTTTGCCAAAGATGGTTCTCTTTCTTTCTGGTGATAATGGAAAGACACACACCACAACATATTCATGGCAACTCAGGAAAGGAGACTTAGCACTGGAAGAACCCTGATATCTGATATTGACACAGGAAGGAAAATCCTTGGAAACTGTCTTTAAAAAAAAAAAACACCAGCATTAGAGTATCTTCCTGTCCTGCCTCTCCCCCACCCCACACTTGCTAATATTCTCTAGACAGCTTATCAACAAGGGAAGTAGGCTAATGAGATAGCTCAGATTTACAGAGCTTAAAATGCAAAGTGGAACGGGCAAAGTGGGATGGCTGAGCTCCTTGAAGGCAGGAAGTGTTCTGGTTGTGGCCCTGCTGTCCCAGGCAATGCTTGGCACATTGTAAGTGCTTGACAAATGTTTGCAGAATAAATGATGGTTGGGAGGCCATGCAGTGGTAAGGGTGGGGTGAGGCGTACAGTCAGCAAAGACTATGAAAATAATAAAATGGGGGCAAGGTAGCCCAAGGGAAGAAAGCTTTCTTGACCAGCCATGGGTCAGGGCATGGAGGAAACAAATAAACAACCAAGGAAACTGCAAATCCCACAGCTGCTGTGGGCTGGGAGGGTATGAGAAGTGACACACAGGACATGCACCCTCAGGCTGCCCAGGGTCCTGAGCAGCTGAGAAAGCAACTAAGGGAGCCTGAGGTCCAACAAGCAAACAATCGCAGGTGTAAGAGATGGAGTGAAAACCAATAACATGAGAAAGCCAGTGGGAAGGAACTGGGAAGATGCTGGAGACAAGAAAGGAACTAGATTTCTCTGGGGTGACCCTAGAAGGCAGAAGCGGCAGTTAGGAATGGCCAGGACTTTCCTAGGACACAGAGGCTGATCTCAGTTCAACTTGGGAAACAACTTTTAAACAAGTGGAGTGATCCGAAGATGACTGCTCTGTCAGAAAGTGCCTTTGGCTGCAAGTAACAGAAGCCCTCCCACAAAATGACTTCAACCAGGTAGAGGTTAATTTTTCTATCACATAAAAGAAGTCTAGAGATAGACACTCTTGAGCTCGTACAGATTCTCCAAGATGTCAGCAATGTTCCTGGCACCTTCTATATTTCTGCCCTGATTGCCCTACTGCTGACTTCCCTCTTCAAATTTCCTCACAGTCACAAGATGGCTGCTGTGGACCCTGCAGTTTGACTGGGATCCATTCAGCCTGACACTAGTGGTCTACCTCCTCAGTCTCTGTGTTGAGCAAGACCACCTATAGCTTCACAGTCAGCCCCCGAGCTCCTGCCTGGTTCTGTCCATACCCCATAGAATGCAGGTGACTCAGGAAAGCTGAACATCAGAGCCTCGTCCAATCCATCCTCCAAATATACCTTGATGAGGCCCTGTCCTGAGCGGGAGGGCGATGAGGGGTCTAAAAGGAGGTCTCCTTTAGAGCTTATTTATGGGTCTTGGCTGGACTGAAGCCCTCTGCTGTTGGAGTGTCTCTCTCACCTTATCTAGATATCTCCCCCCACCTCCCTGCCCAATACTCCTCCACTTGACCCCAAGCTGGGAGTGGAGAGTGAAGAGCTGGGAACCAGAGCCCTGTCTTGCTTTTGTCCGGCTCTGTGTCCTTCTTCTCTTTGCTACCTACCCACATTCCAGGCAGGAGGGAGGGGGAAAGGCCGGACGCTTACTGAGTTAGTCACTTAGAAAGTTGACCCAAAACTTTCCTCCAACAACTTCTGCCCACATCCCATGGCAGAACCTTCTTACATGGCCATCGCTACCTGTACAGGGAGCTGGAAGTGGCCGCAGCACTGGCAGACAGCAAGATGAGGCCCGGAGTGATGACCCCTCTGGGCCGTGGTTGGCATTCAAGTGGAGAAAAGGGAAAGTGGTATAAAATGTGAGGACCGTAAAGGATAGAGAGAAAACTTCAAGATGAATCCTGGAGAACGAAGAGCTTTGCTTTTGCTCTCTGCCGACATTATTTCCCAGGGGAAGAAATTGCCCTTGACAGGGTAGCAGGGTGACTCAGAGAGCAGAGCTCTGCGCTACCAGGCAGGCAGCCTCCAGCACAGGTGTGGCCACTACCTCACTCTATGACGGTGGGTAAATCGCCTTCCACCTCTGGGCTTCAGTTTCCCGTCAGTAAAACGACCTCTAAGTTTACTTCCAAACCCCAAATCCACTGTTTCTTAAACAGTCCATTTTCTTGAAAGAGGAGCTCTCCTGGGCGTGATGGTCTGAAGCCATACAAGACATGTGGAGGCGGGTGGGCCTTCAGCAAGGTTCTCTCCTGCACGTACAATGGGAAAAGTGACAGGACAATGGCCCCAGAGAGTCGGGAGCTGGCAAGGCCAGTGGCATCTCTGAAAAAGATTAAAATCCTGGGACTTCCCTGGTGGTTCAGTGGTTAAGACTCCATCTGTGCTCCCTCTGCAGCGGGCATGGATTTGATCTCTGGTTGGATAACTAAGATCCCACATGCTGTGCGATGCGGCCCAAAAAAAAGAAGGGAAAAAAAAGGATGAATATTCTCCCAGAAATGGCATGTTGTCGATGGAAGTGGAAGTTATCTAATGCCAGTGGGCCAAGCAGGCCACATAGAGGGTCAGAAGAGTCAGATGTTTACCCGACATATGAGAAAATATTAAACATGCCAACAAAAGTCAGGATCCTTGGGATAGAAAAAAGCCTTTAACAGAAAATGATAGAAGTTGTTTATGATGTAAAACTGGCCAAGATGATAAGCAGAAAAACACTGTAAAAAAAAAAATGTCTAAAGCATCTCCAAGTATGATGGAGGCACGAGAAGTAAAGGACCATGAATACAAGTGCATGGGGGCCACGTCCTATGGTGCAATGAGCCGTTACTTACCGATGGGTCAGTAGCCAGCTTTACACCAAGGGAATCAAAGGCACAGCCCCATCCCTGGCCTCAGGGAGGTTACCATCTAGGTGGGAGGTGAGGATGGGGGGGTTCACGTGGCTGGCTTCTGCCTCAGAGCTACACCCTGGACGTGCAGAGGAATCACCGGGTGTATTAGTCAGCTTGGGCTGCCATGCAAATCCCACAGGCTGAGTGGCTTCGATAACAGAAACTTATATTCTCACAGTTCTTGAGGCTGGAAATCCAAGATCAAAGAGTTAGGAGGTTGGTTTCTTCTGAGGCCTCTCTCCTTGGCTTGTAGACGGCCGTCTTCTCCCTGTGTCTTTACATGGTCTTCCCTCTGTGGTTCTGTGTCTTCATCTCCTCTTCGTAACCGGACACAGTCATATTGGATTAGTGCCCACCTTAATTAATTACCTCATTAAAAGCCCTGTGTTCAAATACAGTCACATTCCTTGGAATGCACTGGGGGTTAGGGCTTCAGCATATGAGTATAGTGGGGAGTATATGGTTCAGCCCATACCTCCTGGAAAGCGTTTGAAAGTACTGACATTCAGACTCCACCTTCAGAGATTCAGAGACTTGGGTTTGGCCTGAAGCCCAAACTATTTTTTAGTATTTAAAAATGTTTTCAGTTTCTTTCTTTTTTAAAGCTCCCCAGCTGATTCTCAGCCAGCATTGAATACCACTGAGCTAAAGTAACAGCCGGACACGATTGGATGCCAACTGCGTGCCAACCCACACGATGATGTGAAGTCTAAGTACAACAGAGATTCGTCAAAGGAGCGTCTGGCCGTCACGGCCAGAGGATTTGACAGAGACTTCCCAGTGGGTGGAAGGGATAGGAAGACGTACATTGACAGAGCAGGGCGAGGCCTCCAGCAGCTTTGCAAGTGGGGCCTTGCTTGATATAGTGAACGCCTGCCTCTCAGGAGGGGTGGCATTGCCTGGTTTGAGGGAGAAGGGGTTGTAAATAAAGCGGCCACCACAGTGGGGAACCATGGTGGGCTTCTAAGCACGAGCACGATGTAAACACGGTGATCGCCCAGGATCAGCCAGCAGGACGGATCAGAGGGCCTGTGGGGAGTAACGCCCAGGCGGGGATATTGTCATGGCAACAGTACCTACACACACACACACACACACACACACACACACACCCATGAGGGGAGGGGCGCTTCCTCAAGGCATAGGCTCAGCAAGAGCTCACAAAGCCTAAAGAATTCTTAACTGGACATAAGAAGTCATAGAGTATGTAATCCTTTATGCAGTTCAAAACAGGAATAACACATCTATGCTGTTACAGGAGAGGACAGAGGTCCTATGTGAGGCAGAGGGCGGGATGAAAGCACACCGAGGACGGCTCTGGAACACTGAGGATGTCCTGCTTCTCTCTTTTTTTTTTTAATTTTTGTTTTCATTTTGGTTTTGTATTGAAGTATAGTTGAATTACTGTGTTGGTGATGTTCTGACTCTTGATCTGCGTGGTGCTTGTATTGGCTCATTCACTGATAACTCATCCAGCTTCCTACTCCTGATTTATACGCTAGTTTGTACATACGTTATATTTCAATAAAAATGAAGTTAAATTTTAAAAAAGCTTCATGATATCCCATTGAAGAGATTTACCACACATACGTAACCAATACCCTATGGGTGGACATTTTCCCACTGAGGTTATTATATACGACACTGAAATAAATGCCCTTATAAACACAATTTTTTTTTTTTTTTTTTTTTTTTGCGGTATGCGGGCCTCTCACTGTCGTGGCCTCTCCCGTTGCGGAGCACAGGCTCCGGACGCACAGGCTCAGTGGCCGTGGCTCACAGGCCCAGCCGCTCCACAGCATGTGGGATCCTCCCGGACCGAGGCACGAACCCGTGTCCCCTGCATCGGCAGGTGGACCCTCAACCACTGCGCCACCAGGGAAGCCCCCCAAAATTTTTTTTAAAGAACTCTTAAAGCCCACATGTGTAAAGCTCTTTTCAGCTTACAAAGTGATTATATGTATATTATATAAATATATACACATAAATTAATATTTATTTATAGAACAATTTTTAAATAATATATAAATATAGTAGCCTTTAAATAATATAAATATATATACATAAGTGTTATCTCACTGCTCCTACAGTGACCTACAAGGAGAGGAAAGGCCAGGAAACCCGACTGAACAACGGAGAAGTGGTGAGTGGGCAGAGTTCCAGGGTTTGTCGGTCCCTCGGCCCCGGGTCGTGGATGTGGATGCCCTAGGAAGCCTTCCTCGGCCCTCGGGCTGCAGACTCTGCCTTCTCGTCCCCAGTGCGGCCTCCATACGTTGATGAGGGCTGGTTGAAAGCAAAGGAGGAGCAGCCCATTCTTGACGAAATGGAAACCAAGGACGGCCGGCCCTTAAAGGTTCTGTACCCACCGAGGGGAAGATACTGTGACCGCAAGTGTCTGGTTTCAAAAACAGGAAGGGGGAAACCAGCCCAGGG
Organism: Tursiops truncatus; assembly: GCF_011762595.2. Taxonomy (NCBI): domain Eukaryota; kingdom Metazoa; phylum Chordata; class Mammalia; order Artiodactyla; family Delphinidae; genus Tursiops; species Tursiops truncatus. The sequence goes on along the minus strand of NC_047039.1, from coordinate 9,176,125 downwards.
CAGATCTGGAATCGTTCCATGGAAGTGGAATGAATAACTCCAAATCCTGCTTTCTCTGGCACTCACGGTGGCCTCCGTGAGCCGGGCAACTTGCTTCCTCGAGAATGTTTTTGTCATTTTGTCATCGTGCCTCTCACGGTGGGGGGCGATGGGGGAGGGGCGTGGGAGGGGCCACCAGAGGCTGGGTCCTGCCGAGGAAGGAAAGGGAGAGAAGATGGGGCAGACCCAGCCCTGGGAGGAGGCCCGGGGGTGCAGGCTGGAGGGCTCCGGTTTCACAGTCCTGTCACTGTGTTAGTCAGGGTTCTCTAGAGAAACAGAACCAATGGGATACATACAGATTCACAGAAAGAGATTCATCACGGAGGATTGCAGCACATGATCACGGAGGCTGAGAAGTCCCACGGTCTGCCATCTGCAAGCTGGAGGCCCAGGAGAGATAGGGATGTCATCAAACGGAGTCCAAAGGCCTGAGAACAAGTTACTAGTCCTAGAGGAGGCTGAAAGCCCAAGAACCATGAGCACAGGTGTCCAAGGGCAGGCGAAGACGGCTGTCCCAGCGTAAGCAGAGAGAGAATGCTCCTTCCTCTTTTTTATCCTATCCAGGCTCTCGATGGATTGGAAGATTCCTACCCCCATCAGTGAAGACTGTCTTCTTCACTCAGTTGACGATTCAAATGCTAATCTCTTCCAGAAACACCCTCACAGACACAGACTCAGAAATAAAATTTTACCCGCTACCTGAGCACCCTTTAGCCTTATCAAGTTGACACACAAAATTAACCATCCCACACCGGTTCTAACAAGTGACACAGAATAACCTGGGGAAGCCATAGGGGGCAAGAACCAAGTCCCCTGATTACGTTTAGGTGCAACCGGCCAGCACTCCACTCATGGCCCTTCACTGGAATGGAGGCCGAACCTTCTACTTCAGCCTCTTCTCTTCTGGAAAATGGATGGAAGCAGTTTGTGTGTGACGTCTGGAAGCAGAAGAGGCTGCAAAGAGACAGACCTTGAATCTGGAGCTCGCTGGGCAACCGTCCAACCTTCAAAGCTGCGCTGTTTCCTCCCTGCGCAGGGGGGATAACAGTGTTTACCAGGAAGTCTGTGGTGATGTTATGAAGCACCTGGCACATAGTAGGACATCGATAGAGATTAGGTCTCCCTTTCGGTTTAGCTTATTGGTAAACAGCTCTTGGCTACAGGATCCAACCTATTGATTTTTGTGATTATCTCCACCCAAGATTCAGGGGAGGGAATGCCCTATCTCATCCCCATTTCCTTTTTCTGCCCTTAACTCCTTCAGCACTTTATCTCTTCCTGTCTCGTTCTCATGCTGCCGGGATAATTGTCATGTGCGCGCACAGCTTATCTCTCCTGCTCTACTGGGAGATGGTTGGGAGTGAGCACTAGGCCATTTATTTTGGGGTCCCCAGGGCATGGCACACTGCAGCACTTTGAGGTGCTCAGGAAATGTGTGTTGAGTGCCTGAATGAATAAATGCATGAATGTTCATCGGGCAGAACAGCCTATGATTCTCCAGCTAAGGTTGATATAGGGTCAGTGAGGTCAGTGTTAGGATTTAAAAGCATTTGAAGGACGTTTGATGGTTCTGACACTATTTGGAGCCGAGAATGACCTTTGAGACTGCTCGGTCCATCCATCAGAGTCATCAGTTTCTACTCACTCCTCCTTGGGCTGAGACTGTGATACACGAGCAGTACCCCAGCCACTGCCCTTGCGTATCTATTATGTTGGACTGGCCCCCCCGAGAAGCTCAGGGCCTGGGGCTGCTGAACCCCGGGTGCCAATCTGAGAGGGAAGGTCAGCATCTGATGTTCCTATCTGTGTCAGTCAGGGTCCCCGTGGGAAACACAGGATGCAGTCAAAGGGTTAATTGAAGGGAGTTTAGGGAGAACACATGGGTAGCGTGTCCAACACTCTGTGTCCACCAAGGGACAGAAATGTGCCTAGGAGACAGTATCCGTGGGAAGCCGATGCTGCCCCTATGTCTGAAGGGCACGGGGAAGAGACAGAGCTGCTGGTGCAGTGAGAGCTGGAGCTGCACAGCAGCCACCCAGGGGCCTTGAGTAGAAGAATGCAGACATTGGCAAAGCTATGACCTGACGGGGAAGGGGGAACCAAATATCGCAACCTCTCTCTCGCCTTTCCCTCTGATCTCCCGCTCGTGCCTCCCACTGGCCAAATCCAACCAGAAGCCAGAGGGCCAGGGAGCCTGAGAGGTAATCCACAGAGGTCAAACTCCAGGTCAAAGGACTAAGAATAGATCAGGAAGGGCAGATGGAGATTTAACAAGCCAAACACCTCAAAGGAGATCAGCTTCCAGCCAGAGGAAACCCTGGGCAGCGCCACCAGTAGCATCCTGGAGACTTTGAGTACATTTTGGCTCCATAAATTCTCTCCACAGCCCTTCTGCACACCAGGCACTGCTGGGAGTCATAAGCCTGCCCAGAGGAATTCACGGTCCTGGGAAAGAAGCAAAATGACCTCTTTTTTTACCCTTCTTGAGTCTGTTGTCAACCTAGAGCAACAGGTGGGGCTCCAAAGCTCCAGACGGCTGTGACCCGAGTTACCCTGGAAAGTTCTCCAGACCTACGTCACGATCTACAGCTACATCAAGATCACATGAACTTCAGTGACCATGAATTCGTGGTGGGTCACTGTCTACCAGGCTTTTTCATATTATTGTATGTAATCCCCACATAGTCCCATGAGGGACGCAAGAACTAATATCTCTTTCCACCATCCCTACATTTTTTCAGGTGGGGAAATTGATTGACAGATGAGAGGGGAACCCAGGCTTTATGACCCTAGAAACCCTGTCCTCTCTCTTCACCCATGAACAAGGGTGTCTGCGGGCCTAACCAGGCTCCCAAATTCACCCTGCTCCCCAGCTAGTCCTGAGGTGGCTTCAGCCTGCTGAGGCAGAGTAGACAGGGCTCAGAGGGTCAGGCTGGACCACACCCCAGCTGTCTGAACAGAAAGAGAGGTGATGGGTGCATGGAACAGGGTAGAGTCCTCATGCCACGCAGCTCCTGCTGGGAGAAAAGGTTCTTTTGGCTCTTCTCTGATACCACCTCACCTCCTATGTGAGCTCAACCACGTGTCTACTCCTCTCTTCAGGAAACAGTTCAGAAAACATGCTCTCCCAGGATCCAAGCAGGAGCCGCAACCAGGGCTGGGGACAACAACAGGAAGATGCTCAGCACATGGACCCCAGAACAAGATGCACCCTACAGGCCAACCTCATCTTCAGGTGGCATCTGTGAGGCTTCTGCAAACACATGAGCTGACCCTCTGTGACTGTGACAGACTTAGGAAGATCAAATCAAAGAGCGTGAAGCAGCCAGAGTGTAGAAGGTGGGTGTTGGGTCCAGTGTTGCTGCATGGGGAGAGCTTGGTTTCCATGACTACCCCCAAAGTCACTGGCACTTCCTGGGTACCACTTGCTGGAGCTGAAGGAGGCTCCGGGTTTGGCAGGGCAGCTGGCAGAAGTGTACCAAGTCCCTGGGCTCTTGCTGGATTTGGACACCATCCCAGAGGCTGTGGGACATCCCAACAGGAATCACATGTACAGGCATGGTGGCGGTTGCTGTAGTTGAACCCACCAGGTCTGGGGACCCCACCCCACCTGTGGGCAGAGCAAATCCACCTCCGGGCATTACGGCTCTTCCACCTGGTATCAGCCCACCCAACCTCAATGGGGATTCCCCCTCCTCAAGGGAGCCTATTAGACGTGACCTCTCCAGTCTCCTTGGGACCCTCTTCACCAGGAATTAGGGGCCCACCTCCCTCACAAATGCAGTACCTGGGGTACTGTTGAGCCTTCTCAGTCACTTTTTTCCTGAAATGCCCCTTGTGAAAGCGCGTAGGGTGATTGCGAGCTTTTCGTCTCCTCTTTGTAACATTAACGTGGGCCTACAATCCATGCACAGAGCAATTGAATTGAGTCGGGAAAACAAGCAAAGGCTTGAGAGTCAGAAGGCTGGGTCTTCATCCTAATTCTGCCACGGACCAATCCTTGTCCTTGAGGAAGTCACTTTACCTCTCTGGGAAAGTCGGGGAGAAAACGGAGGCCCCTACTTGGAGCACCCGCTTGGTGCTTTCCAAGGAACCCTTGAGCCTCAGTAGCCCTGACTGCGTTAGCTCTCCTGTGAGGAGACCCTCTGGCACCCTGCACCCCACCAAAGCTGATCTCTGGGCACCTTACACACCTTTCCATCCCCACCCACCCCAGAGACCCAGTGTTCTTGTATGAGACCAATTCATTCCTTCATTGGGCAATGACTTATTGAAGACCTACTAAGTTCTGGGCCTTGTCAATAAGGAAGACTAGGTGACTTCTCAGGACAGAGGAGTTCTTTAAGGGTCTACTCTCCCAGCAATTGTGAAACTGAGACAGGGAAAACCCTTTGATTTAAGCAACACAAGTAGCATCCCATGTCCTTCGCTCCTCTCTTCCCTTCCCCTCCTGGCACAGAGCTGTTGGTGAGGAAATGGTTGGTGAGGGTGATGGGGTATTTGTGGAGAAGGTGGAGGATGTGGGAGTTCTTTGTACTGTTCTTGCAACTTTTCGATAGCGTTGGAACTACTTCAGAATAAATCTGACTCACTTAAAGAGCACGAATAGTGGGGGCTCGGGACCGGGTGGAGACCAGTGGGTGGAAAGCTTAGGGGCAGTAGGCACGAGAAGACCCTATCCCCCCACCCCAGTCAGGCCACTGCACTGACCTGTGGAAAACACCATTCCCATTGCAGCGGCCAGCACAGGCTGAGAGAACCAGGCTGGGGGATGGGCTTGGGCTCCTGTCCGGCTTCGCCACGAATTCCGTCATTTATTCAACAGCTCTCTGTGGATGACCCGCCTTCTACCAGGTACGGTGTGGAATGCTGTGTGGGTGTGGATGAATTGCTTCCCCTCTCTGGGCCTTGGCTTCCTAAACTCTAAAACGAGTTATTTGGACTCAGTGATGCTAATGGGTCTTTCTAATGCTCACCCTTTCTGAGTCCATAACAAAGGCTCTGGGCCATCTCATGTCTGGACCTTGAAAAGGGGTGCTGAGGGCTTTCGGGGTAGGTTAAGACTTGCTTTATCCAGCATACAGAAGGCAAAGGGAAGAGAAGCAGGTTTGGAGTCAGCCAGACCCCCTTGATGTTCCAGGGCTACCCTTTAACATCTGTAAACCTTGAACTTGGACTAATGAATGAACCTGTCTGCGCCTGGTCACCTCTCCCTATGAGCCGGTGACATCAACACCTGCCCTCGGGGTTGTGCTGGGGATTCCCTGAGCCCTCGCTCAATGCCTTCCCTCTTCCCCTTCCCCCTCAAATCGCATCTCAGGGCCCTGCCAGCCCCGAGGAGCTTGCTTCGCAATGACCTCTTTGGATGAAAGGCGCTGGGGCAACAGGAAGGACTGTTGTTTTAACTGCTCTGCGTTTCCTCCCTTTGTCTCCAGCATTATAAACAAGCCTATTCCCCAAAGCCACATCTGATAATCCAGCTGCAGGAGGTCAGTGGTCAAGCAATCAGAAATGCTCTTAGCCGGGATTAGGTAATTCAGAGCTGGGTTTGATGACTGCAGCAGGTTGGAACCAACCCCTCCTTGATGACACCAAGGCTGTCTGGGCACAGATGCCCCTTGGGAAGATGCCAGATGCCCAAACAGAGCAGGAGTGCCTGGGGCAAAGGTCAGCCTATCCACACGGCTCCCTGAGACAGCTCCCAAGACAGCCCAGCCTCAGGACCTGAGGCCATGACCAAAAGCCCTGCTTGGGGAGGTCCTTTGCAATATACAAAGCACTTTCACCCATCTCAGGTGATCCTTGCAGCTACCTTGTGAGGGAGATAGACAGGCAGAGCGTTTAGAAGGAAAGAACCTGGACCCAGAGAAGAGACGGGCCTGCTGAGGGCCCACAGAGCAGGGAAAGAGAGAGCAGAACCCTCTGGATCAGGTTTCTCGACCCAGACAGTCAGAGACATCAGCCTCCCAGGCTTGTCGCAGAATCTGTTGCGTGACAGGGCCCTGTTGCCCCTGAGTGGAGCGAGCCCACAATCTCCTTCAGTATTTCTCTAATGCACTGAAAGCAAAAGCCAATTAGGGGATACATTTAAAGAACACGTACTGTGTGTGATGTTATGTGGGGACCAGAAGACTCCTCTGGCATTAAATGGAGGAATAAACATATCAATAATATACTCAAAAGAACTCTCCCTTTAGTCAGCCAACCCACTTGATGTATACCAGTTGCTCTAGTTAATTACAGCTCAGCTGAGCTTTCCGGCAGGGAAAGAGTTAATAGAGCTGTTATTTGTGGTCACTTATCTCCCACATAAGCTCTTATTTCCCTAAATTGGTTGCGACAGGAGAGGAAAGAGAAGGGGGGAAATAGGAAGAGAGAGAGGAAAAATGGATTAGTTTCAAGATCAAAAGATGCTCAGAGATCCAAAAGGAAATACAAGCTCCGGGGGTGGGGGGATTTTCAGGACTCTGTATCCTCTTGATAAGGAACTAGTTCTTGGGATGGCCCCGCCCTCCCGTCTACAGCCCCAGACCCGGGTCCCCTCTGCGGTGAGAGCAGGCGACGCACTCACTCCGGGAGCTGGTGAGCAGCTTAGACCCCACAGACCCGGGAAAAAGCCCTCAATCCATGACAAGAAAGAACAACTAGGAAACACTTGCTTTGTTTCAGGTATGGCTTATGTCGATGACAAGTGTGAACACAAAAATATTGGCTCAGCTCGCCTGTGCAAGGTAAACACACATTCCAACACATTTCCATTTATCCACAGGCAGCTGTGATCCTCACTGAGGCCTGACCTAAGAGTAAAGCAGTGTGGTTAACCTTGATGATAAAAGTATAAGTGGAGGGATGAAGTAGGAGATTTTCGTGGATGCTGGGGACTTAGGAATTTGAGACTGTTTCATGTGGAAAAAACATTGAAGGAACAACTGCAATAATTCATTGCCTTGATTATTTTCTCACAAAATTAGATAAAAATTTCTCAAACTGTTCGAGGTTTGGAATTTTGAAGACCAGAGCTGAGGACAAATAAGGGAGTTCACCAGATAGAGGGATGCAGATAAAACCCATGAGCTGCTCAACAGATTGATGGAGGAGCTACCCATGGGGAGCTGGGGCCCGGCATTCTCACCTCTGCTCTCTGATGGGGCAGGCACGTGTTATTTCTGCTGAGGCTCTTTGCTCACCCTTCGTTCTGGTCCTTGTAGCCCCATTACCAGCAGGAAAGATGATGCAGCAGAGAGAGAGCGAGAGGGAGAGAGAGAGAGACATTGACAGGACCTACAGATATTTTGTAATCCAGGATTCATGTAATGCAGCCCTATCCTAGGTGTGTCAACCTGTCCCATCTCTTTCCTTTTGCTTCTTGCCAGTGTTTTTAATCTATTTAGTAAACCATGCTATTTGAGCATCTCATTGTGAGCCTATTTCATGACCCCTGGGAAAACTTGGCTGTATTTACACTACCAAAGCATCAAAATATCCCTAGACAACAAATCCAAAAGATGAAGGGCGTTTAACTTGGCAAAGACAAAATGAAAAGCATTTCAAGTAGAAGGAACGGCATGGGCAAAGGCCCTGGGGCATTTCCCTCCTTTTAGGGGATGGTATTGGCAGAATGTTGCATGGGATGTATTTATTATAGGCTTCTAAATGGTTAGGGTTTTTTTGTGTGTCTTTTGGTTCTACTCTATTCTAGTTAAAAACAAAACAAAAAATAAAGCTACTTTGGAATGATCTGGTCATAGGAAAGAAAGTACTAAACGTGGAAGGTTCTAGAGTGAAGTTGACAGGGGCCTTGGACAGGCCCAGGATGTAAACCTGCATGACCCAAATGCTTCACTCTGTCCCTTTCGTCTTAACAATGATACTGTTCTGACAGTGAGGCCTCATCTGTCTCACATAGTTGGAGAAGGAGCCATTTTACAGAAGTCAACTTTGCAGATAACAAAAGTTTACTTTGTAAAGCGCTAAGACTTTTTTTTTCTTTGCTGTAAGTCATTCCAAAATTTTTTGGAAGAATTTGTAAGTAGGAAAGAGGTTGTGTCATAATATTAACCTATAAAATAAAATACAACATTTTTCATACAATATGTAGCAGATGCAATGCCACGGCTCACCAAATCCTGTATCATATTCCTTCTTCCTATGTATGACCCCACTTTCTGTCCCCTTGCAGGTAGGTGGGCCACGTGACCAGCTCTCACCAATGAAAGGTGGACAAACATGACGCGTGTCATCACTATGCTGAGGCAGTGAATGTGGAGGCCTCAGGTTGGGACAGAAGAGCCAATTAGAGCAGCTTTGATCCCTGAGTCACCACTTATAACACAATAGCCCCAGAAGGTTGTCTGGATTGACAACAATCCTGTGTAAATAAGAAAGAAACGTCATTGGATTAAACCCCTGAGATTTGTTCCTGCAGCATAACCTAGCCTATCCATACTAATACATAATATAAACATGAGAACAACAAAAGTAAAAAGACACATTCTTAAAAAATGCATGGAGAAAACACTCCAAAATGTTTATAAATCTGTTTTTAGATTATGGTACTTACAGGTAATTAAAAAAATTTTTTTTGTATATTTTCAATATTCTATAATGTAATATATTATTTTAAGTGGAAAAAATAATTTTCTTTTAAAAGCCCCAAAAGTTTGTGGGTTTTTTGGGGTTTTTTTTTTTGTGGTATGCAGGCCTCTCACTGTGTGGCCTCTCCCGTAGTGGAGCACAGGCTCCGATCGCACAGGCTCAGCAGCCATGGCTCACGGGCCCAGCCACTCCGTGGCATGTGGGATCTTCCTGGACCGGGGTACGAGCCCGTGTCCCCTGCATCGGCAGGCGGACTCTCAACCACTGTGCCACCAGGGAAGCCCCCCAAAAGTTATTGTTGGAGGCATAGACAGATCGATGAATGGAACAGAATAGGGATCTCAAAATTAGACCCACAGAAATATGTCCAACTGATTTTTGACAAAGATGCAAAATGAGAAAGAATAGCTTTTCAACAAATGTGCTGGAGTAATCGGACATCCGTGGTAAAAACAAATTAATTAACTTCCACTTAAACATCATATCTTATACAAAAATTAACTCAAAATGAATCACAGACTTCAGTGTAAAACATAAAACAATAAAACGTTTAGAAAAATATAGGAGAAAATTGTCAGAATCTAAGGCTAGAATAAAGTTCTTAGACACATGATCCAGAAAAAGAAAACTGATTAAATTGGACCTCATCAAGATCTAAAACTTTTGTTCTGCAAAAGACCCCATTTAGCAGGTGAAAAGACAAGCCACAGAGTGGGAGAAATACTTCCAAACCACATATCCAGCAAAGAAGTAGTATCTAGAATATATAAAGAGATCTCAAGACAAACTGGGCACAAAGGATCCAGTTAGAAAATAGGCAAAAGACGTGGGCAGACGCTCCATCAAAGAGGAGATATGAATAGCAACTAAGCACATGAAAAGGTATTCAACATCACTAGCCATTGGGAAATGCAAATTAAAATCACAATGAGATATCTTTACCTACCTATCAGAATGGCTAAAATAAAAAATAATGACCCTATCAAATGCTGGTAAGGATGTGGTTCAGCCACTTCGGAAGACAGTTTGGCAGTTTCTTAGAAACTAAACAAGCAACTACCATACAGCCCAGCAATTGCGCTCTCGCACATTTATCCCAGAGAAATGAAAACAGGTTCACACAAAAACCTCTATACAAGCGTTCATAGCAGCTTTATTCATAATAGCCAGACTGGAAACAACCCAGATATTCTTCAGTGAGTGAATGCTTAAATAAACTGTGGTACATCCACACCGTGGAGCACTACTCAGCAATAAGAAAGAACAAACTGGGCTTCCCTGGTGGCGCAGTGGTTGAGAGTCCGCCTGCCGATGCGGGGGACACGGGTTCGTGCCCCGGTCCAGGAAGATCCCACATGCCGCGGAGCGGCTGGGCCTGTGAGCCATGGCCGCTGAGCCTGTGCGTCCGGAGCCTGTGCTCCGCAACGGGAGAGGCCACGACAGTGAGAGGCCCGCGTAACGCAAAAAAAAAAAAAAAAAAAAAGAAGGAACAAACTATTGATGCACACAGCACATTGTGACGTAAAGTATTACGCACTCTATGATGACATTCATACAACAATCTTGAAATGACAAAATCATAGAAATGGAGAAGAGGTGAATGGTTGGCGGGGTTAAGGAGAGAAGAGAGTGTGGCCATCATGGGGTAAAATGAGGGATCCTGTGGTGCTGATAAGTTCTGTGCCTTGACTGCATCAGTGTCAATATCTTGGATGTGACATTGTGCTATAGTTCTATGAGATGCTACCTCTGGGGGAAACTGGGTAAAGGGTACGGGAGAGCTCTCTGTATTATTTCTTACACCTGCGTATAGATCTACAGTTAATTCAAAATAAAAGGTTTAATTTTTTAAAGAACGACAGAGATAAAAATTATTACCATGTGTGGCAGGGTTAAATATCTATTCTCCCCTTTTTCCTAGTCACTGAAGTCCTATATATTGGAGCTGCGATATATCCAGTTAATAAAACTACATTTCCCAGATTCTTTTTTCAGATGGGAATGCCCAATGAGTTTTAAGCAGAAGTCATTTAGAGGAACTTCTAGGAAACTTCTTTCAAGGTTGCTAAAACTCTTTTCCCTCACTCCTTTCTCTTTCCAGATTCCGGGAACATGTACAAGATGGCTGGAGCTACAGACAGCATCTTACCACCACCATGAAATCCAGGACTAAGGATAAAGGGACAGAAGGAGCTTGGATACCAATGGCTGTATCTAAGACGCCATACCAGCCCAGGACTGCCTCTGAGTTTCTCATTTAAGAAGCACAAAAATAATTGGGAATTTGAGAGTGAGGGAGAAGAAGAGAGAATAGTGAATTGTACTGCCTAAGATCCAGAGAGAAAATTTTTGAGAAGCTTCTAGGAAAGTCTGGGGGGAAATGATCAATGAAGATCTGTTGGGTGTTTTGCTGTGAAATAACCTCCTCGGGGCCTTTAGGGAAGTTTTAGTAAAGATTTGGCTTCTGAAAAATTGTTTTTAAAATATCAGAACAGTGTTTCCCTGAGTGTGACAGCATGCTGAGAGGCGCCGCCAGGCAGCCCAAGTGTATCTGGGTTACACCCAAATGGCCTACACGCCCAGGGTGTCCTGAGCTGTACCATACTGATGTTCAGTAATGTAAGTGAAAGATAAGAAGAAAGCAGGTGATTTTAGGAGGCACAGGCAGAAGAACATCTGTTCTAGCAAAACTATGATCAACTTTTTAAAAGTACAAAAAGTAATTTTTAAGAGGAAAGTCAGGGAGGTTCTTTTTCTCCTTTTTTTTTCATGCAGACCTGAACTTCAGTCAAGGTACAACGAAGCTTAGAGCTACACAGGTGCGATCAGGTTTTGTTTTTTCTCCCCACTTACTAGTTATGTCATTTTGGGTAAATTAGCCAGTGCCCCAAGCCTCTGTTTGCTCACCTGAAAAAGAAAATTAAAATGACCCCTAGTTCTACATGAGAGCATGCATTTGAAAATTCCAGCACACAGTAGATACTCATGCCGATTCTGACCCTCTTCTAACCGTTCCTAATCCAACTTCTTCCATGGCATGACCAATCTGCTGTGAGCTACCTGAAAGACTTGAGGATCGGTGAGGAGAGACACATTCTTAGCTTCTCAGAAAGGAGGAGAAAGCATTTATACTAATGTCTTGGGGGTGGGGGTGGGGGGCAGAAGCAGGGTCTTCCCATCTGTTTCTCTTGCCAGGTAACACAGAGTCTGGAAGAGGCTGGAATGTGGTCTCTCCTGCCTGGGAGAGGAAAGCCAGTCCTCGCATCAGGAAAGAGAAGATCCTGGTTCAGCCAACAACCTAGTGTGGGCGCTGCAAAAACACTCCTTTCTCGCCCGGGGCTTGCTGACTACCTCTCACCTGGGCAGGTGGTGGTACGAGGAGTTCCGGGAGTGTGTTGACAGATCCGTGGAAATTCAGAGAATGGAAGCAACTGGAATGTTACCAAAAAACTGATGTACAAGACCAGAGGAATAAAACTGGACACACTGTGTGTCATTCTGGCAAACAAGGCCAGGGGTGGGTGGAAGGAGGTGGGGAGGTAGTCAGGGAAAGTAGCAGAATGTCCCAGCAGAATCAAGGGCGTGTGTCGCCAGGGACTGGTTTGGGATGTGAGGAGGCCCTACTGGGTTCAGAGAGCATCCAGCCCAATTCTGCCGTCTGGGGAAGCTTGCCTGCCCTGGCTCTCTTCTCCAGGAGGACCAAAGCTCCATTCAAGGACTGGGCAACTGGCACCATAGAGAGAGTGCTCAGGACCGGGGCTGGGTGACCCGGATGCTGTCTCCCTGGGGCGGTGAGGACCCAGGGACGCCACATCTCTGGACTTCTTGTTTCTTCTCTAAAAAGTGACAAGGCTGGACGAGGTGGTCCCAAAAGAGTCTGCCCATCTTCAAAGTCTGTGATTCTGCAGGAAGCCAGATGCTCTCCTGAACTGTAGGGAATCCTATGGCAGTCCATCCCTGCCTCCCCCCTGCCCTTAGAAGGTGCACACGAGGCCACACGAGTCTGATTCACCCCTGCTCTCAACTATGCAGAGAGCTGTGATGACTAAGAGCTGACCAGGTCAAGGTGAGGTTACCAGATCCACGAAGAGAGACATGGAACCGGCCCTTTCCCTGTCGAGCTTTTGACTGGTCTGTTCACCTCTCTGGACCTTAACTTTTTTATCAATAAAACAAAAAACAAGTGCCTGCCTGTTTCACGGGCTTTCCATGAGGATGCCATGAAGCTGGTGATGGTGGGAGCTCTGTGGATGCCAGGGCAGTAGTTCTCACACTTAGCTGTTTGGTAGAATCCACCCAGAGCCCCCTTCAGAGACCCCTACTGAGTGGGCACTTTTCTAATGTTCCCTGCGGGATTCCAGTGTACAGCCGGGGATAGAAACACTTCTCTCCAACTCTGCATAAATATGGGGGCCATTATTGCCAGTAGAGATAAAAATTTCAGTCAAGGAATTATTTAGTTTATACAAAACTAACAACCGGTTTGACCCATTTTGTACTAATGGCTGTTTATGTTAACATTGTTCTGCATAACATTGAGTGACCGGATACAGTGCTTGCTTGGATTTCTATAACACTTCAGATTCTTGTGGAAATGAGGAAATAAACAAATAGAAAAAATAAAATCTTAAATTAATCTCTGTAAAGATCTCCAAACCAGTGTTTTCCAATCATCAGTCTTCAAGACCAAATATGTCCAAACCACCAGAGGTTTTGATCGAAGTTACAAATTTTCCAAACTCCACTCCATAGAGTGAGTGCAAACTTCTAAGTGGGGAAAGGGTATGAACCACCGTTCCAGGTGCTCCTGCAGCACGGCCAGGTTGGAGAATCTCTGCTAGTGTCTTCCAGGATGGGCACATCCTACCAGGAAAAAGGGCCTCCTGGAAGGAAGAGGCGGTACGGCCTTGAGCCTCCAGGTTCTGCTTACTGGGCCTTTGTGTTTCCAACTGTGAAATGGGACCCCGTAAATGATGGGCTCTGGTGACGCATGGGCACTTAGCCCACAGGCAGTTTGCTGTCATGTGAGGGAGTATGGCCCCTGTCGTAACAGAGCCAGGTGGAGGCCACCAGCGAACTCAGATTCACGCTGTTGCTGGCATGGCTGGCTCCCCCCTCCCTCCCACCCCTCAACTCACTCAGAAAGCCTGAATCCCTCAGCACCCGGCAGGCCGTCCTGCCCCGTCTTCATCCCTTCCCTCAGCAGACGCAGACGGAGCCCTAGGCTCGGCACTGGGCCACCACGGAGAACACGACAGAAGCCTCCCCTGAACCTTGGAGCTTAGGGTCTCGTCTGGGAAACAGGCAAGGGCCGGGCTGAGTCAGGAAAAGCAGAAGATACCACAGGAGCAGCAGCGACGGGCATCAGGCCCAGCAGCGTTGCTGAGAGTCTGCCGTGATGGGGATCTCACAGCCTCAGTATCCGATTGTGGACGGCTCACCCTGCCAACGTGTCCTCAGGACCCACTGTTGTCATCTCCACTTGATGGTGGAGGAAACGGAGGCTCAGAGGTTTAAATGACCTAGAGGCAGGCGGCAGCTGAGGAGTGAAGCTGCGGTTGGAGCCCAGAAGCAAGGACACCAGTGCTGGTTTTCTGAATGGCTAGGTGCTCTCTGTGTCCTGTTAAGACCTTGTCTTTTATTCACGAGTTATCGAGGGATTTTGCATGCCTTGCCAGGGCCCTTGGGAGGATGGACCCAGAGAAGAGGTGATGCAAGCCTTAGAAACTTCCTGGGAATTCCAGGTCCTCAGTGTGTGGTAGGAAGGGAGGGAAGGATATGAGCTCTGGGTGGGGCGCATCTCCGTGTCCCTGTGGACTCCTCGTCCCCTAGGGCGGGGTGTAGACGGAAGAAGGCCAGAGCCAGCCCCTCAAACGTCCAGGGCCCACGACAGAGCCTCTGTCACCAGCACCTAAGGGCAGGAGGTGTGGACAGAGCCCCGGACTCAGACACAAAGGCTGGAGTTCTGAACCCACTCAGCTACTCCCTAGCTCCTAGCTAACGACTTAAGTGTGTGGTGCCTTGTGTACAAAGCAAGGAGATACTTCTTGCCTCAAAGTGCTACCGTGAACACAAAAGGATGGGTATTGACACTTTGCATGCATTTTTTTTCAATTGACAGCTCTCAGCGTCACCCCCGCCTTAGAGCTTGCTTCAGTGGAAGACAGCCTTGCCCAAGGCCATAGCCCTCGCAAGGCAGCGCACATCCAATGACACGTCCACTCCCAGATCTGAAGGCCTGTCCTCTTGCCCCAAGTTGGGGCTGCATCCCACCTTCAGACTCCCTGTGAAGATACGCTGCGTCTCCATCGAGACTCCACGGCAGCCCAGACCGTATGGTAATCCTATGTTTAATTTTCTTAGGAACCGATTTACTGTTTTCCACAGCAGCCGTACCATTTTACGTTTCCACCGACAGCGCACAAGGGTTCCAACGGTTCCACATCCTCACAAACATGCGTCGTTTTCTGAGGTTTTTTGCTAGTAACCATCCTAATGGCTGTTGGTTCAATATAGGTTCCCAGGCCCCTGCTAGACGTGCTGCGTTTCTTAGGTGTCCCGGGCAGGTCTGACACACAGACAGGTTTGAGAACCACAGCTCTGAAATCCAGTAGCCACAGCGTCCCGCTCCTGCACAGATCGGACACGCATTTCCAAGCTTTCAAAACGAACATCCCAAGAAACGGTGCAACAGGCCTGGGACCCTAATGTCCAGAGCCCTGTGTCCTCCGTCTCCTTTGAAGTGGCCTTCAAAGTGGTCTTTGCCAATACAACGGGAGCTTCGAGCCAGCAGAGCAATAAGATCTGTTTGACTTTGCCGTTGGCTCCAACCCCCTTTTTTTTTTTTAACGTCTTTATTGGAGTGTAATTGCTTTACAATGGTGTGCTAGTTTCTGCTTTATAACAAAGTGAATCAGCTATACATATAAATATATCCCATACCTCCTCCCTCGTGCGTCTCCCTCCCACCCTCCCTATCCCACCCCTCTAGGTGGTCACAAAGCACCGAGCTGATCTCCCTGTGCTCTGCGGCTGCAACTCTTGTACTGGGTATGAGACTCAGCTAGGACCTCGTTGGGAGAGATCGTTTCTACTGAGCACAGACAGACACCGTACCCACACAGGGGGATCGGACCCAGTCTTCCTCCTTCTTGGTGTCTATCCTCCTCAATCCTGCATGTACCGCCCCTAGGGTCCGCCCCCCCGAGGGTCTCCACCACACAGCTTTCCCACCACAGTTCATAGAAGCTAGGAGGGGGCTCCCGGCCCAAGGACACCCATCGCGCCGGCCTGAGGGCTCAGGGCAGTGAGGCTGCGCCATGCGCTCCCCTCCCTGCCCTGCTTCCTTTCAGGGCACAGCCATTCCCGAGCCCAGAGGGGAACCTGCTCCTTAGAATAAAAACCTGGTGGGGTCTCCCCTTCCTATAGAGAACTCCTGGATCCGCCACTCTGATGGGTCCACAAAGCTCTTACGGAGAAGGAAGACTGAGATTGGAACCACCCACAAATACGCCTGTCTCAGAGCCAGCAACCCCTATTCCACATACAAGCCTTTTTCGCTCTCCCCACACCCTCTTGCTGACCAGACTGCTTCAATTGTGGCAGTTCGAGCATCCTTTTTTTTTTTAAGATTTTTTTTTAATGTGGACCATTTTTAAAGTCTTTACTGAATTTGTTACAATATTGCTTCTGTTTTATGTTTTGGTGGGGTTTTTTTGGCCGCAAGGCATGTGGGATCCTAGCTCCCTGACCAGGGATCGAACCCACACTCTCTGCATTGGAAGGCAAAGTCTTAACCACTGGACGGCCAGGGAAGTCCCTTGAGCATCTTTCTTAAGCACTTAGGTGACTGTCAGGCTCCTGCTCTGGTACTAGGCCTACGCTGGATTCAGGAGGAAGCGCCACATGCATTAGTAATGCTGTGATGTTGATTTGTAAATCCCTAGGGTCAAGCATGTTGCCTGGGAAAGACCCTGTGGCCGTTGGGTCCACAGGCTGTGGTCTTGCCCTGGCCCTCTAGACTTGGAGGACGGAGGGCTGCATCATTGCCTCTGCCTCCAGAGAGCTCAGTCCCTCTTGTAAAGGCTCACAAATACCTATTTAAATAGCTTTTTGAGATTCTGCTGGAAGCCCTTCCTAGCTGTGCCCCCAGCTACAGGAAGTTCTCCCCATGTTGTGTGGTAGACGTGCAAGTCAAGCCCTTATGAATATGGTTTTTGTTGGAAAAAGGCACGGAGTGCAGCAGACACTGATTGGGTGACCACATGTTTCATAGGCCTCTTCCCAGACACAGGGGTTGAATATTGACTTGTCTAAGCCAATCATGCAATTCCATTTCCTTGTCATAGGGCATGTGATACAACCTTGGCCAACAAGAGTCTTCTGAGAAAGTTTTTATCCATTAAAAGGAATACAAGCCAGGGATTCATCTCTTCCTGCTTTTGATTGTTGCCAAATGTGGATGTGATGCTTGGCACCACTGCAGCCACCATGTGACCATGAGGAAAAAGCCCAAAGAATTCCAGAGTCTTAACTTGGTCAGGTCATTGAATTAATCAACTTTGAAACCACCCTCCTTCTGGACTTCTTGTCAGATGAGACAACAAACCCCATGTCTGAAAGCTACTTTTAGCAGGAAATTCTGTTTCTTGCAGGCAGAAGCATCCTAGCTTGCAGCAATGGCCCAACATACAGCTTTGAGTGAAAGGGCCCAGGGACTCAGGGTAGCATTAGCCAGGATATCAATCACAAACTGGCATTATCCACATCTAGAACAGTAAACTGCCATATGCTCAGCGCTGGCGCACAAGATGAACCCAGGGGCCATCCTGTCATACGATGGATGAGGAAATTGAGGGTTAGGGAAGTTATAAGAATAAGACTCCACAGTTCTCTATATTTCACAAATTGCTTTTCTATAGATCATCACACTTAATCTTTACAAAAATTCTGTTATTATCCCCATTTTACAGGTGAGTAAGGTAAAGCTGATGGGGAATATTAATAATTATGTTGTGTCCTACAGTTTATAAAGTGCTCTGCACATCATACTTTGTCTAATTATTACCTTTCAATCCAATCTGTAAGGTGGAAGTTTATAGATGAAGAAGCAGGCTCAGAGGGGCAGCTCACCTGGGCAACGCTCCACTAAGCTCCAGGGATGCTCTTCCTACACCCGTGGTTCTCACGGACCAGGCCCCAGACCAGCAGCCTCAGCATCACCAGACAACTTGCTAGAGATGCCAATTATGGGGCTCCACCCAGACTCACTGAATCAGAAGCTCCAGGGTGGAGCCCAGCCATCTCTTTTACCAAGACCTCCAGGTGATTCTGATGCACACTCACGTTTGCTTTGCACCACAACTGTCTCTTTGGTGAATGGTCCAAAGTTGCCCTGCCCAGTGAGCCAGGGGTCTCCGTCAAGAGTCAAGGGCTCTTTCTGATACAGAAAACTGAGACGAAACCAAAAAAAGAGAGAATATGGACCCCGAACCATAAAGATAACGGCGAAGATCACAACTGTTGCCCTAAGACCATATAATCATGACGCATACACTGTGCTATTGAGAGAAGATTGTCCTTCAACCCGGAAGAAAATATCTTAGTATTCATAAGCAGAGGCAATACTATTGTGCACCTCACATAGTAGACTAACAGAACTTAAGAATCCCAGCCAGTGGAACGCCCAACAATATATACCCGCCCAAAAGAGCTGAACGTTCTTCAGAAACGGGTCCATAATTTGGTGCAGAGAAGAGATAATAAATACGGATAACTTACTATGCACCAGCCGTTTACAAATGTGATGTCATCTAAGCTCAAACAATCCTTCCTGGTAGGTATAATCCTGCCACGTTATCTTTAAAGAACCTGGGGCTCAGAAAGCTTAAATAACTCGCCCGAGATTCACTCGGTTAATGAGTGGTGAAACCACTATTCAGATAAAGGTCTGGTTTTCTCCAAATTCGGAAGTCTTTTGGCGGCTTCACTTTGTTATTGATTGTGCTACATCTGGGAGGAAACCTTTCAAAGCAGCTCACACCCAGCACCGATGTCTCGTCTGCAAACTTGAGGTTGGCTAGGTCCCCACTGAGGCTCCTCTTAGCCCTCTTGGCTTCCACGTGCCCACTCCCACAACTCTCCACCTTGTGCCCCTGCCTCCCGTCCCAGGGGTCAGGGACCGCATCACGACCGTTTTTGTAACCCTCACGGCGATTCCTTCAATGATTCCTTAAAGTACCTTTAGACATTGATGTTGGGGGAAAGCCCTGCTCCTTGGGGGATGCTGGCGTTAAAAGGAACAGTGTCCTCCCAGCGTGACCCCCGTGCCTCTGGCCACTGCCGGACAAATGAACCCATGATCTGAGGCAGAGTGAACATTCTTTGAGTTCCTGTGTAGTTGGCTTGTGTCAGCCAAGCACCTCCTGTAAGCCACAGGGTGGTTGCTCAAGAGATATTGTTCACAGATTGATTTACTGACTAATTTATACGACATACTTATCCAATGACATAGGGATCTTGGAGGGAGTTCAGAGGAAAATCACCAATATGATTAAAGGATTGGAAAATGTGCTTTACAGGGAAAGGTTACAGGGACTGGGGTTATTGAACTTGGAGCTCGGGAGCTGCTGAGCGCTACGTGCACACACCATCTTGCTGGAAAGAAGCGAGGGCTGGTCACGTCTAACCAAGTCTCTTCCCACCTGGGAACCAGGGCCAAGAGGTCAGGGCTACCACGTGGCCAGCCAGAGCAGGGCTGGGCATTGTGGTTGCTGGTAGCAACGATCTCTCCCTGACGCCAGGTCTCCCCAGCAGCACACGTACACAGGCACAAACACAAGGACACCCGTGCACATACGCACACGTGCAGGCTCACATACCACCCCCCCCACGCACACACAGACATGCATTTAAGCACCGAGGTGCTGAAAATAGCAACAAGCTCTTCTTTCCCCCCAAGGTTGGCTGAGGCAAGCAGGTCCATCCCAGGTCTCCGTAACTGATAAGAGGAATTCGGGATGACGGCGACACGTCTAAGAGGGCACACAGAGGACAACATGGGTTGCACTTCTCTGGAGGCTGCCCCAAGCGGGGTGTTTGCACTGTCTGAGGGATGCTTCTGGATGAAGGAAGGACCTGATGCCCTCCCAGGGCCCCCTCCATGGTCACACCGCAGAGAGGCAGTGGCTTTTGCCCTTCCCCTTCCCATGGAGCAGATGCCTCCTCTCTGGAGGGAGCCGTCGGCGGGGGCGTGGGGAAGGTGCAGACCCGAGGCACAGGGACAGTTTGTGGCAGTCACGCCGGGCTTGGCCCTCACTGGTCGAGAGCCCTCTGCCAGTCACCCCACTCCCCTGGCCTTGGTCTCTTTGTCGGCAAACCCAGGACAGGAGGATGGTACTTGCCTCGCCCAGGGGTGAAGTGAAAAGAGCAACGAGGAGGAAAGAGGGTAGAGGCAGACCCGGGTTTGGCTTTGTGGCCTTTATGTAACTTAATCTCTCTGCGCCTCCCTACCTTCTTCTGTAGAAGTGGGCACAGTGATGTTAGCCTTGAGGCCAGAAAATTCAAAGAAGCGATGTCTGGGGACCCTGACCCACTCCTTTCCCTCTCTCTGTTGCCCTGGCTCCAGATCCTCTGAGAAGCAAGGATGCCCCGACTGCCACATAGGGGTTCTCCCCCTGAAGGGGTTGAGGGGCAGCCCCGCTTCTCCAGGAGCCTGAAGAGGGCCCTCGGGAGGGATTTCTCCATCTCTGGCTCCAGCGACCGCATTGTTCCCCCTCCAGGTCCAGGTTGTTGCACCAGACAGGCTATGATACTAACATCCTGTAAATCAACGTGCAGGAACCTGCATCTCAGCAGCACCGTGTTTCAACAAGACCAGCCCAGCAGGCGGGGGAAGGGACCCAGCCTTGCATCACACAAGCGTCACACTCAGGACGCCTGTCCCGGAGACTCAGGCAGAAGCGCCTCCCTATTGGCTGTGACTTCCCAGACCCAGATGCTCTGCCCCTCGGGTGCTGACCCTATGGGACACCAACGGCTACCTACTCACCATCCTCCGGGGGGCACAAGGGCACGGCCGGCTCCCCTGAGTCCTCTGAGCCCCAGGGAAACGTCCAGCGGAGGGAAGTCAGGCCAGTGTGGGTGCCTCCCCTCTCCCGGCCGCGGTTCAGCCTCCTGGGGCCACGGTGCTGGTGGTCCTCCTCTGGAACATCCTCACGGCCGCTCTCCTTGGCCCGAGAGCCCAGAGCCCCAGCCCCACAGAGCAGGCGTCCTGCCTACTCTGAGACCAGACACCCGGCAGCTCTCCCCAGAAGAGAGCTGGATTATGACAAACCCAGAGAGGATTAGGGGGAAGCCATCTGCAGAGAGAATAATTAGCTTAGTGGGCTACACAGATTTTTCCTGGCCCTCTGCCCAAGGGTACACTCTTCAAGACAGTTAAACGCAGTCTGTGGGTTTGCAGAGGAGCCCTCCACGCACCAGGTGTACCAGGGTCTCCCCCCTGCCTGATTCCAGCTGCCCGCGTGGGCCACAAGCAGCCTGTGCTGGCAGGGGACACTGGGGTACCCCACGGAAACACCAGTCCTGAGTAGAGGACACCAGGGGAAAAAGATAACTGGCTGGTTTCCATAACCCTGAATAAAGCAGAAAAGGAAATACGATGCTGTCGCATGAGACAGGAATTAGGTGCATGGAGGCCTGAAGGAACCAGCTGACAATTAAACCCATCCGTCAGCTGTCTTCTCTACCAATGCTGAGTAACCAGTTTCCCCTGGGAGGACCGTCCTTACTAATTTAGACTAAATTGATCATTTTGGCTTTACGTTGGCAACGCTTTGGGGGAAGCCTGGAATTTTCAAATCCACCCTCTCTGAGGCCAGGAAATGATGCTTTCCTAGGATATCGTGTTTAGGTGGTGCAGGGTTGCCTATAGGCAGGGATGCACTATGGGATCTGAAGCCTGGAAGTTTCCTCACTGGAAATTAATCAGGTTAATGAGCCACCTGTGGAAACTACTGGGCCTGAGAGTCCTGGGCCATCAAGAGGCAAAGACTTAGCCACCGTACAATCAACATCAATACGCCTGACAAATTCTGCAAACAGGATCATTCAAGGCTTGCTTCTGGCTGACGGATACAGCAATTCAGTCCAAACAGCCACATATGAGTGGATGTGGGTTACAGGATGATGGAGATCACTCCCTGAGAAACAGAACCAACAAGATACCTATAGACGTGCAGAAAGACACACAGAGAGAGAGTGATAAGGAAGGGCTGGCCCATGCGCCTACGGAGGCTGGGAAGTCCCGTGATCTGCTGTCTGCCAGCAGGAGAACTGATGGTCTAGTCTCAGTCTACGCCTGAAGACCTGAGAACGAGGAGAGCTGATGGAGTAAGTCTTGGTCTGAGACTGAAGACCTAAGAACCAGAAGCACCAATGTGCAAGATGGGTGTCTCAACTCAAACAGAGAGAACACGTTCACCTTTCCTCCGCCAGTCTGTTGGGACCCTCAGCAGACTGGACGGTGCCCACTGCATTGGTGAGGTCAATCTGCTGCCCTCAGTGTACCGATTCAAACGCTAATCTCTTCCAGAAACACACCCAGAAATGACGTTTTACCAGCTATCTGGGCATCTCTTACCAAGTCAAGGTGACACATACAGTTAGCCAACACACTGCACTTTCCCAAGTAATTTTAATAAGTTAAAACAAACACAAGCATCACTGGCTGAGCTCCACATTCTTCATGCAAAATGCAGAATATGGGTGGCACAAAGAAATTTCAGGTGGTGTGTGTTGGCTCACGTCTACTGAGCACCTGAGAAGTGGTCAACATTCATTGGTGTTCAATAACTGTCAATTCATCTGAATATATGAATAAGCACGTAAGGATAATCAAACCATTCACTGGCTTTCTTTTTCCCCCCCAGAGGAATGTGGGAAAGCATTGCAAGCGAAAGGAAAATGTAATCTGTTCAATGTCCACATTTGATTCACATACGTGAACCAAGTGACCTCTAAGTGGAGTTTATAGTTTATCAGCCGAACCAAGACACTTTGGGGAGGGAAAGAGGAAATGACCAATTACTTTGGAACGACAGGAGTGAACAAGGACTGTCCCGGGCAATTTGGACCTAGGGCTACCCTTCCTAAAAGAACAACCATGTGTAAGTATCTATGATTCCATGAGTTGTGTGGTCAGATAGATTTTGTCCTCCAGAGAACCGTTTTAAATTACTCAAAGCTGTAAAAAGGTCACTAGAATTTTGTGCCTGACCCCCAGAAGCCTTTGAATCAATCAAAGCCTTGATATAGTCGTAAGGGATTCACGACTATATAGGTTTCTGAGATCCTTACTATGTTCCTACTGCCTCTTTAGCCACTATTTAAGGGGCAAAGAAATCTTAGATAAGCTCACATCAAATTGTAGAGACAAGAGACAAGCAAGCAAAAGTTAACTATCAATCCCAGCATTCGACAACCATTTGACTGGCCCGAAACAGAGCACGCCAAGTGAGTATTAGACACAGAAAGTACCAGAAAGACTCGCGTGATCGGAAAGGTTTCACAGAGGAGGATGCCGTTCTTGAAACATACAAAGAGAGAAAACTCTGATCCAGATTAAATGCATGCATGAATTCACATGCTCCCCTCCAAGTTCATAGCCATGAGAGATAAAACGAAAAAAAAAAACCAAAAAGGTATAGCTGGGCTACGAAAAAAAAAAGACAAACATTTCTTTTGCTCCAAATTAGAAGAAAAACATGAAGCAGTGATTACGCCTGAAACCATAGGCTGGCTGGGCTCACCCACTCTTCCTAGGAAAACCAAGCTATAAAACGTAATGCTGAGCCCCAGGGTCAGGGTATGACTTTATGACAGTGGATCTCCACTCATAAAGCAGGGGCTGCCCCCAGCGGACATGTGGCAATGGTTAGAGACATTCTTGCTGTCACAGCTGGAGGGGAGGTAGCTACTGGCATCTGGGGGGTTAGGCCAGGATACTGCCAAACATCCTACAATGTACAGAATAGTCCCCCATGACAAAGAATTATCCAGCCCAAAAGGTCAGCAGTGCTGGAGCTGAGAAGTGATTGGCCTGATAAGTGGAGAGGGGAGGGGCCTCCTTACTGGTGACTGGGTCTG
The DNA here is from genome assembly GCF_011762595.2 of Tursiops truncatus. Classification (NCBI taxonomy): domain Eukaryota; kingdom Metazoa; phylum Chordata; class Mammalia; order Artiodactyla; family Delphinidae; genus Tursiops; species Tursiops truncatus. The sequence goes on along the minus strand of NC_047039.1, from coordinate 9,152,344 downwards.
GGATATCCCCAATATCATTGTAGAACAAGAACTCTAAAAATGTCATGACTAGTTCTGACTGGAGACCAAGAAGCACATGAAGACAGTCATAAAACTACTACACGGGGAGGGGCAGCAGCGAGAGAGGGAGAGAAGACAAAGCAAAAACAAACCTCCCGGGCTTCCCTGGTGGCGCAGTGGTTGAGAGTCCGCCTGCCGATGCAGGGGACACGGGTTCGTGCCCCGGTCCAGGAAGATCCCACATGCCGTGGAGCAGCTGGGCCCGTGGGCCATGGCCGCTGAGCCTGTGCATCCGGAGCCTGGGCTCCGCAACGGGAGAGGCCACAACAGTGAGAGGCCTGCGTACTGCAAAAAAAAAAAAAACAAAAAAAAAAACAAAAAAAAACAAACCTCCCCCCCAAGGTAAACCTGCAAACCAAAATTTAAAAGCGTAAGACAAATACAGTGTAAGGAAAGACACAGATGACAAAATCAGCAATTAGAACATGAATTCACTCCAGATGAAACTAATTCCATGAGACAGTCTGACAAAGACTTTAAAATAGACATTATCTGGGCTTCCTGGGTGGCACAGTGCTTAATAATCTGCCTGCCAATGCAGGGGACACGGGTTCGAGCCCTGGTCCGGGAAGATCCTACATGCCGCAGAGCAACTAAGCCTGTGCACCACAACCGCTGAGCCTGTGCTCTAGAGCCGGCATGCCACAACTACTGAAGCCCGCGTGCCACAACTACTGAAGTCTGTGCGCCTACAGCCCGTGCTCTGCAACAAGAGAAACCACCGCAATAAGAAGCCCGTGCACCGCAACGAAGAGTAGCTCCCGCTCGCCGCAACTAGAGAAAGCCCGCGTGCAGCAACAAAGACCCAACGCAGCCAAAACTAAATAAGATAAAATAAACAAATTAAAAAGAAAAAAGGCTTAAAAAAAATAGGCATTATCTGGAGCTAAAGCAGTTGATGAGAAAACTCCAAAGAAGACAGGCTTTGTAATTACTATATAGCAGCCACCGATCCTGAAAAGTTAACTAACTTTGCCAAGGTCATTTGGCTGGTATGCGGCAGATCCAGAATTTGGATCCAGGCAGTTTGGCATCAGCCTCCCTGGGTCTCACCCCTGTGCTCTGCTTTCCGTAGAGAGAGCAGCTTATGCCCAAAGAAGGAATGATCTTCTTACAGGAGCAGGAAGAGAGTGAAGGGTCATAAGGGAACGAGGAAGGAGGACTGAAGAAGCAGCAGAGTCCAGCATCAGGAGAACCAAGAAAAGCACGTTTCAGGTGTGAAGGAGCAGTAATCCGGTGAAGGCAGTCGAGACGTCAAGGAGAAGAAAGGTGGGGGGACGAGCAGCCCTGGTTGCGGGCAGGCAGTGCAGAAAGCCTCGGCGGACCTCACGAGAGACACCGCAGGTGAGAGCAGGGTGGGAAAACAGAGGCTGGGGCTACAGAGAGTTTCTATTAGGGAGTTTGCCGGTGAAAGGCAGGAAAGGAGGTGGTGGCCAGAGGGGCCAGCCTGACGGCAGAAGGCACCAGCCAATGAAGGGGAAAGACGGAGGAGGCAGGAGGGAGGGGACAGTGAGAGGAGGGGTAACGGCTCGCCAGTGGGACCTGGGACCGGCACGTGAATTCTGCTACAGACCATTCAGACAGCTGGGAGAGCCCTCTGTGGGTTTCTGTCCCCAGAACTGGGACGGCTGCACCTCCTGACTGCCATTCCTCCTGGGTGCCCGTCCCCGTCATGCCAGCACCAGACCAAGCTCGGGCCTCTCTGGGCCACCCTCCGTCCCTCATGGGCGTTGCACACGCTGCCCCACGTGGCCCTTGAGCTCACTCTTCTTTGCACAGAGGATGCTGCTCTGCCCCGTGCATGGTGTTCTCTGAGCTCAACAGCTCTGCGTCATCCACCTTTTCGTGGAGTGAACCCTCCACTTCCTCGCTGTCACTGCAGCCCTGCTCTCCTAATGTCCTCAAGGGACTCCGCGTCACCCCCTCGCCCTCCCAGGGACGGGGCTGGTCTTCCACAAAACTGTGGCCTCCAGACCGCATTTCTCACCATGGTGCAAATTCCCTTGTCCCTTTGCGGGGCTCACCACCTGTCCTGTCTGGCCTCGTGCGCTGTCTTCCTCAGTCCCCTTAGGCACCTTTGATGGAGACTCTCCCTTCCGTTCCAGTCTAGCCACCGTGCCCAGAGACTGGGTTGTCTGTGTGGCACCCAGCCCACAACCTGGCCTCAAATCCCCTTGACTCGATCCCCTGTGTCTACACCCCCCCTCACCAGCTCACTGCCCAGGCCTAGTCCCTCATTCCAGGCTCAGCTCCGGAAAACTCAGTGCTGTGGGGTGAGTCTGGGCCCCGGCCATCAGGCCCTGGCTCTTCCTCTCCCCCTCCCACCGCCTCTGCTCTTCACTCTCAGCTGACCTTTGCCACCCTCCCCGATCCCGTCACCCCTTCCCAGCTCCACTTTGCTTTGCACTCGCCCAGAGTCCACGGGGCGTGGCTTCAGCCACTCTCTTGCTGATCAGTCCAGCCACCTCCTTCCTCTTTTTTTCCACCTCCAGGGGTTGGAATCTTCTGGAGGAATTCACTCTTTCCTATGGATGACTCCGAACCCAAGTCACTGTCTGCACTGACCTCTGACCAGGGCAACAGGATCTGGGCTCTTCGTTCACAGGGTTAGCGTTACTTCTCTTGCTGCGTGCCCCTCCCACCAGCATCTCAGCCTCTGCCGTCCCCGCCACAGTCTCCTCTCCAAAAGAGGCCCTCAGGGAAGCTTCAGACCCCGACCGAGCGCATTCACCCAGAGTGGTAAAGGCTCTGACTGAGTCACATTTTCCACAGTGCGGGGTCCAGGGATGCAGGGTTATCCTCGTATCCGTCACTGTCCTGCTCGCTACAGCTGTTCTTCCGGACTTCTTATCCCACCAGCCGGACCCCCTCCCTGCCCCCTCCCCCTCGGTGATGACATCATCTTTGCCCCGTTACTGTAACGTGAAAACCAGACTGGGGTCACTCTCCTCTCAGAGAAGTTAAGCTCCAAGCCCATCTCATGTAGACGGGAAGCTCAGCGCCTCGCCCCACATCTCTGGAGAGATTTGGGGGCTAGGTCTTTCATCTCGTTGCTCCTGAGTCTCATTTACTGTGGCTAAATTCCCAATATTGCTGAGTGGCTTTCGAGTTGCTACCTGTCTCTATCCCAGGTTGATCTTGATTCTTCCACAACCGGCTTATCGTGCCTAATAGATGTCTGTGGCCTTGGAAAAGGTAAGGAATGGCAGTCGGGTTCCTCGCAGCCCAGCGAGGGAGGCCATTCTGAAGTGGCTCTGACACACCCCTTGGTCCTCACTGCCCCCCACCACTGAGGACCTTCCTCGATGACCTCTCCCCAGACCCCAGCTTCCTCCATCGTGTCCTCTGCCCCAACCTCCTGGACCACCCCCCAGATCCCTCACCTCTCCTGCCTCTGAGGTCCTGCCACTCCTATTTTTTCCAGCCAATGCGCCCTCATCCCAGGCAGAAAGGTCTTGTTGCTATGGCAGGAGGGATTGATTGCCCGCTCTCTTCCTTGCCAACAGAACCCCACTCTTTGGGATTGAATACTGAGAGTCCGGCCACTTTCCATGCACAGCCATCTAGCGATCATGTGGCCTCTGTCCTCAGCCCCAGCATTCCCCACGGCCATCTTTCCACAACCAAAGAGGCTCATTAAAAGCTATTAAAAAAATCCCTCCCCAAGAGGTTACCCCGGGCTCTAAGGCTAACCTCCACATTTCTCGATCCCACGTTGAAATTAGGGCTGTGTGGTGTGTTGTGGTGTGAAATTCGGGCCTCAACCTTCCGTCAGGACCCCACACCCGCACCTCACCGTTTTCTATCTTATCATCCACCCACTTCCCCAGGCTTAGGAGAAGAAGGGCTCTCCCAACCTCCCCTGCCCAGCTAACCTACCAGACCCCTCCTCTCTCTGCACCGAGCTGCAGTTCCCTGTTATTCCCACTCTGTCTCTGGCAGAGCCATTTCCTCCAGGAAGCTGTCCCCATCTGGACTGGGGTCCCCTCCTCTCTTCCCTCACAGCCCCCCTGAGTGCCCTGTCCTCCCATTTAGATGGCATTGCTTGTGACTTGGTCTGCTCCTGCCTGAGACTGGGAGCATCTGAGGGCAAGGCGTGTGTCCATCCGTTCAACAAATACACACGGAGTGTCTGCCGCATGCCAGACACTGTTCAAGGCGCAGCGTCCCCCTGGTGAGCAGAGCAAAGCCCCTGCTGTCATGGAGATTACGTTCTTGTGGGAGAAGACAGACACATAGTAACTGATACGTGGCAGGAGGTCGTTAAGTGCTGTGAAGGAAAAAGCAGAACCAGAGGCTAGAGAGAGAAGGCGGGGCGGCCCTTGGAGAGGCAGGGTGAGGGGAAGCATCTCTGAGCATGTGACCTGTGGTCAAGGCTGGAGTGAAGTGAGCTGGCCAAGCAGACACCTGGAGGAGAGCCTCCGGGACAGAGGCAAGAAAAAGTCAAAAAGCCCCGAGGAGGAGTGTGCCCCGAGGCTTAGAGGGTCCAGCAGTGCGGATAAAGCAAAGGAGAGTGAGTGCGATGGGCTGGGTGAGGGAGTCAGGGGCCGTGTCAGAGCAGACATTGGAGGCTGTCTCTGCATCCTTTCACACTTTTGGCAGGATGGCTACTCTCCTGTGCTCCATGAACATTCTTGGAGTGAATGAATGAACGAACGCTTAGAATCATGCTGAGGTTTACTAACATGCTGAGGTGTCCTAAAAATGACCTCTGTCCACTGTGTATCTGCCCATCCCTCTAGGGGTCCTTCCCCAGGGAAACAAAAGGTCCCCACCTGTCAAAGGGCTGCACACTCACAAAGGTTAAATCTGCCTTCCGAGAAGTGTCCACAGTAGGGTAGACTCGTTTCATCAGGATCATTTGTCCTCAGTGGGGCTCCTTTTATGTTAATGAGCAGACTTCCCGTCCTCCCCAGCCCTGGAAAAATCTCCCAAGATGACTGCCTGACTGTCCCTTTCTCAGGGTCCTGCCAGGAAGTTGGACGTGCAGCTCACACTGGTGACCAGGGGACATATCCTGCAACCTGAACGCCTCCACTTCCTGGTTCTGGCAAATCGCTTTACTTGTGTGAACAAGAACGTTTCACTGCCTGGTCCATCTCATGACCTGATTTGACCCAACTAGAGGTTCAGAAATTAGTCTCCATACACTGAGAGATTGAGTGTAGCTACACGTAACTCTAAGCCCAAATAACAGTGGCTTAAACAAGATGGGGGTGTTTTTTCCTTTCACATCACAAAAAGTCCTGAGGTCAGTACTCAGAGGCTGGTGCAGCCGACCTTGGCTATCATCAGGGCCCTGGGTTGGGATTCCCATTCACATGCTTGCAACACGACTGCTGGTGCTCCGGCAATCATCTCTGCATTCCCAACTGGAAGAAAGAAAGGGGCAAAGGACAAAAGGGCTTTTCAAAGCCTGGAAAACATACGCAGGAGCTGTGTCACATGGCCACTCCAATTTGCAAGGTAGTCAGGGAAATGTTTTTCAGCTGTCCCTGGGAAAATTGGGCCCCTATTGGTAAGGCTAGGGGAGAATAAATATCAGACAGACCACGAAGATTATCTGCCAGGATCCACTTCTTGAGCTACCCATCAACCATAAAAACCCTTCTTCACATTCATATTCATGTCCACTAAGGGCAATGCCCTCCTTTCCATCATGTATAGATGTGGTCCCTGTGGCCCAAAATTCTAAGAACTAAAAGTCAGAGTCTGCCCTAGCACAGAAGGTAACTGTCATGAAAGCTCCCATCAAGTACAGAGAATAATGGGAAGCCCACAGCAGTCATTGGTCCATGGCAATTATGGAAAACTCTGGAACAGAACCAGTGAGGTCTCTTGGCCTTGGCCATGGTCTTTTGTCCTTGATTAACCAGCCTGGCCAGTTGCTTCACCCTCTCCCTCTGGGAGAATCTCCCTCAAACATTTTCCCCATTGTTCTCCCCTCTGGAAGGCTCTTTCTCATCCATCTTCCCCCGCAGCTGCATCTCAGAACAGTGTTTGGGAGGATAACTTTCCATAGAAATTCACAGCCCTTAAATCCCGCCTCTTGTTTGGGTTTGGATGTTCAGGAATAGTGTTAGGGATTTAAGAATCATAGGATGTTGCAGGTCAGGTTGGGCTTCCGATGGCAAATGTCTCTCTCAAAACTTAGTTGACTTTGGTTTTAATTGCTTCCAGTCCATTCCATGGGCAAGTAACCACATGGAACCAAAAATCCTATCAAAACGTAATTTTTAGGGCTAAACCTGCTTGCCTTTTTTTTTTTTTTTTTGCGGTACGCGGGCCTCTCACTGTTGTGGCCTCTCCCGTTGCGGAGCACAGGCTCCGGACGCGCAGGCTCAGCGGCCATGGCTCACGGGCCCAGCCGCTCCGCGGCATGTGGGATCTTCCCAGACCGGGGCACGAACCCGTGTCCCCTGCGTCGGCAGGCGGACTCTCAACCACTGCGCCACCAGGGAAGCCCCTAGGTGGCTTTTATATGGATCTCAAGGGAAATTTGAGAATGTTCCTTTTAATGAAAGAACACTGGGTGTGGCCAAAATGAGTCAAGTGCCTAGGAAAGTTCTGTCCATAGCCTGTTTTCATTCTGTCAGTATCACTTCATGATGCTTCCAATCATTCAGCTGGCAAACATCTACTGAGTGCCTGCCACCATGCAGGCCATACACCAACCCCCGGGGCCCCAGGGGTGAAGAAGACATTGCCCATGCCTTCATGTGATAAGCAGGCTGGACGGGGAGGCAACTGTTCAGTAGAAAGGTGAAAGGCCACATCATAGGGTCACGACAAAGATAGTCACAGCCATTCAACAGGCCGTGGGGCATACCGTGGCACGTAGAGTGGTGAGCAAAAGTCATCAATAAGAGGAAATGCCCTCATGTCTCACAACCTAGAGGAAACAGGCACCAAAACAAATCATCAAAACGGTTAAGTGAACACATAACGTGTAAAGTGCTGCTGGTAACGCGTTCAGGGCTACCAGACTTGTCACAGGGACCCGGGAAAGATTTCCCTGGGAAAGAGACCATTAAGCTGATACCCGAGGCACCAGAAGGATGTAGGCAGAGACACAGTAGAGGAGCTTCCAGGAAGAGAAGCAACATACGCAAAGTTCTGGAAGGAGGAGAAGAAAGGGCTGGAGAAGAAAGAAAGACCCCGATCACGGAGGGCCTTGTGAGCCCCATGAAGTCTTCGGGGGCTGCTCTACAAACAACCGTTGAGGGTTTTGAAGCAAGAAATTGACATAGTCCATTTTTAAATATCTATGTATCTGTGTGTGCAGAGAGAGGGAACAATATATCCCTATATAAAATAAAATTCAGAGATCTTAAGCAAGCAGGTTATACCAGAATAACCAACGCCCCAAACAAGATGCAGAACATTATAATCACTCTAGCAAGTTCCCCCTTGCCAATTTCCAGTCCATAAGCAGATTTTTGTTTGTTTTTGTTTACTCTGGTGACAGTGTGGAGAATAGTTGTTTGGGGTCTGGGTATGATAGTACCTAGGCAAGAAAGGATGGAGGCCTATCCTTGGGTCATAGTGATGGGGGTGGAGAGAAGAGAAGGGACCCGAAAATATTTAGGAGGTAAAGTCAGCAGAACTTGGAGTGACTGGGAAGGAGGAATAGCGGGAGGAGCAGGTAAGATGACTCGCATGTTGCTGGTTTGGGCAGCTGGAGGAACACTGAATCAGCCTGGGGGAGAAGAGGGTCCAGAGGCTTTCTAGAAGTGCTGACACACAAGTGGAGCTTTGCAGAATCAGTAAGCGTTAACTAGGTGATCGGGGGTTAGAAGTGCATTTCAGGAAAGGGGCTCGTAAAGGAAAAGCTCAGGGACGACCCTGGGAATGAACACAAATTTGAGCACCTGGATCTAGCCTCGCCTGAAGCACACACACTGAGACATTTTGGTTCTGTGAAACAATAGATCCTCACTTGGTCTAAGCCAGCTTGAGTTTCCGATGCAACAAAGAGAATTGTGACTTACAGACCACAAGGAGAACATTGAAAGGGATGGGGAAGGAAATGAGAAGGGGCTCTAGGTCTGGGACATCAAGCCCCGTCGCAGCTCTGGGACCCCAGACTTAGGAGAGAACTCAAGTAAGGGGCATCACCTGAGAGTCCAGGCATGGCGGCCATCCTGTAGGCCCTACCCCAGCATTGAAGGCTGTGACGGCTCCTGCTGGGCAGGCCCGGACTCGGAGACTCACCCCCTTGGACCACTGCATGAAGACTCCCTCTGGCAACACTCCCCAACACGACAGCCCCGGAGACCCCTAGAAACCTACCAAGCAGCATAACTTCTCAATCATCCATTTCCGGGGAAAGGCATCAGCATACCCCAAGCTGAGACAGAGGTTAGTGCACTTCCATTACCTAAATCTGGAAGAAATAGGTCGCTTCTATGGACAGACGTCAATGTCATGCACTGTGTAAAATCTCTCACGAATATGTGGCCTGTGAACCTTGAGGACATTATGTTAAGTGAAAGAAGCTGGTCACACAAGGGCAGACACTGTATGTTCCACTTACATGAGGTCTTAGAGGACTCAGATTCATAGAGACGGGAAGCAGAATGGGACTGTCAGGGGCTGGGGGAGAGGAAAGGGAAAGGTAGTGTTTAGTGGTGACAGAGTTTCAGTTTGGGGAGTTGGGAAACTTCTGGAGATGGATGGGAGTGATGGTTGCATAGAAATGTCAACGTACTTAATGTCACTGAACTTACACTTAAAAATGGTTAAAAAAAAAAGTAAATTTTATGTTATGTATATTTTACCCCAATAAAAGAATTAAATTTTAAAAATAAAAAGAGAGTACATGGGATGACTCTTGAAGACGTTATGCTAAGCAAATTAAGCCAGTCATAGTGCACAAATACTGCATGACTCTATTTATATGAGATATCTGAAAGAGTCAAATCATAGAATCGGAGCATAGGACGGTGGTTGTTAGGGGCTGACGGGGGGAGAGGCGGATGGGAAGTTGCTGATCGATGGGCATTAAGTATCCGGTGTGCAGGATGAATAAGTTCTAGAAATCTGCTGTATAGTAGAGTGCCTGTAGCTCTATCGTACACTTAAAATGTTTTGAGGGTAGATCTCGTGTTGTGTTCTCACCATTAGAATTTTTAAAAAGGATACATGACCTAGAAAGACAGGAGGTTGTGGACAGAACCCTGGATCATGGCAACAGGTAAGGGACCAATGGAGGCAAGGAGGTCTTCACAGAAGGCAGAGAAGGAATGGGTGGAGAGACCTAAGATCATTCAGGAGAGAGTGGCTCGTTAGAAGCCAAGAAATAAACAAATGTTCGACAGAAGCATCGGCCAGGGATGGCAAGGACAGAAGGGGACAGCGGCATAGCAACCACACATTGCAAAGGGACACACTTGGTCTATTCGTTCCCTCCATGAGATAAACAGGGGTGTGAATGCTGCTGAAGAGGGAATGGGTAAGTTTTCCTGAGGGGCCCCAGGGATCCCCTCCCACTCCCCTTGTCCCTAGTAATCTGCGGGAGTGGAACAAAGCAACCCTAACCCAGGTCTTCCCAGCGGCAGGAGAGGCAGCGAGGGCCCTGAAGTAATATGACCACGAGGACAAGGAAGGTGGAGTCACGTGGCCGACGGGAATGATGGCTCTGAGTGGTTGACGTGGCAGATGCTGGGACCTCCGTGAGCTCTCACTCATGGCCAGGACCCCCCCTGGCCAGGCCCGACACCAAAGAGTCTGGGCAGGTACCAGTGGAGGCAACCCCAGGACCAGACAGCTCAGCCAGCGACTCCCCCAGAGCCCCGGGCTTTCCCCCCTGAGGCTCCTGGGCACGGAGTCGGGGCTTATGGGCAGGGAGGCAGGGGGAAGCAGGACTCACCTTCCCACTTCCCACTTCCTACTGTGGAAGGAAGCGGAGAAGCGGGACCTGGCTTAGAAGGCGGGGGGTGGGACTTGAGTGGGTAGACTGTGGAGCATGGGGGACCGTGTGTGTGTGTGTGTGTGTGTGTGTGTGTGTGTGTGTGTGTGTGTGTAAAGGGAAGCCTGAGAAGGCTCACTGCCTGAAGGAGAACAGTTTATGAGGGGGAGGCTGGAGATAGGAAAGGGTTCCAGGTGGCCGAGCAGGTGTGGGGAGCTGGGACCCAGAGGCAGCTGGAGAGCAGGGCCAGAGGAAGGAGGCTGGGAGAGCCACCTCCAAGTGGGTCTTCATGACCTCACAAAGCCTGAAGCTCTGCCAGTCCTGGCTAGGTCTCCTAGCAACTGGACGTAGAGGCCATGGCACTCCTGACACCCCAGGGAGTGAAAAAAGTCTTCCAACTTCAGGTGAAGAGAACACGTGACTTTTCAAAGGGAGTGTGCTCAGATTGATCTAAGAGTGAGGTGTGTCTTCCGAGGGACCCCTGGACAGGATCTCCTGTCCCAGCACGCCAGCTCTGAGGCCCGCCCGCCACGGGTGTGTGGCCGGGGGATGCCAGGCCAAAGTCTTCCCAGCCCTTGGAGCTTGGGGCTATTTTCCGGGCCTGATGCAGCAGAGCCCGCGCGGAGGGACAGACGAGGTGGGCGTGGAGGCACTGTGCACCCCCCGCACTCCAAGGAGGGCCTGGGAGGCCCCAGGGGCTCGTCACAGGGGTGCCACCCTCACCAGGAGCTCCAGGGCCCTGTGAGCCCTCTGGGATTGTACGCCAAAGTGTGGAGGGAGTGTGTGTGTGTGATTGTGTGTGTGGTAGAGGGTGGGGTCTGTGTCTCTAGGGCAAAGAAGGGGGCAGATTTTGACGGTTTCTCAGAACCATTTCTGAGGCCGGAAGGCATGAGCAAGGTGGGCACCTGCGGAGTGAAGAGAACCCAGTCTGCAGGGCCCGGGCCTCTGAGCTGTCCCCAGAGGGGTGTCCGGGCTCTGCTGCAGACCTCAGGCAAGAAGACCCCAGGCCAGCTCTGTGCACAGGTCAGCCTCTGACCAGCAGCCTGAAACTGTTGGGGAAGCCCCGCGGCCCGGGACCTGTGATTTCACCACCTTCCCTGGACCTTCCAGCCAGCTGTCCCATCAGGTGCCAACCTAGGGATCTAAAAGGGCTGCAGGGGTGGAGAGAGGAGTGACCAGGGGCTGAGACAAGGCTCTGGGCCTGACTCGGGCACCGTCTTCCATCAGTTCCCCTCCCCGCACCCCAGGGGAGCTCCAATGTTTGGTGGTTGCCCACTTCATGCCACACCTTTTCTTACCCCCTCCTTGAAAGGCACTGGATTCTCCTACATGTGTCGGTGTGATCTCTAAGAACCTTCTGGAAGGGCCAGGCGAACTCTCAAGTAAAATGAATCCTAACCTATAGAGGGGAATAAGAGGTACCCTGACCAGTCTCTATCACCTAGCTTCACCAAGCAAGACACATTTCTCTGCTAAAGCATTGCATCTCCCAACCTCTTCTTGGCCAGTCATTTACACTTTAGTATGAATTTCATGATCAGATCGCCATCTCTGGAGCAGTTAGTTGGGAGTCGTCTCAGAGGAATGTCAAATTTTGATTGAGGGAAGGGGAAGCAAAGATCATAATAATTCAGGACTTGAGGTCTGCTGGAGGTGTAGAAACCTGGAACTGCAGCAGCTAGCATGAGAACACCCAGAGGAAGGAGCAGTGCTAGAAAGGTGAGGGAAACCTGTCCAGAAATGAAAGATGAATTCTGCCCAAGCTTACCCCCATTCTGGGTCACACTTCAGGATGCTGGGGAGCATATGCTGGGCCCCCAGTCATGTTTTGCCCAGTGACGATGGCATCCTGATTCCTCAGTCTCATCCACCACCCCTCATATATCATGCCCTGCAGAAACCAGAAGGTCGGGAGCACCTACGGAGACTGTTGAACTGGGAAGAGTTTGACGAGCTCAGAGACTCCCGCAGAAGCATCCTGCTGGACACCCTCTACGAAAGTATCATCTTCGCTGCGGACAAAGGCTTCCCCTGGGTAGAGGTGGCCCAGGTGGTCAAGTTCACAGAAGAGCTGCTCAAAGAAACCAAAGGTACGGGGCATCCAGGGCAGGAGTCAGAGAGGCTTGGGGAGGACACAGAACCCCAGGAGCTCTCCAAGGAGCCTGGAGCCCCTTCCTTTTTTTCCCTGGCATTTAGCCTCCTCGTATGCTCACAAAGAGGGTCCCTGTCCAGATTTTCTGGAAAGTGGAGCAAACAGAATGTCCTTGCTGAGTCTCATCCCTGATCTCCCTGGTGGAAACACTTGCACCACGCCAAGCTGTTCACAAAGCAACCAGGGGTATTTGATTTTCAGTCAGTCATTTACACTTTAGTATGAACTTCATCATTAGACCCATACCTCTGGGGCAGCTAGTAGAGAGCAGGCTCAGAGGGAAGTTAATTTTTGTTTTAGAAAAGAGAGAAGCAGGGACCATAATTTAGAATTTTTGTTTTGTTTCTGCTTAACATAAATGTGTCGCTATTCTGCTTAAAGCCCTTCATTGACTTTTCACGGTACTCCTGAGAGACTGCAAATTGTTCCCAGCATCAGTTTTTGCTCTGCTGCGTGTCTTGAGGGAATCCTCTACAGGCGTCAGCTTGCTGGCAGGGATGGGGGAACAACAGTCAGGTTATGGAGGGAGCGTCTCTCCCACCCCTACCCTGCGTTGGGCTTCAGGAGAAGAGGGTAAGCATCTCTCCCCGTGATCCATGGCATAAGGGGATGTGGCCACATCTGTCCACCCCTTAGGCTCTGAGTTGCCGATTCATCCATTTAGCAAATCCATGGCCACCATCGTAGTAATACTTGGCCAAGAATCATCAGTAGGTGCACCAGTGGGTGAATGCTTGATGGGAAATGGGATATTTACACACTTCCCAAGAACCTCACTGATTGCAAAGGGGAAAAGAATGCTTTTACAGTGAGGTAGCCTGGCAGACACCCCCTTAATCAAATGATCCATCCGTAAGAGGACACAGAATACGCTGCCGTTTGACGGGATGCAAAAGAATTAGCCAGCCTCCTTCTGTGATGGTTCTAGCAAAGACTCAGAACGTGATGTCAAAAAAAAAACCACTCCCAATTAGGGGCACTGCACAAAGTCACTCTCCTGTAAGCTTCAAAGCATTAAGGTCTTGAGAAGCAAGGAAAGATAGAGGAACTGTTCCAAATTGAAAGACACTGAGGTGACGTGTCTACTAAACACGACAGGTGGTCCCAATTTGGGTCCTTTTGCTGTAAAGAATGTTATTGGGACAGCTGGAGAAACTTGGGTCAGGTCTTGGGATTGGACAGTAGTGACGTGTCGACGGTGCTCTCCGGATTCTGGTGGCTGTGGTTATGAATGTCCTTGTGTGAGGAAATGCACACAAAAGGATCCTGGAGGGTGGGGCATTGGGTGGGTCACTTATTCTTTAAGTAGTTTGGGAAATTCTTCTTTGTACTATTTTTTTCTAGCTTCACCGAGATATAATTGGCATACAATACGGTATAAGTTTAAGGTGTGCAACATGATTTGATATATGAATATATTGCGAAATAATTACCACAATAAGTTTAACGAGCATCACCTCACCTAGTTACAATTTTTTTTCTTGTGATGAGAACTTTTCAGACCTACTCGCTTGGCAACTTTCAAATATACAATTCGGACTTGTTAATTACAATCACCATGCTGTACATCATATCCCCAGGACTTAATTATCTTATAACTGAAAGTTTGTACCTTTGGCCACCTTCGCCCATTTTGCCCACATCCCAACCCATGCTTCTGGCAACCACCTATCTCTTCTCTACTTCCATGAGTTCAGTTTTCTTTAGATTCCACATGTAAGTTAGATCATACAATAGTTGTCTTTCTCTGACTTTTCTCCCATACCATAATGCCCTCAAAGTTCATCATGTTGTCACAAATGGTAGGATTTCCTTCCTTTATGGCTGAATAATATTCGTGTGTGTGTGTGTGTGTGTACACACATATACATATATATACACACACACACATATATAGTATATATTCACATTTTCTTTATCCATTCGTCTGTCAATGGATCCATGGGTTGTTTCCATACCTTGGCTATTGTGAATAACGCTGCAATGAACGTGGGGGTCAGATATCTCTTCAAGAGTGATTTCATTTCCTTTGAATATATACCCAGGAGTGGGTTTGCTGTATCATGTGGTAGTTCTATTTTTAGTTATTTAAGGAACCTCCATACTGTTCTCCATAGTGGCTGTATCAATGTACATTCCCACCAACAGTGCACAAGGCTGCCCTTTTTTTCCACATCCTGTCCGGGGCTTGTTATCTCTTGTTTTTTTGAGGATAACCATTCTAATAGGTATGAAGTGAGATCTCACTGTGGTTTTGATTTGCATTCCCTTACGATTAGTGACGTCGAGCATCTTTTCATGTGCCTGCTGGCCATCTGTATGTCTTCTATGAGAAAAGGCGTATTCAGATACTTTCCCCATTTTTATTATTTTATTTTTAATATTTTATTATTCGGGTGTTTGCTGCTGAGTTGTATGAGTTCTTGACATATATTGGATACTGACCCCTTATGGAACATATGGTTCGCAAATATTTCTTCACATTCTGTAGGATGGCTTTTAATTTTGTTGATCATTTCTTTTGCTGTGCAGAAGCTTTAATTTGATGCAGTCCCACCTGTTGATTTTTGCTTTTGTTGCCTTTACTTCTGGTGTCATACCCCCCAAAAAAGCACTGTTAAGATCAACGTCAAGGAGATTTCACTGTTTTCTTCTAGGAGTTTTATGGTTTCAGGCTGTACTGTTTTTTTAATAGACTCTATTTTTTAGAGCAGTTTTAAGTGCACAGCAAAATAGAGCAGAAGGTATAGAGATCACCCACAGAAACCCTGTCTCCACACACTCACAGACTCCCCCGTTGTCAATATCCCCCTCCACAGAGTGGGTACATCTGTTACAGTCCATGAACCTACACTGATACATGATTATCACTCGAAGTCCATAGTCTACATTAAGGTTCCTGCTTGCTGTTATGCATTCTAAGGGTTTTGACAAATGTATCATGGTGTGTATCCACCATTAAAATATGAAGAACGGGGCTTCCCTGGTGGCGCAGTGGTTGAGAGTCCGCCTGCCAATGCAGGGGACACGGGTTCGTGCCCCGGTCCGGGAAGATCCCACATGCCACGGAGCGGCTGGGCCCGTGAGCCATGGCCGCTGAGCCTGCGCGTCCGGAGCCTGTGCTCTGCAGTGGGAGAGGCCACAACAGTGAGAGGCTCGCAAAAAAAAAAAAAAAAAAAAAAAAAAAAAAAAAAAAATATATATATATATATATATATATATACACAGAATGGTTTCACTACCCTAGAAATTCTCTGTGCTCCACCTCTTCATCCTTCCCTCCCCCTCAATGAGCAGAAGGTAGATCTTTCTACTGTCTCTGTAGTATTGCCTTTCCAGGATGTCATAGAGTTGGAATCATACAGTCTGTAGCCTTTTCAGACTGACTTCTTTCACAAGTAATATGCATTTTAGTTTCCTACATGTCTTTACAAGGCTTGAGAGCTGCTTTCTTTTAAGGGCTGAATAATATTCCAATGTCTAGATATAAGGGCTGAATAATATTCCATTGTCTAAATATATCACAGTTTATGTATCCATTCATCTACTGAAGGATACCTTGGTTACTTCCAACTTTTGTCACTTATGAATAAAGCTGCAAGAAATATCTGTAAGTTTTTGCGTGGACATAAGTTCTCAACTCCTTAGGTAGATACCAAGGAGGGTAGCTGCTGGATCATATGGTAAGAACATGTTTAGTTTTGTAAGAAAGCACCAAACTGCCTTCCAAAGTGGCTGCATCATTTTGCATCCCCACCAGCCATGGATGAGAGTTCCCGTTGCCCCACATCCTTGCCAACATTTGGTGTTGTCAGGGTTCTAGGTTGTGGCCATTCCAATAGGCATGTTGTGGTCTGTCATTGTTTTAATTTACATTTCCCTGGTGACATATGATGTGAAGCATCTTTTCATAAGCTTATTTGCCATCTGTATATCTTCTTCTGTGACATGTCTGTTAAGATTTTTACCCTTTTTTTCAGTCAGGTTTTTTTTCTTATTGTCGAATTTTAAGTGTTCTGTGTATATTTTGCCTAAGAGTCCTTGGTTAGATGTGTCTTCTGCAAGTATTTTCTCCCAGTCTGTGGCTTGTCTTCTCATTCTCTTGACACTGTCTTTTGCAGAACGGAACTTCTTGATTTTCATGAAGTCCAGATTATCAATTCTTCTTTCATGTATCATGCTTTGGGTGTTGTATATGAAAAGTCATTGCCAAACCCAAGGTCATCTAGATTTCCTCCTGTTGTCTTCTAGAAGTTTAATAGTTTTGTATCTTACATTTAGATTTGTGACCCGTTTTGAGTTAATGATTATGAAGGATGTAAGGTCTGTGTCGATTCTTTTGTTGTTGTTTGTTTACATGTGGATGTCCACTTGCTCCAGCACCATTTGTTGAAGATTGTCTTTACGCCACTGTACTGCTTTCACTCCTTTGTCAAAGATCAGTCACCTATATTTGCATGGGTCTACTTCTGGGCTCTATTCTGCTCCGTTGGTCTATTTGTCTATCGTTTTGCCAATATCATCCTGCCTTATGTACTTCTGGGGAAACTTTTCTTTATTTTGAACAATTGTTTTAGTATGAAAGTTTTGTAATCTGTAATTTGAGGTCCTCCACTGGCCTTCTGACCAAGATCGTAAACAGCTGCGAAGCAAACAGGACTCACAATGCCTTGTCCCAGATGCACCCAGAGCTCACCCACCTGTCCTATGAGCAGCACCCGAACGTCCAGTCTCACCATTTTTCACCACGTCTTCATCCACCACCACCTCTTAACCAGTCCACGGCTTTCACATCTTGTATGTCTGCACTCATTCACCAAACTGCACCGTGATTTTTTTCAGACACACATAAAATCCCATCACTCCTCTGCTTCAAGCCACTCAGTGTTCCTACCACACATATTACGTGCACTTGCATCAGCCTTTTTCTTTATTTTTTGAGCTGCCCGGGTGCCCTTCCATGTCTCTCCTCCAGGCCAGCATTCCAACTCAGAGGTCCCAGCCTGTAGGCTTAAGCAAGACATGGCAATGCTCATGGGCTGGTTTCAGAGAAATTTCCCAGAAATCCCTGGGAAATTCATCCCACCCGAGACACCCCCTGCCCCCTCGGGGCGTTCTTGGCATCCCTCTGGGTCCCGCTCCCCACTGCTCACAGCAACGCCTGGCTACCAGAGTTCAGCCCTGTTGTTTGAGCTCCGCAGTGGCTCATGGCCAGAACAAACACTGACTGCAGGAGAAGAATGTCAGCCCCAAGCAGGTGGGAACTCGGACTCTTTCAAGGTTCCATTAGAGCCTTCCACAGGCTGAGCCCTTGAAAAACAGTTGATGATGATGCAAACCCAACTTCGAACTGAGGAGATTAGATTGCACTGGCGCTTTCAGTATTTCTGCCTATCACATACCCTACCAGTACAGTCTATCTGTGTCTGGTAGACCTAAAGCTTAGAGTTGCTAGGAGACTCGGTGATTAGAAAATGTAATTCCCTTTACTGCAGGGACACCCCTCAACCAGCCAGCGAGGTTTTCCCAGCCTTTGCTGGCACTCCAAGCGATGCAGAGCTCCCTCCTTCTGAGGCAATTCATTCCTTTATACAACCACTCTCATCATTAGGAATTCCTCCTTTAGTTACACCCATCTTCCGCACCTTCTACTCACACGTCCAAAGTCTGTCCTCTAGAAGCAGTGGGCTGGCCCTGCAGATACTGAATGGGCTTCATATAGTCTGACCATTATATCTTCACATGTCGACTGGACATCTCCAAGTGCCTTTTACCATTTTTTTTTTTAAAGAGAAAAAAGGTTTATTCACAGAGAAACACACTCCATAGACAGAGTGTGGGCCATCTTGGAAGGTGAGAAAAGGCCCAAAGCACATCAGCTTTTGACTGAAGACACTGGGCAACCTCCCTTGCTCAGAATCTTCCACTGGACTATTTCCTGTCTTTATCATTCTTAACACTGCATCATTTCCATAGATCCCTTCACCCCACCTCCCCACCCCGTCCCCCCTCTCTTTCTGCCCTTCCCTGGGCATCCTTGTGTTTGTCAATATCATTCTTTTTTTTTTTTTTTAATTTTATTTATTTATTTATTTTTGGCTGTGTTGGGTCTTCGTTGCTGCGTGCGGACTTTCTCTTGTTGCGGCGAGCGGGGGCTACTCTTCCTTGCGGTGCACGGGCTTCTCATTGCAGTGGCTTCTCTTGTTGCGGAGCACGGGCTCTAGGCACATGGGCTTCAGTAGATGCAGCACGCGGGCTCAGTAGTTGTGGCTCACGGGCTCTAGAGCACAGGCTCAGTAGTTGTGGCACACGAGCTTAGTTGCTCCACGGCATGGGGGATCTTCCCACGCCAGGGATCAAACCCGTGTCCCCTGCATTGGCAGGCGGATTCTCAACCACTGCACCACCGGGGAAGCCTGTCAATATCATTCTTAAAATATGGCACCTAGATCCAACACAACACCACCTGCGATTTGATCAATGAAGTGACCAGGGATTTTATCATCAACCTTGTCCTGGCCATTCATATAGCCTATGGGTATATTTTCTTTATCAGCATCAACGTCACAAGCATATTGGACAGGCACTGCATCATCCCTAGCCATTTTCCCAATCCTGTCCTTGCACATGGCAATGATGAATGCACATGCAAGGCTTTACAATCATCCCCACTGATTCCGTCTTGTCAGTGTTGGCCCATTGTTGGCTTGTGAGATCTTAGTTCCCCAACCAGGGATCGAACCCGGGACCTTGGCAGTGAGAGCGCAGAAGCTTAACCAGCGGACCACCAGGGAATTCCCCTTCTGACATCTTTTAACTCTTGATCCTGGGACATCCAGCTTACAAGATTTTCCTCTTACTCTTAAATCAGCTCCGAATGTGTGAAACATGGCTGGTACACACATCAAGTAGGAGGAAGCCTTTGGGTGGGCTCCCAGTGCCTGAAATTGGACTCGGCGAAGATAGCGTCCATCTGGAGGCTCCAAACCTGGAGAGAAGACTCAAATCCTAGTTCAGTCCCTTGTAGGACATGAGGTCCTGGGCAGCCACACCACCTCTGAGCCTCTAATTACACATCGAGAGAAGGAGAAAAACAAGAGCGCCCACTTCATAGGACTGAGCTCATGACGATGAAGCCCACAGCACAGCGCCTGGTGCCTCATCAGCGCTCAGTGAGGACCGGCCCTTAGTTTCAGGAAGGACCACAAAGACCCGGAGATGCGACGGGGGGGATGTGATTCCAAGATGGCCTGATCGATCAGGTGTGGCTGTGCTTTGTGCAGATCCCGCTTCACATCAGCCTCCAAACGTCCAGGAGTCACCTCAGCCCCTTCTCAAGAGCAGCAGAGATGGTCCCAGGCCCTTTCTCCTCAGATGCGTCGCAGGGAGCAGGGCGGGACAACGGGCAGGGAGCAGGGCGCCTGGAGGTAAAGCAAACTGCAGACTCGTGCCCGAAGTGGGGCTGCAAGAAAAGACGCAGATAAGACGGTCCCGGCTCCACCCCCGGCTAACGGACCCGCTGTGAGTGCCGACTCCAGCTGACACTGGGCTTGGAGGGTGCAGAGTGTGGGTGCAGCAGGGGAGAGCCACCCGAGAACCCGGCCTCCTGGGCTAGGCCCACGCACCTCAGGCCCCGCCACGCTGTCATCAGGATGACGCCTGCTGCTGTAGAAAGTGGCCACGCTGGCCCGACATCGCCCCGCAGAGCCACGCCCACACTGCCTCCCAGAAACCCACCACTGGAACACTCACAAGAGCGTGAACAAGCGTATCAGTCCTCAGAGGCAGGGGTGGAATTTCAGCGGGCACCTCCTCTCTCCCCCAGACGCTCCCCCTTACTGTGCATCAGCTCCAGGCCCAGGCTGGGCCGGGCTAAAGGCCGCATAGCCGAGCAATCAGGCACCAAACTCTGCAGTCAGTAGACCTGGATTCAAGTCTGCCTCCAACACATTACTGTGCAACCTAGAGAGCAGTACTTTACCTCTCTGTGCCTTCCGTTCCTTACCTCTAATATAGGGCCATGATAATTCCAACTCATAGGGCGGTTGGAAAAACTAAAGAGGCAGGGCCTGCAGAGTATAATAGAGTGGGAGGCATGTAGGAAATGCTCGGCAAAGGTTAGCACAACAGAGGCTGGCGGTCCCGGACCAGAGGTTGCTGCACCCCCCCGCCCCGCCCCACACCCAGGGTCTTGCTGTCTGGGCCATTTCTTGTCTCTCCCTCCCCCTGTAGGCAGGACTGCAGATGGGTTTAAGTCATCGGCCCGCCTAATGGAGGTCCAGACTGGCCCCTAATGCAGCTGCCCCACCCTCGGGCGCACTGGTGAGGAGGGCCCAGTACCCACCAGCATGAGGAGATGGTCTCTTCATTGCCCCTGTTAGGGGACCCCAGCCGTCAGGGGCAGGAAGGTCAGATCCCAAATGAGCTCTAGTCCTTCGCATCTCGTGTCCCGCCTGCCCCTTCCCCCAGGCACATCCCACCCATCACAGGTCGTGGGCTGTGGGATGCACACAGCCGGGCGGGGGGGTGGTGGTCACACTGGCCGGCCAGCTCACCTTCCAGCTTCTGTTTCGGCTAAAGTCCACAGTGGGCTGTCCCTCTTCTTGGAAGCTAGCTTCTCCAGGGATGAATTTTTTTTTTTTTTTTTTTTGGTGGGGGTTAATCTAGGGCTAGTGATGGTTGAGTTCTGTTTGCATACTAGGTAACAAAGTTGGCAGACAGCCCTTAAGGAGGGTCATGTTTGCACAACAATGATTCAGAGCTCTGCCAGGACGGCCGCCAGCTCCGCTTATCTCCCGGCCCAATCGTCTCAGAACCGGGAGGGAAAGCGTGGCCCATTATTCAAAAGCATAAGCTGATTCCGTGCTGGCAAATGGCTCACCAGGACGTCCTGGTCTCAGCCCTTTAGTCGGCACCTCCTCTGCCAGCCTCCGGGAAGCCCCGGGCAGATCCCATCCTGCTGCGTCCTTGGGGCCCAGGGTGAAGTCACCAGTCTGGACACAGAGGGACAGAAGGCTGCCAGCCCCATCCCGGTGGGAGGAAATCACAGGAAGCAGCAGCTCTTGCATACCCTGCCTCGGGTCCCGGAGAGGAAAGGAGAGAGATGCTGGGCCATTTGGGGACCTCGGGGAGCTGCAGAGGTTCAGGGTGCCTGGGGAAGCCCCACGATTCTTATCTCCGACGGGCACATTGCAGCAGGGGAAGCGGGTGGAGAGCAGCCTCCCCCTGCCTCAGGCTTCACTCAAGGCTGCAGGCACCCGAGCCAGCGCAGATGCTCGCCCGGGGCCTGTGACCACCTGCCCACCGTCACTTCAGCCACTTTGCAGCTTCTGCTTCGTGTCGTCATCGACATCTGGCAGCCACTGGCTTCTCTCTGGTGTTCCCCCTGGACGTCTGGGCTAGGAAGAACCCCTTTCCTGCTGGCCTGGCCCCCAAATCCTGAGTCTGGGAGGAAGTGGGCCTCAATGACCGGCTGGTGGAGGCACGAGGCGGCCAGGCGGGTGTCCGGTGAAGTGCGTCACGGCGCTGGCATCTGCAGTCCTACCCACGGCCACTCCTGATTCTCCCGGAAATGTCATCCAGGCAGCTGTAGGATGGAAGGCAGCCACTCCAGCCGACCCCGACAGCCCGGGGCTGAAGGGAGGCAATGACTCCCCCAAGCTCCCTGCACAACCTCTCCCTGCCAGCGCACTCACGGCCATGCCCGGGGCCACGCCACCAGCCCCCAAGCATCTGCCCACGTTGGCGAGCCTCCAGCCATTCAGGAGCGGCCCCGCAGAGAGCAGGGGCCCTTCTGTCTTCCTGAAAGGCTGCCTGTCCAGCAGCTTTCTCCTGGGCAGCCCTAACCCCACGCCTCTCAGACCAAACCTGGAGGAGAGGACTTTGGAGGCAACTTTGCTGATGGAGAGTGGAAGTTTCCACAGAAGCCGCTGACTGAGATCTTAGAGCATCTCTTGGGGCAAAGGTTCAGCTCTCATTCCAGAGATCCCTCCCTGAGCGTACTCATTTGCTCGGGCTGCCGTAATCAAGTTCTGCAGACTGAGCGCTTTCAACTATAGCAATGTGTTTTCTCATCGTTCTGGAGGTTGGAAGTCCAAGATCAAGGCGTGAGCAAGGCTGCTTTCTTCCAAGGCCTCTCTCCTCGGCCTGTGGCCTCATTCTGTATCTCACATGGCCCTTCTGTGTATCTTGTCCTAATCTCTTCTTATAAACCCATCAGTCTATCGGATTAGGGCCACCCACATGACCTCATTTAACCTTAATGCCCTCTGTAAAGACGCTATCTCCAAGTTCAGTCACATGCTGAGGGGCTGGGGCTTAGGATTTCAACATATGCATTGGGCGGAGGCGAGGGGGAGTGGGGCACTGTGTTAACACAGCCCCTGACACCGAGTGGGGTCACAGCCCACCAGGAGAGGATGAGCCCGTCAGTCGGCCAGAAATCAAAACCATGCCGTGGAACCTTCCCCAACGTTCCCCGAGGGGCTATCCCTGCTGCATAGGGGGGCACAGAGATCCTGGCATTTCCGCATGTAGCCTCTGTAAGCCTCACTGTGACCTTGCATCATGGGCATTATTTTAAAGATGAAGGAACTGAGGCCCAGAGAGTTTAACCAGCTTGCCCCAGGTCAAAGTGGAGTCAGGATTTGAACCCAGGTCTGTCTGACAGCAGAGCACACCCCCTACCCCGCCCTCCCGCCTCCACCCCTGGCCATGGGACCTTCCATCTTGACCTGAGGGATCTGTACACAGGGCACGTAAGAAGCTGAGGAGCCCACAGCCCTGCGGTGAGTGGAATGAGGCTGCTGGCCTGCTGGGGGAGCTGAGCACCTGGAAAGCCAGGTGGCACACCTGGGGACTGGGTTCCTGACTTGGTCACCTGGAGCTACTCCCAGCACGAGCCTGGGATCCTGGCCCCAGCAGGACGGCTCCGATGCGGCGGGTGGCGTAGGCCCAGCCCAGAGTGGGAGCTGTGCCCGTCGGCTAATGTGGTCTTGCATGGATGTGCCCGAGTGTGGGTAGGTGGTACTGGTGCCCTGGGGACCAGAGCTCTGGCCCTTTGGAATGACTCCCTGTTCTCCCTCTAACTTCCCACGTTCTTCCTCGGTCGGCTGGACATGTTGGCCGGTCTCTGAGTTCCCCAGCAGCAGAGGGGACAAGGGACGGGTAAGAAGTTGCCAACTTTTAGTCTCAGTACAGTGCCCTGTCCCTGAGACGGTGGGATTAGGTGGTCATTTTCATCTCGGGGATGATGACGATGAGGAGGAGGATGAAATCCAAAGTCAGATGCCCCTCACCAAACTTGAGGTGGCTGCAGAGGGCACACACGATGCCCTAGATGTGGCTACAGGGGACTGTCAGCTCAGTGGAAATCACCATGGCTTCTTAGAGTCAAGAGGACCCGAGAGGTCACCTGATCCAAGGCCCCTCCCACCACACACACACACACACACACACACACACAGACACACACACACACACACACACACACACACACACACACATTATTCAGGATTTCTCTCCCCAGCTAAATGCCTCCTCACTTCTCCGCTGATAAAGCTCTTGCTTCTAGAAATTTCTTCCTGCTTCTGAACTGATATCTGTCTCTTTGAGCCTTCCACCTGTTGGCTCCCGTTCTGACCTCTGAACCCTCCCAAATCAGCTTAATCCTGCTCCACTCACTCAGCCATTGTCCAGCAAGCATCGCCCGAGCACCGCGCCAGGACGTGGAGAAGAGCGGACATCCACTCAGCAGTCCTGACGTACAAGCCCTCCACGTGGATCATCTCATTTAATGTTCACACCAAGCTCTGTTGGGTGGGTACTACTATCCCCATTTCGTGATGATGCAACTGAGGTTCAGAGAGGTTAGGTAACTTGCAAATCTTCACACAGTAAAAAACAAAACCAGCATTAACCCTGAGATCATCTGGCCCCAGAGTTTTGGCAGTCCTTCTTGCCAAAGTTCTTTAGTATTAGCCAACTTCTTGAGGAATGGGGGTGAGGGGTGCATTTGCTAAGCAGACAAGGCAGGGGACCACTATGGACAAAGAGAAGAACTTGGGCAAAAGCCCATGACAGTCTTTAAAATACCCGACCCTGTGTTTGCCCTTTGAGTCCCAGGAAAGTGAGCAGGGAGAAACTCTCTAAAAGGACAACAAAGTCTTTCTAAATCTTAATGTGTAAGTAGATTTTTCCTTTAATGTGACTATTGGTTTATGTTTAAAACAAACACAAAAATCCTAGTGAACGGGAGAACAGCAGGGTACTTGCTCAAAAAATTAAACATACACTTATCCTATGATCCAGCAATTCCACTTCTGGGTATATACCCAAAAAAAGTGAAAGTGGGGACTGGAACAGATATTTGTACACCCTTGTTCACGGCAGCATTACTCACAGTAGCCAAACAGCAGAAGAAACCCATCAACAGATGAACGGATAACCAAAATATGGTCTGTACATACAATGGAATATTATTATTCAACTTTCAAAAGGAAGGAAATTTTGACACATGCTACAACATGGATGAACCTTGAGGACATTCTGCTAAAGGAAAGAAACCAGTCACAAGAAGATAAATACTCATGATTCCATTTCTATGAGGTACCTAGGGTGATCAGATTTGTAGAGACAAAGTAGAACTTAGAGTTGCCAGGGGCTGGGAGGAGAAGGTAAATGGGGACTTAGTGTTTAACGGGGAGAGAGTGTCAGGTTTGCAAGATGAAAAAAGGCCTGGAGGTGGATGGTGGTGATGGCTACACAACAGTGCAAATGGACTTAATGCCACCGAACTGTGCACTTAAAAATGGTTAAAATGGTAAATTTTATGTCGTGTATAGTTTACCACAATAAAATTAAAATTAAAATGCCCTAGTGGAAGTACTGTACTTCTGTATATGTCATATCTTCTGTTCACTCCTCAAAATTACTTCAGGAGCTGAGGTGTACTCGCCTTGGAGCTGGGAAATCTGGGTTGGAGCCCTGATTTTGCATAGGTCCACTAAGCGTCAGTTTCCTCATCTGTTAAATGACAGCAGTCACCTCTATTATGAGTTGATTATGACCAATTAAATGAATTGATGGATAATTAAATGCTTTAAAACTCTAAAGTAGCATGCCAGGGTAGGCTGGTTGTATTATTATTTACTGAGAGCTGAACACTGGGCAACAGCTACACGTCCAGAGTTTTTTTGGAAAGATCCTCTGGAATTGGGAAATCTGGTCCATTCGAGCAGGTTCCTGCCACTGAGGAGCTCACAGTAGCAGGGAGAGAGAGAAGAGAATGCTCCAGAGTTGTTGGGGAGAACTATGAACTACTGGGTTATTCAGTAAATGGTCTCGCCAGAAGAGTTGCCCCTTCCTCTACCCTCTGAACCCCCTAACTGGGGACAGCCAACTCCCAGCCATCCTTTGACCTCAGCAGCCGGTGTGGCCAGGAGAAAAAGCACGTCAGCATCCATGACCCACCCCCAGCAAGGTAGAGAGAGCTTCCAGGTGAGGACCCAGGAGGGAGAGGATTGAATGCTCCTCTAGGAATGCATTGCCCGAGGAGCATGCGGGATCCTCTGGAAAGCCAGATTTATCCCAGAATAGCTCACAGTCCCCGGGGAGCTGGAGGCCACGCCTAGGATCTTCACGATGACGATGCTGACAACCACGTGATGTACTGAGTGCCCCCGTGTACCTGGCGCTTCGGAAACCTCCATCACATATGCCCACATCTAACCCTACGAAGTAGACTTTTTTGTTGTTTTTGTTTTCGGTACGCGGGCCTCTCACTGCTGTGGCCTCTCCCGTTGCGGAGCACAGGCTCCAGACACGCAGGCTCAGCGGCCATGGCTCACGGGCCCAGTTGCTCCGTGGCATGTGGGATCCTCCCTGACCGGGGCACGAACCCGCGTCCCCTGCATCGGCAGGCGGATTCTCAACCGCTGCGCCACCAGGGAAGCCCGAGGTAGACGTTTTTATTGCCTCCATTTTACAGATGAGAACACTGATGTCCAGAGAGGCAAAATAACTCGCACAAGTGGTTAAGAAGCAGAAGCAGGCTGTGAGCCCACAGCTGTCTGAACCCCCAGTCTGTGCTTCTTAAAACCACACCAGGCTCTAAGGAACGGCCCCAGCATCAAGGCCATCTTCAGGCCAGGGGTGCCCTGGGCTCACTGGGGGCCTCCTCGTGACTGTGAATGGTGCCTGAAAACAGAGCATGTGGCTGGCAAGGTGCAGTACGACCAGATCCTTGGTACGGTGGTCAGAGTGCTGACTGGTCAGCGGCCCTCAACATCCAGGCGAGACCCTCCACCA
The DNA here is from genome assembly GCF_011762595.2 of Tursiops truncatus. Taxonomy (NCBI): domain Eukaryota; kingdom Metazoa; phylum Chordata; class Mammalia; order Artiodactyla; family Delphinidae; genus Tursiops; species Tursiops truncatus. Next base: position 9,125,915 of record NC_047039.1, on the reverse strand, counting down.
GCAAAAAGATTACAACTCGCTGAAGGTTCAGATGATGGTTAGCATTTTTTAGAAATAAAATATCTGTTCATTAAGGTATGCACATTGTTTTTTAGACATAGGGCTATTGCACACGTAAGAGGCTACACTATAGTGTAAATATAACTTGCATACGCACTGGGAAACTCGCTTTATTGCAATATTCGCTTCATTGCAGCGGTCTGCAACTGAACCCGAAATATCTCCAAGGTCTGCCTGTATTTGCCTCAACGAAATCTAAGAAACATCGCATAGGCTCAACCCTTTTTGGCCGTTTGCTGAGCCTATTAGCATATTTTGCTGAGCTCATTAGCATATTCAGGACATCTGTTTAATTTCCCTGGATCCAGCATGCGTTCAAGGCCATGCATTTTTATGTAACACCTGTTGCAAAACAACCTTTGGAAAACCGGCCCTTCCGGTGTCCATCTCCAGGGTCTACAAAGCAAGCCCAAGCCTCTTAGGTCTGGTTGCTGAGAGGGGCCTTGCCCGGTCAGGCTGGGGTTGGAATTCTGGCTCTGCCACTCGCCAGCTGTGCGCCCTGCAGCAAATCCCTTGACCTCTTGGAGCCTCAGTTTCTCTCACAGGTAAAGTGGGGATGGTGGCTACATCTGCTCACCTTGCTGGGAGGCGTTGGGCGGAGCCTGAGATGACGCAGGCCGTGCGGGCCACAGAGGGAGCCCCCCGAACAAGAGTCCTCTCCCCGCCAAAGAAAACACATCCCTTCTGAGCTGGCAACGGCGCCGCGGGGCGGATGAGTTTGGCAGAACCTTTTCAAGAGCAGAAAGGGGGCGGGGAGCAGCATTCCGGACCCCGGATGGGGGTGAAGTGGAGGGTGAAGTGGCGGGCTTTCCTTTCCCACCATCCCAGGCTGCCCTGATAGGTGCTCGGGTATTGGGAAGGGTAAGCCGGGCCAGGCTGCAGCCTGACTGGGTTCCTCCCCTCACAACCAAGGCAGGGGCAAACAAACTGGTTTGTCATGGGGCACCAGTGGCAGCTGGATCCTCCCCTTCACCCACCCGAAGGAACAGCCCCTCTTCTCCTTTCCCAAGCCCCCAGGATGCACCCCTGTGCTCGCCCTCGCCCAGCCCCAGACCCAGCCCGTGAGGGATGGGCGGGAGGGAGCCCAGAGCGCCCCATCCAGGCCCAGTGCCTTTTTGCCCTGATTCTGGAGCAACTGGGCTATTCCACCCACGCTCTGGCCCCGCGCTCCCCTCCGCCCCTCCCCTGTACTCGGTGCAGGTACTGGCCTCCAGGCCCTTGCGGACCGTCTTCAGGAAGTTCCTAGCAGCCAATGCAAATGAAGGCCACACCCTGTAATTGAAGAGCAACTTGCAAGGACAGATCTGTCCTCCCGAAGCCAGAGGCTTCTCCCTGAGACTTAATCCTTGGCTCTCTGAGTCATCAGGGGCTTCTCAACCCATGACAAATGGAGGGTGGTCTGGGGGCCAAGTGTCAGCTTGGGACACTGAGCCAGCTTGGGACAATTTTTGCTGGAAACCAGAACTGGTCCAAAGAATGTCTTGGGGCTGAAAGTTAGAATCCAGCCCAGGGGTCCTTCCCTGTTGACCCGGGACAAGGCCCACACTTGCGTTCTATGGCTGAGGCCATGGCCAAGCCCGTAGGAGGGCATCTGCCAGGATGACAGGCAGCTGGGATACCTGTGGGTGTTAGCGCGACGGGGTTCGCGCACTTGATTCAAACCTGGGCTCCATGCGTGGCTGCCAGGGCCGAGTGGAGAAGACCAGGGCTGGCCTAGCCGAACGAGGCAGCCGGGGCTGCCCATATCTGGAGGGTGCAGGTGACCCCAGCCCCACGTGCTGCCTGGCCAGGTGGGAGGAGGAGTAGGGTGCCTTCCTGCAAATCCAGTTCCTCTGAGCCCAGAGAAGTTTCCATGATTCACCTCACCAAGTTCACACAAAGATGCCTCCATACAGGCCTCAAGTCCAGCTTTGATTATCAGAGACCGATGACCCCACACTGCTGCCTGCCCTCTGGGACACCTTCACTGGCCGTCCCCGCCGTCCTCCACATACTGTCCTACGGAAATACCTGCCTGACATCTCGCTTCTCAGCTTAATGCCTCTGAGTGGTCCGCAGCTCTGAGCCAAGATTCTTCACTTTTCCTTTAGGAATTTGATGATTCTCTCCAACGTGCACTCTCCCCAGAAAAAATGTGCATGCAAAATTCGAGATGCAATTCCGGGGTCCCGGTCAGTCCTGAAGCCCTTCCTCGGATGTCCTTGCGTTTCACGAATTCCGGTTCAAGAGCCCAGCTTCTGTGACGAAGCCCAGCTCTCTCATGTGACCTACACAGCTTGTTACCCTCTGCAGACTGAAGACCTCAGGCCGTCTGTCCCCCAGCCCAGTCCCCCAGACTTCAGCCTTGCCTCCCAGAAACTCTGAACCAGGTGTGGATCCCTGCACCTGCCCCTCTGCTTCTACGAGTTCCACATTTTTAGATTCCATATACAAGCAGAATCACACAGTATTTATCTTTCTGTATCTTGCTTATTTCAATCAGCTTAATCTCCTTCAGGTCCATCCATGTTGTTGCCAATGACAGGATTTCCTTCTTTTTTAAGGCTGAATAGTATTCCATTGTGTGTGTGTGTGTGTGTGTGTGTGTGTATCACAACTTCTTTAACCATGCATTCGTCTACAGACATGGCAGACACTTAGGCTGTTTCCGTATCTTGGCTCTTGTAAATAATGCCATGAACATGGGGGTGCAGATATCTCTTCAAGACCCTGATTTCATTTCTTTGGGTATATACTTAGAAGTGGGATTGCTGGATCCTTCTGAGAAGCCATTTTAGATGTTTTTCCCTAACTGCCCACTGCTATCGAATTTTAATATCCTAGGTATTCTGTACGTCTGATTATATACTATATGTATATCTGCTTTATACACATAAAGTTTACCTTTTGTATTCGATGCAAGGTTAAAGATGACTAAATAACATTTGAAAGTTAGATTAAAAACTGAAAAGCTGTCAACGTTGAACTTAACTATACTTTCTGAGTAAATTTTAATGTGACTTATTTATGTGCGTAAATTGTCAAATTATGTAGACAAAGAAGAATGTATACAAATATATAATGATGAGAGCAATGCAAGCAAGTCTTAAAATGTCATTCAAAACTGTTATTTTTCTGGCAAAACAATGGACAAAATTAATTTCTTAAAAACTATTTTCAGTAAATTTAACTTTCAACTTTTGCTTAATACAGGAAGGTAACCAGTTGATAAGGCTGTGGTGTGGGGTGGAGTGGTCTGGGAGGCCCCTGTGAGAAACAGTGGGACCCACCGGATGCTCTCTAGCCTGCCAACTCTTCCAACCCCCAGCCTTTCATTTCCTCAAATGGGCCACGCTTTATCCAACCACAGGGCCTTTGCACAGGCTGTTTCCCCTCCCTGCTTTCATTCTTTTCCACCTCTCTTTGCCCAGTAACTCCTCTGACACTCCTCATCTCAGCTCCTTCACCACTTCCTCAGGGAACTGCTCCCCGATTTCCCTGAGAAAGTCACTTCTTTCTACTGTGCACCTGCCCAGCCCTACGTAGCCCTGAGCAGGGTTATACTATCTGTGTGTTTCCCCCCAGCCTTTCACCACCTTCCTGGACCATAAATGGGTTCTTGACACATGGAAAGAAGGCCCCTAACGAATATTTGTTGAAGGGATAAATGAACAGCTCCTTCACCACACTTCACATGTCAGAATGTGTTCATTTACTCACTGGATACCTATCGGCCCCTACTGAGCACAGAGCTCTGAGTTGGGGGCTGAGAACAAAGAGGGGATGTCATCTGTTCAACAGTCTCCTCTTCCACAGACTGGAAGGTCTCTGAGGACAGGGGTCACAACAGAGGTAAATGTCCCACGCTTATCATATACTCTTGGTGTCCCCCGCCCCCACTCCCCAAGGGTCCCCAGGAAGAGCCTGGGAGTCGGGCAGGCCTCTATCCCCCTCCACATCTGGCCATCAGTCCTGCCACTCAAATCTGCCCCTTCTGCCCACGCCTGCTGACCTGGCACTCCAGTCCGGACTGGGCCGCAGTCTGCCCACAGGCCACCATGTAACCAGAGTCTCCCTGGGCAAGCCCTGCACTGCCTGGAGTACAAAGCCCTGGCTTCTGAACGCAGCACTCAAGGCCCTCCCGTGTGCTTTCCACCCACCTCTCCACTCAACGCTTGCCGTTTTCTGCCTCTACCTTCAGGTGCCACCAACAACAAACTCGGTCTTGTTCCCCACCCATGCCACGTGGCTGCTTGTCCCTCTGATCTCGCTTACGCTGTACCCAGGCCATGCCTCCCCCACCACCTTTGCTGGCTCAGTCCTGCTCAGCTTCTGAGAGGTCACTCACGCATCATCTTCTCCAGGAGAACCCCATCTTAGCTGAGCATTCCTCATCACCCGATTCTGTTCCTCTTTACACGTGTATTAACGTTTGCTCGTGTATCTCTCCTGTGAGGACTTTGAGGGCAAGAGTTGCATCTGATAAGACACATGATAATATTGCTAGAACCTAGCATAGTGCCCAGTAGTTAATAGGCCCCCAGTAACAGTTTGACAAATTAATTGTTGATGGATGGAGAGATGATGAATAGATGATGAGCGACTGGATGGGTGGATGGATGGAAAGATGGATGAATGGAGAGATGGATGGGTAGATGGATAATGGATGGATGGGTGGATAGATGAATGGGTGGATGCTGGATGGATGGATAGAGAGATGGTTGGGTGGAGAAACGGATGAATGGATGATGAGTGACTGGATGGGTGGATGGATGGAAAGATGGATGGGTAGATGGATAATGGATGGATGGGTGGATAGATGAATGGGTGGATGCTGGATGGATGGATGGTTGGTGGATGGATGGATGGATGGATAGAGAGATGGTTGGGTGAAGAAATGGATGATGAGTGACTGGATGGGTGGATGGATGGAAAGATGGATGGGTAGATGGATAATGGATGGATGGGTGGATAGATGAATGGGTGGATGCTGGATGGATGGATGGTTGGTGGATGGATGGATGGATGGATAGAGAGATGGTTGGGTGGAGAAATGGATGATGAGTGACTGGATGGGTGGATGGAGAGATGGATGGATGAATGAAAAGACCAATGGAGAGATGAAAAGATAGAATGAAAGAAGTGGCCAGGAGAGACTTTTCTCACAGCACAGAAACAAATGCCTCTTTTCCTACAGCATTCATTGATTACTACCCTGTAGTGGGTTCTGTGCAAGGCACTTGGACATGTCATCCCATTTGGTCCCCCTAACAATCCTATGAAGTAAACATGACTGTCCCCCATTTTACACGCGAGGGAATGGAGGCGCAAGAGTCACAGCTGGGAAGGGACGGAGCTGCGTCAGCCGTCCAGGCCCAGGGCCCTCCCCTCCACCCCCCTGAGACAGAGCGCTGTCTCAGGCCTCGGAGTCTGCTGATTTGCCTTGAAAGGAAGGGAAAGCACAGCCCGCTAACCGTTAATTCTGCACAGTGGTGGGGCCTCCCTCCCTCCATCCCCCAGGGGACTGAAGCCTAAATCCCAGTGACACTCCCCAGCACTCGTTAACGAGGCTCAAGGTGGAGCAGTGCTCCATGTACTAATATTTCTCCAAGACCCTGATACCTCTACCTTCTCAGGACTCAGGGGGGAGTTAAGGTAAATAGGTCCACGCAGAGCCGAGAGTGAGGGGCCAAAGTGAACACAGAATCGGCGGCGGGTGAGGAGGGTTTGAGAAACAAACGGTGCGGGCCAGGCTGAGACAGCCCCTCCTGAAGGCGCATGGGGCACCCTGGCTGGGGCGGGGAGACTCCACCCAGGGGGAGCGAGGACGGGTATCTACGGGCAGGCTGGCCTCCACCCCAGCAGGAAAGCCAGGCTCCCCGTCTGCAACGCCTGGTCTCTGTCTTCAGTAGACGGAGTTGTGGAATCCCCCAAAGCCTGTGCCCAAGCTCCTGATCTGAAGAGCTGACCCTGAGTCAGGGGGCGGGTGAGACTTGGCCGAGTTCACAGTGCGCCTCGGGGACAGCATCCGTGTGAGGACTCAGGTCTCCTCGCACTGGGGCCAGGGTCATTCTCTGTCCCTTGATCTGCCCTCTCCCTGCCCGGGGTCCGTTCACAGGACACGCACCTCGTTTAGCCGCGACCCTTTAATGAACCATCCCTGTCTTAAGACGCAATCATACGCTGGAGAGAGTCCTGCCCCAGCCCCAACCACACCCCTACCCCGGGCTTCTGACAGGCTTGTGAACAAGAGGCGTGAAAGGGAGGACATGGGAGAAGGCGGTTTACCCTCCAAGGAGCGTTGCCCGGTGCTACCCTCAGAGATGATTGATCTCTGCGTGGTCTAAGCAACACTTGCCGAACTCTGTGACCCAAGTCGCCAATATAATGTCTCTCCAATCATCTCATGCTCCACTCGATTCAGAATCCTTTTTTATACCCTCATCTCCTTCCCAAAGGGTTTGAAGTGGAAACAACATAAAGCACAGCTGAAATAAGTCTTTAAAACAAGAGTTATGTGTCAAAATATAGGTAAGGCGTGAGATAACCATATCGGAACAAATGGGATAAATGTAAGCTACCGCATAAAATTGCCTCTGAGCATCCCAGAGGCCAAGGTAAAAGGGGAAATATGATGCACTCCATGGCTTTCAAGACCTAATAACTGGTGACATAGAATAGCTGGTAGGACGTGGACTCTGGGGTCCAAGTCTATCAATCAGCCACCAATGCAGCTTCAGCCGCATTCACACTCGATGCCCGGCCCCTCTGTGCCCACAGGCTGCTCCACCACTGAGGCTGTGACGATCCTGGGGAACAAGCTCAGAGATTACCGGGGGCAGTTGAACACCACCCACCTGCTGGCCCAGTGCGACTACTTCCACAACACGTTCATCCGCCACTACAAACTCTACCAGTACGTCCTGGGCCAGGACCAGGACGTCAAGCTGACCGTCACTCACCTGGAGGTGTATGTACCGCCTCAGCCCCTCCCGCTGGCTGCCGGCAAGGACCAGGCCATGTGGAAGCACGAACAGCGGGTGGTGGAGCTCAACGCGGCCGAGGTGCAGAAGAGGGCCTACATGCTGCAGCTGAAGGAGGCCCTGCAACTAGAGCAGCAGCACCTGTTGCAGGAGCTGCTCCCGGAGCTGCCCAGGTGGCAGCACCAGGTCCTGAAGAGAGAGGTGAGGTGGGGTCCTTGCGGCGGGAGGAGGCTCGCCTGCCCCCCACCAACGTCCTTTCCCACAAAGAGGACGTCCGGGCTGGACCCCGAGGCCCGCAAGAGGTCCACACACCAGGAGGGGGCAGAAGGGGACAGGCTTTGCGTGCACGTTTCATGAAACATCCCTGAGATGTATAATCCGTGGCCCCATTTTAGTGATGAGACAACTGAGGCTCGGAGACTTTAGTCGCCTGGCCCAAGGTCCCCAAGCTAGCCTGTGGTAGAGTTTACATTTGGACTGAGGTCTGGCTGGCCCCAAAGTCCTAGTCCTTTCCACTGCAGATTCTGCCAAAAGAGCCCCCAGGCTGCGAACCACCATAGATTTCCTCAGTGCCCTTCGTCTGCTGCAGAGCCAGCGTCCATGGAGGATGCCCGGGCGGGGCGGGGAGTGGGGGAAAGAAGGAAGGGCCGTAGGGGACAGACAGCTCAGGGCAGTGATGTGATGGGGTGGGGGAGGGGCAGAGCCAGCGGCCCAGGGGTGTGTGTGGAGCTAGGAAACTGGCTGCCCTCTTGGCAGGTCTTAAGGCCTCCTGGGGCTCCAGGAGCCAGAGTCCCTGATGCCCAGCTCTTCAATAAATGGCTACTAGCTTGGTCCCAGGGCAGCCAACTCCTTGAGGGCCTGGCCGAGTCTAAATTCATTTTTTAACTATATGTAGGCACTGATAGCATCACTGTGGCTTGTTTTTGAACACAGGGACAAGTATGCGCGTGTGTGTATGTATGTGTGCGTGTGTCAGGGAGGTTTGAGCTGGGGTGGGAATGGGGAATCTCAGCGACTCTGTGTTCCAAAAGCGTCCTGGTTCTGAATTGTCAGCCAAAGAGTGGGTGGCTTTGGGACGCATTCCTTTAAATATGCATAAAACATTGGGGAAATCTCTAAACAACAATTAATACAATGGAACGAATGATACTCTTCTAAGTTTAAGTCTTCCCGGTAAATAGCGCATCGGCTGCCCTTCATGCGTTGAGCGGGGACCCAACAGAACACAAGCAGCGGCTTGTCTCCACCTCCTTCAAGGGACCTTCCAAGATATGTGGGCAAGGCCACGGGTGGAAGGGGCCGACTCCCCTCCTGCTGCCCCCAGCTCCCCTGCAGGCCTCCATTACCAGGCCTGCTGGTCCCTGCCAGGTGGAGCTTGTAGGCTAGAGTCCCCTCCGCTCTGTGGCCCTGAGCTGGGGACACTCAACACCGCAGGATAAACATAGTGCGTCTTCTCGGAGCCCAATCCTCCCTGACGCCCTAGGGGAAGAACGCTATTTTTCTAGGGCAAATGTGAGATTTTGCATGGGATTCTAAGTTAAAATATGAGATCTCAAAACAATGACTTGTAGGTAACCAGATCCTCAAGGTATGTCCCCTGACACTCCCAGGACAAGCATGACCTCTCCGCTACTGATTGGTTGCTTGGGCAGGGAACTTGGAGAAACACAGTTACACGGTCCCTGTCGCCAGGATTTTATGATGCCGTGATCCTGATTGCGATGACAGGGTCTCCTGTTGAAGCTGGCGCGTGGTGGCTGAGTTTTCATTCTTCCCCAGTCTGGCTAGGTGGGGGACACACCCACTCTCTGAGCGATTTCCCCTGACCCCTCCGATGAAGCCTGCAACTGGAGCTTTGAGAAGTGAGAATGAGTTGAGGGCAGAAGAGGAAGGAAGGGGGCTGGCATCTAAATGGAACTTAACCAGGGACTTCCCTGGTGGTCCAGTAGTTACGACTCTGAGCTTCCACCACAGGGGGTGCCGTTTGGATCCCCAGTCGGGAACCTAAGATCCCACATACCATGCTGCGGGGCCCAGAGAAAATAAAATCTGGAACTTAATCAGAAAGTAGGGGATATGGGGCTGGCCTCCGAGCCCAGAGCAGTGTGAACAATAAATGACACACTCAAATGGGGTGATTGCCACAGTACGCCTGAAGGAAGGAGAGAGGAAGCAAAAAGAGAGCTGTAGGAGAGGGCCACAGGGAGGGAAGTGCAGCTGCAGGTAGAGGACCATGGCCATGTCCAACCCCAGCTGGCCGGCAGGAAGGTGAGAGACTTCCTCGTCTCCCCACCCTCAGATCTCCTGCCAGGGTCTCCCATTGGCTGAACCCAGCCAGCAGCCACAGGTCAAGGGAGCTGGTTGATGCAGACCTTAAAAGTCAGCCTCCCAGGGCACAGAGTGGGGTGGAGACAGATGGAGAGTAGGTCTGGGGGGGGATGGAAGATGCCAGCACACCGAGAAAGGAGGCGGCTGTGTTGAGAAGTTGCAACTGCGGTGGGACTGTGTCTGCAGACGGCCTGAGCCTTCCCCAGGCCCTGCTCACCAGCCACATTCCGTTTCTTTCAGGAGCTAGAAAATCTCATCAACGAGGCCATTCACATCCAGATTGAATGCCTGAAGGAGCTGCTGCAGTGTGAGATACAGACAACCTTTGATATTTTGGACCTGAAACTGCAGAAGAAGACTCTAAACCTCAACGCTCCCACCCCTTCCCCGCTCCCCGTCACGGGCCAGTCAGGCCAAGATAAAGCTCTTAATTTGTACAAAGCAAACAAAGGGAGGAAAGCAAAAGCAAAGAAGATGTAGAAGGCCCCGGTGACCACGGTCTGAAGACTGATTGAGGAAGAGCCACTGATGATAGAAAAGGATTATGTGGTGTGCTCAGCGCCCCAAAGATCAGAGGTTTCTAGCAATTCAAAGAAATAAAGCAACGCTCATCATATTTTCTCTATCTTCTTGCTGGAAACCATCTTACACCCTGTGAAAGTCCAACCCAAATGGATTTTCCTTGCGTAGGGGAGAGGGCTGTCCTGTAAGCCCAGGCAAACATCATTGACTAAGCCTGAGCTCAGACATGGACGACAGAACAGCCCCCAGAGGGTTTCAGCAGGTAAGAGGGAGGGCAACACCGGATGCCAGGGAGGACCTGCAGCCAGCACAGTGGGTGGAAACAGGTGCTGGGACTCCTTCCTCCCTGAGGTTTGCACAAGGCGATCTGTCGCGGGCAGCCTGCCCTGCCTGCCGGGTCTCCTGCTGGGGGCCGCAGAGCCCACGCCTCTGCGATACTCTTCCTTCTGTGTGAATCCACGTCGTTTAGCCGGAAGCAGAGGAACAGGTGTCATCCTAGATGTCAGAGACCTGGCGTTGAACCCAGCTCTGCCGCTGGCCGGCTGCGTGACCTTGCTCGTGTCCCTTCATCTCTGAGCCCAGGTCTCTCTCCTGTCAAGTGGGAGGCCTGCTGGCTAGTGTGGAAGGCCCCTCTCCCACGTTAACATTCTAAGGGAGAGACGGAGCACGGCCGGCTCTTCTCGGTTTTCAAGGGGTTCAAGGTTCGAGGGGGCTGAGTACCTCCTCAAAGCTGTAGAGTGAGGCAGTGAAAGCATCAGGACTGGAGCTCAGGCCGTGGGACGCTTACCTGTGCTTCTTCCCCTGCAGCCCTGGCCTCGTGCAAAGAGCTTCACAAACCCTGTGGTTGTTGGCTTGGTAATGCAGCTATATAGCTGACAGGTGACTGTGGCCCCTGAGATCAGGGCAGAAAGGATGGGACCCCTCGCTGCCTCTCGCCGGGCCAGAGACCCACTCTGTCTCCTCGGCCGTCTGCTGCGTGGTCCTTGCTCACGCCGGGCCAGGCCACTGTGCAGGACTCCCGTCCCTCACACCCAGCTCTCCAGGGCCACCGCTGCTCCCTGGGTCTTGCCCCTAAGGTGTGCCTGGGTTTACACGTTTGCAGGCAGAGTTGGTCTGCTTTTGGAGGCCAGGCTGGATTTCGGTCGAGGGAGCCCTGGAGCGGGCATGTCAGCAGCCCTGGAGCCTCCGAAAGAAGTCCGGGAGACAGGGGACCCCCGGCTAGGAAGGGGACCCCTCTGGGAGAGCTAATCCCGACTCTTCTGCCCACCTTACCTTGCTGCTGCAGAGAGAGTGCTCCGTACCTGAGAGGTGTGCTAGGCTTCCCCATACCTCTTTGGACAGAGGAAGGAGGATCCAGGTTTTCCTTAAATGTTTTCATTCATTCGTTCATTCATGGATTCATCCTTCACTCCACAAGCATTTTTCAACATTCATGTCTACCGTGTGGCTGAAACCACTACGGTCCAGGCCTGACCAGGATCCCAGCCTGTGTGGGTGGTGTGTGTGTGTGTGTGTGTGTGTGTGTGTGTGTGTGTGTGTGTGTGTGTGTGTTTGGAGGAGGTGGAGGGGGAAAGTGGGTACCCCTCCAGCTCAGGCCATATGCTGGAGGACCCCCATCTAGAGCAAGAGAGACTTGGGCGCCCTGGCCAGCCTGGGAACCAGCTGGGCTGGGAGCACTGCTCTAGTGCCCAGAAGCCACTGGAAGTCCTGGCTGACGCTGGGCTGGGTCACTGACATGCAAAGGGGTCGACAGCTCCCTCCTGCCCTGTCTTTCTCCCAGGTTGCAGGAGGTTCAACCATCCTGTCCACAGCCTCGTCCACATCCGTGTCCCAGCCTTGCCCTGCCGGTGCCCAGAAAAACCCCTGAGGCTCTGGGCGCTTTCAGACTCAGTTCATTCGGAGAGTGAGCTGTGTGGGCAGCGGACTAGGGGCGCTGTCCTCCCCACTGGACCTGGACCTTCCCCGGGAGGACTCCTGCCATGGGAGCCCCAGGTCGCTACCCCATGGTGGACCACTGGCCTGGCCGGATCCTCCTCCTAGGACCAGCCAAGCTGCCAGCGGTGGGGTGGGCGCTGCGGGGGCTGAGAGGAGGAAGGGGGCTCCTGCAGCCTCGTGTCCACGCTGCTTGCACCCCGGACCCTGCCTTCACCCTCAGGGGCAGCGCTGCCCCTCCCCCTGGGAGGGTTGGGTGGGGTCAGAGTGAGGGTTTCAGCCACATAGTACGTGCAGAGGTTACAAAGTGTTTGGGGGAGGAAAGAAAGAAAGAAAGAGAGAGAGAGAAAGAAAGAAAGAAAGAAAGCAAGGAAGGAAGAAAGAAAGAAAGAAAGAAAAAGAAAGGAAGGAAGGAAGGAAGGAGGGAGGAAAGAAAGAGAGAGAGGGAGGGAGGGAGGGAGGAAGAGTGAATGAATAAAAAATGTAAGAAAACCCTGAGCCTCCCTCCTCTGTCCACAGGGGTGTTGGGAAGCTTATGAAACTTCTCAGGTGTAACGCTCCCTTCCTCCTGCCAGGGCCTAGAGCACAGCTGCAGGCTCTACCTGTGATGGAAGAGGGAGACCCTCCCACCCTGCCCTTCCCCGTGGAACCCTCCAGGGGCTCGGCCCGGCCCTGTGCTGGAAGCCTCTGCCCTTGAGAAGATTGCCCCACTTAGCAAGAGAGACAAATGCCCCTCATACCCGGCTGGCTGCCACAGTCACTTGGTGTCATCTGCTCAAGGCCAAGCACAGGAGGCTGGGGGCTGGGCATCCGAGAGAAAGACACCCCACAGAACCCCAAGGCCCTTCCACCCCAAGGGCAGACCAAGCGCCTTTGGAAATGCTGGCTTTCAGGCGCGGGGCCCGAGCAGGCTTAGGAAGCCGCCCTCCTCCAGCTCGTTCTCAAACACGCAAACGTCCTGGTTACAGTACTTGTCAAATATCTACTTCACGTGTAGCTGAGTTACATTAGTGAAGGAGGGGGGAACAGAGAGGTCACAAGGGGCCAGAGCTGAGGAGGAAAGTCACTGCGATGAGCGGATTCCAAGGCCTCCTCGGGGACGGGAGTGGAGACCTCGGGAGCTAGAGCCGGGATTTCTACATCAAGGTAAGGCCACAGAATGGGTGGTCCTACTGGGAAAACCCTCCCTCTCACTACCCTGAGGAAGCAGGAGTGCGCAGCCTCTTGCAGTAACTCGTGGAGGACCCCAAGTCTGCTGTTCCCACCTGTGCCGCACGCTCGTGCAAGGCCTGGACGCACACACCACCCCTAACTCCGGCTGAGGTTGGAGCATCCCCTAGGGCCCGAGGATAAAGCGCCCCATAAGTGAGGCGACCGCACGCTCTGGTTTGTCCGGGACAGTCCTGGCTGACCTCTTTTGTCCTGGAGTCCTGCCTGGTTTGTCATTGTTTAATGGAGTGTTAATAAGGATTGCTCTAGGGCTTCCCTGGTGGCGCAGTGGTTGAGAGTCCGCCTGCCGATGCAGGGGACACGGGTTTGTGCCCCGGCCTGGGAAGATCCCACATGCCGCGGAGCGGCTGGGCCCGTGAGCCATGGCCGCTGAGCCTGCGCGTCCGGAGCCTGTGCTCCACAACGGGAGAGGCCACAACAGTGAGAGGCCCGTGTACCACAAAAAAAAAAAAAAAAAAAAAGAATTGCTCTAAAAGAAGCCAGGATGCGACTGGTGCCCTTCCACTTGGGCTTCCAGCTCCTGCCAGCTTCTTTTGTTTTTTTTTAACATCTTTATTGGAGTATAATTGCTTTACAATGGTGTGTTAGTTTCTGCTTTATAACAAAGTGAATCAGCTATACATATACATATATCCCCATATCTCCTCCCTCTTGTGTCTCCCTCCCACCCTCCCTATCCCACCCCTCTAGGTGGTCACAAAGCCCCGAGCTGATCTCCCTGTGCTATGCAGCTGCTTCCCACTAGCTATCTATTTTACCTTTGGTAGTGTATATATGTCCATGCCACTCTCTCACTTCGTCCCAGCTTACCCTTCCCCCTCCCCGTGTCCTCAAGTCCATTCTCTACGTCTGCATCTTTATTCCTGTCCTGCCACTAGGTTCATCAGAACCATTTATTTTTTAGATTCCACATATATGCATTAATATACAATATTTGTTTTTCTCTTTCTGACTTACTTCACTCTGTATGACAGTCTCTAGGTCCATCCACGTTTCTACAAATGACCCCATTTCGTTCCTTTTTATGGCTGAGTAATATTCCACTGTGTATATGTGCCACATCTTCTTTATCCGTTCATCAGTCGATGGACACTTAGGTTGCTTCCATGTCCTGGCTATTGTAAAGAGAGCTGCAGTGAGCACTGTGGTACATGACTCTTTTTGAATTATGCTTTTCTCAGGGTATATGCCCAGTAGTGGGATTGCTGGGTCATATGATAGTTTTATTTTTAGTTTTTTAAGGAACCTCCATACTGTTCTCCATAGCGGCCGTATCAATTTACATTCCCCTGCCAGCTTCTTGGTGTGTGAGTCACGTGTGCAGTGAGCAAGTTTTCAGTAAACTTGAGGCTAAATCCGGAAGATGACGAGGGCTGACCTGCCACTCCTTCCCAGGCCTTTCCTGTCTCAGGGTAACCCTCCCAAGGACAGGGTTTGCGGCTCTCCCGGGCATGCTGAAATGCTCGCGGACACAAGCAACTCAGGAGAGCTGACTCCCCCTGGCTGGGGTGGTGCAAAGGGACAGACTCAGTATTGCTGATCCAGTCGGTGATGCTGTGGCCTGCAAGAGGCATAAGGCCACAAGGCCACTGGAGAGCCAGTGGGGGACGGGGAGTGACAGGCGAAGGGCGTATTCGCGACATGCGGGACCTCAAAGGCAGGAGTCTTGCTGAAGGGCTCACAGGCAGTAGTCGGAGCAACTTTGCCACTTACTGGATGGTGTAAACCTACAGTTATTTATCATAGTGTTTGCAATCGCGTTGTCACTTTTCAACGACCCTTAGAAGCAATGAGTCTGACAAAAAAGGAAAGTGCATAAGTAATGAAAATGTAAAGGTCTTGACTTTCTCTTTTTCAAGAAAGTTAATGATGAGATGGTAACATGCGCAAATGCTTCGCTGCGTTTCATCCACCCTGAGAACTGTAGCGGTGTTATTGGCTATATAAAAAACAAGACATGAATCCACTCCAGAATCATCAGCATCTAACTCAAAGGTCAGCATTAACTTTAAAAAGACTGTCTAAAACCCAGGTCAAACATTATTCGGTGTGTTTCTGTGAGGGTGTTTCTGCACGAGGTTAACATTTGAATCTGTAGACTGAGTAAAGCAGACTGCCTTCCCTAATCTCCACAGCATGTGGCCTCACCCCATCAGTTGAAGGCTTTAATACAACAAAACCCTGACCTTTTGAGTAAGAGCAAAAGGATTGGAGGGATATAGAGGCTGGAAGAAGGGAGACCAGGAAGGAGGCTCTTAAAATAATTCAAGCCAAGTATAAGATTAACTGTCAGGTATGCAGTACACAAATATTTAGTAAGTACCTACTGTGTGCTAGCAACTATTCTGAGCCTTGAGAAGACTGCACCCAGCTGTAAAAAAGTCCCTGCTCATGAAATTTATAATCTGGTGGGGAGACAGAAAGTCAATGAAGTAACAAGCAAATATTTGATGTGACACATGGCAACAAGTTATGTGAGTTGGACACATGCTGTGTGCTTACACTTGTAAGCACTTGACATGTAGTAACATGTTATTTGCATGACAACCCTGTGAAGTGTGTACTATTATTATCATCACCATGTTATAGATGAGAAAAATGATGGGCAGGGGCTGGATAACACCAGCCAGTCCAGACAGAGCTCATACTCTTTGCCTCCCCGTGTTACTGCCTTTCAAGTATTGGTGGCCTGGCAATGGCAGGGAGTGGGGAGAAGTCCACAAGCAGGGGCCATCCTCTCCCCAGACCAGGCATTCTGAGCCCCTCGGCCTCCCCCCTCTCTGCTCCATGCTGACAGCTCCTGAGCGTTCATGCCTTTTTGCCAGCTGTCCCCCTGCCAGCCTGCAACTCCTTTGAGAGCCAGGAGCCATTGTACCTCTGTTGTGTCTTCTTAGACTTTCACATGTTGTCAGGCACATTGTACGCGTGTAGACCAGAGAGCATTGCCAAAGACCACCTGTTCAGCAAAGAGTGGCTGCGTGGACGGAGTAGAAAAGGAGAACCATGATGGGAGAAGCACTTTGAGGGCACTCATGCTGTGCACGCTGTGTTCTCTGGTTTTTCTGGGGTCTTCATTGCTGCACACGGGCTTTCTCTAGACAAGGCGAGCAGGGGCTACTCTTCGTTGGGGTGCGCGAGCTTCTTACTGTGGTGGCTTCTCTTGTTGCGGAGCACGGGCTCTAGGCACGCGGGCTTCAGTAGTTGTGGCTCACGGGCTCTAGAGCACAGGCTCAGTAGTTGTGGCGCACGGGCTTAGTTGCTCCACAGCATGTGGGATCTTCCCGGACCAGGGCTCGGACCCATGTCCCCTGAATTGGCAGGCGGATTCTTAACCACTGCGCCACCAGGGAAGTCCCATGTGTTCTCTGTTTTAAAGGGGAGAACTGTTGTATCGATAAGACATTGGAATTTTCAATAACAGGTGAGAAATCAAGTCCCCAACCTTCTTGGCCAGGATACTCAGAGTGGAGCAGGCTCCTCGTCCCTGGTCCTCCTCACAGAAACTCAGGTACAGGGCTAACAACAGAAATATTGACGTCGCCTTACAGGCACCTGGCGCCTAAAGGCTCACAAAGCAGCCCTCCACTTCAGTGGACATTTACAGTTTCGACTGCCCAGATCAACAGCTCCTTCTCTGAAAAACTGTCCTCCACCTCCTGCACCAACCAGGCGGTTCTGATGGACGCTCCCAGGTATAGTGCCTCCCTCCCTGGCCAAAGGATGAGCATGTTCCCCAAGTGGACCAATCCTAGTACTCCATTGCCCTCGGCCACAGTGATTGGACCAGGCATGGGCACATGACCCAAGCTAGACCAATCAAAATACTCCATAGTCACCCCACCCACCACACCCCCAGCCACGGTGATTGATTCAGGTGTTTTTGTACCTAGAGCTGGCAGGGTTCCCTCCCTCTAGGTGTGAGGCTGTAAGGATTCTAGGAGGCTGATATTCTAGTAGCTGAGATTCCTGGCTGAGAGAAGGAAGACACCGTGCAAAGGGAAGCAGAAAAGAAAGAGGAGAGATTGATTGAGAGATTGCTCCTTACCGATCACCTGGAGGCAGCTCCACCCCGTCAGTGGTTTGAGCCAATGTGCACACACCCATTATCTGGCTGAGGTCAGCAAGCCGGCGAGGCAGGGAACCTTCTCCCATGACAGATAAGGAAACTGAGGCTCACACAGGTGAGATGATTACTCAAGGTCACTTGACTAACAGGGGGCGAAGCCACGACAGATGCAGCAGAACTCCAGCCTTGAGATGAGAGCTTTGTCTCATCTACTGCCCCAAAAGGCACCGTCCCTGTAGCCAAGACCACTGCCCCACCCACAGGTGTAATTGCTCTTGGGTATAAGTCACACTTTTTGCTCTGGACTCTGAGCCAGAACACAGTATCTACTCTTAGATGGAAGATTATTCAGGGTCCACGGGACAGAACCTCTTCTTTGGGAACTTGGACCCTCAAAGTCCAGTGGAGGATTTAGGCAGCAATGAACTGAATTTACCCAACGCTATTATCCTCTCTTCAGAAAACATCCACCCCAACAGCAATGTCATCATACCCTGCTTGTTCAACAGGGTCTCGGCCATAAAATGCATTAAGTGCAAACCTCTGTCAACCGTTCATGTTTTATTATTATAACTCCTTACAATGCTACTTTGAAAATGTCCTTCAAAGAACCCAAAGGGCTTTCTGACATTTTCTGTAAAGTTCTTTTACACCTACTCCAAAGCTTGAGAAACCAGAGGCCATTCCCAGTGCCCACTTTTTTGAAATGAGGGGCAAGGTAACCCCTGTGACCTTTCTGAGCCCCCTGCCTACTCCAACCTTCTGAGAACACGGCAACGTGATTCCCAGCCTAGGTTCCAGGAACATACTTTCCTGAACCTGCTACGATGAGACTGTATTCTCCAGGCCCCATCATCCCAGAAGAGTTTCTTAGGAGGCTGCCCTTCCTGTGGGTTTCAGAGTTCCAGCAGAATCTGGAAGTGTCACCTCCATGACCTCTGAGCAGGGGAAGTGGCACAGCTAGAAAGAGCCTCTCATGTAAACCGGCCTTAGGTGTTTCCTTCTAGAGGACTCCAAGTACCTCTAAAGTTTTTGTGAATAATTTAGGCCAGACAGGTGGACAAAGGCTTTGGAACTTTTCTAGCCAAAGGGTAGAGCTGTTGGTGAAAGGTGGGCAGCGCTGCTTAAGATTCTTTGCAAGAAGCACTAACCTGGCCCAGTGGCTACTGCCTCCGGGACAATGCCAGTTGGAAATCTTAGCGTCCAGAGGAGACTCACTTTCAAACTCTGAACCAGGAGGTTGCTGGTGACTGGGACTCAAAGCCCGGAATTAACACCAGCCTGCAGGTGCGGCTGAGAGAGCCTGACAGCTTCATGGAGTAGCCACTGCCCACGTGCTGAAAAGGGCACTAGACGGTCAGCTTCTCAAAGGGCCGTGTCATTCTAGACATCTCTCGTGGGCCACCTCCCATTCTCACGGCCTCACCTCTGATTCCAGCCGAGGCTACAGCAATGGTTCCATGCCACTTTGTCCACTTTGTGCTCACAGTACCTAACTCCAACATATGCCAATGTCCCCTGCTTCCTGGCCCGGGACTTCTCTCATGTCACAGCCTGCGGCACTGTCAGGAACCCGCGTGGCATTCACACACTCACATCCTGGAAGTGTGGGGGGACTGAACATCCCACGGACCCCTCCGGCCAATAGAGGGGGGAACCCAATGCTTCTCCCTTTCATCCCTCAGGCAGACGATTCTGAGACACAATGTTTGGGGCTCCTCAGACGGTCCCAGTGGGCTCAAGTACTAGTCACCCACTGTGGTGGACAACTCAGGGACACACCTAAATACTGGCTTTCCTTCCTCTGTCTTCCCCCTTTGGTCTTCATTTCTGCTCTCTGAGGTCACTTCTCAAAGAAACTGTATACTGCAAGCAAACCTTTGTCTTAGGTTCTGGTTTTGAGAGGAGCGTAGGCTAAGACACGTCTTTATCTTTGGGTTCCCATAGACCAGCACTAGCTCTGAAGTTTCAGTGATGATTGCTGTGTAACAAACTATCCCCAGACTTAGTGGTTTAAAATAACAACAATCAGGGCTTCCCTGGTGACGCAGTGGTTGAGAGTCCGCCTGCCGATGCAGGGGACACGGGTTCGTGCCCCGGTCCGGGAAGATCCCACATGCCGCGGAGCGGCTGGGCCCGTGAGCCATGGCCGCTGAGCCTGCGCGTCCGGAGCCTGTGCTCCGCAGCGGGAGAGGCCGCAGCAGTGAGAGGCCCGCGTGCCGCAAAAAACAAACAAACAAAAAAAACAATCAGGATTTTGCTATAGGGGCAGGGTCCACGTGGACTGCTTACTTGTCTCTGTTCCACGTGGCATCAGCTAGAACAGCTCAACTGGGGCTGAAGGAGCCACTTCCAAGATGCTTCACCTCCATGGCTGGCAGGTTGGTGCTGGTTGTTGGCTGGGAGCTCAGCTGAGACTATTGACTCAGAGCCCTAACCCTCCTCCACACGGGCCTCTCCGTGTGGCTGCCTGGGCTTCATCACAAGCTGGGTTCCAAGAAGGAGGAAGTGGAAGGTGACAGTCATCTTAAAGCAGAGCATCACTTCTACCGTATTCTGTTGGTTAAAGCAGTGTTAGGTCCAGCTCAGAATCACGGGAGCGGGAAAATAGACATGCCTTTCAGGGAGAGGAGTGACAAAGCATTCTCAGCCAACTTTGATCTGCCACGGTGGCACGGAACACTAGATAAATGAAGAGTTAAATAAATGGTTAATTACAGAAGCAAATTCATTAATTAATGCTACCAGCCATTATTCAACAATTACTATTCCTCCCACCCACCCGTATAGGCAGTGTCACTCTACCTGAAATTTGAGAATAAAATATCACCTTTATTTATTTGAGACCAGGAAGCTTTTTGACCTCAGAGTCACGGAACAGCAGAGCTGAAGGGATCCTAGGGGTACCTCCTTCAGCCACCTCATAGTACAACTGAGGGAAATAAGTCCCAGGGAGAGAAAGGGATTTGCCCAAGGTCACCATCATGGTCATTGGTGATGATACCAACCCAGGGCTCAAATTTCCAGCCCAGACCCTCCCAGCACACCGGAATGCTGGGTGAAAGGGTGCAGGAAGGGCTGCCTCCTCCCTGCCTTTGAGTCTTTGTACCTGGAAATGCCACAATCCAATCTACTGTGAGCATGAGAGTCTGTGAAAGGGCTGAGGCGCCAGCACGGAGGAGGAGCTCAGACTGGAACCAGTAAGACCTCCAGGTACAGCTTGGCCTGCTCTACATTCGCGCCCATCACGGCCACGTGGCCCAGCCAAGCACGCTGGTTACTGCCCCATTTCAGGAGCATTTGTGGAACCTCTGGAATGTGCGAGACACAGAGGAGACTGCAAAAATAGCACCATGAAGGGCATCTCTAACTTAATACCGAGTACCTACCAGGTGCCAAGCGCCTTATTTCATTGTCGTCATTTTACAGATGAGACCACTGAGGCTCAGAGGAGTCGGAGAACTTACCTATTGTTCCCGAGCTAGTAAGTGACCTGCTGGGGTTCAAACCCAGGCCACTCACACCTAAACCTAAACGTCTATATTTCTCCCTAAATCAGCCATCACACTGAAGCGACCCCTGCCCTCTAGGGGGCTGCATCTAGAGGTAAGCCTGGTACAGCTGGTACCCAGTCCATAGGGCACTGCGTGACCAAGGGCAATGGCCCACAGGCATGCAGGTCATGGAAGAGGCAGGACTCGGGCAGGAGGGACCTCGGGACCCTGGAGGGCACAGGAGGGCAGGCCTCAGGGACAGGAGGCACCTGAGCCAGGGCTCCTGCTGGGAGGAGGGTGATGGTTAGAGTGGGCAGCGGTGTTGGAGGGCAGGCTGGCTGGTGGAATCTGGGGCTTGGAATGTCTGTATACGTTAGGGGAGAGGCCTGGGGGGCTCCTGGACTCCAGGTTCAAAGGGGAATGAGGGAGCCTGTCTTGAAGCTGCGTTTGCACAGCGACCCTACTGTTTTTTAATTGCTTGTGCACCAAGGCGCCCTCCAATAAGCCAGTCTGGTGCAGACCAGGGTTGGGAGGGGAATATGGAAATGGGCCCTCGGTGTGAGGCTGGGACTTTTGAGCCGTGTTCCCAGGAGGGAACCACCGTGATTCTCAGATGGGCAGTGACAGGATGAAGTCAAAAGAAAAGTGCACATTTTTTAAGTGCCGCCTTTGAGTCACTTGATGACAGCCTGGAATTTTGATCCACCCATCCACCCTGTGTGTCGGGGGGCTCTCAGGATTCCCGTTCTTCCAGCTGAGGAAACTGAGGCTCAAGGAAGTGGAGTGACTCACCCTGGGCCTCACAGGCAGCAAGGAGGGGAGCCGAGAGCTGGCCCGAGGCCCTGACCTCTGCGCACACTTTCTCCCCCCAGGCAGCAAGGGACAGGAAGACCATGTCCTGCACAGTCACAGTGAGGCTGGGCCGAGGGACACACACAGGAAAAGGCCACCCCAAAGCCACTGGGCCTTTTCTGGCAGAGCAGGCGCCCCAGGACTGGGGCCCCCCTGGGTCTTTGCCCTCCTTCACAGGAAGAGAGGTTTCCACCCTGAGCAGGACGGTGCATGTTAGAGGCCGGGCGGCAGCCCTGGGCCCGGGCCGGTTCCCAGCAGTCGGGGAGGCTGGGCAGAGCTGCTGAGTCACGGCACAGCCTCGGACAAGTCACTTCCCCCCGCCCCGGGCACCCGGCCTGGCACTGCAAGTGGGAATCCTGGTGGCCCGCACCTGGGCCCCAGGGGCCTTCCCACCGGAGCCAGCTGTCAGCTGGTCCAGCGGGGAAGGGGCGGATGACACAGGGGAGCAGGGAACACGTCGTTTGAGAACTGACGCTCGGTGGCAAGTAGACCCCACATGTAGAAAGCAAACATGTGGCTACTGACCTTTGTGGCAAAAAAGCCCCACACACCCTTGGGCGATGGGAACATGCCCGGGAGAGAGTCCTGGGTGACGAGGCTTCTGAAAATGGGTACAGCTGAGAGCCAAGACACCCCAAAGGTGGAGGTTGCACACGTCACTCCTCAGTGTAAGGAGCCCGTGAACTGCTCTCCAGTCGAGGAGAGGGGTCCTCATCTAGGGCACCGCAGGCTCGCTCAGCAAACTGCGGGGCATCCGTGGGGTCTGGTAACGTGGGGCACAGAAACGTGGCTTCTAGAAGCGCCCACAACAGAGTTCATCACCTGTTCAGAGGCATGCGCTGCTGCGGAAATGTATTCAGGCTACAATGTTCACTTTTTAAAAAAGTGAGTTTACAAAATGATGTAATCTCGATATTCTGAAATAAAGTTTAAAAATGTGTGTGTGAGCACACACAAAAACCTAGGGGAAAAAAAAAGCCTAGAAGGAATAGAACAAAAAATAATAAAAGGTTTTTAAGTTAGACCTGGAAGATAACTTACCAAAGGGCTCGATTTACTTCCAAAGGGAACTTAGCATCCTTATTACGATAGAATTAGCTGCCAGCTCCTTACTTTGATAAATCCGAACACTGACCATTAGTGTCGGCCCCCTAGATCTGTCCCCTTGGGGCGAGAGAAGAAGCTATCCCGAAGTCTTTTATATCAGGCCTTGGAAAGCCATGATGTGTGTGTATATGTGTGTAATATGTATTCCTGTATATGTGAGTGTGTGCAATATATGTGTGTAATATGTGTGTATGTAATATATATGTAATATATACGTGTGTGTATGTGTGTGTAATATATACGTGTGTAATATGTATATGTAACACGTGTGTGTGTGTGTGTTATGTGTTATCACTCAGCTCCCCACATGCAGCAGCAATTTTCTTCCTGATCTGCTCTGGTGGGGACAATATTACAAATAGTTTTCATTCCTGACAGATGGCCAAGGGTGGGGTATGGACACAGGCTGAAAGGTGGCAGACAGCCAGTGGAGAATTACATTTTTCCAGCAATCATCAAAAGGTGATTGCATCAGGAATTTATCCCTCACCATTGATCATCTCCTGAGCTTCTAGTTATTACCATAATCTGAAAGCTCTTGACATAAGCTAGTACCAATTTACAGGTAGAAAGACTGAGTCCCACAGAAATGAAGCGACTTGTCTAAGATCAAACACTGAGCAGAGGGGGGACCAGGACGTGTTGGAGCCCTGAGTAGATTCTGTCATCTAGCAGACACTGACGGGGCACCTACTGTGTGCCTGGCACGAAGTAGCCCCCGTGGAATCAAAGATAAAGATGCCCTTTCCAGATAAATTCGTTCCCAGACTAGCGGGAGGATAGAGGCTCGAAAACAGAGGTTGCATCGTCACACCCTCGGTACTGTGTGAGAGGGCTGTGGTAATAGTCACACACCCTCTGGGGCTGAGGGCCGGGGGAAGGTGGGTCGGATGGGTGGAGGATGTGTGGAAGAGGCTGTCTGAGAGCGGGAACATTCAAGCTGGGTCTTGAGACATGAGTAGCAGTGCACAGAGTCAAGATGCTGGGAAGGGCATTCCAGCCCGAGGGAACAGCCTATGCAAAGGCACTGGGGGATGCAGAAACAAATCCTATTTGGAAATCTGCTGTGCCCAGAACACAGGGTGTGCTGTGGGGAATGAGTCAGGGGAGAGGTGGCTGCCAGCTGGACCGGGGCCTGAATGTCCCTCTGAGAGGTCCGAGCTCCGCTTTGCTGGCGATACCAGGCAGGCAGAAGCTGGCCCCAAAGGGTGACACTTGCAGATCTTATGGGCCCTCCAGCTGGCCTGGATGGGGGGAGGCTCAGGGCGAGAGCCAGGTGACTGTGGCGAGGCCCGGGAGTGGACAGTAGTTGTGGGGTGGGGAGGATGGAGCCTGGGAGTCCCCCTGGGCCACAGAGGGCCCAGCCTCCCTTGGGAGACCAGCTGCAGTCTTCACACCTGGTCCTGACGGGAGGGGTGCTCCTGGGTGTCAGGGTTATGTGAGGACCTGCCAGGCTGAGCTCAGACAACAGAGGCCTCTTGCCTCACCCTGCGCGGCCCAGCAGCCTGTGTGGAGAGGTAGAGAGATCAGATGATGTGGGCAAGGTGAGGCAGAGTTCCAAGGAGGCGGGGCCAGGGCCTGGTGACACATGGAAATGGGGCCGGGCCAGATGTCTGGGGGCCTTATGCCACGGCCTGGTGACAAGGCTGGGCAACAACCCGGGGCAGCTGAAGTGAGAAGGGATGATGAGGAGGGACGTGTTCAGGGCCCGGGTGCGGGAGCCACACCCCCAGCACAGATGTGTGCAGCTCAGGGGAACCCCGCCCCGGGACCCCCACCAC
This sequence comes from Tursiops truncatus, assembly GCF_011762595.2. Taxonomy (NCBI): domain Eukaryota; kingdom Metazoa; phylum Chordata; class Mammalia; order Artiodactyla; family Delphinidae; genus Tursiops; species Tursiops truncatus. Next base: position 9,101,581 of record NC_047039.1, on the reverse strand, counting down.
TGCCACCTCCCTAGAGACCACTCCCATGCTGAGGCCAGGAGCAGAGAGGAGGGGCACACTTCTCTTTTCCTTGCTCCTTTTCAGAGGCTCAGAGAACCAGGGTATTCTAGCCCCTAGAAACTCTCAAGTCTGGACTCCTAATTTACAGAGGCCCAGAGACGGAAAGTGACTTGCCCGAGGTCACACAGCAGACAAGTGGCTGGGCCAGCCCTGCAGAGCATAAAATGGAAAGGCCTAGACCCCAGTCTTCCTTCCTTCACCCACCTCTCCTATCTGCAGGCCTCCCATGACCAGGCGACCCCAGATCAGAGGACGGCACAGCCCAGGCAGCTCGGGTGGCCCTGTGCCATCAGCCAGGCTGCGAGTGGTCTCGCTGCCCAGGGAATCCCCCCACCTTCCTCTCCGTCGCCCACCAGCTGTTCAGGCTCAGCTGTGGTGGGTGGATGCTCACCCCAGGCGCAGTCGAGAGACAGCCCGTCCTCCTGGGCAGGAACTGGGAAGGGCAAGTTTGTCTCCACCTTCATTGGCAGGATCCCCATCTCTGCTTACCAGCGACGGGGCCTTAGCCCCTCTTTGCCCCACCTGAGCATCAGCTCCACCTGTGAAAGGGCATAATCACGCCTACATCGGGATGGCTGCAACGGCCACGCGAAACACCAAACGCAGCAGGGCTTTGTAAATAACCGTGTCCCCAAACGTGAAGGACGGAGTGCTGCCCGCACGTCCTGTGTGCCCACTCGGGGATCTGTCAACGCCTAGGCACATGTTTTCTCCAAGGCGAGCACATGTTCACCTGTGCTGGGCCTGAGATGCTCCCTTTGGGTGCTTTTATTCACCGAGAACCGGCTTCCCGATGAGGGTGGAGGGGGCGCCTTTATCAGGGGCCTGGGAAGCAGGTCTGGGCGTGAGTAAGGAGGTGCATCCCCAGTTTGGGGCCGGACTGCCCGGGGCAGGGGGCCTGTGGGAGAGCCGGCTATCGGGGGTGGGGGGGATGCGCTTGGATGGCGGTGGCCGGCAGTCCTGCTGGGGCCCCCATTGATGGCCGTGTGTCTGAGCAGCCCCTCTGCCCTCTCCAGGACTTAGTCCTCTGAGAAGCCCCTCTCCCAGACCTTGGGGTCCTATGCATAATCCTTGCCCCCAACCTGGAGTCCCGGGGAGCCCGGCTCCCAGGGAGGCGTCTGGCCCCAGGGGCAGGATGGTGGGAGGGAAACCAGGGAGGATGTTCTCTAGGGGAGAGGAGAGCTGAGCAGGGGCAGGGGCAGCTGCTGGTGACACTGATGAGTAGGTGCTGTCCCTCCAGGCCCTCCCTCCTTCCCACGGTGGGCGTGGGCTGCGCTCAGCGTGCCAGCCTTCCCCGGGGGCGGCCACTGCCCCAGCTGCTCCCCGAGTCCTCGATCCCTCATGACTCCCGGGAGGGGCTCCCCTGTGGCTCCCCTGTGGCTCCCCCGTCCAATTAGGCGGGGAGCGAGGCTCAGAAAGGGTCAGGGACTCACCCTGGCCACACAGCCCGTCAGGGCAGAACAGGGCAGCAGCTGGGTCCTGGGCCAGCCCCTGCCCCTCCCTCTGGGCCAGCCTGGCGTCTTACTTCCCAAGCCCACCGCTCTCCGCCCTCTGCCCTCGGACAGTGGCCAGGTGAGAGGGGGCTGGTGCGTGGACTGACTGTGAAGAAATTGACCAGCTTTCAGGCCCGAACTCCAGGCATGAGATCTGACAAACACATAAAAAGGTTTGCAGTCACTGCCCTCCTTGGACATGGTTGACTTTGGAGCAGGAAGGCTTCCGCTCTCAGGGGACTTGGCCGCTGAGGCCCCAAGACAGGCCGGAGTCCCTGGGCCTGGAGCCTGACTGCTCTGAAGGTGGGGACCTCTGGGCGTGCTGGGCCCCGGCCCCGTTTCCTGTGGCTGCAGAACGGGGCGGGGGAGGAACGCCCGGCCTGGGCGAGCTAATCTGGAGAAGTGATTTTCCTCCTCAGCCGGCCCCTCCCGGGCAGGGCTCTGGGCCCGAAGGTAGCCAGGCCAGGGCTCCCAGGGAGGGGCCGGCTTATCAGGCAGGAAACACTGGGCTCGGGCCACATCCTCCTCCTCCTGGTCACAGCGGCTCCCGTGGGCAGGAAAGTGCTCAGCGGACAGGCTGCGCCTCCACCCTCTCCAGGCCCCTCCTGCCGGCCTTCGTCCCCCAGCGACTGGGGAAGCAGAGTATGGTGGGCTGTGGCGGCCAGCTCGGGGTTCTGCCCGGCAGCCCTGGCCTCCCAGCCCCTCTGCTGCCCCTGGACCACCTGCTGCCTTTCTGGGCAGCCTGGTCACAGAGAGGGCAGACGAGTATGGCAGGAACACGACGAAGGGGCACTGGCTGCCAGAGACGTCTGGCTCCCTCTGTGCCACCTCCTGTTCCCAGAAGTGTCTGGGACCCTAGGGCCGTGGGCCTGCCCCTACCAGAGCGTACCGGGGCTCTCCATCCCCAGCCTCCCTCTCCTGGGCCAGCACCACCAAGGCCAGCCAGGCTGCCAGAATCCAGGAGGAAACTTCTAGGGAAGTCTCCTGGAGGCATGCCCACCCACAGGCTCCTGCGTCCCCTCCCATCTGCACTCCCAGGAACCCTTCTTCCCATCACCCGCATCCCTGCACTTGTGCCGCCAGCCCCCGTGGTGGTGGTGGGGATCTCCCTCAGCCCTGCCTCAGCCGCCCTCCTTGGCCAGCGCTGCCGAGGATGACTGACCCTCCGGGCCCAAGGGGAGGGGTCTCACCCGGCTCCCCCCACCCCCACCCCACCCCGCTGCTTCTGCTCCGAGTTGCTCCGTCTCAGGCGAATCCCCTGACCTCTCTAGGCCTCCAGTTCCTTTTTCATCAAATCTGGGGATTGACAACACGATAACAATTCCTTCCAGCTCTGACCTCCGCGATTTTTTTTCAAGGTCGCAGAGCTGGGAGGAGAATTCTTTCCAGTAAAAATGTAACTGCTCTGTTTACACGAGGACACCTCGATCGATTGACGGTCCTCATCGGAACAGACGGCTTTATCTCAGTATACCCTGTCTTGCAGATTTTAAAGGATGTCGCATGCTTTCCTGGACCTTCACAGCGCCCTGAGACGTGGGAGCCAGTGCTTCTGTTTTTCAGGGAAGGGAATAAAGAAAAAGAAAGTTTTGACACTTGTCGGAATTGGAGTGGAGGAGCTACAAAGCTCTCTTGGATTCTCTGACATGATAAGGACACACCAGCATGCAGGGACACACGTGGAGCACGTGGACGCCTTTGGGCCCCTGCCCCAGTGGCAGGACCCCATCCGTGGAAGTCGACCACATCTCTCAGGTCCTGTCATCAGAAGGTGCACTAGCCAGCTCCTTGAGGCCCCTGGAGGCTGCAAAGACATTTCAGTCATCAGAATCCACTGATTTTTTTCCAGAATCCAGTGGAATATTTTTCTTGTTTTAAGGTCCCCCCACTTGTCCCAGACCTGTGCCTCCCCCTGCCCCTCGGATGGAAGGAAGGTGAGTGACCGGTGAAAGGGCAGTGAGTAGAGCTAGGGGACCCGCCTTTTGGCCCAGGTGTGGCCCTCTGAGAGACGACTGCACCCCAGGCCTACAGAACATTCCAGAAGTGCCCACAGAGACCCCTCTCCCAGTCCCGGGCGATCCCCCGCTTTCCTCAATCACGGTTTGTATAATGGAACCTTCCTCATCCCTCCCCCTCCCACGTCCCTACAACCTTCAGCCTCCGGCTCAGGGGAAAACAGCCCTGATCTGGAGGAAAACTCAACCCACACCGGGGCCTCAACATGGTCCCATTACAAGGACGAAAGGAGTGTGACCACTACAGGGGGAGGACCACCTGGGGACAAATCCTGTACATCTCCTCATACAACATCAAGCAGATGTGGATTTAGACTGAGCAGGAGGGATTTAGGTGAGGTCCAAGAAAGAACTTTTGGATGATGGAACTCGTTAGACGAACTTACAGAGAGAAAACCCATTTCTCTAGAGGACTCCAATCAAATAGAAACCCGTCTGCCGACAATGGCTAAGACGCAGTCCTCAATAGAGGCAGGGGAGTGGACTCAATGACCCAAACGGTCTCTCAGTGCCAAACAAGGAAATGGATGGACCCTCTATAAGCCCCTCTCATGAGGTCCGTTCCCTCATTTCTGCTGCACAATCCGTCTCGGCGCGGTAACTGCTGAACACGTGACTCTGGGTTTTTTAAACTAGTACCAGCCTCCAGGTCTAAAAGAAATCTAACTTGTTTAAAGAGATCTGAAATAGACAATAGCTGTTCCGTACATGTGTATATATACACATATTTATACATGTGTATAAAGTCTTACAATTTCTCAAGTGCCCACAAATTCACAAACTACCTGTCCTGGAGGAGAGAACAGGTCCAGAGATTTACCGCCAGTCCAATCAAAGTCCAGTGATGGGGTGAGGTCACACCCCTGCCCTGAGTTCCGGCTCTTTCCAGATGCTCTCCCACTACCTGGATCTCCGAGCGCCCTGTGAACGCAGCCAGCTGCTCTGCGCTCCAGGGGACTCTGGGCACCAACCCAGTACCTGTGCTGACTGACAGAGGAAGCCTTTCCCCCACACAGTAAGCTGATGCAGATGGGAGGGTGTGCCCTCTACCATAGCGCCTGAGGAAAGGAACATCTCCAACGTGCCGAGGAAGCCAGCAGCAGGCACATAGCTGGTCCCCAGGAAGACAAGCCACCATGACAGGGGAAGCCCACGGAGCATTGGAGTTAGTGATAAACAGTCTTCAGGAGTTTTCCTTCTTCCTGGTAGGAAAGAGTTCATCCTGGGAATCGCACGGAGCCACCTTGTGCCTCGACAGCCAGCTGAGATGCGCCGGGAGGGCCAACAAACCAGCAGTCTGCTCCAAAGCTGGAAACGTGTTCATAGCTTAGACCTGTGATACCCCACTGGGAATCTAGCCAAGGACAGAAACAAGTAAATGTTCACCGCAGTGCTATGTATAATGGCAAAAATGAAGATGCGACAACTTAGTTATCTAATATCAAGGGGATGGTCAAGTAAATTAAACCGCATTCATGCGCCGAAGTACTGAGCTATCATCAAAAATGATAAATATGAAGACAGATATCCATGTGGCAAAACTTCTATAACAGGATGATGAAAGGATAAAGCCCAAAACCAATGGTATCTGTATCTTGAACACATGAATACAGGACTGGGGAGTTCAGTATACAAAAATGAGTATGTTGAAAATAGTTATGTTGGGAATTACCTGGTGGTCCAGTGGTTAGGACTCCGCCATTTAACTGCCAAGGACATGGGTTTGATCCCTTGTTGGGGAACTAAGATCCTGCAAGCCACACAGCACAGCCAAAAAAAACAATTCTTCTTAATTTTAAAAAAAGAAAATAGTTATGTCAAGGTCATGGAGTGGGTAATTTTTCTCTTTTTCTGAAATTTTTTCTTATTGATTTTTCAACCGCAAAGAAAACACCTTTTGCAGAAAAAGTTTAAGAACATAGGAAAACGTTTATTTAATATTAATGAATAAAAATATCTATTAAAAGAGACATGTGTATATGTAGAGCTATAGACAGACAAACAAAAAAGACTTGGTGGATATGTGTAAAAAAATTACCAGTCATGTCTCTAGGCTGCTGACAATAGATGATTTATTTTTTTCTCTATGATTTTTTTTCCTAAACTTTCTACAAAGACTGTGTCTCTTTTGAGAATTAAAGTATCAATAAACGATATAGATAGATAAGTGACAGATCGATGGATAAGTGGGTGGGCGGATGGATGGAAAGATGATAGAGAGACGGGTAGGTGAAGTGGGTGGATGGGTGAATGGATGGATGGATAGATGGATGGATGGATAGATGGATGGATGGATGGATGGATGGATGGATGGATGGATGGATAGATGGATGGATGGATGGATGGATGGATGGATGGATGGATGGATGGATAGATGGATGGATGGATAGATGGATGGATGGATGGATGGATGGATGGATGGATGGATGGATGGATAGGTAGATAATGTCTCTTTCCTTCTCTCCCTTCCTGCCCTCCTTCCTTCCTTCCTTCCTTCCAAATTCCTTTCACTTGGGATGAAATCAACAGCACACCTTTTTCGAAAGGAAAGGTAGGCAGTTACAAAAGCTGCCAATCACCCATCCTCAGCTCTGTTCTGCTGCCCTAGGATGGGACGGGAGAGATGCTCTGGTCCCCTGTGCCCGCCTCCTAACCTGTTTACTGCAGGCTGTATTGTCGCAGGGGAGGTGAACAGCCATGGCTGCATCACATCCAGCCTCAGAGCTCTGCACACACAAGGGCTCCAGAGTCTGGGTTTCCAGAGAGATGAGTGAGAAGATTAGGAACCCAGAATGTCTCGGGTCTTTAGCACCAGGACTAACTGGAATACCTACAGGACCTCTCAGATGTTTACCTTATTCATTTATTCATTCGCTTATTTGTTGAGCAGCTACTACGTGTCTGCCCTGCTGGGGAAGATGCACGTGGGTGGATGACACCAACGCCAGCTGTTAAGTGCCAGATCTGCTCACGTCCCGCGGGAGCTCAGGGAGGAGAGTGACCCGCCCCTCTGCCTGCACAGGTGGGGACGTCTGATCTGGAGCTGGAATGTGGGTGGGGTGTCATCAGACAGGTGATGGGAGTGAGGGTCTCCCTGGTCGGGGAATAGCGCTGGGAAGAGCATGGAAGCATGGGAAAAGAGAGCATTTTCAGAGAACAATAGGCTTTCCGTGCAGTAGGTACACTGTGGGGGAGGGGCGGAGGGCTGGCCATGTGAACACAGCACCCTCCCAGCACCCAGGAATCTCGCTGGCTCCCTGTGGACCCACCACTGCACTCACCCTGTGTGCCGTGGGCGACGCACAGGCACTGAAGGGTCTTAAGGAAAAGCGTGACGTGCTAACATCTATGTTTTAGGAAAACAGCTCATAACTGTGCACACCCATCAATTCCCATCAGCCAAAGCCCAAAGTGCTTTTGTCACGGGGCGGGGGTGTGGGGGTGTGTGGGGGGGTGGGGGTGGGAGTTGGGTCCCCGGGATGGGCAGCTAAAACTCTGAAATACACCCCGCTTCCGGGCATGACTGTTTCACTCATAGCTGAGCAAAAGTGAGAGAGCACCCTGTCGCCTGCCAGTTTCCTGCCCTCCCAGAGGCAGGGACAACGCCTCCACCCCGCACAGTGTGGCCTGGAATGAAACACGCCCATCTGGCAGCGTCCAGGGCCGGACGCTGACACACAGACAAGGCCAGCAGACGCTGCACGACAAGCCCTCCCGCCAGCCGACGACCCCGCAGACGGCCACTGTCAGCGGCCATGGTGGTGGGCCTGAGCAGCTAGGAATTCGGGGGTCATCTAACACCGGCCCTGCCATTTCCTCTTGGTCCATCCTCTTTCCCTGGGCTGTGAGAGGTACGAATGGGCCGCGTGTAATCCCATGCCTGGTGAAGCTCTATAAAAGGAACTGGGAGACTCAGCTGGGAGACTGTTCCACCGCCAGCAGATGCATCTGACAAAGTGCTGAAACCTCAGCCTCCGCTGGTCGGGTGACTCCAGGGTGTTACCTCCCACCCTGGGCCTCAGTGTTCCTGACTGTGCAATGAGGTGGAGTGATGACGGGCCCCACCTGGGGCTGGGGATGAGAAACAGACCATGAAACTTGCTGTAAAACTCCCTACATCTATAAAGTGCTATGAAAGTAATGACGAGAGATTACGATCAAATTTGCAGGATGAACGTCTGCCTGTGCGGACCCTCCCAAGACCTACTCCTTGGCCCAGAGGCCATGGAAGAACACAAGGCTACTACTGACATAAACAAGTCACAACGGCTTCCCTGCAGAGAAGAGCCAGACGCGGTGACCTGCCTGGGGACTGAGGGATCATCAGTTTTTTTCCAGGCACTTTTTGGCTGGGATTTTCATCCTAAACCTCACAAGATGCTATATCCTTTAATTAAATTACCCAACCTTGTGCTCCCCTGTCTTCTCCACAGCACTCCACGGAGCTTTGAGAGCACACGATTTTTGTAATACCACATCTATAAATGCCTAGTAAAGAAGGCAATCCAAATATTCTTCAAAAGATGATTTCAAAAAGAAGGGGGAAATGTGGTAGCCTTAAGGAAGCAAATAACTGGGCACTACTTCCCATCCTGAGAGAGCTGACAGCCACCTCATTCCACTTTACAAGTGTGAAGTCATCGCTCCCGAGGAGAAAACCGTTTTGCAAGCAGGCTATGAATCCATCTTTTCTTTCGATATCAATGACAACAACAGTGCTTCTAAGGTGTAAAATTAGGCTTTATCTCTTTACCATAACTCATAAAAGAAAACCAGCCACTCCTACAAGATAACTTTTTAAAATAAAAAAAGTTGAGGGAGAAAACATTTTGACCAATGCTGGAAGGAGCACTGCGCGTAATACCTACGCCTCCCTTGAAAACTTTTTCTTTTTGCAAAACTGTATTTCGAATGATAGAATGGTCACGGTACAAAAACGTTTATTTAAATTAAATATTTTAGACAAATCAATATCTACAACCATTCCAAAGCATGTGTAGTTCTTACAGAAAATGGAACAGTTTAGCTTAATGTCTGTGATAATGTTTTATAAGACTATTAACATACATTCTGGACTGCACCAATCATATTGTCCATGATTTACTATTTATTACCAAATGTCATATACAGTAATAGCATAAAGATTAATCACATAAGAGATTTTACAAGAGGACTCCTCGGAAGGAAAAAAGAAAAAGGATCTTTCAACAATATGAAATATAAGGTGAAACTAATAGGAGAATATATAAAACACGTACATATTTCATACAGACAATAATATGGTGAAATCAAAAGACAAACAACTGTCTTTTAGCACACTGACAGGTATGTTCCTTCAAAGGAGGCTTGGGGAAGGATGGAAATGTTTTGGGGAGGGGGTCAGGGCTCAGAAATATTTTCTGAATCACAGTGCACTTCTGTTCTTTGGGAAGTAAGTATCATAAAGGGAAGTTCCTTTGATGTGTGGGCTGAAGGTGTTACCCAAAGAACCAGCTGGCTGGTGAGGAGAACAAATTCCCATTTCTGCCGTAGGAATCATGCCTGCAATTTTAAGTCAAGGGATCTTTGAATTAGTGGCCAATTCCGGGGTGGAGAACGAGCAGAGAAGAAGAGAAAAAAGAAATTCCAGGAAAGGGAGATGGAGACAGCAGGAAGGAAGATCCTTTTGCATCTGCAGAAGGGAGAGCGTGATGAAATTTTGCTCAAGAAATCAACACATTCAGATTGGAAGAAAGCGATGCTGCTGTGCTGAAATTCTTTTCCAGTTCCCTGCTCTTTGGGTTGTTAGGAACAGAGGGCTGACGAGAAGCTGCGAAGGACAGCAAAGAGTATCTGATTCAGGCTGTGCATGGAGATGCGTGTGTTGTGTGTGTCTCACACACACTGTATGTATTCAGGCTGTGTATATTCTCTTGAAATGTGTGTGTAATAAAAAAAGAACTTGTCTAAAAAAATATGTTTGTTTGTTTTAAAATCTTGAATTCAATCTCATTTTCAGTGATGCAGTTAACGCCAGGGGTTAATTTCCCAAATCAAGGTGAGTGTCCTTTCTCAAAGCGTCCTTTTGGAAGTCTATGATCATATTGGAAGATTGTGACCAAGTGCAGCAGCCTGGTGTCCTTGGGCTGTGCATGGAATCGTCACCAGGTTGCAGGTGAATGAGCTCACTGAGGCCAACTTCATCTTCCTGTGTTAGCCTCGAGAGAATCCTAAATCAGAAAACCCTGGAGCAGAGGGGACCTTAGATGCGGCGTCTGTCCCTCACTCTACAGATGGGGGGGATGGGCGGGGAGGGGAGGGGAGTCGGGTTTCACCAGCCCCCTGAGGCAGAATTGGGATTGGGTCCCGGGTCCCCTGAATCTTAGCCCAGGGTTCTCCTCACCTGGACGACCAAGGGTCAGGACGGCTGTACCCCTGCAGCTGTGTCAGAAGCAGGAGAGATGCGAATGCTTCCGGGCTTTTCCCGAATTTGTTTCCGGGATGAGAAATGGGAGGAGAGGTCAGTGAAAATTCTCGCGGGAAACAGTGTCTTTCAGCCACGACCGGGCCTGATTCCCAGGGTGTGGCCAATGAAAACTCATTTGAAGGAATATACTCAAAACGCAGGCTGCAGGGGGCGGGGCGGGGCGGGGCGGGGCGGCCGGGCGGGGAAGGGGGCGGGCGGAGGGGCCCTGGATCCGCAGAGCCGATCCGCAGAGCCGGTCCGCAGCACAGACCTGCCCACCCCGGGGCGCTGCGCATGAGCTCCGCTCCGCGCGGGAAGGAGAGGCTGCGACCAGGCCGGGCCGGCCGGGCTGCCCCGGGCTCTATGACACGCTGTAGCTGTTGTAATACGTGGCCGTGGCATCAGCCAGCACGGAGATGAGGCTGGTCTCCGTGGGGCCCGTCGGTGTCACCTGCGAGACCGGGCCCTGCCCGCTGAGGGCCCCGGCCCCGGCGGCAGAGTCTGGGTGGCCAGGAGTGTTCAAGTACTGGTCGAACTCATTGCGATCCATGTCCCCCAGGAGTTCCACCTGGCTCAGCTGATCCAGGGCGTCGAAGCCGGGGTGCTCGGGAGGCGGGGAGAGCTGGCCCAGGTGGGCGTGGAGGTTGGAGTGGAGAGGAGGGTAGGCGGCTGGGGAGTAATAGGCAGGAGACGGGGGGCAGCCGGGCACGGTGGACATCATAGAGACGCCCGAGGACTGGCCGAGGGCCAGGGAGCCCAGGGGATGGCCGCAGTGGAGAGGGCTGGGGGCGTACTCCGGAGAGTAGGGGGGCCCGGGCAGATGGGGGATGCGGCGGGAATGCGCGTGCTCCTCCTGGCACGGGGAGGAGAAGAAGCTCTGCTCCGGCTCTAGCACGTCCAGGGGCGACATCTCCGGCGGGGTGGGCAGCCCGTAGGGATAGGCGTCCACGCTGCCCGGGGTGCCGCCGCCGCCGCCGCCGGCCGGGCCCTCGTGGAAGCAGCCCCGCAGGCCGGGCAGCGCGGAGCCCGGGGAGTACTCACCCCTGTCCTCCTTCTCCCCCGGCGCCCCCCGGCCGCCGCCCCGCTTCTCGGGCAGGGCGTTCTGGTCGCGGGAGAGCGAGCTGAGCAGGAAGCCGGGGTCCACGCGCTTGCACAGGCGCTTGGCCTGCTTCTTCCTGCGCGGCCGGTACTTGTAGTTGGGATAGTCCTGCATGTGCTGCAGGCGCAGCCGCTCCGCCTCATCCACGTAGGGCCTCTTCTGGGACAGTGTCAGCGCCTTCCACGACTTTCCTGCTCACACAAGTCAGAGAAGACCGCGCTCAGCCTCTGCGCGGCTCCGGACGGCCCGTGCGCCTGTCTCCGACTCGGGCCTCGGAGCATCGCACGTGCACACGCCGGCCGCCTCGGTCCCCCGTCCCCCCCCCCCCGCGGTCCCCCCTCCGCACAGGACGCACCGCACTCCTCGCATCCTCTGCCCAGCCCACGTCCTGCACGCACAGTGAGGCCAAACCAACCTCTCCCGCTTGCATGCCCCAAGGCGCTCGTACCAACTAGGCACATAGTCACTGGCACCTCTCCTGTCCAAGCCACCAGATAACGAACATATATCAACAGTGTGGGATTCTCGGTGAAAGGCCCACCTGACCCAACGTCACCGACAGGACAAAAACATGTCACGACTACAACATTGATTTGGGCTGCCTTTACCCTTTGAGGGTCAGTGCTAATCATTTGTGCATTTTAGTGAAAACTCTGTCTTCCTCTATTATCGCTGCCCCATCAAGGAAGTGATGCTATAATATTTATTTGTGGCATAAATCTCACAGGCCTTCTTGTCAGGGAACTCAGGCTCAGTTAATAGTTTTACAGATGGACGTAAATTACAGGATCTCACTTAGGGCATCAGAGGATTATCCCTTACATCTGAAGGTCAAATAGGACCCTACTGCATGCAACACGCACGCACACGCACACAAGCCATGGCTTCCGGTTGTCTACTTAGGACCCTCTGACCATGGCAGGGGGCACCTGCTCAGCCACTGACTCCCTGTACAGAAGCAAATCCCTTACCTTCCCCTGGTCTCTGTTTTCCTCACTATAAAAAATATATTGCGATGTTACGCAAGTCAAAACTCTCTCCTGAAGAAGCATCGCACACGTGTGTCCCACTGGTGCGAAAATGCTGGTTTCACATGTATTTTCTATTCATCCTTATTCACTTACGTTTTGTTTTGTGAACCGCTTTAGTATCTCTTTCTCTCTCAAAGTACATTGCACATCCCTCCCGCTGCAGGTTTTCTAAAGGCTGCTTCTGGACCCCTTAGATTGTTACCTCCTAGGGTGGGCTTGGGATTCTATAACTTGACAAGTTCTCCCATGACTCTACTGTATCCTGAAGTCTGAGACAAGCTAGCCCAGAAGGCAGGTCCCGCCACCAAGCCCTGGAAGGAAAGGGGCCACATCTCCCACCCAGAGCACTCTGCACAGCGCTGAGTCCAGAGCTGTGTACTGGCTGGCCATGTGTGCCGGGTCCACAGAGGGGGCTGGAGAGGGTAATTATTCAAGGCGTTCTCCTGTTGGGATGAAAGTTTATAACTATTCCGACAGACTTGTCAATTACTACAATTAGCTCTCACTTATAAAGGCAACTTGAAACGTGTCAGGAACTCCAGATTCGGGGTTGGCTATTAGTTTCCAGAGCGTGGCTGAGGCCACAGTCGTGGCAAGAGGCCTAAGACCCAGATACACCCACACCCTGAGTATGGACTGAATATAAAATGTGACTCTAGTTTCTAAGTGCACCTGGATATTGTAGTATTCATAAAATAGAGGTTCATTTTTAAAACCACTAAATGTATAACTGTCTTTACATGCTTTCTCACTCATAACATAAAAAATACCAGCGCTACTGGGTGAAGTTTTTAATGTTAAAGATTGCAGAGCTAATCGTCAAAAAAGTCTGGGCTCTCACAATCAGCCCCTTCCCTTTCCTAAGTCAGAAAGGAAAGGGCTGGGCGAGATCATGGGCTTGGGGTGGAAATAGATCATCCTGCTGCTCCCCGAGTAGCAGGTGTAGAAAGTCCACATTTTTCAAAGCAACACCATGTTGGTTTCCTTTGCCTAGTGCCAGGGGCTGTGTGGTTAAGCAGGAAGGAATCAGTGTCTTTCCTGCAAAGTGCACTGTAACCTCTGGAAGCCTAAGTGCCAACTGCCCACAAGGATCAGCTCACAGGAAGCGTTTGTCACCCAAGTCCCTTTGCCTGTCCTCTCCCTGAGAGCAGGCAGCCCTAATCCTGCAAGGCTCCCCAGCTTGAGTTCTCCCATCCCTGGCCTGGGCCTGCTCTATCCTGGTCACAAGAGCTGTGCTTGGGCAAAAGGCATGGCACCTGGGCACACCAAAAGAAAAACTTTTAGTGGCCCAGAAACAAAAAAGGTGTTTTCATTTCTTTGGAAACCTGAAGAAAAATGTAAATTTTTTGCTTGAAGAAATGTTTTATTATTGTATATATTAATATATTTTTCTTTAGGCCAACACAGTATAAAGTATGATTTAAAATATTTTTTTATGAGAGAAGGGGCTCACTAAGACACTGGCCCACTAATTCATCCTGGGCACAGCTAGCCAGGGGGCTGGGCTGGGGGGTAGGAGGCTATTTGAGACCAGCACTCCATCAGCTGCTTTGAAAGGGCGCCTAACTGCAGGAGGACGCTTTCCGCTGGAGGGCCTGTGGCTTTACCCCGCACAAAGGTGGATGTCAGCCCTCACTCCACGGATCTGGGGAAGGTGCCCCGAGCCCCAACGGAAAAAGGAAAAAGGCTGCAGCCTGGGCCGGGTGGGGTTGCAGAGGGCAGGGCCAGCCTCGGGTGACCACACACTGTCCCTTCTCACAGAGCCTGGTGTCCGCTGGGCACACAAAGTGCTTTTAAAAGTTCCCATCCTTCGAAATGAATAAAAACCACATTGAAGGGCAAAGAGGTTAGGAGTTGGGCGGAGCTGATAAATGCTCAGCTTCTGTCAAGGGAGAGAGAAGAGACCCCGGAGAACATCTTTTCTCTAGGCTCCTGGGCCTGGCTTGTCCCTGTCCCCAGTCCCGTCGCCGGGGCTGGGACCGCACAGCAGCCCGCGAGAAGCGGCCGGGCTCCAGGACAGACCCGCACTGGCCGCGCTAAGCATCCGAATCAAATTTTCTACACTCCTGAGACTGAGAAACAGAGGCTCGAATCAAGTCCACGTTGCTGTCGGTTTAATAATTAAGGTAAAGCAGGAATGCGTTCCCGCAAGGTCTCTCTTCACGAATATTCGTTAATGAGAGTTACGACCACCCTCTGCGATTGTGCCCGCGGTGGAGTTCAGGGAATGAGGGGGTCTCCCGCTCTGGTATGCCTGGCGAACGCCCGGTGCACCCAGCCGCGGCGTTTCCGACCCGGCCCGTCTGTGCTCGCGGGGCCCCTAACTCGGCTCCCGTCCCCGCGAGGGGGCCTCTCCGGCCACCCCGAGGGGCGCGCGGGTTCTCTTTGGGCCTTGTCCGGGCACCCCTGCTCGGAATCCCCGTCCCCGAGCGCACACCCACGCTCGCCCCGATGCCCAACCTCGCGGGCACGGCGCGCGCCCCACGCCGGGTCTGGCCCACCCCGCCCGGCCTCCAGCCGCCAGCCCCCCGCCCGCCGACCTCGGGCCGCGCCCCGCCCGCTCACTCACCCAGCATCTTGCTGAGCTCCGCGTTGTGCAGGTCCGGGTTCTGCACCGCCAGACGTTTCCTCTCGTCCTTGGCCCACACCATGAAGGCGTTCATGGGCCGCCGGATACGGCTCTCCGAGCCCTTGTCCCCCGGCGGGCGGGGGGCGGCCGGCGGCGATAGCCCGTCCGACAGCTCGGCTTCCAGGGCCGGGCACTCGAGCCCCTCGGGCCACGGGTAAGCTCCCAGCAGCGCCGCCATGGCCGCGCGGGGGTCGCCTCGCTTCGCGTCGACGGGCCGGCGCTGACCTGGCCCTCGCACCGGTCGGGGCGTCCAGCTTGGCCGGCAGCCGCGGCCCGGCCCCTTATTTATCAGCTTCGAGCGGCCGCGTCCTCCAATGACTCTCGAAGGCAGCGCGGCCACTCCCTCATTCTCGACGCGGGCCCCCTCCCTGCGTCCCGGGCCGCCGCGTCCCGGCTCCGACCTGCAGGGAGGGGAGGCGGGAGGGCGGGCCACTTCCCCCGCGCCCGCCCCCGGCCCGCCCCTCCGCCTCCCAGGTCCCTCCCGGAGATCCGCGCCCCGCCGCCCCGGGACCGCCGCTCTGCCCGCCCACTCCCCTCTCAGGTGCCGCTGGCCGGGAGGCGGGCGCCGCCCGCAGTCACCGGGCCCGCGTGCGGGAGCCGGACTCCAGCCCCCTGTCCCGACTGGCCGCGGCCTCCCTGGGCCAGGCTCCGCCAGCTTCTCCCGAGTGTGGAATCCTGCGGAGAATAGAAGCCAAACAGGTTTCGCTGGGGGTGGCCGGGCACGAGTGACTTTGACCGTGAATCCCGGCCTGTGACAGAACACACCTACTGCTTTTCTAAAATGACCTAAGGAGCGACAACCTCGCCCCCAGCCAACTTGGGCGGCCAGAGAGGCTGGCAAGGGCTGGATCCCGCGTCGGGTTCGCCGTGATGCCCACCCGAGGGCCCCCTCGACGGCCCGCGGCTCCCTGGCTCTCGGAGAGCACGTCGGCGTCCTCAGTTCTCCCTTATTCACCCTGCCGTCTGGTCTGATTTCTCTCTTCTCACACCTCTACCCCCATCCCACCCTGGTCTCCGGTGTCCCGGCTTCCCGCTCCCTCACCTCTAGCCCTTCCCTCACGGAATTCCCTTCTCGTATTTTCTCTCTTCTCCTCCGAGCAGAGTCATCCTGGCCCTCCCCTCCCGCATGCTCTAGGCTTTGGCACGACCCGGGGGCTCCCGAGTTCCCCTCCCCCTGACACCCCAGAGTAGACGGGGCTGCGGGCTCTGGGCCTGCGCTCAACTCCAAGGGCTGCGGACTGGGAGCTCAGGGCCATCCCTCGCGGACGCGAACCCCCTGCTCAGAGGACAGCTCCGCGTCCCGCTGCTCCGTGTGAGTAGGGCTCTTCCCCTGGCGCTCACTTCAGTGCAGGCATCCAGGAGGCACTCAGGAAATGTAGAATAAGTGAATGAATAAATGAGTGCGAAGATACGGCTTAGACACATCCTACTGTATAAAACAGGGCAGTCATAAGGCTTGACGAGATCCTGGAATCCCATCCACAAATATTTACTGAGCGCCCCCCCTCCACCCCGTGCAGGGCTCCGCAGAGGCAACCCTGAAAGGAGGCGGCACTGGGAGAGGACCGAGGGGGTCTGCAGTCAGGACCTGTCTTCAGTGGTGGGTTACTCCGTGCATGACCCAGACCTCCTCTCCCAATCCTAGAAGGAAGAGGATGATAAGACTGACCTCACAGGGCTGGGTGTGAAAGCTCAAACTCTACACATATATGATGGTTGATGTTAATATAACTGTTCACGTGCATCCCGTAACGTCTAACCCTGGATTTCAGGGCCCCCCGTTCAATGACTGAATTCACACATGCCTCGTGTGCAACATGCCCTCCCGGACCGGGCCCCACGGCTAAGACCGGGCAAGTGGGTGGAGAAGTGCAACTTCTCCGTTTTTAAGTCCCACTTTCAACCTCCAGAGCCCCGGACTTCACAGAGAACAGACTGAGTAGTTTCCCTCTCCCTTACAGCCAGGACCTAGAAGCAGCACCCTAGGCCTGGGCCCTCCACCCGCCGCTCTCGCGGGCCGAGGGTGACCAGCGAGGGGCGCGGGGCGCGGCGCAGCGCTGGCTGGAAAGTGGGTGTCGGGAGCCGGGAAAGCATCTTGGAACCCGAGGTGGAGCGGGCGGGGCTGGCTGGCACCGGGGATCCGGCGGGAAGGGGGTGATTTGCGGAGAGAATGTGTCCGCGGTCTAGGCTGACTTCCCTACTTTGGGAAGCCTAGGCCGTTTCCCGTGTTGAACCCCTCTGCCAAAAATTCCTTAAGAAAAATCCCCAGACCAGAATGCTCCGGGAACCGCGGGGAACTAGGGCCGCGCCCGGCCGGGGGTGCAGCTCGTTGTTGGGGGAGAGAAGGGATCCCCGCAGGGGTATTTGCGCGGCAGCCCAGGGCCCCTGGAAGGAACCGACTGCTACCCTTTCTAACCTCACCGTCGCTCCAGGGCGGGACGATGCTCCGCAGGGTCAGAGGCCTCTGGCGACAGCGCCCCCTTGCCGGCCGTGGGCGTCCCCTTCCCGGCTCGCAGCCCCTGGCGCCCTCCGTGAGCGGTTCCAGAACAGAGCGTGCGCGCTGTGGGGCCGCCCCCAGGAGCCAGGTTAAGAAGCTGCGCGGGCGCCGGGGAGCGCAGAGCGGTCCAGTTGGATTCCAGAGTCCGACAGCAAAGATGGAGAAAACAGCGGGGGCGGGGACAAAGAGAATACATGTTGTGATTGTTGTCTCCAATAATAATGTCTTGCATTTCGTCCGGAGAGCGCGCGCGAGCCTGGCTTGTGTAGGACCTGGGTGTTAAACTCCACATCGCCAGCACGGGCTTCGCCCCGAGCACGTGAACTGTGTGCACAAGGGAACCGGGCTCTCTCTCTCGCTCCATTCCTTTATTTCTTCACTCACTTGCACTGATTCACCTGGGCAACTTTATGCAAGCGCGCCCTGGTGCGGGCGGCGCTCAGGGATGCCGGGTCACTGCGACCTTCAGTCCGCCGAGCTCCGCATAGACCTCAAGTGTCCCCAAAGGCCGGGGCTCGGAGGCCTGAGCGAGAGGGTCAGTGCTGGCGTCCTCCGAGGCATCCCCAACACCTGCCTGGCCAGCGCTGGGCCCTGGACCGCGGCCAGTTGCTGGTAGAGGCTCATCAGTGGAGACTCTGCGCGGTGAATTAGAGAGCAACCGTGCCGAGAAGGGTCGAAACGTATGGGGCTGCGGTGCTTGGACCCGCAGCGGGATGGGATGGGGGTAGAGCGGCGGGTCCGCGTGTGACGATTCGGGGGCACAGTGGGCCTTGCCTGCCCACAGACTGAATCTTACTCTTGCGGTGTGTATTGTGTGAACGCTGCTCTCTTTCTCAAACGACTTTTTTCTTTCCTTTGCTTTTTCCCTTTCCTCCTTCTGTACTTCTCTGCTCCCCTCCTTCCCTCCCTCCCCCCTTCCCTTTCTAATCTCCCCCCTCTCTCCTCCCTTCCCCCATCTCTCCCCTCCCTCCCACCTTCATTTAGGTCTGTAGTTCACTGAACAGGGTTTACAGGAACACAGGACTTGAAGTCAGAAACCGGTTGCTTCAAGTTTCTAGCAGTGTGATGATCATTCATTCAGCTGATCTCAGCCTCGGTTTCTTCACCAGTAAAATGGGGATAATACAGGATTACTGATGTGGTGTTTGTGAAAGAACCTCGTACACTTAAATAACTGTGAAATATAGTAACGTAATGAATGGATGGAATTCTAAATATAAAATTAATAGGGTCGAGCCCACAAAACTTTCCCCGTGAGGAGCTTTCCTTATTCTATTCCAAACTGAAGAGTTTCGGTGATTCTAGGGGAAGGAGAAAGAAGGGAGTAGGGCACACATTCCTGCCTCGAACCGATTCCAGCCCTGGCCCCTGGCACTGGAGCCCTGCGCAAGACCAAGTGCTGGCAGCTGTGCCAGGCTGGAGGTGCCGTGGCTCCCAGCCCTCCTCTCTGCAACGGTTTTGTGCACATGGTCTGCTGGTGCTTTTTGTCCCTCACATCTGGCTGGTGGCTGAAATCACCATCACCGCAATCACCTTTGCTCACACTGATTTATCTGTACTCGACTGACAGTCTTTGCAAAGGTCATTCCCAGCTCATTCTTGCCTCTGTACAACCCTCTGTGGATTGGGCGGCCCAGGCTGTAGTAGTAAGCCAGTTCCCAGATGAGGCAGGTGGCACAGCAGAGACCTGAATACGCATCTCTCGTCCTCAGGTCTCTGCTTCCCCATTCCGGGGCTACCCCGGGTCAGCTTCCAGCTCAAAGCAGAGCCCCACGCCAGAGAGAAGGGCTTCTAACCAGCTGCTGCGTCTCCCCCTGCTTGTGTGCCCTTCCAGACCCATCGCTCAAGTCCCACTGGACCTTTCCTCATCCAAAGGGCACTGGAAGTTCAAGGTAAGGTGAAAAGCAAATGGGTAAACCCTGTTGGCCACGGGTAAGGTGCATGCTGGAGAGCCAGGAGACCTCATCCAGGCCTGCTGACTGCCCTCTCCTCTCCCCTCCATGCACCCCACCCTGCCCCACGCCTGGCTTCCCTCCAAGAAGCGGAGTTCCTCTCTTTCAAGCAACAGAAATCTCTTCATAGTCATTTAGGAGAAATTCGTCAAGGTCTCAGATTCAGAATAATTCAGAGATTTAAGATATATCTGAGGGCCTACCTGAGTGGACACAAGGACACCTGGACAGAGTTTCACAGTGTCCTAGGTTTAACAGCTCTTCTACAGGGGACTAGGGGGAAAGGAATAGGATTTTCAGATGACATTGCTTCTGAGCATGGGTAGTGTAGACCCCCTGGCAACATCAAAACTCTTTTGTAAGAGGGACTTTATAGTAACAAAACACTGGGGTAGAGAAACCCAAGTTCCCCAGATCAGGCTTTCTGGTTACCATAGAATGCCCCCTCTACATGTGTGTGCTCGTCTCTGATCAGTCATGTCTCCCAGCGAATGGTGGATGGATCCTGACTTAGAGCCAGAAGACATAAGTCCAGTCCCATCTGCCACTACTGGCTGAGCACATCTGAGCAAGTCTCTTAGCCAGTGCACAGGGTAGAGAGCCTCGGAGGCCCAGTGAACCAATGACGGGCTTGCCTCTGCTGTGTGTACACCGAGGACAGCACCGACGTAAGCTCTGCTCATCCTGGGATTTGTGTTTGCTTCCTCCTAGCCCTGGGGGCCAGGAGAGTTCCAAGCCAAGAACAAACCTTTGCTACATTAATTTTCTCCCGCTCCACTCTGAACAATGATCAGATTTCCTTCTGTAAGGGAGCACGTGTGCAGGATTACTGCACTGAAACGATCTTTACTTAATTGGTCAGAAGCTAAATTCTGACAAATTTAAATGGAAAAACCAACAGATGACAAGAAAAACTAAGAGTTGGTTTAAGGACGTATGCTCCATCTCTTTAATCCTATTGCCTCTTCTTTCCAGATGCCTAAGAGGAAGAAGAGAAATTGACTAGAAACCGCCTGTAAATAATACAAAATGGAAAGTAAGTCTTTTCTGAGCCGAGGTGCACACACGTCAGGATAATGAGTGACGTGAGGCAGGACTGATAGCGATCTCAACACGGATCACTCTGTCATCGGCCAACAATTCCGCTGTGAGAAACCAGGGATACTTGTTTGGTTTATGAGACTGCTTTAATGGGCAGATTTCAAGCTGCCATTATCTTACGTTTTGTTTCTTTAATCAGATGTTCATTGGAGTACAGTGTGCCCACAGAGAAGTGCGCAGGCGTGCGTGATGGCGGAGATTCCACAGGTGACCACACCTGCGTAAGCAGTGCGCACAGCACGAAACAGAATGCTGCCAGCCCTACTGGGCTAAGGCTCCCACTACCACTGACTTTTAAGTTCCTTTAGGGCAGGGACTGGGTGTCATGGTGTCTTAAAATGTAGTATATGAAGAGAAAACGTGAGGCATGGCAAGGCTGACAGACAAGGAGTCAATTGCCATTGAAAGCAGGGCACACGACACCATGGGGGCCACGTGGGGAAGCACTGGGGGCGGGGAGACTGGGCAAGAGACTTTATTACGGGTTCCTCAGGAAGGAACGAGGGAGGGAGGCAAATCAGGCTTAGGACTGGCAAGGCTGAATAATGTGGGTGGTCTCTGGGGTATAGGGGCTGTTCCTGGTTGTCTGGTAACTGGCCTTGGGGTGATTAGGACTGGAGGATAGTGGCCCAGAGTGCAAGCGCTCCTTAAAGGAGGTGTTTAGGGTGGGGGTTTATACCTGAGAAGTGCACTAGCCAGCAAGGTGTTTACTGCTCTGGGAAGTAGCTGGCCCTGGGAGGGGCGGCCCCTCCAGAGTCAGCAGGGCCCCAGGTGTCAAAGCATCAGCACACAGACAATAAGAGACATGGTTAACATACACTCAGCTTTCACACCCCGGAACCTAAAATAATGTGTGGCATGTAATGGGCACTCAATAAAAGAGGAAAGATGGAGGGAAAAGAGAAGGGAGGGAGTGAGGGAGGACACAAGGGGACAGCACACAGTGGGCTGGCTAGTTGGGCAACACGAGGGCTGACTTCAATAGCCTCGCTCCCCACGAGTGTCAAAGGGAGTTGCCCACAGCAGCTCATGGGGGGACCCCATTCAAGAGCTCCTGGATTTATATTCAGAAAGTTGGGATGTCTCAGCAGTGTTAGATGTCCCTTTATGAAGCCTTCACTGGGAAACACGCCTCTCATTCAACATCACTTAGAATACCTGTTTAAATTGGTCCTTGAACCATTCACCCTGCATTTCTGCTGGTATCTGACAGGGATCAGGGAAGACATGTGCTCTAGTTACCTATGGCTGTGTGACAGACCACCCCAAACGCAGCAGTGCAAGCAACCACTGTTACTATGTTCAGTGACTCTGAACATAGGAATCTGGCAGGAATTTGACAGTGTACAGCAAGGGTGTCTGCTTCATGATGTCTGAGGTGTCAGCTGGAAAGACACGAATGGCTCAGAGTAACTCGAATGGCCAGAAGCTGGAACCATCTGGAAGCTTCTTCACCCATATGTCTGACACCAAGGCTAGGATGACTCAAAGGCTGGGCTAAGCTGGGACTATTAGCCGGAGTGTCTATCCATGGCTTTTCCATATTATTTTGTCTTCCTCTTAGCATGGCGGCCTTAGAGGAGGTTTATTTCTTACCTGTCAGCTCAGCTCCAAGAATGAGTGTTCCACAAACAAAGCAAAAGCTTCATGGTATTTTATGACTTAGGCTTAGAGATCACATGGCATCACCTCTACTCTGTCGTCACCAATACTCTATTGGTCAAAGCAGTCAGAAGCCTGGCCAGATTTAAGGGGAAAGAACATAGATCCCCAATTCTCAATATGGGGAGTATCAAAGAATTGTGGCCATGTCTTCAAACTACCATGATGTGTGTGTATGTGTGAGAGGGTGGTGGTGAGAAGATCAGAGGTTTAAAACTGATAAGAAACTAAGTAACTCATCACAATACTCCTTCCCTCCCAAAGGCCAACGTCAAGGCAAAGAAGTGTGTCACCTTCTTCTTCACGCCTTCCTCCCACATACATTACACAATGCCCTTCCTTCAAAAGGTTTTTCAAAGCTCCCCCAAAGGAAGTAGTAGAAATAGGGTAATAGTAATTTCATTCTTACCCTAGTTTTGTAGATGAGGAACTAAGGCCCACAGAAATGAAATGACAGCTAGTGAGTGGCAAAACAGTTCTCATTCCAAGGCTCTCTCAAGGACACCCATTCATCGCTTAATTCTCCACAAGATGTAGGGCTTGAATGAAATGAGCCTGGATCCAAACGAACAACAGCACTTAAGAAAGTCACCTTTTCAATGATAGAAACTTCCACTTCTGCCCATGATGGAGAAACAGGGATCTGATTTCTCTTCCTACCTTGAACCAACACAGAACTAGATAAAATATATGAAACAAAAGTTTTCAGACATTGTACACGATGTAGAACAATAATCCTGGAAACGAGAAACAAACGAGGTGAACCCAGGAAGTTCCCTGCTCCCTGTCTGGACAAAGTTTCCAGGTCACAGCACAGGGAAGAGAAACTGAAACAGAGACTGGTGGTCTTGCTGTGTTGAGGAGACAGTGTTCTGAATTCAGGGAGGACAAAGCAAAGAAGAGGGGCCTGCAGAGAGGGAGGGCCTCAGGTATTTGCAGAAGGGTCTCCTTGAATCTTGGGCTGAGTACTCATATGCACATGTGTGAAAAAAAAATACCGAGACTGTGGAAAAAACACTGGAAAAAAAGTTTTTGAAAGAGTTTCTTTCAAAGAAGGAGTTTCTGTTACTACCAGCCAGGGTGGAAAAATGTCCTAATACATGGTGCATCAGCTAGTGTCCTCAGAAGAGTATTGGCTTTTGGGGGAAAAAAATCACAGAAAAATACAATGCATAACCAGGATGAAAAAAACGGTCAATAGAAATAGAACCAGAAATGGTAATGGAACTAGCAGATCAGGATGTTAAAAGAGCTGTTTTAAATACACTCCATATGTTCAAGAAGGTAGAGAAAAACAAGAACATGATGGGGAAAGGATGAAAAGATCTTAAAAAGACCAAAATCAAAATTTTAAAGTTGAAATGTACAATATGTGGAATGTAAAATACACTAGCTAAGATTAACATCAGACTAGACATTACGGAAGAAAATGTTAGTGAACACGAGACAAATATTCACAATGAAAAGCAGAGAGAAAAAAGACAGAAAATAGAGAAGCAACAACTGTGAGACAGTATTGAGTGGCCTGTCATAAAAGTAATTGAACTTCCAGAAGAAATGGAGGGATCAGAATATACATCTGAACCTATAATGGCTGAAAATTTCCCAAAGTTAATGGAAACTATAAACCCACTGATTCAAAAATCTCAACCATCTCTAACCAGACAAAACATAAGAAAACCACATAAAGGCACAAGATAATCAAATTTCTGAAAATCTAAAAATCAACCAGAGGAAAATGGACACATTACATACAGAGGAACAAAGATAAGAATTACAGTAGACTTTGTGCTTGAAACCAGGCAATCCAGAATAACATTTTTAAAAACACTGGAAGAAAAAATTTAAAACTCTGAACCTAGAATTCTGTACCCAGCCAGAATATCTTTTAAAATGAAGGTAAAATAAAAACTTTTCAGACATGCAGAAGCTTAGTGAGGTCATTATCAGTAGACTAGCACTATGAAAAATGCTGAAGGAAGTCCTATCACAAAGGAAAGTGAAACCAAATGGAAATTTGGATCCACATAAAGAAATGGTAACACACGGGTAAGTAGAAAAGACTTTTTTTTTTCTCTATTTTTAAAAACCTCTTTGAAAGATAATTGTTTCAAGCCAAAAAAAAAGAAATAAAAACAATATATTATGGAATTTATAACATATGTAGAAGTAAAATGTTACGATAAAATAGCACAAAGACCGTGAGGAGGGAAATGAAAATATACTTGTAAGGTTCTTGTTCCATATGTGAAGTGGTATTACATTATCTAATGGTAGACTTTGATCAATTAAAGATAAATATTGTAAACCCTGGAGCAACCAATTTTTAAAAAATGAATTAATAGACTATTAATGTAGATAGTACTGTATCATAAAAAATCAATTAATCCAATTTATACAAGACAGGAAAAGAGGAAAAAAGAAACAAAAAACAGATGGGACAAATAGAAAACAAAGAGTAAGATGTTAGATTAAAACCCAACCATGTCAGTGATCACATTAAGCAATGATCACATAAGCAATGATCACATTAAGCATGGTCTAAATACTCCATTTAAAAGGCAGAGATTGTCAGATTGGATACAAAAGCAAGACTCAACTATATGGCGACTATAAGAAATCCACTTTAAACACAAAGACACAGATAAATTCAAAGTAAAAGAATGGGAATGCTGGTTTCCAGTTTGTCATGGAAGGGGTTTAGAAGTTATCAGTCACGTTCTAACAACAAGCAAAGAGATGAACAAACTGAAAATCAACAACTCTTCTTAGATCCATCAGAGAATTAGGCCACAGGATGTGAGATAATAGAAAATATATATTGGTCTCTGCCTCTGGTTCCTGGCACAGAGTTCCTCGAGCCCTTGTAAATTCCTAAGTGATAAGAGCACTAGGGGCATCTTTTGTTCTATTGAGGTGACTCTGGGTGGGCATCGGGATGGGGGCTGGTCACCAGAAAGACTAAACCACAATTAGAAGCTTGGAATTTTCAGCCCCACCCTCCATCCTCTAGAGAAGGGAAAAGGACTGAAAATAGAGTTATTAATTGTTCATGCCTACATGAGGAAGCCTCCATAAAATCCCCAAAGCACAGTGTTCATGTGGGTGAGCACATCCACACCAGGAGGGGGATGCACTCCAGCTTCATGGGGACAAAAGTTCCTGCGCTGGGGACCCTCCCAGACCTCACCTATGTATCTCTTCATCTGGCTATTCATATGCATCCTTTATCATATGCTTTAATAACCTGGTAAACGTAAGTAAGAGTTTCCCTGAGTTCTGTGAACACTCTAGCAATTTAGTCAAACCCAAGGAGAGGGTTGTTGGAAACTCTGATCTGTAATTTGTTGGTCAGAAGCACAGGTGATAACCTGGGCTTGCAACTGCTGTCTGAAGTGTCTGTGTCTCGTGGGGGGCAGTCTTGTTATATTATACTAAAGGGCAAAAACACAGTTTGAAAAGAAAGAGCAAGCATCAGAACCAAATTCAGATATGACAGGGATGTTGACATTATCAGATTGGGGATTTAAAATAACTATGATTGGGACTTCCCTGGCGGTCCAGTGGTTAGGACTCTGCGCTTCCACTGCAGGGGGGCATGGGTTGGGTCCCTGGCTGGGGAACGAATGTCCCTGCAAGCCACGTGGCGAGGCCAAAAAAAAAAAAATCTATGATTAATATGCTAAGGGCTCTAGTGGAAAAACTAGACAACATGCGAGAACAGATGTGTAATGTAAACAGAGAGATGGGAATTCTAAGAAAGTATAAAAAAGAAATGCTCAAAATCAAAAGCACTGTCACAGAATTGAATGCCTTTACGGGTTCATTGGTAGACTGCACACAGCAAAGAGTCAGTGAGTCTGAGGATATGTCAATAGAAACGTCTCAAACTGAAAAAGCGAAGAGAAAAAGGACAAAAGATTTGAAACAGTGTATTCAAGAATGGTGGGACAACTACAGAAGGTGTAGCATATATGTAACGGAAATTATGCATGTTCCCGCGCACCAGGAGGAGAAGACAGGAAAGGACGGAAGAAATATTGAAAGCAATAATAATAATCCCCAAGCCACATTTTCAGGAAATTCAGAGAACACCAGATAGGAAAACGCCAAAAGAACTACACCTGGGCACATCATATTCAAACGGCAGAATATCAGACAAAGAAAAAATCCTGATAGAAGCCAGAGGAAAAATTGTCCTACCAGTAGAGCAGCAAGAATACGAATTACACGGGGCTTCTCTTCAGAAATTATCCAAAGGAGGAGAGACGGGAATGAACAGTCTGATTGCTGCACATCCTTGCAACACTTGTAACTTTATGGTTGTTGCTACTGTTGTTTTTCCTTTCTTTTTTATAACAGCCATCCTAGTAGGTGTGAAATGGTATCTTGCATATGATTTGAATTTCCCTAATGTGCTTATTTCCTGTGCTTATTGGCCATTTGTATATCTTCCTTGGAGAAATGTCTATTCAAGTCCTTTGAGCATTTGTTAATAGAGATGTGTTTGGCTATTGAGTTGTAATTCTTTATATATTCTGGATATCAATCTTTTATTAGCTATATGATTTGCAAATACTTTCTCCCATTCTGTGGGTTGCATTTCACTCTGTTTATAATGTTCCTTGCCACACGAAAATTTTTAATTTTGATGAAGTGCAACTTAATCTATTTTCTCCTTTGTTGCCTGTGCTTATGACGTCAATCCAAGAAATCATTGTCAAATCCAGTGTCAAATCCAATTTTGCCCCTGTGTTTCCTTCTGAGAGTTTTATAGTTTTAGTCACTACATTTAGGTCTTTGATCCCTTTTGTTATTTTTGTATATGGTATAAGGCAATGGTCCAACTTTATTGTTTTGCATGTGGACATCCAGTTTTTCCAACACCATTTGTTGAAAAGACTGTCCTTTCCCCATTTAATGGTCTTGGCACCCTTGTTGAAAATCATTTGCCCATATACCTGAAGGCTTATTTCCAGGCTCTATATTTCTTCCATTGGTTTATATGCCTGTCTTTATGCCAATACCACACAATTTTGGTTACCAGAACTTGGTAGCAAGTTTTGAAATCAGGAAATGTGAGACTTTCAAATTTGTTCTTTTCAGGATTGTTTTGACTATTTGAAGTCCCTTAAGGTTCCATATGAATTTTAGGATGTATTTTTCTATTTCTGCAAAAATCTCTCATTGCGATTATGACCAAGATTTCATTGAATCTGTAGATCGTTTGGGGGTAGTTATTAACATCTTAACAATATTGAGTCTTCCAATTCATAAACATAGGCTGTCTTTCCAGTTATTTGTCTTCTTTAATTTCTTTCAGCAATATTTTGTAGTTTTCAGTGCACAAGTTTTAGCCTGCTGGGTTAAGTTTATTCCTATTTTATTCTTTTTGATGCTATTTTAAATGAGAATTTTCCTCAATTTCCTCTTTGGATTGTTCATTGTTAGTGTATAGAAATGCAACTGATTTTTGTGTGTTGATTTTTCAACTTTGCTGAATTTATTAGTTCTAACAGTTTTTTTTTTTTTTGGTATGTGTGTAATCTTATGGTTTTCTGTATATAAGATAATATCATCTGTGAACAGAGGTAGTTTTACTTCTTCCTTTGGAATTTGGATAGCTTTTATTAATTTTTTTTTTTCTAAAATTCTCTGGCTATAACTTCCAGTCTTATGTTGAATAGAAATGGTGAGAGTGGGCATCACTGAATTGTTCCTGATCTTGGAGGAAAAGCTTTCAGTCTTTCTCCACTGAGTATCACGTTGGCTATGGCTTTTTCATATGTGGCCTTTAGTATGTTGAAATAGCTTCTTTCTAGTATACATTTCCATCTGTTCACTTTCAACCTATGATCCTTATATCTAAAAAATCTAGTGCCTCTTATAGTTGGATACTATTTTTTTTTGTCCATTCTCCCATTCTATGTCTTTTGATTGAGAAGTTTAACCCATTTACTTTTCAACTAGTTACTGATATAAGAACACTTTTGCCATTTATTTTCTGTATGCTTATAGCTTTTTTGTCCATTTCCTCCATTACTGCTTTCCTTTGTGTTCAGCTGACTTTTTGTAGTGACACATTTTTATTCTCTTCTCATTTTTTTTTGTATAGTCCATAGATGTTTTCTTTGTGGTTATCATGGGAATTAGATACACCATCCTAAAGTCATGACAATCTACCTTAAATTGATACCAACTTAATTTCAACCACATATAAAACCTCTATTCCTTTACAGCTCCACTCCCCTCACTCTGTGTTACTGATGTCACAACTTACATCATTATATATTGAATATCCATTAACATAGATTTATATTAATTAATTTGTCTTAAAAGACTGTAGAAAACAAAAATTGGAGTTACAAACCAAAATTACTATACTTTTTTTTCTATTTGTCTAAGTATTTACCTTTACTAGAAAACCATTTATTTTCATATGAGAGTATAGACATATTCTCTAGTGTCCTTGTATTGCAACTTGAAGGTTTTTTCCCCCAGCATTTAAAATACATCATCTTATTGCTTTCTGGCCTGCAGGTTTTCTGCTGAGAAATCTACTGATAGTCTTATTGGGGATCATTTGTGATGATCAATGTGATGTCATTTTTCTCTCGCTGCTTTCAAGATTCTCTACCTTTGGCTTTCAACACTTTGATGATAATGTGTCTTGGTGTGAGTCTCTTGGGTTTATCCCACTTGGAGTTTGTTAAGCTTATTGAATTTATATCTGTATATTTCCCTAAATTTGACATGTTTTCAGCAATTATTTCTTCAAATATTCTCTGTGCCCCTTTTCTTTCTTCTCCTTCTGGAACTCCCATGATTCTTATACTGGTCTGCTTGTTCTGTCCCACGAGTCTCTTAGGCTCTGCTCATTTTTCTTCCTTTTTTTTCTTTTTTTCTTCTCAGACTTGATAATTTCAAATGTCCAGCCTTCAAGTTCACTGATTTTCTTCCGCCTATTTGGTTTTTTTTAATTAAAAAAAATTATTTATTTTATTTATTTATTTTTGGCTGTGCTGGGTCTTCATTGCTGCGTGTGGGCTTTCTCTAGTTGCGGCAAGCGGGGGCTACTCTTCGTTGAGGTGATCAGGCTTCTCACTGTGGTGGCTTCTCTTGTTGTGGAGCATGGGCTCTCGGTGCGTGGGCCTCAGTAGTTGTGGCATGTGGGTTCAGTAGTTGTGGCTCGCAGGCTCTAGAGCTCAGGCTCAGTAGTTGTGGCGCACGGGCTTAGTTGCTCCATGGCATGTGGGATCTTCCTGGACCAGGGCTCAAACCCATGTCCCCTGCATTGGCAGGCGGATTCTTAATCAATGCGCCACCAGGGAAGCCCTCTTTTGCCTCTTTGAATGTGCTGTTGAATCCCTCTTGTGAAAATTTCATTATTTTTCATCCTGGAATTTTCTGTTTTGCTCATTTTTATATCGTTGCCTTGTTCACATGTAGTTTTCCTAATTTCCTTTAGTTCTTTGAGCATATGTAAGATGGTTGTTGTAACGTACTTGTCTGTATGCTTATAGCTTTTTGTCTCTCATGTCCACTGTGTGTGTTTCTTCAGAGATTGTTTCTGGAGATTTATTTTGTTCCTTTGAATGGGCCATGTTTCCCTATTTCTTTGCATGCCTTGTGATCTTTTATTGAAAACCAGGCATATGAAAAAACAGCCACTCTACCAGTCTTTGCAGACTGGCATGGGAGACGTTTACTAATTAGCAGGTCCCTGAGCCTGGAGATCAGCACAAGGTGAAGGCTTAAGAGCTTCTAAGGTCTTTTCTGGGAATATATCCTGTCTGTATATATGCTGTGCCTGTGTGTATATGCTCTCAACCACCCCTGCCCCCGCCCACCCCCTTCCCCTGGCTGCTTCTAAATGTATTTATTTCCCAGACCTAATGAAACTTAAAAGCTTTTGCACAGCAAAGGAAACTATAAACAAGACGAAAAGACAACCCTCAGAATGGGAGAAAATATTTGCAAATGAAGCAACTGACAAAGGATTAATCTCCAAAATATATAAACAGCTCATGCAGCTCAATGTTAAAAAACCAAACAACCCAATCAAAAAATGGGCAGAAGACCTAAATAGACATTTCTCCAAAGAAGACATACCGATGGCCAAGAGGCACATGAAAAGCTGCTCAACACCACTATAAGAGAAATGCAAATCAAAACTACAATGAGGTATCACCTCACACCAGTTAGGGTGGGCATCATCAGAAAATCTACAAACAACAAATGCTGGAGAGGGTGTGGAGAAAAGAGAACCCTCTTGCACTGTTGGTGGGAATGTAAACTGATATAGCCACTATGGAGAACAGTATGGAGGTTCCTTAAAAAACTAAAAATAGAACTACCATATGACCCAGCAATCCCACTGCAGGGCATATACCCTGAGAAAGCCATAATTCAAAAGGACACATGCACCCCAATGTTCATTGCAGCATTACTTACAATAGCCAGGTCATGGAAGCAACCTAGATGCCCATCAACAGATGAGTGGATAAAGAAGATGTGGTACATATATACAGTGGAATATTACTCAGCCTTAAAAGGGAACGAAATTGGGTCATTTGTAGAGATGTGGGTGGACCTAGAGACTGTCAGACAGAGTGAAGTAAGTCAGAAAGACAAAAACAAATACCGTATATTAACACACATATGTGGAATCTAGAAAAACGGTACAGATGAACCTGTTTGCAGGGCAGAAATAGAGACACAGATGTAGAGAACAAACGTATGGACACCAAGGGGGGAAAGCGGCAGGGGGTGGGGTGGTGGGGGGATGAATTGGGAGATTGGGATTGACATATACACACTAATATGTATAAAATAACTAATAAGAACCTGCTGTATAAAAAAATAAAATTTAATTAAAAAATAATAAATGTATTTATTTCCCAAAGAGTCTCACTCCAGCTTTTTCTCAGGGTCTTAGATGTTCTGTGTATTCCTCTGCCCACAATCTTTTGCCCCCAGGCACCTGTGGACCTGTGGTTCCCCTGCAGTTTCACATGCCAAGGTGCCCACCAGTTCCTTCCATGGCTTCCAGACTAAGATCCAAACTTTGCTGCTGTTCCCTGAGTTCTGAATCAGGAAGAAAGATACCAGTCCCTTGGGCAGCCCACAGATAGGCTAGAATGTTAACAATTTCCACTCAACTCTTTCTGGTCCAAGGGACAGAAATGAAGATCGGGCCACTTCCTCTTGACTGCATGGTGGGGGGTGGAA
Source organism: Tursiops truncatus (assembly GCF_011762595.2). Classification (NCBI taxonomy): domain Eukaryota; kingdom Metazoa; phylum Chordata; class Mammalia; order Artiodactyla; family Delphinidae; genus Tursiops; species Tursiops truncatus. Next base: position 9,070,366 of record NC_047039.1, on the reverse strand, counting down.
CGAGGGCAAGTAAAGGCATCACAAAACCTTCTACCATCCTGAGTGAAGCTTCTTCTTGACTGAGTGTTCACTTGGTTTCTGCAGATCTCTGCTGGTTTCCAGAGCTTCTAAATGTTATTTTGGTTAGCATATAGTTGTTTATTTGATGTTTTTGTGGGAGAACTAGGGCCTGGATCTTCCTAGTCTGCCACCTTGCTGACGTCCCCAGTATTTAATTCTTCTGAGTGACTGAACATACTATTGTGTTTTTAATTTCTATTTCCAATAGTTCATTAAAGTATAAAAAATATAATTGTGTGTCGCCCTTGTACCCTGTGAGCTTGTTAAACTCACTTATCAGTTCAAGGAGATTTTGGGGGAAGATTCCTAGAGGTTTTCTATGTAGACAATCATTTTACAACTCAATATTGAGTAAAATGCAATGAAGGGGTAGGCGAAGAATTTGGACACTTTACAAAAGAAGATATAAGAATGCCAATAAGCATCTGAAAAGATGCTCAACATTATTAGTTATCAGGGGACTGTGCAAATTAAAACCACAATGAGATAATCTTATACATCCATTAGAATGACTAAAATTTAAAAGATATGAGAATACTAAGTGTTCGTGAGGATGTGGGACACACGGAAGCCTCACGAACAGCTAGTGAGGATGCAACGTGGCAGCTTTGGAAAACTGCTCGGCAGTTTCTAAGTTAAGCAACCTATGATCATATGCCCTGGCCATTCCACTCCTAGGTATTTCTCTACGAGAAATGGAAGTATATATCCAAATAAGAATTTGTACTTGAAAGGTTCACAGCAGTTTTACGTACAAGAGTACATGACTGCAAAAAACCCAAATATTCATGTGATAGATAAACGGTGGTCTCTCCACAAAATGTAATTTATCTAGTAATAAAAATGAACCACTGACAAATACAATAACACTGTCGAATCTCAAGAGCATTATGCTAAGTTGAAATGATTCCACTTACATGAAATTCTAGAAAAAATAAAGCTACAATGATAGAAGGCAGATCAGTGTTGCCAGGGGGCCAGGGCACGGGGGGAGGGAACTGACTGCAAAAGAGCACAAGGAAACTTACTGGTTGATGGAAATGTTCTAATCACAATAGTTGTGATGATGACACACTGTATCCACTTCTCAAAGCTCATCAAATGGCGCACTTAAAATTGGTGAATTTACTGTTTGTAAATTACATTGGAATCAGTCTGACTTTAAAAGTACAAAATTGAGTGCTAGGCACAGATTTCTTTGGGCTACAGGTGCCCACTGCCCCAAGATACACAGAAATGTGGAATAGAGGAAACAATTTTCATTTACTCATTGATTCCATTATTTATTTATTAAAAAATATTTCTTAAATACATGTTAGGGGATAGGCACAGGATTAGGTGTTGGGGATACAGAGGGACAAAGCTTATTCTGTGATAAGTTTAGGAAAAGGCTCCAAAGGAGCACAGGAGAGGGACGTGTAGCCCAGACCGAGAGTGGTCAGGGACGCAGGCGGCTGCTGAGCTAAATCTGGAATCATGAATATGTTGTGCTCCTCCTTCCCAAACATGTTCACACGGCGATCCTCAGGGAGAGCTAGGAGGCTCTGTAACGCAGAGGAGACAGCGGGGGCTTTCCAGTCGGGCAGATGTGGGCCCCAGGGCTGGTCTGGGTGCTGACTAGCTGTCGGACCTTGCAAAAATGTCAATCAAGCAGAAACTCATTTTTTCCATACCCAGAATCAGGGTAATCATAATTATCTGTAGGTTGTTCTGAAAATAAATGTTAAAATAATCACAAAGCATCCAGCTTAATGAAGGATGTCATTAATAACTGATAATGAGGTACACGTATCAGCCATTCTCAGCCATTTATGATAAACTCTTTCTACCATCCTGGTCAAACACGAGGGTAAGGAAAGAGGTGACTGGGACCCCTGAGAGTCAAGACTCACAAAGTGTCATGACCAGTGGAGTCGGGGTGGAGTGTCCTCTCAGGAGCCAGCCAGGAGATGGCCCTGGCCCAGGGACTGGCAGAGGACCCAGGAAGTCATCCAGTGCCTTCCCTTCTGCCTGGGGTGGTTCTGCACCACATCACTGCTCTGACTTGCATCTTCCTAGTGAAATTTCTAAAGTTCCTTCCGGTTCTAAAACTCCATGATCCATGAAGCAAAATTCAAAACACAAAATCCCAGCAAAGGGACTTCAAGGATATCACCTCTCTGATAAAGTCCTCTGGCACTAAGCAGCTCCTTTGACTTTGAACTGTCACACTCATGCCTTCATTCACAGGGTTCCTGCTGCCCATGCACAGCAAATGAGCATTCCTTGGCCTGCAAAATCTCTTGACAACTTCCTTCTGCATTTGGATACATAAGATTGTGACTATCCAAATGAATCATACGGCTTAGTTTTTCCAACCTTTGTGACACAGTTCACTGCACGATGAGCTTCCTGAGGGCTGGGGCCGTGTCTTCGTCATATCTGCATTCCTAGCCCCTGCTGCTTCAGGTCTGTGGGAAGACGAAGTGGGCACATGTGACAATACTCTGCCTCAGAGTAAGTACAACTCTCCCCTTACTGGTGAATCACCCTGCAGGGGCTAGGGAGGCACCTTCCGTCCCCAAATGGACTAAAGCACACCTTGAGCAGATAAATTCAACTATTCAAAACAAAACTCGAACGTAGTATCCATCACCTTTCCAGGATCAAAAACGGGTTAGGGCTGGGGAGACACCGTTCCATCCGCTGCTCTATGAACTGGTGACCTTGGTCCAGGTACTTAGAAACTCTGAGCCTATTTCTTCATCTACAAAGCAAGGAATGTAATACTGCAGCCCTTACAGGCTGAGGCTGAGGCGAGCAGGATCACTGGTCTCAGGGATGAATGTCTGGAGGGATCCTCCGGTTTGGAAGCCTGAGTACGTTTGTCCCCCCTTTGTTCCCCCTCTGCCGGCGCAGCTAACATAGTTTATCTCAGATTGGCAGTGCCTCGCCCCATCACGGCAGGATTTTGTAATCCCTCCAGGCCAAATTGCAACAACTTGCTTGACTTGGGCCACCAAGGAGACCCAGGGAGGGCAGGGTCCCAGAGCCTGTCACCTGAGAAGTCTGAGTCAATGTGACCACACCTGGCCTGCCCCAGGGCCCAGCTCGCAGCTCACCTCCCAGTGGGGAGCCCTAAGCCCTCCTGGGACTCTGGTGTCTTCAGGATGACCTGGCCACGCCTTCCTGTGCTGCACCCTGGAGCTGGTCGGCCTCGAGCACGAGCACAGAAGTGGTTCGGGAGCCCCGGTGACAGGGGGCACTGGGAGGGCGGGGACGCCAGCGCCTTCCCGCGTCCGGGGTCTCCGCTTTGTATAGGCAGCACTTACTCTCATTTCTCCTCTTGTGCTTGGAGGAGGAGAGGAAATGCATTGAGGGCTTTCTGTCAGGTGTTTCGCTGGGTCCTTTTTCCATTTAATCCTACCGCCGCCACTTGAGGAAGGGAGTCTTGAAAATGGGGCCCTGGGAGGGGGTCATCCGAGCTCCCAGTGGCAGGGTGACAGTCACACGGAAGGTACAGGCGGAGTGGGGAGGAATTCACGATTGAGCCCTCAGGCTGGGCGAGGAGGTCTCACACATACGGGTTCTCGTGCTGAGAATCAGAAGGATCTCCAAGCGGGGCCGGGGCCACAGCCGCGCAGCCCTGGTTAGTCATCTTGGTCTTGGGATACACTTCAGGCCTTCGGTTCGTTTGCTCCTTCATTTAAGGGTCCTCCTGCACCTGCTGTGTGCAAGGCATTGTCCTGGGTGCTCTATGGATACAAAGAGTTACTCCACCTCCAGAGGCCCTCGACCTGCATGGGGAAAATGATACACCCCAAAGTTCTATTACAGGGTAGACTCTGAGTCAGAAAGCGCTAGGAAAATTCGCAAGAAGGAGAGATTGCTTCTGGGGGCTGATGAGAAAAGGCTGGAGAATGTTGATGGCATCGAAGGCAGGCCTTGAAGGCCAGTAGGTGAAGAAGACACCCAGCAGAAGAGAGGGGGTGGGGATAGAGAAGAGCCAGTCATGGGCAATAACAAGAGACTGCAGGCCAGGGTGGGGGACCCTCGAGGCAGTGGGTGCAAGGGTCCGGGAGGGTGTATTACAGAGTGAACTGGAAGAATGGAAGGGAGAGCCAGGCCACGAGCCAGGCCGAGGGGGCAGGAGGGAGGGCGCGCTAAGCTGTGAGCCCCGTGGGGCGATGACTCACCTAGGACACTGACGATGGTCACTTAATCAGGTTGAATTATTACAAACAACCACAGATGCTAAAGTCAGAGGGCTGAGAGCACGGGGTACACACAGCAGTAACAGGGTACGGAAGGTGGCCTGGGAAGGGTGAACCAGAATTCCTTCCAGACCCACTGAATTTGAGGGGCCCTCGGGCTGGCTGGCTGGAGATGCCGGATGAAAACATCACCTGGCTTGAGACTGACTGGTGAGGGACAGAGACACAGCGCTAAGACTCGTCCAGAAATGAGCAGAAATGTCAGCCATGAATACATATGTACAGGGAACGGAGAGAGAGAACAGAGTGAGGCCGAAACCTTCAAAGACCTCCTGCCTCCTTCTCATGCTTAGCTGACAGTAGTAGGAGGAAGGGCCAGGGGTATTCACGAAAGGACACTCAGGAAGGGAGTTCTAGGGAGTCTAGGAGAAGGCGGAAGACGGAGACAGCCTGGAATGAAGCCCCTCGCCGGGGGGAAGCCACGAGGACGAGGGAGAAGGGGATGCTTCCACCAGCTAAGGTGCTGGACATCGCCCCTGGAGTTCTCACACCCTCATTTCCCCAAGTTCTGAAGGCTGGAGTTGGGGTTTGCCTTCAGCCATTTTCCATTTCCTTAACAAATGTGTGTCAATAGCTGTTTGTTCCATCTATGTTCAAAGGGTGTCCTGGTTGCTAGGTGATGTGAGGCTACCTGAAGGCCACCCCTCCTAGAACTTCCACACCTGGTTCCCTCAGCCGATGTGCTGGTAGCAGGAGGGATGAGGGGGGAGGGGAGGATGAGAGAGAGAAGCTGGGGTCTATCTTTCTCACACGCCCCACTTACACAAAACACATTTTTAGTTTACTCTACATGGAGGAATGTGCACATTAACTCTGCTTATGTATCACAGACTTAGAAATCCTGTTAATAGGGAGATTTTAGTAGAAAGTCATTCCTCAGGTTCAAGTCAAATGAGTGAGCACAGAATGTCTCACAGCTTACCACCCAACTCGATTAACACCCGCCAAAAGCTGAAGGAGATGCAACACCGTCTAGCCCTTGTAGACGCAGCCAGGTCCCAGGTATGTCCCACAGAGAGCGTCCCAGGGCACAGCGGCCCATTCTCAATGGCACGAGTTAGTAGGTCTTGAGGGTGGGTAGACCCTATAGTGGATTTGTTTCCCCGTCCTGAATTGGCCTGGGCTCCGCCTGAAGTTGCAGCTCAATAAATGTTTTTAGAACAAATAAATGTCTTTCGGCAACCATGTACTTTGCTCTAAGGAAACGCAATATAGGAAATACCAACAGAAAATTTGAGATGTAACTCATTACCAAATTCTTCCTTTGGTCAAATAATTCACTGTAGTTTTCCTTAAAAGTTGACTGCTAATGCTTATATAAATAAGCTCAGCACAGGTCGGAGGAAAGCACACGGTAGGCATGCGTGCTTTAGCCCACGCCCTGCAGGCAGCCTCAGGGCCCCAGCAACCAGAACGCCCCCTGTCCCAGCTACCCTGCCCTGCATGCGCCTCTCTCGGCCTCCCCGGCCCTGTCCCTATGGGCTTTGTGCATGTCGTTTGAGTGTATTCAGTGTCTCCTAACTGGAGAGCGTACTTTCATACAAGGAGTCTAGTCATCCTCTTTATTAGGACATACTAATTTGCTCACTAATAACTGAGCACTATAAAGTCAGATATCAGAGCAGCGATCTGACCTCCCCAGCCTCACAAGCCAGCGCAACAGGCTCTGAACTGCAGTGGCTGCAGAACCCGAAAGACAAACAGGGTGACAGTGGGGAAGTTCTTACTCAAATCTAAGTACGGCGCTGCTTGCTGGTCCAGAGGCTGAGATCGCTCGGGGAGATGGTGCTGAAACATTTCTCTGATGCTGTTCCTAAAAAACAAAACAAAACAAAACAAAAAACAGGTCCCGGCTTGCTCCTGCCAGGGTCAGCAGCAGGTGAGGAGAGAAGCAGGGATAGGCACTGTGGTATAGAACAAATGCTGGTTTTGCTTTCACCTTTCAGAAGGATCAGTATTTTCTACAAATTGGAAGAAATTCTGTCTTTGTTTCGTAGACTGGCAAACAGGCCTTATGAAGCTGAGTTACTTAAACAATTTCCCACCAACCTCTTGACCACACTGGAAAGGAAAACTCATCAAGAATTTCTAACATGCGGTGTTAGAAAGCATTTTCAACAGTTCGTATCAACAATACTAACTCAAGTTAACTGCAAAACTCTTCACAGTTTGCCAGCTGCTTTCAAATATATTCTCATTTAAATGTAACAATGGCATGTGAAGAGCAACAGCCACAGAAAATCTTGCTAAAGACAGGTGACGTCACAAGGGTGAGGACTAAATAAAGCAGTGCGGGCGTGTGGCCAGGGCAGAGAGGAGACTAGAGCATTGCTGGTTCCCTGGGAGCAGCATAAACCTAGTGATAAAAATCAAAAGAGGTCCTTTTATAAAGCAGAGTTTATCTGTAAAAGGGGATAAACAATAATGGTTATCTTACTGGGTTGTCTGAAGACTAAACAAGTTGATTTATTTAAAGTGCTCGGAACAGGGCCGGGCACATAAAACAGCAGAGAGTGATAATTATTTTCTATTACAATTAACAGAAAACAAAAGAAGGGCACTACAAGACAACATTTAAGCACCTCTTCATGGGACAAATCTTTTCCTGGGAACCTACTTTCCCTCTTAAAACTGAAGGATGCCAAGAAAAGCACTGATGACTACAGAATTAATACATTTTCACCGAGTGAAATAAATTAAGGCAAAAAATAGGGCTCATATGTTAACAATTTTTAAAATATCATGCCTATGAAATTCAAGTGTCCAGAGAGCATACATTTCATTGTTCTAAATTCCACTTTGATTCAGAAAACTAAGTGGCCTGAAAAGGAGACACTTGGGAAAAATGAAAGCTGAGCATTTCTAGAGGAAATATTCTGTGTTATTCAAAGCAAATGGTCACGATGTCTGCTCTTTGCTGAGCGTGTACCTTTTTCTCAGGCTACCCACTCGATTATTAAAATCATTCAGTTCTTTCTGCGATGCTTTAATATAATAATTGCCACGGTCTACAGGTGCTCTCCATGAGAGTTGCACTGCAACAGTCTCGCGATGCGACTGCCTTGGGTTCCCAACTCTGAGAGCACCCCTGAGCACCTCCCTCCTCTGGTCTTCCCACTGCCCACTTCACCCCACCTGGCCGAGATGCAGCTCCCTGCTCCCTAAATGCCCATTTGTTTCCTTCCCCTGCATACAATTCAGCATATCCTCCTGGCTCTCATTTTTACTGGCAAATGAAGTTAAAAGTAAATGAAAAGGCAAAAAACCCTACCCCAGTCTAATATATATCCATATATCTGTATCTATATATAAATAAAGATAATTCTCTTTAGGTTTCATACATACCCACTCCCTTCTGGAACTCTAGTTTCTTTCTGGAACTCCCTTCTGGAACTCTAGTTCTTTCGGAACTCTAGTTTCATATACAAGATAGGACAAGCACAGATAACTTGGCATGTGCCCTCTGTGAAGAAAAGTGACTTTAAAAATCTTTGGTGCTTTATTAGACTGGACATTGCCTGGGATTCTAAACTCTGAGGGCCACAATAAACTCAGACACTACAACTCAGGCTCTGAATTCATACGAATTTTCTCTGTGGGGTGTGTGCGTGTGTATCCTTTTAAACAACTAGCACCATTCGGAATTCTTAGGAGACTAAAATCAAACATTCTTCATATATTTTCTCAGTTTTAAGAAACTTGGGGCCATGCTTCATTTCTAATGTGTGACCCCGAGGGTTAAAATCCAGGGCAAAAGCTCATCAGGTGGTAGTGAGTTTTCGTTACTGTTACCCAGGAGCATCTATAAATCAGGTGGAAGGCAGCACACGACCCGCCCTTGTACCACATCCTCAGAGTTCCCGAAAGGTCTGTAGGACCGGAGCAGGCAGCCAGCAAGGGGTAAGAGAAAACTGGGAACTGAAAATCTGGGGGGTGGGGGGGCGGAGCAAGGAAGATGGAGTAAAAGGGCGAAAGGATGAAAAAGAAAAGGAGGGAGAGGTCAAGAGAACAAAGACAGCAGAAGAGAGGAAACCACAGTGCTGGACCTCTAAATCTTAAACATGTGCTTTCTTTTGCATTCTGTGTCCCAAAGAGGGTGTAAAGCTGTCTGCAGTTTTCCGGGGAAACCGCGTGGGGAGGGTTTACGCTGCACACGGGGAGACACGCCACGGGACGGCAGAGGCAGTATAAACCCAGGAGGTGACACCATCTGGTGGGAGCAGGACTGAAGGTGTCTTTTACTCTTTATGTGATATTTATACTTCTAGGAGCTTTCACAAGGCAGTTCCAGTCTAGATGAAAGTAATTTCATAAGCTTAGAGTCTCAGTTTTTCTTTCAACTTCCTGAGGATCCCCTGACGGTCACCGTTAAGGAGGAGTCCACTCTAGGGCACCTGTCCTTGAGGACACCTAATGGAAATGTATCCGACCACCGACTCTCGCTGAGGAACCGCAAGAGGGCTCCTGTGAGAGCGCTGGGAAGTTAAACTGCCCCCACCGTCAGCTCAAACTCCTCAAAATACACGGCTGCCACTGCTTAGTGGAAAAGACGGCATTAAAACAAATTCCCCATCAGAACCAAACCAGACCAGACCAAAACAACTCTCTGATTTGGGAATGTAATGATATAAAAGCAACTTGGCAGAAACATACGGTTGGCTATAGAACAAAAAGAGCTATCTGAATGCCAACTATTGCCTCTTAATCCTTTAATTAGACCGAGTCCTTCAGCAGGAAGCACAGTTCACTGTTACTGAAAGAAATCAAGAGCAAATACAGACTGTGAGAGACCTACACACACAAGCACGTGCACATAACGATGTACTCACATGAAGGGGAATAAATACGGTGGACTCAGAGTCTAAGAAAGAAATGTATTTGTTTCTGAGAGCCATGATTTGGGACACTAAGAAGTTCTGGGAATCCGATTTGGGAAAGCGTGAGGGCGAGATGCAGCAGGGCCGGGCGTGTCCGAGGCTGCGCGCGGCTCGCGGAGTGAACCGGCTCTGCCGTCGGGCCAGGGAGTTTGCCCCAGCAGCGCCCTGACAGCTGAGAAGCTGGGAGGCCCTGGCTCCAGAGAATTTATTTGGAACCTTTCTTCTTTTTCCTCTTCTTTTTCACTGGTGTTTCATCCAGCGTACCGTCCTCTGCTGTCTCAGCTTGCTTCTGTCCCCTTTTCTTTTCTTTCCTGTTTCTGGGCCTCGAGGGAGGGTCCCGGTCATCGAGTGGCGCCACGCAACCTTCTTCACCCTCAGAAGCAGCACCAGAATTCTCGTCCCAGCGTGGGTCTCCCAGCTGCCACTCAACTTGGTCTCTCTTCTTCTTGGCCTTGGGGTGGGTGCAATTCTCCACACTTTTATCTTTCGCCTCTTTCTTTCTTTTCTTCCCTGCTTTCCTTTCCACTGGGGTCTCTGAAGCCTCTGGCCCCACGGCCGTGCCCTGCGCCTTACTCTTGCGCTCCGCCATGCGCCTGGCAAAGTACTCGCGGATGGTGAAGGCACTGGTGGTCATGGGGGAGACGTCAGTCCCCTCTGCAGCGTCGGGACTGGGCTGGCCCTGAGGTGGGGAGAAGAGTAACACCGGTTACGCATCAGCTAGTCACTCACCACCGCCCGGAGCCCGTGTGGCTGGGGGGCCGGGCTCCCCCTGGACCCCTTGCCGGCCGTCGGGTAGAGCTGAGCCGCACGGTGCGGAATGCAGTGGCCACGCGCACCAGCTGAGGGCCGTACGGGGTGGGAGGCCGGGGAGTCGGAGGCTAACTTCACAAGGTAGATGGTGAGTCACCTGGACGCCATTCTGACAGAATGGCCCCTTGGCAACAAGCTTATAAATGGCAACGAAGTTCCCAGAGTCTCCATCAGAAACAAGGACCCTAAAAGCCCGGAGCTCTGGGGTGTCGTCAGACACCTACTTGGTCTCGCTGTGGATACACAGGCCTTTGCGCCCTGACCCACAAGCTCAGACGCCACGCGTATATGGGAGCCCCTGCTAAACCAGGAGCCACGTGCCAGCCTCGACCCTGGTGTGTCCAGAGCGTGGCCCTCTGGCCGCTCAAGAGAGGAGGCACCGGGGCTGGAAGGGCCCGTGTGCCCCCTTCCTCCTGGAAGGAACAGGAGAGCTGGGGTGCCCTCTGCCCTCAGCTGGGGGTGGGAGACATGAGACGCCCCCCCCCTCACACTGCCGTGAACTAGACACCCATGGCTGTGTCCGTCTGCTTCTAAATGGAGGAATTACTCACTCATAACCGCCGGGATTAAGTGTGGTTTACATTTTAATTTTACATGAATACACTCAGTTGTAAGGCTCGAGAAGGCTTGAGAAGAGGAAAACAAAAATGCTAACTTAATAGGCTGGGATAAAAAATCAAATGCTGCTATCACACCATATAGGTTGTGGCTGGCTGGCAGTAGGGAGATGAAAAGGTGTGTGTGAAAAAGGAAGCACCTTCAAATGGAAGCATATAAGGACTGTGCTTTAGGTAAGGTCAGTGTCTGGAATAATTCTGCCCACAGTCTTTTAAAATAATCAAGCCCTTAAACAAATACACTAAACTTAGGTTTTCATAATTACCTGGCTTCTCCCTTCACATTCACTTATTCACACAGGACGAGATGGGTGGTCCGACCCTTTCATGAGGTGGGAAAACAGTTTTCTGAATAAATCAGTTTCCAAATTAGGAGTCTGCAAATTATTCTGAACTGGGCGGGCAAAGCTCTGCTTGTGCAGCTAACTTTATTACAACCACACATATAACTGGACAAGGTATTTTCTTGTTACAGCAGCACTCAAAACCCGGCTCAGTGGGATCAAAGTTGCGTCCCGTCTGAAATTTCGGCTGAATCAGTATTATATCAGTGGGCAATTGGGCTCTGAATGGCCGCTGACCCAGCAAGCTCTCCCCAAAGGGTACCTTACCAACAACATCACAGCTTATCTAATCAGCACAAACCTTATTTTACTCAGGGCTAAAACCACAAAATCACGTAGTCAGTTTCTTAAATTTCAAAAGGTAAAATGCAGAACATGTGGAATAAACCAAATAAGCTTTTTAAATGTTATCTATCAATATTCAGTTTGGGCTGGAATCCCACGAGGTAATTTTGAGAAAAATTTAAAAATAGCTGCCACAGGAGCCAAAAACACAAGGTCACTTTGTCTTTTTGTTCCTCAAATGTTGAAAAAGAGCTGAAATTTTGCACAGCAGGATGAAAAATCTTCTCAAGGCTCTCCTGATCCCAGCCAATCCCCGCCTGATGGACGAGAAAGGTCTTGCCTTCCGTTTAGTAACGGCACACAGCCACACACGGCAAGTCTCCACGAAGCAGGCCTGTTTACATAAAATAGGTCTCACTTAGCTTCACAGTATGACAGGAGTTTGTCTTACGTGGGCCACCTCCTCTGGAGTGTATCTGTGTCCTAGGACTCAAATTCGAGTCATATCCCATGGCTCCTTACCTTGTTCACCTGTTTATTACCTTCTGAATTCCTGCTTTTAACAGTTAAATCACAGGAACTAAGTACTGGTATTAATCACACTTTTAATTACTAGAAAATACAAGATCATTTTTGAGTCACTTGTTGAACTCTGCGGGTCTTTCTAATCCTAGAAAATAACTCTGCTCGTAATCAAGTCCTCTGGTGATAAGGATTTTAATAATCATGGGCCACTGCACACCAAGCTCAGCGGGGCGTGGAGACAAGCCAGAGAGATGCCAGCACCCAAGGGAAGTGGAGGCGAAACAATGACTTGCAGGGGAGAGTGGTGGGCAGCCTCCCACACTCCAGGAATGTACCTGTTTTGAAAACCATGGCAACAAAGGAGGAATAGGTTGCAGACCTGACTGCTGTAGAAGCAAAGCCCAGGTCTCATATTTCATGACTTTATAAATCATAAACCCAGTTTTACTACAGTGATTACAATCCCTGTTTCTATATTCTCAGCCATGAATGCATGAATGTGAACAATGTACACCTTTTTAAGAAAATGAATACTTTTCATATCTGGTCTCTTCTTCAAAGTAAACAAGTACTGAGAAAAGCACCGGCAACTTTTTAGTACTCTGAAATAGCAACAAACTCGCTTCTTCCCACATTTCCACTAAACGCATAATGCAACCCCCCCACCAAAAAATAAAAAATCTGTAATACCAAATGTGACTTTCACTGCTTCATAAACTTTGAGGATCCCAATTTGCTAACAGTGTTCTAAAATCTAGTAAAATAAATTTACAAATAACTTGAAAACTTCCTGTTCCATACAAAATACTAGCAAGGGAGGTATGGTTAACTAATGATCTTACCGAACATTTGATTTAAGCTTAGGGATTTAGGAAACCTTTTCTTTTAAAATTCCAATTCCTGCTATTAACTAATGGAGAGCCTTAGATAAATCCCATAACCTCTCTGGGTCTCAGTTACTAATCAAGTCAAATAAGTAGGTTAAATTGGACCTGAAAGTCTAAAATTTACTGAACTATGAAATGACATTTGGGCTGGCCATTCCTCTGTGACACCAGACAGCAGAGGAGGGATAGTGAGGCTCTATAAGCAGGTAGCAGGTGAGCTCAGCTCATAGACCACTGTCACCCCAACTGTCAGGCCAAGATGCAGGAGTGACAGCAATGCACCTACAAGTCCATCCACAGAGAATATTTTACACCACCTGTAAGAGAGCATACAGCGGGAGAGCACATCTAGTAATACTACTTAGGAGAACAGAAAGGGCCAAATACTATTTTGCAATGAATAATTTGTAAGCATTCATTTAAAAGAACTGACACTATATATTAGAAGCTAAAATCAATAAAAGCAACAAACTGGGGTGACTACTAACTGGAATATGAATCTATTTTAAACCTAAGTCCTGGAAATCATCCTAATATTTCTAAGAAAGGTAGTAAGAAGCTGGAACTTTTAAAATGATAATAAATTCCCATTTTGTACTTAAGGTTTTGAAGGTTCTCTTTTTAGATACCTTGGCTTGAAAGTCTCCACTGATCCTTTACATACCCTAAAAATTTGTGTTCTCAAGAGGCAGAGAGTCGGGAAAATACCAATGGAAAATACCAATATCCGGATGGAAGCGGAAATGTGATGGGTTTCTGGAACGAATGACCTGGCAAGCTCTCCCTCAGCTTCATGCCTCTACAGTCTAAGATTCCTTAAGTCCTGCTTGAATGCCAAGAGATAAAATAGCTGTCCAGTCACAGCATACGCAAGGACAGTCAGGCTTTCCCCTGGGGACAGTGAGGGATAGAGTCTCTATAGTAGGAGCTAGGTAGGGGTCTCTCTGTAGAACCTCCAGCCTTTCTGTTGGCCTTGATGTCCCGTCAGTTCACTGGTCTCCTCACTCAGCTGGGGAAGGGACATGTCGCCTGCAGCTGTGCATATCCGAGGCCATGCAGTGCACCTAAGACGAAGAAGCTTTCCAAACACACAGTTCGGTCAATGAGGGGAAACGGTAAGGGAAACAACAAAACAGTTTAAAAGATCTCTCCCTAAATTTGTAATATATCCACTACTCTACCTCCCTTTTTGTTAATTAAAAAGAAAGATCCAAAGCTACATTGAGAATCTTGAATTATTTTCCATATATTTTAAAAGCTACCATTTTAAAAATATAAAATGAAATAGTCTGTGTTGTTCTAAAACACTGTTTCATGGGTCAATCTTGTCTGCCTCAGAAAACCCCGCAGTGTTCTCATTTCTTTCAGAACCTGTGAGTGTACAGCCTGTGTTTAAAAAAACATTTGACGATGGATTTTCCCAAGTGACAGCAAGGGCCTTAATTTCTACCCCAACCAATAAACACTCTGAGGGTCAGAACCCAGGAGGACTGCTCCCCAGCTCACAGAGCCTCAGTGGCTTAAAGCCAGAAGAGCCCGGCGGGACTACTCCCTCCATCATGTGTGGAGACTTGACCCAGAGTGCCCGCAGCCCGGTGCACTGAAGAAAGCGGCTATCATTTCTTGAATGCCTTCAGTGTGGCAATCACTTATTATCGTGTGTCACCTCACCTTGACAGGGGTAGAAACCGAACCTCAAAGCACTTAATATTCAGAAGGCCTGACGGTGGGAACTGGCAGAAGTAGGATTTGGCCCAAGGCTGCCAGGCGCAGAGCCCGTCCTCCCTCCACGCCAGCATCCCAACTTCCGGCCTGCATCACACAGACCCACTTGTCACTGTTTCTCTCTTCAGAAATCATCCCAACACTTAAGTATATATCAATTGGTCCATGCTCAACTTTATGAGGCAGAAGTTAACTGATGCTAAAACTTCAGGTCGAAAAAAAGGCCACAAGAAATAGATACTACTTTCTAAATAGAAAAAAACTCTATTATCTAGTTTGCAATTCATATAAATAAAAAAATAGCCTGAAACCAGGCTTAAGAGTTGTTGTTTTTTTGTTTGTTTGTTTGCGGTACGCGGGCCTCTCACCGCTGTGGCCTCTCCCGTTGCGGAGCACAGGCTCCGGACGCGCAGGCTCAGCGGCCATGGCTCACGGGCCCAGCCGCTCCGCGGCATGTGGGATCCTCCCGGACCGGGGCACAAACCCGTGTCCCCTGCATTGGCAGGCGGACTCTCAACCACTGCGCCACCAGGGAAGCCCAAGAGTTTTATAATTAGAGCTGGAGAATCTTAAGGCCTCAACCTATCTCTGGCCATTCTGAATTACAAATGGGGTAGGGGCGGGGGGCGGGAAGAGTTGGATGCAAAGGACACAAGACCTTGCAGAGAGAAACACTTAAGAAATTAGCTATCATATACCATAATCATCTCAGGTGCCTGAAAGATGCATGTCGCCTTTTCTCAAATGGCTACAGAATGTCATGGGCCTGTTCTTCGCTTCTTTTAGGTGCTCTGCCTAGAGGCTTTGCAGCTCAGTGAGCTGTCTGCTCAAGCTCTTCTGGGTTCCCAGTCCTCGGTGTCATTCAACCATGTCTACTGAGATGGATTAACAGTGAATTGCCCAAATATAGAGGATTCTCTTTATTATTCTCGGAAGAATGTTGTTAGTAACTTTTGGGGCAGGGATCACCGCAGTTTGGATAGAGAATTCAGGGAGGTGTTTGGGGCAGATGCACCACAAGCATAAAATCTTATCAGTTATGATAAGCATACAGTCCAGGATGAGCTTTCAAAGGCACAACGCTTTAGCTCACCAGCCTTTCTCATATGTCACTGCCGATCTTAAGTGACAAGATGATTGAAGCCTTTTGATTTCCACGTTGCGACACAGGCTGCAACAGTAACCCTTCAATGAACTTTCTCATTGAAAGAAAAAGCAGACAGCCAGAGCTCAAGGGTAATGGACTTAGCAACAGGGTCATTAGCTCTGAGAACTACTGCCTGTGATGAACAAATGCACACTTCCAGCCCAGCCTGTGTCATCAGCTTGTGCTGCATTAGTCTGTGAAGAGTTAAGAAAGCTTGGCAAGTGAGTAGTTTGAAAGAACACTTGCATCTTCTCTAAACTTTCCGGCAGGACAGCTCTGACAAACACAAGTTATGTCTTGATGTCTCCTGGGAGGCAGAAATTGCGCCCATCCACTTAGGACAGCGATGAATTCAGGTATGAAGCCATTTCAGGTATGAAGCCCGTCAAGATGGGGGCAGTGCTGAGGTGAGGGGGTGCCAGGACATGTGAGCACAAAACCCTTCGCCGACAGAGGGAGCCGAAGGCACTGCCGCGGTCGCCTGTGATGCTCCCCGCGACGCTCTTCCAGATTCTTCATACACAGTTGTGTGCGTCACTCCCTTAAAGGTCAAGTGCAAAGCTGCCTCCTTCAAGAAGCTGGTCCCCTGTGAACAACCTCCCTTGGTTACTACTGTGACTAGCAATTGGTTACTTGTACTTTCTGGTTTTGTATAATTTGCTTTCTAAGCATCTTCCCAAGGAATTTTTAAGTTCCTTGAGGGCAGAAATCATGCCTATTTCATTTGGGTTCAGCACAGCCTCTAAGGAAGAACAAACACATGGTGAGCGCTCCAGGAAAGCACAAAAGACACCAGCCCCAGGCAGATCCAGGCTGGGAAGCACTCCCACCCCCCCACTGAACCAGAAGCTTTGTATTTGTCAGCACAGGTTCCTCTGCGTGCCAGGCGGGGCTCATGACTAGAAGGGGCTTGGAAGGGTGGCAAGCAAAGAGAGAACCAGCATTTTGCAGTGGACAGTCTTCCCACCCAGATGAAACCACACCCTTCTAATCAGATGCCACCTTGCCTCCCAGTGCAAATCGCTCCGCTAACTTCTGCAGGTGCATCCCAGTGCCTTTTAGTGTGATCAGCCCATCACTCCCTGTGGCCCTGAGCGATGAACAGCTCAGTCAAACGATCCATACATGTCTCTTCTGGTCTATTATTCCACATGTCATCACGTCACCTTCTGGAAGATTAGGTAAATCGGGAAAATGGGGTGCTGTGTTTTATGGAACTATCACATGCATGATGTGGGGCGGGCTGAACATCAGCAATAAGGTGACATGCGCGGGTTGTGACTGTTCTCGCCATCAAGAGAAGAGGCTGGAAAGCAAGCGGGTTCTAGAGTACATCCAAGGCAAAGTCAGGAGATGACTCTGAGAAGACAAACAGGTGGATCAAGTTCCACGAGAAGCCCCCGGCAGCAGGTTGTTAAGGTGCAGCCTACATGTTATCTTGAGCTCATCACACAACCTGGGAAGCTGCGCATTCCCGCGAGTCATCAGAATGGTTTGCCTCCAGAGGTTAAGCAAGGAGCGATCAACATGTTGGTCATAGAGCAGAGACTGTGCGACTATGTCAGCATTTCTTCTCTTGCTTTCTATGGTAGCTTTTTGGTTTCCACATGATTGAAAACACTGTTTCACTGACAATGAGCTATGTTTGCACTCACAAGAAGTTTACTCAGGGGTAAAATCTGGTGATTTTTTCAAGATATCATTCACTCACTCACATGTGGAGTTAGGATAAACACACAAAGTCTCAGAAATAACCAGCCGCATGGAATCTGCCTGGGAAACGCAATCACTTGCAGGATTAGCAAGCATCACAAGAGTTAAAAACAAATACAAGACTCCACTGACTGACGGGAAGTTTTGATTTGAAGAGGGGTTAAAAATTAAAAAATACAACAACAGAACTAGAACTACACAGCAACTCTTAACTTTACGTGAGTGTGTACATGTGTACAGTGTGTGTATGCTCATGCAAACAGGTTCTAGGAACCCAGGACCTGTGCAGGGGTTCCAGGAGGGCTCTCTGGCTGGCACATGCCCCGAGGGCCAAATCCGGCTGCTGCCGATCAGAATGGTTTTTACATTTTAAATGGGGGGAGGGAGGGGGAGAGAATCAAAGGAAGACTATTTCATGACATGAAAACTATGTGAATTTCAAATATCAGTGTCCATAAATAAAGTTTTGAATTTCATCAGTAAGAAAAATTTGTTTTCTCTCTAGTATATAAGTAAACATAACAGATGCTATGTAAATATTTGCTGAATGAATAAAATTTATTATGAAATATAGTCTGCTTTTTGGAAATGTTAGATGCATGTGAAGTATATACACACACACACGGAATTGGTTGGAGGGCTCTGGGTTTTGATGAAGTTCTCAATCTCAGTCTCTTGTTAACTTACTGAATTATGCTAGTGAGGGGTAGAGAGGGCTGCCATCTGCCGTTTGATTTCTGGCAGACAAGGACGAAGTTTGCTTACGAAGTGATCTGACATCAAAGAGAACTCCCAACCCACTGTAAGCAGGCAGATACCTCTCTAACGTTAGGCATTAGAACCCTGCCTGGAATTTACAGACTCAGATAAATGAACTGGACAGCTCAGAGAAGATAACGGGGGACTGGAAGGGACAGAATATCTTGCTTTTCCCTGAACAACAGCAAAGAACTACAAATAATGCCAAATGCCTCGTAGGAAGGCCAGTGCTAACAAAGCTGTTTGTTTTCTTTTTTCCACTTGCCTCATCAGCTGCTCAAATTACCACTCATTACGAAAAGCCAACATAAACATGTTTTAAAGGGATGGTTCTCTATGGCAACAACCTCTCTCAAGTAACTGACATCAGAGCTACTGACAAGAGTCATACAGCCTCTGGGGAAAGAGAGGGAAAAGAAAAAAGGAGCAGGTTTCCTGCCTCCCTCACCAGTCTTAAGGCCTGGAAAGTTGCAGTGATCCATGTGACAACATTTCACAACCCATTGGCCGTCACAAGATAAACGAGGCTCCTCCAGAGCTAGAAATGATCAATGTGGCACAGGTGCCAATTTCTTTGATTGAAGCCTAAAAATAATCCAAACTGGCTATCGTTTATGATTCTAGGTCAACTGGTTCTGTTCCCTGCTCTCTGGAGACAGGACAAAAAGCTTCTGTAAGTAGTTGAAGCCTAATGCCTGAGCCTCCAAAAGCAGAAGCAGAGGCTGACGAAGGGCCTGTCTCTTCCACCTTTACTCCACTGACTTGAAAATCGCTTAGGAATCATTAACGACTCAAATTTAGGCTCCTTATTATAGAAAGCATAGCATCTTTTGAAGATTTTAGAGACCGTACTATTCTGAAACAAGGAATAGAGTATGAATAGTTATTTGGAATAAGAAGAGAAGGGTAAATTAATTCAGGTGAATGAAGTTATTACTAAAGTCCTCTCCCTCAGCTCCTGTATACTATATGGGATTTATCGTTATATAGACCTCTTTTTAATTGACCAGAAACTAAAGTAACAAATATTTAAAAAATACTTCTAGGAGTAAATTTGGTAGGGCAAAATAATTCTATGTTTAAAGGATATTTAAGCTAGTAAGAATAATTAGATAAAATCCTGAAATCACTGAGTCGTGGAATAAAAGTAAATTATACAAAAAAAATAAGATCTTGAGGAGGCTGAGGTCCAAAGCCGTGGCCATCCAGTCCTTCATAAACAACCACTGAGCAGCTCCAGCAGCTGCTGTTTACTTGACCAGGGCCGGGGCCCAGACAGGAGCTCCCATCTGTGGGAGACACACAGTTAAAAAAAAAAAATTATAAAAAGGTCTGGGTAGATCTCATCTAAGTGTTCTTGCCACAATAAAATTAAAAACAAAATGCAACAGGAGAATTTATTTTTTAGAATAGACAGAAACTAAACAAGAAAACCAACTACAATACAACTCCATTCAACAAAACCTCTAACCAATTAAACTGAGATTACAATTCCAAAGAGTTCATAAAAATTAAAATTATTACTGCTATTAAATAGATAATTCTCATATATTACTATCATATATATTTAAATATATCATCTCTTAGTTTCATGCAAGCTATAATTTTATTTTATAAGCAAGAAACATATTAAGGAAAAAGAACAAGTAATATTGCCTCCTTACCTGCTCAAAATCCAAAAAAGTTCCTTAAAGCAAGACCTGCCTCTTGTTTGCAGCCCATAACTGGCTCAACCTCTGTGGAGATTCAATGCCCTGCATCACAGTGCTTCCCAAACTACCAGGGGTGAAGGGCCAATTATTTTTCTTTTTAAAATCTCCTATCTATTGTGGGCCAAGATTTTTGTTAAAAAAAAAAAAATTAGAAAACAAAATTTCAAAAAGACATATAAAACACAAGTTCCAATTTCTAAAAATTAATCACACTACTATAAAAGTTTCTAAATGCTTACTCTCAATTTCTGTCCTGTCACGGGCTGGCCTGTGGACGATACTTTGAGTGGCACTGGTATTAAATACTCAAAGGAAAGTAAGAAAGGTGCTAAGTTCAGTGTAGTAGAAGCGGCCATGACCTGGGTGTCAAGAAATCTGACTCACATCTGAGAGAATGTGTGATCTTGGACAAGTCACTGTACTTTCTGGGCCTCAAAGCAAATCGTTTGCAAAACAAGGAAGGAGGGCTACTCAGTGACTTTTTTCAAACATGGTTTTAGCAGTGTGTGTCTTTCTCCAGACGAAATCTTAAACAGAAGGCCAATGTATAACATACCAGGGGAACAGTGGTTGAGGTGGCGTTGGGGGAACCCAAAGCTCATGTCCTGACCCTCCTCTCCCTTTGTAAGGCCCCCGAGGCATCTTTGACGAACTCTCGGGGCTTTACGGAATACAGTTTGAAAAGCAACAGCTATGTTGTTAAGGTCCATTATAATTCTAACATTCACTGTAGCCTAGATAATTTCACAGCACTCAGTAACAGGAGACTAAGAAACTTGCAAGAATAAAATTGGACCTTTACTATTATATAATAAGCACAATTCTTAAGGTGTCATTAACTTTTGGAATTCCAACAATTGGCTGTTTGTGAGCACTGGCCAGTGACCAACGTCTTCCAAAAGTGGTAACAAAGCACCAAGCCTGGTCTCTTCTATACTGTAAAGTGTTATGTTGCAAACTGGATCTTTATGAGGATCCAGATGACTGAGGATGAAGTTGAGGTTGACTGACTCTTCTGGGTCTACTGGTGAGGCTCCAAGGAGGACCCAGAGGGAGATGGTAACGCCTACACCCATGTCACCGGTGTCCCTACCACGGTCACTCCAGACTATAGCGTAAGAAGCAAAGTATCACCTCACCAGCCACCAGCTGCGCTAAAACCCAAAGGAAGGTTCCTCTTCATCTTATTTTCATTACATCGCAGGATGAAAATCTGGGAGAGAATGTTATTTCTGCTTTCCTGCCATAACAGAGGGGCAGAAGGAAAAATGAACCAATATTTCACTCTTCTCCTCCAACACTGGGCCATCTAGGTATCAATGTTTTCTTATCACAAAAGCTCTTAAAACCATTTGCTTGATCTGTCAACAAACAAAAAGCCAAATCTAATCCTTTCGGGCAAACCTACAGAAAGTCTAACCAAGCAAAACAGCCCAGTGACTTACAGCTCTGGTTGTTTTGGTAGCCCTTGCCCTCAGCCCTTGCTTCTTTTTCTTTTCTTCTGCTCTTTTAATTCATGTCTTATTATGAAGTTATGTTTGTTGGTCTAGAAGACAACATACATTTTTACTGCTACTAAAACAACCTCCAAAAAAAGCAATGACCCACTTTCTCCTTTCTGGCCTTACAGAAAGTAGAGGCAGGCCCCCAAGCCCTGTTTGAAGTCCTTGCTTCCAGGAGATGGTCGGTTTATGTCTCTTGTCTGAGGACAGGAAAAGGATGCACTCTCGGCACCGTGTGCTAGACAGAGATAAGACCAGAGATTTCTGTCCTCAGCACCTTATCAGCTCTTCCTGCTACTTTCCAGAGTGGACAGCACCATGACTGGCAACAAACTAGCCTAAGGGGGGCTGGGTGGTGAGCAGCTTGGGGATTGGAGGGAGGGAGGTAGGAAGGGGTGTAGAATGAAGAAAAGAGGTGAGGTTTTTAACACACCTTAAAATGGTTTGGCTCAAATAAAACTGTCTTTTAAAAAAACCACAAATTTTACATCTCATTTTGCTAAAACTGCAGCAACAGGGACAGAAGTTTTTACAAGAACTTCCTTTCTGGTTGGAATGCACCACCACCTTCCTTGCTTTGAGCCCTGCCCCTAACTGCTTTGTGCTACTGGCTCCCGGGCACGTAGCACAAGTCCGATCTGCTTGTCGATGTTCCAGCCAGGGGCCTATAAACCAGAGGCTGCAGAGAGAATGCTTCCTACAGGCACACGTGCCTCCATTCAGACAACCAGTGTTTTCTGGGGCCACTCACCACTCCATTTCCGTATCGCAAAGAAACAAGCAAGGCTTTGAGATACTCTTCCAAACATAGGAGGATGTCACTGATGACCTCTTTGGGGAACAAGGCTGCTGGAGCAGCTAAACTGGGCTACACTGAGCAAGGTAATTTAAATCAGTTATGGCCTCGGCGATTTCTAAGGAACTCATGTGAAAGTGATACAGATTTGGCAGTCTTCTTCTTTTTTTTAAGCAATGTATTTAATTTTATTTATTTGGCTCTGTTGGGTCTTAGTTGCAGCTGTGGGATCTTTGTTGTGGCATGCAGGTTGTGGTGCGCAGGATTTTAGTTCCCCGACCAGGGATCGAACCCACGTCCCCTGCATTGGAAGGTGGATTCTTAACCACAGGACCACCAAGGAAGTCCTGGCAGTCTTCTTTTTAAAATGTTTTTATCATGTAAATTTTCAAATATAAGGAAAAGCAGATAAACTAGTATAATGAACACAACGTACCCATTACCCAGCTTCAAACTTTATCACAACAACCATCACCATTATAACCATCTCTACTCGTATTAGTTCAAAGCAAATCAAAAGTATCATATACTTTATAAGTATTTCAGTATGTATCTCTAAAAGACAACAGCTCCAAGAAAAATCCACAACTATATTATCACATAAAAAATTTAACAAAAATCCCTTAACATCACTAAGTATCTAGTTTGTGTTCACATTGACTTTATTGACTTTTAAGTTATTTCTTATTATAATTCATTTGAATCTATTTCCTAATAAGGTTCATATATTGTGATTGGTTGATATGTCTCCTGTCTCTTTCAGACTATAGGTTCCCACCCCCTGTCTTTTTTGTTTTTTCAAGTTCTTGCTGATGGAACCAAGCCGTGTGTCCCACAGAATTCTCTCAGAATCTGCATTCTGCTGAGTGGATCCCTGTGACATGTCCTGCCTATGTCCTGTAAAGGGAAATCTAGAAGGAGGCTTATTTTCCAGCACAACATGTCGCCTGATGACAAACTGGGATGGATTCATAGTTAAGTGAGCCTGAGAAACAAACCTATTCCTCCCTTCAGTTCATAATGCACACCATCATCTGAGAGATCGGTAGTTGTTAAATTTCAGAATTTCCAAGACTTATTTCACTTTGGAACCCTTTGGGATATAACATCCCCGGCCACCCCATGGGATTAGCATAGTTATGCTGAACCTACTCTGAGACGGTCTGCTCACACAGACACTGCCATGATCTGGATAAAATGAGTAGTTCTCCTAAATCTTTGATCTACCTTGGCCTGTCTAAGGGGGTGAGCTTTTACCAAAAATGGCAGATACCCGGTAGGGAGGTGAAAAGAGGACCAGGTAAGCATTCCGTTATGAACAACCAGTCTGCTAGGTGACTTTGGGAGAAAAGGCTAGCTCTTCCCTAGCTATCCCATTATTGAAATGGGAATATCTGTTCCCAGGCTTAGTCAGAAAAATCACTCTTCCACCTTGGAATAGACGGTGGCAGAGAAATAATATGTCCTAAATCATGCCAAGTATGTAGGTATCAAGGTTAAAGACTGCCTACAATATAACCATATTTTCTCCTTGGGATTACGTGCAAGCAGTAAGAGCTGCACGGTCTGACCAGTGGGATAACCAAGTAAAGAAGAAAGATCTGGAAATCGGGTTCCCTGTAAAAGTCTGTGCAAAGTTCAAATTACAGCAGTGAATAATTTACAAAATAATCAAGAGAATAAAAATGGAGAACATAATCAGGAATCAATGGACATACAACACAATTAAAATTTAAGAAGGCAATTTCTTAAAAAAAAAAATGAACCTGACTTTGCAACCAGTTGCTTGAATCCTTTCACAGAAGAAAATTCCAAATGACTTTAAAACACTGTAATTTGACTGTACATAACCTAATGGGATATACCCTAAGGACAGGAAGAATTGGCCAAAAAAACCCTTTTTCTAAAAACCCCTCAATGTACTTTTTTTTTTATAATCAAATTATAGATGTTATTCTGTGACTACAGTACATACGATGGGAAATAAGCAAATGAGTAACATGATATTTTAATGCTTTTTATTTCTAGAATTGATAGATTCCAAGAATCTTACTGTGGATAAATAAAGATAAAAGATTAATGAGGTTAAGTCTTGTGGTCCTGAATTTGAAAAAGCAATATGAATATAGACTCATAATATACTTTATCATTAAAAAAAATTACAGTTCTATCAGTGTTCTAAGGCCCAGGAACAAAGACCAACCTAGTAGCACTGAGCAACCCTACTGCCTAGATTTGGCCTCTAAATATCATTTACCACAAAAAGGAACCAGGGAGAAATGGATGACTCCAAACCTGGGGCAGCAAATGTACAAGGTGGGTCTGAAAAAGCTTATACCAGGTAGAAGGAGTGATCAAATACCATTTAGGGTCACATCAAAAGAATTTAGGAACCAACTTGAAGAGGTTCTCACTGGGCGGATGGAAAATTTCATCATAAAAAATAAAGATGACAGGGCTTCCCTGGTGGCGCAGTGGTTGAGAGTCCACCTGCCGATGCAGGGGACACAGGTTCGTGCCCCGGTCCAGGAAGATCCCACATGCCACGGAGCGGCTGGGCCCGTGAGCCATGGCAGCTGAGCCTGCACGTCCAGAGCCTGTGCTCCGAAACGGGAGAGGCCACAACAGTGAGAGGCCTGCGTACCGCAAAAAAATAAAAAACAAACATGACAAATGCAACACATTGGAACATAAATATATTTCAATCCATGAGTGATACAGAAAAGGAAAACTCACTGGTCCCTTTCAGAGAACGCTAAAGAAGCTCTTCCATTTGAAAACTGGTAAATAGAGGAAATAAACAAAATATTACTTATTTATTACCCCTAGGTAATCAAATAGTAGATATGTGAAAATCTCTATTCTAAATTTCGTTCTCAAAATTAGAGAGGAAAAGAAAGAGATATGGAGAGGGAATCTACAGATTGAAAGAAACTTAGAGATACATCAACCAATCATTATATGTGAACCTTACTTAGAGCCTGACTCAAACAAAGAAACTGTAAAGAAAACTAAAATTGATGACATTTATGAAAATTGAAACTCTGAACACTTACTGATGATAGTATGCAATTTTTACCAAGTTTTACAGAGTATAATAATTGTCTTGGAGTTATACATTTTTTAAAAGTCCTTTATCTTTTAGGGATATGTCCTGAAGTACCTTTTAGAGATATGTTCTGAAGTACTGAAGTGTTCGTGGGTGAAATGTTATGATTTCTGGGATTTATTTATAGTAACACAGGGGGGAGAAGTGTATAAGTGTATGGGGTGCTTGCCTGTCTCTACCCACCTTTACAGTCTAGCCCTATAAATGTGCTTGCTGCTCCCCAAAGGCCCTTTGCTTTTTCAAGGATCTGTCTTTGTGGGTATGGTTTTCTTTTCTCCTTGCAAGGCCTTTCAACCTGGCAACTGCTACTCCTTTAAGACGACACACATACGTTACCTGCTTTAATCTCTGCAAGCTGAATTTATCACTACATCACGTATGTCCCCAGACCTCTTGCACAGCACTCGAGGCCTTTGCTCCAGTTGATTCTGCACATCTCTGACTTCCCAACTAGACTGTGAAAATGGGTTGTGTCTTATTCGTTTAATCATTTGTCATTCAACAATGCTCTTGGATGGCAAGGAGAAACATCTGAGTTAAGAAGAAAAAGGAATTGGAAGGGTCTGGATCAGGGGAACTAGAAACGGAGAAAGCAATTAAAATAACATTACTCAGAAGAAGAATGATGAAATAATGATAGATTACACTGCAGGGAGTCGTGACCAAGCCTCGAGCCTCTTTATATATAGCCTGTTATATAGTTATATAGCCTGTTCTACAGCCTAAACTACAGGATCTAGTAATTGGGGTCCATTAAAAAACAGCATAATACAAATGCTATGCTTTTGACTCCCTAAAAATGTAATTATCATCTTAACAGGCAGGAACGGATAGGATGGGCATGAGGGTGACTCAAATTAAATAATTGCTTTAACTAAATGAATAACGTCACTGTTTAAAAAGTACATCATACATTTTTAAAAAAGCTTTTCTTAGGATCACAAAGTAAGCAGGTAAACAATTTCCAATATGAAACTTCAACAACTTTGGAATAAGAATTAGATGAATATCTAAAGCTGATACTCTATTCACAGGTTTCAGTGATACACAGGAATAAATTAACGGCACTGATTTCCAAAGTCTGCTCAACAGTTTCCTATAAAAGCTACCTTCCTTTTAGAAAGGGCACTGACATGACTGTTCAGATTGTTCTTAGGTAAAGTACCTTCCCCAGGTTAGCTTTTCTGTTTGAGAAATAGAAACCCCACTAAATCTAGGTCACTAAAATCAAGACATAAAATAAATTTAAGTACTTGTTAAAAGCTATGTAAGGGACTTCCCTGGTGGCACAGTGGTTAAGAATCCGCCTGCCAACGTAGGGGACACAGGTTCGATCCCTGGTCTGGGAAGATCCCACATGCCGCGGAGCAACTAAGCCCATGGGCCACAAATACTGAGCCTGTGCTCTAGAGCCCGTGAGCCACAACTACTGAGCCCATGTGCTGCAACTACTGAAGCCCACACACCTAGAGCCCGCTCTCCTCAACAAGAGAAGCCACCGCAATGAAAAGCCCGCGCACCGCAACGAAAAGTAGCCCCCGCTCGCCGCCACTAGAGAAAGCCCGTGCGCAGCAAAGAAGACCCAGAGCAGCCAAAATTAAAATAAATTTATATATATATTTTAAAAAAAGCTATTTAAAGTTCAGGCCCAGAAAATGCTTCAAAACCAGTCAAGTAAAACTGAGATCCTCCATATGATTTTAAGAGTTGGAATGGGAATTATAAAAGGAGTCCTGGACAAAGGTCAGGGGACACAAGTGACTGCAGGCTGGCTGTCACTACTGCTACTACGATGCTTAAATCGACACCTTCTGATGCAGAGAAGATAAACTTGTCAAAGGACACCAGATGACAAAACAAAACCCAAACACTTTGGCCTTGTGCTGTTTGCAGAGGCTGAGCGCTGTTCAAAGAAATAAAACTCCCAGTGAACTTCCTGCTCGTGGCTCACTGGGCTTCAGATAAGAAGTAACAGAACCCTGACTAACAGAAAGACCTACCAGCATGCTGACTCCCAATAAACACAGAGAACTTATTTATCATTTACATCTTATGGAGGAAAAAAATTACCTGGAAAATTCCTGTAAAGCTTTAGGTTAAAGATTGAGTTTTAAATAGAAGTTTTTGGCTGTTATAATGTGGATCCAGTGGAATTACTTAGGATTACAATTTAATGACTGATAAACATTGAGAACTATATTAAACTACACCTAGAGCTCCTAGTGAAATCTTACTAATTTAGGGCTGGGTTTAAGCTTCTCACATTATCTCTATGGCCTAGCAAATAAACAAATCAGAATCCTCCTTAATACTTTACTTTACAACCAAAGTCTACAAAAGACAAGATTCTTAAGCTCTATCCAATAGTGTTTCAGTGATCAATTATCCAGATGACTTAATTACAAAATAGTCTAAATTACAAAGAACTCCTAAAGCTCAGATAAATACTTACGTAAATTTCTTAAAAGAAATGCTTTCAGGTGGCTTCAAGAAATTTAGGAATGCTCATTTATAAATATTTGCTGTACTAATTATAATTAGTTCTTATCAAAGCAATCCCACTGGAACAGTTTAAACAATAAGCTGGGGTTGAAGCTGTTTTTTACCTATGGAACAAAGGTTCTTAAACCCCACACATAAATAAGAAATGAAAGAAAATCTTAAATGCAAATACTTTTCACAACACTGAACAAACCAGTGTTGGAAGATCAATTTTTAAGTACCCAATTCATGAGTGCACGCTGTGGTATATGTCTATCTACATCTCTCTATATATGTGGGTACACACTTGCCATGTGAGGACGGAGTAATGCATCCTAAGAGGAACAAGCAATGTACTGTGAATAGCTCTTTCCTCCTTAGCTAGACAAGTGTTCCAATTTGTTGCCAGGGAAATCAAATTGAAGATGGTAGGATTGGTTGCCTAAAATTTCTGGGCTGGGTCTATTGCTAGGAGATGAAGGGATTTTGTATGGCTAACATGTCAGAACTAGGACACGGTCAGCAGCAAGATTAGGCCATCCATTTTATCTCTGAAGGTGCACAGATTCCACAGGACCTGAAATGTTCAGATTATACTTAGGTAAAATAGCTTCCCTGTCTATAGAAACAGAAACCTCACTGAATCTAGGTTACTGAAGTCAGACATAAAATGAGTCTAAGCACTTGTTAGAAAACTATTTGGAGTTCACGATCCTAGTCATTCTTTCACATTTTCATTAATCCAAAATGCCCTGTAATGCTTCAGAACTATCCTTCATCACTTGTTTCCTTGTCAATGTATTTGAAGAGTCACTGAAAGGAATTAGTCAGCAGTGTTTTGATGGCCAGAGAAATGACTACTTTCTCAGTTCCTCTGATGTTCTGTAGTAACCAACCATTGTAAGTCTGTGATGTGACATCTGGTGGGAGAGGATGCCTAAGTTAGGTACAATATATCATGTGCAACCATGGCAAGAGCCTTACATTTTAGGTGAATTTCTCAGGGCCACTAAGCCTGACAATTAACTGCCAAGGCCACGTCTGTGAATGGCGACACTTTCTGAGGTCAATGAAAAAGTGAAGAGGCCCTGATATTATTCCTTTACTCTTCTTTCGCATAGTTTGCAGCGTGACAGCATCTCTTTCTGTAACACCAAGCGGTTCATCTGCCACAGGTAAACAGGGGAATAGTCATAGTAAAACATGGAAGTTGTGTGATGTTTCCTAGGCCAGGGGAGCCAGGGCAGTGTGTGTAGAAACATACTCCCCGAAGGAAAGGAAGAAAACCCCAAACCTCTCAGTCTGGCTGTTGCTCAGGCAGGACCCTTTTGGCTCTATTTTCAGAAAACTAAAACTAGCTCTGGCAGCAACTGCTGTGCTGTATCCCCAGACCCGCCCTTCAGGACCGAAGCGTTTGCTCCTGGGTCAGTCCTCTCTGGGAGCAGCCACCTGGCGTAAGGTCACACTCCCATTCCCGGCGGGCAGGGGCCTGGCCCTGGTGACTAGTGGTCACTGCAGGGCCGTGAAGGCCCAGCATCCTGCAAAGATTTGGGGCGATTCTGAAGAGGTCCCTGTGGAGTCAGCAGAGGACTTGTGACTACATCATGGCAGCCCAACCTCTCCCCGTGCCCGATCCTGATTCCTCCCCCCGGGCACCCCTCCCAGCTAAGACTCCAGAAGCACCTCCCAATACATTTCCTTCATGCTAATTAATGTCCATGTGAAGGTCTGCTTCCCAGGGAACCAACCTTAATGGCGTCCCCACAGCTCAGAGCTCCACTTCCGTCCTTAGTAACTCACCACCTATAAGCCAATGTGTTCATTCTACTGTTTTTGAGCATTTTAAAGATCCCCCGAACTAGTCTTCCTGGTCTGAGTGAATTATCTCATGAGGCAACTCTGTGTGTGTGTGTGTGTGTGTGTGTGTGTGTGTGTGTGTGTGTGTGTGTGTGTGTGTGTGCGTGCGCGCGTGTGTGTGTGTCAGAGAGAGAAAGAGGTGGTGTGGCGAGGCAGGCAACGTGTGTGGTCTTGGTTACAAAACTGCATAGGTTTTAGCAGTTTACCTCTTACCTGATTTTCCCCACAAGCTCTATCATTCTTAACATGGCATTTTGCAAAATGTAACATTTTTCAAGAACACATATATTGTGTTATAACAGGGATGCCTATATTTGACATTATGCTTCATAATATTTGTTACTGGACGTTAATACTTTGGAAGAGCTTACAATATTAACTACTGTCTTTGTGAGTACATTGTGAGTTACATGAAGGCAGGAACCATTTACCTGGTAAAAGCCAGGCAAGGGGCTCCTAAATGATAAAAGAGGGGTCTCAGGGCTTCCCTTGTGGTGCAGTGGTTAAGAATCCGCCTGCCAATGCAGGAGACACGGGTTCGAGCCCTGGTCCGGGAAGATCCCACATGCCGCAGAGCAACTAAGCCCCTGCACCATAACTACTAAGCCTGCGCTCTAGAGCCCGCGAGCCACAACTACTGAAGCCTGCACGCCTAGAGCTCGTGCTCCACAACAAGAGAAGCCACTGCAACGAGGAGTAGCCCCACTAGAGAAAGCCCGTGCGCAGCAACGAAGACCCAACGCAGCCAAAAATAAAATAAATAAATGAATGAATAAATAAATAGATAAATTTAAAAAAAAAGAGGGGTCTCAGCAGGGATGGTAATTTATGTTATAAAAGGATTCATTGTAGGGTTTAAAAAGTGAATGTATTAAATGTATTAAAGGATGTATGAAGATGAAATCAACAAAATCCAGAGTATGGAAAATCCTGTAAGACAAGAAATTCAAGGTTTCTTCAACAATAAACTGCAAGGAAAAAAGAGAGGAGTAATTGGAACTTATAGGTTAAAAGAGTCTAAAAGACATTATCAATTAATTGCAATATACAAATCTTCTTAGGATCCTGATTCAAACACACACACACAAACTAAAAAATTAAGAGGCAACTGGGAAAACTTGAACACTGACTGGATTTGATGACATTCAGGAATTGTGGTTCATTCTTCAGGTATGATAACGGCACTGGGATGGTGTGTTTAAGAGTCCTTACCTTTTAGGGATGTATAATGAAATGCTAAAATCAGGTAACAAGATAGAGTGATATGATGTCTAGGAATTGCTTCAATAATTGGAGAGAAAGTGGGTGGAGTACAGCTGACATAATATTGGCCCTTGAACTGATCATTGTTGAGCTGGGAACAGATAGGTGGGGACCCTTACTATTCTCTCTACTTTCCCTACATTTTAAGTTTTCCATAATAAAATGTTTTAAGAAGTGAATGTACGTCTTGTCTGCCAGTATATTAGAACTGTCTCCGGAGTGTAGTGAGTAACCCAAGGCACCTACTCGTGAGTGAAAGTGATCACTAACTGGCTGGACTGAAGCTGGCAGTTCCATTATCCTAAGAGATACCACCTCGGGCTCCCACAGAAGGGACAAGGCAGAGGGGAACCCAACCGAGGCAGAAAGGTAATCCCATCTGTGCACTGACTCGGACGGGAACACAGAAGCCAGCAAAGCGGTGTGTTTCCCATATGAGATCATGGATTGGCCACCAAGAGCCACTGCTAATGTTAGAACAGGGTTTTTCCCTGAAAGAGTCACAATTCCTCTTGCTAGCAAAACAGGAACTGAGCCTAACAGGAATATTATGTAATACCAGGGAACTGAGGAGACTGGGAAAAGCAGGATGAGGGGTAGAGAAGAGCACAGGATGAAGGTGGAGGCGGGGAATGGAAACTGCTCGTGGGCTTGTTAAAGGGGCCCAGCCCAGGACGGCTTCCTGCCAGCCTCACCCCTTCCAGCCAGCTCCTTCTTTCCCTCCATTACCAGGCAACTTTTAGGCCATCAAAACATGCTGGGGGAGTGAAAAAGCCTATCTTCTCCATAGCTGACAAGCAGGACTGAGGGGATGCTAGGCAAAGAGAAGAACAGAGGGCCAGCAAGGTGGGGAGGCAGGCTGGATGAGCTCCCTCCGCTGTCAAGAGAGCAGCGGTCCAGCGAGGCGCCTTCAGAGCACAGCCAGGGAGCTTGGGGCCCATAAGCAACACGTGCCTCAGGCTCCGCGGCAGAGCTAAAAACGCAAGCTCCTGAAGGGACAAAACGTGCGACTTTTAAAAAGGTGCACCACAGCATGTACACGGTGATCCTGCTTTTGAGACGGCAGGAAGTGGTGGACACCATCTCTAGCACACGCACGGTCCTCCACACCCCAAGGTTTAATTATGGTTACCGCTGGGTGTTTGGATCATGGCTTTTTTCTTCTTCTTAATGCATACCTATAGGCAATAGTTTTTCTACAGCGAATATTTACTGCTTTTATAATAAAAAAGTCATCTGAAATTTACACACACACACAAACAGAAAAACCCCCACAAGCTTAGGGCAGAGTGCTCTTTCCTCCAGGATAATTGCACTTAGGGCAGACTGCTGTCGTGCCAAGTGGCAGGTGTGGCCCTTGACTCTGAACCAGTCCCAGGAGGCATTTTCTGAGTTCCCTCTGCCACTCGCCCAGCTCCTTGCTTCATCCCTTTCATCTCCAGATGGTCCCTATGCCTCTCTCAAGCTTCCTCCCTGCCAAACCCACCAGCTCCTGTCTACGGGGATTCTAATGAGACCCAAGGAAAAAAGCCTTCAATCACATGAAGTGACAGGAGAAAGTAGCCCAATTACAACGAAGGAGGCTTATCAGGAAGACACGGCTCCAGGGAAGAAAGGCTTTGGCAGACGTGGATAGGTCCACAAAAAGAGGACCGCACAGCATCAGGTGAAGCGTGGAAAAGACCAATTAATAGAAACAGCAATGAAATGAGAGGCAAGTGAATATACAGCGAGTGGGAACAAAGTTAAAAAGTGTGACTGCAGGGAAGGCCCAGGACGACGTGCACATTTTGCAAGCTGGTACTTCACTGCTGAATTGATCAGCACACACGGAACTGCTCCTCCCTCGGCATTCCTCAGCCCAGGGGGCCACACTACCATCCACTCATGCAGCTGCCTAAGCCGAGTCAGACCCTGAGTCCTGGGGCATCCACCCCAGCCCCTGGTGTCACTCAAATCTGTTCCTGTCGCTCCAGCTCTCTGCCACAACCTTGGCTCAGGCTTTCCATGCCTCTCTGGAACAACAGCCTCTTCACTGAATTGCCTATTGCCTCCTCCTCCTGCCTTCATTCTTACTTCCATATATCCTGCAGCCAAAGGATCTTTCTAAATTGCAAAAATAATCATGCCCCTTCTATGCCTCAAATCCCTCAGTTGCTTCCAAATGCATGCAGACATTATGGTCTAAGTTCCCGGCACGTGTCTGCACAGGGTTGTCTGGGAAGCCTTGTCTTCCAGCCCACTGCATTGAAGAGCGCCTGGCACACAGCACACACTCAAGAACTGTTCATGATTAATGAAGGAAGTAAAGCATATTCACAGTAAAATAATCTTAGTGATTGAATTTATGAGAGATTTGCAAATGGCGCACCATACGCAGAAAAGGGACTCTTGCAGGTTTGATGATAATTTTAAGATCTTCAGACTAACAGTTTATCAACAGGTGAATGTAGTAGAAAAAAGGCACTAATTAAGGCAGGGGCCCCCAACCCCAGGGCTGCAGACTGGTACCGGTCTGGGCCGCACAGCAGGAGGTGAGCAGTGGGCGAGCGAGCGAGGCTTCATCTGCCGCTCCCCATTGGTCTCATTACTGCCTGAACCACACCCCCCACCAATGGAAAAACTGTCTTCCACGAAACCAGTCCCTGGTGCCAAAAAGGTTGGGGACCGCTGAGTTAAGGGACAGGATAGGATTGCTTTAATGTGAGATATATGGCCTATAGTGTACATGACTCTGATTAGCAACAAACGGCATTCTATGTTGTGTGTGCATGTATGTATACACATCACACATACATATGATATAGTTATAACCTGTGATATTACTTATATCATAACATGTATTACTTACAGTTGTAATTATACATTACAGCTCAACCTCTTCCCCAGGTAGGCATCTCCCACACCCACGTGGATGCTGACTCTCCACTCGGACTCCCAGCTCCGTTCCACACTGCCTTCTTCCCAAATCATGCTCCCCTGGCTGTGGCTCTCAGTGCACTCACTCTTCCAACCCTTGTAACATCCGCTGAGTGCCTACTATGTGCTAGGACTTTGCTAGGGATAGAGATCTGCCTTCAGGAGCTTCTAGAAGCGTAAGCTTGAGTAGTTCCTGCCCTCAAATACGTATCTACTAGTGTCTGCATTCCCTAAACTATTTTAATGAGCATATTGTCTATATAATCCTCTATTAGCTGGTCTACAAAAAGTTTCAAACCAAATTATTATGTATGACACAAGAGTTTTCTGAGCCAAGAGTTATGCTCCTGAGCCCGGTTTGTTCAAATGTCTTGCGCTATTTTCCCACTCAAAAGCTTCTAATGGGCTAATGCTAAAAGAAGAACACACGGGTCCAGTGGAACATAGGCACCTGTTTTAATTTTTATAACGAAAGGTCATTAGTCTCAATAACCAAACAAAAAGGAGTCTATTTTCAAAAATAAAAGTAGCCAGAGTTTACAAGTCATTTAGCCTCAGGGATCTCTGTCAAAGCAGCAACATGAATATAGTTAATGAACGTTGTTATAACAAATCATGGTAACACTTAAGACCATTTTAGTATACTCCTTATTACCTGTGGAGATTTAACTTAAGATAAACTTAAAACAAACATTATTGTAATGGATATCTATTAACAGATATCTATTAACACATTCAAGCAAGGAGCAAAATAATTCAAATGGGTGTGTGGGAAGCTACGCTGCCCGCATAGCTTTTTTATAAGAAAACTACATTCAAAGATTTAGGAATCTGAACAAATGTAAACTGTTAAAAAATGCATTTGCTCGTTGCCTAGCAGTTGTTTGTCAAGTAATATAATACCTCTCTTCATTGATTTTTCTCTTCAAAAATGAGAATGCTATGGAAGGGCAATGAGGGGGTATTTCTAGGAATGGACTCATAAGAGCTAAAGTTACCAATGCTCACTGATTGGTAATTTATCACCAATTAAAATTTGCAATTACAAATATATTTAAAAATATATAGATTCTGTAAACAGTCACACAAACACCTCCTTTAACCAAGAAGAAAAGGAACTTTTGTTTTCTCACAAGAAGTAGCTTTGTTATACATTTGCTTAAGGCTGAAACAATATTGCAAAGTAAAAAGCATCAAACCTTTTGCCTATTATCACTTTTAAATGAGTGGGAAAATAATATATGCATTCAAATTAGACTTTTAGAATTTAAAACTAAAATCCAAGTGCACCAATATTTTTAAGATGGCATTTTTGTGTGTGTGTGACATCAAAAACAAAGTGCTCTGAATTCTTGCCAGGAAGAGAAAGACCATTTATTTACTGTATTTATTCAGGGCAAACTTCCTTGTCCATGTCAGAATGCGAAATTTAACATTACTGAAGAAGAGAAACAGTGATAAAGGAGGTGGAAGTCAGAAATAAACACATCACAGCTTTCCAAATATTTAAAGAGGGTCAACGTTATGCCCACTTAGAAAGTGGGTATTCATTTAGAGAATCAGAAAATTCAGAAGTTTCTTGATTTTAAACAGTGAAAAATTCTAAGATTAATTCACTCAACAACAACAACAGCAAAGATCACTTGGACTGGGTAAAGTGCTAATATCAAAGAAAGAAAAATCACCAGACCTACATGGCTAAGGGTTATCAAGCCTCCACGTCAGCCAAGTAAGTCATAGAATTCCCCTGACCTGGTTACAGACGAAGGACTTGGCTCACTCCCATGCAGTCTTTCTTAGCTGCTATAATCAATGAGGCAGAAAGGGTCCTTTCTAAAGGTGCCAACAAAAATGTTCAACAATCAATGTCACCTTAAGTAAAAGAAAGTCTTTACCTTGTAACTTCATGACATACTTTATAGTCACTACTTATAAAAAAAAACCAAGACTCTCAAAGAATACTATATTACCTAAATAGGTAAAGTTAAAGTGATCTCACATTTAAAAAAATTAAAATCTATGATAGGGAATTCGAAATATTATGATAGTCATCAAAAAACAACCAAAAGGCCCCTACCCACAAAAATCATTTGAATCCTTTTCATGCTACCTTAGCGTCCTTCCCTTTCAACTGAACACATAATTTTCTTTTTTTAATGCTTGTGACAGCTTTTTTTTTAATTAATTAATTTTTGGCTGCGTTGGGTCTTCATTGCTGCACACAGGCTTTCTCTAGTTGCGGCGAGCAGGGCTACTCTTCGTTGTGGTGTGCGGGCTTCTCACTGCGGTGGCTTCTCTTGTTGTGGAGCACGGGCTCTAGGCATGAAGGCTCAGTAGTTGTGGCTCGTGGGCTCTACAGCACAGGCTCAGTAGTTGTGGCTCGTGGGCTCTAGAGCGCAGGCTCAGTAGTTGTGGCGCAACTAAGTTGTGGCTTAGCTGCTCCGCGGCATGTGGGATCTTCCCGGAGCACAGCTCAAACCCGTGTCCCCTGCGTTGGCAGGCAGATTCTTAACCACTGCGCTACCAGGGAAGTTCCGGAACACAGAATTTGTAAGGGTGAATAAAATGAAGTGACTCCTTCAATTGCCTGGCATGGTTTAAGCAAAACTATTATCCCCACAGAAGAAAGGTAAAGGTATTTCATGAAGAGAACTTGCTGAAGAATTTGGATGCCAAGTGGTGAAAGAGCTCAGAGATTTGGAGAAACAGTGGGCTCAAGTAAGAATGAGATGGAAGGTGTCTAGGGCTGCAGGTAATAATGGTGAGAAAAGCACATCCAATAACCACTGAATGCATGAAGCAGCTTGCTTGCTCTGGTAAGAAAGGCTTCTATGAAACTATGTGCAAAAACCAGGTAGAGGGCAGCCTGAGGAGGAGGGCGCCCATCTGAAGTCAAAGACCCTAGCCAGGTGAGGGACACTGGTGTCCGCTGGGCCAAGTGGAGCTGACAGGAATTTTGATTTGGTTAATTTCAACCAGAGTGGAGATAATCTATAAGAATCTGATGAGTCAGAACTTTTCTACCTTATATTCTAGCCTCCATCCTAATATTCACTTGCCCATCAAATCACATTCCAGAGAACAGAATGGGAAAAGAAATGACAATAGTTCTCTGTTATACTGAAGACCCAGCTGGTGAGGCATGGCTTGGACACTGCTGTTCTATTCGTTTAGTTTTATTCTGGTAATACATTTTCTTTAAAACATAAAATGTTTAGGACATAGGAAGACCTAGAAAACTAACTTGTTAACTTCAGATAGATTATAAAAATCTGTTACTCTGCCTACTAGAGCAGTGTTCCTCAGCTTGTTTTAAGAGGCATAAATAGGTGGTTTTTCAAAAAGAGGCGTCCACAGTCAAGTAAGTCAGAGAAGCTTTGAAGATACACCATGTCCATTACCACATAAAAAACTCTAAGAAGGGTGCAGTAAAAAAAACAAAACAAAACAAAACTTGCTTTATAATTATATGTTTCATCAGGTGTTTCCCAAATGTATTCAAACATGTGACATGACAATCATCAACCCCCAGCCCTCCCTTCCCCCCTCAACAGCTATTAACACCATCTAGTGCTGTAGGGAATACCTTTTGGGAAACCCTGCCCTACAGCAATGCTGACAGTAAGAACCAATGAGAAGAAACAGTATCAAGGCTTGAACTAAAGCTGATCCAGTCTCTGTATCCCCTGACTTCAGCACAGCTCCCCTATGTCTGCACAGGATGGCAGAACTGCAGTAAGGCTGCTGCTGAGTTGAAATCAAGACACCTGCTTTACAGCACAGGTCCTGACACTGGTTTGAATCTTCAACCAGGTCACTGAACCTCTGAATCTTCCTCAGTTTTTTTTTTTTTTTTTTTTGCGGTACGCGGGCCTCTCACTGTTGTGGCCTCTCCCGTTGCGGAGCACAGGCTCCGGACGCACAGGCTCGGCGGCTATGGCTCACGGGCCCAGCCGCTCCGCGGCGTGTGGGATCCTCCCGGACTGAGGCACGAACCCATGTCCCCTGCATCGGCAGGCGGACTCTCAACCACTGCGCCACCAGGGAAGCCCTCTTCCTCATATTTAACACCTGCCTTGCCTACCTCTCAGGGTTGGTATCTAATGATGTAGAATGAAACAATGTCGAGACGGTACTCTCTAAACCAAAAGCCCCATAAGAAATATGGCATTGTTATTATTGTTGTTGTTGAACGACTCCCTGCCTAATAAAAAGGCTCCAGTTTAACAGCATGGACCTTCTGCATTTAGCTCAAACCTGCCAGGGAGAGCTTGAACTGGTCAACAGCGGTTCTACTGTTCTCAGTGAAAGTTTTGAACACATGGTTACAGGAGGCAATATAGTTGTTATCCAAAATCAACAACAACAACAAAAACCTTCTAAAGACAAACAAAGTCTGAGTCATGTACATTATTGCAGTCTGGGAGTATTAATACACAATTATTTTATTCAAAATAAAAAAAGAACCTCTGAATCAGAGATGTAGAAAAAAAAAATCTAAGCACAGTTGGCTGGGACCAGAGACGTCTGAAATTCACTTGTATTCCTAGCGCTTCATCATCATGACAAAAAGCTCCAAAGCCATCTTTTGGCAATTTCTAGTTAAACTGAGGAAAAAGAAAACTAATAGCATACTTCCAGTCATAAAGAAATTAATAAATTTCTTTAAACATTTGGTAATTACAAAATGGTACAACAGCAACTAACGTCCTTTCAGTTTCTGATGGAGAGAAGAAATCTTCATTAACACGTGTTGGAAAAATCTCAGTCTTCCTACAATGTGTTTAGTTCTAAATGATGGATTAACCCAAAACAACTGCTACTTTACTTAGTCAGAAATAGAAACAAGTAATTTTTTATTGAAGTGTAGCAGACATTCAATATTGTATTAGTTTCAGGTGTACCACACAGTGATTCCACATTTATACACATTACGAATTGATCACTACGATAAGTCTAGGAACAACCTGTCACTAAATAAAGTTATTACAATATTATTGACCATATTCCTTATGCTGTGACTTATTCTATAACTGGCGGTTTGTACCTCTTAATCTCCCTCACCTACTTTGCCCAATCCCCCAACAACTCTCCTCTCTAGCAACCACCAGTTTGTTCTCTGTATCTATGAGTCTGTTTCTGTTTTTTGGTTCATTTATTTTTCATGTTTTAGATTTCACATATAAGTGAAATCGTACAGTATTTATCTGTGTCTGATTTATTCCACTTAGCATAATACCCTCAATGTTGTTGCAAATGGCAAGATTTCAGTCTTTTTTATGGCTGAGTAGTATTCCAAAGTGAATAGATACCACATCTTTATCCACTCATCTATCATTGATGGACACTTAGGTTGCTTCCATATCTTGGCTATTGTGAATAATGTTGCAGTGAACACAGGGGTGAATATATCTTTTCGTTGAAGTTGTATCATAAAAGATGTTGAATTTTATCAAATAATTTTTCTGCATCAGTGAGATGATCATATGCTTTTATCCTTCATTGCATTAATGTGGTATATCACATTGATTGATTTGAAGATACTGAATCATCCTTGCACCCGTGGGATAAATCTCACTTGATTGTGGTGTATGGATTCTTTAATGTACTATTGAATTTGGTTTGCTAATATTTTGTTGAGGATTTTCGCATCTATGTTCATTATTATGTTTTTTTGTAATGTCTTTATCTGTTGATATCAGGGTAATGCTGGCCTCATAGAGTGAGTCTGGAAGCGTTTCTTCCTCTTCAATTTTTTGGGCAGAATAGGTATTAACTCTTCTTTAAATGTTTGGTAGAATTCATCTGTGAAGCTGTCTGGTCCTAGACTTTTGTCTGTTGGGAGTCTTTTGATTACTGATTCAATTTTTTAGTTTCATTGATCTTTTCTATTGGTCTTTAAAATTTTATTTATTTTATTTATTTATTTTTGGCTGTGTAGGGTCTTTGTTGCTGCGCGCGGGCTTTCTCTAGTTGTGGAGAGTGGGGGCTACTCTTGGTTGCAGTGCGCAGGCTTCTCATTGCGGTGGCTTCTCTTGCTGCGGAGCATGGGCTCTAGGTGCGCAGGCTTCAGTAGTTGCAGCACGTGGGCTCAGTAGTTGTGGCTCACATGCTCTACAGCACAGGCTCAGTAGTTGTGGCGCACAGGCTTAGTTTCTCTGGGCACGTGGGATCTTCCCCGACCAGGGCTCGAACCCATGTCCCCTGCACTGGCAGGTGGATTCTCAACCACTGCACCACCAGGGAAGCCCTCTATTGTTTTTTAAGTCTCTATTTCATTTATGTCCACTCTGATCTTTATTATTTCCTTCCTTCTACTAACTTTGGGCTTTGTTTGTTTTTCTATTTCTAGTTCCTTTAGGTGCAAGGTTAGGTGGTTTATTTGAGATTTTTCTTCTTCCCTCAGGTACGCCTGTATCACTTGAAACGTCCCACTTAGGACTGCTTTTGCTGCACCCCATAGATTTTGGAATGTTGTGTTTCCGTTTTTATTTGTCTCAAGGTATTTTTTTAATCTGCTCTTTAATGTCTTCATTGACTCATTGGTTGTTTAGAAGCATGCTGTTTAGACTACATGTGTT
Source organism: Tursiops truncatus (assembly GCF_011762595.2). Taxonomy (NCBI): domain Eukaryota; kingdom Metazoa; phylum Chordata; class Mammalia; order Artiodactyla; family Delphinidae; genus Tursiops; species Tursiops truncatus. Next base: position 9,030,144 of record NC_047039.1, on the reverse strand, counting down.
TGTGTTTTTTCCAGTTTTCTTTTTCCCCTGAAATTGGTTTCTAGTTTCATATCATTGTGGTTGAAAAAGATACCTGATATTATTTCAATCTTCTTATTTTGTGAGAGACTTGTTTTGTGACCTAACATGTGATCTATTCTGGAGAATATTCCATATACACTTGAAAAGAATGTGTATTCTGCTGCTTTCAGATGGAATGTTCTCTCTCTCTCTCTCCCTCTCATATATATATATATATATATATATATATATATATATACACACACATATATGTGTGTGTATATATATATATATATATATATACACACACACACACATACATACATATATATGTATATATATTATTATATATATATTAAGTCCATCTGGTCTAATGTTTTGTTTAAGGCCAGTGTTCCATTAATTTTCTGTCTGGATGATCTATCCACTGATGTAAGTAGAGTGTTTAAAATCCGTACTATTATTGTGTTATTGTCAATTTCTCCCTTTATGTCTGTAAGTATCTGCTTTATGTATTTAACTGCTCCTATGTTGGGTGTGTGTATATATTTAAAAGTGTTATATCCTCTGGTTGGATTGATCCTTTTATCATTATGTAATGCTTTTGTCTCTCATTACAGTCTTTGTTTTAAAATCTATTTTGTGTGACATATTCCATTTGCATGGTGTATCTTTTTTCCATCCCCTCACTTTCAGCCTGTGTGTGTCTTTAGATCTAAAGTGAGTCTGTTGTAGGCAGCATATATATGGGTCTTGGTGGGTTTTTTTGTTTGTTTGTTTTACCCATTCAGCCACTCTATGTCTTTTGATTGGAGCATTTAGTGCATTTACATTTAAAGTAGTTATGGATAGGTATGTAGTTATTGCTATTTTGTTCATTGTTTTCTGTTTTTGGAGTTTTTATTCCTTTCTTCTCTTCTTTCCTTGACGACTTTCCTTGACGACTATTTTTAGTGTTATGTTTGTATTCCTTTCTCTTTATTTTTTTGTGTATGTGTTACAGGTTTTTGATTTGGGGTTACCATGATGTTCATATATAACAACCTATGTATACAGCAGTCTATTTTAAGTTGCTGGTTGCTTAATTTTGAGCACATTCTAAAAGCACTATATTTTTACTCCCCTGCCCCACATTTTATGTTTTTCATGTCATATTTTACATCTTTTTATTCTGTGTAAAACTTAACCATTTACTTTAGATATAGATGATTTTGTTGTCTTTTAACCTTCATACTAGCCTTATAGGTGGTTGATCTGCTACCTTTACACTATGTTTGCCTTTACTAGTGAGATTTTTTTCTTTCATAATTTTCTTGTTTCTAGTTACGACTTTTTCTTTTTCATTTAAAGAAATCCTTCTAACATTTCTTGCAAGACCAGTTTATTGGTGATGAACCAAAGGAGTTAAAGTTCAGCTTTTGCTTGTCTGGGAAGCTTTATTATCTCCCCTTCAATTCTGAATGATACCCTTGCTGGGTAGAGTATTCTTGGTTGCAAGTATTTTTCCTTCAGCACTTTAAATACATCATGCCAGTCCCTTCTGGCCTGTCAAGTTTTGGCTGTAAAACCAGATGACAGTCTTATATGGGTTCCCTTGTATGTATCTAGTTGTTTTTCTCTTGCTGCTTTTAAGGGTCTCTCTTTGTCATTAACTTTTGACATTTTAATTACAATGTGTCTGACAGTGGGTCTCTTTGAGCTCACCTAATTTTGGGAACTCTGTGCTTCCTGGACTCGGATGTCTATCTCCTTAGCCAGGTTAGGAAAGTTTTCAACCATTATCTCTTCATACAGGTTTTCTGTCCCTTCCTCTCTCTCTTCTCTTTCTGGGACTCCTATAGAGCAAATGCTAGTATGCTTGATGTTGTCCCAGGGTTCCCTTAAACTATCCTCAGTTTTTTAAATTCTCTTTTCTTTTTGCTGTTCCTATTAGTTGACTTCTATTACCCTGTCTTCCAGATTGCTGATCCATTCGTTTGCATCCTCTAATCTGCTGTTGATTCCTGCCAGTGTGTTTTTCATTTCACTTATTATAGTCTTCAGGTCCAATTGGTTCTTTTTTATATTTTTTATCTCTTTGTTGCAGTTCTCACTGAGTTCATCCATTCTTCTCCTGAGTTCAGAGTGCATCTTTATGACGATTACCGTAAACTCTATCTGGTAAATTTTGTATCTCTGTTGCGTTTTGTTCTTTTTGTGGGGTTTTGCCCTGTTGTTTCGTTTAGTCTCCTCATTTTACCTGTCTGTGCTGTTTCTATGTATTAGGTATATCAGCCATGTCTCCTGGTCTTGAAAGAGTGGCTTTGTGTAGGTGTCCTGTGCGGCCCAGTGGCGCAATCATCCTGGTCACTAAAGCTAGGTGCTCCAGGGGTATAGCCCACGTGGGCTGCAATCTTCCTGCTACAGTTGGGCCACGACTGCTATGGGCATACCGATTGGTGGGGCTGGCCTCCAGCCTGGCTGTCTGTGAAGCCTGGCTGCGGACTGCTGTGGGGGTACTGGTGTGCAAGGCTGGCCCTGCAAAGTGGGAGCTGCTTTGGAGGGGTGCCAGTGCTAGCCGAGGTGACCTGCCAAGTGAGGCAGGGTGGGAACTGCTTTGGAGGGGCTGGCTGGGGTGGGGCAGGCAGTATTCAAGGGAATGCTGGGGTGGAGCATACTGTGTTAGCTAGGTTGATGGATAGTGACAGAAATGGCACCCATCAGTGCTAGCCCCGATGGGTGGAAGAAGAATTAAAAAAAAAAAAAAAAAAAGGCACTAGCACTTCTGTCCCTGGAGGAAATTCAACCAGATCCCTGTCCCCCCAGCAGAGCCCTAAAATTATCAATGAATCTCCCTCTTGTATGAGCACTCTTCAATGAGCCAGGCACTTTTCAATCTATTGCCTCTGTGCTGGGATTCAGAGTGAGTGAATCATACATGAGCCCTCTAAGAGCAGAGTCTCGGTTTCCTACAGCCCTCCAGCTCTCCTGGACATTAGACCCATTGATTTTCAAAGCCATGTTATGGGGGTTCGTCTTCCCAACTTCAGGTTCCCCAGGCTGGGGAGCCCTACGTGGGGCTCAGACCAGTTGCTCCTCATGGGGGACCTGCACGGTTGTGATACCCCTTCAGCTTATGGGTCATCACACCCATAAGCCAGGTGGGTGGATTCTGACTAGACCACATCTCTGTCCCTCCTACCCATCTCAATGTGGCCTTTTCTTTATATCCTTAGTTGCAGGAAATCTGCTCTGCTAGTCTTCAGGTCGTTCTCAGAGATAGTTGTTCTATATGTAGTTGTAGTATTGGTGTGTCCACGGGAGGAGGTGAGCTCAGGATCTTCCTACTTGCCATCCTGATTCAGAACCCAAAGCAAGTATTTTTAAGCTGAGAAAATATGAAGTAGTTGCCTTGATTTCTCATGAGTAAAAGCTATACTAAAAATGAAGAATAGATGGTGAGACAGAGTCCACTCTGGATTTACCCTAGCAATGGATGTGCTTCTGAGATGACTATAAGACATAGGTAGGTAGGCTTTTTTTGAATAAATTGGTCAGCCAAATTTTTGGAAAACTTAACTTCTCCGAGTACATGTGATCTGGGTAAAGGTTTTAATGCCCACTAAAGTATGTGCATATGTGTGCGGCTCAAATACTGAGAGAAGTACGATGGGCAGCCCCAAGGAGTTACTGAAAGGTGACTTCCATACCCTCCACATCCATTTGCCCTAAACATAACTGGTGAACGAGGTATTGTGGCTACATACTATTTTTACCAGTTTTTAACTAGCACATGGTTAAAAAAGGAAAAGTCAATATGAAGGTATACTTTCAATTGATATATACATAAAAGAAAACATAAAACAGAAATTACTAAAAAGGAGAAAAAATACAACTTCTTGGTATCACTCAAGCTTACAGCTAGGACTCCTGATTATGAAAAGTCAACCAGGAGATTCAAAAGCTGTATACTGGTGCGTACTTAGGAAAGTTCCTTTGGCAGCAAGCTGCTGGAAACCGACATCCTTCCATAGCCTCATCAATTGCTTTTGCAACTCTCTCAAAGGGGGAAGACCACCCTAATTTCAGAAAGGTAAATTCTTTCAAGTCTAATGACCTAGTCAGTGTTTCTGAAACTGCAGTTATCTAGGGGCCTGTTAAAAAATAATTATTTCTAGAGGCCAGCCAATCTACAATATGCATTTTTAACAAGCTCACTAGGTGACTCTTCTGCCTGTTAAGACCTGGAATTGAGAATGGGAAGCAGTGACTAAATCACTGCTTAGTAGCGCCTCCTAGTGTCAGCTTTTCAGAAAATACTCGGTTTTCCCAAATTGTGCACAAGAAGCAAGTATTTGATATTAGAACAACAATCATCACCCAAATCTTCAGTACCAGTGGTGAGAAAAAAGGCTTGCCCTAACGGGGAAAAGCCCTCCCCTCTCCTTGCCTGTTAACTTGGTTAGGGATTATCTATGATGCCTGAGGTACATGTTTTGCCAGCACATCACTTTCTGCTCTCTTTGTAAGAAAACTTGCTCCTTCCGTCATATGAATTGCAGGAAAGTGAGAGCTCACACCTAAACACACTTCTACAGAAAATAAGAGATGAGGGCTCTTCCTATTTTCTTAGAAAAATGATTAAGTGCAGCATGATATTTAAAATGTATTTGAATAAACTTCAATATTTACAGAAAGGTTTTCTACTTTTGTCCACTTTTTAATTTCAGTGCAGTCGTAATCTATTCTATTTGGACAGAAGAAAAAAACTACAGAAAATGGTAGGCCCAGTTACATGTCTGACAGACCTGCACTTATGTTTTATACTATTAACTATACTTGAATATGTTATCAATGTGAGACAGTTTCAGTAAAACTGACAAGACTTCAAAATGTGTGTTCACGCCTGAAGCACTTCGTCGTTGTTGCTTTTACATTACAGGATGAACAGTCCCCTTCAGGCCCCAGAGGCCTGACAGTTGCTGGGGAGACGAACGGACCTGTCTGCTCTTCTTCATTTTTCTCCAGTCTGGCTCTGCTATTCACCTTACTCTGTGTTCTGTAGCTGCCATGAAAGATTCCAGTTCATTCCCACTGCATCTGCCTGGCTTACGAAAGTCCGTCCTTGCCAGAGTCTGAAATGCACAGGTAAGTGGCCTAACCTAGAGGAAGTACGCAGGGAAAAGCACAGATACTTGGGCCAAAGCCAAGTGGGCAACAAGCCCACAGCTGTCTAGTATCACCCACTGCCACTCTCAGTTTGGGCGCAGTGGACAAAACATGCGTGTCTGCATGCGTCTGAGTGAAGGGGCCTGGCATCCGAGCAAGCAGCCAGGGTCCATGGGATAAGAACTCAGCTGACAGGGAGTCAGAGTACAATGTTTAAGGCCTACGGACTTGAACACGGATCTTAGAAATTTTATCGGGAAAAACAGGTTTTTTTCCAAGTTAGGGTGACCTCCAACAAAGCTGAACAGGGAACGTGCTCCAAACTAGGGTCTAGGAAAACGTTGCTGGGCTATCTGTCACTACGACTCCTGGAAAGCTAGTAAAATTCCTGTCTAAGGTGGTAGAACTCACAGGGCCGAGTCAAGACTGAGACCAGGTCTGCAGCAAGCCCGCACGCCGCCTACTCTCCTACACCGTTTACCGTCCGTTACTTCTGTTCTTTAAGACTTTTGTTCTTCTTAGTTTAAATTACTTTTTTCTATCTACACTGGTCACTTCCACAAAGTGAGACCTTGGGCACAGGGACATTACCTAGGAAGAGTCTGTTATTTGGTACAAGCCTTGAGGTTTCATGACTGCTTTGACACGGCAAATGTGTGAACGAAGCAGCCAATTTAAGGGTGACCCTGTTGCTAAACCACCTTGATGCATTTGGATGTCACCACAGGGTTCTACACAATGTCAACGATAATTATTTTGCGGTTCTTTTACTGCAAGTGCTGTTATGAGTAAACTGGGTTTCTCTTAGTCACGGTTAACTAAAACAATAGAATGGAGTTTATCTACACGAGCTGGTTGAGAATAAAGTACAAATGCCTAAGGTTACACGACTCTCTCGCCTCGCCTCCCCACGGCCTCCAGTCACAGCACTTACTGAGGCGCTAGCTTAGCAGGGACAATAAACCCACCCAACTCTCCTTTCTGCACAGCAGACCCTAAGTTTAGGTAGTCGCCACCTTGCTGGATCCTTGTCATAGGTCTTTTCAGCTCTACATTTTATTATCACGAGCTCAGCAAGACAGGGACAAATACGTTTCATGTGTACACTGCTACTAAAAATAGAATGCTAGAACATATAAAAACTTAGGTGAATTCTTCCTAATATCACAGATTAATCCTGCAGAGAGAGAAGGTGGGGATAAATAAAGAAACGGGATGGATTTCCACTGAAGACTTAACAAAACTGCACCTCAAACTCAATTTCTCATATACTAAAGTAGGCGAAAATAAATACGATCCAGGTTATTTGCCTGTACTTACTTCCTACCATTTCGAAGATAATGACACTCTTTACATTTGCTTTATGTCTTAATGAGTCTCCAAAATGCATTCACACACACACTGTTTCATCCATACTGTCCAGGTGAGGAAGCAGAAGCACAGAGCAGGTAAGTGGCCAGATAGCAGTGTGGTCCCTCAACCAGAAGTGAAGAATGGAACCCTTTCACCCCGCCTGTGGTTGCACTCAACCTCTATGGACCTCAAGTCAAGGGAGGACCTAGATGGTCCCTTTCAGTTCTAAAACCCTACAACTTGCTCAAAGTCGCACTGAGGGTTAAGTGACAGAACTGGGACTTGCACCTAAGACTTCCGGCTTTTAAAACAATCAATACTCACTGAACTGTGCCAAGCCCCCATCTAATAAATAGAACAACTGTTATCATTCCAACCCAATCCTGGATGCTTTGAGCTTGTGATCAGTGTCTCAAGAATCCTAACTACTAGCCAGACAAAAGCATTTCTATCATTGACCATGGATTTCATCATTGCCCCATGAGAGACTCTGCTGGTCACAGACTGAAAGTGGTAAAGAAAACATCGTATCATGCAAGGGAGCCATTGAAATGTAGCCAACTTATGGCACTGTCCCTCCAGCGTGAAAGGGAAGTAAAGGACATACAAGTCATAAATCCCATCACATACAGTCCAAGGAACTCCCTCCCCAGGAGCACACGGAACAACTTCAGGAATAAGCTCAGGGAGTTGACAATGCCTGGGTCACCTGGACTGCTGAAACAAACCTCTGAGACTTTACGCAGTGTGTTCCTCACGCACCAAAGACAATTCCCTCAGAACTTCTTGCTCCACGTACAAGGGTAAACTTCACTATGAAAACAACTTTCACTCGTGGAACACCAATCTAATTTGGATATTCCAGGCTTGGAAGAGCTTTGCATTCCATTCCTAAGTCCGATGATAAAACCACCATTTTTTGAACTTGTTCCTATTCTGGGACTGCAGTCCCTTTGCCAGAACCCAAATGATGACAAAAACCTATGAGTTACCCTACATTCCTAAATCTTCCTTCCTGCTTGCTACTCCCAGATCTAGATTTCCCAAGCAGGCACGAGTAGACAGAGGACAGTGGGCCCAGGAGGAACCAAGAACTCTACTGTTTCCACGCCTCAACTCTGTCCCACACAATCAAGCAGATGAACCATAAGTAAGGAACATAGCAGACCTCTAGGTATGGGGGGGAGGAAGTGCTCACAGAACAGGGGAATTACATTCTGCAAAAGAATCAAAATATCTATTCTCTTGTGGCAGGCATCTTTCATCCACCTTTATTCCCTCTCACCTCCAGCTTCCATCTTTGATTTCTATTAATATTAACATAGATGACAAGAAGACTTATTGAAAGGATTTAAGGGAGGAGCCAACTAGGACACATTATGACAAAAACTGGGAACTAACAACTTTGCACTTGAAGAATGACCATGACATTGTGAACGCACCACATGAAATAACTGAACCATTCTTTGAGCAGAGCTAAATAAATGTTAAAGAATATTATAATTAGTAGGTTCCCCAACAAATTTTGTATTATGAAAACTTTCAGATCTATATAAAAATTGGTGAACTCTCAATATTCTTATCAACAGTTAACGAGGTTCTGCCACATCATTACATCATTCCTTTGTTCTTTGCTAATGTAATTTTAAAGCAGTAACCAGAAACTTAACAATGCTTATATGTACTTTTCAATTAAGAAGCAGGAAAATTAACCTGCAATTAAAACAATACATTTGGATTCCCATGAGTATTAAAAAAGTTCAATCTGTCTAACTCACAGTTACCTAGTTTCTTAGTGAGCAACTATTAAAGACACTGGGCCAGGGCCTGTGAATGGACACAAGTCACGGCCGCCATCTAAGGTAGAAAAGTCAGACAGACACTATTAGAAGTGTAATGAAGAGGTAGCACACTGAGGCAGCACACGTGGAGAGCAAATTCAGACGGACGCAGAGCTGGGTGAAGCAAGAGGCTGCGGAGAGGAACCCCTTCATGAAGGTATAACTATGACGCAGGCCCCCCGAGGGCAGGGACTCCCGTCTGCTTCGTTACTGCTGCATCCCTAGAGCCAAGAACAGTGCCTGGCACAGAGGCATTTAGTAAAAATCTGCTGAAGCCGTCAACGAGCCAGGACTTTAATTCCAGTGGCTGCTCAGTAGAACAACTATGTGTGCCTCCTCTTCCTTCCTCAGTGGTGGGAAGCAGGACTTGAACTGCACTGGAAGGACTCGGACAGGCAGAGTAGACCAGGCGAGGGCAATGGAAGAAGAGGCAGTGATGTGGGGAAACAAAGATGTAGGACAAAGGCTGCCTGGGGCTGGCTGGAACCGTCCTGGGGGAGATCTGCAGCGTGGGGCAACAGGCGTTAGCACTGGGAAGACAGAGCACGGCAACGTGGTGGAGGGTCTGGGGTGCGGGTGTTTAAGGGCGTGTGTGTGTGTGTGTGTGTGTGTGTGTGTGTGTGTGTGTCTGTGATGTTGGCGATGACTGAGCAGGACAGTAACACTACAAGAGAGAGATTCTGAGGAAACTGATGATAATAGGACACGCTGAAAAAAGGAAAAATTGGGGTCAGGGAGAACAGTTCCGAGAGAAATTCAGGGGTAATAACGATCAGGACATCGGCAAACATGGAAAAGCAGGATGAATGCGGTAGGTATGTTAAACATACAAAATCAACAGGAGCTGGTGATGGTCTCAAGGGATATGAAGCTAAAAGGAAAGAAAGAAATCAAATATCATACTCAAGTCCACTATTCAACTATGCAGGGTAAATAAGATGCACAATGATGAAAAAGATGCTTCACGCTCTTACATTTTTCCCTGCGACTTCGGGTATGTGTTTCATTCACTCATCGTCATTCTCACCTGGAGTGACCCCGCTGATGCCTCAATCTAAAACTCAGGACCAGAGAAGTTAAAGGCTTGGCTCGGAGTCACAAGTGTGACTGCCAAGAGAGATCTAAGACTAAAGACGAGATACTCCTGTCACTCAGTTCGTGACTCTTTCCACTTCAACATCATACTAGTTTCCACTCATCTTTCCCAACAGAGCAACTGTAATTCTAAGAAAGGCACACCTGCAGCAGGTGAGGCCCATCTCGCCTGGTAGAGCACCTTGCACTCTTTCTGTGGGAGAGGAAAATGGAGCCAGCGGCAGACACGTGACCCATGGCTTCCCTCTGCCTACAGGAATGAGCCCAAATGGCTTCCACACCGGGCTCACAGCAACAACAGTGCACTTCTGCATGCTCAGAGTACCTTCTGCAACCCACTCACACATTTCTATGGGCTGAATTAGGAACTGCATGCTTCCATGACACACTGTAGACAACTGAGGCATGCAGCGAATGACTTGCGCTTAAATTCACAGGAAGAACGAATATTAGAGCTGAAGGAAAGGAGGGTAACGACAAATACACGACCTCCTTCACTTCAGAGTGGGGGCTTCTGCAGTCTCATCAGGCTCACGTTCTAATGGCTTGAGTAGGAGACACTCATGAGGATGAGGATGAGGATGAGGATGAGGATGAGGGAGTGGAGAAAGAAGAGGAGGGAGGGGAGGCCCACAGGAGAGGCCCGGGGCAATCTAAATTTTAGGTTATTTCCAGACACCTCACATAAGGAAGTAAATCTGAATAGCAAATAGGGTAAGCTTTTGTTTTTTGTTTTAAAATTGGAATAAAACTAGGGTCAGGATTTGAAAACAACACCCCTGCCCAAGTCTTTTGAGACAGAACAGTTTACAATTTGGAACTGATGGATGAGAAAAAAGAGTTGTTAAATTTTGAACAAATTTTCCTTTTGTTGTGAAACGCTTGGATCTTAGTGTTTCTAACCTTCTTTCCTTTAGTAACTATGAGCTGAATATCCCTATCCTCTTATGGAATGGGGAATAGAGATTTTTCCCTCTAAAATAAAAATGTGTGAGGAGACAAAAGGTTTAATCTTTGGTAAGACTCAACTTGAGAGGCTCTGCTACACAGAAGCTCCGCTAGGTTGCAGCTGGACGGCAGGTTGAGACAGCCGCCCAAGAAGGAGGAGGCCAGAGCACATATGCAATGACCTCCACCCATGTTCCCCAAGCAAGAGTGCCTTCTAGAGAAACTGAATCCACTGAAAAAAAGACCTGCAAAAATTCTGACATCTGGGGGTTCCCCAAGGAAAAAGCCAAGTTGCCGTGACCACTCCGCACAGCACAACTCACCAGCTGAGCGGTGCTGCCTGAGCAGCTCTCAACATTTGCTCACTGACTCTGAAATCAGCACAGACAGCAAAGGAACGTCAGGCTGTGGGGAAACGCTCCAGCAGGAAAGAAACAAACCAAAACCAAAAGAGAAAAGGAGCTCAGGGGAAAAAGAAAAACCACCTGTAAATCTCATAACATAATGCATTCAGAGACAAGGGAATATATTATATCCATGAAACAAGAACAAGATGCTATTTAAAAATAAAGGGACAGTCAGATGATGAAAAATAGCTCTGGGCAATTAAAAATATGAGCATAACACTTAAAATTTTAATAGAAATGTTGGAAGATAAAACTAAGAAAATCTCCCCAAAAGTAGAAAATATAGAAAAACAGGAGACAAAAGATAAGAAAAATCTGAGGAATAACCCAAGATGTCCACCACATAACTAATGATTCCAGAAAAAACAAAGGGGAAAAAATAATCAAAGAATCAATAAAAGGTAATTTTCTAGAACTGATAGAACATGAAACTTCACATTGGGAGGCCTATCAAGTGTGTCTGGTGAATAAAAATGTCCAACAACTCACATTTCCACAAGATTTTATAAATCCCAGGATAAGAAGATCCTGTTTTCTCTGGATATATGAGATCCATATATCATATATATGGAAACAGATATATGTCATGGATAGAAATAAGAGAAAACAGAAAACAGATATATGTCATGGATAGAAATAAGAACAGCGAGAAAACAGATATATGTCATGGATAGAAATAAGAGAAAACAGAAAACAGATATATGTCATGGATAGAAATAAGAACAGCACCAACGGATATCAGAAGACACTAGAGCAATGCCTTCAAAATTCTGAAAGAAAATGATTTTCAGTCCAGAATTGTATACCCACACAATCTGCCATGGCATTATGACAGAGATCTTCAGAACTGCATGCCTTCCCAGAAAGCTGCTGGAAGGTGAGTGAGGAGACAGACGCAGGATGCAGGACAGAGGAGGTAACAGGAGCAAAGTGGAGGGGAATGTCTAGGATGACAGCGCAGAGCAAACCCAACAAGCAGTCCAGAGTGAGCGGGCAGAAAGAGTCCAAGGAGGGCGGACTTCTGGGGAAAAGACTGAGCTGACAGATTATCAGACACGTGTGACACTGCAGCAAGTTTTATATGACGTGGCTAGTAGAGGGCACGGGGAGAATTACATGGTTACGCCTTTCGTTCCCCACCAGAAAACAACACAAAATTGTAAAAGGAAATATAGTTATGGTACACTACTTGGCTTAGCAGTGAACAATATTTACATAGTCATAAAAATATAAACACCAAACACTAAAATAACTAATAAGTATAATACATCAGTATTTTGAATGGTAAAAGGCCTAAATCCTAACCTACCAAAATAAAAGTCCAGGTAATGTTAGACTAACACATCAAGAAAGTCAATGCAAGATATGTGCTTTAAATATGAAGATAAATACATAAGATAATTGCCCTATAGATACCACACAAGATACCATGTAAGAAATGAAGGTGCTGTAGGAAGCAGGCTTAGGAGGTAAGGAGGCAAGGGGTACAAAAGATGAATGCTGCTTTTCGTGATGTTTAGGGCAGCTTAATTTTTTAAATCTATGTACATATATTACTTTGATTAAAAAATAACAATGAATATTTAATGAGTAATCACACTGTGCTGGAACTGTTCCAAATGCTTTATAGATGGTATCACTTAATTTTCACAATTTTATTAGGTGAAACTATTATTATCTCCGTTTTAAAGATGAGGAAATTAAAGCACAGAGAGGTTACGTAACCTGCCCAGTGTCTCACTGCTAGCAACTGATGGAACCGGGATTCAAATTTAGACAGTGTGGACTAAAATCTGAAGACCTTAACTTTGAAGTAAGCCAGGAAAATTTATAATCCATAATTTTGGAAAAAGCTGTCTGATTTTCTTTCACCTACTGATAAACCTAGACAATCAAAACCAATCAGACTAACAGACATGAGTAAGGAGAAGGCATTTATTTTCTCATACCTAAAATCCTATATTTTTCTATCAACAACAACAAAAAACGCAGCCTAAACAGCAAGAGCAGCAGAAAAGGGAAAGTTGGAAAAAATTGCAGTCACACAAACTATAGTTAAAAAATGACTAAGTTTCCTTGATATATGAATTTGTTGGAAAACCATTTATCAACAGCCTGTTTCTCTCCAGCAGAGTCCCTCAAGCCAAGAGCCATGTCATTCCCCTTTGACTGATTAATTAGCCAATCAGGGGACATTTTTCATTGTGAGGCATGATGGTTTATTCCAGCTAATGTTTGGTCTCTAATGGCGACACATTAAAGCCAACTCGGCTATTTTACCCTGTGGAGTGACCAAAAGGAAAGGATAGAAGATAAATCAAAAGAGCTCCCTTCAGTTTCCCTTCAGTCCTTAACAAAACCCCCAAGGAGCAAATGGCTGGAGGAAGGATCCTCTACCAATAAAGAGAAAAAAACAAAGAAAAGAAAGGTGGAAACCCGTTCAAGCCAAGGGGGATCCTTTCCTGTTTCTGAAGAGCAATAATTTATTCTCTGTTGATTAACAGACCACTGATAGAACAGGCACCAAAAAGTCAATATCTAGCTCTTCTTGCTTTTATCAAAAGCTGTGCTCAATAGAAAACTTAGCTCTGCAATGCTTCTTCCTCACTTGGAACGATTTCACCTGCACTCTGAATTAGAGGAGGCTAGCGAGGAACCTGATCGAAGGCACTATTTATACACCGACCTCACCGCAGTCAGGCAGCTGCCCACTGTGCTCCAAGTTCTCTAAGCTTCTTACCCTTCTCCACGCCCCTGACAGGCACCAAAGCACGGAGAAGTAGACGTTCAAATATCAGCGGAATATGAGTTCCTACAGAGGACAGATGTGAGTATTCACATATCCAGGAGACAGGAAGCACATCTTAACCATGCTTAGCACACTGCTGAGCACACTCAACAAGACGGGTCTAAGCAGCCAGTCTCTGCTGTGCAAAGAGCACTTGATTACAAACCAGCAGTCTGTGTCAGATGAGATCACAAACGCGTCTCATTTGTCCTGAAGAGGATTTACCACCTCCGCCATCACTGTTACTATTTTGTGAATCTCGGATTCCTGCTATGGAGAAAAATAAAGCAAAGGAGATGGTACAGGAGTGTCAGGGTTTTTTGTTGTTATTGTTTGTGTTTCCAGCTATAAACAGGGTAAAACCAGGAAGGCCAAGTGAGATGACATTTGCACAAAAACGTGAAGTAGGTAGGGGGCAAACAGTCCATGCAGAGGAGCCGCCAAGTACTGAAACTTAAGGCAGGAACACTCCTGAACCACTGGAGGAACAGCAAGGAAGCCAGAGTGACAAGAGCAGAGCAGGCAGGGAGAACCAGAGGTGAGCATGGCAGCGACTGTGAGAGCGCGTGTGAGAGCCGCCAGGTGTGGGTGTGGTCACGCGGGACTTCAGGCCACTGTAAGGACTGGACTTTTACTCTGAGTGTGACAGGGAAACTTGGGAGGCTTCTGAACAAAGTAGTGACATGATCTCAATCCCATTTTCAAAAGATCACTCAAGCTGCTCTGGGAAAAATACTCTAGAAAAGATTCTATGTATTAGATTCTCACAGGTAACTTTACATCATGGTCAAGGTGTTTATATGGCCATCTCCTCTAGCAGAGGACCATGAATTCTGCGAAGGAGCCGAGTCCTATTGTCCTGTAGCTTCAGCAATTAGAGTAATGATTGGGACACACTAGGTACTCAATAAATAATTACAGAATGGTTAAATGTTTATAACTTTGAAGTTTTTCCTGCTTTTCCATTAATAAGTACCAAGAAACTATACTTTCTGTGGAAGAGAAGAAAACAGAACTATACATAACCTGTAAGAGAGTACCTTTTGTGTCTCAGTAAGTAAAGGTCACACTAGGTACAAAGAATCATGTTGGTTCAAAACTTAATATCCTTGGTAAACTATTTACTATTTTGTCTTAGTTTTCATATCTCCAAGGATGTTTATGTTGCTTAGATGGATTTCAGTGAAAAGAAAGGATAGGATAATGGCGTCCTGATACCTCTTAAATAGACTGTCCCTCAATTCTCTTAGGCATTTGATTCTACTGGTAAATGTCTGCAAAAGTGAAATTTTCTAGGACCTCTCTAGATAATCTGTACTGTCCACACCCTCTTTAAATGGGAACATTTTTTCTATCTCACTTAATCTCTGAAATTCACATTAAAAATGTTTTCCCTTTCTACTGCTAATGCAAACAGACCGATTTGCAGGATGATGACAGAAACAGTCCTGCTGGGTACAGGGGCATAAACTAGATGATCCTAAGGGTCTTTCTGTCCTTGGGATCCATTATCCTTATATAAACAAACAGACTCCAAAGGTACTAAAACACTATAAATCTTTTGGGACTAGCGACGGCACGAAATGCATTTTGAACATTTTGTTAACTTCACTCCCATCATCTCCATGGATACTCAATAAACGATGACAATAAAAAGCTTCCATTTCAGTTTTCTTTCATTTTTTAAAAGCAATGAGTTCTTTACACTCTAAACAAATGCCTATACCTCTCCCCCAAATTGTACAGGACATCATATTAGAAGGAAGATTACCACCTTAGTCATTACCTATTTTAAATGTTAATTGAAAGAGAATTGATGTGCTAAGAAGTCCTCTCTAATGGCTGTAATGGCAAAATGACAACAAAAGCCTCTCTGCTAGAGAAATTTAAGGAAGGACTCATTGGCAATGAGTGGGTTTAGTCGGTACATTTACAGTAAATGTCAGTCGGCATGTGACTATGTACACTGGATTAAAATGTTCACATTTCTAAGCATTCAGTGGAAGTTATTACTCACCATCATAACTTTGTGTGTGTTAATTCCAGTGATGACAGTGCTCTTAGCAGCAGCAACTCAGATGCATTGGGCACTTACTATATGCTAGGGACTTTGCTAAGAGCTTTACATGGCTTGTTATTTCAGCTTTGCTAGATATGTTATCATCCCCATTTTATGAAGGAAGAAGCTGAGACTCAGAGAGGCTAAATAACTTACCCTAAATCACACAGTCTTCAAACTACTCATGGGCTCAAGTATAGGTTTATGAAACTCTGAAGTGTCTATTCTCAATACTATATTCCACTTAATGAACCTCCCTTTAGAAGAAACCAGAGAAAGGGAACATTTCATTAGATGACATCATTTCCTCCGTCTCTTGGTTAAGATAATTCTACCAGGCTTACCATCAATGGATAATCACAGAACCATAGAATGACGGGTCCTAGAAGAGCCATTTCAGTTATCTAGATAACCCCCACCCGCCCCCCCGCCCCCGCCAAAGGAACAGCTTAAAACAAGAAAAACCATTTCATTAGCACACTATTTCTTTGGGCCAGCAATTCGAGGAAAAGCCTGGCTGGCTGGGTCTGCCCGGGGTCTCTAACGTGGCTACTGTCAAAAAGGGATTAGAGCTGGCATAGCAGGGGGCTGGCCAGGCACTTCTTGCTCTTTGTGTAGACTTGGGTACCCGCATCACTCTCCACGTCACGGCCTCTCCATGCAGGCTACTTTGGGCTCTGGGCTTTCTGACAATCTGGGGGCTCATGGCAGCTGGGCTGCTTACATGCAGGCTGAAGGCTTCGAGAGCAAGAATTTTAGCTGACGAAGCCTCAAAGTTCGCACAAATCCCCACCGCTACACGCAAGTCACAAGCCTGCCCACATGGAAGCAGAGGGGACCAGGCTCCATCTCCTGATGAGAAACCAGCAGGGGTCAATCTAGAAGAGTATGTGGAATGCGAGGCATCACTGAGGCCGCCTTTGGAAAACAGAATCTACTACAAGAACATATAATTCAACACTCTCATTTTATAAACAAGAACATGAAGTTGACATATAAAATGGGGATACCCACAACAACTGTCTCGACAGGATACCTTCACCTTGACACTCGCCATTTCTAGTAACTCTTTTAAGTCTTGAATCTCTAGGACAACTTGCTATTTTACCTCACTATTAGTTAATTTCGTATCTGAACACATCAAACACTTTTCACATTCATCTCCTGGATAAAGACCATAAGTAGATAAAGTCAAAACTGCCCAAGTACATGAGAATAAGGGAGAGGAATCAGGTAATGTTCTTTCCTTTGTAGTCTAGGAAAATGTAAAACTTCAAGTCAAGTGCCTTTTCAAATGTGAGTATTTCACGTGTTCTCCTTCCTCCAGAATCAGAGAACCTTAGACTTGGAAGAGCTCACATGCACGTAGTTCAGACTCTCACCTATTACAGGAGTCCCTCCAGGAAATTAACCACGAGGTACATCCTATCCAGCTGGCCGGCTCTGTCGGCCCATGCTGCCTCCCTTCTCTGAGTAGAAATCTTTCTGTGAATTTCATCCATCAGTACTAGTTCCTCCTCTGAAGTTTACCAAACAAATCTGTTCCTTTCCTAGAGGACCCCTGAAACCATTCAAAAGTTCGAAGTCAGGATCTCTCTGTAGTCCAGGCAGAATTTCCTAACTGCTCATCTAATTGTTCCTGTGTATAACATGCTTTCCAGATACCTCTGTCCCTAATGCCATGCTCTGAACACATTCTTATAACATATGGGACCCAGGCCTGAACAGAACAGTTCAAATACAGTCACCAGTACAGAAAACACTCCAAACACCTGCTGCTTTCAGCTGCTTCTAAAGCAGCAGCCCAAGCCTGCATTCAGGACAGTTGCCACACTGCATATTTTGCTTAGGTTAAACTTGTGGTCAGGTTACATGTCCCAGGCTCTAAGGTAATTCTCATTCAACTGCTACCAGATTAGTTCTTTCCAAGGATTAAATGAGACTTTACATATCTTCACAAAATTTCGTCTATTTAGTTTTGGCCAAATGTCCCAGCTTAGAGAGATTATTTTGAATCTTGATTCTGTTATCAGTGGTCAAAACACTTGGGACTTCCCAGTGGTTAAGTCTCCGTGCTCCCACTGCAGGGGGCATGGGTTCGATCCCTGGTCCGGGAACTAAGATCCTGCATGTCATGTGGCGCAGCCAAAAAAAAAAAAAAAATACACATGCTGACAAGAATTACTGACATCATCATTGCTGGCAAAAAACAAACTATATAAATGTATTATTTATATAGTGTTATTTATTAGTATTAATAAATACATTATGTTATTATAACAGTTACATTATTAAAAATAATGTTATTTATTAGTATTATTTATATAGTATTATATATAAATGTATTATTTAGCTTGTTTGTGGGCTTAGTTTAAATTTACCTCTGACTAAAAGGTTCTTCATCGTAAGATTACCTTAAGCAAGCACTAGGCTAGAAGGCTGCTCACCTTTCGAATGGTGATGCAGATCTGGGTGAGGCAGGAGGCAGAGTGACAGAGGTTTGCAGGAAGTGGGGACATTCAAATATAAGAGCCCACATCTGGTAAGCCATTTACAAAACTCAACCCAGTTCACAAATACGGGTTACGAACATGAAAATTCAGAACCAGTGAGAAACAGCCTTCATTTCAAAGGTGTTTCAAGTAAAAAATTAAAAAAAAAAAAGAGAGAGAGAGAGAGAGAGAGACTTCTTTTCCCAGTGATCTTCCCCTCTGAGTTCTTTAGGGTAGTCTATAGAACTAGAAGAAAGACTGGCCTAAAATACCCCATGAATTCAACCACCCAAAAGAGAAGAGTCTGCTTGGAAGTTAGTTTTCAGATTTGACAGTCAGCAAGATACGGGAAAGGGGATTGGTGATGATTAATGAGAAAGGGACACAAACCACAATGAAGTCATGCTTTGGTTCAAAAAGCGAAAGCTATCAGAGGAATGCACGGCAAGTGATCATTAGCTGGGTATCCTGAGAGAACATAAGAAATACATGGTTTCTAATTCAGTCAGGTTATAAAGGTGAAGAAATTGACAATTATTTGGCCCAAAGCCTATGCCAGAAGTGTGTTGTTTAGAGAAACAAAGTAGAAATGCTGGTAACACACTCTCAGTCCTCGCTATGGTTTAGGAGTATTTTCTCTAGTGATAAGGCTGAATCAGGAAACAAGCTGGATAGAGGAAGGAAACTGGGAAGGTGGGGGAGGGAAAAAATGAGAGAAGGGAAAAAAAAAAGGAGTATCAGGAAGTTCAACAAGATAGGAACTAACAGAATTTGTTTTTCAGTATCTCCAACTTCAACTTGCAACCAAGTGAGAAAAGACACACACACACACACACACACACACACACACACACACACACGTGCCTCTAACTCCCAGCAGGCACTGGCCAGCACAAGTACCCGCTGCAGGTCTCATGGGGCCCTAGTAATTTCAATTCAACATATTCAATCATTTCCTTGTCTCCGTAGGAAGCGCATACATCTCCAGTTCAGGCGTACTCCAATCCAGAGTTACCGTCTCCCCATGAATATAGTCAGAGTGTAGTCCCTGAAGAGACAGGAAGGCTTTAACTTCTACCGCAATGAAAAACAGTCAAGCCTGTGAAAAACTATTCCAGAGTGAAATGCAATGTTGGAAAACCAATTTCTGGCAAACAGGCTTGATTTTTAAAAACATAAAATGGCATAAGCAAACATTCATTCAATAATCCTTCCTCAAAAATCTACTAAGGACACTAGTGGATTACGCTTGGCATTGGATTGAAATTAGTTGATGGAATTTTCCTGTTCTCAGAGAAGAGGGAGTTATTTACCGATCAAAACATTTCAAAAAGAAAAAAATACTTCAAATATCAACCGTAAAGCTATACAAGCCATGATTTTTAAGATGGGTAACAAGTCTAGTTTTTTAAAAACAGAAGTACAATGAAATTTCAATTTACTGAATCCCTACCGTGTGCCAAGCACTAAACAGATCACACACTGGGGACCCAGGAACAAGCACAGCATAAGTCCTCTCTCTTTAAGTAGGTCATTGTCCAGTGTATGTGACAGATGAGAAAGTCCACATGTAAAAATACAGTGGATCAGGCTTGCCTGGTGGCGCAGTGGTTGGGAGTCCGCCTGCCGATGCAGGGGTCACAGGTTCGTGCCCTGGTCCAGGAGGATCCCACATGCCGCGGAGCGGCTGGGCCTGTGAGCCATGGCCGCTGGGCCTGTGCGTCTGGAGCCTGTGCTCCGCAACGGGAGGGGCTGTGGCAGTGGGAGGCCCGTGTACCGCAAAAAAAAAAAAAAAAAAAAATACAGTGGATCGATTTCTTCATTAAATGTATAAAGGTCAGAGACAGAATAGAAGGCGTAATTTAAACTTCCTAAACGTGTCCTGGACATCTTGAGTTTAGCTTGGGTTGTTGTTTTGTTTTGATGTGAATCTCTTTTTATTTCTACATATTATAACTCGTACTACCCTCACAAAGAAAATTTTCATTTTAAGTGATTTCTTTTTTGGATTGGGAAGAGTTTGTTTTGTTTTGTTTTTATGCATAGTCCTGGATTTTAAGTTTCTTTAGGGTTCAAGGACTCCTGTGAAAATCAGATGAAAGCACTGGACTTTATATATCCAAACACACATGCAGACAGACCCACACACAAATTCTTTATGCAATTTAAAAGAGTTCACCAACCTCCCCATAATGAGTGTACCCCAAGACACTGCCCAAGGAGCTCTCCCATGCTGACACATTACAGATGGCAAACCTGTCACATTATGATACACCCTATATTTATATATCACTTTACGGTTTGATATACTTCCAGAATTACTAAAGTAAATGACTTAACCGATAACCTTGGGCTTTAGAGACATCAAATGATCTGATTCTACAAGGCGTTCTCGAAAGACCCATGAGACAGAAGACATAAAATCTAGCATGGAAAAGTGCAGGAGGCAGGTCACTGAAACTACAATCAGCCCTTAAAAACCTGGGTATTGATCATTACTGATATGAGCAGACTCAGCATCAGACCATGGGAGATCCAATGAGCCATATACATGATATTCTATTTCAGATCAGACAATTCAGTTAGCAACAGTGATTGCTGGGGGGAGGAACTGTGGTAGAGGGAATGTGACTATAAATGGGGCCAGCATGAGGGAGACGTTCGTGGTGAGGGAACAGTTCTGCATCTGAATTCGACAGTGGTTACAGGATCCACAAACGTGATGACATGGCACAGAACTACACACAGATCCCACCAACATCAGTTTCCTAGTTTTCATCTTGTATGATAGTTAATAAGATGTAACCCCTCTGTACTATCTTTGCAACTTCCTGTGAATCTATAATTATTTCAAAATTAAAAGTTTTAAAAAAACAAAAAGCAAAAAAACCTCATGACGTATTAATTGAGGGCTGCTGTTTTGGGGATATATGTGTGTGTACGTGTATGTGTATTTAGATCATTCAGTTCATTTGAGAGACCAGAAAATACACAAGTAACATGGTACCTATGCTCCAGGAACTCAAGCTAGCTTGTTCTTAATTCAGCCTGCCTACAGCTCCAATGACAAAGTAAAATGTTCCCAAAGCTGGCCCAGGCATTTGGTAATATGCTTCCAAACCCCTAACAGTTCAACTCTGATTGAAGGCAAGGTAGTGACGTTTTGAAACTTAAACTATTATTTTCAGCAAAACGAGAATCATTTTTCCACAAAGTTCTGTTAAAATATTAACTATTTATGTCTCTGGCAAAATCTCAAATAAAATTTCTACATCATAACTAGATCATTAAAATGCAGATTTTTTTTTTTTTAAACACAACAAAAGTTAATTAACATTGGTAGTAGTGTGGTATAGGGGAAAAAGCACTGGCTTTGGAGTCAGAGGGACCTGGATTTCAATCCCATCTGTGCCACTTCGGAGCTTGGTAACAAACCTTTCTGAGCCTCTCTGCAAGAAGGTCGATAATGATGCCTACTTCATAAGATAGCTATGAGGATTAAATAGAGAAATAAGTGTCTAGCACAGTGTCTGGCACACAGATGCTTAATAAAGCTGTCATTTCTATTATCGTAACAGCCAGGGGGTGTAGAAATCAGCGGGTTGCGCTTCATGTGAGAGGCATGATGCTCCCCAAGCCCGATGTGGACAACGCCCAAGGTTCTTTAAACCTAGATGCAAAGACAGGACCAGTATCAGCACCTTATCCAAAGCACCCAGAGAGGTGCTACCGCTTTAACATTTCATACCACCATGGTTTCTGAGACTCCAGCATCTGACCTCCAGCAGCGCCTTGGCCTCGGTAATGCCAAAGACTGACTTGAGGCCAATGTTGCTATGGGGGTCAAGGGAGTAAAACAAAGCAATATTCCTTCCAGCTGAACACTGGAGCCAAAAGAGGTGGTGTTTTCAAACAGATCTGATCAAAGGACTCCAGCCCTCAGCTAGAAGGGCTGTTGTAATTAACATGGTAAGGTTTCTTAGCAACGGTTTACTTAGCAACAACGAAGGTACAGGTATGCCTCAATAAAAGCGAACTCAATATATGAAAATCCATATGTGTGTAAAAGACAAATTTAAAAGTGACCGCTTTACAGACAGGTGTTTTATTTGGTGCCGAAAAAATGTGATTAGATTTAAGTACATATATACATGCAGGTGTGTGTCAAATGTAAAATACTGCAGAGATAAAAGAAACGAAATTGAGTTATTTGTAGTGAGGTGGATGGACCTAGAGTCTATCATACAGAGTGAAGTCAGAAAGAAAAAACAAATACTGTATGCTAACACATATATATGGAATCTAAAAAAAAGAAGGTCACGAAGAACCTAGGGGCAGGACGGGAATAAAGACACAGACCTACTAGAGAATGGACTTGAGGATATGGGGAGGGGGAAGGGTAAGCTGGGACGAAGCGAGAGAGTGGCATGGACATATATACACTACCAAACGTAAAATAGATAGCTAGTGGGAAGCAGCCGCATAGCACAGGGAGATCAGCTCGGTGCTTTGTGACCACCTAGAGGGGTGGGATAGGGAGGGTGGGAGGGAGGGAGACGCAAGAGGGAAGAGATATGGGGATATATGTATACGTATAGTTGATTCACTTTGTTATACAGCAGAAACTAACACACCACTATAAGGCAATTATACTCCAATAGAGATGTTAAAAAAAAAACAAAACACTGCAGAGGCCCCATGCGCTCCCTGCGGCACATGCGGCAGTGCCACCAGCGGCAGCGGCATCGCCCGGGAGCTCCTCAGAAATGCAGAATTCAGGTCCCACCCAGCCCTTGTGAAACAGAACCCACAGCTTAACGAAAGTCCCAGAGGATCTGTGTACACATGAGGATTGAGAAGCCCTGCTCTAGGCAATAGTCCTGACACTACAGCCAAGGCTCCACCTGCAGCGTTACCCGTCAGGGCCTCTACTAGTGGTTCTCAAGCCTTACTCCTCATTACACGGCAGAATAAACACCTGAATCACCTGGGTAGGATATCTTTTCTTTTAATTAAAAAAAAACACAAAAGGGCTCTCTCTTTTTCTTACGTGCTGATGCCCAAACCCTAACCCAGACTTTGGATTTCATTGATCTGGGGTGGGACCCTGACAAGAGCAGTTTTTTTAAAGCTCCTCAGCCCATTCTTGGGCAACCGTGGTGGAGAAGCACAGCTCTAGAGCAGGAGCTGCACCTTGATAGAACACAGCCTCTCCACCAAGCAGGACCTTAACTGCATCAGCAGAATGAGAGATGAAGAGGTGCCTGGATACCATTCTTGCACAAAACACAGAATTATATCAAGGTTGGTCTTCTCCACACCAAGTGTACCAAAATAGATTTTCCCTGGGCTAGTACTAGGGAACTGTTTCTGGAACTCCTCAAATACAGGGGAACAGCTCGCTTTAACCAGATCATAAATGACTATACCGCCAAAAAGTCAAGTACCGCACAGTGCTGAAAAACCTTATGGCATCCCACACCAGTAAGCCCTCAAATAGATGGCGATCAGAGGATGAGAAACCTCTCATCTCCTATAACAAAAAGCTTTCCTGTGCTTACCACATAAATTCTTTTAAAATTCTACCAGAAGCCCATAAGTAATGTTTCCTTCCCCGATCTGTTCAACTGTACAATTTCAAAGAGGATGCTGGAGAGAGAGGACGCAGGCTGGGGGCAATGAAGGCTGGCAGCAGGGAGAATCAAGTAATCCAAGGCAAAGATTCAGAAAAGCCGGTGCAGTGGGAATGCACGACTGGGAGAGCTGGGACAGAAAGACAGTCCCCGGGGACCCAGGGAGGGGCGGGCGAGGCACTGAGGTCAAGGCGCAGGGTGTGGCCAGGCGGGGTTGTTAGGGCAGAGCAGAGGCTCAGAGAGCATCCCTGAGGGTACTGAGGACACTGGAAGGAGGGGAAAACTGAGATAAGCCAGGGGCGGAAGTCCTTGGTGAACCAGGCAGAGGGCCTAATCCACATCCCACAGGAACCAGGGAGGGGCGGAGCAGAGGTGTGACCAGAAGCTGGGTTGTCTGATGACCCCGGCTCTTTTCAACAGCCTCCTGTGAATGAAGCATCCAGTGCAGCCTGAACTCGGGACGCTCCCTCCCTAATGATCCACCTACCCAGACGTAACTCAGCAGAGCTGCAGGAAGTGCCGCTCAGCAGGCCCCAGGGCCCAGGCCTCCCTCCTCTGTCCTAATGGCTACACATGCGGGGGCAGAAAAGTGCTGAAAGACTAGGAGTTTGGTCCTAACCTACAAAGGAAGTCACCAAACAAAATTTCCAATAACTGGTAATTCTGAAGTCTTTGAAAATTATATTAAGTAACAAATAGCTACCATCCTGGAAAATTTTCTGACAGTCTGGAGAAATGTCAGAAATAAATGAAACACGTCTTTTTTGCTCTGTAGTCATCAGGACCTTGACTAGGAACCAATAAAGGAACGTGAGTATGACACATCAGATTAGCTGAGTGATAGTTACCATAGCTAGTGAGAGCAACTGTATATTTCAGATTTTCATAGATATCAATAAGATCAATTTTAAATATTTTTCTCCCATTATCTCCAGAAATGCATATTCTAAGAATCCTACTATTTTGATATGCAAACGACATCCAGGGCTGTGTCTTCCAGTTGGAAATGGCACAAAGAACTCTGTGCTGTATTACAGAGCCCAGTTTAATAGTTAGGATCATGAATTACGGATGCACCCCATTCAGGGTGCAGTTTAGTCACTCGATTCTTGTCTTCTAGTTTTGAAACAAACAATATTGTACAATGGAGGAAATACCACATCTAAATCCCTTCCAGGTTCTCCATGCCGATCCAACATTGTCTCAAAATGCTTTTCAGGTGGAAGAGCCCAGGACTGAGCGTGAGTCTGACGGTCTCCCCCACAGCCATGCTCCAGAGAGAGCTACGCGCTCTGAGCAAAGCGAGCAAAATGGCTGCCTGCAGCGAGCGCCTCCCTCCCTCGTGCAGCCGGGAGACGCTGGCCCCTCTGAATCCATCAGCAACAGGCGTTCTTCCCGGAGGTTAGTCTAGTCCTCACACCAGGAGGGAAAAAAGCCCAGAGAACACACATTCTTTTTAAAGTTCCTTATAATACATATGATCTATCAAGTATTACTATTCAGAGGATACCATTCAGCCTTTGTATGAAGCCTCTAGAAGGTTTTTTTGGTAACTTTGCCTGGAAAGTACTATGAGTAATAAATATACATAGTTCTATACACAGTTGAAAAATCAATCGTATGTGGCTTAATACCTCGGGAGTCTTCTTATTCTGTCTTTTCCCAAAAATGCAGTCAAGATCTGTTTGGCTCCGAGATGAGAGATCCTTCCCTAGAAAAACGTGACACCTTCAGTAATATATTCTTTCTAAAATAAGGAATACAAATATAAACCATGAAACTCCTGAAAGCAAGATGGGTTTTGGAAAAGAAATAAACAATTTTGTAAACTACTGACCTTCTGTTTCCCCTTCACAGATTACTGCAATTAAATAAATTTAAAAATCACTTAAAAATCAAATAAGTGAACCAGAACCCTTGACTTTCTCTTAATGTTAGAAACAGCCCTGAGCATGGAGATGGAGAGGAAAGCTCAATTCTACAGCAGCTCTACTACTGGTATGCCTTCAAGGTATGATTTCTGGGCCTCTGGGCTCCCCACTTAGAAAACAGATCCTGTTTACTTCAAGGAGACATGAGCTACTTACTTAGGATTATGAAATGCAGGATAAAAAAAACGCTGCTAAGAAACGTAGCTCCAAAACCCCAAATGAGCACAGGAATGAGAACATACTGCATTTGACACATAGAAGCTCAATAATTAATTGAATGAATGAATTTTTTTAATAAATGCAAATAAAATTCATTGCATTAGGGTGAAAGGGTTTCAGATGTTTCTCTTTAAATTTTTTTACTGTAATAGCTATATCTTTTTTAAATAAAGGGATACATAATAAGAGTCGGAAATTAAATGGCTTCTGGCAAAAACAGTGTCCAAAGGATCCTTGATTCTTATTAAAAACCCTAAACTCTTTAACTTAATTTCAAACCCACAAACCAACTAATTTAAAATTCACTTCTACGGAATTTCCACTTCTACCAATAATACCCTGTGAGCAGTGGACCAAATCTAGTCCCATTTGTCAACTTCACGGTAAATGTATTCTAAAATGTAACTACTACATACAAAGTCTTGAGGCTCCGGGGGAGTGAGGCTCTGGGTTAGACACCAGAGTCTTTGTTCTGCGTTGGAAGCCTGAGCTCCACTGTCACAGACCCACTTATCTTCTTGGTTTCCTGCAGCAAACTGACTTGGCAAAGTACCGTCATGACCCAGAAGGGTTCTAGTTCACTGACTATCACTGGGGCATTCAAATATGATATTGCTTAGTGACTCCATGAAATTAAAAAAACAAACACCCTTCGATTTAATGCAAAACCAGGCGCCAAAACCAGTTTCCTAGGCTGCAGTACCAGACTCATGGGTCCAGTCAGTGCAACCTGTTCCTGCCAGGACAGGCTCGTGCGTGGCTCTGTGCTGCTCTCGCCTCTCTTCCTGAGCTGGAAATAAATGAAGCTTCCTGGTTCTACCTGGCTATTACGTAGAACCCAGACAGAAGACCCCAAAGGAAAGCTACTCAAGAGCAAAATGAAGTCTATCCCAGATGGGAACTCAGAAAATGAACCAGAAAAGTAGGGAATAAAACTGGTGGGGAGAAGTGGACAACGTTCATGAGGTCTGAGACCTATTCCAAGCTTTGCCCTCAGCAGAACCCATTCTGCACGGCAGAGCACATTCGGGTGGCAGTTTCTAGTTCAGAAAAAGGAGTTGTACTGAGTTCAAAATACGTGGCAGCCACCCATCCCTAAGCTAGCTCCTGAAATGGAACAGATACCCTAAAAGAAATGCAAATGACAATCTCTTTTACAGCAACTGAACTAAAAGGAATGCTGCAGGGGTTAAGGAAGGGAGGGTACATGCAAGATGACAATTCTAAAACAGGATGTCAAAACATGAACACGCAGTGATGAAAACCAAATCTAGAATCAAAGGGAAAGCTGTCAAGCTAGTAAAGAATGTACCAATGAAGGCGCAAGTGTTTCTAAAGTTTTGGTGATGGGTTCTCGTATCAGAAATGTCTACCCTTTAGCAAAGTTCACTTAAGTAAATGTAGAAACCAGGATTGTTAGAGGCCTTGCTCTGGATTTGATCTGGAAAACAAAACACAGAGAAGAATTAAGAGACCAATGGAAAGGAACTTAAAGGTAGATAAAACTGTGAAGATGGAAGTGATGTTGAAATAGTTATTAGTTAATGGTCCTGGCTGAATAGTTTACAAATGTTATAAAATTATGGCCAGTTTTGAATAAAATATACATATTAAAAATGAGTTTGAAAGTTATTGGCCTCAGTTCTGAATGACGGTCAAATCATAGCAAATACTGTTGATAAACTTGTCTCAGAGAAAATGACAGTCAAAAAACTGAACAGAATAGGAAGTATATGTTATCTGCCTGGATTTGGTTTATTTATCTACCAGTCTTCAACCGTCCATATCATTTCAAGAACCGAGGAAAAAAGGTTCTAGTAGCCAAGCTGATGTAACAAAGTCCATGAAGGGATGATCTGATCCTTTCAGAGAACAGCAGTTTATTTAGGATCATTTTAGCTGTTTTTCTAATCATGAGGATTATCGGGTGTTCCTGTCTATCAGCGCAGCAAATGGGAAGAGAGGAACATGACCGCAGCCAGACACCCTTACAACACCAAGAAGTCCATATGGGAAGCAAATAAAACGATAAAAAATAAACGTAAGAACTTGATAATCATGGAAATTTGGAACCTCTTAGTTTAAGGACAAAAGTCACATAGAGCCCAACAAGTGCTAAGGCGAAAACTGTATTATAGCACTGTATTATATCCAGGACTCAAAAAACTGAGTTCTTCTACTCAGAGTAAAGGGGCAAGGGTAAGGAAATGCAGGTTTGAGAAATATGTTCGTTAAATAAAAAACACTGAAGGGTTACGTAGGTAGCTTCACTTGCTTAGAAAATTTATTTGCATTCCCCAATCAAGAAGGATAAAACAAATGATATTATATTTTGATTTTGTTTTTTAGTGAAAACACATAGGACTGATAATAAGCCTAGGACAGAAGATTAAGAAAACGTCACTGAAAGGGTAATAATGTGAGAAAATCAGGAAACCTGAGAGAATCAGAGCAGGGGGTAAAATAAGTGAGATCCTCACAACCAATAAGAAGACAGTCAGAACTTTGTAAAAGCCTGCAGTGGTGCTACTTCACAGTTAAATGTCAGAAGAGCCAGAGCCTGAAGAGGAAGCGGAACACCCATCACCCGAGCCTGACAGCAGGGGGCCAGCTGGGCCAGGACACTACAGTCCGCGTCCAGACCAGGAGCCGACCACACGGACACGCACTCTGAGTGTAGTTTCCTTGTTTAAGGAGTGAAGTATCACAAGTTGTCACAGGAATGAGAAGCCTGAATAAATTACCACAGTGAAGCCACACAAGTACCGTGTACACAACCTTCCACCCACCCACTGCATGACTGGGAGCAACAAGCAATGCTCTCTGGACAACTTCTCACTGTATAATACTAAAAACCTCGAAAACGGCTTTGGAGGAATTTATATTTTCCCTATTGTTTTTTCTCTGCAGATATGGCCTTGCCAAATATTTTTCAAATTAAAAGAAACCACTGCTGAAGTTAGGCTTTTAAACAAATATGGATGAAACTAACATTTTGAAATTATGTAATAAATGATGTCAAATTTAAATTATAAATTTAGGACTAAAGAAAGGAATAATTATGTATCAGAACTAAAATGCTACAGCCAATATTTAGGCAGTAACAAATTTTACAATGCTATTTGCTACTGTAATCTTTATCTTCACTCTTCACACCAAGCTAAATAAAATGCCGTCTTTCCATGTTTTAGTTTCCTGGACCATAGATGGAGTTACAGTATGAATCATCCTCATTAAACAAGTGAGTTAGTTACTGTACTACGAGCATACCCATGGGCAAAACTCCTTACCATCCACTATGCTGTGGACATCAAAATGTCCACACAATGGCATCATTTCTGGTAAGTTCTAAAGCACAACCTATTTTAGAACTCAACAATGACTTAAAAATCTTTCATTTCACAAAAATGGAAACTGAGGCTAAAAGAGGGGAGGAGGTTGAGTGATTTGTGTGAGACAGTCATGGCCAGAATCCAGTTTCCTGTGGCCTAAGATAGTCCTTCTTGGAGGAAACTGAGAGGTTATCATTCACATCCAGTGACAACAGCTGCTCTACAAGGAAAGATTTCTTTCAGTAAGTTGAAGAACTTTAAAATAAACGTTTGGGGACTTCCCTGGCGGTCCGGCGGTCCAGCATGGAGGCGCTTCCACTGCAGGGGGCATGGGTTCAATCCCTGGTCAGGGAACTAAGATCCCACATGCCGCACCGCACGGCCAAATAAATAAAATTAAAAATAAATAAATAAGTAAATAAAAATTAACTTTCACTGTGGATTGCTGAGATGGACAGTAAATGAGTATTTTCCTCACTACCTGGATTTCTGCCTCCCTCTATCTTTCCTATTTATTCCCAATCTGCAATTCCTCTATTTTCCACTCAATCTTCTCTGCTACCTTTGTTACAATATATGTTGAATTACCCTCCCTACATACCAATGCCCCCTGCTCCCCAAACAAGGCTAATAAATAAGCAAACCTCATTTTAAAAGAGAGAAAAGGAAAGCACAACACACCAAGCAGGTTGATAGGGTCACCTGGCAAGGGGGTGGCTTAACTAGAAACAGAAAGGAGATACTCCTGGCATCCATTAGATTAAAGAGTTTTATCCCAGCTTCGGCAAATGCTTCAGATGAAATCATGCATGTAGTCAGGTACAAAAGGAAAATGAGAAGATTCTATTCTCAAAAGTTAGAGCTTAAAAGGCTGCCGTACTACCCAAAAGTCACAGCGCACTTTTAATTTCATTTGTGCTCAGCACCCCTCCTGCTGTATCTTTTTTTTTTTTTCCCTAAGGGGATGGGTATTAAGTGACCATTTAGCCTCTCCCGACAAGGACAGAGGGGCCAACAAGGATTGCTTTCTGTCCCGCAGCAGGTCAGGGGTGGAGAGGAACCCTGCTCAGAAGCCATACGGGAGAACGACAAAGAAGCTTCTACCCTGACAGAAAGAAGAGAGGCTAACACGACGAGCCAGACAGGCCATACCTGCCGGGACAGGGAAGGGGAAGCCCCCGTCTCTCCCTGCACACGTCCCCGAACCCAATCGGCTCTCTCCTCCCTTCAGCTCTGCCATGAGCCCTCCCTCAAACCAAACCCAGTCTACCTTTTGGGGTCCTGGCTCCAAATGAGAGCCACCATTAACAGTTTAGAGTAGTGAGAATTCCAGTGCCCACTGCTATTCAGCAGGGTTCTAGATGTCAGGGAATTCCCAATCATGCCAACGAGACTAAAGCAAAGACACGTGCTTTTCCTGGCATACAGAGGTAGAAACATACATCCACTCTCCCATAGACCAACCATCAAATGGTGACTAGATAACATAGTTATCATACTTACACTTTAAGTATATTAATGTAATAAATAACGTTTTATGCCTGAAAAGTACACTTAGTACACAACACTGTTCCATGGGAAAACAAATGGGGAGTTGATGAGTTCAAGTTAAATGGTTTCTTTCCAATACAAGACTGCCACCTAGTGGTTAAATAGGACACCTGCACCCACGACTGACCGTGTAGGTACAGCACTGGGGAGTGGGGAGGTGGTGATGAAGGAAGACATGTTTTCTAACACTATTTTTGCAATGACCATGGAACACCTAAGTTAACACTGCATGAAACACAGAAACGGTGTGGAATAATAGAAGAGTCAACTCGGGAGTGAGATTTCTCATAGTGGAGATCTCAACATGGCGCATAATTCTCTAAATTGGCACATTTTAGGAGCTGTTCAACACTAACATTAAGCTCTGAAAAACAAGAACATGTAAATAAAAATGTTGAGCGATAAATTAAAATTTTTTGATCTAGCCACATAAAGTCCCTTTTCTCTTCTAAACAGCAAGTTAGCTTCCACACTCAGCTTTTTACCAAAGGACTCGTACATAGTCTAAAGCCGAACCTGGGGCCCACCTCAGAACGAATGAGTCTGCATCTGCATCCTAACAAGACCCCCGGTGACTCACAGCAAGAGCTGAAACGTCAGCGCTGCTTTAGATCAATCCAGTCAGCGCGGCCCTCCTTCCCCATTTTGTAAGTAAAACAAGTGATGCTAGTGAAGAGCTAAAAATGCTTTAAGAAATCCAGTGTGAACACAGAGATTTCAAACAAGGAAAGAAATGCTTAATTTTACCTTTTGTGAATTTCATATAATGAACACGGTTTTTGGAGATTTTGGACTTCTCTTCAAGGCTGAAAGATTTCTTTTCCTTGTTGTCTGAGGAGTCTTTTAAAAAAGCATGAAAAGCATTACATTAAACTCTCTGCATTCCATTCTCATTCTCTTACAGTGACACAGTCTTATTTAAATAAAATCCTATGAGACCCATTATTTATTACTGAACTCTAAAAATGATCAGAAATATTCTTAAACTGTGTACCATGGATCCGGCAGGGCTATTCTCCATAAGTTTATAACATCCTGGAAGAAGAGAAATGAAAACTTCTGTTCACACAAAAAACCTCCACATGAATGTTCATGACAGCTTTATCTGTGATAGTAAAATACTGGAATTAACCCAAAATTCCTTCAATGGGTGAATGGCTGAGCAAATTCTGGTACTCCCTTATATGGGAACACGACTCCGCAATAAAGAGGAAGGAGCTGTTGATACTGTGCAACAACCTAGATGGCCTTCAAGGGCATTATGCTTAAATGAAAAGGTCGATCTACATACTATATGATCCACTGAGACTATAACATTCTTGAAATGACAAAACTACAGAGATGGAGAACAGATGAAAGGTTTCTAGGGACAAAGATGAAAGTGGAGTTTGGAGGTTGGAGAGGTAGAAGGTGGGTGTAAATACAAAAAGGCATTATGAGGCAGCTCTTTTGTGGTGATGAAGCAATTCCGTATCTTGATTGTGGTGGTGGCTACATGAATCTATACATGTGATAAAATTGTACAGAACTACACACACACACATACACACACACAAATGAATGAAGGCTAAAAAAAAATAGTGAAAACTGAATAAGGTCTGCGTTCTAGTTAATAGTCAACATGAGTGTCAATTTCCTAGTTTTGATGTTATGCTACGGCTACCTTGGATGTCACCGTTGGGGGAAACTGGGTGAATGGTATTCAGGACTCTTTCTACTACTATTTTTGCAATTTCCTGTAAGTCTATAATTGTTTCCAAATAAAAAGTTCTTTTAAAAAGTGAATAAAGGTAAGATAGATTAATGACAATCAAAAACAGATCAGAGATGCTAATCAGGTAGAGCGTGAAGGCGCAGAGCTGGCACTGAGCCACCGCCTCAAACACCAGATTTCACTGGAGGCTCGCCTTTCAGGACAAAAGCAACAACAAAAACAAATCATTGAGGAATAAACTCATGTGGTTACTCCTTTGACAAAACAGGAAAACGTGAGCCAGAAAGCAGTCTTAGTCCTTTGCCTGAAATATCAGAGCACGTAGATCTGGGGTGAGAGTCAGTGACAGGAATCTCAGTAGCTGCCTGTGTTCCCTCATCTTTATCTATTTGTCAAGTTTAGGTAGCAGAAAGAGCACATCATAGGTAGAAAAGAGACTGAATTTTCCTATGGTTATGTCATAAGGAAATATAAATACGAGGTTAGAGAAAGGAGAAAAAAGGAAATTTTCACCTTAGTAGTGAAGCAAAACAAGCACATGTCCATTAAACACATTAGCTAAGGGTAATCCCTCCCAGGAAATTAGTCATTTCAAAAGCAAAGTGTAAATTACATAGCAAGGCTCTGAACAATGTTAAGGTAGATGTTTCAAGCTTTCAGACAATGCCTAGCACAGCTTAATCACATCAACAACCTGAAACATTCTCCTCCGCGGTCACTTCCCAAGATCAAAAGTCCCAAGATTGGGACTTTTTCAAAAACATCCCACCAGGAAACTTTCTGCTCTTTTCTGTGGCCAAACACTTTACATAGCACATAACAGTCTCAATTTCTTTTTTTTTTTTTTTTAGCGGTACGCGGGCCTCTCACTGCTGCAGCCTCTCCCGTTGCGGAGCACAGGCTCCGGACATGCAGGCTCAGATGCCATGGCTCACGGGCCCAGCCGCTCCACGGCATGTGGGATGTTCCCGGACCGGGGCACGAACCCGTGTCCCCTGCATCGGCAGGTAGACTCTCAACCACTGCACCACCAGGGAAGCCCAACAGTCTCAATTTTGATGTTCCAAACACAAACTACCAAGCACAGTACCAGCTTGAAGTGGCTTTTACCCAGGCGCTGGGCTGTAAGCTTTCTGTGCCATCCTGCATTCCATCTCGGCAACCGCCCTGGAAGGTAGCTGCTAGGACTAATAAACCGACTGCACAGGGCACTGAAGCAAGAGGGCTAAAATAAGGTCCATCAAGGCGGTGGCTATGACGGAACTGGAACCCAGGAAGATCTGCATGAGAGCACACATCCTTAACCTCCACACTGTGTGCCAGCGGAGCTGCGCTCACACTTCTGGGGACGTGAGAACCTCCTGGGAGCTTCGCCACCTTCCGAGCACACAGCCTTTCCAGAGCAAACCCGAGCCCGGACACGTCCTAGGGGAGCAGTTTCTACCTGGCTGTCCACACACACGCTTTCCTAAAGCTGCTCTGTTCTGTGTGGATGCATCAATCTGGTCCTCCTTCTTTGCTTCTCCCCTGCGTCCTCCTCCCACTTTACACAAGGGGAGCACAGCTCTCCTCTCACCAGGATCAATAAGGAACAAGCCACAGTACTGGTGTCATGGAGGCGTCCTTTATTCAAAGCCGCAAACCCAGTACTTCCAAAAAGGTTTTACTGTTCTAATAATTATTTATCAAAATTTATTATTTCCTGGTTTTGTGTATTTACAATCTACTAATTAATAAAGACAACCTAATCCAAAGTAAAGGTATTTACCCTTAGGACTTGGGGCTATGAGAAATAAACCCAAAATTTATATGTATTTGTTTTGTAGTGGAGAAACATGACAGGGTAATGAATTTTTCAAAGTTCAAGCAAAAAAAAAATATTAACATATTATGGGATATATACAAGGGAAATATTTCAGAGGAAAAGAAACTAGGAAACATAATATCTCTGCATATTAAAGGACTTACTTTTCTATTTCTAAAGAGATGACCATGGATATCAAGTTGCTCTGGGATTTAACATCCACTGGATACATCTGGGACTGACGGAATGCTTTTATTTTAAAATGTCAATTTTCCCAATAGGCAGGTATTATATTCTTTGTAACTATTTAAAGCTGTGATTAAAAACATTATAGATGTCGATCTAAAACTGTGAGATAGGGCATACTGGTTTTCGAAATTCCCTCAGGAGCCCTGGGAGCAAAACAATTTGAAGATGCCTGTCCTAAACCACACCTCTGTGGACGACAGGTTATCAGCATCCCAGTTTATTTCCAAAATATTTAAAATCACAAGGGACAAGATACCTGACAGAAGTAAAAAGCACTTCTTAAACCATGAGATAAGTCTATCAAAAAGCTGGATTGAGGCTGAGAGTAACTAATTGAGACAGGATAATTTTTAAAAATGAAATTTTAAAGAATATAGAGGTTTTTGTGTCCCACAAAGGAATAAGGGTTATTTCTAGAATCTTTGCAAGATTCTACGAAGAGAATAGTATAGAATTTCTGTTTAGTTGAAAGGCAAACTGTGTTGATTCGGTAAGCAATCTTAAGGAGCTAAAAATATTATTATACCAGAAAAATATGTTACTAGGTTATCGTGTCATCTGCTTGTCAGCTTTAATTCAAGTAATAAAACCAAATATTCATTTGGATGAAGATACTGTATTTACCAAAGATGACTTGG
This sequence comes from Tursiops truncatus, assembly GCF_011762595.2. Taxonomy (NCBI): domain Eukaryota; kingdom Metazoa; phylum Chordata; class Mammalia; order Artiodactyla; family Delphinidae; genus Tursiops; species Tursiops truncatus. The sequence goes on along the minus strand of NC_047039.1, from coordinate 8,994,942 downwards.
CAGAAAAATAATCTCAGCTCTCCTGATCCATTTCCGGGCCAGCTTTTCTGTTAAAGGACTATTCTAAAGGCTGGACTGTACTGAGTGAGACGGAGGCAGAGCTAACAGCCCTGTCCCTACCGCAGGGGTGCAGCACCCTCTAGTGGTCTTGAGGTGGAAGTTAACCTATAGATCAGTAACTCAGTTAATGATTTACTACACTTCTATGGCTCACGCAGAAAAAGACTCAGCCTGCACAGGTGAACCAGTGGATGGGGTTGCACACGGACAGGCACCACCACCTGGAGTCTGTTATGCCCTCGCCACCTTCCTGACAAATAACACAGGCTTCCCCGAGTCACTTTCAACACTTCCCTGACCGCCCTTGCGGGAATCTATCAGGAAGGCCCAGCTGCAGTGATTGTGCTCAGCCTGGGCAATCAGCACAAAGGGACCTGTCCCGAACCAGGGTTTTCATGCCTATTACAATGGCATTTCTCAGTTAGCAAACAGTAATCAAGATACCATCAAATTGGAAAAAAGTAACTTTCCAGCTATCACTGTCAAATCTCAAAAGCAAACTGCTCAAAAATCTGCTTTCTCTTTTCCACAGCTCCAAAAATGAATCTCATAGCTCCTTCCTCTATGGAATCCTGGTGTGATAATTTCTGGGCAACCCTATCACTTGAAAAGTTACAAAGTATTCTCTAACTCAGTACATCAAAGGAGAAAGTTATGATACCAAACAAGGTGAGAATTTTCCCTGTTCAAGAATGAACGTGTGGGGGCTTCCCTGGTGGCGCGGTGGTTAAGAATCCGCCTGCCAATGCAGGGGACACAGGTTCGAGCCCTGCTCCGGGAAGATCCCACATGCCACAGAGCAACTAAGTCCGTGTGCCACAACTACTGAGCCTGTGCTCTAGAGCCCGTGAGCCACAACTACTGAGCCCACGTGCTGCATCTACTGAAGCCCACGCGCTTAGAACCCATGCTCCGCAACAAGCGAAGCCACCACATTGAGAAGCCCGCGCACCGCAACAGAGACCCCACTCGCCGCAACTAGAGAAAGCCCGTGTGCAGCAACGAAGACCCAATGCAGCCAAAAATAATAAATAAATAAAAATAAAATAAATTTATTTAAAAAAAAATGAACCTGTGAATGCCTCTAGGTAAAAGAACCCAAACTCAAGAGCTTCTGCCTCCATGACGATGGTCACAGTAAAGGCCACCTCAAGTCTGACACCTTAATCATGTCATTGAACCTGTTTACGAAAAGTGATGGCCATTATACAACACCAGATTTTCATTAAGGTAGACATTGATTCCTGATACTCAAATTGTTGCAGCCGTACTCTTTAGTTAACCTTCATTACAGGTTTAACATGACATAAATTACACTTGCCATGTTTTACCTCCGGAAAAGGGCCCATGCAATTTTCAGGAATCTTTTATCACCACAAACATCACCACACGTAGGAGTACTTGAAGTCTGTACAATTAGTTATAAAGCAAACCCCTCGTTACCACCTCCAGGGTTAGAAACAGAACACTACCTGCATCTAGAAGCATCCTGCACCCCTGTGCCTCTTCCTTCTGTAACAGGGGTTCTCAGCCTCGGAGCTACTGCATTTTGGGCTGAATAATTTGTTCAGGGCAAGGAGGAGAGACACAGCTGTGCTGCATCTCCGGCCTCTCCCAATCAATGTCAGTAACATCCCCCCAGTTGTGATCACCAAAAATGTCCACAGATATTGTGAAATATCCCATGAGAGGCAAAATCATCCCCAGTTGAGAACCATTGTCCTAAGAGTAACCATTACCATGATTTTGGGGATAACCACCCTCCCCTTACTTTTCGTTCTGCTTTTAACCATTCTGGGGGGAGAGGGGGTAATAGCCATAGAAAGTGCCTAAAGCACAATGTACTCACATACCTGTGTAACTACCAACTGGGTCAAGAAACAGAACAAGAATAACAGCCCAGGAGTTCCCCATGAGCCCCTTCTCAATCCCAAACCCCTCCCCCTCCCCAAAGGTAATCACTGTTGTGACTTTCACAGTACTCATTTCTACTACGAGTAACTTTATAACAAAAGTTATAACAAAATAACTTTGTTTTAACAAAGTAACAAAATAACTTTACCACCCAAGTCTAGTACCTAAATATCATATTTCTGCATTCCATTTGAAGTTCTATGTAAGTGGAATCACACTGCATGTTATGTGTCCCACTTCTTTCAGTCAACATTGAGTTAATGAGAGTCTTCGACACCAGAAGCAAACTACAGCCTGTGGACCAAATCCGGCCCACCACCTACTTTTGTAAATAAAGTTCTATGGGAACATGGCCACATCCATTTGTTTATATATCATCTCTTGCTGCTTTCATACTCCAACAGCCAAGCAGTTGTGACAGAGACGCTTCGGTCTGCAGAATATCTCTATCTGGCCCTTTGTGGAAAGTCTGCCAAACCCTGCCCTATACTCTCACATGTAACTGTACTTTATTCTTCATTTCTTTGTATTTACAAATGTGGCAGTCTACTTTTCTGTTCTATTGTTGGCGGACATCTGGGTTATGGCCAGTTTGGGGATACTACAGATAGTGTTTTAAGTATTCTTTCCTTCTGACTGAAGGATGTGCATCCTTGGAAATTGCCTTTATTTATGGCCTACTGATAGTAAACTTTTTGTCTGAAAATTTATTCTTGAAAGATATATTTGCTGAATGTAAAAGTCTAGGTTGCCAGTTATATTTCCCTCAATATATTACTCCAATGTCTTTGGCTCCCATTGTTAAGAACTCTGCTTTCATATATAACTGTTGCTTCTTTGAAGATAAGAAGTATATTGTCTCTGGCTGCATTAAGAATCTTCTCGCTCTTTTGTGTGTGTGTGTGTATGCTGTTCTGCCATGATGCTATGTTGTCACACCTGTTATTACATTTGCGAGTAGAGACTTTTAATGTAATCTGCATGGATTCTCTCAATTTTCTTAATCTGTGGATTTGCTTTATCACCAGTTCTAGACAGTCTTCAGCCCTTATCTCCTTAAATTTTTTTTTCAAAGTACCATTCAGTCAGAACTCTTTTTTTTTAAACTTTATTTTAGTTATTTATTTTTGGCTGTGTTGGGTCTTCATTGCTGCACATGGGCTTTCTCTAGTTGCAGTGAGCGGCGGGGGCTACTCTTAGTTGCGGTGAGCAGCTTCTTACTGTGGTGGCTTCTCTTGTTGTGGAGCACGGGCTCTAGGCCCACGGGCTTCAGTAATTGCAGTAGGCAGGCTCAGTAGTTGTGGCTCATGGGCTCTAGAGCGCAGGCTCAGTAGTTGTGGCACACGGGCTTAGTTGCTCCGCGGCATGTGGGCTCTCCCCAGACCAGGGATTGAACCTGTGTCCCCTGCATTGGCAGGCAGATTCTCAACCACTGCGCCACCAGGGAAGCCCCTATCTCCTTAAATTTTGCCTCTGTTCCATCCTCTCTCTTCTTGTGCTGCTGAACTTTTATTAGATATTAGATTTTCTCACTTTATCCTCCATCTAAACTTCTATTCCATATTTCCATCTTTTCGCCTTTCACACCTGCATTACGGATACTACCTTCTAATCTATGGTCTACACTTTCTTCAGCTGTGTCTACTTTATTAAACCCAACAGCACATTCAGTATCCAAACCTGTGTGTTAGAAGCCACCTAAAGTCATCAATAATGCAAACTTATGAATACCTGACGGGAAAGAAAAAGCTTAGGAAACAAAGAGATTTGGATAAATTTTCAAATAAATCCCTCCTATCTTTGCTACTCTCTCTCAACTATTCAGGAACTGAAAAAAATTGGGAGATCTAGTTATTTTGGTATTTACTTCATTTCTTTCTCTCACACTAGATTTGAAGTTTCTTCAGAGGGGGAATGAGTCTTTTTATCTATTTCTGTATCCTTAGTCTTCAAATAATACCCTCAAGAAAGTGAAAAGACAACCCACAGAACTGGAGAAAATATTTGCAAATCGTATGTCTGATAAAAGACTTGTACCTGGTATATATTAAAAATCTTTACAAGTCAACCACAAAGACACATAGCACAGTTTAAAAATGGGCAAAAAATCTGAATAGATACTTCTTCAAAGAAGACACACAAATGGTCAATAATCATGTGAAAAGATGTTGAGCATCATTAGCCATTATAGAAATGCCAATCAAAACCACAATTAGATACACCACTCCCACCAACTAGCATGGCCATAATCAAAAAGACAGATAATAGAAAGTATTGGCTGAGATGCAGAAAAATTAAAACCCTCATACACTGCTGGTATCACCCAGCAATTCCATTCTAAGTATAAACCCAAGAGAAATTAAAATATATGTCCACACAAAAACTTGTAAGTTAATGTTCAAAGCTGCATTATTCAAGATAGACAAAAAGTGACAACAACCCAATGTCCTTCAACTGATGAACAAACTGTAGAATATCCATACAGTGGACTATTATGTGGCAATAAAAAGGAGTGAAGTACTGATACATGCTATAACAAGGATGAACCTTGAAAATATTATGCTAAGTGAAAGAAACCAGTCACAAAAGACCCATGTTGCAAGATTCCATTTATATGAAATGTCCAGAATAGGCAAATCTTTTTTTTTTAACATCTTTATTGGAGTATAATTGCTTTACAATGGTGTGTTACTTTCTGCTTTATAACAAAGTGAATCAGCTATACGTATACATATATCCCCATATCCCCTCCCTTTTGCGTCTCCCTATCCCACCCCTCTAGGTGGTCACTAAGCACCGAGCTGATCTCCCTGTGCTATGTGGCTGCTTCCCACCAGCTATCTATTTTACATTTGGTAGTGTATATATGTCCATGCCACTCTCTCACTTCGTCCCAGCTTCCCCTTCCCCCTCCCCGTGTCAAGTCCATTCTCTAGTAGGTCTGTGTCTTTATTCCCGTCCTGCCCCTAGTTTCTTCAGAAACTTTTTTTTTTTTAGATTCCATATACGTGTGTTAGCATACGGTATTTGTTTTTCTCTTTCTGACTTACTTCACTCTGTATGAGACTCTAGGTCCATCCACCTCACTACAAATAACTCAATTTCGTTCCTTTTATGGCTGAGTAATATTCCATTGTATATAAGTACCACAGCTTCTTTATCCATTCATCAGTCGATGGACACTTAGGTTGCTTCCATGTCCTGGCTATTGTAAATAGAGCTGCCATGAACATTGTGGTACATGACTCTTTTTGAATTATGGTTTTCTCAGATATATACCCAGTAGTGGGATTGCTGGGTCATATGGTAGTTCTATTTTTAGTTTGTTAAGGAACCTCCATACTCTTCTCCATAGTGGCTGTATCCATTTACATTCCCACCAACAGTGCAAGAGGGTTGCCTTTTCTCCACACCCTCTCTAGCATTTACTGTTTGTAGAGTTTCTGATGATGGCCATTCTGACCGGTGTGAGGTGATACCTCATTGCAGTTTTGATTTCAGAATAGGCAAATCTTTAGAGTCAGAAAGTAAATCAATGGTTGCCTAGGGTGGCTGGGGGAAGTGGGGAATGAATACTACTGGGTACAGAGTTTCTTTGGGGGGTGATGAAATGTTTCATAATTGGTTCTGGTGACAACTCTGAATATACTAAAAGCTGCTGAATTGCACACTGTAAATGGGTGAATGGTAGGCCTGTGAATTACACCTCAACAAAGCTGTTAACAAAAAGTGCAGCGACTCCCTGCCCTGTCCCCTGACCCCGCACTCTTAGCTGGTTCTTCTCATTTTCCTTACTACATGTTTCTCAATAATATTCTCATGCTGCTATTTCTTACCAATTTTCAATTGACTTCCAAAAACGGAACTAAGGAACAGGATGCAGTTTTAAGTTGGCAACTGAGTATGGACCTTGTTGAGAAGGTGCACAGAAGCTATCTGGGGGAAGAGTGTTCTAGAGAGAGGGAGGAGCCAGTGCGAAACCCCAAGGCAGGAGCACGCTTGGTGTATTCAAAAACCAGTACAGGAGTCGGTGTGGTCAGGATGGAACTGGTAAGAAGGGGGAGGGTAGGAGACAAAGTCAGAAAGGGAGAGGGTCCATATTGTGTAAGGCTGCGAGTCCGCTGCAGGGGCTTCGGCTTTTATCCTGAGCAGCACAAACGGACTTACATTTTAAAAGAATCACTCTGGCTGTTGGGCTGAGACACGCTGGAGGAGTCTGCGCGTGGACGGAGAAAGATCAATTCAGAGCAGCAGCTCCCTGTCAGGGCATTCTGCCCAGGGGACACTTGGCACTATCTGGAGATATTTTCGGTGGCGACAACTAGGGGGAGGGGGTGCTAGTGGCACCTTGCGGGTAGAGGTCAGGGACGCTGCCAATCATTCTAAAATGCACACGACATGCCTCACAGCAAAGAATTATCTAGCCCAAAACATCAGCAGTGCCATGGCTGAGAAGACCGGCTTCAGAGGCTCCTGCAATAATCCAGACAAGAGATAACAGCTGCTCAGACCATGCTGCTTACCGTGCAGGTGACATGGAGCAGTCAGGGTCTGAATATATTGTAAAGGTAGAACCAACAAAATTTCCTAGTGGAAAAAGTTCTTTGGCTGGAACAGCTGGAAGGATGAAGTTGACATCAACTGAAATGGGGAAGATGGTGGAGAAAACAGGCTGTGGGCTACGGGTGTCAAACAGTTTGCAGGGTGCAGGTGGGGGAGGTACAGAACTGGAGTCTGGACCTGCTAGGTGCCAGGAGTCGATGACACCCTGAATGCAGACACTGAGCAGGGCGTTCAGGAGAGAGGGTGAAGGAGTAGAGGGAAGTGTGGCAGCGGTCACCACACATCGCCCCGTGAGACTGGAGGGCGTAAGAAGAGAGCCAGGGCCAAGGAAAGATGAGAGAGGGCCAAGGCCGGAACTGCGGGACCCCGGACATCGTCAGGCTGGGATAAGGGAAAGGCAACAGAGAAATGTAAACTGAATAAAAGCTTTACCTTATCATTCTCAAACTCGTAATGGGGAAAAAAGTATTTGCTTATGACTAAGGTTAATTCAATGAGAATATCCCTAAAACATAAACAGAAATGACTATTTGTGAGAGCTACAATCGATTAACTTTCAGATATAGGATGCTTACAGTAAAAAAGAGTTGATAAAAGCATCTTAGATCGAGATTACGTCTTCTACAAGCCAATGGATAAAAAGCAAAGTTTCCTTACCTGCTGTTTCCTGCCCGTGGCAAGTGTTCAGTTCGGCCAGAAGCTGGTTAAAATCATCCTGATGAGCAATCCAGCTGTCCTGAAAATGCCAAAAACTCAATCAGAGACAAGCCTGTAGTCTACCTAAGCTGCGATAAGATATATATTGGAATCAGGGAAATCTGGTAGTTAATGTGAATTTTTAAATGTTTCACCAAAATATTATTTTATAAATTTGAATGAAAAAGAAATAGTATAATTTGAAATGTAATTTATCTATATCATTATTAAAAATGAGGAGCTTGGAAGCTTAAGCCCTGACTTCAAATGTAGGTGACTTATCAAGTCAACTTATAGTCAAATAAACAACAGGCAACCTGTGTGCTAAATGTTAAAATAAAGCAAAATAAAATATTTTTTTTCTCACTATGGGAAAATTATGTAGGTCAAAGGAAAAAAGCAGTGACAGATTTGAGGGCTCTCTTCTTTGCTCATTTGAGCTGAAAATATTTTGCCCAATTCTGCTTGCTTGCATCCAGCCCAATTTCAGAAAACAGCAGTGGGGACGGGAGGAAGAAGGACTCCAGCTTCCCTGAATCAATCAGCACCCATTTATAAGGGGCTCAGTTAATAAGCTCATCGTAACAAAGACGACCTAGCTTTAAAAGAGAATGAACATCTCCAAAACAATATCAACCTGTGGGGAGCAGGGTTTCAATTCGGGAACTTGCCTCATGCGTACTTTTTAAAGAATGCTTAAGGTTAAGGTATATTGAATAGGTTTACCGGGCAATGCTTCTCCTAAAAAGTTAAGTGTATCTGTATATCCACCTCTTCAAAACTACCTTCAAAATCAACCTTACATAAACTCTTTTTTTTTAAATTGTCCAAGGTGTGTTTATTAATTGATGAAAATAGACAATATTGCTAAACATTCCATCTAGTAAGTGTGTGACATTCCAAACATTTTGAAGTACTGGTCTTGGATTTTGTCCTCAGAAATAGAACACCTCCCTGCCCCTTTTTTCAAGTGTATTGAGATATAGTTGACATATAACATTATAATAGTTTTAGGTGTACAACATGATGATTTGACAACATGTATATGTTAAACTCTTCCTTTAGTGGTTTAAGATTTTAGCTGTTAGCCCAAACAATTTTAGCTGCTCCAGTCCACTACTCTGAGCTATTGAACTAAGCAATGTAACCCAGTTTACCTAAAGTAATTCCCCAGATTTCCTACCAGATTCTGTTGGCTGCAGAAATGTAAGAACAAAGCTTTCAGTTTAGATCCTTTCTACAGTGAGCAATGATACTGAAAATGAAAGGCAGGGTAAGCCATGAACTTTTAATTACAGGGTCATATTTTCAAAGTGTCAGTGTTTTAAGGGGAAATGTGAATAAATTCAAGTGCTATACACCAACAGTCAGACAACGGGACAGACACTTCCTTTCAGTATTTCCAAAATGAAATGCCACCAATTTTAACAATATAAGCTAATATTACAACGCAGGTAAAGATGAAAATTCCTCTCTGTCCTGAAATTAATATTTCTTTAAAAAGAACACTTTTTGCAAAGTTCAGCAATAAAGCTACTTTGGATCTCTTATGCATAAGCAAGTAAAGAATCCCATAGGGCAATGAGGCAAAACGATGACACGTTACAGATGCCCAGCAGCTTAGTTATGGGCTCCTTAGTTATCGAAAACATGTATGATACACGCTTGAACAGCTTAAAACTGATCAATCAATTTGACTGGATTAAATTTTTTACACTGACAAAAATATCAATTATGCAAGGAAAACCCCCAGCAGACGCTGTTGCTCACTTCATTATTGATCGTAGCTCCTAGTCCCAGGTGGTTATTTTTAACTTGAACTTTAATATGATCTGTGGCTCCTTGCTCCTGAGCCCCTAAACCCTGTGGAGATTAAACACAAAGAGAGTTAGCATTTTTATCAGGTATAAAAATACCTCTCTTCCTTCATCAACTGTTTGATTAATCACTAAACATCTAGGAGGCATTATCCTTGTTCTCAAAGAGGACACAGTCTAATGGATTCTTACAAGATTCTGTAATATCAAGGATGCACTTACAATAATGAATGCCAATCCTGCAACCTGTGACCCACTTCAAGGACCATGGAAACACTAAGGAGAACATCCTTTCTCTGATGCTCAAAAGCAGAGTGCTACTGCCAAACTAACAGAAGCCCATCAGAGGCATTAAAGTCTATGGTGCTTTCCATTAAATAATTTTACAAAACAACACTGAGGAAGGGGACCCCAAGTCCCCCGCATCATTAACCCTCATTTGTAAAGAGTCCCAGAGCGCCTGGTGTACTAAATGGCACCCAAGTGGCTCCAGCACAGTGGATGGAGAAAATAAGGTGATACAAAGGGGCCAGACCTTAAGGACCTTGGAAGCTATGGGGAGAATTTGGATATTATTTTTTAAAACAATGGGAAACCACCAAACTTTTAAGCAAAGGAATGACATGATCTAATTTCTGTATTTTAAAAGCTCATTAAGGCTGCTGTATGGCAAATGGCCCAGAGGAGGAAAAGAAGGGAGTCAGGGAGGCAGCTGAGAGGCTGCTGCGTTGATCAGGGCAAGCAATGGTGGTGGTTGGTCCAGGATGGGGCCCCGGATAGAGAGGAATAATGGCTGGGGATTCGGGAAGTGAGAGAGGTCAAGGAATCAAGCACGACTCCCAGGTTTCTGGTTTGAGTAAGGTGATAGGGTGTTATTTGCAAAAATGGGGAAAACTTGGGAAGAAAAAGATTTGTGGGGGGCGGGGGGGAATCAAGAGTTTTATAATAAAAATGAGCTACTTGAGATGAGGACAGAGAAGGGACTAGGGCTGAACCGCAAGGAATTCCAAAGCTCAAAAGTCTAGAGGAGGAAGAGCCAGCAACAAAAATTTAGCAGTGGCTGGTAATGTGGGACGAAAAACCGGGAGAGAGGGCAGTATTGTGGAAGCCAAGACAGTGGTATTTCAAGTCAATTATGTCCAGTGCTGCTAAGGGATAAAGTAATGTGAGAACAAAAAAGGATCCATTGGATTTAGCAAGATCTTTAAAGACCTTGACAAGAACCGTTTAAGTGCAGAGATATCAGCAGAAGTCCTACGTGAGTCAGGAATAAAGGGAATGTGAGAAAAAGGAGAAAATGCGTAGTCTAGCTTTAAGGGTGAATAAAATCTTACTCTAAGCAACATAAAACTCTGATGGTTAAGCATGATTCCAAACGCAACTAATTAAAAGGCACCATTTATGAAAATCACAGCAGGTTAAACAATAAACAAAGACAGCTGACGTTTATGTTCAGTTCTAACTCTATCATCACAAGGTCATTATCATTTAATTATTTCTCCAAAATCACTTATTGATCCAAAATAAATTTCTCCCAGTCTCCTAAGGAAGATGTATTCTCCTGATCTGAAATCTCTCTGCCTGGCTCCAATTTCTTTGCTCTTCCCCAAGATACCTTTCCTTTAGACCACCCCATCTTCTCTAGCATCCTCTGGCCAAACTTGGAGTCATCATTACTCCACGCAGTGTTTCTTGGATCCACAGCCCACTTCTGCTTCCGCCGACCTGTAAATGACAAATTATCTCATTAGCAACTTATCTTTCAAACCTGGAGAATACCTCACAAGTACACACATACCTAATGCATACACACGATACTTGCATAAATACAACAAACATTATGTTTTATTAGATACAGATGCAGATTTGGCATCCAATGGATAGTATCAGCTTGGATCATTTATCCTGGTTTCCCCAATAACTGTATATTCTGAACATACAAACTGACCTTATAAGGTTAAAATAAAAATATTCCCCCAAATGTGACAAATCGAAACACATGAGGTACCATCAGCTGGGCCTTCCAATTCAGCAACTGGCAGCAACCTAAGGCACCTGTGACACCAGTGTCACTATCACCAGCAGCAGTCATCACAGACATACGTTAAGTGCCAAATGCCATGCATACATTCTCAGGTTCAATTTTCACAGTAACCCAATGAGGAGAGATCTGCACTTTTCAGATGAGAAAATCTGAGGCCTACAGAAAGAACGTTCCTAATGCCCCCAAGCAAAAAACAGAGTCTATACAAACCAAGGTCCTACCAACTCCAAAGCTTTTATTTTTAATTCACAGCATACGAGTCATGATCTTGGGGAGAGTCACCCTCCGTGCAACCTACAGATACTAATCATCCCTTCTCACAGAAACGCCCTAAAGCCATATGACCCCTTTTCTGAACTCACACAGTAAATTACCTGCTGCTTTTTTTGGTCATTTAATTAACATTCTTCTGTATTATGGCTGTTTCTATCCATCTCTTATGGTTGCTATCATGCCATAATCTCCTTAAGGCTCACACCCATGTCTTATTCTTTCCTATGCTTCACTGCAAGAAGTGAAAAACACTTTGCCCACAGCAAGCATTCAGGAAAAACATGAATGAATGTATGAATGACTGAGAAAGGAAAAAGGAGGGGAGGCTGAAGAAAGGAGACAAGAAAAGGGGAAAGATAAAAAAAAGAGGAAGGAAGATAACTGAATTGAGGAACTGCTTTGAGTCCCTACAAGTTTTTTTTTAATATATATAAATAACTGACCATTAGAAACTCAAGTTTATCGCTATAGTTTTAAGGACAATTATGGCAGAGAGAATGAACTCCAAAAGTTTATTAAACAAGCATATGAAACCCAAAAGTAAACTCTGGCCAAGCGGGGAATTTGGAGGTCAGGTGTCATCATCATTCACCTACTGCACCAATGGAAGCAGAGCATCTCACTGTCAACAGCTGCTCACGCCGTGGCAGTCTCCTAACGAGTATAAAAATAACAGCCTCCAGTCAGAGAGGCTCAGTGTACTGCATGTAAAATCAATAGAGACCTGTAACTATCCACACCCTAGCAAAAATAAGTAAACCTTTACTAAGCATGCAGGCAGAAAAAGACTTCTTACAAAGAAAAATGAGTTGGGCTCCAATTTAGAGTGCTTTGCAGAAAAAAGGTGACCCCAAAATGCTACATGTGACTACGTTACCACTTATCTAGTAAATACTCAGCTAATGAACAGCATACAAGATGGGCCTTGTTAACCAAGCCTCTCTCTCTGTAAGGCTGCTTCCTGGTGTGTGTCAGAGTTCATGTCTCTACTGTAGTGTCTGCCAAGGGTCTCCGACTGGGGCTTGTATGAAGGAGACATTTTTGAGAATGACTGCACCCACCCTCTGCAACAAAGACGGCATACAGTTTATGTCACAAACGTCTATACGGCAGACTCTAATGCTGACACAAGACTGGAGAGGCAGCGAGGTCAGCTCCTCTTCCCCAGGGAAATGGCAGGTAGCCTCACCCAGCAGAGTAGGGCAGCTACTCCGCTCAGGGTAGAGTGCCCTGAATCTGCACAATCACTCCTTGGGATGACGGCGGCGGGGCGGGGGTAACCATCCTCTAGCAGGGACTCCTCCTACATGGAGATCTAATAGGATACTTCCAGGGTAACCCCAATAAACAGCCCTGCACACAACAGCTGCCAGGCCTAATTCCATAAGGTTTATGCCAGGATTCAGCTTACTCTGAAAAGTGTGCTGAGTTCCAAGAGCCAGGGACAGAATTTTTTTTTTCTTTGCCCCAAGACACTTTCAGATATTCAAGACCTCAAAAAATATATCATTCATATATTCTTATTAAAATATTATTCAAGACATATTCAAGGTTACAGCAACTGCAGCATAAAATCTTAATGCAATGAAATCCATTAACTATCGTGTTGTCATTTGATTAGAAAATGTAATAACTGCAAGTGTCAAAAACTGGTCTTGAAAAGAGTCTATGAAAAAAAGTAGTATCTTGATAAAATATGGGTCTAAGACTCTGAATTAAATAAGGACTGAAAAGTGACAGTGATAAATGAAATTCTTCTCTTACGTTTATATAAGCGAGATTTCTTACCTTACATAGGGGAGAACCAATAAAATAATATTTGATAACTAGAGAAATGCAGGATAAAAAATGTTTTTGAGAAACAAAGCAAACTACTAGATTTTAAAAATGGGATAAGTGACTGTGGAGAAGATGAAAGAAAACAAAATATAGTCCATATGGCAAGAGAAAACAAAGGAAATTAGCATACTTACTGAAGTGAAAATGTTCACTAAGATTAATTAGGGGAAAAAAGTAGGTTATAAAACTGTACCTACAGAATTATCCCAATTTTATAAACTATCAGAGAAAATAACTGCTAGGTAGTGAAATGGCAGACTGGGACTTTTCTATGCTTCTATTTTCTCATTTCTAAAATAAGAACACCAGTCCCAAATATCTAATCATAAGGGATGCCACTGACATTAATTTAGTAAATTGTTTAAAAAAACACAAAATATTATATACTATTAATGTCAAAGATTTGAAATTTTGGAGTCATGGTGGGAAGAGAACGGAAAATATTCTCATGAAATTATGCAGCTTGAGTTGCTGATGTCCACAGATGGCACTTCACATCTGTATATCATTTCATACTTTGAACTATTTTCACGTTCACCATCTCATTGATTTAAGCCAACCTAGTAATGAACATAATCAAAGAAGTTTTTAATAGCCCCAGAGAAACTGATCAGGGAAAGAAACATAAATGAATAGCAGAGCCAGGGCTAATGTTCTCAAGTGCACGCTGAACTAAGCATACATCAAAGAATATTAAAACCACAAGAAATCTTAGCCACACTGGTTACACAGATGAAGAAATAGAGCCCACAGGGTCACACTCTAAAACACACTCTTTTCTTTAAGTCCCTGTTTAAAAAACAATAGAAATCTGCTGACCCTGGTGACAAGAACGTAAAGATATAGCGATAACTAGATCAATTTTGTCACTTTCTACCTCAATGACCTTGGGGTGAATTATTTTCCTCTGAACCTCAATTTCTGCCCCTGTAAAATGTGAATGGTGCCTTACCCACTCCGTTTTGTGTTCCCATTCCTCCACCCCCTTAGAGGATGCCGACAGCATTTATTTCATGGAATCCCTGTGTAGCGTCTGTTGGGTCTGTTAAAATTTAGCAGTTGTTTCTGCTCCTGGCTCACCAGACACTTTCAAAGATACCGGCCGGCTTTTCAGGACCAAGGCACGACTGCCATCTGGTGGCCGGCAGCCTTAGCTACAGGTATCGTTCAGAAGTTAAACAGCCTCTCCAGAGGGAGGGAATTAACGAACTTCACAAAGTGATGGGAAATGTCAAAGGCAAACTGAGGCAGGGTGGGGCGTTGAGGCCAACATTCCTTCCATAGTAGAGTGTTAGTAATTCCAACTACTAAAGTCAAAACCGCCACTGTCTTACTTATAATCACTCATTAGCCCCGCCTCCCCTAAAAAACGCTAACTTCTTGTGTTTGATGCTTCTAACCCCTTTGCTTTTCTTTTTCTTGATTCAATACACTTTCAAGAACGGGATTTCACTGCCTGAAGAGATTCTGCTGGCCCAACCGCCTCTTTTTAACCAGAGGAAGCTGAGGCCCGGGGAAGTGAAAGAGCCAGTCCGGGTTCCCACAACCGGTGTCCGGACCCCCATTCGAACCCACCACTCGCGTGTTCAGGTCTGAACGTGAGAACAAGCATCCCAAGTGGGCACTCGCAGTCTCTCACCAGCAGACCGCAGCTAACTTTCGGGGAAGGCTGGGCTGGGAAATCTCCGCGGCAGCCAGGGCAAGCCGAGCAGGGCGTCCGGGACCCCGGCCCCCCGCATCCCCCGGCCCACCGTGCGGCGGCGACCGGTGCCCACCGCCACTCGGTCCGGCCGCCGCGTCACCCGGAACCTTCACCCTCGCGCCCGGTCGGGCCTCCGAGCCCAACACTCACGCTCAGCCAGCATCGACATGTCGCCGACCCTGTGACACCGCGGGCCTCGGGACCTGAGCGACGGTGGATACCGCTCGGCGGTCTCGCGGAGAAGCTAGAACCACGAGCCTCGCAAGCCCGGCAAATTGCAGGCGCGAGGGCGCGCGCTGCTGACGTCAGTGAGGCGCGACTCGCTCCCGGACCGCGCGGCGGCGAATGGGCGGGGCGCGGGAAGCCTGGGACTGCATCTGGGTGGATGCTGGGTAGACTCGCGGTTTCCAAGGTTTGTTCCAACTCCAGCATTCCGTGTGTCTATGAAATATCTATAAGGATCATCCACTAAAAAGAGCTGTTATTAAGTTTGGAGGGTTTTTTTTATTACAGAATCTTGATATTTTAAAATTGTCAGCTGGGAGTAGATATTGCACTTTTAAAAATAAGGTGATTCAGTGTAAGACATTCCATCTTATTCTTCAGTCTCATGGCAGACCCGCATAGAGCAGGACTTCTCAAACTTTAATGTTTGGGTGAATCACCTGGGGATCTTGTTAAAAATGCAGTTTCTGGTTCAGCAGGTCTGGGATGGCGCCAGAGATTCTGCATTTCTAACAAGCTTCCAAGGACGCGGATGATGATGGGCTTACTTTGTGTAGCAGGCCATTAAACAACCAAAGGTATGAGTGAACTCAGGGTTAAAATATACTCTTTTCTTTTTTCCTGTTCAAGAAAAGTGCTTTATGAAGAACACTTTATAAAGTGATGGTGATAAACGCTTTCAAAATATTTCAAAGAACTGAACCAAGAAGGTATTTAGGTAAGTCATCTATGCTATTCCCCTGCCTTCAGGCAAGTGAAGACCACTATTAGAGACCGATGATTACTCCTTCTTTTTTTTTTTTTACTAAATTTGTTTATTTTTGGCTGCGTTGGGTCTTCGTTGCTGCAGGCCGGCTTTCTCTAGTTGCGGCGAGCGGGGTCTGCTCTTCGTTGCGGTGCGCGGGCGTCTCATTGCGGTGGCTTCTCCGGTTGCGGAGCACGGGCTCTAGGCACATGGACTTCAGTAGTTGTGGCTCGCAGGCTCTAGAGCACAGGCACAGTAGTTGTGGCGCACGGGCTTAGTTGCTCCACGGCACGTGGGATCTTCCCAGACCAGGGCTCGAACCCGTGTCCCCTGCATTGGCAGGCGGATTCTTAACCACTGGGCCACTGGGGAAGCCCTCCTTCTTTTCTGTAGCTCTGGTAAGTCTCATGTCCATCCCTCCCATCCCCACACCGTTCACATGCGTACAATTGTAAAAACTAGCCACACATTCTGTGCAGTCACAGAAAGGAATTCTTAATGTGTTGCATTACATCTTTATATTCTATTCCAGATATGTCACTAACAGTTTATCTATAAAAGAAATAAAGCTGAATCTTGCCAGTTGAATTTAGCTCATTCCTAAAGAGGCACCAGTGGGACACAATGCAGGGCTGGGGTGGGGTGGGGGAGGGGAGGGGAGCGGTCAGAGAACATGACAGAGCCTAAATTCTGCTACCGGCTTGGGGTGAGTCCTTGGGCAAGTCATTTCACCTCTTTTGATATCACTGTTTCAATCTATGAAAAAAAGGATGATCTCAGATTATTTCCAAATCTAAAAGACTTTCAGAGAATTACTTTAATCCAATCCGGTTGCTGTTACCCAGAGAGTGGAAGGCTCATCTCTCCCTGGAGGATTTCTCCTGCGGTCCTCACCGAATCTTCCTCAGGCCCCACAAGGAACACAAGTTGAGAAGCACCTACCCACCCTGAGATCCAGTACCCTAGAAATGGGTGCTTGATGTCTTGCTGAGATTTATTTACCCATCCTGGGGGAGGGGGCGGGGGGTGTCTGGTTTTGCCAGGTTGTTCCCCCTGCGATCCGCTTTAAACTCCACCCCATTTCTGTTGCTTATGCCTCTGAGTAGGGGAATGTGTCGCTGATACTGTTTCTCTTAAGTCGACAAGCCAGTGAATGCCAACTCAGGACTCTCATCCTCCAGGCCTCCCGAGTAGTTTATCTTGTCCTCTCTTGCAGTCTTTGTCTGTTGTCAAAGCTCAAATAGGAAGACAAACCCTAGCCAACTGCTTTGTGCAGGGAAGACTCTCTCTTGACCCTAGTCCAGGAACACCTCCCGGCTCCCCGGCAGCAGTTCTGGCCTGCAATTCCTCCTCTGTTGATCCTCCTTATCAAAATGTTATGACTTCAGGGCTTCCCTGGTGGCGCAGTGGTTGAGAGTCCGCCTGCCGATGCAGGGGACACGGGTTCGTGCCCCAGTCCGGGAAGATCCCACATGCCGCGGAGCGGCTGGGCCCGCCATGGCCACTGAGCCTGAGTGTCCGGAGCCTGTGCTCTGCAATGGGAGAGGCCACAACAGTGAGAGGCCCGCGTACCGAAGGAAAAAAAAAATGTTATGACTTCAAGCTTTAGCCTCCACAAAATCTGTAAAGCTCAACAATGGAACATCGTGTCCAGAGATCAAATCACCTAATGACATCAAAGGGAAAAAAATCTGATTTCCTGACTGCCTTATGATCGTTTTCTTTATTGTCTCAGGTTAGCCTTCTCTAGTTTTGGAGCAAGGTGGTGACACTTCAGTCTCTTTGTCTTGAGATAGTTTTAGGACTGTAGGTGGTAGTGGGGAGGGGGATGGGGGATGGGGGCAGGGAGATGCCTGCAAAGGGAATGCGTAGACACAGGGTTGGAGTTGGATGATGAAGGAGGATGGGCTGACTTGGTCACCACGTGAGAGGGTTTCCAGACCTGAGCTGCTGGCCGAGGACCCCTGTCCTGAGGGTGGGAAAGCATCATATCAGGCAGGGACTGCACCATGGCAGTGATGATGGACACCCTGGGATCCCCTAGGAGGTTCCCCGAGCCTCACTGTGGCTCTCCCTGACCCCTCTGGCATCTTCCTTCCGGCTTCTGCTGCTCTCTGGGTAAGCAGTGCACAGCCCAGGGAGCTATGTCCACATGGTCTGTCCCCCCCACCATGATTTTCCTTGGTGCAGTAATTAACAGAATGGGCTCCAAAGTTACAGAGTTCAGATCTGGCTCTGACACCTGCAAGTTATGTCTGCTCTCTGATTCCTCATCTGCTATCCCATGGGGTTGCTGGGAGGATTAGGTAGAAAACACATGAGGACACCTTGTGGGCTACAGCACTATAATACTGTAGGCAGCCATGGCTGTTTACCCTGAGAATTACGGGCAGGTCTTGGGTCGAATCTGCCCCGTCCTTATTCTTCATGGTCCTCTCTCATCTCCTACCGAGTACCAGTTGTTGACCTTGGGCAGCTCCCTAAATGTCCTGTGCATCATTTTCCACATCTAGCTGATAAGGATAATGCTGGTACCTGCCTCAAAGGGTTGTGGTGCTGATTAAATGAAGTGATTTAATGAATGTCTTAAACGAAGTTCTGAAGTACTGGAGGACAGTGTCTGGCATGGAGAAGGAACTCGAGAAATGGCTCTGTCTGTATTTGAGTGCACACAGTTTTGTTTTTTAACTGCACACCAAGGCCACCATCTTACTTTAGGGAAATCTCTATAAGTGTTTTAGGGTCACCTTTTACTTACACAGAGTTCATTCACATTTGATCTCTTTTAAAAAACTTTGTTATGAGAGATACCATTAAGTAAATAATACCATTCGCAAAGCTGTAGGAACCCCATTTTTTAAAATTCCACTTTAAAAAATAAAAAGTATATATAATAGTCTATATATACATACATATACAGTTAGCATATGCATGGAAAAACTGGGGGAGACTATATTCCAAACTCTTAATACTGGCATTTTCAGGGGAGTGGGGAAAGGAATTATGGAAGACTTTTCATTTTCTGCAATACATATTTGTATATCATCAGAACTTTTAAATCATAATAACACGTTACTTCTTTATTATATCACAATAGTTTAAATATATATATATCCTATGTATTAATATGCATGCTCCCTATAGAAGTGTTGTCTGGTGGAACAGACATAAATATCTTGCCTGGAAATTTAATCCCATCTTATCCACTCAATCCAAGACACACTAGAAACCTGTCACGGGCACAGGTGACAGTAATCTGTCAACATTTTGGAAACCACTGGACACTTTTAGCATGTTCCTGAGGCAGAGACAGACGAAGAGGGAACCGTTGGGAATGATGCCCAGCGGTACAGCAGCGGACCCTGTGGACCTGGGGGCTCTGCCACGAGTCCATGTTACTTCAGACTCCCCTCAACCTTGATTCTCTGTGGCTTTCCAGCTCCTACTTCTGAATTTCTCCCTTTGGGGGATCTTTGACCTCCAGGCTCCCACTTCTTGATCCTGGCTCGACTTTCTTTGGTTTTCTGGTCCCTGATTTCTTGAGGACCTCTCCTGCCCCAGGTGCTCAGACACCACGACCACCTGTCTGGCTCCATTCGGGCAGCCCTGCCTGGCATTGGCCTGTGACACAACTCTGTGGAAATTTCTAGATATCTGAGAGGGAAGCTTCAAATGCGAAGACGTCAGTCATATGGCTTTGCAACTCTCTTCTGATTAAAATGACATCTGCAGTATTTGCAGGCAGGCCAGCCATCTATGGTCTCGGTCTCTGTAGATTCATCCAAGTTGCCGCATGTGTAACAGTCTGTACCTTCTTTATTGCTGAGCAGCATTCCCAGGTATGGATGTATCACTGTTTCATCATCCACCTGTTGTAGGATATCTGGGCTGTTTCCAGTTCTGAACTATTATTGCAAACATTCCCGTGTGTGAACATAAATACCCATTGCCTTGCAATAAATGCGCAAGAGTACAATTGCCGAGTCATCGGGTAATTCATGTTTAAATTTGTAAGAAACTGACAAAACTTTTTTTTTTTTTTTTGGCCACGCAGCCACGTGGCTTGCAGAATCTTAGCTCCCCGACCAGGGATTGAACCCGGGGCCCCGGCCATGAAAGTGCTGAGTCCTAACCACTGGACACTGGGGAATTCCCAGAAACTGACAGAATGTTTTCCAGAGTTGCTGCCCCATTTCACTTTCCCATCCACGGTGTATGAGTGATCTGGTTTCTCCGCAGCCTCTCCAGCATTTGGTGGTGTCACTATTTTCGTTGTATAATGATATCGTGTGCAAGGCACTCCCAGTCCTGGGTTGAGCGCTCCCTTCCTGTGGCACTCAAGGTCTTCATGGGACCACAAGTCAAATGCATGGACTGAAATCTGGGGACAGAGGCGATCAGACCAGGCCCAGACCACACAGGAAGTTAAGAAGGAGCTGGAAGGAAGAAAGCGAGGTGGAAAAGCTGAGGGACGGGGCAGGGCACAGAAGAAGTGAGTCTAACCGGCCTCAGCAGCACTTGCTCGGGGGCCTGGGGCTGATGGGTGGTGTGTTGGGAGTAGAGTGTCGTGGGGGTGTGTGTGTGTGTGTGTGTGTGTGTGTGTGTGTGGTCAGTAAGTAGGAACTTGACAGTGGTTCACCCAGTTAGCCCCTCACCCAACTCCAACTGCTAGGGACCAAGACAGCCGAACTTGTCTTTACGAGTAACACAGAAAAGAGGGCCCAGAATCACAGACCCCCAAGTGCAAATCCATACGGCACAGGGAAGACCCTGACATTCTAGACTCATGTTCTCCATGTAGCTGGAAAGGGTCTTCTACATTGCCTTTGATGAAACCATTTAGCAAAGCAGGTAAACACAATTTTAGGGAGGATTTTTGTCCCCTACATGGCCCCGTATCCTAACTTTTGATTGCCAGCCTGCATTCGGACTCCAAGAGCCAGTAGCCTGGGGTCTGGGGTTTTTCCTACCTGGAGAGGGGGGGTGGTATCAGCGTATCAGGAGGTGGCCAGGGCCTGAAGGGCCCACCCACTGACCTCCCCCCACCCCCCCCCCACCCCCGTCCCCTGTAAGGTCTCTTCCTCTCCTGGGGGTTGCCAGCTGCTTCTGAGAAGCCTTTGGTCCAGTCAGAGGCCACCTCAGCTTACACTGCTGCCAGTAAGCACCCAGAGTTTTCCACTCCACACTCATCTGTCCCTCCCCCTCCATGAACAAAGGAAAAGGCACACGTACACACATGTTATTAAAATGAACTGTTTATATATCTCAGTTGAGTCAATACATTATAATGTATTAAAATGGAAAGGTACAAAATTGAAATAAATACTTTCTGATTCATGTATAAATCTTTTTTTTTTTTGTCAAGATGACTTTTATCGTCAGTACATGTCACAAGAAAACATTTAAAATGACACTGAAACAATCATTTAAATCATGGTGCATGGAGGAAAAAGGTAAAGAAAACAACTTTTGGCTTGTTTTGGCATGAGACCTTGATACAATTTGGGTTCCCCAAAACCATGTGAAGGGTGATAAAATAGAAATGCTCAAAACCGACTTAAAAAAATAAACAGGCTTTACAAAAACCCTCTTTTTGATGAACCCGGCCACTTCTCTACATGGTCTGCACTTAACAGTAGATACATTCAATATTGTCCACGGGAAGACAGCAGCTGCCTTTCGTTTTAAAGAGCTTGGTGGAGAGGCTGAAGGAGTATGCTGAGGTGGAGGTGGGCAGGATGTACAGGAGAACAGAAAGTCTGGACGGTCTTCAGGAACGCCTCTGAGAATGGGGGTGTGGAGGGTCTCTGGAGCAAGTGTTGGCGCTGAGAGCATGAGTCCAGACCTGAAGCAAAGCAAGTGGGCAGGATGGAAACAGTGGCTGCTGTGGGGCAGGGTGGTCTCCCCACCTGAGCAGTTCTGGGTTTGCCCTCAGCCTGGGAACGTTTCTGTCTCAGCAAGAGGCTAACCCAGCGCTTTGGGGACAGGGCTGGGACTCTTTTCAGGCACAGCAGCATGGGGGAGACGGGGACGGGTGTGGGGCTTCAATGAATGCCACGGAAGGGGCTTCCTCCTCTGGTTCCCGTCTTAGGTGGCTGTTAAGGCAATAAGGACTTCAGCAAACTAGAAGTTAAGGGCAGCTAAATTCAGCCAGATTGAAGGCAAACAAAAGGTGAGAAAGAGTCCCTTTCTCCTCGGCTACCTTCCCGCCCCAAGCACGGGAGGTCTCAGCTCACAAAGCTCTGAATCTATAGTACGCGGTAGCGGAGGGCTTGCCCTTTGGAAGCTCCATGGAAAAGAAGGCTCATCCCTGGCTTTGGGCAACTTGACCCAAGTTTCCTTGCTCCAGACTCTCTTTCCTGAGGTCCTCTCAGGAGGGCAAGCTATGGTCACCCAGCTGTTGAGTGAAAAGTGGAAGCACCAAGGTTCACGCAGAGTTAGGGCAAGTCCTTGGCCGCAGACCATCTGGCCCATCCCAGTGGCCTTGAACACTGTGCGTCCTGGAAAGCAAGGCCTGATGTTCGAACGCCCCAGTGAGACCTATGCTCAGCTGGAGAACAGGACTAGCCCTTCAGGGTTCAGAAGTGTTCCCCCTGCATCAGATGGAATGACGGCTACGAAGTCCATGGGAATGTGAGGT
The DNA here is from genome assembly GCF_011762595.2 of Tursiops truncatus. NCBI lineage: Eukaryota > Metazoa > Chordata > Mammalia > Artiodactyla > Delphinidae > Tursiops > Tursiops truncatus. Next base: position 8,972,424 of record NC_047039.1, on the reverse strand, counting down.
CCTGGGAAGGTTTGTGAGCTCATGTCTGGGTCCTCAGGGGAGTGAAAGAAGCTCCTTTGACCTGAATCCACTCACAGGGAAACGTACAGAAGACTGAACAGAACAGATGGAAGAATCTTTTCCTTTGCCCTTGTTCTGAAGTGAAGGAAATAGACCTTGACATGCTACGGGAAGGATAAACCTTAACAGTTGCCTCCATTCTGGGCAGGCTGCTGGCAAAACGCAGGGTGATTTGACTGCTGAGGCCTAGAATTGAAGAACTGACTCTCAGGCAGTTGCTAAAAGGTACAGCTACTCACTCCAGCAAATGTGAGGTCAGTAAACAAGGCAATGTCCCCTGCATCCTGTAGCACTAGGTTACAGCCTAACGCCAGAGCTCTCCGTGAGATGCCTGGGGCCGAGGATGCAATGACTTGGACACGGTGGCAGCTGTGATCTGATTACTCAGCACCCCCTCAAAAGGGGGCATTCATGGGGACCCGATGTGCAGAACGAGAAATGCCGTCTGGGGGCCAGTGCCCTGCCTGACTTTTCTCTTGTGGAAGCCGTATGATTTTGGTCCTAAGCAAAATGGGTGACATTTCTTCCAGGAATCCAAGGATTATAATAACAAATCTATAATAAAGTCAATGTGATCATCGAGCTGTGGGGGTACAGATGAAACAAGACTGGTCAGGAGTTGATCATTGTTGAAGCCCATGGGGAGTTCTGTGGGAATTCACTGTACAATTCTGTTTTCATTTGTGTTTAAATATATGTTTTGAAATTACCCACAATACAAAACAAGGCCCCTTGGACGTTCTCTAACTTAATCCCTCATTTTCCAGACAGAACCCAGTGGTTAAGCACCCAAAATCACATGGGGAGTTCATGCAGTACCGGTACTAGAACCCAGCGTGCTTTCTGCAGGGATTAAGATACATGGGCTGGATTGACATACGGAAATCAATGTCAGGTTCTTGAGCTCTGCTCTTACCACGCTGAGAAGCAGGGGTTTTTTTGTTTTTTGGTTTTTAAATCCTGCCAATTAGCCCTAAGAACATAATAATAATGGCAAGTACCCTTCTCCCATAAAGCCACCAGTGGCGCTTTCTGTGAAGGCTCTCTTTGGTCCCAGCATTTCAAAGGGAAACACTGTCCCCTAAGGTTTCCTGGGACAAAGCAGTCACTGTAGCTGCTTCTCAAGGGAACCACCACCAGGAAGGGCACTGAATGTCCTTCCTGAGCTCCTGGCCGTGTGCAGTTTTCTCTGGAGCCTGACTGAGGGCCCGGTAGGGGGAGGGGAGTGTCACACTTACGACGGGGTCGGGGGTGGGGGGGTGGGGGGTGGGTAGAGGTGTAAAGGGCTGGTATGGCAGCCATTGAAGGGAATAAATCCCTTTAAAAATCTTCAACCCAGGTTACTCGATCTCTTTAGAGAAAGAGCACTGTAATCTAATTGAAATCAAAGACATTCATCCATTTAATAAGAAAAAGACTTTTAAGAAGTGGAGGCTTGGGAAAGGGAGACAGGAGACAGGGCTCTTCTCACAGTGATGACACGGGTAGGGAACCAAGGGGCCTCGGTAGCAAGTTGTAGACTTTAGTTTGAAAATTAAAAATGTTCTAGATACATCCTTGTAAGCTTATGAGGACACACCTCAAAGGGTGTATTCCCAAAGGAAATCAGGCCATAAAAGCCAGGCAGTTCCATGTTCCCAACAGGGAGAAGGTGAGGTCAGAAGACCTGCACCAATTTTAGAAGAATAACACCCAGGAAAGTTCCGGGTCCATCATTCTGCACAAGGAAACCACGCTTTGGGTTCTGGTGGCTCAGCTGAGATGAAAGTTAGCAGAGAGAGGTGAGATTGAAAAAAAAAACCCAAAAAACAGAAGGAATTTATAGTAAGAATTATGAACATGAGCCTGGATTTTAAACGTGTGGGCTTCCCGAAACAGCTAAAAGAAACTGTGGAATGTTCTCATAGAGAGATGACATGCCTTGGGCATGGAAGATGTCCAGGAAAGTTGTAATGGCTGAAGGAGAGATGGGGTGCCTGGGTGGATGGACAGACCCCTCCGATTATCTAGAAAAATCTGTTCTGGCAAGAGACTTAGTAAGTTATAGATTTCAACTCTGCTATTTCTTACTCTCATTGTTCTTCCTTGTCCCTCAAAATATAGGTTAAATAAGATATCAGCTCATTTTTTATTCAATACCCTAAGCTTCTTAACTTGGTTTACAGGGGGCTGGGTTTGGAGAGGGCGTGTGTCTATGTGTGTGTTCACATTGCCCACAGTAACTGAGAAAATAGATGCATTTCTTCCCCAGAAACTTATATAAAACATGACGGTTTGGGAAATATCATCTGAGTTTCACAAATTAAAAGAAGGTCTCTGAGCTACCGCTTATAAGTCAGGAGAGGGACAAACGAGCATCGCCTTGGGGATCTGATGTAAATTACTAACTGTGTTCCTTTGGGAAAATTACTTCCTCTCTCTGGACTGGAGTTTCCTCATCTTGCCACTATGCGGTCAACCTTGACTCTGAGGGAGTGTAGCAAGTGCTACTCAACCTAATGAAAATGTCAATATATCCTGAAAGATGTCCATGGCAATGGTCAGTAATGGGCTTGGTGCTCACGGTCACGTACGTCCCAACAGGATGAAGTGCCCATGACAAGCAACTGAGCTCTGAGGTCTCCACTCAGAAGAGTGAAAAGAGCAGTAAGCGCTTGTTTCCACCTGGTTGCCTGTCAGGACTGATATTTCACTGCAAAGCCAAGAAGCCTGAAGACCTCAGAGAACTGGCTGTGTCTCTAGATCTGAGGTGGAAGGAAAGGCCCATTTGGAGACAGTTGAATTTTTCTGCCAAAAGACCAACGTCTGCAAAACCACAAATGCTGGAAATACAGGTGCTTCTAATACCAACTGTGCATGTTGTTTCCTAGCAGGGTAGGGAGAGTCTATCAGTTTTTGGTGGGAAAAAATAGAGCAGCAATCTCCTTGAGTGCTCGGGGAAAAGCAAGCCTGTGATTTTGACTCGATTCGAGAAAAGATAGGATTCCAGGGGACAGAAAGTCAATTCCATTCACCAGAGATATTGCCTACCAATCCCACCTCCTTCCAAGCTGGGCAGGAGCCACCTCACAGAAGAGAAGACTTCAGAAGCCAGGGTAGTGCCAAGCCAGGGTGGCTCGTGCCTTTTAAGACACGTCTTTCCCCTGAACAGGCCTAGATGTCCTGAGGAGGAGAGAGGATGCTACCAGCACGGTCTCCAGACACACGGCAGTCACATCTCTTAGGTAAAGACCACTCTTGCTGTAAGTGCACTGAAGATTCAGGAAACTGTAGTTGCCTCCCCTCGTCCCACCCCAAACACTGCCCTTCCTCATCTTACATCTGGGGAAACTGAGGCACAGCAAGGACAAACAGTTTTTCTGCAGCTCTCATACTGATCTAGTGACACACCTGGCAGGAGAACCCAGGGCCCCTCTCTCTCTCCCTCTCTCATTCTCATTCTCTCTCTCTCTCTCTCTCTTTTGATATCTTCCATTGCCTTCCTGCTTCATTCACATTTAAAGTCTGTCTACCTGTCTATTTATCTATAATATATGTTCTCTTATGTATAAAATATAAATAATTTGTAGATTTCTGCTTAACTCCCTGTCCTTTTCTCTTCCTTTACATAACTTGGTTTGGAAACAAAAATAGATGTTCCATGGCGAGGGAAAACCACAGTACTGCTCAGAGGAACAGACCTCTGGAAGGAGAGATGACAGCCTTTGTCTGTTGGGCTGGGGGTGCTTCAGATCTGGACTGTACAGCAAATGAAACGGAACACAACTCATCAGAAATCAGCAATGGAGACATCTGTGCCAAATGACGTGAACTTCCACCACCTGGTTTTAAGGAACAGTAAATACAATAGAGATAGATAGATACACTATGCTGAATCTCGAGTCATAAAACAAGTTGTAAATAGAATTATGCTAAATTAAAGACGGACATCATAGGGAATAGTCTGGTCAACAACCAATCATCGTTAGAATCAAAAAAGTAAACCGGCCTTTTCACTGAGTACCTCCACGACATTTCTCAATGCACTAAGTACATTTTAACCATGCAAAAATACACAGACATCTTAACTAGGTTGTTTTTTTTTTGTAAAAAAATCAAACACCAACAATATGCATTTTTTTGTTGTTGTTAATTATATTGGTTAAAGTAACAGCCAGTGGCTGCCAGGTATCAGATATATCATATACATATTTTTATACAGAATCTGGACAACACAACATTACACATCAGAGAGAGAAAGAGAGGAAAAGAGAAAGAGATTATTTGTTCCTTGGTGGGTTTGTTGCTGTTCAGTAAAAAAAAAATAAAGTAAAAATATGAGAAGCAATGCTAAGAAGGAAAACACTTCAACAAGTTAGGAATACATAGGGAGAATTGCTAATCAGAAGTACAGGAGGAAGAGAGTTCATAGTTAGGTCTGTGTCTAGAATTTTCTTCACTAAGAAGCAAAAGTGCACAACAGGTGTATTGGTTTGGAAAAGCAGAAAGAGCGATTGACATCATGCTGTCTGGTTCCCAACACGTTTCCAGCGAGAAGAAAAAAAAAAAAAAACCATAATCACAAATTAATTTCACAAGTTTTGTTTTAAAAATGTCCTCCCTTACCCAAGAAGCTGGGTAGTGCAGGGGTCGGGGCAGCTGAGTTTCGAGAGTCCTTGGCAAAGGTTTGGCCAAAACCGTTGGCCTTAGATTAGTTGGAGATATGAGCTGTCTGTGGGAATTCACGCAGTGGAATGCGACGTCGGCTCACTGGGTCCCCAAGCTCCCCGTGCCAGCTGGTGATCTGGTGCAGGGAGCGCACAACCCACTGACAGGCCTGCTAGCCAGGCCCCAGTCCTGCCCCTGAAACATTTGGCGTCAACACGATCCTAAGAATTCAACCTGGAAAGAAACAAGACCTTGAACACAAGCTATGGAAGCACTACCATGGTCACGGTTAGATACAAAAATGTGAAAATTCAGATGTAATCAAAAATACAAAATCAGTTTCGATAAGATTTGCTTTTCGTGTGTCTGTTTGTTTTTAAACCATTACAGTGCAAGGTGTTTTCAAATTACAGTAAAAGTTATGTGTCTGCTTACAGTAACTAGAGTAAGTAGCTGATTTTGCTCTGCTGGAATCAGAGGTCCCTGATAAGTGAGGATGCACCAATCTGAAATCAACCCAGCACAAGAAAAGGATGTCTCAACAGAAACACAGTTCACCAGGGCTTTCACCCCTTCGAATTGTAACGAAAGATGGTGTCCTTTGCTCAACTCATTAGCGTGAGTTTCTTCCTCCGTTGAAAAAAAAGAAAAAGAAACGGATGGTATTAAAATTCCAACAAGAAAAGGACTGGAAATCTGGGGCTGAAGGGCAGAGCATCTGAAGGGAGTTTCCCGCGTCACTGAGCTTTCCCATTGTACTTAAAAATAAAAAGAATTGTTTCAGCATGAGCCTCCTTGGGCAATGCTGCTTTGTGCTTCAGTCCCGCTCCACACCCCCCATCCCAGGCTGCTGGGAAAGGAAGCAGCACCACCTCACGGGGTCAAAGGAAACCGTGATGGAGGTCACGGCCTTGTACCATCAAGAATCGCCCCCCAGGAAAGGACAACGGAACTGCTGAGAAGGGCCGGGGGGCCGGGGGGGGCAGGGACTGAGGAGCCTTCGTCTGGCAAAAGGACGGCCCTCGTCAAGGCCACTCTCAGAGCCAGTTCTGGAAAGGATGCAGAGGAAGGAGTCAAGAACCGCAAATCATATCTCAGAGGAAGAGCCACCGTTGCCCCAGAGCCTGCCTTTGGGAGGTGGGCAAGTGGCCCAAAGAGGGCCGCTGGCTAAATGAAGTGACAAGGCGACAGCCTTCACGTTCATGCTGTGGGAGAGGAGAAGAAGGAAGGGTAGTGAGGAATCATGCTTTTCCACTCTAGAACCAACAGTCGGCCTGGGTCAGGAGATGCAAGACACCCTGGAAAGCTTCAGAGCCCTTGTCTCCGTTCCAAGGGGAGCGGGCGGATGTTGGCAGCCGTGGGCACAGACATCAAGCCAGAAGCCTGCGGGGGCCACGCAGAGCCCCCGTTCCTCCCAGCCCGTCTCGAGCCTCATCCTCGAGCCCAGACCCACACAGAACTCGCTCTGAATTCTTCCTAACTCAGTGGGGCAAACTCTTCCCAGGTTTGTTGAAATTAAAAGGGACAGTTTTCGACAGCCAAGGCTGTCACTCAGGGCCTGGGATCCGCCAGTCCTGCATAAGGGGTGGGCAGCCCAGTCTCCCATCCCCCTGGGATGTGGCCCGGGTGGCGGAATCTACCTGCCTCACACGAGTGACCTGCGTAGGTGAGCGACCCCTTTACTCACACCCACATCCCCGAGAAAGAGAAGCAGCACACATTCCTCCGTCCTCTACCTTCGAAATAGAGTGTGAGGTGCTGCACTCAACTGTTTGGTTGTGATCTGGTCACTGGAGGAAATCTGGGCTTGCTCTGCATTTTGCTACGCTCCTCAAGAAAAGAAATCTCCACCAGACCCTGCAGGCCCAGCGCCTCCGCACGGCTCTGGCTCTGCTCCCCAGCGGGGAAGTGGACCGCCATGCGCAGCTGAAGCACGAGGCTTCCCCCAGCACACCTCCCTGGCTTGTTCTGACCCTAGGGGTTGTGGAATCAGGCAGACCCTGTGTGTGTGTGTCCATCGTTTTTAGCATAAGATGCTCACGCATCCTTATCCCTTTGGCCATAAGAGACCCTGCGCCTTCCTAGGCTCCCCGATCCCGTTTCTTACCCAGCCTACCCAGAGTTCACTACCCAACCCGACCTGTTCTAGCAACGCAGTTGCTCTAGAAACATTCTCTGTGCTCGTCCCCCAGCTCTGACTCGAAATACAGCCCACAGCCTGGTCCTCTGGTGTACAGAGGTGGTGGGACTCCAAACAAGCCCTCTGCTCACAGCTCTGGGTGCCACTAAGGGGCTGGTTACCTCCAAGCCAGCTGCGGTCTACAGGGACCGCTGACCATGGGTCTCCCCTCCAGTGGAGGACTTTTCAAAGGTGCAAGCTGCTTTGCCCGAATGGCCTCAGCAAACGCCTGCGTTCTTCCTGACCTAAATCCCAGAAGCCCTGCCCGGCTAGATCTGCTCTCTCCAAGTGGTGTGTTTCTAATCTGGCAGTTGGCCACTGAAATATCATTTGAGGATTTGTGATCACAGGTGTATTTACACGAGCGAAGGGACAGGATGGAGTTAGGGAATGAAATGATATGTAGTGTGGCTTGAAGGCGAAAGAAATGCTCCAAGATCCCTCTGTGCTGAGTTCCTACTGCTATCCCCAGGCAAACGTGAAGCCTGGTGAAAATGTACAAAACTGGGCTGTGACGCCCTGTTTTGGGTTCCTGGGACTATTTCGTACTATTTACCATTAATTGTGGAGCTGCCCTGGCTGAAAGAGATTTCCAGGAGTGGTGTTGCAGAGCATAGGTACCATCATCCTGGGGACAATGGTGGGGGAAGTGGGGTGGTCAGTAATCTCTGCACCTCCAATACGGCTGATTCTCCTCTCATGACGAGCAGATGCTCTGGTCGTTACCCCAATACACTTAAACTGTTTGACAACCACAACAGAAGAGGGATTGAGGGAAATAAAATGTTTTTTACCTTCAAGATACATATTTTGAGTATGTTTATTAAGACGGTGAGAAGTTGGCTTCATCTTTTCTTTTGAAGCAAGAGAAATATAGTTGAATTGATTTTGGAGATGTTTACGTTCCATTTAAGGAAGATCTCCTAGGTTCTTATAAACATGAGGATGAGTTTAAAAGGAAAAGCTACCTTTTTTCCCCTGGGGTATTTTAGTTCACAGTCTGGAGACAATTAAGAGCTTCACAGACATTTGTTGAGTGAGTGGGTGTATTGATAACAGAATTTTAGGCTGGGAAGGAACCTTAGGGAGTGTCGTCTTCATTTGGCAGGAGAGAAACTGTCCTTGAGCTGATTCAGTGGGTTGGTGGTGACTCCGGTGGCCCTGCTTCTGCATATGGATTGCAGGGAAGCGGGACCCTGCTTGGAGGGGAGATGGGGCTGGAGCACAGCTCTCCTTGGCCCTGTGATGTAACAGCACATCTTCCTAAACAATCTGTGTTTCTGCCACAGAAGTTCTTCTACCCTGCTCTCACCCAGCCATGCTTAGAGCAACTGGATAAACTATTGATAGGCTTATAGTGGTCCAGTTGGCTGAACTGAACTAGGAGATTAAGGAATTAACAATAACTTTTAAAAGTCCACTATTTCTCATCACTGTTAAACATCGAGGACTTAAAAAAAAAAAACCCCACCACCTATTGAATAATCTGTAGCTTTAAAATGAACTTACTTGGAGATTAATATGTAATATTTTAGAGATGGGCACCTGGTTAGTGATGGATGCAGTAAGTGTGATATGTCTTGACTTCAAAAACTCTTTTGATAATGCAGACCTCATTATCATTATATGTCTTGACCTCAAGACATACCTCAGCATTCACCATGAGAACAGAACAGTGCCCCCAGAAGGATCATTCTTAAGAGGAATTAATGACAATCCTTCGTTGGCCTAAAGGGGCATCGTGAGTGTTTTGTGGGGACCAGCCCAGGGCTTCGTATTTCACAGGGAGCCTTAGAAGGTTAGCTGACTGATACAGTCATGCGATTGCACCTCATTTCTCTCGTGGCTCTTCCTAAGGGAATAGCCTTCTCTCTTGTTCTCTGTAACCCATGTACATGTTCATAGCATATTGCAGAACCTACACCTTGTAAGCCCTAAACTCAGGATGGAGGTATGTGTTCGTGGACATGAAGAAATGATGGCTAAGAACAATAGCTAGAATGGGGTAGGAATGTTGAGTTTCACATCTCCTGGAGGCAAGGCAGGAAAGAGGTCTCCTGGACTGAATGTTGAAGTCCTAATTCTTAATGTGATGGTATTTGGAGGTGGAGTCCTTGAGAGATCATTGGGTTTAGATGAGGTCATGAGGGTAGAGCCTCCGTAATGAGATTAGTGCCCTTATAAGAGGAGGAAGAGACCAGAGCTCTCTCTTTCTGCCACATGAGGACACAGCAAGAAGGCAGCCATCTGCAAACTAGGAAGAGACCTCTCACCGGACACCAGACCTATGACACCTTGATCTCGGACTTTCCAGCCCCCTGAACGGTGAGAAATAAATGTTCGTTGTTTAAGCAACCCCCCAACCCCAGTTTATGTTATTTTATTATAGAAACCCAAACTAAGACAGAATCCTTTCCTGAATTCCTCATCTGCATCCCTTTTAAAGCTCCAGGTCAAGGCTAACATGATTATGGATGAAGCAACCTGTTTTCTTTCTAGAGCAATCTATCTTCGGGAAAGCGGAATCTTCTCATTTCTCTCCTGTCTCTGTCTCTTCTTTCTGGTCAAGCCATTTTTCCCAAGAGAGCATTGCTTTTGAGCAGGGGTCCTGGTGATCTTACAAGAGGTATCTGCTAAAAATGGTGGTCAAGGGAACCAATATATTGGTGCACACTGGGGGTTACTTTTAGGGAAAGGAGAGGAAGAGTAGGGGACACATTGTGTTAAGGTCCTAAATCCAAAGTGTGCCACCCACGAAGAAGGCTCAGCGGTCTTTCAGAAAGACAGGTGGAGGCAAAGAGCTGACAACACCCATGTCATCTCCTCCCCATTAGAGCTCAGAGAGCTGTATCTGGACTCATCACTTTCAGGCTTACCCTTCAGCCCTCGATGTACAGGTTTTAGTTCCCCGCCCAGACTGTGAATTACTTGAGGACAGGGCCTAGTCCAATGCCTGGGATACTTTCTGGTTGAAGGGTGAGTGAGTAAATAAGGAGACTAAATTATGAAGAGAATGAACAGACTGGCCGTGAGTCAAGAGTCCTGAGCCCTTGGTTCTCAAAGAAGGGGCTCTCCTTCACATCAGGACAGATTGCTGCAGCTTTGACAGCTGGGGTGAGGCCAAGCCAGGTCTTCACAAGCTTCCTGAAGCAGAGTTAGAGCCAGGGTTGTCCCGGGTCTGTGGGGCAGTCCTTCTGGAGGCAGGAGCTCTTGTTGAAGGCAGAGGTTTGCTGTCTGCATTTTTGGTTTTGTTTTGTTTTATTTTTTTTAGCAGCTTGGGCTCCGAAAGATAATGGTGACACTCAATGCCCTGATTTCTTCTCTACAACACGGGTGGATCCTGATCAAAAAGGCCCTCGGGAGAAATCAGAGGAGCACCGATTGACTTAAAAATATGTTGTTTAGGCCCTTTTTTTTTTTTCCCAGAGCACCACTGGAAATCAGGGAAAGGGTTTCTTTCCCATATGTCGACTCAAGCTGATACCTTGAGTATCAGGGGCCTTGTACCCTGATAGAGTAGCAGGGGCCCTACTCTTTGCCCATTTCAGTAGGAGTTGTTTATACCCAAGTCAAGCCGTTTGGGTTGTTACAGGCTTAGATAAACGTCTCGCTGTAGGGTGGACCCTCAGAGTCCCATTAGGCAGCAAGAAGGAAAGAAAGGTAAGATGACCCCAGCAGTTTAAGTAGGGGTGCGCGCCTTTTCAGCCAACACACCTGAGCCCACGTCGTGGTTTGTGTTTCATTAATCAAGGGAAGTTGGGCAAATCATTCAAACCCCTATGTCTCTTTCCTCCTCTGTAAAATAAAGCCCTACGTTAGGTTCCTGCAGATAATAAGGTCACTATTAACTCATTCTTTAAAAATAACTTGTGCAAAGTAGCAGCCCACCTTTTCTGGATGGATGCTAGGCAGATACGTTTAGTCTGTCAGCCTCAGGGATGCAGGGGGTCATCATCCCTCTCATGCTAGAAAGAGTCCAGGCCATGGACTGGCAGCAAAGACTTATTTTACGGAGGTTAAAGAGGGAATGACTATAATGAACCAGACCAAGGAAATCAGGGGATTCCAATTAGAGGGCCAAGCCCATGTATTCTATTAACAGGGTCTAATGTTCAGAACATCCACCCCTGCATGTCCACTTAGACATGCTGAGAATCTGAGGTCTGTACCAAAGGCCAGGCCACTCCGAATGGGAAACATGAATTCCAGGAAGGGACCCATCAGTGGGTAGGGTCTCACGCTTACCCTGCTTCTTTGTGCCTTGCATCTCTCATCCAGCGTCTGAATGCCTTTTGTTATTTACTCTCAGAACATGAAATTAAGCCGAAGAAACTGTGGGGTAATCTGTGTGTAAGGCCGAAGGAACTGGGCGCCACTGGGGAAAGGGTCGGACAAACCCCAATTTTTCTTGGCCTCCTTTTCATCGATACTCTTTTCGTGGTATCTGGAAAGGCCCAGAACCACCGCATTAATTATAGAAGAAACTGGGCCCTTCCCCAGATCCCAAAGACTCAGACCCCCTTAGGATATGCTGTGCCCATAGTGACCAGCTGCTACAGGGAGCACCCAGAGCTGGCTGAGGTCTGCAGGCCTGAGTCCCTCTGGGAGGCTGCAGTGGTCTCAAATATTCTGGAAGGTTGGCCTGAGCAGGATTGAACTGAAACCTCATTAAGAAACAGAGACCGGGCTCTTCTGTGTCTCATGGGCAGCTTTGGGCTTTCAGAAATCCCATTCATCATTCAAGCCTTCCTCCCCTTTGGCCTTAATTCAAACCTGGAATGGTCAACGGACACCCTCCAATCCCCTGATTCGCCCTCACCTGCGGAGATACGCACATCACCACCACTTGAAGGCCTCATTCCTCTGGCTTCCACCGCACTGGGTGGACCAGAGGAATGGGTTTTAAACAGACCAAAGCTGCAGGGAACTAAACTTTGAGCCAAGATGTGCACGTGAACACACATGAGCACCCACAAGCCCGGCTCTGGGAGCTCCGTGAAGCCTTCGAGGAGGGAGAGGGTTTAGCAACAAGGGAAAGCCATTCTCTGAATCACATTACCAACTGCAGAGAAACCGGTTGCAGCTTGAAGGACTATTCTTTCAACGAGGTTGGGTGAATGTTAACAGACGGTGACATTGCTGGAAATTGTCTTGCTTTCTCATCAGAAGGCAGGCAACGTCTCGAATGAATGACGTCACATGACTGTAGGCACAGTCAACTCAACTCACCCATCTTCAGGCATCCTACGGAGCCTCCAAAACCCAACTCAAATCCCAGTCTTTTTAAAGTCTCCTCCTATATCGCTGCTTGGAAACCCTGCTTCCCATTTGAGGTGCCCCTAGCACCGTGCACTCTCTTAGGGCTCTGTTTTTCACTGTATTATACTTATTTATGCACGTTTCTTCCCTCTCATATTTAATTCCTTGAGGTTTGTTTTCTCTTTGGAGCCCCTTCTGCCCTAGCCCTGCACTTGGCATAGTAGGTGTTCAAGAAATATTTGAGAGCCAGGTGACTGACTGAATTTGAAGTGGGAATACTGTCTGGCAGGAATGCTCCAGTGCGGTGAAGTCAGTTCATCGTCCACCACCTTGTCCTCGCAAGGAGCGTCAGTGTGTGGCAGACCCAGTGGTCCAAGGTCAACAAGTCTCTACCACTGCTGTACCATACTTCAAATTCAAGGTAAGAGAAATCCTTAAATCATCTGCCACACCCCACTGAAATACACTTCCCACCTCGAATTTCAAAGCGATTTCAAAGTATCTCAGGCACAGAAGCTGCCCTTGTCTCACAACAGCCCACCTAGAAAGCAGCCAAAGAGTCAGAAGTGGATTCCAAGTTGGAGATTACCCCGGAGGTTCAGGAGCAACGAACAACGGTAAGCAGGGCTGCAAGCTTCTCTATCTAGAACCATCACATCCCAGGACAGCGCCCTCTCCCTTCACAGGGATGGAGAAACACCCAGACTAGTCACAATGAAAGAAAATGGACAGCATCCTCACGGCAGTACAGAAACTTCCCACAACGACCCGACAACGACGTCAAGACCAAAGACCAACCCGCCACGCAGACACAAGGTCTCTGGACAGAAAACGAAGGGCAGAGAAGAAAATACCTTTTCACAATGAGGTGAAGCTCAGTGCCCTTTCCCCTGTTCCCAGGCTCGCTCTGTCATGTTGGGAATCCCCTCTCCACCAAGGGAGCTTGGCTTGGGAGCCAGCAGTGGGACACTACGTGAACAAAACGGGCTGGTCTGGATCAGAAGTCGCGTCATGCCCTCACCTATAGCGTCTGGTCCATTTGGATCCTTGCTCTGTAAGAAACAGACGAAACCTGGTGCTACAGGTAGGACTACAAACACACCTACCCCAGCTGCAGCAAGAAGTTCCTTCTGTTCACCCCGGAACCTCCTAGTTAGCTGTGTCCTGTAGAGATCTGGACGTACAACGGGTCTGGTCATCCAGGAAAGGTGACACCAAGTGTGGAAATGCCCAGAACCTACATGGAGAGAGAAGTCAGCCCAGTATCCAAACTTCAGAAGGGTCTCCAGCAAACAAGGCCTCCCCTGTGGGAAAACTGGGGACCTGAGATGAGCGGAAAGACAGAGCAAAGATAAGGCGGTATGGATGGCTCTGTAGGTAACTTTCTTCTGGCATTGGGTGGGCTGGAAGGTGGTGGTACAAGAAAGGATCCCATAGAAACTCACCTAAAAACGGGCTCCTCTGAATCTACAATAGTTATGTCCCCAAAAGAACAGGGAATAATTAGAATTGTGCTTCCTAGTACCTAAAACACAAAGCAAAACCTTTCTTAAACAATTATTTCAACAGAAATTTGGGAATCTTGGAAAGCTCAGTGAGGTGGCAAATTCCTCAGAACCAAAAACCAACTTTGGAAGTATACTGTCATTGTGCCTATGTGTGTGTTTTGTGTGTGGGTGTGCGAATATATCATATATTTCCACTCACCTACATATAGATATATATAGATAGATAGATAAATATATATTTATCATTAGATTTTTTCCCCCTTCAAGTCAACACCAGTGTGTTCCAACTTCAGTACATATTTTATCTGCATTTCGACTGATACACAGACCATTATACTATTAAAAGAGAGAAATAGCTGAGAACAGGCAAAGTATAACCTAGCCAGAGTTGTTTAAATGCCGGTTCAGCATTGTTAAGGAGAAAAGCAAACCTCCCCAAATACAAATGAAAATGTCTCTTCTTAATACACACAAGCAATTCTTTATGATCTTCAGAAGAAAACAAAACAGGAGGAAAATGGAACATACTATGAAATTGAATTGTAAGCATTTTTCTTTTTTGTAGTCATTGTAAGTACTTTAAGGGAAAACACTGCACATGTAGAAATGATTCTCCCCCGCTTCGATTACAACTCTTCCCTAGCTCTCTGGAGCTGGGGGATAAAAACACATGTTCACTCAAGTAACATTTTAAAGGATCTTTAACGTGTAGACCTTTCTTTATCCCGTTGAAGTTGAGAAATGTCTTCCAGATTTTGGCAAAAGATGCAGAAAAACAAGGGTAACTGAACCATACAGAGTATCTAGGGCTCACGACCTAAGTTGCTTAGTTAAAGGAAAGTCATTCTGTTCGAATTACAGAAGAAGGGAATCAATTGCAGACAGTCCACCTTGCGATTTCTATTCAAGATCCCTTCGCCCTGTCCTGTAATTGGTCAGGATTCTTCTGAAGAACTTGGGTCTTTATGGCATCGCTGGCTTGCAGACTACAAATGTTTCCAGATCGCCATCCCTCTGAACACATGGTATGGAAGAGGGTTTCACAAGGTTTGGAGAATATGTAAGGGCTGGGCACAGGGCACTTGACCACCAAACAGCACAACACATAAAATCGACCGAGAGAAAATGGCGAAGTCAAAAAGTTGAAAGCTGCCAACTCAGGTGAGGATGCTAGGGAGTCAGTGGGTACCATGTTCCATGCCGAGAGATCGAAATGAAAGAACAGAAGTTGGACATAAATCAACATTGAAAGCTTCAAGAAGTCTAAGCCAAACCAATGTTTCCTTTTTCCCCCTACGCACAAACCTTTTGTTCTAAACCCAACGGCATCGAGATCAATACTTCTATCTGGAAGATTCAAGTCTGCAGAGACGCTTGCCTTCCATTTGATCACATGAGTCCACAGAAATAAAGCACCTTTGGAACCAAGAGTTGTTCAAGAATCCTAGTGTCTTATTCAACGTGTCAAAAAAGTACTGTTAAAATAATCAGAATAATTCATCAGATCACAAACAATAATATTGACTCTAGTGAATAGGCAAAAGGGCTCCCAGGACAGTTCACAACTAAGAGGATAGAGCACAATAAAAGGCTATGACATGTCATGAAGAGTCTGTGTTATAGCTTTGAACTTTATTGCAAAGCAAAAAATATATATTTTTATATATATATATTTTTATCTACATTTCACCTCTGACGTCGTACACAACACGAAAGCACAGGAAACCAAAAAACTCATAATGAGGTAGATACATAACACTTACAGATGGAGGAGACTAAAGAGTTCCAATCTGGCTTAATACTGCGGTCACCAATGTACGGATTTTCAACACAGCAGCAAGCACGGATTCACAGGGCGAGAAGCCCAGTGATCCCAAACCCAAAAATAAGCCCCATTGAAAAAACACCTGCTTCAAGATGAAAAGAAAAATATTTTTAAGTCAGGGAATCAGACGTGTTCAATTAAAAGCCCTGGTGTAATAAAGTTTTTGTTTTTGCTTTTGTGCCCAGGAAAATATATATAATTATATATTTATATATATATATATATATATATATAATTTTCACCTATGTAATTGGAGTAACCTGTCCCACAGGGCTCTCCTTTGTATCCCTGCGGGTGGGGTTGCGGCAGCCTTGGGAGCTCAGCGCTTGGGGGATGACAGTAAGGGTCTGTAGATGCATCCTCACCTCTGCAGCCACTGTGCCAGGGACCGCTAGCCTCTGAGGGCCCTTGACACGTGCCTGGGAATAGCTGGACATCAATTTAGCCCTGAAGTCTCTGGCATGACTTTACCTTCCTAGGATCACCTGCTCTCCTAGTGGGTGAGGTCAGAAGCACCTACTGGTTTGGGTTGCTGGGATTGTCCCTTTCCCTTTGTCATTTCCATTTACAGTCTTTCCGATGGAGAGCTTAAAAGGCCACGAAGAAGGCCATCTTCAGCCTCAGTTTTTACTATAAATGCATTTTCACTGTAAAATGCACTGTCAGGCAGTGGTAGCTGATGAAAAAACCAACTCCGTCCTTGTCTGATGTCTTGAACGGGAGGAGGATGGAGTGAGGGAAAGGGACCAGGAGAGGACACCTGGCTGATTGAGGCAACCGGTGGGAGGACGGAACCATGAAATGACGAACCAAGGAAGGGTCAGCTCAGACAAGTGCAGATGGAGATCTAAGGGGCTCCAACCAGCAAGCCAAGGAGAAACTTGAGTTTGTTGCCAGTGACTCAAAGGCCCCAGAGACCCTAGAGAAAGTGCAGAGGAAGTGAGGCTCAGAGACACCGATGGGCCTAAGAGTGGAATTGAATCAAGCTTCCTCAGACTACTCAATAGTTATTTTGACTCTGGATGTGATCCTGCTTTGGTTGGGATTTGCTCTACCGGGAAATAGCTGGGAACAGGTCAGCTCGAGCAAGAGGGAAGACAGAGGGGTCCAAGAAGAATGCCTGGTGAGTTTGGGAGAATGGCAGGATGGGGGAGGGGAGGGGGTGGGAAGCCTGGTACCCGAGCAAGTGCACACCAGGGAAGCTTGAAGTCAACCCACGCCAGGCCCGGCCAGGCCCTGTTCTCCAGAATCAGAGTGCTGACTGCACTGTCCCGTTTGTCTGTGGGTCTTCTTTCTCCCCTGCTGGACTGTCGATACCCTAAGAGACCCTCTTTCCCCTCTACCTCCCCAGCGCCTGGCACAGCGCCTGGCACGTGGAGGGCATCACCCAGGCTGGATTGCGTTTTTAGAAAATGCACCAAGAGAACGGTTTGGGGAAGAAGGGAAGGTGTCCACGGTGTTGTAAGAGCTTTAAAGACCCTACATTTTCCCCCCAGACCATACCCAGGAGCCTCCTCCTGTCTTCCTAGGTACATCTCAAGGCAAGAGTCACATGTGAATTTTGAACATAAAACATTATCCTGAGAAGGAATAATACAGTGGCAGGACCCAGCGGGAGAGGAACTAAAAACAATCTGTCTGAGGATGTGTGGAAACTGAGTCACAGCAAAGTGGACCGCTGTCTCCAGCACGGCTGGGCCAGTAGGTTGTGAGGGAGTGGTGCAATCTATCTGAATTTCCCATAATTTCAGGAGGCAAAGACAAGGTGAGCTTATGACCATCCTTCTCAATTGATTCCCAGTCTTGCCCTCCAGGAGTTCCCTGGGAAGGGGAGGCCGAGGGCTCAGTAATCCAGAGACTAGATTCCCTGTCCCCTCGGAGACCCAAAGCAAAAGGAATCAGTCTGGTGAGCAACAGACAGCATTGGAGTCATTACAAGGGCGGACTGTCTGACCACAGGCATTCACTAGGGAGCGAAGGCAAAGAGTTTTTACCTCGGAGGCCTTGAGAAAAAATTGATATCATTTTGTCTATGACTGTGCGGACAAACAAAAATTAGGTGGTGTCTGAGTCTCCTTCAAACCCCGAGATTCCATTGCTCCTTTGTGCTCTGAAGAAGCCCGAGCTCTGCCCAAGGATTGAGGGATTTTTCTCGTGGGTAACTGCTGTGACTATAGCAGGATTAAGCGTGTGTGTGTGTGTGTGTGTGTGCACGTGTGCGCACACCCAGTTGGCATGAAGCTGACATAACTGTAATCAAACGTATGAAGCAGGAGGCTGACCTATGTTTGTGGGGAAATAGCACGTAGGGTTCTTCTCTCCCCTCCTCCAACTCTCTCTATTCTGCCCTTTCCTGCCCCTTTCCTCTCCCGGGTTCCCCTCCTCTCTCATTTATCTTGTTTTTCTCCCTTAATCAGTTCACATGACAGTGAAAATCACTTTCTTAAGCTGAGTAGTTTCATGTTGGTCATTTCATCCCCTGGCTTAAGAACTTACCGTAGGTCCCAACAGCTATCATCCCAAATCCCAATGGATCAGTTCAGTTGTCAAGACGTTCACAAATGCATTTGCCTGTCTCGCTATTTTCTTACCTTTCTGGTTGGGACCCATCACGGTGGTCACCAAGCTCACCCGTGTTTCAGAGATGAGGAAACCGAGGCTCACAGAAGGCAACTGACTGGCCCAGGATGTGGGGACAGGAAGACGATGTAGGTTCCCAGGCTGCTCCCTGCTCCAGCCTTGCATGGGGAGTTTCCTGTCTAGAATTCTCCTTCCCTCTGTCATGTCATAGCCAGTATCTTTAAAAACCTTCTCAAAATTTATCCCATGAAGCTTAAATTTCTGATTCTGTCCTAATTCCAACTGTTCAACTCTTCTACGGGATCCTTAGAGAAATAATCCACTTGTCCGGAAGTCACCTCACCTTTCAAGATCAGACACACAAAACCCACCACTACAAAACCCTAAAGAAGGAGATACAAAAGTTCTCAGGACACCAAAATAGACATCTCACAGCATTTGCAGGAGGAGCTCTCCAAGGACTCACATGGAAAACAGGTGTCCTTTTCCATGGGGATACCCTATTTCATAAAACGTCACTAAGCTTTTAGTCCCCTAAAACCTCACACTTCTCCAGCTTCTATGGCCATCTGCAAGGAAACAAAAATGTCAAGACAGCCCTAGCCCCAAGCTGTACCTACCAGGCACTCTGAGCTACCTGGCCTTTGTGAACTGTTGGGAAATGGCACGAGGGGGAGCCTGGAAGACCAATGGGACCAAAGATCCGGGTCTGACCCCCAGCTGGACCCCTGGATGACCACGGGACCCTGTGCAATCACAGAAGCTCCCCAAGCCTCAGTTTCCTCATTTGTAAAATGGGTGGGGTTTCTCACCTTGCCAGAGTATCAGAAGGATTTAGGTGAGATCATTGTATGAAGGCACTGGGACAAAGCCTTCGTCATCATTGGCCTCAGTTAATGTTAGCTGCATCTGACTTCTCCCAACCTCCCAAAGGGCTGACGTCACCTGTGCAGGTCACGCTGGTCTTGCTCTGACACCCTCGATGTTCCTGAGACTCCAGGAGTCCTAAATACTCCTTTCCTCTAAAGCAACTGTCCCCTCCCCCAGAGAAGTACACACAACATCTCTGACGGGACTCCTCCTCCACTGCCAGGTGGGCTCTGGGCTGCGCCTGACTTCTCTGGCGTCGTGGCATCTGGAACTCTATACCTCTGGGCCCCTCAGGGTCTCAGGTGCCAGTCGATGGCCAGAGCCCACCTGACAGAGGGTCAGCCCCCACCCCACAGCAGGATTCATCCCCTCTGAGGGGGAGGGCTCTCCTCGGCAAACGTTCTGTTCGTGCTGCAGGTGAATTGCCACCTCCAGACAGGCACAATCCCTGGGTCTAGATTTCTGGCGGAAACTCAAGGATGCCACAGCCCCCAGACGTGGGCATGTCCCTTCCCAAAGAGGCAGGTTGTCACAGCTCCAAAAGAGGTGCTGGACGCTCTGACTCGGCCCTGGTTGAGGAGTGGAGATGGAGACCACTTCCACCCTTTACCTTTGTTGTTGGCCCTGAACTCTGAACTTCTTGGAAGACCCAGAGCCTCCGGGGCCTCTAGGCTGGTACCAGGGACTGAGCTGGTTGGGCAGGCAGGAGCAGAGTGGGGTCACAACGTTGACAGGGCCCCGCCAGCCCCCAGCCACTTTTTTTTTTGCGGTACACGGGCCTCTCACTGTTGTGGCCTCTCCCGTTGCAGAGCACAGGCTCCGGACGCGCAGGCCCAGCGACCATGGCTCACGGGCCCAGCCACTCCGTGGCATGTGGGATATTCCCAGACCGGGGCACGAACCCGTGTCCCCTGCATCGGCAGGCAGACTCCCAACCACTGCACCACCAGGGAAGCCCCCCCAGCCACTTTTTAAGCAAGGACAGGAGTTGAGAAATCTCCTAGTATCCTGGAGCTAATTCCCTTGATGTTCTCTGAGCTGTAAAGACAAGCTGGCTTCTGGTAGAGGCTCCTGGGTCTGTGTCTGATAGACCTAAAAGTGTCTCGAATGGTACCTCCAAGGGTAAGAGAACTCCTTTTCAGGAGGAAACGAGAAAGAGTGAGTGATAACTTCCTGGGATGGGTCTTAGCAGGTGTGACCTATGGAACAGGACAGAAAGCAAATGCACAGCACTTAAGTAAGATCCCCTGAGTCACTAAGAATATGTGTAGGATGAGCAGGCAAGGAATGAGGCTGACAGAGAAAATGCACTCTTGTCAAAGAACCGACCTTTTTCATTCCAGAGGAACTCCATCCGAGCTCCCACCAGCCGTGGAGCGGAAGCAGGTTGTGCCAGAGCAGTTAGGCAGTGTCTGAATTTATCTTTTGAAAACTGTCTCGGATGGCTCGGCCACCTTGTGCA
Source organism: Tursiops truncatus (assembly GCF_011762595.2). NCBI lineage: Eukaryota > Metazoa > Chordata > Mammalia > Artiodactyla > Delphinidae > Tursiops > Tursiops truncatus. The sequence goes on along the minus strand of NC_047039.1, from coordinate 8,952,034 downwards.
AGATTTGTAAACCGTGTGCAAAACTCAGACTTGTGCAGACAACCAGAGAAGTAGAGGACCTGACTTCTGTGTGCAGGGCTGCCCCTGCCTAAGTTGTGCTTTGTCTAACCTCGGGATCTCTCTTCTTCCCAGAGACTCCTTTTTAACACCTCGTGAAGACGGGCTTGGCCAAGCTGGGTAGTTTGTAAATGAACCTGGACCCGCTCTTCTCTGTAGCTAAGAGTGTGTTGCAAATACCCTCAAATGACATGCGCTTCAGAGGTCAGGTTCTTGGAGACTTTCTTTATGTCTACCTTTTACATTGAAAGCAGATGCAATAACCCCAGTCAGTGGCTGCCAGGGGAGGAGAAGGATCAGCAGGAAGCAGCGCAAAGGCAGGGAACTGGGTTTTGGCACTGGGTAGAGTGCGGAGGGATGGTAGGTGGGAAGGCTGAGGCTGGCATAAAGCTGGGTAGGACATATGAGTTCACCCTCTGGGATAGGTTACTCCATATAGAGGACTACACATAAGGAAATAAAAATCCCCAGGTCAAATCCTGCCCAGAGTAGCCGGCTCCCCCGCCAGGGTCTCTATTCAGGACCAAGGTGTAGGTGCTAATTTAGCTGCAGGTCCACAAAATTTCCCCGCCCCACCCCCAACCCCCGAGGTCACACGCTCATTGTTCCACTTAAGCCAAAATTTTTTTTCTTGCGTTAAGTCAACACATCCCCCAAACTTCCTATAAAAGTTACACTTTATAAAGAAAATAATTATTTTGAATCAAGAAGAGGATGGAAACCAGTTTGTAAACATGTAACCGAAACATAAAAATACACATCAGTTCACTTATAGAACCAAACAGGGTTACATTGAATCATTGAAAATGAAAGAAAAGGAAAATTTTTCTCGGGAGCTCTTAAATTTAGGAAAAGAATCACTGTAGCACGCTCACCTTGAACCAGGGGGTGGATACTGTGGTTCTGGTACAAAGGAAAATCTGTGCGGGAGGTGGAGAGTGGAGGTGAAGGCGGGAGGGATTGCATAGTTGTGAAACAGTGGCTTCTCATCAAGGTGAACAAGTGCGTCGTCTGATAAAATAGCATTTGATAATTTTTTTTTTCTGTTCATGTCTGTTTATGGTATTTTTCTCTGTCCATCAAACATTTCATCCATTGAAGCATATATACAGTACACACACACACACATGCTAGCACTAAACACCTGAATTACACAGCCGTACTTAAAAGGACCCCACAACACTTGTTCCGGGCAAAGTCTGTATTCATCGATACACTTTTGCTACAGCCTAACCCCATTTCCTGTCAAAACTCATCTTTTGGGTTATTTCTCTCTTTAGCAAAGGAAGGGGTGGGTGAGAATGGGGGCACTGAGGAAAGCACCAGAAATGGTTCTATTCTCTTATTGAACTTCTGTGGAAAGGCCTCACATTTTGCCTAGGGGTTCACTGCTTTCTAAGAGATGGGGGGAGACAACTGCCTCTTTTTTTAAGCTTTCTTGAGGTAAACATTATTTGTTAACACCTTAGGCAGCAGACGTGTTTTACAGTGCTATCAGAAACCTTAGAATAAGGAGGAAACAACACCGAAGTCTAACGTCGATGCTCAGAACGTTTAGAAAGCACGTCTCTGTTTTAATTGATTTTCCTGTCCTCTCATTCAGCCAAACTCCTTCTAATAGCATATAGAACAGAACAGAAATAAGAGTAATTTCCTATATCATACTGGGCATCCCTTATCTCATCCTACCATAAACCTCTCTTGCTCATGTCCTAAAAGTTGTGAACCAACTGAAAATTAGAATAAAGATGAACATACGTTACACTTTTTCATTCTTTCTATCTGCCTCAAGCATATATATATATATATATATATATATATATATATATATATACATATACACACACACACACATATATATGATAGTTTACATCAATATAGGAAATAGCAAAGGTCTTTTAGTTACATTTTATACAGAATCACTGCATCTTATCTTTATCTTCTATTCTTTCTCTCTTTTTGGATAAACAATTGGCTATAACAATCTATAGTAAGGCTTCACAGAAAGAATTCTGCATGTTTTGTTTTTCTCTAAGAACCAAAGTCTATAAAATGAGGTTTGATTCTAGCACCTTATACAGTGTTAGTGACGTTGTTTCCTTGGGAGAAATTAGCACTACCCACCCCTTTAGGTGAGGTCTATCAGTTACACGATTTTCATAGGTATTGCCAAAGGGAGGGCGTACAATGTGGTGGAGATGGAGAAGCAGGAGGGGGACAAAGCAAAACCCCAGGATCAAAATCTTAGCAACATACAAACAAAATCTTAAAAACATGTCAAGTTGCCGTCTCCAAATTAATAATGCTTTCACGTTTGAGTGCCACAGATGCATCCTTTGAAGTTACCCTTCCCCATGAGGTAAGGAAATACGATGTCTATTTTAGATGAGGGAACAGAGCCTGGGAGACGTATGCAGGTCACAGAGGAAACCGTCTGGATTAAGTCACAGAGTCGGGGATCCCCAACATCTAGCCTCTTATTCCCAGACTGTCCCCTGTCACCTCTGATTGGTGAGTTGAGATTTTGGAAAAGCAGCTTTTTGGCCACTGATGAGGAAGCAAAACAAACAAACAATTTAAAAAATATCAGCACCAAAGGAAGTTCAAAAGAAGCTGCTCTTTGCTCCCTTAGCAAACATTCCATGTTATGGAGACAGCAACTTTCACAAGAAAGGAGAAGAAAACTCATCACAGGAGTAACCCATCTCGTTTGTTGGTGTCCTTCCCGGAAGTCAAAACTCTCTCCCCAGAGCTGTGAGTTCCAGTTGAGTAGTGTCGATTTTTTTTTTGCAGAGGAATGATCAACTCCCATCAAAGCTGCATCAGAACCTCAATTATATAATTATATAACTATAGTGATATCTCTATATATCTATTTATACATGTATACGTTAAGTCTTTTACTGCACGGGCACACGATACCAAGGAAAAGCACTGGCATTGCTGTTTGCTGCAGGTGGCTGCCTTGTCTGGAGTTACATGAGAGAAGCACCACGAGAAAAGGCACCACAAGGTTTCGAGAAGTTAAATTGTTTGTCGTCACCGCCCTGACCTCTCTGTGGTAGGTGAAAAGAAAAATCTTTCATCTTTAGAAGAACCCTGGGGCAAGTGATTCAAAAATGACCCCAACTCAGGTACACCTGTCCATTTCAACTCACCAGGGAGAGAGGGAAGAAAGAGCCTGATGTGGTTCTTTTTAGTGAAATTTTTTTGGCTAATAGAAAAGGAAAACGTTTCCATTTTTTAAAAGAAGCCGGGGGGGGGGGGGGCGGTTACTGAGACACTAGAAACCAATACCTCCTAAAAAAGTGAGAATAAGAACCAAAATCTTGTGCTAAGGAAAGTCCTCCACGGACATCTGTCTTTCTGATATGATTCCTTGGTGGTATAACGCATTAGGAAGAAAAAGAGAGAAAATGAAGGAATTACATCCGTAGGCACTGTTAGCCACAAATAGCACCGGCTCTAGATTAATGAGGACAGAGAGATGTCCACACCTGTCCACATCGCTGAGAACCATGAGTGTTGGCTTAAAATCAACTTTAGAACTACTCCATCCTTATAGTCTGGCCAAGAAAACGGGAAGTCGTTGGCCATTCGGAGCACCGAGAATGACGTGTGCCACTGACGAACCAGAAAAGAAGAGGGGGCGGACTGCAGAGTGCATGGTAAATGGCATCTTAATTTTTATTAGTGACTTGCCGGCCTTGAAATAGCCCTTCGTATGTTTCTCGTTCCAGGCGAGGGCCACACTCCACACGAGGTTGCTGCAGAAAGGTCTGGACGTGGGGTGAGGGGGGCAGAGCCTTCCTCACCAGCCACTTTCCTTCCCTCGCACCTGGTCTGGGTTGGAAGAAGGAAAGCCGACTGGGCATGCTGGTGTGACCTGCAAGGCTCCCGGGACTTGCTGTCTAAGCCCACGGTGACAGGATGGGGGCGCCTGAGACCAGGATCGAAAGGCTTGCAGGGGGCTTCCCTGGTGGCGCAGTGGTTGACAGTCTGCCTGCCGATGCAGGGGACAGGGGTTCGTGCCCCGGTCCGGGAAGATCCCACGTGCCGGGCCCGTGAGTCATGGCCGCTGAGCCTGCGCGTCCGGAGCCTGTGCTCCGCAACAGGAGAAGCCACAACAGTGAGAGGCTCGCGTACCGCAAAAAAAAAAAAAAAAAAAAGAAAAAAGAAAAAAGAAAAGGCTTGCAGGGACCCTTCTTCCCAAACCCTAGTCAATGTGACAACACAGGATCCTGCTCAGAGGGAGTCTGACACAGCAGTCTCAGTGGCATGCGTATTTAAATTGAACTATTGCTTTTCCTTCTGGTTTCTCGAATTGGGGTTGGTTTTTTGTTGTTGTTTTGCCTAAGTTGGTGTTCAAATTCTGATGCTTGTCTATACTGAAATTGATACTCCCATTTCAGTATGAGGAAAAATGAATTATTCCTACCACCTTCCAGCAATTTGAATTATTTATCCAAACCTACTTTGGGGGCATGGACAACAAGGGACAACCAAAAGGCTTTTGACAGAAGAAACCTCTGTTTGTAAAGGGCCTCTTCTAGCACCTTCCTGGGACAGAGAGAAGCCACCTGGACACACCACCTGCCCCTGCCCCCACGTCTCCTTTCAAGCTCTTTTCCACCCACATGCCTCCTGCAGTAACAGACTTGGCTGTTTGGGAGTCAGTCTGCCCATGGCTTCAGGAGAACGGTCTCTGCCCATCTGTTCCTTCCAGGGGTTCCTCAAACTTCCTTCTAGACAAGAAATGCACTGCTGCCCTCCAAGCCCCTGCCTCTCCATTGACTCAAGGTCACTGGCGTCCTGACCACAGTCCCAGCAACCACAGCGGGTAGAGTCTGGACAGGAACGTGCAGTGCTGAGCTGCCAGGACAGGGAGGACTGGCCCCGCCCCCAGCCTCCCCAGCTTCTCCTGCCGCTGCCGGCCAGCAGAGACGGCAGAGAGAAGGGAAACCCACATGTGTCCCTAAACGAGACCAAGGGCCAGGCGATCCGTTGGTCTGTAGCTCTGGAGAAGGGAAATACTGATGGGCCCAGCTCAGAGGTCTCCTCTTACTCTCAGAGTCAAGTGCTGCCTCGGCTGGAGGGGCTCAGCGTTCGCTCTGCATCTCTATGTATTTATCAGCCCGCCTTCTGGTAGAGTGCTTTGAGTTTCCAGCTGAGTCATAGCGGCCAGAGTGTGTTAGAGCCAAAAGGAACTTTTTGGAAACAAAGAAATTGATGACTGGAGAGGCTAAATCATTGGTCTAAGATCACACTGATTTCCTACTGGGAGTCTTTACACTGCCCTGTTAGGACAGGTGGAATGCCATTCTTAGCCTTTACACCTTCCACGGTTCCAGGCACTGTTTTTCCTCTCTTGCTGCATCAGCCATGGGCCAGGACTGTGTTGTGCATACAACAGGTGCTCTTAAGAGCTTCCTTTTCCATCCAAAGGGGTCCATTAATTAGGCAGCCTAGGTTATCAGCCAAAGACATAAGGATTCTCCTTGGCCTGTAACACAGGCTTCCCATAAGCAGTACCTGCGCAGGTCAGGTGTGATAAAGGGCAAGGGTACCTCCTTAGCCGTCCCCCACCTCTGGCTAAGGCACTTCCACATAGAGCTGCTCAGGAGAGAAGGGGCTACAAATAGGCTCATTTACATTCCCTTAGGTTGAGAATTTTGTCAACAGCAAGGTGGCCATAAACCTGCTGTATTTGGGAGGTTCAGCTGATAGGCTTAACCTTCAGCCTAGAGTTCACTGTAAGTTATCTTTAACACCAGCAAACTCAAGAGTAAAGGAAGGCATGGTCTGAGCGGTGGAAGCTGTATTTAGTCACCCAGCTGCTTCATGAAACGGAGGAACTGATGATGAAGATGAGATACAGGAGAAGGGAGGAAGAAAAGATTCCCAGCGGGATGCAAGGGCGAGTCTCAGAAGGATGACTAAAGCTCCCGCAGCAAACTCCCACCTCGGCAAAACAAGAGAGACTAGGGCACTTATCATCCGATTGGAATTGCCAAGTTCTAGAACGTTCCTTTTATAGGTGCGTGTCTGATCATTTGTTCAGTGGGGGGATGGGGGCAGCAATAGGTGGAATCTCAAAGTGAACGGTGTTTATGACTCTGCTTCCTTCAAACCCTCAAATACACATCCAAACCAGTTTCTCAGACCCAGCTCACACTCAAGAGTAGTGAAGAGAATATTTTGTTAGCCCTTTAGGGAAAATTACAAATATTATGCACTCAAAGCTTTGAATTACCTGAGAATTTCAAATAGCTTTGCTCTATAAAGAGTCAGTTAGCAAGTCATCAGTTTCATTGGGGTTAAAATTGGAAGAATGATTGGTAGAAAAGTATCCCAGAAAAACTAAGCAACTGTCAGGAAACGTCCTAAAAATTAACCATTATCTGGGGAAGAGAGATTGGATTCCAGCCTTTTGACCCTGCAGGCAGCCTCCCCTCACCAGGCAGATGGGTTGGGAGAGCCAGTGACCAGGTGAGCCCAGAGGTGCCCAAGCATCCCTGCAGGGTGAGCTCAGCAAGGCCGGAGCCACAATTCTGTGGCCTGTCTGCCAGGCGTACACGGAATCGGAACGCTGAGAAGCTCCAGCGGCTGCCAAACCACAGTGACGACCTGCAGATGCTGAGAGATGGCAGGGACTTGATGAGAGTCTATTTCTCTTTCTGTCTTTGCCCTCTCTCCTCCTCCCTCCCTCCCTCCCTCCTTCCTTCTCTTCCCTCCCTCCTTCCTTTGCTCCCTCCCTCCCTTTCCTCTCCTGCTCATGTATTTTCTTCGAATGTGCACATTTTTTTTTTAAGTAAAAGAAAAAAGCCACATTAGTCCCTCCAGGATGGTACTCCCACATTCCCGGGTCCCACCTCCGCATCTCCCTCCCTGTAACACCAATAGAAAAGAGCCTTCTTGGAAACACGTCTTGTCACAAGAGTCCATGCAGGGAAAAAGATAATGGAACTACTATACACTGGGGACTGGTGCTGGGAATAAAGGGACAAAAAACTGGGGGAGGAGGTGTCACGCATGCTCCTGGCGTGGTGGTCTGCAGCAGCTGGCAGCGTGCCACACCACCGGGGTTGGGAGGCACAGACGTGCACATGTGACAGGTCGGGGAGGGCACCCCAAAAGCTGCTCCTCTGGAGTGGGCTTGAAAAGGTTTCCAGGGGTCTTGTTCAGACCCTGTGGTTTTTCTCCCACCTGACACAGGTGTTTTGGGTGGCAGCTCTTGTCTGGATCCCAAACATTAGGACATGGCTCCGCCCCTGGCTTCCCTCACTCTTCCGGTCAGAGGAGAAACCTCAGAATAGGATGCAGGTCAAGAGAGGCTTGTGACGCAAAGCACAAGTTCAGCACCTTTTCCCTCCTGGTAACTCCCGAAGCTCTTTTCCCCTCTGTGGAAGGACCCTTCCAGCATCGCCACATCCCCTGGCACTTTGGGTCACGTGCATCCTGTCACCTGAGAGGGAGGGAATTCGAATGACTTTTCCACTCCATGTACACCTGTTTCTTCCCAGGTCTGTCCCCAGACTTGTGACTGTCACTGCATTGGGGAGGGATGTGGCCCGGTTTTGAAGTCGGTTCTGCCTCCTAAGGGCGATTGCTCTGAAATGTCTCTGTTAGAGTCGCCAGGAAGGGGGTCACATTCCCCGAGTCGCTGGGGGCTTCACTAGGCAGCCTCACGCCATCTGCAGATACTCATACTGCACGACCACACCCGTCAGGCGTGAGTTTCAGTGGCCGGAGACGCTGGTGGCCGAAGGACATCTAATGCTGCCTGGGCTCCAAGCAGTAACTTCCCACCTTCCTTGTCCACCTGTGCCTCCCTCTCCTTCCGCTCTGAGGACCACCGTGCTAACGATCAGAGTTCCTAGGTGTGATCTGAATTCTCAAAAGTGGGGAGCTCCTCAGTGAGCTGCAGCCCAGAGTCTCCGGGTTGCTCTGGAGACCTGCTACCCGTCCCAGGTGTAGCAGAAGCAGGCATATCCCAGCCCAGGGGAGCCTTCATGGCCCCGGCCAGGGAGAAAGAAAAGCCCATCTAGGCTGGGTCTATTTCAAGTCCGGCAAGAGCCCTAACATCAAAATACTCTGTTAGAGCAACTTTTTAAGCCCTTTAAGAAAATGACATATACAAATATGTGTGTGTGTGTGTGTGTGTGTGTGTGCGCGCGTGTGCGCGCATATATATACAGAGACACACGTGTCTGTGTATATATATATGTATACATGCCCAAGATTGGCATATTTATGTATCTCGATGTGATTAAGAAGCTTACAATGCAGTTATATGATCATGGACTTCAATCAGGACCCTCACTTCTGCCCAATTCACCATAATCTCAAAATCTCAGATCACCTCACAGCTTCTGTGTCCACTCTCTCTCTCAAGCATTTCATAATCACTATAATTCCAAACAAATAAAAATGAAGCCCTCGGTAAGGAGGAAGACAGCGTCCCCTGTGAGGTTGGAGGGGCCCCTACCGAGCTGTGGGCAATCACTTCCACAAAGGCTTTTTGTTATTTTGATGAGAGGATGCCCTAGATAGCCCAGGGACTGAGAAAACTTGTATTTTCACTTGGAGGCCCAAGTTGGCCTCCTAAGTTATTGGAGAGTGTCCCGGGCTGTTTAAGTAACATAATCAGCCCCTCTCTCCCACCCTCCAGCTCGCGCGTCTCTGCTGGGACCCAGGGCCGTGCCTTTTAAAGGCGTATGTATTTAAATGAAGGAAGAGAGGGAGCCTGTCCTTGACCTCAGGCAGGCTGGCCCGCGAAGAGGCTGGGGCCACAGCTCAGAGTCCTGCGCAGTTAGCGGAAGCACACATCGGTGGAGGCATCCAGGCCAGGGAGAGGCTGAAGGGGCTGAGTCTGGACAAGCGGCCCCACCCGGAAGCTGTGTGCGCGTAAGGACTGGCCTCGTGGAAAGAAGGCTCTTTGGAATCAACGCCGGGCTGTGGGAGCTGTCAGGAGAGCACAGGCTAGAGAAGGGCAGAGAGACGGCCGCGGAGCGCAAGATGCTCTGGGGCCAGGCAGCGCCAAAGCTGAAGACATCCTTTCCTCAGGTCCTGGGTCGGAAGGAAAGGACCCAGAGCCCCTGTACTACCTTGGGTTCCTGAAGGAACTCACACGGGGATCCCCCAATCCCACATCCAAGGTAGAGGGGACCACTGTGGACCACTGAGTCCCACATCTTTTCTCAGCCACAGAAGAGCCACGTTTCAAACCTAATAACCTTCCCTTTCTCTTTGTTCCCTCTTCCCTCTGAAAGGCAGAGAAAGTAATTCTCCTCTTTCCCTAAAGACTGGCATCATATCATACTTTTCAGAGTAACAGGTGGTTTCACTCTGGTTCTAAGACACAGAGGAAGCCCCGCTGAGCTCTGAGGATGGCTTTCTGGGGCACGAAGATTTCTGAGGATTCTGGGAGACAGCCCTAGTGGTATTGAAAGAGCATTCCTGAAACTACAGGGGACTGCGGGCACTTCCAGAAGCTTTGATTTGGGGCTAGATTTCCAACCTGCTTAGCTCAGTCGGTGGTTTTGGCTCTTTTAGAAACGAGTGAACCTTGGGCACAGCACTGGAGAAATAAATTGAGATGTGCTATATTTTAGATTATTTCAGAATCCAGACTTGATTCCTTGAGTGTGTTTTGGAAGGGAAGAACTTCGCACATGGAAAAACAAATGTGAAATTTAAAAAGGCAGCTAAGGAACTCAAAATTCCCCCACCCTGCTGCCACCACCAAAGAAAAAAAGGCAGTCACATGTTTTGATTTGTTTTCTAGCGAAGACCCTTGTCTTTGGAAGCCAAGACTTTCCAGCAAACAACAGTGTACCAGACTCTCCAAGGACACAAACCGACCAAAAAGCACCCAGCTATTCCAGCACAGCATAAGCAACCGTCTTCTGGGTCTGGAGAGAGAAGATGGAGGCTATGGTAAACTGACGCTGAGCCCGGAGGTATGACGGAAACAATGGAACCTCATCTGCTGGTCACAGGACACGCTCGCTGACCCCCAAAGGGAGAAGGGTAACCAACATTTGTTTGCTTCTCAGAAGAGCATTCTCTGATGGAAGATTTATAGCTCTCCCTTCTTGCCCAAATACTTGGGAAAAAAAGGAGAGTAGCCTTTTTGGGGTAGAAAGACAGAGAACATCTTTCCTGACCCATATTGAGAAAACTCTGTTAATTCTGTCCTCTTGTACTGCTTTAAAATATTCGTTAATCAAAAAAGAGAAAGGGAGCTAGATCGTCTTCCCCTTTCTCCACGGCACCCAGGTGGTGCCTTGCACGCAACAGGTGCTCAATGAATGTTTAAAAGGATTTTAAATAGGAAGCAAACTTGACAATAGTGATACTTTTATCCTCAGAGTGCTTTCCCAGACATTAATGACTTTATCCTCACAACACCCCTGTGAGGTAAGTAAGTAATACTCTTCTCATTTTACAGAAAGAGAATTTGGCCCCAAGAGTGACTTCACTTAGGTCTGCAGAAGGATAGAGTCCTGGGTTTTCACTTCCAATGACATGATCTGTTCGTGAGAGCATGCCTTTCCTTCCCATAGATGCTTTCTCTGACCCTTTACTGAAACAATAATGCTTAAATACGTCACTCCATAAAATCAATTTCCTCCTTTTGAAAAGAATATGCCTTGGTATTTCTGCCCCAGAGTGCGTAGGAAGTAGTGATTAGATGGTGGCCGCCGTTTTCTTTCCACATACTTCTGGGAACCCTCTTCTTCTTTATCACTCTTCCTGCACATCTACTGAGTCACTTTGTTCTCTGTGGCTCCACGTGGCCAACTTCGAAGTCCTTGGTCACAAATGCCATACAGTTCGTCCGCCATCCATCCCGGTCAAAAGAGGAGTGCCGATGAGAATGGACGTCTCATTTATTCCTTCCTCTGGCTACCATCAGAAATGCTTGTGGAAAGAAATAATCCCAGCACGATTTGGCCTATCCACAGAACGATCAGATACAAAATCAAACAGAAGTCATTATTGAATTCCAAACTATGATCTGGTCCCTTGTGCTGTCAAAACAATAATATTAACTTTGGAGAGCAGAGTCAGAGCAGGTGGGAAAGGAGCTCTCGTCAGAGCTGCACAAAGAGCAGAGGAGGATTTGCAGCAGTACCTGGACCTTTAGGACAGGCTCAGGAGGTGCCTTTTTTTGTTTTCTGTTTTTTTCGGGTGAGAATTTTTACATGAGAATACACCTGAACTCCCAGGAAAGGACCAGAGCCAGATTGAGCTACAACTGGTGAAGCTTCTAGAATTTTCCTCTCCAAGAAGGTTCTCAGAGCCAACGGAAAATCAGTGTTACAGCTGGCCCTCCCAGGGTGCTGGTGTCGTTCTCCACTGCTCCCACCTGCCCTCACTCTGGTTTAGACCCTAAGAAGTATCATACATGGAGGTCCTTAGGATAGGTCTGCTTTCTTGCTCAAATGGTATCTTAATAGTTGAATTGATAATAGCCACCCCATAGTAAAAAGGAAAAAAAAAAGAAAAAAAGGAAAGAAAAACTCAGCTGAACGTTTCCAATTCAAATGATGAGGGGAAAAAATACCCGGATTTGGATAAAAACCATTAGTGATATATCCAGCAACCCCTGTTTGTCTCTGAATCTTTGCCTGCAGGCTCCACTCAGAGCACACCAGGGAATGATTAAAACCCAACATTGGGACCCACATTTTGCCTGAAGGGATTTAAAAAAACAACAACAATGACGTTTTGTTTCTGTATTCTGCAGAGAGGCAAAGAGAAGGCCAGTCCGTTTGATGAGAGGAGCCTCAATGTTGAAAAAGATTGTAAGGAAGAACAAAAGCGAGAGCTATTTCCTAAAGAGCTTTCAACCACCTTAAAAACGATCTCCAAATACTCTCCAAATTCACCCATCCTCTTGTCTGCCCAAAGCTTAATGAATCTCAGTTTTCAAACTGATCCATCCCTATATTCTCCAATACTTAGGAAAAATTAACATCAGGACATTTGGTTTTAGAACTACGAGGGGCCGGCTTGAGCCAGGGGACTGCCGGTTGCCTAACTGGAGTCCCACTGTGCTGGGTTCACAGTGCTGTGCAGTATCTACGAACTATGTGAGACTTTTCCCTGTCCAGCCGTGCTGCTTGTCCTGGGAGCTTCCAGGTGGCCCCGCACCCAGAAAACACGCTACCTTTCTGTGGTTCCACTTCCCAAGTAACGAGGCCACCACTATTCCTTATATGATGCCTCCGCTACAGGCAATAATGACTGAATCCTCACAGCATCCCTGAGCAGGAAAGAAGCTGGCCTTCTTTCTCTCCACTTTACAGATGGAGAAACCAAGGCACCGAGAGGTGAAGTGAGTTATCCACGATCACAGTGGGGACCCTGAATCAGCCTGTGATATTTCCTGATCTTTCTGGGTCTAAAGATGAGCTTCTAGGAGGTCTACAGCTGACACAAATCTCCCAGCCCCACTCTAGCCCGAGGACCCCTGAGCTATGGTGAGGATGGAGAAATCGACCAAGGGAGTTCATCTACTAGGTGACCAGGTGTCTGTACCCACCATGTCAAATGGCCAAAGGCCGTTTCTAGAGAGATGTTTGCTGGGTGACCACTTGGCACTATATCCAAAGGAAATTATTCCTTTGTTCTCCTTGGTCTGAGGATGTATTTTAGGAGTAGACCCTCCTGGACGAGCATGAGTGAGCTGACTGACTTCAGTTTCCCGTGTGGAGTCTTGCGATTCGTGTTAGGGGTTGGCAAGGGCAGGCAGCTCCCATTGGGGCGTGCGTACTGTTCTGCATGGGATGGGGCACACCAGGGCAGGAGCCCCTGAGGTCCTGCCTGCTCATTTCCCATTTGGTCTATTCTTAGCCCTTGACACAAAGTGTTCGCTGTGTGCAGGGGGAACTCCCACGGCGTCCGTCTGCTGCCCTCAGGAGCTGCCATGAATAGGACTCCCAACCTTTGGCTCCAACACATACCAGCCTTGTCCTGCCAGCCACTACGCGGAAAGGTACAGAGGATAAGAAGGCACAGCTCCTTCCCAGGAGGAGGGGAAGAAGCAGATGGTGCCCGGGAGAGTCAAGTAAGGCAGACAGAAAGAGGCAGGCAGAGGAATAAAGCTGCAGGTAGATCAAGGCAGTGCCTTTGTCTTTTGATATTTGGCCAATAGCATAAGATGCAGTGTTTCAAGCAAGAAATGAAACCTTTAAAATAGCTCAGGATAGGTGAGAAAGAGGCTTAGGTTGCCACTGCAGGAAATGAGACTAAGCATCATCTTTTTCCCCCAGGGAGATGCTTCGAAAAAAATCTCTGAGAAGGCAGGATGGCCTTTTCACAGGCTTTGCAACTGGGACAGGGAAGCACTGATTTCAGATCCTCTGGGACAGTCCTCTTACGAGCTTACGGTTTTGTAGCCTGCGATAGGCTGACCACTGCAATTTCCATGTCCAGGAGGTCAAGCTGTGGATGAGAACGGAATGTGGCTTATCTGGATGGAATGTTTGTTTCTGTGCCGTGTGTGTGACTGTAATGTTCGTACAGCAGTGGCCGGTGTTGGATGAAGGGATTTCATGCACGTCTGGGCTTTAAGAAAAGGAGCGGATGTTGACTTAGATTCACTTCCTATAGGACACCTGTGTGTGCTTCACGAGGAAGGCTGCCAGACAGAATCTAGTACTCAATCAATGTCTGAGAACGAAATGAGCAGAGCTGCTACGTCTAAGGCAGATGCAGGCCCTGGGGATGAGTCTGCCCTGTGCGTCCTTCCCTTTCCCCTCATGCGGAGGCTCTTCCCGGTCTCCCCTGAGCTCTTCGAGACTTCCCTGGCCATTTTCTGGTCTATACTGGGAATATCACTGGAATCAGGGGAAAGTCATTGCAATAAGCCATCTTCTCTTCCCACTCTCCAGATACAGACCCCCTTCCCCATGCCAAATCTGGTAGTGTTATTTTAATATTTTTGGTGAAGAAATAACAGATTTTAGTTTTTTGATGAGAAAATCAAATGAATGTGCACAAGGAGTGTGCCCTTCACGAAGACACCCCCCCCCCCCCCAGCTGCTGTCATCATACCTCAGAGGCCTCAAAAAGGCTCACTTTGAGTAAGAAGCCACTTTCCTTGGCAAAGACAATGCCATCGTGTGGGCCAAGCGAATGCTAGGGAACCGACCCCTCCTCCCCATCTGAGAGCCAGCAGCGGGAGGGTGTGGAAGCTGTGTGTAGAAGACGCCCCAGCCCCCTTCAGTTTAGGGCCTGACACCCTTTCCTCCAGCCCAAAGGCTCTGAGCGGGCGCACTGTTGTTCTCCTCTTCCCTCTGTTCCTAGGTAACGGAGAAACAAAATTTTGCTACGGTCTGGGGCCATTAGGGCCTGGGGCTCCTTAGAGCTCTCCCAACCCCCAGGAGCAAGGAGCAGAACAGAAGGGGAAAGAGGAAGTATGCCTCCAGCAGAGGGCCTGTCAACACCGTGAGGGGAGTCTCGGTGCGTACAGTGAGGCCATGCCTGTTCAGAGGGCCTCTGGACAAGATCGGCACCGGAAACCTCTTCTTCTGCCCCTGTGACCGTATGGGAGGGGATAAAAGGAGATGGAGAATGGGGGAAATGATGTCATTCGATGCTTTTTAAGAACCTATAGATTTTTCTTCCTGAGAATAAGGCTCCTATCGGGACAGGGTCTGATGTCTGTGGTCCACCCTCAGGACCACGGTCCAGACAGGTGTTTGTACTCTTTTAAACCACCCTGGGACTCAAAGGGGCTGTGGCTATTGAGGGGATGGGTTAGGCCTCTGGGTGTCTGGGGTGACTTTGTGCCTGGGGAGGTGGGGTTTGGGGGATCTGAGAGGGATGAAGGGGCCCCCCCGGGCCGTAAGAAAGTATTGTCTTTCTTCACTGAAGAGGGACATGCCGGCAGCATGTACCACCAACAGAGATGGAGCCTGCCCTCCACAGCACTCCCGGCCCCCTGCCTGCTGGGACAAGTCTGACCCCGCAGAACAAGGGGAACCTTCTGGAGAAAGAGTGGAGGAATGTGTTGGAGAAATGAGAAACTCTGGGGGTGGGTAAGGTCATTGGGGCTCATCTGCTGAATTTAAGTCCTCTTAGCTCTGGTGTGGGATGTCACAGGCCTGTGACAGTGAGCTCAGGGGACATCACCTTGATGCCGTCTGAGGGGACTGAGGTTTCACGCAGGGGCCCAGAGAAGAGGCAGACCTACTGAGCAAGGGAGAAAAAGAGCTTACAGAAACGATGCTAACAAAATCAGCCTGATTTTAGAGATGCCACCATCTTTGTTCTTCATTCTTTTCTGAGAATGAAAAGAAGGGCCAGATTTTCTGTGGGGGATTGTGGGCATATCTGATGGGGATGCAATAAGGAAAGTTAGTTTCTTATTTTATTCTCTAGCTCCTGGTACAGTATGCTAATCTCCTACCAGAACTAAATATTGGAGCTTGTTAATTAGTTTTCATCAGGAATTTCTGGGCAAGAAGTTGCCCCAGAGAGTTGTTTTTTTAAACATCTTAAGCGTTCCCTTGGGGAGCAGCTGGGGGAGCATGAGCTGGTGCCTCAACGCCCTTAAGGGTTTGTCAGGGGTCAGGCAAATGCTGATTAACATGGGATTCCTGGGGTGGGCTGAGGCCACCACCTCTCAGGGGGTAAGAGGACAGATGAAAACTTTAAGTTTCCCTCCTCCCTCCCACCCTCCCATGTTCTTTACTTCTTTCTTGACTTTTGTTCCTTTTCCTGTCTCTTTGCAGAACTGGACTTCCCTGCTGCTGCTCATAGACACGTATTTTCATCCTTAGGAAAGGCTGTGGCATGATGAAGGGAGTGGGGAATAGCATGTCAGGGGAGCAGGGCACCCTCCTGCCTGAGTCCTGTGGAGCCCAGTCCAATGCAGGTGGAAAGAAAGGCTTCCTGAAACATCCTGTGGTCTTCAACTCTGTTCCCAGTGGCTAAGGCTCCAGAGAGCCCTCCCTGAGTCACCCCGACTTTTGGCGCTCCAGGTCAACGGACGTCAGCAGTTTTCTCGGTTGCGTGTAAACACACGCACGCGCGCGTGCACACTGAATGTGTATTAGTAAAACAGAGGTGGCAAATTAAAGTCCGTGACTGCGTCGAAATGAAAAAGAGAAAGGAACTAAATCTAAGAACAAACAAGTCTGAGTGGCCGAGGTCCCAGAGGGATGCACAGGATGGACAGCATCAAGCCCCACTCAAATGGCCTCACCTTCTCCAGCCTCTGCAGAGTAAGCCATGAGCTAATAAGCCCTTGGTAGGGAAGCAGAATAAAAAGGAAAAGCACCTCTGACCAGATTGGAACTCCCAATTAATCGCCAAGGGGCCCCAGCCCTCAGAGGGGTGGGGACAGGCCAGCAGGGCTGGTCCTCAGCAGGCCTGGGTGTGCTCTGTGCGGAGTGCTTCCTGGACATGCCCTCCTGCCCTCTGCCCTCCATCCCGCTGCCAGGGAGAACCCGAGGGGACAGTCACGTCGGGGAGGGAGGGGGCAGGACGGCACTGCAAATTTAGTAATAATCAAGGAAATCAAAGGGGTCTGAACAGAGAAAGGAGAATCCAGTTTTACAACCCAACTGAAATTTAAAATTTGTGGGGTTTTCTGTTTTGCTTTGTTTGTTTTTTACAGGTTTAGATAAACAATGAAGGGAGGAAAGGAGAAACCTCTTTGAATAATATATATTTTTAAAAGAACCCCACAAACATAAAAAAAAAATTCCTCAGTTTTTGAACTTCTCTTAAGAGTAGCTCAAAGTGAGGTCTTGCACCCTAAACAGTTATATCTGGAATTAAGAAAAAAAATCGCCGCTACACACAACAAAGACTAACAGTATTTTTACTTAAAAATATTGTGTGTATATATAGAGACTTATATATATATACCTTTTTTGTGGAGATTTTTTTTCTTTTTGTGATTTTTTTCTTTTCCTTTTTTTTTTTTTTTTTTTTTTTCCCAAGTAGAGATAAGATGGGATTGAAACGATGCCCTAGAACAGAATATTCCTTACAAGAGCAATACTTTGAAAAATAACATTTAAAAAATGGTTGAACATACTCGCAACACCTCCAGAAATTCAACTTGGTACAATGAGGAAATAAATAATTGAATCAAATCTTCACCCCATGACACGGTCTCTAAGACCCAGAGTATGCTGCTGGTGTGACTCTTGCCCTCATAAAGGGGCTCAGGGTAAAGCAACATCCCCTCCCCCTGCTCCCCACTTCCCAGCCCCTTACACTCCACCTCAGCAATACCCAGAGTCTGTCATATATTGTTTTTTCTACATTTCTGGCAAGACCTTGCAGCAGACACACACACACACAGACACACACACACACACACACATATATGTGTGCTCTGGGCGCACACACACACACACACACACACACACACACACACACGACACACACAGAATTTCCCACTCAACCCAGATGCACCGAGTGAGCTGAAGAACTTTCAGCCAACCACAATGGTGAAAGACAGAAGCACCAAACAGTCTTTGAAATGGGTCAGTTATTACAATTGAACTTATTTTTTATGTTCTAATTTTCCTCTTTGTGTTACTATTTTTAAAAAGCACAAACGAAAAATGAAGAATTCTTTCCAGATCAATTTAAGGCTTCCCACCAAATGGAAACAGAAGAGGCCTTACACAATATCACATGGGATAAATGTATACCTTTCACGGCCTTAAAATGACAGAACAAATCATTTTTGCCAGTCACTGATTAAGTATTGTGCCTTTAAATTGATGTCATTCTTTTTGCTACTATGCTGAGTTTTATTATTACTGATTCTCTTTGATTACATATATGGAAATCTCCTTTAATTTGCTTTAGAATTTCCTTTTCTTAGCGAATTATTAGGGTGGTTTTTGTTTTGTTCTGTTTTGCTTTTTCACCAGGAAACAAATGCGATTCTTAATAGGTGAATGCTAAAATGGCACCTAATCAGCCTTCAAGGAGCTTTTCCAACCATCTGAATTTCAAATGGCCCTTTGGCTCCGAGAAGGGGCTGAGAAGTTGGGGGCAGGGACGGGAGAAGGGGGAGAGAAACCAAAAAGAGGGAGGGGTTTCTATGCTTTTGCTTTTGGTCAATTTGTTTTCTTCAATACAAATCATCAGATAGGAAGAATGATTGCTTTGTGTTTTATTGGTTGGTTGGTTTTTGTTTCGTTTCTAGATTGGTTTCATTTGATTGTTTAATTTTCCCTCTCCCAGTGCAAAAATCACCAGAGAGTTTTGCATGAGAAAACGTGACAGTACTTAATGAAACTCAGCACCTAAGGGCATAAGGCAGTTGAAGGTTTTGTTTGTTTGTTTGTTTGTGTTTGTTTTGTTTTGTTCTTTCAATCAGCACCAATCCCGTAAATGACCTACACTTGGTGTAAAGGTATAAAACTTTGTTTTTCTTTTGGAGTGGAGACAACTCCTTCTTCTCCACCGTATGAACCATAGTGTGGGATTTTTTTTTCAATACTGTTACTTATGTGTAAAAAACAAAAGAAAGGTTTTCTTTTTGTTTTTACTTACAAAACATAGAGAATATCTTTGTATACATACAGCGACTGGAAAGAAAGCTTATCTGAAGGGGTTGTGACTTATTTTCTTTTTGTTTTTTGTAGCATTGGTGGTGGTGGTGGTAGTGGTGGTGGTAGTTCTGTGTATTGAAGGAAGGGAGGAGTTATATTTCTTGCAAGCGGCGTTTACCGCAAACCAAACTTAAGGTCCCCTTCTCAACTTGGGTCAAGATGCTCTTAGAGTGAAGACTCATACTGTAGCAACTCGTAAAGGAGCGGTCCATCTCGATACCGAATGCCTACCGCGGCGGGGGTGACATACTGCAGAATGTTAATAGTCCTTCTCAATCTCCTGTCTACAAAATGAGCATCCCAAGCTGGGTATCTCTTTCTTGGCATGTCAATCTTAATGAGGGGCCCTTCTGGGAGGTAAGGACGCCCCAACGGGGTAGCGGGCCCCATGGGTCTCACTTGGAAAACGGGCAAGCAAGTGTCAGCCGTGAGATCCTCCTGTTGTTCCGTTACGGCTCTGGTAGGCGTGACCTGGGTCCCCCGGTACCCAGGGGTCTGAGGCGCCATGGGCTCAACATCGGGGGGCAAAGGGATGCCCCAGAGCAGCTCGGCACAACAGGAGCTGGCCAAGATCTTAACTCGCGGCCCCGTGGGATGCAGCACACCATAGTATAAGAGCATCAGAGCAATCCCAGCCACAAAGCTAATAAAGACACAACACAGTGCTGGCACCGCAAAGGAGTCAGTGGTCTCCGGGTCTCTGTAAAAATACCAAAGGAACGTCAAGGCAGCATTCTCGGTCAAGACTATCGTATAATATGCAAACATTCGATATCGAGTCCGCCCTTCCTTGACGTTAAACCAGCAGAAAATGTACACGATCCCTACCACCATGTTGAAGAGGATCTCCTCCCACTTGGACATGCAGAAGTCTGTTCCGCCATGGATAATCCAGAAGGCCATGGCACACCAGTGAACCACCACGAAGATCCCGAAGTAGAGCTGGAAGATGGAAGCAAAGAGGGCAAAAGAGAGAACTCTGGATGAGATGGTGAAGAGGCGCCAGAAGAGGTGGATGAGGGCCCCTCTGTAGCTCATACTCTTCTTGTCGTCCCTGGAGTCCCGCAGCAGCTTGTGATAGGAGGCTAGCACCCAAGCCAGGGACATCAGGGAAGTCACAGAGGAGACACCTGCCGGAAAGACACAAACCCACACAGTCAAAACCGTGGACCTCAACCGCCGGGCACAGCAGGGCTGCCAGCCGAGGAGACGCCCACACACACCACGATCTAAAGGAGGAGGGAGAAAGAAACACAAAATCAGGACCCGAACTTGGAGGCCATGGCTGCCCCCTAAGCTGACAGCTTGTGAAATCTAGCTTCAGTGTCAACGACCCGGTCCAGAACTTCTGGAGACCCGCGGCTCAAGAGTGAAGCTGAGGTTGGCGTGCCCTGCCAAGGGGCTGGAGAGCCAGGACCGCTGTGCTGGCTCATCACCTCTGCTGTGGGAGGGACCCCATGTGTTCTATTGTAAGAGATCATAAGCTCACGGTGGGGTCGGCGTCCTTGTCACTACCAGGCTGTGCTCTCAGAGCAGCCAGCAGACGGGATCACCGATTGTGAAGACCGAGAGCTTGCTAACGCCCCAAGTTGCACAACTGTTCTACTTTGAGAAGGCTTTGGAGTCACCCTTCCCCTTCTCGCCAGCTCGCTCAAGGCCAAGGAGCCCTTAAGGGGATCTTCTTCTATCTGGCATTTCCCCATCCACTCCCTAAGGCCACCCTGATCAAGGACCCGGGGATAGCCTGTGTTCCTCTGACTGCTTTCGCATTCACTCTTGTCTCTCGTGGTCTCCCCACGTTCCTTGTTGCCTTCTCCAATCAGCCACTGCTCAAGGTTCCCCGAGGCCTTGACTGGTGAGGCCCTGTCCTTCTCTGCTTCTGTCCTGCAATGAGCAGTGTAACTTGGGCTTTGGGGATGCCTTTCCCCTCCCTAGCCCGGTGAGCTCTCCAAGGCCTCTGCACGTCATTACCTACATGTCTCCTCAACGAGCAAGTGAATGTGTCTGATCCCAACGGACGGTAGAGCAATTTTATTTATGACGCTGCCTATGTGATATTTGTAACTCAATCAATCTAAACACAATAAACAGTGGCTGGAGTCTCTCCAAATCCACCCATGAGCAGGCAATCATGAAGTCAGGCATCGTCATACCATCTCCTCTGGAGCAAGACCCCCTTGTCCCTCTGCTCCTTCAAGCACTATCTCCACTCAGTCCGTCTAGTGCCTCTTTTGTTTTTCTTCTCTCCCCAGATTTCAGAATTAAATGCAGCTAAATTCAGCTGGAGCCCTGAATACTACCCCATGGGCCACCATCTCCTAATCAAAGTCCCCACCTTCACCCCAGAGCACGATTCCCCTACAGCGTTCTTCCAGGCTGACATCAAAGTGACCTGGTCGTTTTCTCTCCTAAGGCCAAAGGTCAGACCCAGGAGCCTCGTTCATCAAGAGACCCATGAAGCTGGCCCAGAGCTCCAGCCTTCTGTTGGTCTTTCCCCGGCCCCTCCTCACCTCTCCACTTGACCCTCAGTGAAGGATCAAAGTCCTCTGTCGCTCCCTCCCCCCCCGCCCCATGCATTTATCCTTCCCCACCCAGCCCACGCGGCACCTCCCTTCCGACATTTCAGGGAGATGCACCGGTCTGCAGCTTGCAGAACATTAGAGTCTGATGCCAAAAACCAGTGTGCTGGCAGAGCACAGAAAAAGCCTGGAAGGTTAACTGTGACAATGAGTATGTGTTGCTTTTGCAAGAATCACAGCCAATGTGGAAAATAAACAGGGAAGAAACAATCCCAATTTCTCCATAGAAGCCAATCTTGAAAACACCTGGTGATTTTCCTCTCACTTTTCTGGAAAGTTCTGAACACAATACTTAGGTGTGTGCTGCTTTGCCCTTTGTACACACAGGGCATTTCCACCAGCCTCTGCTGAAGCCATGTGGTCTCTTGCGACCATGTCACAGTGGCTATGCTGACCTTTCAGAGCCCCCTGTGTTCGTGTTCTTTTGAGGCTGGGGCAGGGAGGCGAATGGGTTCCCTTGGGAGTCACGTGATTTAGGCTGTAGGTTTCTGGACGGCAGGGAACGTGCAGTCATCTTGATCATCTGGGCCAGGCTTATTGCCAACACTGGAGCATCCTCGGAAAGCTTCTTTGCGGCATTACCCCTCTCCTGGTGAACCCATTTCTTGATGCTAAAAGTGATACATCTCAGAGGTGCTACCGACCCTCAGTGATCAGGGGGATCTCTACAGCAGCTGGATGGAAAGAAGGCTTGATTTTTCTGTTTCTTCTAATCAAGCAAAAGGTACTACTTCCCCTGTTTGCAGAAAAGCACAAGCTCGTGAAGTAAGAAGTTAGCTTTCGCCGAAGCGTGGTCTAATCCAGTCTAACTCTGAGTGTGCTCTTGAACAAACTTGGGGTGCAGAAGCAGGACAGCCCCTCTGCTGTCACCGTCCTGATTTCATTGTTCGGTGTGCTGTGATGGTAGCCCCATCCACGCCCAAAATGAGCAAAGAGGAATTCAAACGTCCACTGACCACATTGGTGAAGCGAAATTCAATCCTTCATCGTCAATCTATCTTCTGGGTCACCTACGCCACTTCCAGATCCATGCCTGTGGTTTCAGGGTACTGCAGAAATCACTCCCCTCTAAGCCGACGCACACACTGCCTCGGACCACGGTCAGCGCTTCTGGAAGTTCTCTCTAGGATGTGGCATGAATGTTCCGCAAACGTCGTAAGACATCACTGCTAAATTACAAGGGGGGCTCGGGAGACAGTCACGTGGAGGACCGAGAGCTGACACTTGGCCGGGGGCCTGTGGGCTGGCTGATGTCCAGCCCCCGTCTTACCTCTCTGCCTCATCTGCTCCCGACATGGTGAAGTTGTAGATCGCCAAACGTTATATCCTCTGGAGCTTCACAGACCACCCACTTCAAACCCACACATCCAACAGGAAACAGAGGCCACCCCAGAGAAACTACACACCATGATTCACTGAGCATGTATCTTATTTAGAAGAACCCTGTGATGTAGGTACTTGTTATGGGCAATGTCCCCACCTCTCCCACCCCCAAATTCTTATGTTGAAGCCCTAACCCCCAGGACCTTACTATGTGACCGCATTTGGAGATAGGGCCTTTAAAGAGGCAATTAAGGTAACATGAGATCATTAGGGTGGCCCTAATCCACCCTAATCACTATTGTCCTTATGAGAAGAGATCATTTGGGCCCACAGAGATGCCTGGGATGTGCTCACAGAGGAAAGACCACGTGAGGACACAGCAAGAAGACGGCCGTTTGCAAGTCAAGGAGAGAAGCCTCAGGAGAAATCAACCCTGCCGACACGTGATCTTGGACTTCCAGCCTCCAGAGCTGTGAGACAATAAATTTCTGTTGTTTTAGCCACCTAGTCTGTGATATTGGATACAGTGTTCCAATTCCATTTTTTTGATGAACAAGATATTTTTCAAAAATCATACTTCTATCAAGAAGTAGAATTGGAATTGAAACTCAGACTCCACGGCCTTGAAAGTAGCCACTGTACTAAATGGACCCTCCAGATTTGGTCTCAGAAGGGACTGGGCCCTCTGGGTGTAAAGGATTTGAATCTTTTGCCAAGAGTGGATGGGAGGTGTAGTACCTACAGGTATCTGAGAGAGGGCCCTGAGTATGGAGCTAAAAACCAAATCTGAATTCTCTTCCACTTTCCTCAGGAAAGTAACGTTCAAGCCACAAAGAAAGAGATGACTCCAGCAGAATTAACTGAGATCACTTTCCCTCTGTTAAGTGATTAATCTTCAAAGGCCTGCAGCGTATATTATTACAGAGGGAGGAAGTGCAGGGTTTTCCTCCTGCAGTGGCTCACTTGGAGATTTCTGTCTGGCCCGAGGTCAACCCAAAAGTCAATGCATTATCCTGACCAAGACCCCAAGACCACAGCAAGCGGCTGTGGAAGCAGCCTCGTGGCCCCCAGTGAAATTCCCAGACAGGCCTGGGCACATTTATGATTCCTCTCACTTACAGCTCCATCATTTTCTGCGTTGCAAAGATCAGACTGGAAATTGTAAAACACTCCACGTTCGGCTGTGACGAGTTCTGGGCAGTGACCTTCACGGCTTGCTCTCTTTTCCTGCCGCAGACCAGGAAGGGGGGATTGCAGCTGGCCCACTGGGTGAACCAAGTTCAGCCCCACCATCTGGGAGGTCACTAAGCCAGAGCCTCATGGGGGCCACTCCCTGAGAAAGGCTTGGGACAGGGGCCTTGGGGCTCTGATCACCAGACCCAGGGGCTAAGGTTTCCGGAAACAGGATGTCCACACCTTATGACCAACAGAGCAAGAGCATGAGGGGCTGCAGCCTGCAGTTGGAGGCCCTTGACCAAGGAGGGCCAGTCCTCTGGGAAGTCACCGTCACCACCAATTTGGTGGTGTCCCTGCAATACCCAAGGGTCACTGCCAGTTGAACTGTTGCCAGTTGGGGAGCAAAGCAAAAAATGAGTGTGGATGTCCCACCACGTGAGAAGCAGACAGAGTGACAGGGTGTCTGAGGGAAGATCGGGACCCTAAAATCAGAGAGGGGTGGGGAGCAGATGAAGTGGAGGAACCAGGAGGAAAGGTGTGATGCCGTGGAAGGGACCAGGGCGGCAGGAGGGCCGTCATCAGGGTGAGGTAGGGAGGCTGCAGTCTGGCAAGAAGAAGCAGGGCCATGACCCGGATGGACCAGAGCAGAACGGCACTGGGGGCCAGTGAATGGGAGCCAGAAAGGGGACTTGAGGAGAAACCAAATCGCGAGACAGTCTCGCCGGGGGAACGCTGCACGTGGGTTCAAGGAGTCTCTGAGAAGCCGCAGGAGCACCTGGATTGGCCCCAAGGCTGTTTGTGAGCCTGGGCGAGTGGGGTCCACTGCTGGACTTTGTTTCCCAGAGCGGGGGCGGTGAATGCCCGGCCCTGTCACCAGCTGCCCTGTTCTCCCTTCTGCCACAAAGAGCTCCCTTCTGGTCCCACCGCTAAATCACACACTGGAAGACACTCGAGGAGGAGGGACTGGATGGGGCGCTGAGCAGAGCAGAGCAGGCGCAGAAGAGTCAGCCGTGCAGACTCCTAGCTCCCAGCTCCCTCCTATCAGCGTGTCTCCGTGGGCAAGTGCCGCCAGCTTACAAAGAACAGCCCCCTGAACCCTGCACCCTCTGCCGTGAGATCCCACCTCTCCCGTCTCTTCTGCAACCTTCTCGAGGGTCACCTCCTTGCTCCCTTAACTCTCCCACCTCCCTTCACTCCTGACCCCCGAGTCACAACCGAGAGCTCTCGGTGAGGTTGACGACCAATTCCTAAGGGTGGCATTCAGAGGACTGGGTCCATGCATCTCCCCCGACTCTGACATCTGTCATTTGGATTTACTCTGCCTTTCACACTTGACCATTAGCTAGTCCCCAGTTATGGCATCCTTTCCCTGCTGGGCTGTTATCCTCGTTTTACAGGTGAGGAGACTGAATCTGAATTTAAGAGATGTGGATGTGGCCACACTCCCGTTGTGACTCACCTGATTTATACGGCATTGCACCCCCATGGGCGGGTCCCCCAGAGATTCCCCAAACCAAGAAACAGGCTCAAGTTGCTATTTGTCTATCCACACGTCAAGGTCAACATCTGCCTCTCTCAGCCCTCACCTCCTCCCTCCTTCTACCACTGAAGCTAAAGTTTGGGGGAACTCCACCACCTGCTTGTCTAATTTCCACTGTCTATTTTCTCCAGATTGAGCTCCTATTAGACGGGCAATTCTCTTTCCACCCATCAAACTTCACCCATCTTCCTACATTTTAAAAAAGCCCAGTCTGTGCCTAGAAATGCTCTCAGAAAAAAGATAAGGCAGCTGTGAGCACAGCTCTCTAAGCATCACTGCCTGTCTCCTGTACTAACCTCCACCCAGGAGACACAGCAAGGGAGTGATGATACAAAGGTACTTTCCTACCCGGGCCACCAGGGAAAGGAAACCAGCCTCAAGGATGCCATCTGTGAACCAGGCTCAGAGACGTCAAGTAACTTGGCCAAGGTTACACAGGAGTAAGCAAGAGTGCGACCACCGACCCCTGGGATTATCTCACTCCTCACTCACGGTCTGTGTGCTGGGGCCAGTCATCCTAGCTTCCGAGATCCAGTTGTCAAATTGGCAGGAATTTTGTGGGCTGGCTGATGTCATGTGAGAGGACTGAAATAGGTGTGGTGGGAATATTTACACCACAGAAATTGGCAAATGCTACAAATTAGGGTTCCTTCCAACCCTGCTAAGAACTGGTTGTTAAGCATTTACCAGCACACCCCTTAAACTTGCTGAACATTGTTGCCGATTAGAGGAGCCTCATAATGTTCTCCTCCACATTCCCACTCCACACTTCTAAGCAAATCAGACGCACTGCCTGGCGGTCAGTCAGAATTATATTCTGTGAGTCTGATGTGGCAGCAACAAAGAAATCAATCTCTTTTTTCAACTTACACTGAAAATACATCCACAGTAAATAATTTAAGGTCTAACAGTTTTCTTTGAGCTGTAGACTTTTGCAAGCACTGACATATTCATTTTAGTCCCATTTGGAGAGAGTGTGATCCCCACGTGAGGTTACCACATGGGGTCACCTTAAGACACTCCTGACATTTCCAGACTGACCTTTAGGAAGGGTCATAATAAAAGATGGCATCCATCCCTGTGGATGTAACCCTCAGGACAGACACACCGGTGGCTGAGGCAACCTGAAAAAACCCAAGGCCAGTCAGGGTGGCATGGTGTAAACATAGGAAGGAAGGGAGGATTGGAATAATTCAGGAGAGCTGACATCTGAGAAATTGTACCTTCACATGCTCCTTAACGTCAGGGAGATGGTCCAAGGGGGACAGAATTCAAATCCGGCCACCACAGCAGGAGTCTCCGTTACAGAGCATGTCTTACCATGGTTTCTGTGACAAATCTCTTCATTGACTCTGAATTCAGGCTCATTATGTCACCTGCTAATCTCTAATAAGTTTCCATAACAATAATACCCCCTCTACTGAACAGCTACCTTGGCCCAGACTCTATGCCGTGACACCCATTAACCGGATCATTCTTCCCTATAAATGTATCTGAGGCTGATTTTAAGATGCAGAAATGAAGGCTCACAGTCTAAGCCACTTTTCCAGATCCAGTAGTTAAGAAATCACAGAACCAGGATTTGAACACAGGCTACCTTAACTCCAAAACTCAGATTCTCTTCTGAATCACTGGAAGGGCATGTCTTCCCATCCCCATTCATAAGTGAAGGAATTAGCATTCAGGTTTATACATCAATTTCTTATCAATTTGGTAATCGAGCCCCTCTGATCATCTCTGAGAGCACCGGTGGCCAATCTGTAGGCCTGCCAAGCCGAGGACCCCCCCTGGAGGCCCCTCCCTGAGCCTGCCAGTAAGTGCAGAGGTGGTGACGCCTCTTTTTCATCTCTTTTGCCCAGATTGTTGGGAGGACCTCCTAGTGGGTTTCCCTGCATCCGCCCTCGTCCCGACAGGCCACTCGCAATTCCACCAAAGTGACTAAGCTGAGGTACGTCTCTCCTCGTGGCCTCCCAGGCATGGCGGCCTGTCAACGGTGCCTGACTTTCAACCTTTTCCCAGGGAGGCTATGCCTTCCCGCCCTGCTGAACTCAGCTGTGCCCGTGACCTGTCCCAGCCACTGGCACATGAGCAGAAGCATGTGTGTGTCACATCCAGGAGGAAGGGCATGCTCCCTCACCCCTGCCGCAGTGACCTGTGATAGA
Source organism: Tursiops truncatus (assembly GCF_011762595.2). Classification (NCBI taxonomy): domain Eukaryota; kingdom Metazoa; phylum Chordata; class Mammalia; order Artiodactyla; family Delphinidae; genus Tursiops; species Tursiops truncatus. The sequence continues at coordinate 8,924,598 of NC_047039.1, read as the reverse complement.
CGCGCAACAGCAAGAAATGAACCGAAGTTGTTTCAAGCCAGGGCAATGGTTCTGGCCTCTAAACCCGGCACGGCCAGCCTCTCCTGCTGACACACCGCTTCGCTCAGGGTTAATGCCGTGGTCCTTATACGGCCTGTAGGGCCCCTCGCGACACTGCCTGGAGTTACAAGTGTATACCATGGAGTCCCCACCCACGCCCTTCACCACCTGCCTTCTCCGATGGCCTCAAACCTAAGTCCCTCTCAGGGCACCAGACCTTCATCCTGGGCCCTACATGAGACGGCCCCTTCCTGCTCCAGGGTCGCCTCACGCCAGCCCCTCACTCCCCCTCTGTCCCACATGATCCAGGCACAGTCCTGCCTCAGGGCATGTGCGCTGGCTCTGTCCTCCACCTTGGGGGCCCTTCCCCATGTCCCCAAGTGTCACCTCACTAAGGCCTTTACCAGAGCTCGGCCTCTCAGCCAGGCCACCGCTGGCCAGCACACTGAAAACTGCAACCCCCCAATGCCTCCCCCACCTTCCAGGCTTCATTTCCCACCTTAGCATCTCCCACCACCTCCATACACTTTCTCTCTTACTCATTCCCCTTTTCCTTAAGTTCGTAGGTACCGTGATGCATGTGAGCCCCCAAGGGCAGTGCAGCAATTGGTCAGGTCCTTCTGAAACTGTGTGCAAAACCGTGGGGGTATTTTTCTCACGAGACCGTCCACAGCTGTCCTCTGATTCTCAAAGGGGCCCATAGGGAAAGGGGTCTGTGACCCACCAGCCATCTCCCCTCACGCCATTTTCCCCCGGGGAAAGGGGAATTCCCCGGGAGCCTTCATTTATGCCTGTGTCCTTTAGAAGAAAACCTTGAGGGTAGAAGACGGAGATGAAGAGGAATAACATTCAGTGAATGTTCCCAATGCATCAGGCATTATGCCAGATACTTCGCCTAAGTTATTTCGTTTCATCCTCACAATAATCCCCTGAAGTGTCTACTGGTGTCCCATTTTATAGGAGAGGAGACCAAGGCGCAGAGAGGTAAAAGGATCTGTCTAGTTACTGCACGAAGCATGTCCTTTTATTCTGATGGTTTGCCTTGTGGGGTCTTGTGGATCCTGGAGGGACCGCCCCTCCCAGGTTTAGCAAATTCCTCAAAATAGCAAACCACAAGTGCTTTTCATACGCAAACCAACCAGTCCGGAACGCACACCTCCTCTGTTGGGCTCTGACACTCTGGGCCACTATCCCCCTGTCCTAATCACCCCAGGGCCAGGTAGGGACAGCGCTGTGCCCCAGAGCCTCCTGAAATTATTCAGACTAGCCTATGCTAAGCCTGCTTCCCCTGCCTCACTCATTCCTTCCCTGGGAAACCACAATAAAGGCTCTTGCCCACATTTTCCCCTCACTCCCTCTGCCTGCTGATGGACACTGGTGCTTCCCCAGGTGGCCCCCCACCCCATGGTGTGGCATGCCCTCTCCCCTTGGGATCTCTGAGTAACAAGCGATCTTTTCAATGGCAGTTGTCTCCTGATCTGTTGCCCTTGAGACGCCTAAATAACAACAAAACCTGTCTTTTAAACAGTTACAACATTAGCAAACTGTTGGAGAGGGAGCTTCAAACCCAGTATCTCCAGCTCCAAAGTCCCCCATGGCCTGGGGTTACAAGGCTAAAAAGCCTCCAGGAATTCCCTTGTCCCATGGGCTCAAATCCAAGCCCCGACTCATGGTGCCCAAGACCGCTGTGTCTGGGCCCTGCTCCCAGGCCCGTGGTCAGGACCTGGTGATATTAACGCACTCACAGAGGCAGGAGAGCACCGTGGTTCTGAGTGTGTGCTCTGGAACCAGGATAGATTCTGCCACCCTGCTGTCAAGTGTCACCTTCCCCGCTATATCAGTGTCCTATGGCTGCTGTAACGAATTATCGCCAACTTAGTGGCTTGAAACAGCACAGATTTATTAGCTGACAGTTCGGAAGTCAGAGTCTGAAATGGGGTTCATTGGTCCCAATCCGAGGTGTCAGAGGTTTGGGCTCACTCTGTAGAGGCTCCAGGAGAAAATCTGCTTCCCTGCCTTTTGCAGCACCCACAGCTGCATTCCCTGCATCCCCTGGCTCACGGCCCCTCCCCTCCTCTTCAAAGCCAGCAGGGTGGCATCTTCAACTCTTCCATTTGTCACATCGCCTTCTGTCCCTCTGATCCTCTGTCTCCTTCTTATAAGGACCCCTCTGATTATATCAGATACAACTGGATAACCCAGAATAAGCTCCCATCTCAAAATCCTTAAGTCAATCACACCTGCATAGTCCCTTTTGCATAAAGTGCCACGTATAGGCTCAGGGGATTAGGAAGTAGACATCCTGAGGGGCCATGTTCAGCTGACACCACCCACAGTCACCCATTTAATAGCAGGGCAAAGGTCCTCAATGGGAATGTTACGTTCCCCCATCGCCCCCCACCCCCAGGACATCTGGCAGACTTTCTTGGTTGTCACAGCTCGGGGTGAGGGCGCTGTGGGCATCTAGTGGGTAGGAACCAGGGATATTGCTAAATATTCTGCAGAGCACAGGACAGCTCCCCAATACACAAGCAAAGAATGATTTGGCCCCAGATATACTAGTGCTGAGAATGAGAAACCCTGTGACGGGGTTCCTATTCCTATTTCCTCAATGTTCTCAAGTTACAAACAAACTGTGAACCTGCATGTGTCAAGCAGCTGGAGATTCAGGCTTTCTAGAGTTCCTCCTGAGAACTGCTCAATATCCTGAAAGAGGCCCCTGGGGCGCAGACCAGTGACCTTGGGAGAGGTCATGAGAACAGCATCTCTGCGATCTGATACCTAGACAAGGAGTCTCTTCTGAGCGGCTGACCACGAGCTGACGGTCACTCTGGGAACATGGGGGAAGGCAACAGCCCCCCTCTCAAGGAGCTTCAAGGTCAAACACTGGTATTTAAAGGACCGGGCAGGAGGAAAGCTAAATCCAGCCCTCTGATTCGGTTGCCTCTTCTTTCTAAGATGCTGTCAGAGCTATTGAAATACCATCTTCACAGCCAACTAGGTAAAGGCAAACTTTAGAGAGTCTAGAACAAATGTCAGCCACTCAGCTGGTCTGGCACAAGCCTCGCAGACGCCTGGATCCTGGTGGGCCTGAAGCACACTGTGAAGAAATCCGTCTGCTATCCCTGGAAAGTTCCAGCAAATCCACCCTCACTGAGGAGCAAACAGCCAACCAGTCTCAATGCCCTGATGCTCCCAGACGGACTGCATTTTAACAGAGGCCGTGCGATGCCCTGGAAAGCATGGGCTTTGGTACAAGCAGACTGGGCCTTAGTTTATTGTTCGTGACCCATGCGTAAAAACATGGATTTGGAATATTCAATGTATATTTGATATATGTACATCTTTGATGTACTCACATACTATACTATATATTTATATATCTATATATGGTGTATATATATAGAGAGAGAGACAGAGACAGAGAATGTGTATAGTACAATGTACATACGTGGTGAATATATAGGGTGTACATATACAGTATCCTATGGCAATAAAGGTGTGCCTACATGTCCTATTCCCCCGTACACACGTATATAGACTCAATTATATTTGAAATGGTATTATTCATGTGTTACTCGTTATTGCCTGTCTCCACTAAGATGTAGGCCCCCGAAGGGCAGAGACCCGCCTGCCTGGCTCACCTCTGTTCCCCCAGAGGCTAGCACAGGGCCAGGCGTGCTCAGTGCAGATGTGTTTCAGGGAACCTGTGTGATGTATTATCGTTGACCGTCAGACTTACCTATAACATTTTTTGTGTGTGTGGTACGTGGGCCTCTCACTGTTGCAGCCTCTCCTGTTGTGGAGCACAGGCTCCGGACGCGCAGACTCAGCGGCCATGGCTCACGGGCCCAGCCGCTCCGCGGCATGTGGGATCTTCCCAGACCGGGGCACGAACCCGCATCTCCTGCATCGGCAGGCGGACTCTCAGCCACTGCGCCGCCAGGGAAGCCCATACCTATACTATTTTGACAAAGGCCTAACCTAACTGATTTTCTCATGCAATCATGCCCTCCCAAGAGAGAAGTAGGCCTGCAGCCGGGGGCAAGAGCATCTCCAGCTCAATCTCCCCTTGCAGGGCCCTGGGATTCCAGGTTTGTAAGTGGGGGGAGATGAGGGTCCTGCTGGGATTCTAAGCTACAATGATGTAATTTAATCTAAACCCCAAAGTCATTCCCTCACCCGAGACACAAAGTAACCGCATGTGTAACTCTTACCCCTAGTCCCCAGGTGGCTTCCCCTCTAATTTCACAGGGTCCCCACCCATCCTCTCTGAGTAGATTACAGCAGGTACGATTATTCCCAACTTAAAAAGGAGAAACCGAGGCTCAGAGAGGTTAAGTGATGTGTCAGAGATCCCAGCCAAATTAACAGGCAAGGGGGGTGGCTAGAAGCCGGCGCCCACAGCTGGAGTTCCCACCTTTTCTCCTGTCACATCCTGCCTCCTCCCCCGTGAACTGCTCCTCCAGCCAACCAGCTCTGCGTGTCCCTGACAGGTCACCGCACGATCTGACCACCGCAAGAGAAATCCTGGGAGGAGAAGGGCTTGGGCCAAGGGCAGGGGCACCGCCCACTTCTGCACCAGGGACTGAAGGGTGGGGAGGAGGGAGAAGCGGGAGAAATGGGGGGGACAGAGGCGCGAGACTGGCCATCGCAGGCTGACCTCGCTGCTGCTGCTGCGCCCTCGGCACTGTGCTGGGCTAGAGCCAGCACTCTCCACGGTCCTGGCCTGGTTACAGGAGGAACGGCCCCTGGAGCCCTGGAAGGGACTGTGTCGGGAGGCTGCGGAGGGCTCTCCGACTGCTGTTGAGCTCCACGGCAGCTCAGGCGAGCAGCCTGGCGAAGGGAGCAGAGCTGCCAAGCAGGTGACGTCGCCCAGCCAGAGCCTCGCTGAGCAGGGCAGCAAAGCGGGCCTCGGATGGGTGATTGCCAGGGGGCCCCCTTTGTGACACAGACAAATGTATTTCACTTGCTCCTGACAAAACCCCTCTGAGGCAGGAGTTACGACGCATGGTTTACAAACGAGAACCCCGAGGCTCAAAGAGGTTAAGGGCCTTATGGGACTGATGCAGCTTCTAAGTGCAAATCAGAGTGTGAAGCCAGGTCCACACCTGTTACCACTCAAAACAGGAGGCAGCACCTTTTCTTCTAGGCGACAGTCTCAGGAGACTACCGGAGGGACAAGCAGAGAAGGCCTCAAGGTACTTGGTTATTACTGGGGCAGGGTGGGGGGGTGAAGGGAATGATGGGGTCCCCAAGAACAGCAGGAGATGGGGATGAGCTCCACGCAGTCACAGGTGGGCAGGTACTACAGCGGGCAGGCTCCTGAACCCCAGGGTCTGGCAGCCTGGGGCACGTGGGGTCTGAACACATAAGAGGGCCTGGAATTGAGAGAGGACTCAGCTCTCCGCTGGTCAGCGTCAGACCCAAACGTCACTCCAGGTTGGCCAGGGAGTGACTGCCTCACCCCTAGGACTCCTCTTGTTGTCCTGACCCACCTAACACCTCCAATTGTGTCTAGAATGGAAAGGATCCCTTTTTTATTTTTACAGATGAAGAAGGTGAGGCTCAGACAGGAAGGAGAACAGCTTCCAGGGACTCCCCCATTTCCTTCTCAGGGTCTCTTCCATTCCACCCACTCCCCAGGAGTGAGAGATGTGTGACACAGGAAGACATCATTCATGAAATCTGTAGGCCTTCTTTCCTTGGAAATCTTAAGAAATAGAAAAGATCTTTTGAAGATCACTTAATTGCCGTCTTTCCTGGAGCTGGGAGTTCCCACGAGACCTTGAGTTTGCGATTGCCTCTAATGTGAATGTCTAGCCTAATAATTAAACATTGCTCCTGTCCGATTCTTGCTCAGATTCCCCCACTTTTCTCTTCCTTACAGTCACAGCCTGCCAGACTGAAAGGACTTCAGGAGTCCCTCCTGCCCTTACTCATATTACTCAGGCTCAGAGATGAGATGGGAGAGATTTTCCCAGCATCCCTTGCCACGTTCTAGCACAGTGGACTCAGGACCCAGGGCTCCTTCAGCTGCCCGCCTCCCTATGCAGGAAAGTTGCGGGGTGGGAGACAGGAGAGCAAATCTAAGAAGGGTGACGTGTCTCTGTGGGGCAGTGAAACTGTTCTGAGATTGGTCGTGGTGATGGTGACAACTCCGCGGATACACTAACAGCCATTGAATCGTACACTTCAAGTGGGTGAATTTTACGGTATGTGAAGTGTATCTCAATAAAGCAGTTTCAAATTTTTTAACAAAGCAGAAGAGGAAGAGATGCTCTGCTGTCAGGACCCCCGGGGCAGGGCTGAGCCCAGGCACGACACACCCACCTTCCCAGCCTCCTGGCTGCTCCCCAAACACTGGAGTCACTTTCTTAGCCCAAGGCCTTGCCCTTGGCTGTTCCCTCCTCTGGTACACTCACCTCCAGAGATCTGTGGGCTGGCTCCCTCCCTCCTTCATATCTTTGCTCAGAGGTCCCCTTCCTGCCACCCCATTGAAGACTGGGAGACCTTCCTGCAACACTGTTGAAGGCTGACACGGCTCTGCTCCCCCGCCCCTCTCTCTTCCCAGCTTTAGAGCTCTGCTGAGTACCTACCATTTTCTAATAGCTGTTTTGTTCATTGTCTGTCTCTCCCTACAAGAAATGCAAGCTCCACGAGAGCAGGGCTTTCTGTCTGTTTTGTTTATTGCTCGTATCTGTCCCCAGTGCCTAGAACCATGCTTGGTGCATAGGAGGTGCTTAATAAACAGTTACTGACTAAGTGGCCCCGTTACAGTTACGGCTCAGGCTTCTGAACTGGCAGCACTCGGCGCCTCCCCCGAGAAGCCCCACTGGCTTTGTCCCAACGTTTCATGCACAAACATTTTCAGGTGGCCAATGGTTATTTCATCTGTGTTAACTGTAGTGAAACTGATTTAGCCTGCCTTTCTCAAACGTTTTCTGCTGCTTTAAGAACGCTCCCTCATACGTACATACTGCCTTTTCTTTTACACTTAAAATTTGTTAAGAGCGTAGATCTTACATGTGTTCTTATCGCAGTTTAAAAAAAAGAACTCTCCTCTCTTTTTGATGCACCAAAAGTGATGTCTCTGTTTAATATCCTTGCAAACTCTGTTTAGAAGTGTGAGGTTTTAATGTTCTGTCTGACAAGAAGCCACTGGGAGCTGAAGCAGAACTGGGAGCTGGAGTTGGCTGTTCAGGGCACCCTGTGTGTAGACGCCAAGCGGGTATCTGATGGGCAAGAAGGAGGGGCAGCTTCTCAGAAGGAGACAGAAACAGAGCTGGGGAGAGTTCGTACCCCGGGGAAACGAGAGAGGCCGAGTCTGTGTTCTGAGGGGAGAAGGAAGGCGTGTCCCTCTTCACTGCAGTTACAGGTGAAGATGCAAGACAGCCAGGGGAAGGGCATGAACAGGGAAGCGCACATCTTCTCCTTTATCTATCCTGGAGGCTAAGACCGAGAAATGGCACGAGCAGCCTGGAGCTGAGATCCGAGGCTGGAAGATCGTGGTACCAACCTGGTCTGCAACCCCAGAGCATCTCTCAGAGCTAGCGGCTCCAGCTCAGCACGGGGCGGGGGTGAGGGCCAGGGGGAGTCAGGGAGAAGGGGGCTACTCCACCAGGATTAAGTCAGGCGGTGGCTCACACAATAGGGGATCGGGGGCACCGAAACCCCCCATAACTCTGCTCAAGGTGATTCATTATCTGATGGTGTTTGATGCAGTGAAATGGTTGTTTCAATAACAAAGTTTACTCCTTGGTAATGAGGAAAGTTGAGTAGGAAATTCCCAGGTCTGGTATAGAACACAGATCTGTGGTCATGGGCCACACAACCAGACCACCCTCACTTTCTGGGTGGCAGCTTCACCTAAGTGTAACCAAAATCCTAAATGATCAAGGAGCCAACTTTTGTGTCCCAGATTTGGAGGGTAACAGCTAATGTCCATATGAGCGGGACTGGAGAGACACGACAGCGCTTTTCACATTACAGAAAAGAACTCTCCCAAGGGGAGAAACATGGACGTCTTTCACTGTGGGGAGGGGAAGGCAGGGAGGGCCGTTTAACCAAGCCCACAGCTGAGAAGCAGACCCTGGCCTTCGCTCCCCTGAGAACCGGAACCTGGAAGCCTAGCCCTCACGCAGAATGGAAACCTGATCCGGAGAGGAAGCCCGGAGAGGGAGCTGATTGGGATGACTTTCGTCCTCACTCGGGAAAGGAGGAAGAGCTCCTGGGGTGGCAGCTGAAGAAAAAGGTACAGACGGGAGCAGAGAAACTGGACGAACACCTGCCTCTCTGCAGCACTCTCTTGCTGGAGAAAGGAGCAAATGTGAAGCTAAGGTACACGCCACTGGTGGGCTTCTGATGTAAGCGGAGCTGACAAGTGAGGTTAAGAAAGAAGGAAACTATTAGGGAGGTTAGCACCAAAGGGACGGAAAGACAAGAGGCCTATTTGTATCTCAGAGCTCAACGTTTGTTTAAAAGAAAACCAATGCTTAAGGGCTTGGTGTTTAAGAACGCCTACCGAAGGGTAGGTATCTTTGCAAACCCATTCCTGACACAGCATCTTGCCTACAGCAGAGCAGGTGCCTGACAAGTGGGGTCGTGAGGCCACGGGCGAGTGGTCATCAGAGCCCTGTAAGGCGGATAACTCCTCACGGTGAGCTCAACCCCAAAAGGCAGGCTCAGGTGCCGTGTGGGTGTCGCCAGTGGCGCTCGCCAGCCCTGCCGATGTTCACGTGGGAGGGTCAGAAAACCCAAAAAGCCAGGAAAGGTGACAGAGCTACGAACCCTTGACCCAGTCCCCGTAGAGGGGATTTCTAACAGCATACCCTGTTAGAAACCCCCAGCCCTCCTTCTATCACTGCCTGCACCAGGCCTGCTAAGTCTTGTTGATTTCCGCTCCAGAGCAGCCCTCCAGCCCGTGCACTTGGCTTCCACCCCCAAACACTCCAATCCCATCGTTTCACCCTGGACCTCCACCGCTGCCCCTAACCGGCGTTCCTGGCTCAGCTCTTGTTTTCCTCCTGCACAGCAGGAAAGGGAATCTTCTTTAAGAGACTTCCTACATAACCCTCCCCACGGCACTTGGTATAAACCCGAGCTGCCAGGCCTCTGCCTTCCCCTCCATCCTCCGCACGTCGCTCTCCTTCCCCACACTGCCAACCTCCAGCTGTGCTGAGTCCTTTCATTTTCTAGAGCAAGCCAGGCGTTTCCTATCTCAGGGCCTCTACGCATGCCGTCCCCTCTGCCTGGAAGGCTGCATCTGCTTCTCCCATAGCTGGCTCCTCAGTGTTTATGCTCAGCTGAAATGTCAACTCTCTGCAGAGGCTTCCTCTGACATTCCTGCTCAAATAAGCTCTCTCCACACCCCACCCCGTGTACTGTGGTCTTGGCACCCTGACTGTTTGCTTAAGGCACTTCCCACAGCGTGCTAGCTGTCTAGCTGTTTCTGTTATGTCTCCCAAGAGAGAATGGAAGATTCATGAGGGCCCGGACCACATCTGTTCCCTGTTACCCTCAGCACGTAGTACGGCTCCTGACTTAATGCATCTTGTTGAACGGCAGACTGTATCAAGTGCCCCTAATACGCCAGCCAAGGTGCTGTAGAGGGGTACGTGCAGCTCGTTAGACCTTCACCACCACCCAAAAGCAGTTATTATGCCCACTTTACAGATGAAGAAGCCCAGTTAGGAAATTAACGTGCCCCGTGTCGTAAAGCCAATAAATGGTGGAGGTGGAATTTATACGCAGCTCTGTCGGGCTTTTCTCACTATTCAGGACTGCTTTCCAAACTCTGTCACAGCCTAGAAGCCTCGTGAAGCTTTCAGCAGACAAAAGACTCACTACTAGTGTAAGTGGCATATCAGATAACATGCCCCTTTTATATCTTTATTTAAACTTTCAAGACACCAGATTTAAGTAAGACCCCACTGAAGTACCCAAATGACTCTAGCATAAGATTTCCATGATTTATTATTACTGTTACTATTGGGTTAGCCAAAAAGTTCGTTTGGGTTTTTACGTAAGATTCCTTAAGGTGTTAACGGAAAAACCCGAACAAACTTTTTGGCTAACCAATATTATCTTTTGACTTGAGTCTGGTTTTGTGGGTAAATTGGATACAAATCCATCTTGCAGGCCAAATACTGTACTGCTAACCCAGTGATAAAAGAGGAATAAAAGGTGGATAGCTGGCAAAAGTGGAAGAGGTTGGCATTGGACAAGATCCATGGAAAACTCACCTATTACAGCAATAGTGATCTTTCTAGCCATCTACTAGCATTAACGGTATAGAGTGGACAGGTGTCACCAAAAGCCCACCAAACAAGGCCAGTTAGCCATGATCTCACTAGTAACTCGTGGTCCAATTCAGAAAGTGTATCTGCAGTAAGAGCTCGACCATCACCAACCACAAAATGACCAGATGCGGCCCGAGGCCCTTGACATTCATCACGTCAAAAATGCTCAGAACAACCCTCTGTGGTAGGTACCAATATTATCCCCATTTCAGAAACGAGAAAACTGAGGAACAGAAAGGCTCGGTCACTTGCTGAAGGTCACACAGCTGTCCAGCAGCAGGCGGAGTCACCCCATCTTTCCAGGCCACGGTCCTCTAAGAACTCACAGAGTCCACGTCGCCAACACGTCCCTTCCAAGTTCACAGACTTTGTCTCCTCTCCTCCAATTTCTACTATTTAAAATGGTTTTCTTTAAAGGGCATACATTTCATGCAGCTTTTTATGGGAAAAGAGAGGGAAGGCATCTACCACCATAACACAAGGGTCCAGTGATGAGCAGATATTCTAGAAGTTAAGAAAGAGGAACATGGGACTTCTCTGGCTCCAGTGGTTAAGACTCTGTGCTTCCGCTGCAGCGGGCACGGGTTCAATCCCTGGTCGGGGAACTAAGATCTCACATCCCGCACGATGTGCCCCCCAAATAAATAAATTAATTAAAGGGTTGATATTTTTTAAAAAAGGAAAAAGGAACATGCCAAGAGCTTACAGTCTATGCTCCATGACAGTGACGGCCGGTTTCCTTCCTTCCCATCACCCCAGCCAGCCCTGCAGACCCTCATCCTGGGGACTCACAGCCCAACAGCAAAGATTGCCACTGACCTCTGTCAGGCCCAGCAGCCCCCAAATGTATTTAACTGTGCACGTCTATTTCAAGAAATAACTATTCCATTCACCAAACACGTGGGGAAGTGCTCCCCCAACCTCTGAGCCGCTGGCATGAAAAGACAGGCATGTGGGCAGAAGAGCCAGGGAGTGCTTCCCCAGGCCAAAGTAGCCTGGCTCTTGTCACTCCCAGGCTCCTGCTGACAAAGGCTCGCCCAGCGGCCCCTTAGCCTTTGCTGACATGGGCCGCCTGGGCTCCCATGTCAGGAGGACCCCTAGGAAGCAACATCGGCTGCCCCTCGAGTTTCCTCTCTGCGGACTTCACATCCAGCCTCTCTGCATTTCTAACCTGAGCAGTGATCACAGAAAGAGTGGGCTCAGCAAGGCAGCTGGGGCAGCATGACCCACGGGGCGGAAGATGGGGGGTCACCCAGGATTGTGCCCATGCCACTTCCCTGGCAATGCGAAACACACCCCCTTAGACGCCTGCAGAGCTGGGTAACAAAGTGTTCTACGTGCCGAATATCATTGCATTCCCCCCAAATTAGGTACGGTTGTCATCTCCCCCGTTATACCAAAGAGGCATAGAGGTTCAATGAAAGGCCAGAGCTTGGGGCCACGTGGGGCAAGGGGGTATCCCGCTGGAAAGCCCCCCCTACAGGTGCTCATTCATGAACTTGGTGGGACCCAGGGCCCGCTGGAGCAGCTGGGGAGCTGTGGGCCCAGAGGTGAGGACCCAGGAGGCCAGCAGGCCCCACTGGCCAGGGAGAGGTGGGCATGGCGAACAGACCCTCTGCCCCAGCTGCCTTGCTACTCCAGATCACACATGCTCGAGCCCTCTCGAGTCAGGAACCTCTGGGCTGAGTCCCTGCAGCAACAGTCCTGCTTGATTATTCCTCACGACGGGAAGCTCTCTACTTCCTGAGAGTCTTTCCATCCCTGGACGGCTCCTGCTGTTTGAAATGTCTCCCACATGTAGAATCGATAACGGTCTCCCTGCAGCTCCCTCCAGACCCTTTGGAGCATCATCCTTCCCTGACATCCCTTCAAATGGTGAAATTCACATAGCTCAAGTCCTCCCCAGGCAAAACGTCCCCAGGGCCCCCCAAGTGCTGTGATCTCCAGCCCCTCGTCACCCTAGACCTTCTCCCCTGCTGGAGCTCCAGCCCTGCTGAAATGGGCTCTGACACGACAATGACACTTGCAGGCTGGTCTGACCTGGGGTCTGCCCTGACATTGGCGACCTGGGGTGAGACTCCACCTTTACCAGAGGAGGCCAATGTGGAAAGTCAGGTGGGCAGTCAGGTGGCCGCCAGAGGCTTCCCGCTGCTGTAGAGACCAGTGTCCAGACCGGGCCCTGGGCGCTCCGAGACCATCTGGGGCCACAATGGCCAGGAGTGGGGAGGTGCGGCCAGTGGGCGGGGCATGCTGGGCTCTGGACCCCCATCCGCATCTACCTAGAACAGAGCTACTCGAGCCTGTTTTATAAGTGGGGCTTCTACCTTTTATACGCAGGAGCACCACAGCTTACAAACGTCTAACACTGCTAATGCCTCTCGGCTAAGGCATCTTCCTCATAGCCCGCATGTGTGCAAACACCGTGGCTCAGGCCAGCGCCAAGATAAGGGGCCTCTCCCCCCCCAGGACTGGGAGACTAGGGCCCTCCGCCCTGCTGCTCCAGGGACACGGAGACCCGGCTCTCCTCTGCTCACATGACGGCGGGGCAGGCTCGCACGCAGGGGCGCAGAAGTCCTGTGCGGGGGAGTGAGGACTCGGGGTCAGGGCGACGCCCCCAGCCCCGGGGAGGGGGAGGGGACTCACAGGGCAGCGTCTCGGCGCGGCTCTTCTGGATCATTATGCAGAGCTGTAGCACCAGTTGGGGGGCGCTTTCCAGGAAGGTCTCCAGGAGGCGCAGCATGTTAACGTCTGCATATTCGTACATCATAGCCCAGTAGAAGCGTCGCTGGTGTTCCTTCTGCCGCTGGCTCTGAATCCCCAGGTACATGGTGCGGATATACCTGCCGAGAGACGGGACAGAACACAGAGAGCGTGGGTTGGCGTGGGAGCTGTGGGAGGGTTAGCATCCCCTCCTTGGCGCTGAGGTTTTCCGGGTGCTTGGACCAGCTCCAGGGGTTCTGCCGGACCACAGACGGGGTGCTGAGGCTTCGGGGTGGGGTGGGGTGGGGGCAGGCCAGGGAACGGGTCCCAGGCAAGTTGTCCCCTCCCTGGCCTCACTTTGCTCATCTGTAAAATAAGAAATGGAAGAGTGGGACCAGGTGATCTCACAGGCCTGCCAGGGAAGCACCACAGGTGAGCTCAGGGAGCAGGTGGGCTGGCCGAAGTTCCGGGTCCCAGGGGGAACCTTCCTGCAGGGTTTTCACGTCTCTGGAGGAGGAGGGAAGGGAATTAGCATTTATGAAGCTCCTACTAAGTATCATTGGCTGGCTGGCGACTGCATGTTGCCTGGGTCCCAGGCGACAGGCAGGTGTAGTTCCCACGTAGGACAGACAGGCGGGACTCACTTGCCCAGGCTCCAGACCCGATGGCGGAGCAACCAGGAGGCGGCCCCAGGCTGCTGGACACCAAAGCTCGTGCGTGCCCCGCTCTACACTAGGGACGGCCTGCAATGGAGCCTCTATCCAGGTATAGCCCAAGACTCAGTCACACAAACCACTGAGCCCACTCCACCCAGGAGGGACAAGGGGCAAAGGGAGCAGGTGCAGGCAGAGGGCACGGGCTCTGGGTTCAAATCCCGGCTCTGTCATCTGCTCACTGTGGGACCTTGGACTAATTACCCAACTCTGTGTCCTTGTTACTCTTCTTTCACACCGCAGAATCACAGCATCACACGGCTGGCGGGAAGATTAGGGAGATAATCCGCGTGCTGGGCACGTATCCAGGTCCACGTGAGAAAGCCCCCAGGCCTGCCTCACTGTCACCTAAACTTCGGAAGCTTGTCTCCTAGCCACAGTCAAGGGGAGGATGGAAGGTAGCGTCCAAGCCAGCCAGCCGTCTCTGGGGCCAGGCCAGGCCCAGAGGAGCCGGCAGCGCCGGGACAAAAGCAGGGTTCAGAAGGCACACTTTGCGGGCCTAGTTAGGATCAAGAATACGCATATAAACTGAGGCCACAGACAACAGGACAGAGCCACACTTGCGTCCCTGGCCGCCCCCTGGGAATGTATATCATTGTGTCTTTTAAACGGCCGAGCCGGAATCACAGAGGTTGAGAGCATGGTCGACCCCCCTACAGAGTCCCCACTGTCCTCAAGCACCGTCAGGGGCCTACTTGGGGCTGCTGGACGGTCCCTTCTCTCTGTCCCCATCACCACCGCCAGCCTGGTCCCCGCCACCACCATCTCTCCTGGATCGAAGCAGAAGCCTCCTAACTGGTCTCCCAGGGTCCACTCTTGCCCCAGAACAACCCATTCTTTGCACAGCAGCCAAGGTGCTTTGTGAAAGTCACAAATGCAATCATGTCACCACCTTCTTTCAACACGCCCGTGGCTTCCCGTCAAGTTCAGAATAAAATCCGAGCCCCTCCCTCGGCTCATGGGGTCCTGCCCGCCCCTCCTGTCCCACCGCCCGGTCTCTCTCCCCGCGCCCCCTTCTCGTGTCTTCTCTGTCTCTCACGGACACCTGAGTTTGTTTGTGTTCATGCCATCTCCTGGCTGTGGATGCAGAAGGAAGACTCCTGCCCCCAGTGCTCAGACTCCTGCAGGGCAGCACTGTCACAACACGGCGAAGGCAGCTCATGCCCACGTTTACACCGGATTCCTGAGAGGCTCACAGGCAGGGGCTCTATACCCCCCACCCCCTGGGAGCAAAGGGAGAAGTGGGTGTTGTCCAAGAACCTTGCATCGACGTTAGTGAAGCCCATGCTTTAGAGGCAAAGACGCAAAAACATACATTTGTAAAATAATTTAAAACTGTAATTGATGCCCTCTCCAGGTCCAAAACAGTGGGCCTCCCTCCTGTGCGCTAAGCGTGTACTGGACCCACAGAGGAACGAGTGGGCCCCCAGAGTGGGCATCGGGACACAAAGCAGCCCACCTGAACCATCGGTGTGACCTGAACCACACGTGCTGGTGACGGCGAGCGCATCCGACACCTGACGAACACCTGATGGCTGCTTCTCTAGATTCCTGAGAGCCTTTAAGGGACTGGATCTCTGAAAAGACCCACACGGGAGGCTGGGACGGACACCTTATTTTCTGCACATACACTCCCTGGAGTGAGCGGAGAACAACCCTGCAGAAATCTAAGGGGAGGGAGGCACTGCAGCGGGGACGGTGTCGGGGCCAGCGTGGAGAGGCCGGGGCGCCAGCCTCGCCAGGCACTGCAGGCCAGGCATCTTCCGGAGGCCCCGCCGTGCCCTGTGGGGCAGGTCTGGTTGTCATCATTTAACACCTGGGGAAACTGAGGCTCTGAAGTGAAAGGGCCCTGAATTCTGTTCCGTTCCATGTTCTGTCATTTATTGGCTGCGCCACTTCCCACAAGTCATTGCCTCTCTCTGAGCCTCCATCTGTAAGTTCCCAAAATCAAAGGACCAGGGGAGGGGCCAGGAAAGGGGCAGGGAGGTTGTTGTACCTGACCCGTAAAGCTATGGGGTCACTGAGAGACAGAGACAGAGACACAGGGACAGAGAGAGACAGAGAGGCACACAGAGAGACAGAGACAGAGAGACACAGAGACAGATACACAGAGAGACAGAGGCAGAGACACACAGGGAGAGACAGAGAGGCACACAGAGAGACAGAGACAGAGAGACACACAGAGAGACAGAGACAGAGACAGAGAGACACAGAGACAGACACACAGAGAGACAGAGACACACAGGGAGACACAGAGACAGAGAGATACAGAGAGACACAGAGACAGAGAGGCACACAGAGAGACAGAGACAGAGAGACACACAGAGAGACAGAGACAGAGAGACACAGAGAGACACAGAGACGGAGAGACAGAGACAGAGGCACACAGAGAGACAGACAGAAACAGAGAGACAGAGACAGAGAGACACAGAGACAGAGACACAGAGACAGACACACAGAGAGACAAAGACAGAGAGACAGAGACACACAGGGAGACACAGAGACAGAGAGACAGAGAGACACAGAGACAGAGAGGCACAGAGACAGAGACAGAGAGACACACAGAGAGACAGAAACAGAGAGACAGAGCGGCACACAGAGAGACAGAGACAGAGAGACACAGAGACAGAGAGACAGAGAGGCACACAGAGAGACAGAGACAGAGAGACACATGGAGACACAGAGAGACACAGAGATGGAGAGACACAGAGACAGAGGCACACAGAGAGACAGAGACAGAGAGACACAGAGACAGAGAGACAGAGAGAGACAGAGACAGAGAGACACAGAGACAGAGAGACACAGAGACAGACACACAGAGACAGACACACAGAGAGACAGAGACAGAGAGACAGAGACACACAGGGAGACACAGAGACAGAGAGACACAGAGAGACACAGAGACAGAGAGACACAGAGACAGGGAGGCACAGAGACAGAGACAGACACACAGAGAGACAAAAACAGAGAGACACAGAGACAGAGAGACAGAGAGGCACACAGAGAGACAGAAACAGAGAGACACACAGAGAGACAGAGAGACAGAGAGACACATGGAGAGACAGAGACAGAGAGATACAGAGACAGAGACAGAGAGACACACAGAGACAGAGAGACACACATAGAGACATAGAGCGATACAGAGACAGAGAGACACAGAGAGACAGAGACAGAGAGATAGGGAGAGACAGAAACAGAAAGACAGAGGAACAGAGAGAAAGAAAGAGACAAAGTCGGAGACAAGGACAGAGAGACACAGAGAGAAACAGAGATGGAGAGACAGAGAGGGAGACAGAGACAGACACACAGAGAGAAGAGACAGAGAGACAGACAGAGCTCTGCAGGAGAGAATGGAAAGAGAAAGAGACAAAGGAGAGGGAAGCTACATCAGAATTTGGGGCCAGAAAGAGAAGACCGACTAGATGAGGTGGCAGTAGGAAGAGCCTGGGTGGGAGGCTGGCCCTAAGGACCTGTGGTCACAAGTAGTTGGGAGGCGCTGGGAAGTCCGACTCTGAATCTAGGGCAGAGGGGAGGGTCAGATTAGTCAGATTGGATGATGGCCCGGGAGGCAGAGCAGTGGGGGACGAGGCGCACAGGTGAAGGTGATGAAGCAGGGCTTCAGGTCCAGAGGCTCCACACCAGCACCCAGAACCGCCCTGTGGCCGGCAGAGCCTTGGTGCCATGGGTCTCCCAGGTCAGCTGTGGTCTCTGTGCTCCAAACCTCAGCTCTGCCCAGATGCGGCACCTGCAACGCACAGTACTGTGGGCCACAGACTCCCACAGGGACCAGACCACAAATCTATATTCTCTCAGGGGTGCACTCGGACCACAGCCTCTACCTCTCCTAGACTCAGAAGGTGGCTCAAGGTGGAGGAATGATTATGTAGCAGAGCCAAGCCTATGCTTCCAGGTCCCAGGCCACGGTAACAGCGACACTCAGGTTCACCTAGGTCTGCCCTACCAGGGCAGAGGGAGCAACTCGATCCGCCCCGCCATCCCCATGTTCCCCGAGCCACAAGCCCCTCTGCCCATCTTGGCCAGTGCAGTGGAAGACAACGAGCCCAGAAATGCTTGTTCAACCGTAACACCTGCCAGAGAAACCAAGCTTGCATTTCCTCTGTGAGAACATCCCCAAATATGGGAGTAGATGAGGGTGGGAGTGGGCAAAGCCAGAGCCTCTCCCCACCGATGAGCAAACAGATGCTAGGAGCCCAGAGTGCACTGGGATCGAGTCCAAGACCCAAACTGGAAATCCTGCCTCGCAGGGACACCAGCTCACACAGTCACCCACCGTGGAGGAGGAGCTAAATCAGAGTCCAGTTCAAAATTCCCTATCAAGGGCCTTCGGCCTATTCCACCCCCTCTGGCTCCTGCACCCCTCTCTTCTATCCTTAAGTCCTTGGGTTCCCAGTAGACCTTGTAAAGTCCACAGTGGGTCTAGGTGATCTCTCCGCCCGCCCAGCCAGCGGCCTCCTGCTAAGCCTTCGGCCCCTGTGCAAAGACAGCCTTGGCCCGTGGCCACAAGGTGGCGCCAGACCCTAAGCCACGCAGGAAGGCTGCTCCGCGCACTGATCTCATCCCCAGCTAGCGGCCCCCTAAGGCCTGCACCTTCCGACGCGATGGCAGCGTTGGGGTGCAGGGGGCAGCAGGCGAGGCCTGGGGGCAGGCCCAGGTGTGACGAGTCCCCATGGGAAAGCCCGGCATCTGCAGGCGACACACGGTGGGCTGCTGCTCCCTTACCTTCTCCCCTTCCCTGGCAGGTTCCAGAAAGCTCACCTTCCCCGGGAAAGGTAGTGCGGGAGAGAAGACACGCAACTCTCCTCCTCCTGAATTGCTTCCGCCTGGATTTTGTGTAGCCTCCTGTCACACCATTCTCTCCTAAGAATCATGAAACGCACGGATCTAAAAGCAGGGGTACAGCGTGTCCCCATGGAGTGAGGACTCAGGAAAGCTGGGGCTGGCCTATGGTCTGCAGGGCTGCACGACCTTGGGCGAGTCACCCCCGAGGCCGGGCCTGCTGTATTCATCCAAAACAGAGGGCGGACGGGAGGACCTCTAAGCTTCTGCCTACCTTTCGTTAACGCCATCCTTCTGTGGCTTCTTAGAGCCTTAAGGATGGCCTAGCATCTTTACAGATAATACCCCTGTTTATGTGGCACTCATATATATGTACCGGGCACTGTTCTGAGCATTTTGTACTTATTAGCTCATTTAATCCTTCCAACAAATGTATGGGGTAGATGCACTATTACCCTCACTTCAACATATGGTAAACTGAAGCACTGAGGTTAAGAAATGTGCTTCAGTTTACCCAGCTAAGTAAGGGGTTGAGGAGGGCTTCAAGCCCAGCAGTCTGCTTTGGGGCCAGTGCTTTTCAACTCCTACCCACACGCCCCCTCAGAGGTAGACCAGTTGTCCCTTCTCTTTTAAACTTGGTCCAACTTGCTCCCTTCACTACAGTGGAAAATCACTGTTTGCCCCCAACACCTGGGCTCTCTTCCAGGTCTGTCACTGGCTGTGTTGCCTTGGGGAACATCTCCTACCCTCAGGGAGCCTCAGTGTCCTCATCTATACAATGCCTAGCCCAGAGCAGGACCCTAGGACAGGCTGAGCAAATAGATGCCCCCCCCCCCCAAAGGGGCTCTCCTCCTGTCTTTCCTTCGGTCCACTCTATTCTCCTTCCAAGTCTGTATCCTCCCCTTACTTTGTAAACCATGGAACTGTTTAAAGTTCCTTATACCTCCAGGAGAACTCTCTATAGTTTTTTGAGCACATTTTCACTTTTATAGCAGCTCTGTGAAGGAGACACATTTGTCATCTTTTTCCCGTTGGTTCATCTGAGACTCAGAGAGGATAAGTGATTTCCCCAAAGTCACACAGTCAGTCATGGTTCAGGCGAATCAGAGGTCTTGCCCAAATCGTGTTACCCCATTGGGAGTCAGCTATAGCTCTGCCTAAATCTAAGGGAAATGAGTGATTTCTGCAAAAGCAGGAGGCTGAATAATTTCACCTGTCTGGACCTATAGGCCCCTGCTGCTTCTTATGACACCCTCAGAAGCAGCATTTTGAAATCTCCGATTGTGGACAGCAACTCATCCTCAAAGCCCCAAACAGGACTGAGTCTAGGTTTTGTGGGGCCTGAAGCTTAGAGAATTCGCTTTAAGAAAAAAAGTAGTCTACCAAACATTTAAAGTAGAACTAGCCGGATTCTACACACTTTTTTCCCCCAAAAAAATAAAAGAGGAAAGAACACTTCTCTGTTCACTTTATGAGGTCAGCATGACTCTATCAAAGCCAGACACATACAAGAAAATAAAACTACAGATAATATCCCTTATAAACATAGGTGCAAATATCTTCAACAAAATACTAGCAAAACAAATCCAGTGATATACAGAAAGAATGATATTCCATAGCCAACTGGAGTTTATCTTGGAAATGTAAGGCTGATTCTATATTCAGAAATCAATAAATGTAATCAATGATATTAACAAGAAAAACCACATATCACATTAACTGATGCAGAAAGAAAGCATCTGACAGAATTCAACATCCATTCTGTTTTTAAGCTCTCAGCAAACTAGAAATAGAAAAGAACTTCCTTAACCTGACATAGATGAAGGATATCTATAAAAATTAACAGTTAGGGAATTCCCTGGTGGTCCAGTGGTTAGGACTCCACGCTTCCACCGCAGGGGGTGCGGGTTTGATCCCCGGGCAGGGAACTAAGATCCTGCATGCCATGCAGCGTGGCCAAAAGAAAAAAAAAAATAACAGTTAATATCACACTTAATGATAAAAAGACTGAATTCTTTCCTCTTGAGATCAGGAATAAGGCAAAAATGTCTAAGCTCACCCCTCCTATTCAACATCATACTAGAAGTCCCAGTCAGTACAATAAATCAGGAAAAAGAAAGTATATACAAACTGCAAGGAACGAAATAAAACTGTCCCTATTTGTAAATGACATGATTGTCTAGATAGAAAGTCCCAAGAAATATACACAAAAAGCTCCTAGAACTAATTGGCAAGGTAAGCAAAGTCTCATGATACAAGGTCAGCATATAAAAATCAAATATATTTCTGTAGACTACTAATGAACAATTGGAAATTGAAATTTAAAAACATACCTACCACTTAAATTAGCTCCCTTAAGGGGACAGGAGGGGCAAGATAGGTGAAGGGGATTAAGAGCCCCTTGCATCACAAGGACGCAACACACAGCACAGGGAATACTGTCAATACTTTATAATTACTCTGTTCAGACTATAATCTACAAAGATATCGATCGAATTACCCTTCTATATACCTGAAATGAACATAATATTGTAAGTCAACTATACTTCAATTTTAAAAATACCTCTATATTTTTGTTGTATTTCAATATAAGCAGCCACACCTCCAGGGGCATTTGACCCTTATCCTGGGTGGGCGTGGAACACACTCTCACAGCCACACACACACCACCTACATGAACACTCCACACAAACACCACACAGACACACATGCACCAACCACCACACACACGAACACACTGCACACGTCCAGGGCTCCACCTGTAGAGACACCTGTAGCCCATGATCACATCCCTGTGTCAACATGATCCAACCCCAGATCCCTGAGGGGGTGGGTCCCTGCCTGCCCCGACCATTCGCTGTCATCACAGCAGGCACAGAGGGAAAGCCAAACGCGCATCACTTCCTGGTAGCTGGGAACCCACCCTAGAGAGGACGGGGCACTGCAGCTACCAGTCAGACAGCATCCTGCCCCCGACACCAAGGACAGAGCTGGGCCAGCTGCCACCGAAGCACCCAAGGGTTCACTGACATCTGAACATGCGCAGCCCCCAGCCCCGTTCACACTTGTCCCGCTTCACCTCCACCTGTGCCTGATTGAGTCGGGAATCCTGACTTGTGGTTGCAGCAAAGGCACTGAGGGCTACTGTGATGTTGTGTGATCTGCACTCTCATCTGGTCCATCTTTTGAGGGGTGGAGGAGCTCCCCCCTTGTGTCCATTCCATTGCTGACCATATCCCAGGGATCTAGGGCCAGGTGGCCATGCAGTGGCTGTAGAAGAAAGTGGCCCAAAAGGGGGGTGGGGGAGGTTTCAGGGTCCCGGGCTACATGCGGCTTGTGCAGGAACCTTGTCAGTCTGGGGCTTGTCACCCGCTGAGGACTGCTGAGCTGGGTCACCAGGCGTTAACGGGGGCTCCAAGGCTGCTATGTCAAAAAGGTTGTGCTCCCACCTGCATGACATAGATTCTGTGCCCAGGTAGGAACCCCCGCGGCTGTTCCCTGTGGTCCCAGGTCAGGATAGAGAAAAGTCCTTCAAGCTCTTCCAGACCATCACAGATCTCAGGGGCACCAGCATCCGAGCTGTCGCAGACAGGATCAGGGTTCAGCTTGCAAGCATCTGCCAGGTTATTATCTTCGCCATTCCCATGTTACAGATGAGGAAATCAAGGCTAACCTGGACTCAGTAACCTGGGTGGCTCCCTATTGGCTGTGCAGCCAGGCCAGTCTCCTGCCTTCCCCCGCCCCACACCTGCCCCCGACCCCTGGCCACACGTGATGGCCCTCCCATCCCAGACCTTCCCAGCATGTGCCCATCTCTGTGTCTTTGCTTCTGTTGTTTCCACGCCCAAGCAGCCACCCCTGGGCCAGGCCCAGCTCTCCCCACATGCCTTACCCCATGCCTACATCCAAGTATTTCCCTCCCATCCTCCCCTTATACTGGGTCCTCAGTATAGTAATAGCTTCCATTTACTGGGTTCTCCCTACAAACCAGACACAGTGTAAACTCTCTACATGTATTAAGTCATTTAACATGAGAACCTTACAGTCATGTACAGATGAAGAAACTGAAGCACCTGAGGACGCCACTACCGAGACTCATACCAGGCTGCTGGACTCCAGAGAGGGTGCTTCTAACCCAGAACACTATATTCTCCTGTTCCTTATCTTTCTCTCATTCCCTCTCTCCTCAGTTCACTTACTTCTTTCCACAATTCTATGAATTAGATTATTAGCCCCATTTTACACATCAGAAAACTGAGGCTCAGAGGGGTTAAATGGCATGCCAAGTTGGAAAGCCAAATTTCAGCCTCGATTTGTTTGGCTGTGCTACACGCCTGTTTTCCACCCCTAGAAGCCCCTCCCCTCCCCTGTTACAGCTCTCCTCGCAGCCCACGCTGTACTGGAGTCACTTACGTACAGAGATGCGTCTCCAGCCAGATCTTAACCCCCAGGAGGGACGTCTGTACAGCCGCTGCCCCCAGCCCACCATAGTAAACATCAAATCAGAGGCGCTAAGGTGAATTTGTCCCCTACTCTGACGGTCTCATTTGACCAAAGAGATGCCTGCAACACTACCTTCAAATACGTAAAATACATGTTCCCCGAGGCAGACGACCCGAATGGGTGCAAGGAGCACAATTAAATCAGGAAGGATTTGGGTTGGAGACAAGAGATAACTTACCAACCAGCCTGACGGGATAAGTTACAACGAGGCAGGTTTTTTGCCCCTCTCTGGACAGTTTCAGAGAGAAGCAAAGCTACGGGGCTGTCAGATGGCAGAGGTTCGCAACTCACGGAGCACAGGGGCTGCAAGTGTCCTCTCAATTTATCGTAGGCGCGGCGCGGTGTACCCAGTGTCCGCTTGGGCACACACATGTGTGTGTTCATACACAAGTCCTAGCCGAGGACCCCCTCAAACCACCCAAATGCAGGTCTGGGTGGCTCAAGGGGCCCCCAAGCTGGCACAGCAGGAACAGTGCACCAATGCAACCCTGGCTGTGGGCCATGGGCTCTTTCTGAGTCTGAGAATGGACTCTGCAACCTTCCACTGCCAGGCTGGCCCAGAAGCCCCTCTGATTCCCCACCTCACACTCCCGCCCACCCCCCCAACTCCAGCTGAGATGCCTTCAGCGTGTAGGAAAGATGGAGGGGCCAGCTGCCAGCTCAGCCCCCGAGAGCAGCACATCAAATCGGAGCTATTTTTAGCCCTTCTCTCCAGCATCTGACATCAGCTGAGCAGTGGTGGCCGGCTTGGGGCACGCATCCGAGAAAGCAGGCGTGAAATGGCATGGCTTTGCTGGGCCCAGGGGAGATAGCAGAGAAAAGCTCCACAAAGCTTCAGGGAAGGGAGGTGGCTGCAGTGGGTACCACTGGTAGTCTTCCTGGATATAGGGTCTTGGTGGCAAGGTGGCCTAAGCATCCCTCAACACCCCAGGGTGCAGCACAGCAGAACGTGGGTGGAAACTTCCCCACCAGCCTCATTTTCCCACCGGCACAGTGGGGCCTGGGCTACTGCTCCTTCTCTGAGACTCTGCAAGAAACCTGATTTAAAAATCAAAACACCTTTGCAAACCTACATGTTGGAGAAATGCTTTTTGTTCCCCCTTATAAACTCCCAGAAGGACAGAGACCAACGCGTTTTGGGGGTTTTTTGCTTGTTTTTTCTTTTTTTTTTTTGGCTGTGTTGGGTCTGTTGCCGAGCGGGGGCTACTCTTCGTTGCGGTGCACGGGCTTCTCATTGCAGTAGCTTCTCTTGTTGTGGAGCATGGGCTCTAGGCACGCGGGCTTCAGTAGTTGTGGCACATGGGCTCAGTAGTTATGGCTCGCGGGCTCCAGAGCGCAGGCTCAGTAGTTGTGGTGCACGGGCTTAGTTGCTCCGCGGTATGTGGGATCTTCCCGGACCAGGGCTCGAACCCGTGTCCCCTGCATTGGCAGGCGGATTCTTAACCACTGAGCCACCAGGGAAGCCCAAGACCAAAGTTTTGCGGTTTGGGTTTATCTTTGCATACCTGGTGCATGGCACACTGTCAGACACTCGGTGGGCACTTGGTGTTTGTCTCATGAATGCATGAAGCGACTGGGCAGGCTGCTAGTAAAATCCTTGCGCTCTAGGAAGTTTATAGTCCAACCTTGCGGGGCAGGTGTAAGGAAAGCCCCCCTCTTCTCAAAGCTCAGGTCAGCCTGGATCCTCCGGGAGCAGCAGCGGCAGAACCTGGGGCCCTCTTCCCTGCTTTTCTTCCCCCCACCCCTAAGTTGTCTTCAAGCCTCCCTCTCTGGCCAGCTGAGTCCCCAGTCCTGGATGAATACGTGACTGCATTCCTCTCCCCAGCTGGCACAGACTCTTTCCAACCAAGAGAGCAAGCCCATCACTGGCGCCGCCCTTGTGCTTTTCTGCTTGGAGTTGGAACCACTGCAGTACCCACCGTGGGAAAGCCCGTTTCACCTTCCCCCAGATGAGAACTGAAGACTCTGACCACGGCCCAGCCCGTGCTGCTCTGCCTGCATCCTGGTGCAACGGATTTGCTCGATCCGAGGCAGCCGGTCCGCACCCAGCTGCCTGAGCAGTTTGGGAGGAGGTCGGCTCCACCCAAACAAAGGACACATTAGTGTGTGTTCAAAGTACCTCACAACCAAAAGGCAAAAATCGTATATTAACGCATATGTGTGGAATCTAGCAAAATGGTATAGATGATCTTATTTGCAAAGCAGAAACAGAGACACAGATGTAGAGAACAAATGTATGGATACCAAGGGGGAAGGGACGTGGGAGGAACTGGGAGATCGGGATTGACACATACACACTATTGATGCTATGTATAAAATAGACAACGAATGAGAACATACTGTATGGCACGGGGAGCTCTACTTAATGCACTGTGGAGACCTAAACGGGAAGGAAATCCAAAGAAGACACATACGTACGTACACGTATAGCTGATTCATCTTGCTGTACAGTAGAAACTAACACAACATTGTAAAGCAACTAGACTCCAAAAGAAATGAATTTAAAAATTGAAAAGAAAAACAAGACAAAGTACCTCATGACCTTGACGGGGATCCAGTGGTCCACAGTAAAGTCACGTGCACCTCGGTTGGAGCTCTGAATCACGCGATCAACATATAAACATGAGCCTGCCCCAGGGCAGCGGCCCTGAGGAACCCTGGGCACTTGGCAGGAGGCCACGCCCGTGCCTTTGTCATAAGCCTCTCATGCAGAGTGTGGCTAGCATGTCCCAGCGCCCCTTTTCTAGCCCATACTGGGTCTGCGGCAAACGAATTTATCTGAAACGTTCAAGGAGGTGTTCTGGTTTCCTGATACTACCTCTTGGGGCTTATTCTCCTTGTGGGCCGTCTTGTCCTTTCATGTGCCCTGAACTTGTCCCTTTCAGACTCTCAGGAGGGCTTCACTGCTGCAATCCAGCCCCCTCCCAGACGTACACCCCTGTTGCACGCCAGGCACTGCGCCAGGCACGGGGGACCCAGCCCGAGTCCCCGTGTCCTTCCTCTGCATCATGCTGCCTCTCTGACCCACGGGAGATACAATCTCTGCACCAGTGTCGGGCACGGTTAGTGGTTTAGGCTCCGGAAACTGCCTTCCAGCTGTGAACGCTGCCCTTGGAGGGTGAGGGATGGGTCGAGGAGGAAGCCATGGGACCACTCACTGATGGGTTTGACCCTGGCTTCAAGGCTCTTCTACTGTGTCCTGCTGCCACCATGTCCTGGCTCTGTGGCCTTGGGGACGTTCCTCCCCCGTGTTTCCTTCTCAGTGAAATGAGCAGGTAAGACCAGATGAACTCTCAGGCCCTGGCACTACCTTGACCTCACAGGCCTCGTAGGGCCTGGTCTGCTTCCCAGAGATCTTTCCAGATCAGTGGTCACCCTGGAGGACCTGGGCCATCTCCTCTTGGGCACCCCCCCCCAAACCCCCCTGCAGGTTGCTCTCCTGCATGGGAGAGGCTCAGGGCTGCCCGGGAGAGCAGCCTCTGCCCCTCCAAGCCCACTTCTGTATTCAGGTCCCCATCCCCACTCTGGGAAGCCAGACAACATCACGTGTGCTGCTTCCTGGAGATTTTCAGGGAAGCAGGCTAGAAATAGGAATAGAAGGTGACATTTAGTCGAATTTGCACTGCACCAGGAGTGAGGCCAGTGACGTTTCCACATCTTAGAGCCCATCTCCAGGTGATGCCCAAGCCCAGCTCGCTTACCAACGCCCTGGGCAGTCCAGCCTCCCCGGGAGGCCGCCAAAGTCAGACACGAGAGAGGGCACCCAGGCCAGAGTTCGCTGTGTGAGCCTCACACTCGTGCGGCTCTCTCCGCGACGGTGTCCCAGTGAGCTGCTGGGGACACAGGGGATGTAGGAAGAGCACTGGGCTGAGAGGACGCCTGGCAGCCAGGGCTGCCTCTGCAGGTGACTGGCTTTAGAGCCTGGCAAGGGGCTTTGTCCCCCTTACCCGACCCCAGCCTCCCCATCCGTAAAGAGCTGAACGATCATTTCTAACTTCTTTCCGGATCTCCACGTCCAAGGGGGCAGCCGTGCAGACTCTCCCTAACTGCTCCACGGCCTGCAGGGGGCCGGGCCCATCTTGGTGACGGCTGCAGTGCCTGGGACGAGGCCACAGAGCCGGGGCAACACCTCATACATGTAGGTAGGCTGAGAGCTGGCCGTTTCCACCTGGGCTGGGGGAGGGTGGGCTGGGAGGCAGCGTCTGGCCTTGAGCTCAGATCACCTGCTGCGGGGCGGGGGGGGGCGGTCCTTTCTGGGTCCGTCCCACCAGATCCCCTGCTTTCAGGCAGTGGCACTACCTCTCAGGCCCACACCAGACGGGGCTTAAGAAGAATAATAAACAATACAATGACTCTCTGGTTTCTCTCCCTGTTTGTGTACACTCGCCGCTCCCTCCGACACACCTGCACTGACCTTTCCTCGTCACCTTCTTAAGGTTCCAGCCAGGGGTGGTCTGGAGTCTCCCCTGCAGTCAGGGCAGAAGGCGGTGGCCCCCAGCAGCACAGGGCACAGGCTGTAAGTGCGGGGGGCCAGCCCTGGGCCCAGTCCCCTCCCTGCGGCTCTGACCTCTTGCTCTTGTGGCCGGGAGGGCATGTCGTTCATGGAACAGTCACCTGACAGGAGTTCAGGAGGCCTCCCACGTGCTGGACACAGAGCCAGGTGCAATCGGGCCCCAAAGGAGCTCCCATCCAGCAGGGAGACAGGCAAGGGCACCTAAGGCTAAGTGGAACGATGCTACTGAACACGGCGCATCTATTGTTCCCCCACTTTGCAGATGAAGAAACTGAAACACATGGGCATAAATAACTCATCCAACGACACAGAGTCAAGGGCCAGAGGCTACGGACTGTACCCTGAAGCAGGAGGGGCTCTGAGCACAGAAGAGGAGCTCCTAACCCAATGTGGGCGAGTGAGGAAGGTTCCAGGAGGAAGTGAAGTCTGGGCGGAACCTCAGCTACCAAAGGGACCAATTCTACAGCCACAAGCCCCTTTCCCAGTGTCGCCTGCCTTGACCCAGGGCGCACAGGCTGAGCTCACGGTTCCTCCACCATGGCCCTCTCCTGGATCTTCCTAATGAGAGATAACCCATGGGGCTGAAATTGGGAGCCTTCTGAGGTCACGAGCTGGGTTGTTCTCACCTTGCCATCCTCCCTAGCCCATGGATGGATGGATGGATGGATGGACGGACGGACGGACAGACGGTAGGATGGATGGGGAGGGGGTGGCTGGGACCAGAGGAGGCCAACGCTGAGAGAGAGGAATGGCTTCTGAGCAGGGGAGGGTGGGATTCCGCTGCCTCCTGCAGGCGGTCTCGGCCTGGCCAGTGGGTAGTATGGGGGCTTCTCTTTGCTCTCAGTCCCCAGACCCTCTAGGCCCTGCTAACAGGGTGCCCCCTGAAGCCAGTGTGGCACAGGGCACCCTCTCAGCCCAGTCTCAGATGCCCCAGCCCCCAGGGGCTCCCGAGGCCAGGATGCAGCAAGCGTCCCTCCTAGGAGCCTGTGAGAGTAGAGCATCCTCCCTGGGCCAGCAGCCCCAGGCAGGGCAGAGGGTGGCTACAACAGGGCCCAGGGGCCCAGGCCTTTTCTGTCATCCCCACTGACCAGGCCTGAGATGGCCAGAATCACATCAACATCTTAAGCACCAATCGCGTCATCCATGAAATGGGGATAAGGGTCTCTTGTGGCTTCGCTTTTGATTTCCTACAGGTGCAAATGAAGAAAGGGATAAGTCCGTACAAGTCTCGGTCTAAGAATATATAACAAGACTATAAAGCCTGGCCTCAGACACAGAATGCTTAATTATTCATTAATTCATACCTCAGCACATCCTGAACAGAATTTGAGATGCAAGAGCACATGATACAGCTGAACGGCACCACAGACCCTTCGCTCGCAGGCCAAACCATTCCCCTCCCAAGGTTGCCCGTGAGTAATTGTTGGACATTTTCTACGAGGCAGGCAGTTTGCTAGAAGTTTCTCGTGGGCCACCTTACACAACCCTCATAGCTAGCTGCCCCATCAGGCAGGTACTATTATTGTGCTATTCTATACATGAGCAATCTGAGGTTGACCCAGAGATGGTATGTTACCTGCCCAAGGTAACACAGCAAGGATGGAAGAGCTGGGATTCAGCCCCAGAACCCAAGCAGCATGCTCTACTGTCTCCCTGTGATGGTGTCTTCAAAACCGCCACGAGCTACCCAACCAGAGTCCGCCAGCTTCCCCAGGGACAGCTACCCTGCGCAGTCCCTTGTACCAGGTACTCGGGAAGCCTGGAGAACACGGCATCTCAGGCCCCAGCCCTTGAACTCATGTTCCAGGTGGAGGCAGACAATAAACAAAGGAGCAAATAATTATGTAACATCATCCCCGGGGTGGTAAGTGCCTGGCGCGAACAAAGCCCAGGGATAGAGACGGCGGAATGCGCGTGGGTGCGTGTGCGCAGGCGTGGAGCCAGGGGCCCAGCCATGCGGAAGGAACAGATGGTCCACAACTCCGAGACGGGAACGGGCTTGGGCAGGGGCTGCGGGAACGCGGCGGGTCTGCAGGCTGGGCAGGCATGCGGGGAGACAGGATGGCCTGGGGCTCATCACCAAGGAACGTGGTTTTAGTGCCCAGTAACAGTAGTAGCTTCTTGTGTATTACACATCGCACTGTTCCCTTCTGATCTTTGTGCCCCGGTCTCTCCACCTCCTTACACAAGTCCCTCGACCTCTCAGGACCCCAGTGTCCTCACCTGTAAAATGAGAAGCCTGGCCACGTGGCCTTTACCGCCCCTCCTCTCACTCCATATCTACTGGCCATCAATGGGCATCTGGGACCAGAACTGACCTTCCCTGGGGACATGCAGCCCGACCTGTGCTCCCTGCTCGGGTGACGTCCTCAGGGAGGAGGCTGTCGAGCGCCTCCTGGGCAGGGGACCCCGATGGACATCTGCACGTGCTGGGATGTCCGGGAGCCCTGTGCCCCTCCACGGTCCACTGTTGCTTGGTCCAGCGTGAAATGGGCCTTGCATGGTAGGGGGCCTTGGTGGGGAGCTGACTGGAGGGACAAGGTTTCCTCCTTACCAAACTGAGCTGGGTGTGGGGAGCCTGAGCCCAGGGAGGGGGTCAGAGCGAGGAGTGGGCATCCAGCCCCTAAGAAACTGGGATCAGCTTCAGCATGAATTGGAACTGGGACTGGGTGGCTGGGAAGGAGAAGGGCCAGAGGTACAGGTGTGTCTTTCTCCTCTGGGCTCAGCACAGGTCCCCAGCATGGCCTCTCACTGCCTCTGTGAGCCCGTCTCAGGCCTTTCCAGAGCTCCCACCCCATGCCTCAGCCCCACCTGCCTCCAGGCCAGCCCAACACCGCTACCTAATTGCAGAACACTTCCATCACCCCAGAAATTCCAGACCCAATATCACTCACTCCCCACCCCTCATACCACAGCAGCTGGCAGGCACTAGTCTACTTTCTGTCTCTATGGATTTGCCTACCCAGGGCATTTCCTATACATCGAATCATGTAATATGTGTCCCTCGGTGTCTGGCTTCTCTCACGTAGCACACTGTTTTCAAGGTCCATCCACACTGTAGCATGTGTCAGTACTCTAGTCCTCTCTATTACTGAATAATATTCCATTACATGGATATACTACCCGTTGTTTATCCATTTATTGGTTGATGGACATTTGGGTTGTTTCCACTTTTTGGTTATTATGAACAATGCTACTGTGAACATTCATGTACAACTGTTTGTGTGGACATGTGTTTTCAGTTCTCTTGGGTACAGAACTAGGAGTGGAATTGCTGGGTCATATAGTAACTCTAGGTTTAACTTTTTGCGGAACTGCCAGACAATTTTCCAGAGTGGCTGCACCATTTTACATTCCCGCCAGCAATGCAGGGGGGCTCTAATTTCTCCATATCCTTGCCACCATTTGTTATTAGCTGTCTTTAATTTTAGTCATCCTCGTGGGTGTGAAGTGGTATCTTGTGATTTTCACTTGAATTTCCCTAATGACTAATGATGTTGAGTATCTTTTCATATGCTTATTGGCCATTTGTATATCTTCTTTGGCAAAATGTTCATTCAGACCTTTTGTCCTTTATTAATTGGCTTATTCATCTCTTTATTACTGATTTGTAAAAGTTCTCTGTGTAATCTGGAGACTAGTCCCTTATCAGATATATGATTTGCAAATATCTTCTCCCATCCTGTAGCTTGTCTTTTCACTTTCTTGACGATGTCCTCTGAAGCACAAAAGTTTTTAATTTTGATGACGTCCAATTTGTCTATTTTTCCTTTTGTCGCTTGTGCTTTTGGTGTCACGTCTAAGAAGGTTTTGCCTAACCCCAGGCCATGAAGATTTATTTCTGTGTTTTCTTCTGAGAGTATTATAGTTATAGCTCTTATGTTTAGGCCGATGATCCACTGAAGTTGGTCTTTATGTAAGATGTAAAGTAAGGCCCAAGTTCATTCTTTTGCTTGTAGAGAGCTGGCTGTCCCAGCACCATTTGCTGAAAAGAATATTCTCTCCGCATTTAACTGTCTTGGAACCCTTGACAAATATCAACTGCACATAAATGTAAGGATTTATTTCTGGACAATTCTGTTCCATTGACCTACATGTCTGCCTTTATGACAGCACCACTATTTTGTTTACTATAGCTTTGTAGTAAGGTTGGAAAACAGGAAGTTTAATTACTCCAGCTTTGTCATTCTTTTTCAAGATTGTCTCTCTCACTCTCTCTCTGCCTTCTAACATTTACTGAGTGGAGACCTATGTCAGATGCAGGTCTAAGTGCCTTGTGTGTATTAATTCACTTAACGTGACCTGTGAGATAGGTTCTACCATAGTCCCACTTTACAGATGAAGAAACTGAGGCACAAGGAAGTCAGATAACTTGCCTAAGGTCACACAAGTGGTAGGTGGCAGAGCTGGGAGGGGAACCCGAGCCGTGTGGCTCCTGTTTCCCTGACAGACACCCAGAGAGATGCCAGACATGGAGTGAGCTAGTCTGGGGCTCAAAGAGGCTTGTCCAAGGTTCAGTGTGACAGAGGCAGGATGAGCTCCTGGTCTCTGCCCCCGCTGGCCACCTCCTCTTTCCATGCAGCCCTGCATGTTCATTTCAATGTGGATGACTTGTCAAAATGCTGGGAGGGGCACAGTGGCCGTGCAGTGATTCCCTTGGCCCCTGGGCAAGAGGGTGGGGCCATGATGCTGGGCCCAGCCCTCCACAGATCCATGGTCCTTCTCACAGCGAAAGGGGCCCGGGACGGGGACTGCATGGGGTCACTGTGCCCATCACTTTGCAACTAGTACCATCCCTGGGCCAGCAGCTATAAGCTCCAGGAGCTTAGTGGCCCCGTCTCCCATGCTTGTGACCCTGCGGCAGCCAGCCCAGACCCTGGCAGGGACCCAGCAGCTCTGGCTGATGCTGGCTGAACGGGGTGACCAGGTCGGTGCTACAGGCCCCCCATTTGGGTGCTAGTCTCTCGCAGCTGTCAGTCAGCAGCTTTCACTGGATTCGCACTGCCTGGACCTTACGAGCGCTGGGTGAGACCTCCCTGCCCCTCCTGGCCCTGCAGAGGGTCCCACTGGGCAGAGCCCGGCACTGATGCCACAGCTGTCTGAGAACGACAGGCCCACCAGGCCAGCAAGGTCGGGCTGGGGTGGCTGAGACTCCCCTGTCCCGTCCCCCCTGCAGTCCCAGAGAGGAAGTGGGCTCCTGACTCCTGAGCCACCTGCCCCAGCACCTCCCTCCTGGCCATCCCAAGACACCCTCCTCAACACGTCCAGGGCCAAACCCTTCCTCACTCCCTTGTTCACGCTCTGTGGCCTCCTGGGTTGCCCTTCTCCCTTTCACTCCTCATTATTCAATACCCAGCCCCAACATCCCTTCTGGGAATTGTCCGATTCCTCCCCTCCCCTCCGCTCCCCTGGGGAGTGTGTGGCACCCTCTCTGTTCCCCTCCCGCCCCGGCACCTGTCACCGTGGCACTCAGCACGCTCTATCGTACTTGTAATTTTGTGTTGCTTGTTTTGCTTTTCCTTTGCCTCTTTCATGAGAACGTGAGCTCCTAGAGCAAGGACTGGGCCACACGGGGCCAGGCTCGCAGCTGGTGCTCAGTTACTTTCTGTGCATGAATGAATGAATGAGTCTTGATTAAATCAATGGATGGATCAGCGGTGGACCGCCCCCGGGAAAGCACTGGAAAAGTCACCCCGTTGTTGAAGCGGGTCTCTCGCAGCTCATTGGATCACTGCTGCCCAAGTTCCCCACTGATGCAGCTTAGCAAGGCTCCTGGAACCCCTGCGGGAGCCCCCAGGGGCCAGCTGGGAGCCCACCTCCTCATTCCCGGCCCACCACCCCCCCTTAACCCAGAGTCGGGACTCGTGTGCTTCAAATTCCTTTTGTCACAGAAGAGAAAAAATGATCAAGCTAATTCACACTAAGATGACAGTGGCTTAAGGTACTATCCCTCCAAACAAGGGAGAGAAACGTTTCAAATAAAAGGAATGATGGCTCCTGGCGTCCCAAAGGGTTCCCGTCGTCGCAGCATGGGCCATGTCCCCCGCCCCCCCCATCCTTCCTTCTACGCGAAGAATGGCCCTGCCTCGCTCCAAAGCCACCTTTCTGTAGAGAAGAGTCCATCTGACCAGCCACAAAAATTCGTCCTTGAACCCAAAAGACACGTGTTTCCCCCAAGCAGACGGAGCAACCAGTGTACGCAGCGCATCATACTGTCCCGTTTCCTTTGTGTCTGTGACACAGGCAAGGTGGGCTTCATCATTCCCCTGCTACAGATGAGAACACCGAGGCCGTGAGGTTGCCTCACTGACTCTCACCTACCAAGACCTGAGGTCAGGCACAGCAGCCCAGGCTGGTCTTCTGGCGTCTCCAAGATCACCCTCCGTAGCCACGTGGCTCCCTGCTCCTGCTACCTCCCCACAGCTCCATCCATCATCATCATCACCCTGGAGTACTGTCACCCTGTTTAAAGGGAAGTCACTCCCAGAAATGTCTGCCTAGGACTCTGTTATGAGCTAAACTGTGTATGTTGAAGTCCTAACCCCTCCGACTGTGAGTATATTTGCAGATAAGATCTTTAAAGAGGAAATTAAGGTAAAATGAGGCCATAGGAGTGGACCTTAATCCAATGTGACAGGTGTCCTTGTAAGAAGAGGAGATTAGGACACAGGTAACACACAGACTAAGGGGTGACCATGTGAGGACACAGCAAGGAGGCGGCTGTCAGGGACTGAGCTGTGTCCTCCCACCCCCGGTTCATATGTCGAAGCCCTCACCCCCACTGCATCTGAAGGCAGGGCAATGAAGGAGGTGGTTAAGGTTCAATGAGGTCCCTAACCTGATGGGACTGGAGTCCTTATAAGAAGAGGAGGAGACACCAGCGATCTCGCCCTCTGTGCTCACCCGGACCAGACGGAGGGCCGCCTGAGGACACGGGGAGCAGGCAGCCATTCACGAGCCAGGAAGAGAGGCTTCAGCAGAAACCAGCCCTGCTGGCACCTGATCTCAGGCTTCCAGCCTCTGGAACGATGAGAAGATAAGTTCTTGTTGTTTAAGTCCCCGGTCTGTGGCACTTTGTCATGAAGTCCTGGCAAACTAATGGAGTCCTAGGACCGTCCACAGAGAAGGGGCATCTCTGTTTCTTCCTTCAGCTGACGCTTTCTGGGCGAGTGCCGGCCCTGTGGTCGTCTGGCAAGGAGGTGGGTGGGTGCAGAGTGTGGGTGAAGGGGCTCTGAACTCAGGGGTTCAAATTCCGGTCCCCTTCCTGCTGTTAAGACAGTCATTCCTTTGACTTAAGCCAAAGGAGGTAGCATATCCCGTCTCGCTTTGCAAGAATAACAGAAAGTTAGAGGCAGAAGGGGCAGAAATCCAACCAATTCCTTTGCAGACAAAGAAAACTGAGGCTCCAGGAGAAGAGCCTGGCTGTGATGCATCCCAGGTCTCCTGGCGCCCAGCCTGCATTTCTCTGCCATCTTCTGCCTCCTCTCACGGGTCCTCTTCTGGGGTCAGGTGCTATGGGGGGGAAGGGGGCGGGCAGGAGAGCTGGGCTACCATGTTACTCTCACAATTTGCCTCCGGCTGGAAAGGAAAGATGCAGAACCTTCCTCTGGGGCCTGGGGGACAGATCACCCCCCTCAACCCAGTGGTCACTGGCTTGGCTTCACTCCCCTTTACTTTCTGCACCGCCCACCTGGGTGGGTGGCAGCTTGTCACGCCTCTAGCCCTGACTTGGGGTCCATCTTCTCGGCCCTGGGGCGCCAGCTCCACCCTTTCTACGAGGCAGGAGCAAGCCTGCCCCACACTCGAAGGAGACATCTCCCAAGGGGCAGAGAGCTCACCTGAGGGCAGGAGGGACACTCAGGCACAGTGATGCGCACACACCACTGGAAGGACAGCTCTTCCCACCTTGGCGCCGAGAGGCCAGGCAAGCCCCAGGGGGTGAGGGGTCCTCAGCCAGGCAGGGGGCTTCCCAGGAGAAAGCAGCAGGGGCCAAAGAAAGGGGCCACGGCCAAAATCCGCCGCAAAGTGGCCGCTGCCCCCTCTGCATCTCCCGCACCACCTCCACCCCACTGGCGGGTGGGGAGAGAGACTGGACCAGAATTTGCAATTAAACTGCCTTCAGCTTCTTGGGTACAGGTGAGGCCTCTCTCACAGCTGCGTCCCCATGGGAAGGAAGACCCCATTCCCTCCAGACAGGTCCTTCCACTCAGCTGGGCATCGCAGGCCTGAAGGGAGCTTCCAGAAGCAGACCCGAGGTCCCCTGCATGTCCCCTACCCCACTCACTCCCCCTTGGCAGTGACAGGCTCCCAGCGACTGAGGGATTAAGTGTTAACGTCTGGCGGCCTCCCAGGAGACAGACAGGCAGGCCCTGGGGTACCGATGCCGCAGTCACTGACAGGAAGAAGAGATGAGACGGGCGGCTGGACAGATGGAGACTCCACCTGCCGAGGCCCACTCTCCCTCCGTGGCGTGTTTCCATCCCTCCCTGGCGTCCAGTCCCACTGCCAGGGTAGGATGGGGCTCGCCAAGGGGGACCTTCAACCCAACCCAGGGCAGGCCTCTCCTTCCCTCCTCCGAACCAGCCAAATTGGAGACTGAGGAAATCCATTCAGATCAGAATTGGTCATGTTTGGTCCAGAAACTTGAACTAAACCACATGAAGAGCCGACAAGTATACCTAATCTCAGAATGAACCCCAGTATATTGTTCTTTTTTTAAGCTGATTTTTTAACTGCTAAAAAAAAGTTATTACAGTTAGATTCGTAATTAAACACAGACGTTTCCTATATGTACTAGACCAAGACAAGTGGAAGAAATCATGGTGATTTGTAAAGTCTGTTGGTCCAGGGATGTGCTGTGTGACCTTGGGTAAGTCACTCGCCCTTTCTGGGCCTCAGTTTCCCTCATTTGCGTCAGGCTAGAAGATCTAAATGGCTCTTAGCCCTGCTTATCTAACCCCTGAATCTCAAAATAGTCTCCAATTGGACTCTGCACTGCCCTTCCATGAGATTCAGTTCCCCTGCCTGGATGATAACCAAGGCAAGTCGTCTGGAAAAGGAATGTTCTATACGTGCCACCTGCGAGGAGCCTGGGAAACGGGACCGAACCCTGGGGCTCGGGGAGCCTGCTGACTCTTTGGAGCCGGCACTAATGTAATTATGTGATTAGGACGTTCATCTTGGTTTTCACTGCGCTTCACGTGGTTACATCAAAAGTGACAATGAGCTGCCTGGTGGGTGACACCATTCTCCCAGAAGGGCCCACGGAGAGTTATTCTGGGCGGGGGTCATCCCAAGACACGAATATCCATTGGCAGGACGGGCAGTTTCGGAGACGTCTGTCACCTGGGAAGGGGCGTGCCCGCTGCTGTCAGGGGTGAGAGTCGCAGAAGCAGGGGTGGGAAGAGCTGAGGCCACTCCCACCTCCGTTCTCCATTTCCAGATGGAGAAGCAGGCCGGTCACTAGCTGACAAAGGCGGTACCGTTTCAGCTGCAATTTCTCATCTTTGCACGGGCTGACTCACTCCTTCGTCTCTATCCCACAAGGCACGAGGCGCGCAGCTGAGAAAGTAACACCAAGTCTGAGAGTCCCTGGAGACGGGACACAGGGGAGGCGTCAGGAATGATGACTGTGCTGTGGGCATCCTGCCCTGAGGGCTGGGCAGCCAGGCCTGGAAGCAGCACCTGCTTTGGGAAACGGGTCCCTCCTTCTGTGCAAAAGACACGTCTATGCTTCAACGGGAAAACATTAAGCCCGAGAAGGGGCCCCAAACTTCCCGGAGGCCGGAGGACACCCCTCTCCAGGGCTCCTGCTGCCAGAAGTGGGGTGCTGATGCCCTGAGTTCTGACCACCTCGCCTGCTCACCCTGGGCTCCACTTGCTCTGGGGCTCCTGCACGTGGACGCACGCAGGGATAAGGACAGTCCACGTGGCTTTCCCCACCCTCCAGGATGGCTGAAGGGTTCCTCCGGTGCCTCTCCTCTCACCCCTCTGCAGTGAGCTTGGCATGGAGACTGCAGAAATGACAGAGGAACTGGGCTCCCTCTGCTGCCCCCTGTCCCCTGTGACCCCGGAGGGCAGGGAGCAATGGATCGACATTATAGGGAGACCGGTCTTGCCCACCGTCTCCGTCAGCTGGGACTGCTCTAACCAAATACCATAGACTGCGGTCGCGGGGAGCACTTAAACAACAGACAGACATCATTTCTCACATTCTGGAGGCTGGGAAGTCCAAGATCAAGGTGCCAGCAGGCTCAGGTCTTGGCGAGGGCTCCCCTCCTGGCTTGCAGATGGCGACCTTCTCACTGTGTCCTCACACGGTGGAGAAACAGAGCTCCGGTCTCCTCCTCTTCTTATAAGGACACAATCCCGTCACAGGGGCCCCACCCTCATGGTCTCACTTAAACCTCATTACCTCCCAAATCAGGATGCCATTGCCTTAGGAGTTAGTGCTTCGACACATGACTTTTGCGGGGGGACACAAGCCTTCAGTCCGTACCACCCAGTTCAGAGAAGACAGGAGGAAGAAACAGAAGAGTCAACCGTCTACGGAGCTGGATACCCCGTGTTCCAGGGGCAGGAATGGGTGGGAGGTCCTTCTCAGGGTCCCTTCCAAACAAATGGCTGGAGCCATGAGGGGTGAAGGGAGAGAATTCAAGGTGTCCCCCGCTCTCAGGTGCGACCCTGCCCTTGCACAACCCCAAGAGTGACGGCCTCCTTACTTTGTGCCCTGGCGCCCCGCTCACCTCACGCCGTCTGGGCCCTGTCTTCAACCTGCCCGAGGTCCAGGCTGCCTCCTGATGGGGAGTACACACAGATCTCTTCCCAGGGAGGTGGGTCCAGGTATAGTTTCCAGGATGTCAAGGGAAGCCTCAAACCCATTAAGCCATGACTATCACACAGTATTCGAGGCATACCCTTGACAGCCCAGTCCCGGGGAAAGGATTCACATGCTCCCAAAGGCAGGAGAGAAGCAGATTAGAGCGTGAGCTGAGGCCTTTCCTTTGATCAGGGAGTAACCCTGCACCTCTGCTGGAGGGGAAGGGAAAGAAATCTTGTGAATTTCCACCATGGGACTGCCACTGAGGCATGGTTATCTGATTTGATCCCCAAAATAGTCCAGCGAGGGAGGGTTGTTCTCCATTTACAGATAAGGAAGCCGAGGCTCAGAGGTGTCAAAGGATGTGTCCAAGGTCACAGAGAATCAGAATTTCGGGTCTGACATCAAAGCCGCGTCACGTCCCAAGGCCTGAATTTTCACTCACTCTCACTCCCTCAACCATTTAACCACTCACACCTTCAACAAATAGTATTTAAGAGCCTGATACACAGCAGGAGTTGCTCTAGGCGCTTGGGATACAGCTGGCATCAAGAGAACAAAACTAGGGCCATGTGACAGGGAACGCCTGGGCGTGCCCAGGTTGGACTGACCAATAAGAAGGTCTCTCTGAGGAAGGGACACGTGTCCTGAGACCTGAGGTCCAGGGCAAGAACGCTGCGGGCAGAGGGCAGGGTGAGGGCCCAGGTCCCCGGAATGGCTGAGGCACGGTGAGCAGGGGACAGCAAACACCATGACACGAGGTCAGAGAGGAAAGCAGAGGTGACCCATGAGCCCCCACAAGAAGGTGGGTTTTTTCCTAAGTAAAAAGGGAAGGCTTTAGAATGATAAGATTTAAAGATTTAAACGGCAAAGTGGCAAGATCCAATCTACTAGTTAAGAAGCTGGCTCTGTCTTTTGTGTGCCCACCAGCGGGGAAGCTGGGTGCCACGGGGTAGCCAATTGGCTCTTGGCCACATTCTAGACAAGAGAGGGCAGTGGTGTGAGTGACGGTGGGCAGTAGGGAGGACAGACGTCATGACACAGAACGGCTTTTAGACCGAAAGCCGTGTGACTTCCTACCAGCCTGGCCGGGGCCGGCGGCAGAAACAGGAGTCAGGGGTGGGACTCGCTATGAGCCGGAATGCAGACACCCCTGACACGTGGAGGGAGAAACAGGAAACCTCCGACGAGCGAATAAATGAAGAAACCCAGGAGAATTTCAAGACTGCCCCTTCGGGCAGAACCTCATGCACAGGGACCCACCTGGATGGGGGATGGAAACGGCTCCAGCGTACCATCAGGATCACCCTGGTCCAGGGGGCTGGAAAACAGGAAATGTGTTCTCCGATTTGCCTCTTTTCACTTTTTTAACGTGAGGGTGTGGGTGTCTCGAGAGAAAGAAGGAAGGCCAGGGACTGTGGCTGGGACCTCTCATCATGCCAAGGGCCACAAGAATAGTTATTTCACTGGTGATAAAATGGGGGCATTTCTCACTCATCAGATACAAATGCATGTCTAATTACACACCACCTTTCTAGAGTAAAAGTGGTACCTTTTATTCAGGGGAGAGTGTCAAGCACCTTCTCCCTTAAGTGCTGCCCTGCCTGCACTGCTCTCTGAAGTACAACGAAGGATCTTGGTTTAACTGCCACTTTCACTTCTGGTGCTCGGGGGCTGGTGCCCGAGTGGCGAGCAGGGGGTACCTTCTGAAAGCACAGAGGGGACATATTTTCAATCTTTTTTAAGAGGTAAGAAAATGCAAACCATAAGTAGGCTTACATGCTGTTTTCCGAAGCATAATATTATCATACGGTGGAGAGGTTATTAAATCGCCCAGTGCGACTCAGTTCCTCAACCTGCTTTGCGTGACGGAGTCTCCTGCTACATTTCTGCAGCCCCCCAACTCTCTCTTCAGCCCAATTTGCCACTGAGGGGTTGGGAGTTTGGCTGTAGCAACCCTCAGAGGGATGCCCCCTGGTGCTCTAAGAGGGAGAAGGGCTTCACTGCCTCCTTCTGAAGCTGTGGGCCAGGGAGGACTTTCTCTAGAGGGTGCACGTGTATTATTATTTCTTTTTATATTTTGCCTCTTTGGAACCTGCAAGGGGATTTGGTGCAATAGCACTTATCTCCCCTGCTCCCCTATATTTAAGCTGATATATCCTGTTTTTGAAGCAGATAGGATCTGTTTTGGCCCCTGTCTGAATTTCCAAGTAACGACTGCCCTTTGAACCTGGGCATCCTCACTGGTCCCCCTGCAACCACCCTGGGCCCCTACGGTAGACTGAATACCCAGTACAGCCTCCTACTCACTCAGAGGCACACGGCCACGGACTCAACAAAAGCCCCCTGCTTCCTCGTGTC
Organism: Tursiops truncatus; assembly: GCF_011762595.2. Classification (NCBI taxonomy): domain Eukaryota; kingdom Metazoa; phylum Chordata; class Mammalia; order Artiodactyla; family Delphinidae; genus Tursiops; species Tursiops truncatus. The sequence continues at coordinate 8,883,852 of NC_047039.1, read as the reverse complement.
CTTGCCCACCTCTCCCCCTCACTCATTTGGCTTTAGTCCCACAGGTGCTCTCAAGCCTGCTCCTGCCTCAGGGTCTTTGCACACTACCTGCTCCCTCTGCCTGCAACACTCTTTCCCCAGAGGCACACACAGCTCTCCCCTTCAGGCCTGCGTATCACGAGGCCTCTCCCAACCACCCCATTTCAAAGGGCAGCTCCCTGCCCCCCACCCCCCAGCCCCCGCCAAACACTGCGCGTCCCCTTTTCTGCTTTACTTTTCTCCAAGCCATCTTTACTATCTCTCCTATTCCCACGACTTCACTTAGGTACCTGTTCACTGTCAGTCTGCCCTCACTAGGATATCACGGCACGAGGGCAGGGAGTTCTGCTTGGTGTGAATCCCCAGCACCTACCACAGTGCCTGGTGCAAAGTAGGCTCTTAATCATTCATTCAGTGAATGAAATGAGTAGAAAATGAACTTTGGGGTCAGTCGGGAATTCACCTCCTAGCTCACAGCCACGTGCCACTGGGGAAGCTACTGGACCCCTCTCTAAGCCTTCGTTTCTGTGTCTCTGTAATGGGCAACGTAGTACCCGCTCAGAGGGTGGCTGTGCGCAGTGTGTGAACCATCCAGCACAGTGAGTGGCACAGAGCAGAGACGCAATCGATCTTAGAATTCCACCATCTCCTGCTACGCGCCCACCCCCAACCTTCAGTGGCTGCAGAGTCAGTGGTGGTGGAAGAGCCCAGTGTGCCTGGTACCCCAGGTGGGGCATCCCAGCCACCCAGAATCCACAGACGGGAGGGCGTCCCCAGCCCTCAGGCATCAGCCCAGCGTACCACCTGCGGTCTGTGAACTCTGAGAACCTTCTCCTGGGTGCCTGGGCTGCATTCACTGTCCCAACTAACCTCCCCGGTGCAGGGCTGCATCTATGTGTCCCAGGAGACAGCCTGCATGGAGAGGCAGTTGTGGGAGACATGAGTGGCTGATTCTCTGAACCCTCCACCCCACGGCCTCCGGAGGGGGCTCCCAGGACACCAGTCTTCTCAGCTCTGCAGGACTGAGCACACTGAACCCCCAGGCCTGTCCTGAAGACACAGCCTTGCTCAGGGCCGGAGCTCAGCCCCAGAGGCACAAAGGCACAGGTGGAGGCACAGTTCCCAGTCACAGAACCCCAGATTTCCCACGTTCGGGGCAGGAGAACAATCATGACACACACCCCTCCCCAAGCACCGTGGTCCCTGAGGGCTCTGAGGGCCCACAGACACTCCTACCCGAGAAGCTGCCGGGCTCGCTGTGGACCGCTGGCACCTAGCACAGCGCCTGTGCACACGGATAATTTGCTGTATGGACGCAGGGAGGAAGAATACAAGAATATGGCTATCCTTCTGGCTTTCTGGTCATTTTACAGGATAATCGCAGGCACTCAGGGGCCCTGTGGGAGCCGTTCTGGATTACGCTCTTTCCAGAAGGAAAACCAGGACAGCAAACAGCTCACTTGAGACACGGGGGAGTGAGGGCTTGGGGCCTGAAAGCACCATCTCTCCCTCTCCAGCAGCTGCAGGGTGTTGCCGGGGCAACAGAAGGCTGTCTGACAGCATTTGGCAATTTAACTCTTACTCCGCACAGAACATGAAAGTGAGAACAATTTAACAGATGTTCTTGCTGCTGACAGTTCAGACGATGGAGAGAAGCTTGTGATGCATCTGGTCTGGGCCAAGCAGAGGCACTTCTGATTTCCATGTGGTGCTGTCTCACGCCCAGCAGGTGTGGGCCGCCTGGCTCCCTGGGAACCAAAGAATCATCTTCCGCATCCTGAGTACTAGGCTTCCTCCAGGGCACCAAGCTCACCTTTCAGCCCAAGCTGGGCAGATGGAGCCGGGATCCTTTTCAGGTGCAGTGATGCCTAAAGGTCTATAGCGGGGGCTCTTAAACTTCAGAGTGCATCAGTATTGCCTGGGGGGTGAGGAGAGGGCTGCTAAAATACAGACTGCTGGACCCCACCCCCAGAGTTTCGGATTCAGTGTGTCTGGGGTGGGGCCCGAGAATCTGCATTTCTAACAAGTTCCCACAGGTTTCTGGTCCCTCACCCAGGGACCACCCTTTGAGACGCTGGCGGGTACAACCTTGCCACTCAGAGCACAGTCCTCTACCAGCACGGCTGGCACCGCCTAGACATCCGTTAGGCACGCGAGTTCTCAGGCCCTGCTCTCAGAACCTCGAGAATAGCATCTCTGGGGGCGGGGCTCAAGAATCTGGGTTTGAGCGAGCCCTCCAGGCGATTCTGATGCACCCTGACGTTTTGAGAAGCGCTGGGCTAGGGCAGCAGTTCTTAACCGTTCACTGCACATTAGAATCACCCAGGGAACACTTCCTGTGCTCAGGCTGCACGCTGATCTCGGGGGGTGGGGTACAGGCCCCTTCGTGTTCAGAGCTCCCCAGGTGATTACAATGCACAGGCAAGCCTGAGAACCACCGGTCTAGGTGGCCCTACACAAGCGTGGTCTTAGGACCAGCGGTGTCAGCATCACCCAGGAGCTGGTTAGAAATGCAGACTCTCAGGCCCTACATCTCCAGAACCAGAATCTGCATTCCAAAGAGACCCCTGAGTGACTGGTGTGTACAATCAAGTGTAAGTCCCACTGATCTAGAGACACCCCTCCGCCCATACCTACTGGAAGCATGATCCACGAACAAAGCATTTGTCTTCTCTGAGCCTCAGTTTACTCATCTGTAAAATAGGTTTACTACACAAACCAGGTTTGGATTGTATCGATTAGTAGATGAATGGTCTCCCTCTGAATCAAGCAGGAGGGAGCGGGACACGTTCCCGGATTGTACAAAAGCGACTGCCATCCTAAAAGGTCAGGGTGCCAGGCTTTGGCAGCAACACAGAGCTGAGCGGGGCCTGGGGGACGAAGCCTGTGTGCTGGACCCGAACCCACCACGTTGGATAACAGCGTGATCCCAGCGGGTCGAGACGCCCTCCGCGCCTCAGACTCCTGTCTGTAAAACGAGGGCATCGAACCAAACATGCTCTCAGATATTCTGTGGCCTGAATCCTTGTCTGGAACCTAACATATGATTCCACAAATACTTACGGAGTGTCAGCACGTACCTGTGCTGCCTGGTGCCAAGGCACAGAGTTGCAGACTAACAACATAACAGGCCCACCCCAGAGAATATAAACACAAAATGACCGGGACTCAGAATTGCCCCAAACTCACCGAGACGCTGATGTTTGCAAGATACTGTCTGTTAACTGCTCATTCCTGTAGATTCTCAGTGCTGGCCCTCATCAAGACGGATTATTAATTCATTTGTTAGGCCTCAGTTTTAAGTCAGGTCACATACACAGAGTTCATTATTTTAACTATAGAAAGGCCTTCCCTGGGATAAAATTTAAGGTCTTTGCCCTCAGGTTTTATGAGGGAGCAAAATGAAAGCTGTCCATTTGTAACAAAATTTCAGCCAGAACTTGTTGCTTCGGCCTTTGATATGAGGACTCAGGTAATAAACCCCTTCAGTGCCAGGAAGATGTCTCTCCCTCTTAAGGAAAATCTGAAGCACCCTTGGATCAGAGAGTGTGATATGTTTCCCTTTTTGCCTCAGCTGCCGGAAAGCTCAGAGATAAACGGAGCTCTCAACCGTAGCCTCATTCAACTCAGGCACCCTGGCCCATCTCCTCTTTGGTCTCTTGTAACTGGGATTTTATTCTGTATTCTTTTAATTTTCCTGTACAATTGTGAGCAGGCTTAATACATTTTGGAATTGAGTAGGGATAAATATTTCAGAGAGTCGTAGAATGTGAAAATTGAAAGAGACCTTCTCTTGGGCCAAGAAAAGGTAAGCAACCTCCTAAAATTAGTCAGTGGTTTGGGACTAAAAGGGACCCAAGTCAAGGTCCCCCTGCCCAGTATTCCTAACTACCTTCACTTCCACATTCTTCTCTGGGGACCCTGGCGATACCCCCTCTTGCCAGTGGGGAAGCTGAGGTCCCAAACGGGGAGGGACGTGTGCCAACCACATTCACGTCGGGGTGCTGGCTGCCCGCCCCCCCGGCCCGGCATCCCATGTGCTCTTGCTCAGACCCTGCGCCAGCATGGAGCCCACCGTGGGAATAAGTCACCCAATCAGAAACATTCCTGTCTGCGAACCCCAAACTCCCAGCCCTTCCCTGCCCCCGACCCCTTGGCAACCACAAGTCTGCTCTCTGTGTCTTGAGAGTCTGGTTCTGTTTTGTAGATAGGTTCATTTGTGTCATAGTTTAGATTCCACATATACATGATATCATATGATATCTGCCTTTCTCTGTCTGACTTCACTCAGTATGAGACTCTCTAAGTCCATCCATGCTGCAGCAAATGGCATTATTTCGTTCTTTTTTATGGCTGAGTAGAATTCCATTGTATCTATGTACCACATCTTCTTTATCCATTCCTCTGTCGATGGACATTTTGGTTGTTTCCATGTCTTGGCTATTGTGAATAGTCCTGCTGTGCACAGAGGGGTGGGAGTATCTTCACTTTGCTGCACAGCAGAGATTGACACAACATTGTAAATCAACTATACTTCAGTAGCAAATAAAGTTAAAAAAAAGAAGCAGTTGCGTCACTTCTTGCACTGGGTGACAGATTCGAAGGAAGCACTTCTTGGGGCACATTTTCCGGTCTTGATTTCCAAAAATGGATTTATCAGCCCCTTCTTACAACACTCCCTCCACCTCTGTAAATCCCACTAGAACCCAATCCCAGGAGTGACAATCAGTGACGTGCCTCCGGACCATGGACCTGAAGTATTTGTTAAGTATTCCTGCACCGATTAGCCATTGGTTGGAACACCCTGAGCACCCCTGCCCCTGATTGCCCTAGGGTTCATCCTGGCACAGCAGGGGCCTCGGGGCGACCTCCCTCCTGAGGAGATCAGGCTGTGCCTCACAGTTTGTTCAATATTTTGAATATGAGCCCGGCCTCAGCAGAACAGAGCTTTCTAGGAGACATAACACGGAATTTGGAGTTTGACATTAGACGGAGTTTGAGTGTGTGCTTTGCTAAGTACTAACGTAGGACTTTGAGCAAATTACTTAACCTCCTTCTATCTGCCTTACAGAGTAGATAGGAGATGGACAGAACATACATGTAAAAGTGCTTTGTAAACTCTAAAGGGGCCACTGGTTATTGTCAAGTCATATGGTCTTGGGATGTATCAGCACGGAGGGAAGAGAGCAAGTTCGTTAAAACTGCACTGGGAGTGACAGACCAATTAATTAAATGTGGTCCATCCACACAACAGGGTGTTATTCAGCCTTAAAAAGGAAGGAAATTCCGACACATGCTACATGGATGAACCTTGAGGACATTACGCTAAGTGAAACAAGCCAGTGACAAAAGACCAAATACTGTATGATTCCACTTTTAGGAGTTACCTAAAGTAGTCAAATTCATAGAGACAGAAAGTAAGATGGGGGTTTCCAGGGGCTGGAGGAGGGAGGAGTAGGGAGTTAGGTACAGTTTCAGTTTGGGAAGATGAAGAAGTTCTGGACCTGGATAGTGGTGACGGCTACACAACAGTGAATGTCTTTCACGCCACTGAACTGTACACTTAAAAATGGTTAAAGTTAAAAAAAAAAAGGTTAAAGTAGTACATTTCATGTTATGTGTATTTTACCACACACACACACACACACACACACACACACACACACAACTTAAAAGAGAACTATGCCAAGAGTCACACTCTGTAAGTCCCAAGGGAAAGCCTGGCACCTCTGGGAGGAAGCTTCCTAAGTTTTTGTACATGGAGTTTGTAGCAGTTAATTTGGTCATTCAGTAGTAGTTTTGCTCTTTCTCATTCCTTGAGAACATGCCTAATAGATGAAGCTTCAGATTAGATTCTTCTGGATCAGGAGGGTATTACTGTACATCACGCAGAAGTATTCCTTGAGAACACACATCACAGGACCAGAGATCCAATTAACAGGAATGGACGGAACACTTATTCTGAAAGAATGAACTTGACCCATGTTCTAAGCGAATACTTTAAAGTTACCCATTACTAACTGCCATGGATGTCCCAGTATCTCGGTGAACACCACCAAGCGGTAACAAAACCATGGTGGAGGAGGAACACACTACAGGCGCCATGCCTCCCAGGACAGTCATCGAAATGCCCACTGCCCAGAAAGCCTGCAAAGCATCCCCTACTTTTAGGATCCGTGTCTGCTGGGCTCCAAACTGCAAAGGGAGGAAGGAGTGATATTAGCTAAGCCTCGGTGTACCAGACTTTCCACACACTCTTCATTCAGTCTTTCCAAACTCCCTCTGAAATTCCCACTTCATTGATGAGAAAACTGAGGCCCAGGGAAGGTGTAAGGCTACTGGTATTTCTTGAGTGCCCACTTTGTGTTGGTACCGTGGCTAGGTGCTTTCCAAATGGGATCTCCGTTTTCTGGATATTACCATCATTCCTTTTTTTGTTTTGTTTTGTTTACAAGTAGGAAATTGAAGCTCAGAGAGGTGAAGCCATTTGCTTAAGGTCACACAGTGAGTGAATGATAAAGCCAAATTGGAATTCTTATCTTTCCAACTGCCCAGTGGTGCTTCGCGTTATGTCCCAGTGGCCACTGTGAGACAGTAGGGCAGGAGGGAGGAGAAGGTATTTCAGGAAGGGCCTGACAGCTAGTTGGGTCTCCACGGATGCTAGCGGACTCCGATATGTTAGTCTTAAGAGAACACTGTGCTGTATGTTTCTAACTTTAACAGATAAGCCAGGAATTAGAGTGAAACACGTCTCCTTAGGAGTGTGGAATGAGCAAGGCCTCCTACTGATAGGAAGATGGATGGACACAGAGGACAGCACCTTCCCACAGTCACACAGTGGGACCAGTGTTGCTGGATCCTCTCCTGCGTTTCTCTTCAAAATAGCGCATGGGCAGCACAGAGTGGTGACCACCAGCTTGGGGGAGGAAGATATCACAGGAGAGGCCAGGGTCCCCCTCCTCAGCCCGAAACGTGGACCACATGCCCTGCCAGACCCCGGTCACAGGGCAGCCCAGCCACATCCTGGGCTCGGGCCTTTGCTGGAACAATTATTTATTTCACCCCCATCCCCAGCTTTGGTGAGGGAGAGGTGCCAGGTGAAGAGCTGGATTGCCATCCAGGGTGCCTAGAAAATGGTCTCACTTTCAGCCTCATTCTGCACTTCTCCCTCTCGCCAAGAAATGTCACCTTAGTGAGATTCTATTTCTTCTCCAAGAGCTGCTTCCGTGGAAAAAGGCTCCATCTGTACCAAGCAACAGAGGAAAGAGCACAGAATTCGATGTCAGCGCATCAGGGTCCATGGGGGGAGGGGAGATGGTGTTTGTTCCCCTAAATTTATATGCTGAAGCCCCAGCCACCAATGCGATGGTATTAAAAGGTAGGGCCTTTGAGAGGTGACTAGGTCTAGATGAGGTCATGAGGGTGGGGTCTTCATGATGAGATTAGTGCCCTTAAAAGAAGAGGAGGAGAGCTCTCTCTCCCTCCGTGAATACACTGAGGAAGGGCCATGGAAAGGCACAGCAAGAACACGGCCGCCTGCAAGCCAGGAAGAGAGCCCTCGCCAGGAACCAAATCTGCTGGCACCTTGATCTTGAACCTCCCAGCTTCCAGAACTGTGAGAAGTAAACGTCTGTTGCTTAAAGCACCCAGTCTATGTTTTTTTTGTTACAGCAGCCTGGGCTGACTGAGACTGACGGGGCGTTATTGCTTAGTGCATACAAGAGTTTCCATTGAGTAGGTGACTCCTGGAGATGGATGGGGCTGATGGCACAACCGTGTGAAGGTACTTAATGTCATAGAACGGTACATTGACATGTGGTTAAAATGGCACATTTTATGTATATTTTACCACAATTTAAAAAATAAAAATTTTAAAACAGCACTTGGGTTCAAAACCCAGCTTTGCCACTTGGTGGCAGGTGACCTGAGTGGGGGGCTGCCTAGCCTCTCTGAGCCTCAGTTTCTTCCTCCGTCAAGTGGTCCCATCCTGACCTGAGCAAGCCTCCCACAGGTGGGTCAACAGCTACAGGGGACCAGAGAGGACCAGTAGCCACGTGCTGGCAAAGAGCCCCTGAGCTGCCCCGACAGAGGGCTGCAGAGGGGTGTGGCTGACACGACCTCACACTCACGAGGAGCCACAGACCTGCTTCTTCCAGGAGGAAGAGCACAGCAGTGTCAGCCGACAGCTGCCCAGGAAAGAAAGCACCTCTGGCAGATCCCCCAGCTCTCTGAAACGGCAGGTTCAAATAAAGCTGCACTGAGAAGCAGACACAGCGAAGCAATGTGTTCCCACCCTTCATGCCCTCAGAGGGCAGGACCTGGCGCCTTCCCCCTGGGGAGTGTTCCCACGCCCTGGCCACCACCCCGATCCGGGCGCACGGCTGGAAGGAGGAAAAGCTCTCTGCTCAGCCCACCCTTCCTCTGTGGGCTGGAGAAAGGGCAAAGAATCCGGTCCACGAGCTTTTCAAGACAGGGAGGCACAGCCCCTGTAGGAGCCCTGGTCGGGGAGTCAGGAGGCCGGGATGCAAATCCCAGCTGGGAGATGAGGGCAAGCCGATGGTCTCTGCTCAGGCCTCACTGCCTCCACCACGTCCCGCTGGGAGACTTAGGTTCAAAGCCCCGCTGGGTCACACAGGCTATCCACTCAGTCTCTGAGTCTCCTTCATGGGGAACAGGGAAGCACCGGAAGTTGCCGCCACATTGTGGGAGGATCTATGAGGTCAGGAATGGCAAAATGCACTTGTCGGATGAGAGGGTAGAAGGGAAGGGCCCACATTGTCCTCTATCATCCGTGTAACGAGGGGATCTGCACATGGGAAGCTGCCATGGGGAGGCCACAGGGGGGCTCGAATGGCAGCTGGTCCAGGTCCACATGCTGGTCGGGGACCCGAGAGCCAGAGGAGCTGGCAGGTGACCACCGTGCATCCCACCTGGTCTGGCAGGGCAATGAACGTGCACTCAGGCCATCCCCACCCGACGGCCAGCTGCTCTCTGGACACTGCCCTGTTCTCGTGCATCCAGCAAGCGGTTAGCAGTGTCCACGAGGCGCCCAGCAGTGAGCACAGGGGGACAGGAGGGGACAGCTGCCCCAGGAGGGCCAGCTCCAGTCCAGGCTGAGCAGCAGCGGAAACTGTGCCTTTTCCTCTGCGTTCTCAGGCCTGGCATGGGAGGCCCGACAAACGTTTGCTGAATAAGCGCGTGTCTCAGAGCCACTGAACCGGCTCAGCGGCCCCTATTCCTAAGCGGCTCACCCACCGACTTTCTCACTCCTGGTCTCTGCCTCTGTTTCTGTCTCTAGCCCTCTGTCTCACTCTCACAGCGGGCTACCTAAGACACCTTTGCTTTAATCCCTCCCAAACCGACGTGGCCCCCCCGAAAGCCACCGAGAGCCAGTTTACGTGAGGACCCACCTGAGTGAGGAACGGGTGTGTGGACACAGGGAGTCTGAGCACACACGCCATCAAGTGTCTGAGCTCGAAGACCCCAGGCAGTGACGACTCCCCTGCTTGTGTCACTCAGCCCACCACCTTCCTGAGGCCTGGGCCACGAAACGCTGAATGACTACTAGCGTCTAAGGATGCCCCCCAAATGCAACAGACGTCAACGGTCAAGTGACCTGCCCGAGATCACAAAGCTAGTAAGGTTCTCTGAGCTCACATCCAGGACCCTGTGCTTCTGCCGTGAGACCTCGTCTCTTGGAAGCTCCCATTAGGAGCAGCCTCACGGCCTCCCAAGGCTGGCTGGCACCACGGAGGTCGTCCAGGCCAGCACTCTCGTTTGACTAAGACGGAGCCCGGGGAGAGTGACCTGGCTGACCAGTGGTAGAGCAGAGTCTAGAACCCTTGCCTCCGGTCTCCGCCCCGGCCCACACTGCCCTCTGGTGACCGCCGGAAGAAGACACCTGAAGACCGACCGGAGAAATGATCTAACCTGCTGCGCAGGGTAAGAAAGAAGAGAGTGTCTAATGATACAAGCAGTCTGTCCGCGGGCCTTGGGAGGGGGCGAGGCCCCCATCATTGGGGGAATCTGGGAGCAGACTACATGACAACCCTGGATGTGACTCAAAATATGTAACAACTGATCCTACACAAACACAGCCAATCGTCACCAACAGCCGTCACAGCACCAGGACGGCTGCGCTTGTGCACCCCGAATAATCATCGCTTTTGTCACCACTCTCAGAAGAAGGCATGACGGCTGGAGTCCCTCTGTCTCTGAGGGTCTGTGACGGAGGCAGGCTCTGGGATGGGGAGGCGGGGCTTTGGAATGAGCGAGTTACTTAGGAAAGGCACTTAACCTCCGCGCTTGGGTTAGGCTGAGGTGCGTGAGTTCTTGAAAAGTGTCATGAGAACACACAGCAGGCCCTTAACTAACGGCAGCTCTTATTGCAGCAGCTGAGAGTGGTGCAGGTGATGACTGAAGACACAGCTTTTGGGGGCAGAAACTGTCGCCTGCGTCTCTCCAACTTCCAGATTTTTGCTCTTCTGACTCCACATCTGAAACCTAAAGGGCCCACCGACTTGAGCCTGCTTCCCATTCCATTAGAGGGAGTGATGGAAACGAAGGAGACTGGTCCCTTGTTCCCGTGGACCACCTGGCACCCCAGGGACATCCAGTGACGCCCACCTCTCCCCCACTACCACCCAAACCTTAACTCGCCCCAATTCAGAACAGATTCATAGGAGAGAATAGATTTATTGCCTGACATGCATATTTGGTGGCCTTCAAAGAGAGTTCATAAATACGCCGTGCAATTTATTGGTATTTAATGTTATGCATTAATTAATAATCTTTATGCCCTCCAACATGTGCTAATTTGAAAAACGTAATGTAACTTTCAATAACTCTTGTCAAAACTTAATAAATTTCCATGGATTTATACATCCTGGGAAATATACTCCATCTCAAACAAATTAAATAATGCATGTAATATGGGGGGGGTGGTTTGAACAATTTATTAAAGCTTGATTTAATAGGAAATAGGTGTATTTTATGAGCTTCTTATCAGGGACTCATGCATTCTCTTCCAAAGAAAGAGAGCGCGGCACCCCAGGCACCCTGCTCGCGGTGGCTACGTGAGCTGCAGTGTTAGCCTCTGACCCTAACACAGAAGGAAACGGGCTGCTCTTGCCCTGCCTGCCCAGCTCTGTCCTGGGCCCTCCTCTCTTCTCTGCATCGCTTCTTTGCTTTGACAAAGGCGCTTATCCTCAGCCTCCGTGGATACGCCCACATCCACAGACTGCTGAGGCCTCCCCACCCCAAATCAGCGCCCCAGGCTCAGCGCACTGGTGCAGCTGCGGGGCCGTGGCCACCGGCCACGCTCCCCGGCCCCAGAGGTAGCTGGACAACTCTCCCCCGACCCCCCAAAGGTTGGTGTACAGCCTTGTCCTGCCACTAGGAAATCAGGGGGCTCCCATGGCCTATGGGCAAGGCCACACTCCTCAGCTGGACATTTCAGGCCTCCCAAACATCGTCCTGCTACCTTCCCAGCCACAGCTCTCACCCCACACAGAAGGTCCCCTTTGGGCGAATCACCCTGCCGCCATGCCCAGCCCCGGCCGGGGCTCCCACCTCCACACCCAGCCCTCTGACCTTCCCCTGGCCTGGAACTCCCGCCACTCCCCTCCTCCTGTCGAAGTCCCCTCTGAGTATCAGGACCCAGCCCCATCTTCAACCTCCTCTCGGCAGTCTCTCTGAATCCCCAGCTGGAAAAGAGCTCGTCCTCCCCTGCGGGTCTCCCGGGGGAGCGTACCTGACTCTGCCCCTCTTCCCACCCTCTCCCACCAGGAAGGGCTCCTTGAAGGGCTGAGGCCCACTCACCCCGTCCCCCCAACCCCTGCAGGGCCCCGTGGGGCTCAATACGCATTTGCTGAAGTAACAGATAAAGGAAACTAATGAATGTTCCTTTGTACTTGCAGAAAAAGGAACATGACAGGTGCAGGAGACCTGGTAGCCCCAGGTACATTCAGCCCCACCCAGCAGCCAGCGTGTTCCTGGTTCCTGGGGGGACTGTCTGGAGCCCAGGTGACTCCCAATGAGAAGAGGCAGCAGTGTCACCAGGTCAGACCCAATCCCCCTGACAGTCTCCTCCCCAGCCAGCCAGGTCCTCTACAAAAGGTTGCTCTAGCCACCTTGAGGCTGGAGGGACTAGAGCCAGTCCTAAAAGTAAGTTCATAGGGAGAAAATACCAGATGAATGCAGATACTTTTTCACCTTTAAATTCCTATCCCATTTGCCCCCAAAACCTTTGTCATCTGCTACTGTTCATCCACTGTCAGGTAGGCCCAGGTAAGAGGATGCATGAGTAAAGAGCAGAGCCACAGCTCATGCACAAACCGCAAACCTGGAGATAGACCCGTGCGCTCGTGGATGTGGGTCTGAGTGCAGACATAGGAAGTAAATCAATTTTCTGAGGGTGAAATCATGAAGAGCTCCTATGGAAGGACCAATTCCATCAATCGTCCGTGTGGTTTGGGATCCATGGCAGTATTGCAGGTGGGCCTGGGGTGCTCTGCATCAAGGCACAGCACGGAACCAGCAGGCACAGCAAAGAAGGACCAACCAAGAAGAGGAGACATTTCTAAGACAGAGCCAGCAAGCCCTGGTGACAGATCAGACATGAGGGTGAGGAGGACGAAGGCTTTGCGAAGGGATGAAGGGGTTTCAGGAAGAGCCCAGGTCTTGCTGAACCCCACTGGCAGGGGGATTGGATAGAAGTATCAATAGTTTAAGAGGAGGAGAGAGTCTACCATTTTTAACCCTAAATCTAAAAATTTCTAGATTACAGGCACAGGGGATCTAGAATAAACCTCCCAATTTAGCATTGACTATACTTTCCCAAGTAATAAAATATAACACCATTTCTTTTAAAGATGTCCAGGCAGTGACATTGCCCAGCTACCTTCTATAACTTGTTCCAGTGGCTGACTACCTCCGTGTCTAGCAATTTCTTCCTTATAACTAAGTTTAATCCTTCATGCTCTAGTTTAAGTCTTTCTTTGATTATTCCTTCTTTCTCCAGTGGAAGTGCTACCATTTCATGGTTAATAATAGGACCTATTATCATGTAGAGATGTCACATCTCAAAGCCAAAGGATGGCTAATGAAAAAATGGGAAAATCCATGAATTGTGCTTTTATTCCAAAGACTAATTGTTTAGGAAAAGCTCTGGCTTGGAATAAGGCTAGCTGCTAAGCCTATACAGAGTAAGGCTCATCCCATCCAAACAAACTTTCGTGCACTTAAGGCCACAGTCAACACAGAAGCCTTAGTTGCTGCCCCACGGCAAAGCTGCCACGAGGAAAGGACTTTCAAGTGGAGATGCAATCATTTTGTCGCTGTGAAGTCTGCACATGTCAACTCAACTCTTTATGCTGTCTCTCTGATCAGCTCTTTTTCAAAGGCAAATGGCAGGTGGCAAAATTAATATGTGGCAGCAGAGCAAAGATAAATAAAAGATACAGTGAGAATTGCACTTTCCCTTTGATTTCTCCCAGTTGAAAATCATCTCCAAGAGAGCAAACGAAACGTTTACTTTTACAAGAAAGAAGGGAGTCTGGGGAGATGTCCCCTGTGTCCCGGCTCCCCTGTCTAAGATGCCTTTGTACAATGTGTGCAAAAGTGACAGGCACACCCGCTCCCCAGGTGCCGCCCCACCTCTGTGAGACGGGACGCGCGGCGCTCTTTACAAGCACCCGCCTCTCCTACCTCTGCTGCTCCGTGCCTCCACACGTGGGCCCTGAACCTGTGTTTGATCCACCCCCCAAGGCTGAGAAGGAATTTTAGCGGCTCTGTTGTGACGAAGAGAAAAATATGGAAAATGTTCTATTCGCTGTCAAGTTAGTATTGGGGAAAAGGCCAGAGTCCAGGAGAGATCCTTCTGGAGTCAGTTTCATGAGCTTACAGGGAGGGATTTGGGTGCAAGTGAAGAAAAGAATCAGAAACTGATTTGTGGCTGGAATTAGAGCCCTTGCATTTCTCAACCCCTCCGCACGCTGTGATCTTCACCTGCAGATGCTGAAGTGGCGGAAGGAGGGTGGAGGTCGGCACAATGACGGGAAAGTATTGGTGGGGGGCGGCGTGGCTGCAGGTCCAAGGACAGGGTGCGAAAAGAGCCCCTGGGGAGGAACGACAGGCTGGGAAAAGACCCCTGGGGACGGGTGGCCCCATCTGGACCCCATTTCTGCTCCTTTCCAGCTGTGTGACCTTGGGCAAGCCATTTAACTTCCCTACGCCTGTTTTCTTATCTGTCCAATGGGGGTACAGGCCAATTACCTTATAGGTTCGTAAGAATCAGATGAAAGAATATATATGAATATGTCTTGCAATTTGTAAATAGTATTGTGCAAATGTAAGCTCTGAGGTGGATCTGGAGAAGAAAATAATGTAATAAAATAAACCTAAGCAAAGTAAAAGCAGAATTAATATTGATAAAGAATTAATGAATCAGCAATTTTTTAAATGGTATACGAATTCAAGAACTGCTTCTTTGAGAAAAAATAAAATAAAGTGCTAGCTATCATAATCAAGAGAAGAAGGGAAGAAAGCACAAATGCACAAAATAAGAAATGGGATGGGGAAACGACCACAGAAGTTATTAAAGGAAACATTTAAGACTTATTTGCTCCATTCTACCCAGCTAAATCTGCAAACCTGAATGAAATGAATTTTTTTATAGAAATGTGCAAATTACCAAAACCAATCTTTAGAAAGATAGAAGAGGTAAGGAAAATAATTATCATAGAAAGAAAGTTGTTACAGAGCTGAACGTACTAAAAAGAACTGGGCCTAACTGGTTTTATAGAAAATTCTATCTCATCCTTAAGAAACAGACAGCTGCCATGCTATTTAAACTGTTCTAGAACACAGAAAAAGAAGGAAAGCTTATTAATTTTTTCAAATAATACCAGCATATCGCTGACAACAAAACCAGAAAGACAAAAGCATAAATAAAACTATAGATCAATCTTACCTAGAAACATTGCAAACTCTTAAATAAAATATTAGCACACAGAATCCAGCAGGACAGTAAAAGAAAGACATTGTCTCAGACGAGTCATGTAGCCCACAAACGTAGGGATGTGTTAAGAGGTCTATTACCATAACTTGCCATACTAATGGACCAAGAGAGAAAAATTATATGATCATCTCCATAGACACTGAGGGCATTTTATAAAATTCTATATCCATTCTCAATCAAAATAAACTCTTTATCTTAAACTACAATAAAATTCTTAACTTGCATACACAATCGCACACACACACACACACACACACACACACACACACACACACACACACACACCTCTCAACTCAAAAGGCTGTATCATGCTTATCTGGGAAACATTACAAGTATCCCAGGAATGTCTATTAGCAATACAAATTTTTAGCATTGGTCCGAAGGTACTAGTGAACTCAAGCTAGAGACAGAGAAAGAAAGAAATATAAAAACTGGAAAGGAGGAGGTAAAACTGTTACTATTTTCAGGTGAAAACGCCAGAGAATCAACTGATAAGTAAAGGAATCCAACTAGGTTGTTGACTACAGGATTAATAAGCAGTAATTACCAGCTTTCCAAATGAAAACAACCAGTGAATGAAAGAAAGTACCATAAAATAGTAACACAAAAGACAAAATACACACCAGGAAATGTGTATGAAGAAAATATGAAAGCTCGACTATGACTTAAACAAATGGAAAGGCGACCTGTGTCCTTGGACAGGAAGTCCCAACATCGCAAAAAATTTTAAATTCTCCCTAAGTTAATCTGAAAACTTAGCTTGACTTCAATAAAAATACCAACAGATTACCTAGATGAGCAGGTTCTCAAATTCACATGGAAAAATAGACATAAAGAATACTTAGGAAATTTCTGAAAAAATAGGAGTAATAAGAAGAGACTACTACTAGCTAAAAAATATTACAAAGCTACATAATAGTTAAAACAGTGTAGTCCTGACACTTAAGATACAGACAGATCCACTGAATAGATTAGAAAGGCCAGACATTGACTGAAAAGCATATTGGGATATATTGCCACAAGGGCGGCGTTTATTTCAAGTCAATGGGGGATGGAGAGGGATTGTTCAATAAATGATGGTAACACAGATCACTAGACTTCTGGAAAAGTGAAAAGTGGATACTACTTCACAACATACAACAAGTAAATTTCAGATTGATCAAATATTTAAACATAAAATGAAATTATATTAGAATTAGGAAAATATTTTATAATCTCATCATTCAGACAGCCTTGCTAAATAAATATGACATTATGCCCCACACCATAAAAAGGATCTCTAACTGTGATTTCTTTAAATAATTTTTTTCATGAAACAAAAATACCATAAAATCAAGGCAAACAACCAACTGGGAAAAATTTTGTAACTCATATTAAAGATAAAAGGACCACAATCATCTTTATATTTCAAAATCTTGGTACTATGGAGAAGCTTCAAAAACTGATTCTGCTACAAAGAGGTGGTTGAACTCTGATCAACAAGAGAGGGACTTGTGGGGGGTTTTTTTGTTTGCTTTTTTGCGGTACGTGGGCCTCATCACTGTTGTAGCCTCTCCCATTGCAGAGCACAGGCTCCAGACGCGCAGGCTCAGCGGCCATGGCTCACGGGCCCAGCCTCTTCGCAGCATGTAGGATCTTCCCGGACTGGGGCACGAACCCGTGTCCCCTGCCTCGGCAGGCGGACTCTCAACCACTGCGCCACCAGGGCAGCCCTGAGGTTTGTGGTTTTTGAGAAAGAAAAGGAAATGGGAGGCAGCAGACTGAACAGTTAAAGAGAAAAAGCTTTACAATTAGACACACCTGGGCTTAAATTGCAGCTCTACCACATATGAGCTGAGTGAATGTGGGTAACATTCCTTTTTAAATTTTTTTATTTTTAGATAAATAAAGCAAATATGGCGAGGTATTTATTTATTTTATATTGGAGCACAGTTGATTAACAATGTTGTGTCAGTTTCAGGTGTACAGCAAAGTGATTCAGTTATACATAAACTTGTCTTTTTCAAATTCTTTTCCCATTTAGGTGATTATAGAATACTGAGCAGAGTTCCCTGTGCTATACAGTAGGATCTTGTTGGTTATCTGTTTTAAATATAGCAGTGTGTATATGGCAGTATTCCTTTTAATATCACCTCTCTTCAGTTTTCTTATCTATAAAGTAATGATACTAACTAAGATCTTTTTCACAGGTTTGCTTTAAGGATTAAATGAAATGTATGTGATGGGCTTAGCTGAGTGCATGATATATAGTAATCTACAAACACTCCCTATGTATTAAGAAAGAAATGTTTAAGCAGCTTTCAATCGTTAAGAAACTCCAAAATATGACAGAGAAACACATATGTGTATAGGTGAACAATTAGGTGCCACAATACTATGTCCTGAAGAGGTGCCTTCTGTCCAAGGAATCTCAAGCGGCATCACTAGTTCGTCAGTTCACTCAAAGTCTCAATAATCCATCTGATAAGAGCAGCAGCAGCACGTAGCACCAATTTACAGCTGAGGAAACGGGCAAACCCATCCTTCCGCCTGTTCAGGCCCCAAACCCTGGAGTCAGCCTTGACTTTTTGCTCTCACACCACCCACATCCAATCTATTATTACTACTGTAGACTTCAAATATATCTTCATATTTTAACCACTTCTCACCAGTCCTCATGTGACTGCCTTAATCCAATCCCCTTCTCTTTCACCTGGATTACTGCCTGCAGGAAAGAACTGCTACCCTTGTCCTCACAGTCTATCTTCACTGAAATGAGAGGGACCCTGTTAAAAGGTAAATCGTCCTGTCTCTTCTCTCCTCAAAAATCTACGACTCCCTATTTTACTCAGATCAAAATCCAGAGACCTTACTTCAAAATACAAATACCTTACTTCTGCACGGTAAAGGAAACCAGCAACAAAATGAAAAAGCAAACTATGGAATGGGAAAAAAATTTTTCAAAGCATAAATCTGATAAGGGATTAATATTTAAAGTAGGTAAAGAACACATACAACTCAAGAGCAAAACAAAACAAATAACAACAATATGATTTTAAAATGGGAAGAGGAACTGAATAGACAATTTTACAGAGAAGATATTCTAGTGGCCAACAGATATATGAGAAGATGCTCAACATCACTATTCATCAGGAAAATGGAAATCAAAACCACAGTGACCTATCACCTCACCTGTTAGAAAGACTATTATCAAAAAGACAACAAATAGGGCTTCCCTGGTGGCGCAGTGGTTGAGAGTCCGCCTGCCAATGCAGGGGACACGGGTTCGTGCCCCGGTCCGGGAGGATCCCACATGCCGCGGAGCGGCTGGGCCCGTGAGCCATGGCCACTGAGCCTGCGCATCCGGAGCCTGTGCTCCGCAACGGGAAAGGCCACAGCAGTGAGAGGCCCGCGCACCACAAAAAATTTTTTAAAAATAAATAAATAAGACAACAAATAAATAACAAGTGTTGGCGAGGATGTGGAGAAAAAGGAGCCCTTGTGCAATGTTTGTGGGAACGTAGATTGGCACAGCCACGATGGAAAACAGTATGGGGTTTTCTCACAAAATTAAAAATAGAGCTAGCATACAATCCAGTAATCCCACTTCTGGGTATATGTCCAAAGGAAATGAAATCACTGCCTCAAAGAAATATTTGTACCCGCCCCATGTTCACTGCAGCATTATTCACAATAGCCAAGATATGGAAACAATCTAAGGGTCCATCAACAAATACACGGGTAAGCAAAATGTGGTGAGTATAGACACAATGTCATATGACCCAGCCATGAGAAAAAAGGAAATGTTACCATTTGTGACAGCATGGGTGGACCTTGAGGGCATTATGCTAAGTGAAACAAGCCAGCAGAGAAAGACAAATACTGCATGATCTCACTTATATGTGGAATCTTAATATTAAAATTAAGAATTAAGATAAAACTCATAGAAACAAAGTAGAATAGTGGTTGCCAGGGACTAGGGAGTGGGGGAAAGAGGGTGAAGTTGGTAAAATGGTACAAACTTTCAGCTGTAAGATGAATAAGGTCTGAGTATCTAATGTACAACATGGTGTACGTTTTTATTTTTTTTAACATCTTTATTGGAGTATAATTGCTTTACAATGGTGTGTTAGTTTCTGCTGTATAACAAAGTGAATCAGCTATACGTATACATATGTCCCCATATCCCCTCCCTCTTGCGTCTCCCTCCCACCCTCCTTATCCCACCCCTCTAGGTGGTCACAATATAGTTTTTTTAAAAAATCCGAAGTCCTTACTATGGCTCCCAAGACCCCCCTCCTCTCCCATGATATGGGCCCGATTTCCTCTCTGACATCATCTCCCACTACCTTCCCTTGTCCTCTTCCCCCATCCAGCCCGAATGGCCTCTTGCTGCTCCCCAAACATTCTAGGCAAGCTCCTGTCTCAGGGCCTTGAAGGAACCTGCAACACTCCTTCCCCAACATCTGCATGCTTCACTCCTCACTACTCTCAGGTGTTTACTCGAGAACCACCTTCTCTGGGTCACGGGTACACGAAGTGAGTGACGCTGTCTTCTCTACTTTGGAGTGTATTTAAATTTTTCCACTAAAATATTAGTTAAGTCAATTTCTCAATGGGGCTTTCTCTGGCCATCCCATCTAAAATTTCAGCACTCCCTCCAACAATACTTCATATATGAATCCCCTGCTTTTTGTTCCTTGTCACTGTCTAACATTTTTCTTAGTTATTTTATCTATTATCTGACTCCCCTCTAGAATATAAGTTCCGTGAGAGCATGGGGGGTTTTTTTGGGGGGCTGTTTGGCGGTACACGGGCCGGTACGCGGGCCTCTCACTGTTGTGGCCTCTCCCGTTGCGGAGCACAGGCTCCGGACGCGCAGGCTCAGCGGCCATGGCTCACGGGCCCAGCCGCTCCGCGCCATGTGGGATCTTCCCGGACCAGGGAACGAACCCGTGTCCCCTGCATTGGCAGGCAGACTCTCAACCACTGCGCCACCAGGGAAGCCCGAGAGCATGGGCTTTTAAGCTGTTTTGTTTGCTACTGACTCCCCATCACCTAGCACAGCTCCTGGCACAAAAGAGGTGCCCAGAAAATGTTTGCTGAGTAAGCAAGTAGATGAATACACCCAGTCATTCTCTCTGAGACATCCAGTGATTTTTTTTGGTGAATCCTGGTCTCCTTTGGAACCTTTTGTTTTTCATTGTTTGGAAATCCCCAGCAGGCCTTATAGACATTATGTAGACCTATAGACACCACCATCATTTCCCGGAGAGCTGAGAACCCCATTGCCACGCAAGTGTCACCCACAATCTGAAGGAGCAGGGACTCTAAGCTCAATTCCATTTCCCCCCATCCCTTTTCTGCTTTTCCATGCAAGGCGCACACAGACACGGGAGCTGTTGAGGAGTGGACTGTATAGAATTCATTACATATTACATACAAAGGGGAACGATCTGGGCCTGTTCTGAGGTCCATCAGTAACTCAGAGCCAAGAGGTGTAACATGTATCAGTCACAGAAATTGGCCCCAACCTAGGATGCCAAAGGAAGAAAAGAGGTCAGAGAGAGTTACTGGTCCCAATTCTTCACAAAACAAACTTGCAAAAGGAAAAAAAAGAGAACCGTGGCTCTCTGAATTCAAGGTCTACAATCTGCCACAGGCCCTGCTGTGGACTGAAGTTGCAAAGTTACCCTTCCCTTCAGTGACTTGTGGGGTGTTTTCCGAGGACAAAAAGTCACAGCGTTCTTGATGACTCACGGAAGAGACAGAGGACACCAGCCTGGACATGAAGGATTTACTTGACATTGGCAATGAGATTCAGTCCTGACAGTCACTGAACACCACTGGGACCCAGCTACATTCTTCTGTTGATTCAACACAATTACTTGTGTTAAGTACCAAGAAACAGACTAGACTACAGCCTAGTAAGGGGCCTGGGCTCCATGAAGGTTATATTATATAGGGAGTTGGGTAATGCCCAACAGGGCCAATATCCAGGTGAGTGCAACCACCCAGAGAACCCAGTGGTTAAACAGAAAGAGTGAATAATTGACTCATTTGCTTGAAATAAGGGAAATGAATAGTGAACCACCAAGTCTGACAAAAATTGTACATGGGTTAATACTTTTCTTATCATTCCTTTGGTTGAACTGTCTGTGATAAAAACAAGATAGCCAGAGGGGTCACTACACAATGACTTACAACTGGACATACAAGTTAGCTGAAACTTGGCTAAGCCAAAATCACAAACCATGTGAGACGTGAGATCACCAATATCTACATTAGACATAATTCTAAACACCAAATCCATTTCAGTAGTTGAAAGAAGTCACAGGGAAGAGAGAGGAGGCTAAAATAACAGCTCTCAATATAGCAGAGTGGCTGGAAGCATAGGTTCAAATCCTGGCTCCACCATCTGATGGATAGGTAACATTTAGTAGTTGCTTAGCCTCTCGGTTTTAGTCTTAAATTATCCATAAAATGAGCCAATATCGGTATCTCACAGAACTGAAGTTATGAAAATTAATGAGATCATGCATGTAAAACATTCAGAATAGTGCTTAGCACATAGGTGGTGCTGAAAAAGTATTATTAATAATATTGTAATGATGCACATGTAAAATACACATGTAAATATCCTGTCTAGCTTACAGACTATTAGAAAAAAGTGCTTCCTTATGAATGGGAAGTGGTCTGGCAGAGATTATGTGAGAAACAACGTAGCCAAGCCAGTCCCTCCCTCTTGGTATCTTTTCACTAACTTCTGTTTGTTACATGTGATGGCATCAGATGAAATGTCATGATTCAGTCTTGATCAGTCGGTATTCATGTGATCAGATGATCTACACAGAAGATCACAAACTGGGAAATCAGGTTATGGTCACCATCGCACAATGTGATCTACAGGAGGTTATCATTCTCTCCTAGAAAGCAGTGGCATTCCTTGTAAAATGCTGATCGAGGTCATGATACTCCCCACCTCACATGAGGGGTTGTAAAGGTGACAGACCCTTTATACACGCGCGCACACACACACACACACACACACACACACACACATTAAGTTTTGCAACAGCCTGGTATCTGGATGGGTAGTGGTTATACACACAGTAATTTTCAATGCAGCGTTAGCAAAGAATTGCTCCAGTACAAAGGAGGTATCCAGGGGCTTTTAGGGTGGGGCTGCCTCTGGCCATGGTTCTGAAAAATCTGCTCTGTGCCCTCACTCCCCCCTCCGCTCCCCACCCACCCAGTAGCTGTCCACGGTCACAAGCCAGTGTGGCTGGGAGACAGTGCGGAGCAGATGCAGAATAGTTTACCGCTGTTCTCACACCGGTAATTGCTGACCATGGTCCTGAAAAGTCTTCTCTGGTCCAAACAGGAGCTGTCCGTGGTCACAACCCACTGTAGCTCATACTTGTTCTCAGAGTTCAAAGATTTGTCCTAGCTGAAGTTGCCTTCCTCTTTCCCCTTGAAAGTTCTAGTTAGTTCTTCCTTGATCCTCTTCCTCACAGACTAGCCTGGGGATCATTCTGATTCAGGGGGTTCAAAGAAGCACGTTCTATTTCAAGATTAATTTGGACGTTAAGATCTGAACAAGATGAGTCTATCTTTTCTGGGTCCTCAGGATTGCTACAGGTCCCAATTTGCAGCAAAACAACCGTTCAAATCAATATAAAAGCAGACTCTAAGGGGCCTTCCACACTAGGAATGACCCAGGTTCCAGAAAGGTTTTCTATGGACTTGAGTGAGCAGTCAGTGAACCTCTAGACCCAGATCAGAGTAGAATCATGGTTTCTAGTCTAAACTTCATTAAAGGTAGAGTTGCAGGATTGCTGTCTTCAGTAATTTATCTTCAGTATCTATCTCTATTGACTCAACTTTCTTTCCTCATCCTGTGTAAGATAGCATTTTTCTTTTTATTCCTGACCATACAGCTAGATTGGAATTGATTCAAACACTGTTCTTCTCTGGTTTTGCTGCCAAATATATGCATACATACATATACAGATATAGATATAGATAGATATAGTAAAGCCTAGTGGGAAAATAGAACTGGGTAATTCCATTCTCCATTTAGATCTTGGCTCCATATTTCAGCTTCCTGTTTATAAACAGGTGGTTGACAACGGATATCATGAGACAGCCATATGATGGGTACAGCAGGAAGCACAGAACTGGGCAGGAGTCCTACCCACAGGCCTTCACAATCTAAATATCAAGATCTGCACTCTTCAGGGAATGGAGATCTATAAATAGCAGAGTGATGATATCATCATCTCCCAGCCTGTTGCTGTTCAGCTATCAATTATTTATCAAAGAGCTCACCAAAAAAATTAATAGATGGTGGTAAATTCTATAGCTGCATTTAACCATAAACACACACACACACACACACACACACACCCCACAGACCAACAGATTTTAGTGGCTACTGATTAGAATGAAGAATTCATCTAGCCCACCCCTCCGATTGTATGCTGGGGATCTTGAGTCTAACTAGCTCCTAATGCTCCCTCCTTGCCTAGAGGGGCAGGTGTGCTTCTCTCGATAATTCAGTGGCACTGTCCATAAACAAGGTCTCGATTTCTTTGAATACTGAGGAACTCGAAACTTGGGGTTCAACTTTGAGTGAGTAGCAGTCTGTGAACCTTTAAAATACATCTGACGTGTTAAAGGGAACTCTCATCCCTCTTGTTCCCAACATAAAGTGAGGCCTAGGTTGGACATCAGGAGGAAGGACCTGGGAGGGAAGCCTCCACTTCCACACGACCTTGAACAGGTGTCCTGACCTCCTCCACCTTGCTAACCAAGCAGCCACTGTGTGTCAAGCAAGTCAATCCTGTATCCGGAGAGCAAGTCTCCAAGAGGATGGCTGATGCTGGGACTGGTCTTTGGGGCACACCCACAGCCCCTGGGAGAGCACTGCCAAATGGAGATTGGTGATCTCAAGCTCAGCTCCCCTAAGTTCCTGAATGGTGCTACCCTCATGCTGACCTGAAGCTGAACACCACCTCAGAAGGTCGGAGGATGTCACCTTTCCCCAGTGACCTTGGATCCTTACACTTCTTTTAAAAATTGGTGCCTGGTCTCTCTTAACAAATAAGGAGGAAGACAAGAGGGTAGGCGGGAAATCGAGAAAAGATTCTGTTTAAAAATGTCAACGTACGTGTATCTACGTTTATATAAATAGAAACCAAAGTGGAACGTGGAGGGGCACATGCTATTTTAAGGACAAGCTGCAGTCGTAAACTCATCTCCCGAGTGATGCTACTTTCTGGCCGCACGCCCTGGCGTCCAGGCGAGGCTGTGGTGCTTTTTATTCTAGTCACGTTGAACGCCTCTTACGAACCCATCCATCTTAATCAGCACCTACCACTCGCGGCAGCCCTGCAGTCAGGAGGCAGAGGAACAGACAGCAGGAGGGGACGGGGTGTGAGGGCAGTGGCGAGAGGTGACGTCATAAAAGGAAGGAAGGAGAGAAAGGGGGTGGGAAAGAGCTGTTGAGGTGGGGGAGGAGGCCCCAGCCCAGCCGGTCGAGGGTGAGCTGTGAGGGGCCTGAGTCTTCAAGGGGGACACACCTCAAAGCTCAGGTTCCAGGAGCAGGTACCCCTGCAACTGAAGCTCCTGACGCAGGGAGGGTAGAAGGGGCTGCAGAGGAGGTGGGAGGCCGAGTGGCTGCCCCCTGAGTCTTCCCTCTGCTGCGCTCCTCCCTCCTTGCCTCAGCCTGAGCCCATCCCTGGCCTGGAGTCCTGTTGTCATGGAGCAGCCCTGCCCCTAGCCCACCTGGCCCCTAACCCATTCACACACCCTGGGGCTCCTCCTCTGTGGTCCTTTGGAACGCTTCCATTGGAGTTTCAATCATCCAAAAGCCAGGCTCTTGCAAAGGGGGTCTCGGGCTCCCCACCCCACTCAGCCCTACACAAGCTGCACATCTGCAGCCTCAAGCCCCCCCCAAGCTGGCAGGACTGCGTCTGGGGTGAAGTCTGAGCTCAGCAAACCCCTGTGCTCACCCAGCCTGGGGCGGCCCCCATCATGTGGCCTCGATCCCGCCTGGTATTCCACTCATCTGCTGCAGCCAGAAACACTAGAAACTGCATTCTCCTTGGCTGGGCACCTGAAAGCCCTGCCAGCCCCTGGGCCCTGACCTCAATCCCTAGCTGGGAGCTGAGGTCCCTCTATAAGCACCCATGATGCAACGTGGCCACCCACCAACATCACAACCTGGGAGCTCCAGGGAAATCCGCACCAATCTGACTCCAGCCTGAGCTTGTCATACACCTCCAGACACTGTTCTTTTGAGTGACTGCATTGTCCTCACTGGGCCAGTTCCCCAGGCCTGGTTCCTGGCTTGCTC
This sequence comes from Tursiops truncatus, assembly GCF_011762595.2. NCBI lineage: Eukaryota > Metazoa > Chordata > Mammalia > Artiodactyla > Delphinidae > Tursiops > Tursiops truncatus. Next base: position 8,858,476 of record NC_047039.1, on the reverse strand, counting down.
CTGAGGGTGGCACTTGGTTAAGCCTCTTGGAGTTTGATGCTTCCCAGGCAGGACTCAACTGCAGGACTTGGGCTCAAAGTTCAGGATTTGTGGGAAACCTGCAGGAGACTCCATGCCACATGGAAGGCGGAGGGGGGCGCCCCATGAGTTGACTGTCCTCAGCCTGGTCACAAGGTCACCGTTACTCTAAGAACCAAATCTGGAAGCTAGGCTCAACGATTAGAGTTAGAAACGACCCATGTGTTACTTCCACATTATCTCCAAATGCAGGTGCCTCAGAGGATGAAGGAGACTTATATTTATTAAGTACCTATCCTCCACTTACACATGTATTACTCCATTTAATCAGCAGAACAGCTAGAAAAGAGAAAAATCATACCCATTTTACAGATAAAGAAACTAACTCAGAGGACTTTGGTAAATTGAGCTCGAGAACTAATAAATGGTAGAGCCAGAATGCAAATAAAAATCTGTCTAATCCCAAAGCTCATGATGTCTTCCCCCCTCTTAGCCCAGGAAAAGGACAGAAAAAAAGCAAAGGGGTAGGGAAAAGAAAATGGTGATGTACAGAAACAAACTTCTTTTATCACAAGTCACATCTTTGCCAAGGCCATTTTAAGAGGTACGTTCAACCCCTGAGCTACATTCACCAGTCTGGTGGCAAGGTCTCCCTTGTATTCAGACAGCATTGTCTGAGAAAATTCCGCAACAAGGGGGACTTAGGCTAGACCCACATTGTAAGAAGCCATCTGCCTCATCAAGCAGAAACCACGCAAGATGTATAGACAAGAAAGCATTTTTGTCTTTGCTACCAGTGTATGCTGGTAAGAGGCAGGAGATCAGAAAAATCAATTCGTGAGCTATTAAATTTGGTGTGTTAATTCGCGAGGCTGAGCCAGAAATCAGGAAAGCTGCCTAACTGGGGGCTATAGCACAGCAGAGGGTGAAATTGCCGGAGGAAGGGGAGCCTCCTTCAATGGGGATGCTACAAATGTGAGAGCAATAAGCCCACCAGGGGTGCGGCCCCTCCTCCAGGTATGGGGAGCAGGTCGGCCCCAGCAAGGTCCTCCCAGTCAACATCTAGTTCCTTCAAAGACAGGCTCTGGGGGCACCCCATGTCCCCCATGATCACTATCCTCGGGATTTTCTCAAGATGCTTCCTCATGATGGGCCCTACTATTGAGGGCCTTAAGGTCCCCACATCCCAAGGAAAGGGCTACCTCCCCCCCCTCACATCACCACCTAAATACTGCACCCCCAGACGTGGTCTCTAGCCTCTTTAGTGGGGGTCAGTCACCTGCTGAGAATCCTAGAGTAGCAGTGGCCACTCTCTGCAGGATAAGACAGCTACGCACAATGACCTACATGCTTACATTCGATGCCGGGCTTCAAGGAACTGTCAGGCTTCAAGGAACTTCATGGGAATATCAGTACCAATGAGATCAGGACTCGACTGCATGGCCAGGACTCTGAGTTGGGCTGGGAGCTTTAATCTGCATTTGCTCCAATCCTTCTCTCTCCCCTCATGTCTACCACAAATCCGAGCTACCTCGTGAGACACTCATGGGAATGACTTTCGTTCCAGCCTGGATGATATTCAGAGATGCAGCAGGGCAGGGGGCTGAGCTCTGTGACTGGGTCTGGGGTAGGGGATGACTCACTCTACCTACTGCCTGGGTAGTTGTGAAGATCTGGTGGAATTATGTCTATGTACTAGCCAGCGTTCTCCAGAGAAAACAGACCAGTAGGACATAGGTAGAGATACAGAAGAGGGGATTGTCTCACGTGGTTACAGAGACCGAGAAGTCCCATGATCTGTTGCCTGCAAACTGGAGAACGAGGAAAGCCAGTGGTGTAATTCCTTCAGTCCGAGTCCAAAGGCCTGAGAACCCGAGGGCGCTGATGTCCAAGGGCAGGAGAAGATGGAGGTCTCGGCTCAACAGAGAGAGTGAATTTGCCTTTCCTCTGCCTTTTTGTTCTATTGGAGCCCTTAGTGGACGGGATGGGGCCTCCCCACACTGGGGAGGGCCATCTGCTTTACTCAGTTCACCAATTCAAATACTAGTGTCCTCTGGAAACACCCTCGCAGACACACCCAGAAACAATGTTTTACCAGTTGTCTGGGCACCATTTAGCCTAGGCAATTTGGCATATAAAATTAACCAACACAGCCTATAAACTGGACAAAAGTTAGTTTGTTCCAGAGTCAGTTCTCCTCCTAGGCTGGTGTTCACTGTGACTAATGGTGCTGGGGGCAATATTGCTGGACCATCACGACAGGGTCCCAGTGATTAGGAGTCAGCATATTATTCTATTGTTTGGTGACGTCTGGAGAGGTTACGCATCTGTGCACATTCACACGCCATTCATCAATTACCCACAAATCTCATACCCTCCCCTGACTTGGTTTGGCTCCAAGTGTTGGAATCTTTTTTTATAAATTTATTTATTTATTTATTTATTTTTGGCTGAGTTGGGTCTTTGTTGCTGCGTGTGGATTTTCTCTAGTTGCTGCAAGCAGGGGCCACTCTTCATTGTGGTGCACGGGCTTCTCATTGCGGTGGCTTCTCTTGTTGTGGAGCACGGGCTCTAAGCATGCGGGCTTCAGTAGTTGTGGCTTGCGGGCTCTAGAGTGCAGGCTCAGTAGTTGTGGCGCACGGGCTTAGTTGCTCCGTGGCATGTGGGATCTTCCCGGGCCAGGGCTCAAACCCGCATCCCCTGCATTGGCAGGTGGACTCCCAACCACTGCGCCACCAGGGAAGCCCCAAGTGTTGGAAACTTTTTGACAATATCTCGTCTCTTCGCTGAACACAGTCAGCTGAGGACTGGGTGAACGTGATGGATCAATGAAAGATTTGCGATTTACACCGGCCATGTGTCCTCAGGTGAGTCACCCTCTTGGGCCTCAGTTTCCTTACCTACATGATCACGGAGGTTGAAACAGATCCTCTCAAAAACTCCTTCAGGACTAAGTTCTGGGATTCTATGCTTCAGGTGCACATAAACCTAAATGGAGAGAGAACTTTTAAAGGAAGCAATGCCTAGAAAATTTAATGTTTTTCTTTGGTCATCATTATCTACTATCAACTTCTCAGATCAATAATATTTTCCATAGATATTGACTAAAATATACCTTTGTAACTCACTGTGATTCTCTCTGGTCTACTGAGGGGCACTTCCGGGGGTGAGGGGACCAGTGAGCACACTAAGCTTCACCATAGCTGTGTCTCCAAAGTTCCAAAGCTCCAAAGCTCACTCTCCTCCTTTGTCAGTGATTTCTGTCCTCTCCTGACAATATTTTCTGATGGCCTCCAGCTAATGTGAGGAGAGGCTTTGAGTTGCTTTTCTATACACTCTACTTTTTTCTTACGTGCTTCGTATTCGGCGGAAGTTAAGTGTGAAGGAACGGAACACATCTCTACTCTGCTGAGAGCAAGAAATAAAATTTTCCCAATTACAGGTTTCCTCTGCAATTTTCCTCTTTGAAGAAGAATAAAACATGACACCCACCCATCCCCATTTTCTTAGCTTTTTGTCTTCTGTACGCAGAGGCGGTGTCAACAGAATCGTGCATATGTGGTTGTGTAAAGACAACTTCTGTCCATGAGAAAAGGACTGGCCTTAGGGGAGGGGGAGAGAAATAAGCAAAGTCCTTCCCCACCAGCCAGACAGATGCACGCACGCGCGCGCGCACACACACACACACACAGGCACTCACCATGACCTTTCTAATCATATGCACTTTTTCTCCAAGGAGGACACCCCATGTCTTCATAGTTTTTCTCTCAGACCACAACATCTGTACTGACTTTCATATTTTCTATATATACTTTATTGTAAATGACTCCACTCAACAAAGACTTACGGGGCATCCAGTATATGTCAGGCACCTGCTTAGCCCAGGGACTGTAGCAACAACAACAATATGACCTATAAGTATCTCATCTTTTCTGTGAGTCAGATGCCGTTCCAAGAGCTTTGCATGTTTTAGCTCCCTCAATCCTCACAGCAACCCCAGGAAGGAAGTACTATTATAATCTCCACTGTGCAGATCAAGAAGATGGAGCACAAATTAACCCAAAGCCAGAACAGCCAGCAAGCAGAAGAGCCAGGCTCTGAACCCAGAGTCTATGCTTTCAGCCACCTCAGAATATCACAAACCCTGTTCTCTCCTTCTAGCTGGTGAGTTACCATTTAAACAAATAATTAAGGCACCATGGGTAGAATTTCTTCTTACAGAAGAGAGTTACGGAGAGGAGGCCATTCCAGGGGGAGGGGATAGCACATGCAATGGCCTATGGACATGAACATCTGCAGGGGGGCATGAAAAGACATGAGAGTACGGCTGGGTAAAGAATATTGGGTGGTGTGAAGGTTAATTGTATGTGTCAGCTGACTGGGCCATGGGGGCCCAGACATTTGGTCAAACATTATGCTGGGTGTTCCCGGGTGAAATTAGCATTTGAATCAGTAGACTGAGTAAAACAGATTGCTCTTCCTAATGTGGGTGGGCCTCCTCCAATCAGGTGAAGGCCTGAATAGAAGAAAAAGACTGACCCTTCCCCAAATAAGAGAGAATTCTTCCTGCTTGACAGCCTTTGAACTGGGATGACTTTTTTCCCATCTTCAGACTCACACTGAAACATCAGCTCTTCAGGTCTTGAGCTTGCCAGACTGCCAACTACACCACCAGCTCCTGGGCCTTCAGATGCAGACTGGAATTACACGTCAGCCCTCCTGGGTCTCCAGCTTACCAGCTACAGACTTTGTGGCTCATCAGCCTCCATACCTGTGTGAGCCAATTCCGTATAATAACTCTCTCTCTGACTCTGTCTCTATCTCTATTTTTATTGGTTCTGTTTCTCTGGAGAACCCTGGGAAGTGCTGGGGGAAATGAAAATAAAAGATACGTTGTGTCCAGATAATGATGGAGGCCATGAAGGATAAGGAGCTAGACAAAGCTGTCTCTTGCCACCCCCCCAAGAGAATTCCTGTTAACAAGAGGCCAAGCCATAGACTCTCAGAGCAGAATGTCGGGGACGACTGGAAAGGGACCCACAGTGACCATAAAATAGCATGCCAAGAGGCATTTGTGGTCCCAATCACAGGATCCAGATCTAGAGATGAAGGGGAATTTAGAGAGGTCCTAACTACCCGCCTCCCCACCCTGCCCTGCAGTTTATGGGAGAGAAGGCTGAGGCCAGGGAGGGGAGCGCAGGTCTGGGGTGACATCTGTGTGTGCGACAGAGGGGTTGTCACCACCTTCCCCCAAAGCACAGTCCGGAGCTCACTCCCCAAATCACCCATCCTCCCACCAACCCAGCTGGCCCCACTCAAGAGATGCCTAGAAAAGCTTCCCCACGATTCAAGGAGGAGAACGAGGAAGTGTGGTGCCACACACACACACACACACACACACAAACACACACACACACACACACATCCCTTGGTTGTCATTTTGAGCCTAATTGTTTTAACACCAGCTGTCAGGTCTGCAAAATTCTTCTCTGGTACCAATGACCTGCAAGATCTAGAATAACAAGGATGTGTTTAAAAATAGTCCAGATTCCTAGAATTCAGTTCTCCTCACCCGCCCTTCTCCATCTTACTGACAGGCCTGGTTAGAACTCCACTTAAAATTTATGAGTACAAAGCCAAACACTGTGATTCAGATTTACTAGGAGTGGTAGAGGAAAGTGGTGGACAGGAGCAGAAGCTGAAGATGCAGGGACCTGGGCTGCTTTTCTGCAAAGCAGGCTGGAAACCTTGGCGGATCCTCAGCCCTACACCCCCGTGGATTGACTTTCCCCAGCTCATCAAGCTGGGCACTCACTTCCTCCACTGCCCCCGGGGCTCCAGGTCTCCTGGACCCTCGCAGACAAGCACCCCAACAGCTAAGATCTCAACACCCCTTGGTGGTGGGCCCATCAGCTCCCTGCAGCCCAGACCCCACAGACTCTGCTCCTTCTGCCTCCAAGCAGTATGGCAGCAAGGGAGAAGGCAGCTCTGCAGGCAGACAAGCTCAAGGTCAAATCCCACACAGCTGCTAACTAGCTGCATGACTTGACAGTCAAATTCCTAAATCTCTCGCAGTCTCAGTTTCCCATCCGTAAAACCTGGCTCCCATGATCATTCTAAGAATAAACACAGGGGCTTCCTTGGTGGCGCAGTGGTTAAGAATCCACCCGTCAATGCAGGGGACACGGGTTCAAGCCCTGGTCCAGGAAGATCCTACATGCCGCGGAGCAACTAAGCCTGTGCTCCACAACTATTGAGCCTGCGCTCTAGAGCCCATGAGCCACAACTACTGAGCCCACGTGCCACAACTACTGAGCCCGCATGCCACAACTGCTGAAGCCCGCACGCCTAGAGCCCATGCTCGGCAACAAGAGAAGCCACCGCAATGAGAAGCCCACACACCGCAACAAAGAGTAGCCCCCGCTCACCGCAACTAGAGAAAGCCGGCCTGCAGCAACAAAGACCCAACGCAGCCAGTAAATTAATTAATTAATTATTTTAGAAAAGAATAAACGTAAAGTACAGGGTACCCTACACTCCACGACTGGAAGGTAACAGAAACGCTTTTCTTCCCCTTCCTAAGCCCAGCTGTCTTACTCTTTCAAACACACTTAGGTAACAGTAAGTCAGGGAAATTTCAGTTAGTTCATAGCATCATTTATGAAACCGGAGGCAAGTTCAACATCCAACCTTGAGGAAATGGCTAACTTATGATTCATCTCTTCTATGAAGTCGTGTGCAAGCACTCAAATTCTATTTTACTGACATGAGAAAACACTCATAACATGATGTTAAGAGAAAAAACCAGCATGCAGATTGTATTTACAGTGTGATCTCAGTAATGTGAATGAAAACATGAAAATAAAGCTAGGCAAAACGCTGACAGATTGTTTCTGGGCAGAGGACTTATCAGTGAGCGCTTTCTCTTTATTTATGCTTTTTCATTTCCAGAACAAAAATGCTTAAAGAAATCAACGGCCTTTTCTTGTTTCAAAAGAGAAGAGTTGGGCCACCATCATGGGGGGCAAACAGTCTCTTCCTAGATGACAAAATTAATTTAAAGTTCTGAAAAAATGCTGTTTGCCATATTTGACCAAACAGTGAGGTAGCCCAAGGAGACGGAGAAATGAGTCTTGTTCTACACCTGGTTTGGTTGGTATAAATGAGTTGAGAGGAAGCTTCAAAGTAACTAGCCTTCCTCCTGCGGACGGGGGTGCAAGGGAATCAACGTGTGTAGACGGAGCCCCATCAGTCACTCCTGGGACAGCAGGAGATGCTCAGCTCCAGGCCACTATGCAAGTCATGGGCAGGGTCAGGAAGTCTTCTCCCAGGACCCCAAGATTTAAGGCCAACCTAGAGAACTCTCATGTGGCTTATAAACGGACAATTCAGAGGATTCAGAGAAATACGAGAGAGGAAACTGTCTGACCCTTCCATGGGTTTAGTTAATAGACATGTCCATCTGTGAGGACAAGCAGAAAGCTCTGTCCTCGGAGGAACCTCAGGGAACACCTAACCCAACACGCTCCAGTTATAGATGAGAAAACAGACTGACTGAGGTGAAGTGATTTTCCCCAGAGTCAAGCCAAGAGGCGTGTTTGAAGCTCTGCGTGAAAGAGCAGGAGCAGAGCCCACATGCAGCCTTACTGCCCTGGTGCCCTCAGGTGAAGAAACAAGGTCACTGCAGCTAAGCAGCGCACAAGGCTGAAATGGTGTCTCAGTGAGAAACAGTGCATCACGACATATCGTTTTCTTCCTCGCTGAACACACAGCTGCATTTGGATAGACATATATGTTTTAGAGCATAATTATTCTTTCCTAGAGATTCTCTCGGCTATTTCAAGCCCTCAAGCCTTTGCCTTTCTGCTTAGGAAGGTGCACCCCTCCCCCAACTTTTTTTTGGCTGCATTGAGATTTTGTTGCTGCACGTGGGCTTTCTCTAGTTGTGTTGAGCAGGGGCTGCTCTTCGTTGTGGTGCGCGGGCTTCTCATTGTGGTGGCTTCTCTTGTTGCAGAGCACAGGCTCTAGGCACACGGGCTCAGTAGTTGTGGCGCACGGGCTTAGCTGCTCCGCGGCATGTGGGATCTTCCCGGACCAGGGCTCCAACCCGTGTCCCCTGCATTGGCGGGCGGATTCTTAACCACTGAGCCACCAGGGAAGTCCCCCCACCCCGTGCCCCAACTTTAAAGAAACTCTATACGTATCTGAAATCTGGATTTAGGGGGAGGAAACAACAGAATAGTTGCTGGCTTTCTCTAATGATTTAGCATATGGGAAATAAGAAACAGAGCTAATGCTTATTGATCATAGGCTAAATGTTAGATGCCACACATATATTTTCTATTCTTATTCAAAAACAATCCTGTGAAGGAAGAATCCCATTTTTGATGGGGAAACTGAGGGTCAGAGGATTAAAAGTCACCTGCTCAGGGTCACCCAGTTAGGAAGCGGCCTCTTATAACGCACTGCCCTGAGGCTCCCGCAAATAGAAGCTGAGGTAGACAGCTAGGGAGGCGCAGAGCCTTGGTTCTCATATATTTAAACTATTATCTCACAGCAGTGATACTTGATTCCAATTGAGCAGCAATTTGTCTACTGTGTAAAGAAAAAGTCTCCTCTCGTGGGTAGACCTAGAGACTGTCATAGAGTGAAGTAAGTCAGAAAGAAAAACAAACATCGTATAATATCGCTTATATGTGGAATCTAGAAAAATGGTACAGATGAACTTATCTGCAAAGCAGAAATAGAGACACAGACATAGAGAACAAACATATGGATACCAAGGGGGAAGGGGGTGGTGGGATGAATCGGGAGATTGGGACTGACATATACACACTACTATGTATAAAACAGAAAACTAATGAGAACCTACTGTAGAGCACAGGGAACTCTACTCAGTGCTCTGTGGTGACCTAAATGGGAAGGAAATCCAAAACAGAGGGGATAGATGTATATGTATAACTGATTCACTTTGCTGTACAGCAGAAACTAACACAGCATTGTAAAGCAACGAGACGTCAGTAAAAATTAATAAAGAAAAAAAGAGAAAGTCTCCTCTGCTTCCTAGAGACGGCCCCCAGATGCCAATTCTGGGCCAGCCAGGCCCACTCAGACACTGCTTCCGGGTCCCCCTGCATCAGGCAGCTGCAGGGATGAAGGGCTGCTGCCACTGCCCATCTCTGAGTTAGGAAAGGGGCGCAAAGAGAGAGCCCGTGTGCTGAAGAGGAGCTGGGACAAGGTAAAGGCGGACTTCCTGGCCCCACAGGTCACCAGAGCAGCCCCTGCAGGCCGCTCACCACCAGTCAGGGGCAAGCGGCTCAGCCCGAGGCCTGCCCACCCAGGGCTGGGACTTCCAGGCGCCCTGGCCCTGGGCACGTCAGGCTGCCCCAGTCCCCACTCGCTCTCTCATCAGCCCCTGTTCCTCACAGCACGTCCTTCCAACAGACCTTGTTTCCTAGTCAGACCTCTGGGATTATAAGGATGACTCTGCCCTTCTTCTCTAGTGGACGGATAAATCCATGTTGTTCCTTATGTGGGTTCCCCCAAATGCAGACTTATTCCGGGCTCCTGCCCGGAAAGCACAAATCACTTCAAACCACCTCCTCCTCTGTACACTTTGTGCAAGTCTTAGAGGCCAGGAATGCCTCCCCTGCCCCTGTCCTGGGTGGCCAGCACCATCCTCCTCCAAGACCCTCCCTTCTGAACTCCAAAGTAATTTACCTGCGGGCCTCTTTCTTTGTCTGGAAATTACTGTGTCCACATAGGATCTTCCCTCTTAGACGGAGCTTGCTGGGGGAAGAATCACTCAGTGCACATGCACAGCGGTTTCAGAATCCTTACAAAGAAGAGGCAGACCTACTAGAGAATGGACTTGAGGACACGGCAAGGGGGAAGGGTAAGCTGGGATAAAGTGAGAGAGTGGCACGGACTTATATATACTACCAAATGTAAAACCTTCAACTGGTGGGAAGCAGCCACATAGCACAGGGAGATCAGCTCGGTGCTTTGTGTCCACCTAGAGGGGTGGGAGGGAGACGCAAAAGGGAGGGGATATGGGGATATATGTATATGTATAGCTGATTCACTTTGTTATAAAGCAGAAACTAACACACCATTGTAAAGCAATTATGCTCCAATAAAGATGTTAAAAAAAAAAAAAGAATCCTTACCAAGACCAAATGCTCACAGTGCTTGCAGTTCTTTCCATTGCCAGGGGAAGAAGGTAGGAGAAAAGAACGGCAGAGAATACACACTGTCCAGTATCAGTAGCAAGTGGAAAGGACGGAGGTGTAGGAACCGTCCACATCCCAGAGGCTGTCTCCCCTCCCACCCAGCACCGTCCCTGACAGGTGACGCACCGGTGACAACTAACGGCTCTCCCCACCGGTGACCACGGGACAGCCCAGGCCACGGTGGACATGTGAGTTCAGGGACTGTGAGTGCTGTGGCCTCCCACTCAGCCCCACCACCCTCAGCGCCAAGATGTGAGTAGCACGCTGGGCACCTGGAGTGCCAGGAAAAGGAGGCAAAAGGGAAGCGGGGCACAGTCTCCATCCTCAGGTGCTGGTGCCTACTCCAGCTGGGATGGAAAACTCATTTGTGGGAATAATCTGGGCACAGTTACAGAGCAAGTCACTTCTGGATGGAAACCAGGGGTTTGAACGGGAGGGCCTCATGGGGGCTCTAAAGGCCAGAAAAGGGAGGTGACTGGCCCGGTTAAGGACAGTGCTGAGGGTAGACCCCAACTCTGTAGCTCCAAGGTGGAGGCTCTACCCCCTGTGCTGCCTCAGCTCACAACATTCACAGCCAGGGAGGACCCCAAGGAGGCTCGGCTGGGACTGAACAGGTTAATTCGGGAAGGGTACCACAGCCCCCGGCAAAGCAAATCAGCCCTGAAGTAACTGATGTACTTTTTACTATGTATTTGCTCTATGCAAGACACTGAGGAAGCAGAGATAAAGCTGCACAGCCCCTGCCCAAGTAGTGATCACATTCTAACAGAAGGACGAGTACAGCATTATCCTCGTTGTCACCACCACCACCATCATCAACGCCCTCATCATCGCCCGGTCATCATCACCACCCTCATCGTCACCACCAGCATCACCACCACCAGAATCACCACCGTCATCATCACTACCATTATCATCACCACCACCACCATCATCACCACCCTCATCACTACTCCCATCACCACCCTCATCATCGCCCTGTCATCATCACCACCAATTTTCATCACCACCACCATCATCATCGCCCTGTCGTCATCACCACCCTCGTCATCACCACCCTCATCATCACCACCACCAGAATCACCACCGTCATCATCATCACCATTAACAGCACCACCATCAACTCTGTCATCATCGCCAACATCAATACCATATGACCATCAACAGCCTTGCCATCATAGCTACCGTCCTGATACTAATACTCTAATACCTAATCTGTGTCAGCACTGTGGATTACATTCTTCATCTTTAATGCTCAAATATTCCTTTTGAAGTAGGAATTATAATCCCCATCTTACAAATGAGCAAAGTGGGGCTCAGAGAAGGCACACAGCCTGCCCAAAGTGGTACTATAAGAACTTGGATTCTGGAGCAGGTCTGCTAGACTGCAAAACTTTCCCTCTTTTGCCCTCCAGGCTACCTCCATCAACAAATAGTTACGTTAACATGTAATAAATGTTCTAACAGACATAGGCAAGGAGCTTTGGTTAATTCTGCTGTGATGGCGAGCCAGGAGTTCACAGGCGAGGATATAGTCGAGGTGAACCTTGGGAGGGCTCTCGAGTCCTGGTGGAAAGAGTGATGGCCATGTGTTCCAAGGAGACTGGGAAGGATGCTGGGCGATCAGGGCACAGCAGTCCTGGAACACTGCAGGAGTGAGTAATGAGTGGGTGAGCGAGAGTAGTGTCAGCTGGGACCAGGATGCGAGGGCCGCACCCCCTGAGCCGCTGAAATGGAGGTAAGCCTGTGTGTTAGGAGGAAACCTCGAGTCTTAGGCCAGGGCAGTGAAATGCTCAAATCTACTTTAAAAAGTTCACTGCGGGGTGAAGATATATTGACAAGGATGTTTATGAGTCTGATGTTTATAAAAAGTGGCAACTGCTTACCAGGCTAGGAACAGAGAACTGCTCCAGTGAACCTGTTGCTAATCCACACAATGGAATGCTCTGCTGTCATTAATCACGGTGATGTGTAGCATCCAGCAATTCATCCTCCAGGTATTCATCCCAAAGAAGTGAAGGCAGGGACTCAAACAGATATTTGTACGCCTGTGTTCACAGCCGCGGTATTCACAACAGCCAAAAGGTGGAAGCAACCCAAGTGTCCGTGGATGGATGAATGGATAAACCACATGTGGTCTAACCATACAGTAGACTACCACTCAGCTTTAAAAAGGAAGGCAATTCTGACACGTGGATGAACCTTGAGGACATTATGCTAAATGGAATGAGCCAGACACAAATGGATAAATACTGTATGATTCCACTTACACGAGGGACCTGGGGGAGTCAGATTTATAGACATGGAAAGTAGAATGGTGGTTGCCAGGGGCTGGGAGGAGGGCAGAAGAGGGAATTAGTTTTTAATGGGACAGAGTTTCAGTTTGGGATGATGGGAAAGTTCTGGAGCTGGATGGTGCTGATGGGAGCACAATATGAATGTACTTATCAGCATTAAATCGTAGCCTTAAAAATGGTTAAGATGGGGCTTCCCTGGTGGCGCAGTGGTTGAGGGTCCGCCTGCCGATGCAGGGGACGCGGGTTCGTACCCCGGTCCGGGAAGATCCCATATGCCACGGAGCGGCTGGGCCCGTGAGCCATGGCCGCTGAGCCTGCGCGTCCGGAGCCTGTGCTCCGCAGCGGGAGAGGCCACAGCAGTGAGAGGCCCGGGTGCCGCAAAAAAAAAAAAAAAAAAATGGTTAAGATGGTAAATTTTATATCACGTGTATTTTACCACAATAAAAAATGATGATATGGGCGTGCATTAACACAGAAATACGCTGTAACATGCTGGTTAAGGAAAAACACATGTTATGTTATAATCCTAATTTTTTTTTTTTTTTTTGGCTGCACCATGTGGCTTGTGGGATAGTTCCCTGACCAGGGATCAAACCGTGCCCCCTGCAGTGGAAGCGTGGAGTCCTAACCACTGGACCGCCAGGGAAGTCCCCCTAATCCTACTTTTAAACATATATGTATATGCTAGCCCAAATATTAAAAGATACGAATCAAAGTGTTAACAGTGGTTATTTCTGAACCATGAGATTACTTTGTTTTTTTTTTTTTGTGGTACACGGGCCTCTCACTGTTGTGGCCTCTCCCGTTGCGGAGCACAGGCTCCGGATGCGCAGGCCCAGCGGCCATGGCTCACGGGTCCAGCCGCTCCACGGCACGTGGGATCTTCCCGGACCAGGAAACGAACCCGTGTCCCCTGCATCAGCAGGCAGACTCTCAACCACTGTGCCACCAGGGAAGCCCTGAGATTACATTTTATTTTCTTCCTCTGCATATCTGTGTTTCTCAGTTTCTACAACGGACACTATAACTTATAATAAGAAATGTTTTCAATTAAAGAGAGGAGGAAGAAAAATATGCAAGACAGATTGATGGCATGATGGATTCACTAGGGAGTGGGATGAGAAACAGGCTGGGGAGGAAAAAACAGGAGGAGAGCCAGTGAAGCGGCCTTGGCAGTGGGACTTTGATTCATTCATTCATTCAGTGCCCACCTGCGGGAAACCGGGGCAGAAGGAACAGTATCGCAATTTTCATTGTTCACTCCTTACCTGTATGTTGGATGCCTGCGACAGAGCCAGTCACTGGAGACACCAATGTGACCAAGATACTCTATCTGTCTTCCCAGAATGTACGTTCTGTGTTGGGATACAGAAAGACAAGCCACCAAGTGGTATGGAGCAAGGCATCCGTGGATGTGCAGAGTGCTGGGGACATGGCAGAGGGACACAGGAGCTGAGTTAAACGGGACTTCTCTGCGAGCTTGGGGCCTGCAGACTCATGCAGGCCAGCCCCAGGGGAGTGGAGTTTGGTGTTCCAAGCAGAGGACACAGAGCACAGTGTAAATGCTCAGAGGTCACAAGAGAGCCTTGCAGTACAATACCAACAGAACCTGTAGGATTTCTTCCCCTGAAGACATCACAGAACAAGCAGACATCCCTGCCCAGCTGGATACGGGGTTTTCTGCGGCTGCCTCTGCACGTTACCCATCTAGCAGCCATCTCCCTCTTCTCCCTTAGTTTACAGACGCTCATCTCTGATCCAGCTGCAAAGTGGAGAAAGTAGGCTCCTCCCCTAACCCAGGGGATGAACATGATTGGTTCAAGTCAAGCAATTAATCCTGTATCCCTTTTCCGGTGATTAGTGTAGAAGTAGATATATCACAAAATTCTGGCCAATGAACCCTTAGAAGAACCCTGCTAGGTGGCTTCTAGTTAGGATTTTGCTCCTCAGTAAGAGGAAAGAGCTGCTAAGGAAAAGGTTCATTTTGTACCTGCCCCCTTAGATCCAGCTTGGGATGCTGCTCTGATGCTTGGAGCTGTGGCAGCCAATTTATGAGCATGAGGGACAGGCTAGGAGAGTCGCAGAGACAAGGGTCCAACCTCCTAATATTTTTGAACTGCAGACCATTCTTAGAAATGCCCATCTCCAGCATTCTGTTATGTAAGATAATTAAATGCCTTTGTCATTAAGCCTCTGCTAGTTTGTTATTCTGTTCCTGCCGCCAAATGCACCTTACGTTGGTTATTCTGTGCCTGCCTCAAGACCAAGAGCTAACGCGACAGCTTCTGTGGGTCTGGCACACTGGGATGTGATCCCGATGGTCATCTGACGCCTGAAAGCCAATATTTCCCTTCCATCAGGTCACACCTCCCCTGCAGCCTTCTACATGCACAAAGAAATAAAGCTGTTGACTTAATAAAGCTGTACTTTCCACCCAGCTATCAGCATCATTGCCCTCAATATTGATGAGTTGCATGCAGAACAGATTATACCAAACCCACAGAGGAAGATGGGCTGATGCAGCCAGCTCTTCCTTTCCCCCAAACAAAGCACACTTGGTCAAAGAAGCAGGAAACAAAACGAAAGGAAAAAAGTCCACCCAGATCTCATCTACTCGTTGTGGATGCAAGGGTGGCCACGTCTGCACCAGGGGTACCAGAGGGCCGTCTTTGAAGGCCCTGCCTTCCTTTTAGACGCCCTTGCTCCCCTTCCCTAGAGGCAGAAGAGGCAAAACTCAGGTGAATGAGGCAACCGGCAGGCAAGGAGCTTGAGATCATAGGGACAGATGGCAGAGCTGGGCTGTGCAGGGCCCAGGAGCAAAGCAACCAGGGCTGAGTGGGCTCTGCCTGGGAGAGAAGAGAGGGGAGCACGTGTCTGCCTTATTCAGAGACTGAAGTGCATTTCTGACCGTTGCATTCACCCAGGGAGCAGGACGATGCAGCCCTGCACCAACCAGGTCCTGCCGCGCGGTTCCTACACGCACTGTGATGCACCTGGGGAGAAGCGGCCTGGTTTAACCACGCTCGCATGTCACTCTCACGGCGCCCGTCCTGCTCAAACACCCTCAGTGGCTCCTGCTATCTACAGAGTTGAGGCCACTCCCTTTCGCCCGGCCCTCCACAACACCCCCCACCACTAAGGGCTTGTCGCCCACTCGGCTCCGGTGTGCACCCGAAGGCCAAAGGCTGGCGCAGGCTCTCAGGCAGCCCACGGAAACCCTGCAAACTACCCCAGGGCTTTGATTCCCTCTTCCTCAGCGAGGCGCCCCTCGCCACTTCCTGTCCTCAGGCCACCGGGGCTCCACGCCGGACGCAGCATGTCGGTCTGGGCTGAGGTGCTGCCAGGAGCCCTGGGTGAGCCACAGGCCAAGCTGCTCCAATCACACCCCACCGCCAGCAGCCACAGCAGGCCCCGGGGGGCTCCCCAAGCTGAGGGACACCGGCTTACGTGCACAAGGACCTTCGAGCTCATAAAGAGCAAAGGCCTGAAGGATTATTCCTCTTAAACTGTTGTCTAAAGTTGTGTAAGGGGTTCGTTAGCACAGACATGGAACCAGGCCCCGATTTACACCTCTCCTCAAGTCAGTGGATGTGGGCTGGTCCTATTCCAGAGCTCCACAGCCTCTGGCAAATTGCTCCAGGGTAATCTCTAACTCTCTCTCTCTCTCTCTCTCTCTCTCTCTCTCTCTCTCTCTCTCTCTCTTCATGAAATGAGATAGGGCCTGATGGAAATAGCATGAGTTATGGAGTAAGACAAATTTGGGTTCAGAATTGGTCCCAGTCATTCTATAAAATGCCTGACCGGCATTCCTCAAAACTGTCAAGGTCACCAAAAACAAGTCTGAGAAGCTGTCGGTCTAGACAAGTCTGAGGAGACATGATGACTAAATGTAATGTGGTGTCCTGGGTGGGATCCTGGAAGAGAAAAAGGACATTAGAGAAAACTAAGGTAACGTGAATAAAGTATGGACTTTAGTTAATAATAATGTATCAATATTGGTTCATCAATTGTGACAAATGTTCCACACTAATGTGAAGTGTTAATAACAGGACAAACTGGGTATGGGGTATATGGGAACTCTCTGTAACACCTCTGCAATAATTCTGTAAATCAAAAACTGTTCTGAAATAAAATGTTTATTAAAATATAATAATAATAACTGGTCCCAGGCACTTAATAGTGGTGTAACTTTGGGAAAATGATTTCCCCTCCCTAAGCCTCAGTTCCACGTTATAAAATGGGATAATAATAACTACCTCATGGGGGTGATGAAACATGTGTAGAATGTTTTCATAATGCCTAGCACACAATCTGTACTCATTAAACATTCCTTTTTTAAGTCCCAACCAAGAAATATAGTTAAGATTCAATAATAGCAAATAATTAACCCATATTTAAAATTTCCAGTTTTCCCCAAAATGTCCTTTATAACCTTTTTCTTGGCCCAGTATCAAGGCTCATGTATTCCATTTTATTGTCAGGCCTCTTTATTGTCCTTTAGTCTAAAACAGTGGCCCCCTCCTTCCCGTTTTTTCTTTCATGACACTGACACAAATTTAAACCAGACATTCCCAGGAGGTCGAAGAGCAGAAGCTTCCCACCAGAGTGGGAGCTGAAACCTGGCTTGAGTGATGTGGTCATTTTTCACTCAACCCCCTGTTAAGCCACGCCCTGCCTACCACACACCATGCATTTTACTAAGGACACTGTATACATTGTCTCACATTTCTCAGCAACCTTATCAAGTCAAGACCATTATCCCTATTTGACAGATGAGAAAACTGAGGCTCACAACAGTTAAGTGACTTGCCAAAGTCCTACTGCAGTCACTAGCAGAGCTGGGATTTGAACTCTGGCTCAAAACTCAGGTTCCTTCCCAAAAACCAAAACCACAGTCCTTTCAGGGAAGCTCCCCTTTACTGGGAGAGACCGGCATGGAAACAAGCCATTACAACAATACAATGACAAAAGTGCCAACACACAAGCAAGTGGGGGACACCACAGGAACCAAGAGAAAGGAAGTGGGAGCCTCAGGGGATACCAGAGAGCCTTCCCAGGCAGGGGGCAGGCGGGGCCCCGGGAGGGGGCAGCACCCTGTCCGGCAGCCACAGAGCAAAGGTGCCTCCGCCAGAAGGACACAGGTGCACAGGGGATGAGACGGGAAAGCAGGTGGGCACCGGGATGAGGAGGGTCCTGAAGGTCTGCATTCATTTTTGTATCTGCCCATTCATTCATTCACTCACCAAATATTCGTGGCGCTTCTATTAAGTGCCAGGCCTGTCCTGGATGCTAAGGATACAGCAGAGAACAAGGGTACACAGACGGCAGCCTCACGGAATTTACAATCTAACTGGGAAGGAGATAATAAATAAATAAGTGATACGCATGGCAGTTAAGTGTAGGGAGGAGAATAAAGCAGAGGGGACAGGGAATACCTGGAGCCAGAGGGATGGAAAGGCCTGGATGAGATATCTGAGTAACGATCTGAAGGAGGGAGTGAGGGTGGCTGGCAGTGAGAGTGGCAGGGGAAGAACATTCCAGGTGGAGGAAGCAGCCGAGGCAAAGGGTAAATTGAGGCTGGAAGGGAAGAAGTGCCCGGTTGAGGGGCCGCTGAGGGGCCGCACTGGTACCATGGGAGCAGCACACTATCCCTACGTGTGCGACAAAACCGTTCAGGCACGATCGTGCCGGGCACCATGCTGCCCGCTTCAGGACCACCGGATGCCAGTGACAAGAGCCTTAGCAATCTTCACGCTCATTAATGACCCTGGTGGGGAGGATCTGGAACATGGTGGGCAGGGCCTTGAAGCCCCTATCAGAGCACATGGTGAAGGGATTCAACTATGGCTAGGGCCAGCCCCACAGGAGCCACCCCTGGCCTGACATTCCAGGTCCCAGGACCCCCCATCACACCCCAATACCCCAACCCTGACTGCCGGCATGGCGACACATGAGAAGGCCATGGCCCAAGCCTCTATAGGATCTCAGCTGCTGGAGAACTGCCATGCAGATAAATTTCACCTGCCAAGTTACTAAACCTCTCCAGGCCTCTATTTTCTCATCTGTGAAATGGGGATAATAATGGCCCCTATTTCCTAAGAAGGATGATATGACTTAATAAATGTAAAGTCTTCACAACACCATTTGCACATAATAGGAACTCAATAGCTGTGAGTGGCTGTCCATTATTAGGGTGGTTGTGCCTGCTGCTATTATTATTATTATCAATATTACTGACAGTAGCCCCAAACTACACTCATAGTCTACCTAAGGGTTTCCAGGACCACCGGGGAGGGAGAAGAACTGGAGAAACGTAGACAATGGAAAAGACACCCCCTTCCCTCAACTTGTCTTCCACCCTCGCACCACCTACCCAGCTTATGTGCCTCCCCCCGCCCATTCACTCCTTCTCCTCCAATCTAGTGTCCCTCTTTTCTCTTGGTGTCAATAGCGCTCCCCAGGAACGCACTGTAAATACATTGGCAGCTCATTAACAACCACAAACGAATACATTTTGCCTCATGTCAGGCCATGTCTAATCAACTGCTGTAATAAATGCAATTCTATTCTAATAATCCTCTGCACTCCCAGAGCATCCTTCATCCAAGGCCTTTCTGACAACCCTTAGCCCCCAGGAAAGAGGCGGTGCCTTGCTGAGTTGCAGCATCTGGGCTTATAAGAGCTATAAGAGTCCTTACATATCTGTAGACCACCCCTTCCCTCAGCTTGAAGATTTAAAAAAAGCCCAGAGAGAGGAAGTGAATTTCCCAAGGTCACACAGCAGGTTGGGCGCCAAGTCAGTGGGAACCTGGGCTTCCAAGCTAGCATGTATTGCTCCACAGCAGGCATTTAATCCTCAAGTGACCCTCGAGGGCAGGTACCATCAGTACCTCTGCTTTGTGGAGAAAGACAACAAGGCTCAGAGAAGTTAAGGACCTGCCCAACATCTCCTGATAGCCGTTGTAGGTAAATGCAGAGGGAGGAGACTGAGGAGACTGACCTTACCTACCGTGAGGCTTTCTAGGAGTCTCTCGGCCAAGAAGGAGCAGAGGAAAGGGGGTCTGTGGGACAGGAAGGGGAGGAGAAGGATTTCCCACAGCATCTCGCAAAGTGATCTCTTGGGATACAGGCTCATAAGGCCCCAAAAGTGACGCATCAGGAAACAAGGCCATGTGTATTTATTGGAGATGCATACTCCTGCCCGAGGGCTCTGTCTGGGTCTGCCTGGCAGAGGCAGGCTCCAGACAGCGAAGGACTGACTTTCACACCAGCAATCTGTCGCCACAGATCCATCAAGAGAGACCCTTTAATATCTGCCCCCTTCTGTGATGCCACAGTGCCTAGATCTGGCCCCGAAGCTGTGTTGCTGACGGGAACCAACACCACCCATTAACCCAGAACTAGTGCAGACAGAGCAGGTCCCCAAACGCATATGGAAACCAGGGCTCGCACATCTATATGGATGCTCTGCCTTTGCCTGGCAGAACGAGTTCAACAAAAATCAAAACATACTTCAGAAGGTTCCTTAAGGAGTAGGGATCTGCTTTATGAAGTCTGGGGGCCACAGAAGAACCTCTGGAGTCACCCTGTCCATGGCTCTGTCTTCCAGCCCACCTGTACCCAAGCCACGCATGCGGACGGCTCCCTGTGAGGCCACCCAACTCCTCCAGCGTCCGTTCTCCTCCTCCTCCAACATCCAGGCCGGCAGGACAGACCCCAACCCATCCCCGGCCACTGCATGAAACCTCAGCTTTGTCCAACCATGCCTTTCCTCACCCAGCAGACAGGCCTAACGGGCCAGAAGGGATTTGTTCGGCTCTCCAGATCCATCATAATCTGAGCGCTTAAAGGTCCCCCAATGCCCATTTAGACAATCCCCATTTTCTAACAGCCAGTAAATACTCTGGGACCGGGTGAGCATTTTTAAAGGTCCTTAAATAGCTCATTTGCATAATCCATATTTTCAGAGCCCCTAAGCATGTGTCCTGCCTTCCTAATCTCAATCTTTATTATGCATGAGAAAGAAAAGGCTTCCAAGGAGTGTAGCAGCCCTTCACAACCCTTCTGGGAGAATTGATTCTTGTTTTCAAAAATGACCACGTTTTCAAAAGCAGGCAGGGAGCTAACCACAAAAGGAAAATATTTAAAGGGAAGCTGTTAACCTGTGTAGGCCTGCAAATGTTCTTTCCTTGAAGGCAGGAAACTCCCCTGCGGGCTCCTAGGGGTACTAATTACACACTGGCCCCTGCAAATGCTTCAGTGAAGGTTGGAGCCCTCCCCGCTCCCACACTGGTTCCCTCCTGGAGCCTCTAAGAACACAGCTTCACCTGAACATCTCTTTCAGGATCACTTTTCCAGTTTTAGTCTCAGCCCAAAGCCCTTCCTGCAGAAAGGAACGGAAATTTGCCAGGAGAAACTTAGGTGTCAGGATTGTGGGCTGTTCAGCAAGAATCTTGGGTAAAGCCTCTACCCTGTGGGCAACAGGAAAGTTGATTCCTGCAGAAGAAAGCCCCAGGGGATAGTGAGAAAAAGCCCCCAGGAAGATGAATCCAAGACAAGAAAGACGCCCCCTGCAGCCCCTCCACTCTCTTGGATGGAAAAACAATCTGTCCTGTTAGGAAGGACATCCAAATTCCAAAACACCTGCAACCACAGTCAAACATGGGCACCCCGCCCCCCCTCCCCAAACACACACAGAATGTTGAGCCAAAGAAGCCAGGCCTGAAAAGTACATACTGTATGACTTCGTTCCTATAGACTTCTAGAATAGACAAAAAGAACCTACGATGAGAGAAGCCAGGACCAGGGGTACCCTGGGTTTGGGGCTAGAAAGAAGACGTGGGGCACTTCTCAGGCACAGGTAATAGCCTGATCTAGGTGCTGTCTCCCTGGGTGTGTTTACTCTGGGGAAATGCACAAAGCGATACACTTTTTCTTTTTGGAGGTAATCCAAATCCCCTTAGTTCCAGTTTCAACCTCCCCCCAGTTTCTCCTGGCATGGCTCTCAAATCCCCTCCTGCTGCACCTTATTTATCCAGAATGCCCAACTATCTGTGAAAAGGGTCACTCCTCCTTTGTCCAGATTTTGGATTTAGGAAGGGTGGGGGGTCTTTATAGTAACACGGACATCTCTAAATGGACGAGGGGCTTCTTTGCCGTTCTTTGCCCCGTAACTCCCACACCTGCTAGAAACCCCACCACATTAGAGAGGGGTACCTAATGGGGGGTTGGCGGTGGGAAGGCGTGGAAGCAGCTGGCAGAGAAACTCAGTCAGGTCTGGCAAAGACGGATGTCTCCCTGTTGAGTGTCTTTGAAGCTGGGAATGGGCGCCAGGCCAGGTGGTGCCGGGTTTCTCCAGCCTCAGGCAGGCTGCAGGGCTGGATAACCTGAGACCCACTGCCAGGCCCTCCAGAGACTGGCTGAGCTCAGAACCAGAAGGAAGGAGGGGGCAGAGAAAGCTGGGGAGGCGGGGGGGAGGAGGGAGACGAAGGGAATGAGGGGGAGGATTGAGGAAAGGCAGGAGAGAGGAAGGGGGGAAACTGACCGGCTCTGAGAGCCAGCTGGGCGCTGGTGGGTGGCAGCGCAACCCTGCCGACTCTGGCCTCTACCGCTACATCTCGGGCTGCGGGGCCGGCAGCAAATGGGGAGGCCAGAGGAACTTGGACACTCGGGACTCTCAGCGGATCCGTCGCCAACATCCTGCCCTTCCTGCTTCACACACACACATCCCGCCCCAGCCCACTGGCCTCGCCCCCTGCGCCCTGCGCCGTCCGCCCCACGCGCCCTCCTCCGGGCACCTCCTCAGACTCCACGCAGCCGGGCCTCCGAGGGGCTCGCGCCCCGGAGGCGGGGAAAGGGAGAGAGGCTCCACAAAGAGCCCAATTCCCAGGTGGGACGTTCCTCCGCCCCCACCGCGTCCCCTTCGTACCCCGCCCCGGTGGGGAGAGTCTGCGGTCCGCACAAGCAAGTCAGCGCCGCGGCCGCTGGTGACGTCGCGCGCCCAAGCTGGCTACCCCGGGTGAGTGTGCGCGCGCGGCGCGAGCATCCCGCTCGCTCCCGAGCCCCTCCGCCCGGGAGCCCGCCTACCTTCCTCCCGGCTCCGCTCGGCGCCCGTCGCCTTTGCCTGCACACTCCTGCCCGGTGTCGCCAGGGCTGTTATCAGTTCGCGTCCCGAGAGCGCTTCCCGGGGTCTGGCTGCGGATGCGCGGAGCCCTCGGCGGGGGCGTTCGAGAGCCCCCGCCTCCCTTGTCACGGCCGTGCATGGCATCATTCCCCTGGAACCCTCGTCCCCACGTCTTAGCCTTCTGCGGCCGGCGTCCGAGCCCCACCGGTGCCCCCTCTCTTCCACACCTTAGCTCGGAAACAGCACATCGTTCCTACCCACCACCTCATCTCTTCCCGAGCCCAGCCCGGAAGGCCCAGAGCCAATCTACCCTTCTCTTCCTCTAGTTTCCCAGTTTCTTCCTAGTTTCCACCTTCTCTCAGACCCTCCAGCGCCCAAATCCTGAGCAAGTCACCTTTCAGATGATTGATAGAGAGATAGATAGATAGATAGATAGATCGAGGGACAGATAGAGATACGAATGTATACTGAAGGGACAACCCAGGACCCCAGTTTGGCCAGGACAGCACCCAGGCTTTCACAACCTGCTTAATAGAAATGAAGCTGCAGCATTCCAGCTGCATAAGCTGTGCAAACTGTAAAGTGCTTTACGCCCCTTTCTAACTAACCACAGTAGCAGCTTGGACTGGAAACCCAAGTTCTGCTTGCAGATTGTTTGGGCACAGCTCCGATTCTGCCAGGCTTGCCTACCAACATCACCACACTAATTCATCTGTTCCGTCAACCAGCACCCGCTGAGCCTGCTGTAGGCACACACTGTCGGGTCCTGTCACCCAGAGACCGACAGGGCATGTGCCTGCTCACTGGGGGCTGACATTCCGGTGGGCATCAGACCCCCCCACAGTAACTCCATGTGACAGGTGCCCTGGGAGAGGTTAAGGATGGAGAATTATGAAACACTGGAGGGAAGGCATTTGACCTGGGTCTTGAAGAGAGGGTTGGGAGTTTCCAGAAGAAATGGCCTTTCAGGCAGATGCACCAGGATGCACCCATAGGAGTGGGTGCCCCATCTTTCCCGGGATGGGAAGCAGATTGGTGGGACCGGATCACAGTTCCCTAAGGTGATGGTGGGTAGTAGACAGCGTCCAAGAGAAGAGGAGAAGGTCGGCTGATGCCAGGTTGAGAGAGGCCCTGACCACCAGCTTATTTCTTCTGTTCCTGTGCCCTCTGCTAGACCTGTCCCCAGGCCTCTGGGCCAGCTCTTCAAACTATGGACACATGACAATCCGAGAGTTAATCGGCCCTCCTACTGGAGAAGCTCCGGATGTCACAGGGTTGCACTGCTGTCAGCAGGCCCTCCATCTGTCTGACTTTAATCCCCTCACCCCCATCCAGGCACGGCCTCCCCCTCAGGGTGACTCAGCTCCTGGCTCCTTCCCTTCCTGCCACCAGCTGAGACGTGTGACCGGTTACCATGGTGACCGCAAGGAGCCCGGTTCCTACCTGTCTTTCCGGATGAGACCTGGATGTCTAAATTGCTCCTGAGACCTGGATGTCTAAATTGCTCCTGAACGGAATGCCTGGGCACAGCTGCTCACCTGCAGAGGTGTGTGTCAGGCGGCATCTCAGGGCCCTCCCCCCCTGCACGAACCCGGGGTGGGGGCAGCGGTAGGGAGCGGGAGACCAATGACAGATGCCTCCACCACGGGGACTCTAGGCTGGTATTTCTCTCCATAAGATGCGGGTCTCCAGAGGGAGGGGGACAAAGCACATGAAGGCAGGAGCTGAGAGCTACCATCCAGTTTGTCTGTGGAAAAACCAGGACTTTCCACTATTCCAGGTCATGACACATGTGTATCCTTCACAAATACACTTGGGAGAGATGCACGCTTATTTGTCAAAGGTTATCATTCTTATCAGAGTTACACACCCATGCTCACAGCACCAAAATACTCTTCCTGACACGTGGCCCATTACTCTCCTGCCTCAAACATTCCATAGCTCCCCAGTGCCGAGAAAGAAGATTCAAACCAACTCCTCACCCTGGCCTCAGCCCCCCTTTTAAATCTCTCACAGGCTACCTAGTGACCACACTTGCTGTTCCCCGCCCCATGCCACAGCCTCAGCAGACTGCTTCCTGCTTCCCAAAGGGTCTCCAGCTGCCATGCTTGTCTTCAGCTGACCATCTGCCTGGGCTTCACTGCACAGTCACTTTCTCAAGTCGTCCTCAGCCTCAAGGCTCAGCCTCAAGGCTCAGCCCCATTCCTCAGGCCCTCGGCCCCTCTCTTATCCCCAGTTAAAATTTCATCCCCCTTTCCTTCTTCCTGGTTGCATTTTTGGGACCTATTAGAAGACAGTCTGCCATGAATCACACAGACTTGAGTGTATCTGTCACCCCCAAAGGCAAACACATGGTTTTGTTTATTTTTGTGTCCCTCTGCTTCTCAGGGGGCCTAGCACAGGGCCAAAGTGAACGGGAACTGCATGGCACTGGTTCACCCTCTCTCTCCTCTCTAGGCAGGCTTTGAAGACCTCCACCGAAGATAAATGAGGAGACCTCGGTCGGACCGTCATTCCACGCTCACACATAGATCCCTCACCCGGGGACTTCCAGACCCAGTGAAGTGGCACTGCCTCCATCCCAGCTTTCCAGAGCTGCAGCTGCCTGAGGGGAGGTGGGCCGCTGGGCATTTTCTTCTGGGGGTGGAGACAGGGCTCCCTGGCATTAGTCAAAGGTGGCAAGAGACTCGGGAAATGGGCTGCAAGAATGCATGCATGGTGCTCCAGCTATACCCAGTCCCAGCCCCAGGGCACGGATCCCACCGAGTGGTGGGGCCTTAAGCAGGTGGCAGCAGGCTCTGGCCCCCAGGACACAGCTGGCCGAGGCTGTGGCTGCAACCCCGAGAGGCCCCAGCTGAGCCTGCACACAGAGCTCTTGGAGGCGAGGCTAACGTAGTTAATTGGTTCCAACCTTCGGCTAGGAGTATGAGCATTGATTGGGCACCCGTGGGCTCAGAAGCTGTAACCTCCGCGGATGCTTCACTTCCTTCTAAGCTTGAACCGAGAAAAGGGAAATACGATCAGAGGTCGTGGTGCTCACTTCCCAGCTGGGCTGAAGCATAAATAGTGGAGGAGCAACCACTAAGAAATCAATGGTGAGGAGGGATGATGGCTCTCCTCCCCAGGGCGGGGCATGGCTGCCTCTCGGGGAAGAGCCAGGCCCAATCAGAGCAGATGACAGGACACAATGAGCCACGTTCCCGCTGCCCAGCCCCAGTCCCCTGGCCTGTCTCAGAAGGGCTTGCATCTGCCCTGACTCTTGCAACACGGGGACTTCCGGGCTGGGGACAGGAAGAGGGGACTTCACGTAAAGGTCTTGGCACTTGAGCTTGGGCTCTTGGGGGAGACGGGGACTGGCCCCGCTTAATGCAGTTTAATGCAGGAAGTTAAACCCTGCCTTTAACTTTGGCCCTATGCTTGACCCCCGAGAAGTAGAGGGACATGAAAATAAACAAAGCCGCGTGTTTGCCTTTGGGGGTGACAGATACACTCAAGCCTGTGTGATTCATGGCAGACTCTGTCTTCTAACAGGTCCCCAAAGGCAACTGTGTGTGCCCCCCCACCTCCACACAGAGACCCCAGCCCATTCCCCTGCCATTCCTCCATCCTCACAGAAGCTCATCCATCGTCCAGTCGTCCAAGTATCAGCTCATTCAAGAATTAATTCAACAAGTAAGAACTGAGTCCCTACTCTGTACCTAGCCCTGCGCTAAGCTCCTTGTGACCTCCCCTGTAAAGCGGCGACGGTTCTGCCTGCGCTTCATAGGGTATTTGTGAGAATCAAACGAGAAGACAACTGCCATGTGCTTGCAGCCTGTGAAGTGTTATGAGGTATGGCTTTGACAGGGAGAAGCCCTTTGGGTGCTTCCGAGAGAGGAATGTTCCAGCCCCTAAGGGACTCCTTCCCCTCCCTTGGTCCTTGCAATCCCAGCCAAGGAGCCCTTGATTGGCATTTACGGGCTAGTTTCTCAGGCCAACTTTGTACTTATTCCTAATATGAGGATTTAGTTTATATTTTCAAGACTTTTACAAAAGTATTCTTCCCCAAAATTTGCTGTATGACCTTAAGCGGGTAGCTGGCCTCTCTGTGTGTCAGTTTTCTCATCTGTAAAATGGGAATAATAAGGGTAGCTGTCTTACAGGACTGCTGTGAGGATCTGAAGAGTTAATATATATGGGGTGCTTAGAACAGTGGCTGGCACGCAGTGGGTACTATGTAAAGGTGAGCTACTTAGGACCATGATGAGATCTGCCGGTGGGACGGGAGGATTCAAGCTAACATTTTATAAAGGACCCAAGGGAGCCTAGTGGACAAATGCTTGGCTTTAAGACACATCAAGCCCTGGTCTCCCCAGGCCTTAACCAACCTCCATATAACAGCTTCCTTGGGAAAGAGGCTGTCTTACAAACTCAGCCTGGAGATTCTGTGTCCTAAGACACTGCAGCCTCTGAGAGAAGACACAACAGAGTCTCAAGCAAATAAATAACCCTGACCAACTGCTTCTGAGTCCGCAACAGCATTTACTTAGCCCCTGCCTCCGGCTGAACACTGGTCTGGACACTGCAGAAAACGAAGAAAAGAAACAAAGCACTGGCCTTGAGGAGCCTACAGCCCACTGGGGAACTTTTCAAGAAATGTAACCAAAGCAGCCCCTGCCCTGTCCAGGCAGTGTGTCCTAGACAGAATGGTCCCTCTCTTAGAGAATCTAACCCTTCTTACTCTGTGATTATGCATGGAACAGACAGTAGGGGGCCAAAAGCACAAGTCTAGAAAAAGGGACTGCAGAACAGTGCTCCCATGAGCACTCCTGAGAAAGGCCTGCAGGTCATGCCAAGCCCACCGTCCTGCCCAGGTTACCATGGCCATCATTAGGAGGAGCGGCACTTTTCACTGTGGACTTGGGTTTTTGTCCTCTGCGATCAATGAGCCAAAACGCTTGCAGATAAGAAGAGTCCACAAGGCAAGGTCCACTCCAAGTGCAAGAGCACATGACGACATTAGACAAATGCCAGAAGTCAGGTCCTGGATACAGTGTATGGGACAAAGACTGGGCATCAAAATGCCAGACTGAGTCATCAATCAAGGGATGAAGTGGGCAGTGGAAGCAGAGGAGGACTGACATGCTTCCACCTGTTTTCTTCTCTAGTCCTTACAACACAATTAAGTTGATTATTCCCCTTTTACAGATGCAAAAACTGAAGCTCAAAGGGGTTATTTGTCCCAAGGCTCCTCAGTGGTTAAGTGGTAGACCGAGGTTTTTTTATCCCTAAAGCCTGAGTTTTTTCAACTATACCACACAGCCTACAAAAATAGAGCAATCATTTCCATTTCTATATTTGTTCTTAATATTTAATTAATATTTACTTCATCAGACACCCCTTAAACATCCTCAGTGTCCTAGGGCGGCAGCTAGGCATCTCTAACCCAAAGCTCCTGCATCGCCAGGCCCCAGGGAGGGAAGCGCCGCTCCTCCAGTCCCTCTCCACTGGCGCACCGCGTCGGCGCTGACAGTACAGCTCCAGTTTGTTCAAACTCCAGACCGAAGGCTCAGACTCAGCTTCTGACGTGCTGAACAAAAAACAGGGGCAGGAACTTGTCTCAATCAGTGAGTCAGGGTGGTGGTGAGAAAGTGCCGGGGCGGAGAGGACAGCGCTGGTGGCGGCACGTTTCCCCGGGTCGCGCAGCAACCACCACTACCACCCCCGCCCCGAGTCCCGCCCTGGCCGCCACTGGGGGGCGCTGCTCTCAGACCCAGCGCGTGCCAGAATCACCTGCAGACCCCTGACCCACCCCGCTCTTTCCCGGCGGGTGGCTGCGGTGCCTCACAGGCCCCCCCAAGGCATCTGATGCTCCATAGGCCCCAGTTTGAAAAACACTGCAGGGGGCAGGCGATGCGGGTCCTAGGCTGGGGCAGGCGGCTGCGGTGGATGGGCATGTGATGTCAGCCGGCGGTGATTACTTTCTAAAGAGATGCTTTCTGTCTTAGACTCTAAGATGGTCCCTTGGGGATGGGAGCGGCAGGAGGGGCATAAAGAGCTTCTAGGCCACCCCTGCTCTATTTGGTGGGGAGGAAACCCCCACCCAGAGAAGATGCCTTCAGTCTCTTTCAGAGCTGCTTTTCTTTCAGTTACCGTTTCCCAAAGGTGCCCCCTCCACAGACAGCCTTCCTCCACTGAGAATTTCTCCCCTGCCTCTGCATCACCTGGAGAGGCACTGCTCCCCTCCTCAGGCCTGCCTGTCACTCTAGACCTTCTTTCACTACTGAGGCAATCGTCTTTCCCCAGCTAGGTGGGTTGGGCAGGTGGGAACATTTGCAGAAGGGGAACTTAAAAGCTTACAGGGTGAATCATGATTGCAATCAAACCTGGGAAAGTCCTCATGACTATATCTTCACCTACATTATAATAAACACATTGCCGCACACACAGTCCTCTACCAAACACGTTTACACATCTTAAAGTAGTCATGAAAGATCACGTACAATTAATTTCCAGTTTCCACCCTTTGCTCCACGGAAGTGGTTCAGGAATTCCCTCTCCCAGAGATTTCATGAAATGTTGATAAATTATTGTTGCCTTGTTGCAGACAACATGCCTATTAAGAGGTGTGTGTGTGTGTGTGTGTGTGTGTGTGTGTGTTCTGACTCCCCATCCAAATGTTCACCGTTTTTCATTGGGCTGTTGATCCCTGTCCCCTTGCCCCCCATCACCCAAAGCTGCCCAACCTTTGAGTCTGTCTCCTCATCAGTGAAACAGGAACACAACAGACCCTTACTGCAGGGATGCTCCAAGGATCAGAGGACGTAATCCAGGTAAGGCGCTTAGTAACGTGTCTGGTACATAATAAACACTCGATAACTCGTAGTAGAGATTTGTTACTGGGATTAACGAACCAACGTACACCACGTATGTGGCTGTCCTCAGCCCCGCCTCATGCCTTGCTCACCAGGATTTCATTCCTGCCAGGACTATCCCACCTCTGTCCATGAGGCCAAATTACCCAGGCTTCTATGAGGTGCCCTCCCACATTTCCACTGCCTGCTGGCAGGTGCCGCTTCTGCTGGCCCCTGTGGCGGCCCTAAGAATGTGGAAGAGAGTGTAGAATTAATGCTTCTCAAAGAGACAGTACAGGTGAGCAGACAGCTGCAAAGAATGGGCATTTTGAGCCCTGGGAATGCCCAGAACTGGACTGTCCCTCCTTCCCTGGGGTTGCAGGCATGTCCTGGGGTGGGGTAGCAGCCATGGCTGGCCCGGTTGCACGGTCACCACTAAGCTGGTCAAAGCCTGCTCCCTAGCATGGCTGTCTCTGAGTCCCCGTGGATACCAGCAACTGAAGGTGCAGGAGGCGTCAAGGGGTCAGATGTCCCCGGATGACGGCTCTGACATGAACAGGGAGAACAGGGAGCTCCCACCTTCTATAAGACCTTTGAGCTGATTGGAGTGTGTCACACGGGGGTGAGACAAAATTCATTTCATCAAAAGTTCAAATGCCTGTGACAAATTTCCAGACACTTTTGTTCCGGCCTCATCTCCCGCACACACACCCATCTGCCGGCACCCTGCACTCACCTCTGCCAGCTTCACGTCTACTCGAAAAGAAACTTCAATCCACTGGTTACATTTGATGTCCCTGCTGCCTTTCAACACATTTTTACATAATCTGACTTTAGAGCCTTTTCTTTACAATATGCTTCGCTTCTAAAAGGAACTGATACTTTGGTTGATGGAGTCTATTCAAAAAATGCCTATTGAAAACCTGCTTGGGCCGGCTAGGATCTAGACACTCTGGATGCAGGGAGGGGTTGGTGCGAAGATGGAGGGATGCAGGAGACACATCTTTTCCCTCCAAGAGGCTTAGAGTTGGGGCAGTGTCAGGGGAGACAGTGATTCACACACTAGCCTGAACACATGCCCAGCTTGGTGAATACTCCCAAAGAGGTGAACACAAATTGCTTCGGGAACAAAAGCCTAATTCCTGTGTTTGCACAGGCCTGTGATTGCAAGTTTGTGAATTCATGAGTTAGAATTTATGAATATACAATCATGGTGCATGAAATAGAGCTCTTGATCTAATAGTACTAATACACGCTAGATAGACTGTGACTGGATGAGTGATTAGCGAAGCTCTGGACTGTGATATTGTAGAGGGAGAAATATAAACTGCCTATATTTATGAACAGCTGCACTCTTCAGTATGGCAGCCTCTGGCCACACGTGGCCAGTGAGCCTGGGAAATGTGCCTGGTCCGAACTGAGATGTGTTGTGAGCACTAAACACACACCAGATATCAAAGACTTAGTCCAAAAAAAGTGTAACTATCTCATGAACAAATGTTATGCTGATGACATTTAAATGATAATTTTTTACACACTGGATTAAGTGAAACATCATTTTACATATATGTTATTAAAATTAATTTCACCTACTTCTCTATTTTTTTGAATGTGGCTACCAGAAAATGTAAAATCCCGAACGTGGCTCACATTTCTGGTCCACGTTATATTTTATTGGCCAGCACAGATCTAGAACATTCGTATCTGTTACATCATTTAATTCTCACCACAATTCTACAAAGCAGGCATTGGCCCCATTTTAAAGCCAAAGTAACCAAGGCTCAGAGATGTGGTGAACTGGCCCACGTCACACCACACAGCTCATTTGGGTCAGAGGCTCAAGGGCTCACCGGCTTCCTCACCTGTGCCACAGGACTCACGCATCCCTGACGTGGTGCAGGAAGAACGGAAGGAGAGGGAGGACGTGGCATTCGGGCGGTGTCAGTGCCCGTCCTGTGGCACAGCCTGAGAACGACCCCTCCGTCCAGTGCCTCTTGCCTTCAAGGCCCACAGTTACAGCCCCCCGAGGCTGCGCTGGGAGCCCCCTTCTTCCAGGTGCTGCTCCCCGCGCCCCTATATCATGGTGCCCCCTCTGTGCGGCATCACCAGCACAATGAGAGTGGCTCCTGAGGGCCCACCCTCCTCTCTGCATCCCCCGGGCTCGACGCTGCGGTCTCTGAACCGTCAATGCTCAAACGACTGCTTCATCAATTCACTATTTAAAGTGAGGACTGGCCTTCTGCACGGCCACACTCCTTTTTGCTATTTTTAAAATAACAGACTTTGTTTTATGGAGCAGGTTCAGGTTCAGAGTGAAACTGAATGGAAGGTACAGGGGTTTCCCATAATAGTCCCTGCTCCCCTACACACAGCCTCCTCCACTATCACCATCCCCCACCAGAGTGGTCCGTTTGGTACCACGGAAGAACCTACACTGACACGTCATAGTCACCCAAAGTCCACAGTGTGCATTAGAGGTCACTCTTGGTGTTGTCCATTCTGTGGGTCTGGACAAATGTACAATGACATGTATCCACCATTACAGTATCACGCAGAGTAGTTTCGGCCCCCTTGAAATCCCCTGTGTTCCACCTATTCATCCCTCCTTCCCCCCAACCTCTGGCAACCACTGGTCTTTTTACTGCCTGCAGAGTTTTGCCTTTCCTAGAATCTCATATAGCTGAAATCAAACGATATGTAGTCTTTTCAGGTTGACTTCTTTCACCTTAAGATGCTTTTAAGGTTCCTCCATGTCTTTCAGTGGCTTCAGAGCTCATTTCTTTTTATTGCTGAATAATATTCCATCGTCTGGATGTACCACAGTGCATTTGCCCATTCACCTACTGAGAGACATGTTGGTGGCTTCCAAGTTTTGCCAATTATGAATAAAGCTGTTATAAACATCCACACGCAGGTTTTTGTGTGAACATAAGTTTTCAGTTCCTTTGGGTAAATACCAAGGAGCGCAGTTGCTAGATCGTATGGTGAGAATATATTTAGTTTTGTCTAAATTGCCAAACTGTCCTCCGAAGTGGCTGCACTGTTTCTGCACTCCCAGCAGCAGGGAATGAGACCACAGTACCTTTGATGAGCTGACACCATGTTTTCTTGTTTCTAGGGACTCCAGCTTTGTGCTCCCTGCCTACCCAGCTACCCAATCTTACAGGTGCCCCTGCAGGCTGCATTTAGCACTCAGTACACTATACAACGCTGCTCCTTAATAATGATTATGCTAATGGCAAGCACTTAACAAGAGCCGGGCACCGGGCAAAGCTCTTCCCATGTACCAGCCCATCAATCCTCAGAGCAGCCCTGTGGGTGGGACTGTCATTCTCCCTGTTTACACATGTAGAAACTGAGGCTCTGACATGTCCAGTGGCTTGCCCAAGGTCACCCTGCTGCTGGGTGGAAGTGGTGGGATTTGAACCCTCTGCAGTGAGCCTTGGGTTGGGAGGCTGCTGGTACGTGTCTCTCCATCTTTCTCAGCTGTGAGCTCCTTAAGAGCCAGGACCACACCTCACTCACCTGCAATCATGCCTGTGCCTGGTGCCTCCCCGGCAGCCATCAGCAGATGCTGCCTGAGCCCTCAATGACCCTCCAGTCCTGTGTCACGGGCAGTGCTCTTTCCTCCTAAACGAGCTGTCCCCAAGAATCCCGCCTTGTTTCTCTGCCATTCTCTCCACGCCCCTTCCTCCCAGGCCCTGCACCCTCGCAACCCCAATTTTCCTTCTGGGCTGATGACCCCCCAAGTCCTATACCCAACCTGGCTTTGTGTGAGGACCTCCAATTCCCTTGGTAACTCTGACCATCCTTAGTTTCTCCCTTTAGAAGGCCCTTGCTGCCCCCTCATGTTCAGTGTTATGGACCAAATGCTGTGTCCCCCCAAATTCATGTGCTGAAGCCCTAACGCTCAATGAGACGGGATTTGGAGGTGGGTGACTGGGAGGTGATTCAGGTTCCACGAGGTCATGAGAGACCAGGGCCTTTAGAAGGAGATGACGGAGCCAGAGCTGCCCCTCTCCACCATATTAGGACACAGCCAGAGGCAGCTGTCTGTGGACCAGGAGGGCTCTTATCAGAACCAACTACACTGGCGCCCTGATCTTGGACTCCCAGCCTCCAGAACCATGAGAAATACGTTTGTTGTGTAATCCCCTCCGTCTATGGTTTTTGTTGTAGCAGCCCAAGTAGACTATGACATTCAGCACGTCAAGTAAAGGACCTCATGGTCTCCCTTGCCAAGCCATCCACCCCCATGTCCTCAGCGGGCTTCCCTTTGCCCTCCTGCCTGTCTGAAACCTGAGATTCTCTAACTCCTCTTACTCATATTCTCACCTCGCAATTCTCCCTTCAAAACTTCTCTTGGACACACTACTATATATAAAATAGGTAACCAATAAAGACCTACTGCATACCCCAGGGAACTCTACTCAACACTCTGTAATGGCTTCTATGGGAAAAAAATCTAAAAAAGAGTGGATAGATGTATATGTAACTGATTCACTTTGCTGTACAGTAGAAACACACAATACTGTAAATCAGCTATACTCCAATAAAAAAAAAATTTTTAATTAAAAATAAAAAACTGCTCTTGGACTAATCCTTTCCTTTTCATCCCTGCTGCACCATGCTTGTTGGAGCTATTTTCCATCCACTTTGGAACAATTGTTATAGTCTAACTCAGGGGTCCCCAGCCCCCGGAGTAGTGGCCCAGGGCCTGTTAGGAACCGGGCCGCACAGCAGGAGGTGAGCAGAGGGCAGGGAAGCGAAGCTTCATCTGCCGCCCCCCATCGCTCGCATTTCCGCCTGAGCCATCCCCCACACCCCCGTCCGTGGAAGAATTGTCTTATACAGTCCCTGGTGCCAGAAAGGTTGGGGACCGCTGGTCTAACTGGTCTACCAGTCCATCCCACACACAAATCGGCAGCAATAATAACACCCAAGCCACATACACACGTCACTCCACAACCTGCTATGGCTCCCGAGTGCTCGCTGAATTAAGACCATTCTTTATTCGGTAGTCACAATCTGCAGTAATCCGGGCTCCCACCCTGCGCCTGTCTCAGCTCACCCTGCACACACCTCCACCCCAGCCCAGCCAGCTCCCTCTCTCTCTCCTGCCCAAGCCGGGCTCACTTCCGTCTCTGACTGGCTCCACATACCGTCCCCTGGCCTGAAATGCCCTCATCCCTTTTCCTTTTCCATCTGGATGCCAACAGGTCCTCCAGAATGGTCCCAAATCCAGCCATGCCAGGACAATTGTCCTGAGAACGTTGGCCTCACGGGATTGCTCCTTCCAGACTGCCTGAAGCCAGAACCCTGTGCAGCCATTGTTTTCTTTTCTCCTAACACCTAGTAGCCGGAGTCCTCTGTGCACCAAAAGGGTGTTTTACGGGGAGGAGGCACCCAGAAATCCTCAGACTGAATACCCTAATCAACTCAAAAGTAGAAAATAATTCTAGTGACAAGCCCCAGTAAAATATAACCTTCCTCTTGAGAAATATGGCTTGTGTCTGAATGACAGTCCACCAGCAATGACCCCCTGCAAGGGTCCCTTAGAACCTGAGACCCTGCAAGTCGAAGGGATGTTTCTGGCGGGGCAGTGGGTTGGGGGTGTGGGCAGACAACTCAGTTGATGTCCTTGTGGTTCTGAGGACAGGACCAGGTTCCCCTGGCTCAGCCTCCTGTTGGGCAGGAGGGAAGCGGGCCCTGCTGGGCACGTCAGAAGACTCATGGCACAGACTGCTAACCAGCCACAACAACGGTCTCCAAGGTGTGGAGGTGGGGATGGTGTGAACTGAAGCCTCCCTACTTCAATACCCTCATCTGAAAGTCCCCAGATGGGGAGACCAGCCAGGGAAAGCCTCCCTCAGACCCATCATCCAGCACACAGGTCGCTACCGTTTAACAGATGGGAGCCACGTGCCAGGACTATGGAAACGCTCTACGTGCTGTCCCATTTTAATTATTACAAGAACACTGTGGAGTAGGTGGTCTTCCTACCATTTTAAAGACTAGACAATGGAGACCCAGGCACAACTGGTAAAAGCAGAGCTGGCATAGGGGGCACCCAGCGGCCATCTCCCCGGCCCACAGTGAACCTCCCATCTCTCTAACCGCCCCTCCCCCACCATGGGGTGGGCCCTGCCAGCCTTGAGGAGATGACCCTGTCCACTGGCTACTGTTGGTTTGGCCAGAGACGGACTGACTCAGGCTGGGCCAATCAGAGGCCCTTCCCCTGATCCCTCCCTGTCACCAGAAGAGCACTTGACCCAACCTGAGCCCAACAGAATCTGGCACTGAAAGAGAAAATGCTGAGGGGGGCAGGTGGAGGGAGGTGCCTGGGATCCTTTGGACGTCCACCTCCTGGTCCATGGTGACCCCAAGGCCCAAGCTGCACTCTTGCCTTGGGTCTCATGGGATAGCTCCTTTGGGTTGTGCTAGCTCAGTGGTTTCTCTTGCGTCTAGAAGGCTGCTGAGCGATGGGGTCTGGCCACACAAGCCCTGCAAAGACCAGCATGGCCCACAGGGGCTCCTGGCTCGGGAAGCCACTCCACTCCCACCATGGAGACGGGCCATGAGAACAGAACCACAAGGCTGTGAGGGTCCAGGAAACGAGCCCAGAAAAGTGGAGACTCAGGAACACTCAGCAGCTGTCCGCCAGCACCTGAAGACCTGCCATACACACAAGGAGGGATTCACACCGAGCTGGACGAGGGAGAAGAGGGAGGGCAAATGAAGGCGAGGCTCACAGCAGCCAATTCCAGTGCACCTGCAAGGACCCCGCTGGAAAGTCACGCTCAGATTGAGTGCCAGCTCCTCCCCCAAACCCCCCCACCACCACTTCCCTGGCTAAAATGAACCTCACATGTGAAACTAGGACTTTATTCACACCTCCCAGTCAATACATCTCATTTCTACTCAACATTACAGTAAATAAATATACAAATCTTCACTCCCTACTAGACTAGAAAGAATGGAGGCAGAATCCATGACTGATTCATTTTTGTAACCCCAAAGCCCCTGGCCCCCAGTCTCCAGCCTGTAGGAAGAAAGTGTGGGAGGATGTGTGTTGAATGAGTGCACCTCGGGACCCCCAGCAGGTAGCCCGTGCCCTGCCATAGGGGTATCCCCATCCAGGACTTCTGAGAGGGAGCTCCTGGTGGGGGGTCAGGAGACAGGGTTTACCACAAGGTCCCTTATAACTCCTGAGTTCCAGCGTTCTGGTGCCCCTCTAGGGGAATCTTGCCTTTGCTCATCTAGTTTTTCCTTTGCTTCCTTCACAACTTGGCACTAGACGTAGGGCTGAGAGCCAGATAGCAACGAAAGCTGTCAAAGAATATCTCCCCGCCAGAAAAAGCAAGGGAAAACAACATCTTGGTGGGTTCTTCCAGGGGAAGAAAAAGTGAAGTAGTCTCTTTCTGCCTTCTATGTGTTGGCCTGAAATGGCAGTTTTGCAGAGGGAAAACATATTTCTTCCGAGCAAAGCTGTTTGTGGTGTGAAAGATGGAGTGTGTGTGCTGAGCACCGAGACACAAATTGGCCTGAGGCTCAGCTACGCGTGCTATTTTCACAGGAGTTTACGTTAGGGAGGGAGAGGTTGAGGAAAGGAAAAAGAAAATCTTTGTTTTGTGAAAATGGAAAAAAAAATGTTGGCCTGGATCAAATTCAAACCTGGCATCTGGTACGAAGACGGCTTGTAATAGAGACGTGCTGGGCGAAGGAATGGATATCAAGGGGCAAGCACCCCATATGCTCACTCCAGGCTCACCAGAGAAGGCGCAGGCTCATTCCGCAGCAGGATGGCTCGGCACCTGAGCCATCCACAGACTCGAGCACCCAGCGTCTGCTCCAGGGCATGGCCAGGCATCCTTCTGAGCCCTGCCCCTCCTGTACTCCCGGGACCCACCTCACAAGGCTCTTGAGAAGACTGAAGGAGACAATGTCCATAGAGGCATTAGTACAAGCCATGGCCCCTAGTGAGCACTGAGGAGTGGCGGTGGCTTTGCTGGTGATGGTGGCTGTGATGATCATGACGGTGATGATGGTAATGGTGATAATAATGATGATCGTGGTCATGACCACGACGGGAATAATGATGATGACGGTGATGATAATGGTGGTAATAATCATGAGGGTGACGATGAGATGATGAAGGTGATAATAATGATCATGATGGTAACGATGGTGATGGCTCCTGCCTCACCCACTGTGGGCACTGCTCCATAGCCCCTTCTTCCCCTCACAGCTCTACTAGCCCCTCAGACTCAGAAAGGACCTGCCTCAAAATAGGCAATGGAGAAAAAAGTCTCTTCGTCAAGCAGTGTTGGGAAAGCTGGAAAGACGCATGTAAATCAATGAAGTTAGAACACTACCTCACACCACACACAAAAATAAACTCAAAATGGCTTAAAGACTTAAATATAAGACAGGACACCATAAAACTCCTAGAAGAGAACACAGGCAAAACATTCTCTGACATAAATCGTAGCAATGTTTCCTTAGGTCAGTCTCCCAAGACGATAGAAATAAAAGCAAAAATAAACAAATGGGACCTAATCAAACTTATAAGCTTTTGCACAGCAAAGGAAACTGTTATAAAAAATGAAAAGACAACCCACAGGATGGGAGAAAATACTTGCAAACGATGTGACTGACAAGGGCTTAATTTCCAAAATGTACAAACAGCTCATACAACTCAGTAACAAAAAAACAAAAAAGCCAGTCAAAAAATGGCCAGAAGACCTACTTAGACATTTCTCCAAAGAAGACATACAGATGGCCAAAAGGCACATGAAAAGATGCTCAACATCACTAATTATTAGAGAGATGCAAATCAAAACTACAATGAGGTATCACCTCACACCAGTCACAAAGGTCATCATTAAAAAGTGCACAAACAATAAATGCTGGAGAGGGTGTGGAGAAAAGGGAACCCTATTACACTGTTGGTGGGAATGTAAATTGGTGCAGCCACTATGCAGAACAGTATGGAGGTTCCTCAAAAAACTAAAAATAGAGCTACCATATGATCCAGCAATTGCACTCCTGGGCATATATCTGGAGAAAACCATAATTAGAAAAGATACATGCACCCCAATGCTCATTGCAGCACTATTTACGATAGCCAAGACATGGAAGCAACCTAAATGTCCATCGACAGAGGAATGGATAAAGAAGATGTGGTACATATATACACAATGGAATGCTACTCAGCCATAAAAAAAGAATGAAATAATGCCATTTGCAGCTACATGGATGGACCTAGAGATTATCATACTCAGTGAAGTAAATCAGATAGAGTAAGACAAATGAATTCAT
The DNA here is from genome assembly GCF_011762595.2 of Tursiops truncatus. Classification (NCBI taxonomy): domain Eukaryota; kingdom Metazoa; phylum Chordata; class Mammalia; order Artiodactyla; family Delphinidae; genus Tursiops; species Tursiops truncatus. The sequence continues at coordinate 8,819,652 of NC_047039.1, read as the reverse complement.
TTGTATCATATTTTAGATTCCACCTATAAGTGGTAGCTACCACTTATAGGTGGAATCTAAAATATGATACAAATGAATTCATTTATAAAACAGAAACAGACTCACAGACATACAAAACAAACTTATGGTTACCAAAGGTGAAAGGGAGGGGAGTGGATAAATTAGGAGTGTGGGATTAGCACATACAAACTACTATATGTAAAATAGATAAACAGCAAGGTCCTACTGTATAGAACAGAGAACTATATTCAATATCTTGTAATAACCTGTAATGGAAAAGAATATGAAAAATTATATATATATATATATATATATATGGTTGAATCACTTTGCTGTACACCAGAAACTAACACAACATTGTAAGTCAACTATACTTCAATTAAAAAAAAAAGAAAGGACCTGCCCCAAAGTGCACCTGGACCAGAGTTGCTCAAAGAGCAGTCTGAGAACACCTGCATCGGAAAGCTCCCTCTGTGGGTGAATTACGCGGATCCACACAGGGAGCCAGTACTAGACCCAGATCCTCAAATTCCAAGAGCAGTGTGCCTGCCAGCCTAGCATCGCCTGTCATTTCTCCCACAGTGATGTGCTGAGTGCCAGCTGTCTGCAGATCGCTGTCCGGGACCACAACCAAACCAGACAAAGTTCCCACCTTCGACAAGCACACATCCTGGGCGGAGGAGGAAAGGAGACTATGGGAAAGTGGTGAGTGCGAGGCGAGGGTAACAGAGGAGGGGCTGAGGGAGTCCAGAGGAGAGAAGCAGGAAGCCTGGAGGGTCTCAGAGGTCAAGGAAGACGGTATGGAGCACAGGAAATTTAACTGAGCTTTGCAGGATGAGGACTTGCCCAAACTAAATAAGGAGAAGGACACTGAGGGCAGAGACGAAAGCATGAGCAAAGGCCAAAAGGCAAAGTGTTGAGGACGTTTATGGGAAACAAGAGGAAGCTCCAGGTGGGACGGGGCCACACAGGGCGCAGGGCCAGCGAGTCAGAGACACGGGCCTCACGCTGGGCTGAGCAGCCTGGCTCTGACCTTATACGCAACAGGGAGCCCTAGGGGGCTTTCCAGGAAGGGGGCGGCGTGCATCTTACGGAGGTCAGCTTGATGGCAGCTTAAAACTGGACGGGATGGGAGACGACCTTGGCCCTGAGCTCCGGCCCCTAAGGGCGCCAGCACCCAGGGAGGCCAGTGGCTGCCAGGCCTGTCTACCCTCTTACCTCCCCGTCCCCCGGCCTTTGATGGGGACAGGGCTGACAGATGGCAAGGGTGTACGTGTGACATTTAATGACCTCAGCATGCTCACCTCCACATATCCCAGCCCAGCCTTGCCTGCTCCCTTGCACCAATGAATCAACACAGGCTTCCCCTGGGGTGCGTTGCTGATGTGCTGGCCACCGGCAGGTGCCCCAAAGACTCTTGAGTTTCAGATCCATACGTGCTTAGTAGCAGTGTGACTTTGGGTCAGTTGCAGATCCTCTCTGAGCCTCAGTCTCCTCATCTGTCAAATGGGGATGATGACACTTACCTTAAGGGGCTGCCCTGAGGTCGAGAGACAAAGTACGACGCGCGCAGCCCGGTGCCCAGCCCCACAACCTGGTGGCTGCTCGGATGATGATGATGACGATGACAGCGATGACGTAGCACCCCATTTCCAGCTCGCACCATCGGCATCACCGCCAGCATCAGCAGTACCATCGAGTCATCTTCCCGAGTCGCAGCCGCTCCCGCCCCTCAACAGCCCGCAGGAGCCAGGAGACCAAGTCACCGACGGGGTCCTTTGCTTCGGGCCCTGAGCAGAGTGTGGCTCCAGGAGCAGTGGAGCACGAGGCCGGATCTCGGCACCCAGACAGGCTTGTCTGACCCCGCCCCCTGGGGCAGAGGATCATGTGGGGTGAGCTGGGCTCCGTGCACCCACACAAAGGGTACCCTGGAGGGGGACCCCGAGGCCCGAGAGTGAGTTCTGCTCTGCAGCTACACTTCTGGAACCTGAGCCGCATCGCGGGGTTCTTGATGAAGAAAGAATTCAGGGCTTCCCTGGTGGCGCCGTGGTTGGGAGTCCGCCTGCCGATGCAGGGGACACGGGTTTGTGCCCTGGTCCGGGAGGATCCCACATGCCGCGGAGCGGCTGGGCCCGTGAGCCATGGCCACTGAGCCTGCGCGTCCAGAGCCTGTGCTCCACAACGGGAGAGGCCACAACAGTGAGAGGCCCACGTACCGCAAAAAACAAACAAACAAAAAAAGAGAAAAAGAAAGAATTCAGAGGCCTCAAGTGTCCCGTGCTGCCCAGAAATAGCAGGAGAAAGGGTTTCACAGATATTGATAGTAAGGGCTCCTCACGGGTGTACGGACAGTGGTAGGTCTGCATACAAAACACTTTCAGATCCATCCTCCTGTGCAGAAGGCAGGAGGAGATTAGTCAGTTGACGCTGCAGACGAGGACACTGGGCACGGCGAGGTGAGGGGTCTCCTCGAAGCGCCGCAGCTCCTGGCAAGGAGAAAGGCAGGTCTGACTCTGCATCTAGTGCTCCTCTGTGTCTGACTGAAAGTTACCTGTGAAAGCCCCTTCCTCACTGGCAAAGAGAAGAGCATTTTAGAGCTTACAGGACTTTCAGAAAGTTTCTAGTCTGCTCTCCTAGGTGGTCATCTGTGCTGGAATTGTGAAAGGAGGGGGACCTAGAGAAATACCCTCTGTGTCCCACCTCAGCGAGTCATATGTGTTTAAAGTAAGAAGGACCCCACAGAGATCTCTGACCAGGTCATTTTCAAGCTGTTGAACTAGAATCTCACCACTCACTGTGGGCCAGCGTCAGCATCACCCGGGAGCCGGTCAAGAATGCAAATTCTCAGGCTCCCGCAGACCTGCTGAGTCACATCACTGTGGGTGCGGCCCAAGAATCTGAACTTTACCAGACCCTCCAGGCGACCGCACGCTACGTTTTGAAAATTTGGCACGCTAAACCTGACGCACGATAAAAGCTGAGAAACACTGCTCTCAAGAAGTTGAAGGCAAGTCTCATTAAGTTGATATAACTATGTTTTCAAACCACAAGAAAAGCAACCTTAACGCTCTAAGTTATGTGCCAAATTTGGACACCTCAGAGGCCATCAATACCATTAACTTGGGCTTATGTCACATTTGTGCAGTGGGACCCGGAAGCCCCTCATATGTGAACTCCCTGGAACATGGCCGTGGCCGTGTAGAGGTCTTTAGCGAGCGCAGAGCTGGGCACACCCAGCCCTGTTAAACACAAGAGCCTGGGCACTCCGAAGGCTCCCATGGGCTGCACTCAGAGAACGCCAGGCGTGTATAAGCTTGAAACACCTTCCAGACTCAGCATGAAAGGCAGATGTGCAGCCTCAGATAAAACGCAACCCGTCATGCTCTCATCATTCCATAGATGACGTTAGTGCCTTCTGTGGCGTTTGTCTGGATTAGTATCCTATTCACATGCGTGATAAGGAATGGACATGGGTTAGAGATTCTACTGTGAAAAGACAATTATGCAATACCCTCCATCACGTCTCTGGATCTGTTTCACTCAAGATGAAACAGCTCAACAATTATCAATTGAGCTGTTAGAAAACTCTTACAACTACTGATTTGAGCTGATGAGGATTTTCTTAAGACTGTGTCACACACACACACAATGGATGTAATTAAATGCCAAGACTGATGTGTAAATATATTAACTACAATCCCTAATTTCGAATATGAGTGTTGTCAGGATGGACCCATTTTTCTCATTTACTGATTTGATAAAAAGTGAATATTCTAAGTCTTAAGGTGGGGACCCTTTTTTTTATGAGAACATTATTGGTATCTGTTTTGTATTTTGGGACTTCGTGTCGGATTTAATTTGAGAAAAAGATGCCTCTGTTTTAAAAGTGTTAGAAAATTACTAATTCAGGCCAGCCCTCTCGTTTTATAGATAAGGGATCCGCATCCCCATGAGGTTTGGGGATTCACCCAAGGTGACACAGGTATTTTAAAGTATAATTAAACTAGGAAGCAGGGAAATACTTGTTGTGCAGGGGACACTAATAAATGGAGGGGAGAGAGGAAGAATACACTTCAGGCACTCAGAGAAGCAATTTGAGTCGTTTAATAAATTACGTGGCTTTCATCCTCCAGGGATTTGGAGGAATAACTAGCTTTGTTCAGTTTGGCCAGAGGGGGTCAGGTGGGCTTCTGTAGCTTTAGCTACCTGGTTACGTTCACCCATTTTCTACCATGGAAGCCCCAAAACCCCAACTCGCAGTTCACACACACTCTCCGCTCCAGGGAGGGCAGGTCTCTCAGATCCAGCCGCAGCGACGGGTTCAGGGAGGACCAGAGCCCAGCCGGAGCCAGTGAGACCGGAGGAGACTTTGGCAGAAGGAAGAGTGAAGGGTGGTAACTGCCATAGAGGCCCAGAAAGGAAACAGCTCACCACTCAACCCCACTTTACCAATGAAAGGCCAAGAGGAGGAAACATGCAAATGCACTCAAGTCTCAAAAACCCATTATAGATCTACCTTACAGGTCTGAAATAGAAAAGAGGCGAAGTGTGGATAAAAAAGGCAGGGGCAGGCACCACCGAAGGAGCGAGACTGAGGACCTGGGGTGACAAGGAGTGACCGGCCAGTGAAACCAAGCGGAACTGCAGCCTCGAGGGCCCTGCAACCACTATGGTCGGGCCAAGCCCACCCCTCCCCTCTTACCAGACACCCCCTGTGTGGGGGGGGGACGAGTGTTTATGGGCTGGAAGGACGTAAGGGACCTCTGTGTACCTCTGTCCTTTTACAGATGAGGACAGTGGAACCCAGACAGGGACGTGGCTGGTACCAACAAAGCACTTGGAGCAGAGACTCATCCACGGTGAGCAGGAGGAAAGAGATTGCTGGGTATGAGGGGAGGAGAGGCCACCTGAGGACCACACGTCCTCCACAAGGATCTATGCCAACTCTCATTTTTACTCACCCCTTCCCCAGCACAGCCCTCAGGACAGCGGGGGCTTGAATACATGTCTGTTGAATGAATGAGCGATTGTCCCAGGCCCTCCCTGTGCCCGTGCTCCCACTCAGCACACAGACCGGGGTGCTCACGCTGGAGTCCACGGAACGGGGAAGCTGCTCTCCAAAGAGCAAAAGGATGTCAGCCCGTTAGCAGAACAAGCTTCCCATTCACTCCTTAAAAGCATAACTTGCTAACTGCTCATGCACGGAATTATTCATGCCTCCAAGGCTGGGGTTTCCCACCTTTCAACAATCACTCACCTTTTCCATCCTGGCTCCAGCCAGTCCCCCACCTCCCTCAGTTTAGGGAGGAGAGGAAGTATGAAGAAAGAGTAACCCCAGGCAGTTCCTTAGAAAGGCCAAGGCTTTGCAATGAGAAGCACAGGGTGGGCGGCCGGCAGGCAAAAGAGCCCCCCCTTTCCACTGCCCTTCCACCTCCCTTCCTTCCTTCCTTCCTTCCTTCCTCCTTTCCTCCCTCCCTCCCTTCCTTTCCTCCCTCCCTCCCTCCCTTCCTTCCTCCTTTCCTCCCTCCCTCCCTTCCTTCCTCCTTTCCTCCCTCCTTCCTCCCTTCCTTCCTCCTTTCCTCCCTCCCTCCTCCCTTCCTTTCTCCTTTCCTCCCTCCCTCCTCCCTCCCTCCCTCCCTTCCTGCCTTCCTTCCTTCCTCCCTTCCTTCCTTCCTGGCCCCAGCAGCCTCCTGTCCTCCCATCTAAAGGGGATCATTGGTCATATGTGTCGCTTTCTCACAGAGAAAACCAAACCTCAGAATTTGGGGGCCTGAAGAGGCCTCCTAGATTCAGGTGTGTGTGTTGGTCAGGCGGACACATGAGGGCCCTCTGTGTCATCTTGGACACCTGCTCTGGGTTCTTTACGGACATCAGCACATTCTGTCCCTTCCATCGGAGTTAGAGGCCACCTCCCCAGCCGCTGTTGGAGTGTAAATGCTGTTTAGAAACTAGGGAGCAGCTCGCTGTACGGTGCATCTCTATAATAAATTCTAGAAATGTTTTTCACGAAGGGTTCATAAAAACTTGGAGAATGCTTGTAACAGAATATTCAGGGGAAACAAGCAGAAGAGAAAAGTGTAGGGAGAGCACAATATCAATTTGGCTTTTGAAAATAACGCTGACCGTGCAAATGTTAACAAAAGAAAGGAAAGGAACCAGAGGTGAAAGTCGATGACCTCTGGGTAGGAGGTTGTGGGTCATTCAGAAATCAAGGTTTGATATTTTCCGAGTTTCATCCCATGAGAACGTACTGCTGTCACGGTCTGAGGGTAGGGGCCTGGTCTGGTGGACACACATCATTATCAGCTATGAACATCTCAGAACAAACGGATTGGACAGACCAGCTGAGCAGCTGGGCCAGACGAGACAAGTGAGCAGGGGAGTTGGGGTAGAAGATACCAGTCCCAGAGCAGGAGCCGGCCAGGACCGGAGGACAGGGTGGAGGAGCAGAGGGCTGGGAAGGAGGGAATGGTGAGGGAGGTCAGCGCCCAGGAGAGGAGGGAGCAGGGCCGGAGCCCTGGGAAGTGGGGGACAGGCAGGGGCTTGAGGGCAAGCCCACCTCCATCAGGCCCAGGCCAGGGAAGGCCAGCCCTTGGGGCTTCACACCATTGGTGGAATAAGACATTAAAGATGGCTTTAATATACTCAAACTGTTCCAAAAATTATAGATATACAAATATATATATACACACATGATTATGTGTATAAATACAGAAACTACACATACGTGTGTATAAGGCCCTCCTGCCACCTCGGCCCCCGGGGCCCATAGGCCAGCACCATATTCCAGCCCTGTAGAAGCCCTTTATGCCCACACAAGCAAAGAGGAACACGCTGTCTGATTTCCGTCTCTTTACCAACAGGAAGCATCTGAGACACACCTGCACTCTGCCCTTTTCACTTCGCACCACTTTGTCCACTTACCACTAACACCGGGGTCCCCAGCGTGGTCCCGTCGCGGCCCCTGACGTTGCAGAAGTGGGGCAGCTCTGCCGGACGCCCCTGGCACTCGGGCCCTGAGAAGGCCCTACACGTGCCTCCTCCTGCCGGGTCTCTGGAACTCAGTGAACGTGGGTGGCGGACACTGGCCGCCCCGCCAGCTAGCCCAGCCTGAGCGCAGCCCGGCTGCCAAGCTGCAGTCCAGGGGTGGACGCAGCCTGCGGGTCACGCTGCCAGGTCCCTGGGCGCCGCAGTGCCCCCACCAGCCCAGGATGGCCCAGGCCACCCAGAGGGGCTCCTTTTCAGGTGGGACCTCCATGGAGTGCCCAGGGCACGCTGGCTCCCCAGGGACTCCATGCATTATGAGACGATAAAAGATTTAAGCTTATAAAATATAAAATATTAACTTAATTGTCATAAATAATACATGCCCAATGCACTTCTGCTGAAGAAAAAGGGGGAAAAAGAAAAATGACAAACGCTCTAAGTGGGAGGACTCGCAGTGGGCCAAGGATGAGAAGCCAGGGTTGGGGAAGTCTCCCAGGCAGGCCATCGTGGAAACTGCTAATGGGAATTCAAGCCTCCCCCTCCCAGGCTGCCCACCTCCTCCATGCAGCCTGCCCTGACTTCTCCTTCCTTCACCTACCTAGGGCTCTCCGGAAGTTCTGCCTTTAAGAAACTTCCCACTCTCTGGCTGGAGGAGCTAATTTTTGGTTATGCATGTCCTGGTCTCTTTGCCTGCCATCCACAGAGCCCCTGGAGGCAGAGACTGGATCTTGTACGTCTTTGAATGCGTCCTCCTTTAGACAGAGACAGCCCCAGAAACTTCCACCACATGAATGAACTCCCCCCCCACCCGCAATGGCCTGAGCCCTAGGCCTCTCTCTGTCACCACAGCCAGCATGGAGTGTGCTTTGTGGCTGATCAAACACATCTACAAATGTTCTCTCACATCACCCTGCCACCAGCTCTGTCTTGTAAGCACATGGGGTGATGGTTTTCCCATTTTACAGATGAGGAAACTGAGGCTTAGGGAAGATGAGCAACTTGCTAAAAGACATTAGCTTTCTAACCTCAACTCCAAAGACCTTTGCTTCCCCGTGGAAATATCTTATTTGTTCTTTGCATTATATTTTCCACCCTAAACTCACTCTTATAAATGTTAATTCTATCCATCCAGTTCTGATTGTCCCAATAACCCCAGGAGGTGAGGAAGGGCAGGTACCCCCATCCCAGCCCCTACCTCCTATGGTCGGTGGGACTAACTACGCTAAGCTTCTCTCTAAGGGAGGTATTATGACTACGTACCTCGCAGAGTTAGTTCCTGGGAGGGGTGGACTAAGTGACTCATCTATAGCACTCAGCGCCGCACAGGGACTGCCCCAGCTGGTCTGGCCATCCCCATCATCCTAGCCACGGGGAGAAGCACGGGGTCTGGGAGACGGGGGCCACCAGCCTGCGGCCACTTAGCATCTAGGTCTGCAGCTGACACAGAAAGCAGAGCCCTCGCTGCCTGCCCAGAGTCCATGGACGTGTCCAGAAGGCTCCTCTGGTGGTCCCCACTGTGACTTCCCTGTCAGCTGGCCTTCCCCACCCAGCACACACCCCCGCACACACACGTGCAGCCCTCAACGCTCACCGTCCTGCAGGGACGGGGGACACAGGGACACAGGCGGGCAGGGAGCGAGAAGGCAAGGCTTCCATAGAGACAGGAGTTCCTTTTCCTGCCAGGGAAGAGCTGAACTTCCTCTCTGACTGATCCGCTCTAAACAGTGTGTTTTTTCAGAACTGCAGGCGAATAAAATTGAAAAACAGGGACAGGATGCTGCTTGCTGATGGCGTGTCATGACCAACTGATAAGGCTTCCACCCGTCCGACCAGCTGCCCCCAGGCCCGGACCCTCCTGAGACCAGATGGAGGGCAGAGCCTCACAGAAGCGGAGAACCTGGGGCTCACGCGGCCTTCCGCCCCCACACCCACATCACTGACGAGGGAGGCAAGGCCCCGGGGGGAGACGCGACTTGTTTTAAGGCCAAATTGTACGCTAACGCCAGGGCTGAGGGCCGCCTCCTCGGCACCAATGTGGAGTCCCAGGACCCAGATTCAAGTCCCAGCTCTGCCGCTCACCAGCCGTGGGAGCCCCTGCTCAGCCTCAGCTTCCCGGGGCCTCAGCTTCCAACACCTCCTCCCAAGCAGAGTTACTAGGAAGAGTAAATGCCCCACATTGGGCCTAACAACCAACTGGAACTTAATACATGTTAGTTCTTCCTCCCAGACCGATGCCCCGCCCACTTGACACGCCTCTGACAGGGCGTCCACCTTCTACACACGCCACAAAATAGATAATCCTTAGCTCTTGATGAATTACGAAGTGCTCCCCCAGCTTTCTCCTGTTCCCCTTCTTTACTGAATTTCTGTGGTCTCCACCACATCCAGTATGCTGGTGTGGCTCAGTGGACACCACCAAGGAAACTGGAAGAACAGAAACATTAAATATGTCTCAACACTTCTAAGTTAAAAGGCAACGGCCATAGGGTGACTATTATTAAAAACAGACAAACAGAAAATAAGTATTGGTGAGAATGCGGAGAATTGGGACCCTTGTGCACTATTGGTGAGAATGTAAAACGGTGCATCTGTTGGAGAAAACCATGTGGCAGTTCCTCAAAAAGTGAAAGAATTACCATATAATCCAGCAATCCCACTTCCGGGTATATACCCAAAAGAATGGAGAGCGGGTCTCAGCGAGATATCTGCACACCCACATTCACAGCAGAATTATTCACAACAGCCAAAAGGTGGAAGCAACCCCTGTGTCCATCAATGGATGAATGGATAAACAAAGTGTGGTCTATACATACACCGGAATATTACTCAGCCTTAAATAGGAAATTCTGACACATTTCAACACGGATGAACCTTGAGGACATTCTGCTAAGTGAAATAAGCCAGTCGCAAAAGGACAGATACTGCATGATTCCACTTCTAGGAGGTACCTGGAGTGGTCAGATTCATGGACAGAAAGCAGAATGGGGGCTGCTGGGGGCTGGAGGGAGAAGGAAGTGGGGAGTTATTTGAGTACAGAGTCTCAGTTTGGGAGGATAAGAAAGTTCTGGAGATGGATGGTGGGGATGGTTGCACAACGATATGAACGTACCTAATGCCACTGAGCTGTGCACTTAAACACGGCTAATTTGGTAACTCTGATGTTGTGTATTTTTACCACACACACACACTAGCCACAACAGCAGCTATGACAGAACTACATGGTCCCAGGAACTCTGCTAAGTGAACCATGCTTTTTTCAGCTGCACCTTACGACAACTTTATGACTAGTGGTAAAAGTCCCAGTTTTACAGATGAGGAAACTGTCCTTAGAGAGGTTAACTGCCTTCCTAAGAAGTTCTCAAGCATAAGCCTGTTGGACCCTAAAGCCTGCGTTCCCTTGACCACGATGAACAGGACTACCTTTTCTGCAATAACAAAGTGATTTTCTGTCTCCGTCTCTCTCTGTCTCTAGTCTCTCTGTCTCTGTCTCTGTCTCTGTCTCTGTCTCTCTCTCTCTCTCTCTCTCTCACACACACACACACACACACACACACGGTCACAGCAGTAGCCAGAGGTCACATGTTGCTCTGGTGACACTCAGTCATGTGGAAAATCAGCGCCTACATGGATGGTAGGGTTGACTTTGGAAGCCATCAGCAAGCAGCATTCTGTCCCTGTTTTTCAATTTTATTCACCTGCAGTTCTGAAAAAACACACTGTTTAGAGCAGATCAGTCAGAGAGGAAGTTCAGCTCTTCCCTGGCAGGAAAAGGAACTCCTGTCTCTATGGAAGCCTTGCCTTCTCGCTCCCTGCCCGCCTGTGTCCCTGCGTCCCTCTGATGAAATGGATTCAGACCTGCAGAAACCCACAGAGATCTCTTCACACGCCTGGTGGTTTGGCTCATGGACAGGGCCTGAGCCGTGTCTATCTGTTCCGGGAATGCTGCTGAATGTATACTTGCATGAGACACACATGACATTTGCAGGGAGACTCACTTTAAACACAATCAAACACACACACCCCCATCCAGGCCCTAGTGGGACGTCCTGACTCTGAGACAAGCCGATATGCTCCATCGTCCCCGACACCCTCCCGCTCTACTCCTGAGGAAGTCACGGGGCTAAAGAGGGAAAATGGGACCCGGGACGTCAGGGGCTTCCCTGAAAACCTCAACAGTTTTGGGAGTTTTCCCGAGAGCCTCCTGTACCTCATAACTCAAATCAACAAACAAGCAGGAATGGAGGCCCAGTGACGTGCCAGCCTGTTTCTGGGTATGAGGCAGACAGCAGTAAGCAAAACAGACGAACCCACGGAAACACAATTTCAATGGCGGCAGATAGACAACTAATTACTTGCTCAGGCACGTAAGCAAGTAGTAAGATAATTTCAGAGTGTTGAGCACTGTGTATAAAATAATTAACTAGGTGATGTGATAGAGTTACAGGCAGTGCCTGAAGCCCAGCCTTCCAGGCCAGGGCTGGTCTGTACATCTACCCTCCTACAGCCACCACAAGACGGCTGGGGATCTGAACTGAACAGTCTGCAGGTCCCGAAGTGCACTCCTGTCCAGTCCTGTAGCTTTCCTAGCTGGCTTCCATTTGAGTCCCGCCTTCGTGACTGGACGGGGGCATAGCCAGCTTCAGGGTCGCCAAAGGCCAGGCCAGGACTGCATGCACACCTGAGAAACACCTGAGGAATGTGTTAAAAATACAGAGTCCTGGGGCCAACTCCCAAGGTGTCTGATTTTCTAGGTAGAACTGGGAAATCTGTATTTTTTCAAGCACCCCAGGGGGTTCGGATGAGCCCCGAGGTTTGCGAACAACTGATCCAGGCAGTCCTCACGGGGCCCTTTCAGGCTGAAGATGCCACGGGGGGTGGGCTCCCTTTCTGGGTTACTCTTGGACTCACTCAAGGCCCATGGCCTTCGGGACTGGAGCTACTCCTGGCTCCGCCGAGCCCTGGGGCCGACCTTGGCCTCTGCTCCATTCCTCCGTGGCCCGAGTCCCCCTGTACCTCCCTACCACACTCCCCCCAGCCCGGCCGCCTGTCAAGTGAAGGAAGCGGGGCTTGGCTGGCTGCCCGGGCACACGGCGGTGGCAGTAGCTGCCAGCTTTTATCAATGGGATCAACAGGGCGTCTGCTGGGAACGAGTCAGGACAGGTTCCTTGTCACGGCTGCCCTGGCTGGCACTGTGGAGGTCACCCTGCAGAAGTGGCTGGCCTTGGCGGCAGGAAACTTTTCTGGGGAGGGTAAGTGGGTCTGGGCTTTGGGGAGCTCAGAGGCCCTCCCTGGGATGGGCACGCTGTTCGCTGGCTTGCTGCGAGGCAGCTTATTCTTGTAGAAGTCTTATATGGAGTTCTCCTGGCTAGAACAGACCTACTGGCTTCACGAAATCTTCCCTTGGCTTCTCCCACTGCCTCATTTCATTCTTATTTGCTGAGCAGCCAGAACCTCTGTCTGTTTCCCTGTTTCTCAGGACACGATTGGGCAGAGGGCTCAGAGCTCTCCTTAAGCTGGTGCTGTGCGTGGTTAGTCTGTTTATCTGTAGAGAGATGGATGCCTGAAGCAGAACCAGATGCTGCGAACACAGCCTCGGGCTTGAGGCTGGCTGCCCCCCGCCCCAGCTCCCCAACTCCCCTCCCCAGACCCCTCCGCTGGGGCTGCAGGATAGCACCGTCCAGGGCCTGAAGACCCAAGCCTTTCAGGCCCCTGGCATCTGCCAACACCAACACCACCAATTCTTTACTGGGAAACGCGAGGGGAGGAGGCTAAACAAGAGAGAAGGAAACTAAACAAAGCAGCCTGGGCACTCAGACCCACCTCTGCGAGGCAGGAACCTGTGCAGGTGCTGGATGCTCCCACCTCCCCCAGGGGCTCATAAGGGTGGCTCCGAGGGAAACACCCAGCTGATAAAACCCAAAGGGGGGCTTCCCTGGTGGCGCAGTGGCTGAGAGTCCGCCTGCCGATGCAGGGGACACGGGTTCGTGCCCCAGTCCGGGAAGATCCCACATGCCGCGGAGCAGCTGGGCCCATGAGCCATGGCCGCTGAGCCTGCGTGTCCGGAGCCTGTGCTCCACAACGGGAGAGGCCACAACAGTGAGAGGCCCTCGTACCGCAAAAAACAACAACAACAACAACTTAAAACCATCCTTGGACCTCACAGTCTCCTCCAGCCGCCACACTTATTTGTCAGCTTCCCCTTGGAGCAGAACATCTCAAAGAAACCATCAATACCCACTGCCACCACCTGTCATTCTCTCCGTTCAAGCTTTTGTCCACGCCTCCCACCAAAACCACTCTTGTCAAAACTCAGCAGAGACCTTAGTCTTCCCAAGTCCGATGATCAACTCTCAGTACCCATCTCACTTGGCCTTGTAGCAATAACCAGTGGGCCACACTCTGTTGAAAGCCTTTCTTCTCTTGGTCCTCAGACAGCCTTTTAGGTCTCTTCTAGCTCACTGGCCATGCTTGGGCTCCCTGCTGCCCCCTCTTCTCCTTGTCCTCCAAAATGTTGGAGAGCTCAGACCTGAGCACAGGTCTCTCTCTTTACTCTCTCCCTAGGTGATCTCATTCAGAGACCTACACACTGAAGACTCCCAAATTTATGTCTCCAAGTTCTATGTCTGCCCAAGTGACTTAGTCCATTACTGCTGCTATAACAAAGATACCATAGCTCACATGGCTTATAAACTACAGAAGTTTATTTCTCATAGATCTGGAGGCTGAAAGTCCAAGATCAGGGTGTCAGCACGGTTGGGTTCTGGTGGGACCCTCTTCTGTTTGCATCCTCATATGGCAGAAAGCAATGAGAGGAAGGAAGTCCTCTTGTGAGAGTAGTACATTTCATAAGGGCACTAATCCCATTCATGAAGGCTCCACCCTCATGACCTAGGCATCTCCCAAAGACCCCCCTCCTAATACCATCACACTGTGGGGTAGGGTTTGTAGTGGGCATCATCCAATCCATTGAGGGCCTGAATAGAACAAAAAGGCAGAGGAAGGGTGAATTCTCTCTCTCTGCTGGAGCTGGGACACCCATCTTCTCCTGCCCTTGGACACTGGTGCTCCTTGATCTTAGGCCTTCGGACTTGTACTGAACTACCCCACCAGCTTTCCTGGGACTCCAGTTTGCAGATGGCTGACTGTGGGAGTCCTCAGCCTCCACAGCTGCACGAGTCAATCCCTCATAATAAATCTTCCCTGTATTTATATATATCCCATTGATTCAGTGTCTCTGGAAAACCCTGACTAATACGCCCTCCCACAGCCAAAGGCCTCCCACTCATGACTTCCGATTACATTTACCACAAAATCCCAAGTCCTCTCCTGCCTCTGTATCCCTACATCTCTCCCATCCGCTCTCTCCATTCCAGCCACACTGGCTTCCTTGCTGGTCCTCGCACATTCCAAGCATGTTCCCACTCTGGGACCTTAATATTTGCTGTTCCCTTGCCTGGAAGGTCCACCCCCAGATCTTCTCAGATCTCATGTGCTCTTTCCCATCACTAAGGGCTCCACTTAAATGTCACAGCCTAGATGCCCTCCCCTGACCTCCAGCCCCACAGATGCCTCCCCTTCCCTGGCTTTTTTCTCCATGGCATTTATTATCATCAGAGATTATAAACGATTTATTATATTTGTTTATTGCCTTCCTCATGAGACTCCATGAAGGTGGAAATCTTCTCTGTCTGGTTCACCACCATCCAGTGCTTACAACGGAGCCTGGCGCACAGACGTTGCCTGGTAAGTACTTGTCTGAGGAGGGAGTGAAGGAAGGAGTGCTGAGGGCACAGGGCATCTCTTCCGGCCCGGCCCGCTTTGCTCTCACTCTGGTTTTCTCCACCCGTTCCCACCCACCTTGAGTCACAATTGGCTGTCTCTCCTCCCTTCTCTCCGTTTCCGGTCAGGATCACCTCACCCACCCGAGGCTGGCCCACAGGGAAAGCTCAGGGACCTCCATGAACCAGGTTCCTCGCTTCTGAGACTCCAATCACTGCAGGCTTCCTCTCTTTGGGAAGCCCTCTGGGCTCCCTGAGGGCTGTTGGTCAGGGCTGGAGACATCTCCATTGCTGAAACCCTGCAAACTTGACCAGCCATCAGTGCCCTGTGGTGCCCTTCCAGCTGCCTTCCCAACCAGCTACTGATCCAGGCAGAGCAAGGTAGAGAAAGCTGTGAGACCTAGTCCACCTTCTGGTCTTACGAGTGAGGAAACTCAGCCTCTATGCAAAGCAGACCCTCCCTACCCATCCATCCACTTTTCCTGCTTCTTTGCTTCCCAGCAGTTACAGCAAAGTTTAACTATTTAGCATATGAGTCTGTTTATTAGCTGCCTGTCCCACAGAAGCTCCCACTAGAAGGCAAACTCATCGGGGCAGAGACTGAATGTGCCTTGTTCACCTTGTGTCCCCAGCATCTGGCACTTAGCAGGTGCCCCATAACCAGCTCTTGAATTAATGAATGAAGAGGAGGGTAGTAAGTTGCCTATGAACACCCTTCAGGGAACTAGAAGGTGAGAAGAGGGAAGGGAAGCAAGAAGAATGCAGGGCCAGAGCACCCTGGGGGGAGAGCCCCCGAATAGAACATCATGGACCACACAAGCACCGAAGCCCGGCTTCCTGATTCTCGGGCAGCACGCTTCCACTGTCTTCCACTTGCTACTTCAGAGTCCTTCTTTCAGCACCTGGACCAGCATCTGTACACACCGAGCACCGTGCAGGCAGGGGGCATACGGCAGCGCTCCCGACAAAGCCCTCACCCTCCCAGCCCGAGCGTCCTGGGGGAGGCAGATGGCGTGCCTGATTCCCACTTCACACATGCTCAGAGAGGTTCTATAACTTGCTCAGGGACACACAGCCCTGCAGCAGCAGATGCCCGGTTTTAATTTATGACTGCGTGCCTGCCCTGTGTGCAGGAAGGCCCTGGGGCTCGCTCTCCCCGCTCGCCACTCACACACCTCCACCTTTTCCCCTCTTGCTCAGCCCCACTGCCTCCCCTCCCTGCACCTGCCAAATGAGACACGGTCACATCCACACGTCCAGCGACGCATGCTCTGTCCTCAAAGCCGGCAAATCAAGAGGTAAACAGGTGTGGGACTCAGTGCCCCAGATGAGAGCACAAGGAGGGACAGGAGGGAGAGACGGTGGAGGGAGCCAGAGAAAGCCTGGCAGGGGCAGGGGCAGGAGCGTGAGGATCCAGCCGCCACTCAGACGGCAGCGCCGCAGCCACTGGAGTGAAAATGCACAAGGCACCTGCCTGGTGAAAGGTCCCTGTAAATACCTATGTTACCATCACCTCTAACAGCAACGATGATGCCTGTGTGTGTGCCTGTGCGTGTGTGCGTGTACACACCCATGCATGTGCAGCTCCTCCGGTGGCAATCCTTTCCCTGCACCCAGAGAGCTGCCAGCCTGACCCAGAGCCGCTGGGACAACCAGCCCGGGCTCTGCTGAGAAGGGCGCCCGCCCTACCCAACCAGAGCTTCGGGGACTTGTGCACCACTGCCTGATCTCTGGCCGGTTACCTGCCCCCTCACACCAGCACCCCCAGGGCTCAACCCGCGCAGATAAAACTGTCACTCGCCCATCAGGGCCATTTGGGGTCTAGACTCAGACACTTGGTGGCAGCACCGAAGAGGCTTTACGTCAGGGGTGGGCCCTGCAGAGGCGTCCAAGGGGCTGACTCCCGGCTGGCCCTTCCCCTGCCCTGTGGTGACCTGGGATGGGCGCAGTGTGTCCTCTTGGATAAACCACCTCCTGCTCCGGGACTCACTCTCCTCTGCTCTGAAGAAAGGAGGGGCAGGACGGGAGGTGGGGCTCCTCTGATGTCTAAGTAATCCCGAGCCCTCCAGGGACCTCTCCCTCTCCTGGGAGTCGCCGTCCCCCACGGACCTGGGTGGACCCGTCAGTCACGGGCAGAGATCAATCCCTGATGCTCTTGCACCGATTAGAACGAAAGCTGGCTCTGGGGAGCTGGACCTCTCCCTCATCCCTAGACAGCGCAGAGTGGGCAGCAGGCGGCAGCATCTCCCAGGTAGGACCACAGCCCGGCCCGGTCCCCCTGCTCCCCTTCCCAGCTCCCGTGGGCTCCCACAAACATAGGAACTCCAACCACCCTCTGGGCATGTGGGAATTTATCAATGGCTCCCTCTCTCTGGAACAACTTTCACTGATCAACTCTGTTTCTAGCCTTCTGTTCCTGAGAATCCCCACGGGGACCAAGATTCACTAGCTCTGCCTTGCGAAGAAAAACACCCCCCGTCCACAAAACACTTTCCTTCTTTTGTTCTCTCCAGCAAACACATCCCACCCCAGGAGAAAGGAGGCACCCCCCACACCCCACCTAAGCAGGGAGTGTCGGGAGATATTCTCTAGTTCCTTCAGCTTCCTAGAATTCAGTGATTTAAAAGCATCCTCAAACACACACAAATACACGTGCACACGGGCAAGCCCCGGCAGAAACACGGGAAAGGGAAGGAGCCGCTGGACCACTGTGCTGCAAAGGTGGAATCACGATGGATGCTTCTTCTTCTTTAAATTCTCTCTACTGTTTTATGAGAAATAAAATAGGATGGGAATAGTGAACATGGAATCAAAGGGTCCAAGTTCCAAGAACACAGACTGTCATGGTTGCTGGGTAGGCAGCACCCAGCAATGATACCTTATAAATCAACGTCTTTTAGTGACGTTAGCAGCTTAAGGGAATGGAACTTCCTTCCACAGGAAACAAGGCACTGTGAGGGGAGCCATATCCTCCTTCTTCCACTAGACATGGCCTTTCCCACGTCCAAGGCAAGCAACATCTGGAGACTGAATGCTGAGCAGGACCAGAGGAGGAGAAAGACTGCTCAAGGAATTCAGTCTTAACTACTAACTCCCCACTGAGGACCATTAGAAGCCATGAGGCCTGAGTATGAAGCTGTGTGCCCTGGACAAAAATGTCACCCATGTACAGGTGTTCAGGTTGTGCACTGCCCAAGGATGTAATGTCTTGGGGTGGTGTGCCATTTACACTGTAAACATAAGCCAAGTTATCTAAAGAGTGTGTGGGTGGGCACTGCGGTTCCAGGCCTCCTGACTGAGTCCCACGGCAGCAAGAGAAGGAGCCCTCCTACATACATCCACCTGCAACACTCATTAGTACGTGCCCACGTCATGGCACCATATCCCAACTACGCCCCGGGAGGGACCTGAAGTCATTTCTTTCTCCTGCCTACCCCCTCCGGAAGCCCAATTCCTGCTCCCTCTGAGAGAACAACATGGAATGGCTGCCTCACCTTGGTGGTGGGTGGAAAGAAGCTGCAGGGTGGGGAATGGATAGGGTGTGATGTTGCTGGCCTGTGTGTGAAGCCAGCAGTGGGGGCTGCCGCGGCTGCTGCCCACCGGGCCCTGAGAGGTCCCCAGGCAGCAGTGGGCTGGACCACCTTGTACATAACTACAAGAGTTACTCAAGGCAGGGCCCACTTCCTAATTCATGCAAAGGCCCTATGGGCTAGCAGAGGCCCGGGTGGGGGTCGGGCCTGCGCTCTCCTCTGTAAGAGGGGAAAGCCAAGGACTTCCCTGGAGGTCCAGTGGTTAAGACTCCACGCTCCTAATGCAGGGGGCCTGGGTTCAATCCCTGGTCCGGGAACTAAGATCCCGCATGCCGTGTGGTGTGGACAAAAAACAATACAAAATTTAAAAAATTAAAATTGAAAGGGGAAAGCCAGAGGGCAGCCCGAGGGGGCACATCCAGGGCTTTTGTTTGGACGTTTGTGGGAAGAGGGCTCACCCTCCCTGAGAGCTCCAGGCCCCGCCTCCAGGCCCTGCCCTGCATTCACAGCTCTCCTGCCCGAGTTCTGCTCTGTAGCTCAGGCAGTAACCTTACATGGAGGTGATTCTGTTAAAAACAGAAGGAGGCCTCCTGCCACTTCCATCAAACCCTGGGAAGGCAGAACTCAGCTGAGCCTGACTGCTGTTCCCAGGAGACTGCCTGCCTTTTATTTATACGTTTACTGGGAAGTTCTTTACTTACATTGTTGAAATTTTCATTTCCCACAAGCTCCTTGGTTCCCCAGACCCCTTCCATTCCCCATGATGCGGAACTACCAAGCTGCTGCCGACTGCCAGCAGCTCACAAGGCTCTTCTGAGAACTGCTGGGTAAATAGTCCCCGAGTTCACTGGGAAAGTGGCGAAAGAGGGGGCAGCAGCTTCTCTACAAATAACTGGGCTCATGGCTGAGAGACGAACAGCTCCCCCAAAGGCAATTCCGCCGACAGACTCATCCTCATAAAAGCATCTCTCACAGCTGGAGTCGGACCCCAGCTTTCCCGTGACGGGGTGTTGGGACCACTGAGTTCCAGAACAAGTGGTCCACAGAAGCAGCCACACGCGTGCAACAATGAACACCTCTGTTGATCTGGGGGAAACCTGAGGATTATTCCTACTCTTCGCAACCCACTAGCTTTTCTCAATGGAAGAGGGAGACATTAACCGCTTTTCATGTCCCTCCGGCCTCCTGTGTCTACCTTCCTGCCCCTCTCACCTTCCCAGGCTCCAGGCAGGTGGTCAGCTGGGAAGAGGAAGCTTTCTGTGTCCTGCATCACCCCTCTTGGCTCACCCCCGGCCTCACCTCTCCCAGCCCAGGATGGCCCAGACCCGGCCGAGGAGCCCACAGGCAAGGTGGCGTCCCCCAACTTCAGTGCCCACCAGCCCAGATCTGGGGCCTGGTTCTCGGCGGCCCAGTTCCCACGCTCCTGCTCTCTCCCTTCCCACGGCTGCTGCGGCCTCCCCACTGCCTGGCCCCACCCACTTCAAGCCTGGAACAAGGAGCTGAAGCCCCACGCTGCTCGAAAGCCTCGCTCAGCGCCCAGAGACCCAACCCATCTCACAAGCACCTGCCTGCTACTCACCCCCACTCCCTGTGCCCCGGTTTTCCACCCAAATGAAACGATAAACAAAAGTAACATCAACTCCCCTACATGGCATCCTCCTCCCCCCCGCCCTCTTTCATCCCCTGCTTTATTTGTCTTTATCACACTTGCCCCTACCTAACTCACTACACGTTACTTATTTCTCATGTTCTCCATCTCCCCTGCAGACTAGAATGGAAGCTCTACAAGGGAGGATCTTTGTCTGTTTTGTTCACTGTTGTGAACCACACAGGGCCTGGCACACAGTAGGGGCTCAACCACTGAGTGATGAATGAATGAATGAACGAACATACAACGAGAAGCGACACATGTCCAGAAAGCACCCCTCTTCATGTGCATCATCTTAGCTCATCCTTGTGAGAGCACTGTGAGGTAGGAACTTCTGTCTTCATGTCACACCGGCAAGAACGTTCAGCGAATTCCCAAGTCACAGAGTCGGCAGGGAGGTTCAGGAGCCCACTGTAGCTTTGCTCAGCGTGATGGTCCCCGAGCTCAGAGGAATGAGGAAGGACCCAGGCCCGACCGACCCCAATGCCCAAGCCCTTAGACATCACTCTCTGCTTCTGAGCTCCCTTCCCCATATGCCGCATCTGAATCACAGCCCAGAGCACATGCAGCATCTTACAGATAATGAACATACAATAAGCATTTGTTAAATGAATGAAATGAAAGAAAACAGCTTTAAAATTGCTTTGTCTGGGCTGTTTGAACCATAGTAGAGTCAGTGCATAATAAATTTTGAAGATGGCAACAGATACAGATGAATGGGTAAAATATATACGAAGTTTCTCATAAATATAGCTAACACTTTTTCACAATTTTCACACATCGAAGTTCACTCTATTCTTCACGTGTTACTTAAGGGTACTTCTACGGTAGTTTGTAATTATTGTCATGCATGACACTGTTCCTGTAAGTATTTCAACCCTAACCTTCCTCTTCAACATCTAAGTATTTCTCTTAAACTCATATTTTGCAAGTCAATGTAAGTAACTTCTGTCTTGACCAACAGCAAAAACGTTGCTTTGAGCCAAATAAAAAAAATTGTTTGGCAGATGGGGGAGTGGGGCAGTGAACAAAATGGGTGGAGGTGGTCATAAGAAGAAAACAAATTGTTGCCTGTGTCTTGTCACATGTCTGTTGCCTTAATTCTACACGACCATCTTCATCCTCCTGGCTTATTTGATTCCCATGCACCGTTCTAGAACATTCCAAGACTGAAAGCTCCTTGAGAGCAAGGAGTATGGTTTCCTCATTCTATTTGTGTTCCAACAGCACACAGCATGAGTACCTGGTAGGGGGCAGTGTCTTTCAGTCGAACTGGATGAATCTTTAAACGTGGAGGGAGAGTAAATATTCTGCAACATTCTTCCTGATTTTGAAAGGAATGTATATTCACTTTAGGACGTTTAGAAGACACAGAAAAGGATACAGAAGAAAACAGAAATACCTTGGCGTTCGTTGGATCCCATCACCCTGAGATCGGTACTAGCACACGGACCACCCGGCACGGCGCAGTGACTTAGCCTCTGGACCAGAGGGATGGGCGGGTAAGGCTGCCTCGGGGCAGGCCGGCCTGGCACAGCTGCAGCAGATGCCAGGAGGTCCTGAGGATGCCTGGCTTCACACAGAGCTGAGTGCCAGAGAGGAACTCTGCTACTTGGAGGTGCGGGAAGCTCAGAAGGTGTGAACGTCGTTGCAGGGGGCCCATGTTTTAAAATACAGTGTTTTGGAAAATGTGAGTTTCCAACAGACGCCTGGCACTGAAAAGATACTTGATTATTCATAGATCCAATAGGAGGGACCACTCTGGGAAGCACCAGGGTCAGCCAGGAGGCAGCAGGAGTGGGGGAGTGTATCAAGAGGCTCTGCTGTGGTTTCTGCAGGAAGGAAGGGCAAAGCAGGATAGGCAGGCTCAGGACCAGCCAGTCTGAATCACTTCAGTGCGTGCTGGGCACGGGGCTGCCCCCAGCTGTCTGGTACCTGGCCCTGGGGTGATTAGGGAAGGGGGACAGTGCTCTGGAATGTGAGGGCTGGGTAAAGGAGGTGGCGGCGGCGGGGACTGTATCTGAAAAGTGCACCGGCAGGTGAGCTTCTCACTATCTCTACGAATGGGCTATCCCTGGGAGGGGAGCTCCCTCTATGGTCAGCGAGGTCCCAGATGTCAAAGCATCAAAGCACAGGCAGTAAATGACAGTAACACAGCCCTTCTGAGGGGGCACACGCTCTCGGGCTCGAGGAGCCGGTTCATTAGCCCTGGGCCTCCAGGCCCCACTAGGCCTGACCACTCTCCTCCAGGAAAATGCTCCCCCGGCCTCCATTCCAGGGGCAAGGCCGGGCTGGTTCACACACCTGCTTGCGATCCTCAGGCCACTCCCGGGAAGGACAGAGAGTAGTGAAGGACTCGCCCCGGTCACCCAGGGGATGGTAAGGCTGAGTTCATCACAGGACCAGTGCTCCCAGTGATGGGGAGCTGGGTGGCAGAGCCTAGGGTCCCTGCATGGAGCCTCAGACTGTCAGGTGGGGGGACCCTGGGAGTGCATCCAGACGAGTCCATCATTTTTCAGAAGAGGAAACTGGCTGAGAATGACTCACAGAATCAGGATCGCAGTCTAGATCCCCTGTTAACTCTTACTGTGCTCTCCCCACCCCACCGCCCTGAGTGATTCAATAGGAAATTATTTTATTAATACTAATACAGCTGTCAACATCATCGTCATCTTCCTGATTTTCATGCGAATGGAAAAACCCCACTCCTTTGTCCCCAGTGCGGTAAGAAAGCACCGACAGCCCCCAAACCCGGATGGAGACTGGATTTTTCAAAAATTAGGTCAGGCAACCAGGATCCTTGGGGGTTCGACTGGTCTTAAGCTCTGATTAAAGCCCGCATCTGAATGAGCAGAGTTTCGGGTCTCCAGAGTGGGGAGGAGAGAAGAGGGCTCAAGGGCGGGGGTGGGGTGGGGTGGGAAACCGAGGCCTCCTGAGCAGAGGCCGCAGAGGCCCTGGGGCCAGGCCAGGGCTGGACAGCAGGGGCAGCAGGGCTGGGGTGGAAATGCAGGGAAGTAGACTCTGCTTTTTACCCACTTAAGGCTGAGAACTGTTCTCCAACCAGGCCGTGAACTTCCAGACTTCTCCGTCTTTGCATTAGTGGCCCCCTCTGCCCGTCCCACACCCCCTCAACCTGGTAAACCCCTCCCCAGCTCTCAGATCCAGTTGCACTATGCTCTCCCCTGTGAAGCCCTTTGAATCCCGCTCCCTGCCCCCCACCCCTGACCCCAGCTCTGGAGGAGAACCCATTGTGCCCTCCACAGTGAGGGGTTATTAAAAATAACCACTGAGAGCAACTAGCTCATGCCTGCCACTTAGCACACATTGTTCTTAACCGGCCCAAGTTCCCTGCAAGTAGGTGTTAGTATCCCCACTTTACAGATGAAGAAAAGTGAGGCTCAGAGAGCTGAAGTAACCTGCTCAGAACCCTTCATCCAGCAAGTGAGGCAGAATCTGGACCCCACCCAGTTTTGCCTGAATTCCACACCCAGCGTCTATCCTGGTGGCCAAACTGCCTGCCTGGCTTTCTAGCTAGACTGTGAGATCTTCGAAGGCAGGGACCCTGGTTCATAATGTCTGGCAAATCTTCAGAGCTCAAAATTTTCTGATGGATGAATAGACAAACAAATGAATGGATGCATGGATCGTGGGATTCTCCCACCTTAAGGCAAGACCATTCCACATGTGTAGGTTTTATACCAGACCAAATGTGTTGCTCTAGTCCTTTTATTCCCACAACTGGTAGGAAGATCCAGTAGGACGGTACATCAGGGTGACAGCTGAGCTGCTATATCAAAGGCACCCCAAAAGGCAACGGCTCAAACAAAATACGATTTGGATTCTCTTGCATGTGATAGTCCAGGTGTATAGGCAGCTCTGTCCCAAGAGGTTCTATCAGAACGTAAAATGGTGTCGCCTCTCTGGAAGACAGCCTGGCAGGTCCTGAAAAGTTAAACCTAGAGTTACATGGGACCCAGCAACTCTACTCCTAGTTCTGTACCCACCACACAAAAACTCATCAAGAATGTTCACAGCAGCATTATTCATAATAGCCAAAAAGTGGAAAAAACCCAGATGTCCATCAATTGCTGAATGGATAAACAAAATACAGTACATGCATGCAATGGAATAGCATTCAGCCATGAAGGGAATGAAGTACTGATACATGCTACAACATGGATAAAGCTTGAAAACATTATGCCAAGTGGAAGAAGCCGTTCACAAAAACCATGTATTCTAAGATTCCATTTATACGAAATGTCCGTAACAGGCAAATCCACAGAGACAGAAAGTAGATTTGTGGTTGTCAGGGGCTGGGGGGAGGGGAGCAGAGGGGAGTGGCTGCTAAGGAGGACAGGGTTTCTCTGGGGGATGATGAAAATGTTCTGGAATTAGTGGTAAAACCACTAAAATATATGCTTAAAATGTTTTTTATTGTAAAAAATAAAAAAAGAAGCCATCCTATCAAGACTGGCTAATGGGTCAGCTGTGCCCTTCTCAACCCATGGCTTCCAAGGTTGCTATACTTGCTGCCTTTCCCAGCCAGTGGAGAGGAAGGGTGGAAAGCCTACATGTCCTTCCCACGTAAGGAAGCTGCAAGCACGAATTCTGCTCAGGGTCCATGATGAGAACTTGGTCTCATGGACACACCGTGCCCATGAGAGGCTGGGAAATGTGGTCTAGCTGAGCAGGCCAGCCGTGTGCCTAGAAAGAAGAAGATGGATTCTGGGGGGGCTGGGCAGGATAAGAATCTTTGCCCAAAATGGTAAATTAAATGATAATTGACTCTCATCTGGTTATTTACTCTGCAGATATTAATAACAATAGGTAGCACTTATATAGCGCCAGGCCCTGATTTAGGTACTCTGGGAGCATCATTTTAGTTAATTACATTAAAACTTTATGGCATATATTATTACCCCTATTTAAAGGTGGGGAAGTTGAGGCACAGAGCATTAAATAATCTACCCAGGGTCACCCATCTAGTACGCAGCAGAGTCGAGAGCTGAACCCAGATCCACTACTGTAGAGCTGTTTGCTCCTCAGTAGCCAGAAACCGTGAGACAGTGAGACCTGGTATGATTTATGGGTTCAGACCATTCATACTTTTCTTCTCCTTGGTGCTACTGGTCACCTCCGTTCGTGCCCTCACTGGGTAGACCTAAGGTACAGACACTTAAGAAAGAGCTCAGTGCACTCCTTCAGTGAACGACAGCTTGCTCAGTGCTCTTGCACTTTGGTGGGTACCAGCATCATCCGTGGAGCCTAAGGAAGCCTGTCCTCCTGCTGGCTCAGAATCTCAGAGCAGCGGCCAGCGTGTTCCTACAGGCGGTCAGGTGCAGGCCAGATGAAGCGTCTGAGAATCACTGGCAAAGCTGACATTTTGCCCACGTGGCCAGAGCATTCTCTCCGGTCAGGCCCCTTGGGCTAAGTTACCATATTGGATCCTCCCCGATCCTCCCACGAAGCCGGTAGGTATTATCATCCCCATTTTACTGTGGATGAAGCAGAGGCCCAGAGAGAGAGCGGGGGCCCCAACCCTCTCCTATCGCCTGTTCATCCACAGCGCTGGCCCAGCTGTGATGCCCTCCAGGGACAGACACCATTCGCTCTGTGACTTGCCTCAGGAGCTGCGCACTGGGACAATCGGAACTCTGCCCATGGATCGCCTATAGATCGCCCTCATCCAACACTGTGATTACTCACCCCACATCTGCCACCTCCTCAGACCACTGGACCTCAAGCCTTCACCAGGAGTCACCTGGAGAGACTGCTAAAATTACAGATTGCAGAGCCCGTCCCAGAAGGCTCTGATTGGAGGGGTCTGGGGTGCGGCCTGGAACTTGAATTTTTATCAGACACTCCAGGGCCAGCCTTGTTTGGGAACTACCTTTCAGATTGAGTTCAATCCCCTCATTTTATGGAATGAGAACACAGACCCAGAAGGGTCTCGCCCTGTGCATCAAACACTGACTGGCTCCCTCCTGCTCTCAGGCACAAGCCCAGCTCCTCCCAAGCTAGTTCCTCCTCCGAAGGATCTCTTTGCAAATGTTCGGAAAGCTCCCTTACCTCCCTCTGGAACAGTTCTTCCCCGTCCTCCTCCCACTTTGCCTAATTGCTGCTCATTTTCTCAGCTCCACAGCACCTCCTCCAGGCAGCCTTCCTGGATCCATTAAATGGCAGGTTAGTGTGCTCTGACCTCGCACTCTATCATAGCACTCGCCACGCTGCACTGCAAGACCTGTTTACTTCTCCGTCTCACTTCAGTGTGGTGAAGGCAGGGACCACCTTGGTTCCCTGCACTGGTCCTTTCATATTATACTGTAGATCTTTGTTGAATGAATGAACGAACTAACGAATGGATGAAATAAACAGCATGAGCATCCCACAGGCCCCTGGCTTAAGCTTCTTCTCGTAAGGAGATGGGACGGAGTCCACTGGGCCCCGGGCACTGGGCGGTGCCGCCGGCCCCTTGTGTGGGCGGGCGTCGCAGTGAGAGGGAGGGACTGTCCGGGCGGGCAGCTGCAGAGCCATCTGCTGCGCGGGCGGCGGCGCCCGCCCCAGTGTTTGTTTACAAACCCGGCTCTGCGTGCGAGAGAAACACGGCTCCTCTTCCAGGCGCGCGGCAGCCGCTGCCAGCCCAGGAGGAGGGGCCGTCGGGGGCCGGGGGCTGGGGCCGCGGACCGTCCGGTAGGGCGTGGCCCGCATGCCGCCTGTCCCCTGCCTCTCCTGCATCTCCACTCCTGCCCGCGCTCCAACCCACGGGCAAGGGCCCGAGGTCCAGTCCCCCCCCCTCCCCGCAACCAGCCGTGCTACCCCATCCAGAACACGGACCGTGGTAACAACAGTATCTATGTTATTAAAGCGCGTTAAGGATTAAGTGAGGTAATGCACACAGTGGCATTTTATTAAGCTATTGTGGTGTCACTGTGGGTGATTCGATGGAGCTTAAGCATTTCACAAAATGTCTCTCTAGTCTGATTTATCCCCCAACTCAGGAATCCCATTTCAGACAGTCCCAGGTGGAGATGATAAGGCCCAGGTTAATATT
Organism: Tursiops truncatus; assembly: GCF_011762595.2. Lineage (NCBI taxonomy): Eukaryota > Metazoa > Chordata > Mammalia > Artiodactyla > Delphinidae > Tursiops > Tursiops truncatus. Next base: position 8,792,658 of record NC_047039.1, on the reverse strand, counting down.
CATGCAGGAAAAGAAAAAATTCATTTCAAAAAATAAAATCATTCTGATATAAGTGTGTTTCTAGTGTTCCCACTTTGGGTACGGTATGGTACAGTACGGTATGGGATGGCATGGTATGGAATGGTGGCTGCCATTCCACCCTGCAGCCACAAGCCCCAGGGTGAGCTCAGAGTTTGGGGAGGGGAGCAGGCGGTGGGTGACTAAGGAGAAGAATCCCAGGCAAAGTCCACTCCTAAGCGCAGGTCTGGAGAGGGGGGCTGGCTTCCATCCCAAAGGTGAGGATGCTCACTCAGGTTCCAAATGGCTTTGGGCGGTGGTGGCTGCGAGCAAGGCTTTGGAGGGACAGCTATGAGAGGGCAATACTGGCAGCCCTCCACTCTCCCCTCCACCACCCCCTCCCACCGGCTCTACCACAGACCTTCCCCAGACAGCGCCTGTGTCTAGATCTCCTGCTTTCTCTGTAAGCCGGCGGGGCCTCCATGGCGCCAGAACTGGGCATGACTTGGGGGTGTTCCCCATACGCTCTCCAAGGGTAGAGGTGGTTTCGTGCTTGCCCTGGATTTTTCAGTACCCAGGGGCTTGCTTCTGTATGATTATTGGTTTGTTCGGGTTTTTGTTACAGATTGAAGAGGTTACAAAGTGAGGACAAAGAGGAGGTCATACCTTCTGCCCACAAAGGGACTCACATTCTAGCGGGGGAGACAGAAAAAGCAGGAACTGCCACTATTCTTTGTCTACCTACCCTGTGCCCAGTGCTAAGTTTGGTGTTTCTCTGGTAATAAATACTTACTGCATCATGCACTGGGCCCTGAGGATGTCTTGTAGTCAAGGAGAAGCATTTAAAAGTAATTCCAGTGACAATACATGAGCCATCAGGGAATGCCTCCTTTAATCCGGACACCAACTTGCTAACAACGCTGAATAGTAAGTATGATTATCCCCGTTTTACAGATATGGAAATGCCAACTCAAAGAGGAGAAAACTTATCCCCAGTCTCCAAGCCGGGGTTTGGAGTCAGGTGCAAAGCCATGTTCTGACTGCAACAGCTGCTTGGGGGAGGGGGTGGAAATGGCCAGTTTCCTGGTTCCCGACTGGAACAGCTGGGTTATAGGAGCACATTCAAACCATGGATGGTGAAAACTCTTCGCTGAGGCTAAAGCAGAATAGGAGTCCACCTGGGGAGCCCATTTAAAAAATGCTGAACCAGTAAAAACGTAACTAGGAGCCACCACCCGACAGTCCCGTCTGGCAGAAGCCGAGGCCCATCGGGCCCACCCCCAGGTCTGGGTAGTTGAAGAGAAGCCTCTCCCCACTCTCTCTCTGTGCAGATCCACTCATCAATTCTGTCATTCAACACACCCTGAAAGACTGTCTTGCCTAGAGAACTCCAGCCCCAATCCGGGAGATGGAGACACAGCGGACGCAAGGTTATTAGGGCTGGAAGGGCCCTGTCCAGGGTGCTGAGGGAGGACAGAAGAGGAAGGAGGGTTAAAAGTCCAGTCCCCTCTAGCGGGGAGCCGGCGGCTGAGAGCAGAGTAGGCCCATTCAACCTCCTTGGCCCATAGACTGAGAAGGAGGAGGAGGCTGGGCAGAGGAAGAGGGAGGGCGGGAGGACAGCTGTCGGCCAGCAGAGCAAGGACTTAACCTGAGGCCGTTAAAATGAGTCTGAGTCGCTGTGCATGGGTCAGGCGAGGACGCAGCCGGCATTAGATGCTGCTGCCCTTAGCTCCCTGGCCTGTGTCCCTCAGCTGCGCTCGGCCCTCTGAAGAGCAGACAGGAATTGTAACAGGGTGAAAGCAGGACGGCAGCAGGCTAATACATCAGGGGAAAGCAATCTGAAAACACAGGACTTCACGGCAGGGACAGGCTGGGATAACCAGGATGCTGAGAGAAACCAGACCTGACAGCAGACAGCAAGTTAGATCTGATCTGGAGGTGAGACAGGGCGGGAGGAGAGGCTGCTTGCATCTCTCCTCCCCACCTGCATCCCGACTCCTGCCCAGCCTCACCTGGCTGGGGCCTTCTGGCTGGAAAGGCACTCTGCCCAGGGCATACGAGGTGCCTGCCACGGGCTGGGGTGTGGGTTTCAGGAAGCAACACCAACTAAGGTACCCCAGGAAATCTGGGGAGCCAAGGCCGGAGGGTGAGGAGGAGCTGATGGGCTTCTTGAGAGACCCAGGGGGTGAACATGTGATCTGTGAGCCAAATGTTCACAGGCAGAATCAGATCTCCAGTGAGGTTGATGCCTGATTTCTATGTTCCTTCACTTAGCCCCACCCTCCCTCAATCCCCCAGTAAGAATTTATAAATCATGTGTGCAGAGACCAAGGTCTCCGGCTTCATGAGTCAGGAGTCATTTCTTCAATGCCACCTCTCCTCTACGTGCTTGGTACAACATAGGACCCAAACAAAATGGGAATCGAGCAACTGATTAAATGCACTACAGATAGAGAGTTTCTTTTACGGCAATTTCACTGAGTTCTTCAAAAGAGCAAAGAATCCCACAGGAATAAACATAATTTTCCTCTCATGAAACATGGTCTTAAAGTGTGAGTTTCATTTATTTTATGGAACAAACCTTTTTTTAATACTATGATATAAGCAGCTATGTATCTACCAAAAATGTTTCCCTCTTTCTTCCTGGGCATGCAGTCAGACTGCATTTCCCGGCCTGCTTAGCAGTCGGTGTGGCCACAGGACTGAGTTCTTGGGAAGTGTGTGGAGGTGAGCATCCTTTCCAGGTCTGGCCCATAAAACTCTCCCATGGGTAGCTGTCCATCCTTTTTCCCCATCCACTGGCTAGAAGTGAAGGACTCTAGCACCCCTGAAGATGGAAGAGTGAGTAGTCTGGGTTCTTGAATCACCCATGGAAGGCTGCCACGAATTACCCCACTATACTCCTATGTGGACGAGAAATAAATTTAAATCCTGTTAAGCCACTGACACGCTGGCATTTATCTATTACAGCATCCAACATTAGCCTACTCCCAGAAGCACTTACTATGTGCACAGTATATGGCGAGTCAGGCTGGGGTGGCATATGTACAAGTCAGAGTCCAATCTGAACATGTGGGGCAGGGGCCACGCCAGGAACGTCCCCAGAGACTTTTGGCTCAGTGCAAATTTGGGGCACATTGCCCATCCCCCACCCTTCCCCAGCTGCAATGTGGACCTGGCCACAGATACTCACTAATCACCTCTGATCAACTCTCCCCCTTAGCGGCTCTCCTGCCAGACATTTGGACTTAACTGACATCCCCATTCTTTTTCAATTAGGGATTAGTGACTGCATCTCTTTCTCTTCGAACTTCTTCCTTGAGCTAATAATTTCCCTTAAAATCTTCCAAACTTGCCGTTGGGTCTGACAAAAAGCTTACTGAGTGCCTTGCTCCATCCCTCAATTTCACTCAGCCTTCTAAAGTTCCCTTTTATAGCGACGCCCATCAACCCTCCATTTACACCGTGTTTTGGGTTAGATCTCTTTCATGCTTCACTTCCCTACACGGCAGCCTCCTCACGCCCTCCAGTCTCTTCCTCCGCTCTGCCCTGTTTCCCATTTCTTTTCCTATAAATGGCTCCCTCCATACTCAGTGCACTTCCCCCCTTCCTAGCCCTCCCACCACAACCCCGCTCACTCTCTGAGACACATTCCCTCCCCATTAATCTGCCAACTAGGAAAGAAAAGTTAAAGCTTCCCTTCCGATCCCTATTCATCTCTGTCGAGACATGTAGATAACTGTTAAAAAATTAGTTGGCCATTATCCCTCGTACTCCCCTATCTCCTGTGGTGGTGGCCCATTGTCCTCTGATCTCATACGTCCTAATTTCTCATCACGCTAAGGGGAGAAAAAACCCTCCATCTTTCAGGAAAGGAAGCATAACAATTTGTAGGGAAGAAAATAAATTGCTTAGTCAAAAGGATATTGCAAGAATCATCAGGATTCGTTCTCGACTTTTACCTCTTTAAACGTTCCGTTTTCTGCCATCTTAAGAAATATACACATCAACTTCTATCAGATCTCCTTCTGCATTTCAAATACTTGCATCCTCCATCCTTTCATTCCTTTTTTTTCTCCAGGTATTTATACATCCTCCACTTCCAAAAAGATAGATCACAAGAAGGCACAAAAATAATAAAATAACTTATAAAAGAATATAAACCAATTAAGGAAGGGATAAGATCTATGAATCTGTAAAGACTAAGGATTCTTACTGTCATTGGGCATAAAACTGAGCCCTAAACTCTGATGCAAGTAGAGTTAATGACAAAGTAGAATGGGAGACAGGAGGGGTGACAAAGATCTCAATGGTTAATATTAGGAAGCATACCGTACACGACTGTCTTGTTATTCTTGTAATAAAGTCTTGGAAATACTTTAAAAATATTTCTTCACTTCCTGCCTATTTGCTAAAAGGATACGACACAACAAAAATCATTATCATAAAGACAAGAGACATGCTAAGTGGGAATATATATGTGGAAGGAGGGATAATTATAACTTTCTTTTAAAAGCTAGACTCAAGGGGGTGAACACAATATGAGTGCAGAACTTAGCTGGAAGCTTCCCAGCACCCATGGTAAAGATGGGAATTCGGGGAGTTCACGGAGCTGGATTTTTCCTAACTACAGTTACAGAGAGCATTGCCTCCTAGCTATGAACTATAACAGGAAGTTGTCTCATGGGTCTTGTCACTGCCCTTAATCTTTAGAAAGAACTTTCCAAGGATTTTGTTTTTTAATCACGTAATCCTCAAGTTTCTTGGTGTACTCCACTGTCCAAAGGCTTCGTCATCTTACCCGACTCTGCCTCCAGTGTGACTTTATCCTTTGATTGGGTGTTTCCCAGACACTTGGGCACCCTGACCTTGATTTGCACCAGATTAGCCACACCAACTGCTGTCGTGTCTACATTGTTTTCCTTTAACTCTACTTGCATTTTACTTAATAAATTTCATGTCATCCTAGGAAATCACAGCTTTGGCGTGCTAGCTGCATGATGTTCTCCCTAATGCCCCAAAATAAAAAGAGCCTATAAATACAGATAGAAGCCTATAAATACAGATACCATTCTTGAGATTCTGTAAGTGCAAGTCTGATGTCACCAGCTCTCCTCCTCTTTGCTTTGTCCCAAGACAGTTCATAAGGGAACATTTGCCTGAGAATGTTTCCCTCGAGCTTCCACTCAACTCTGCCCATGCTGGTGTCAGAAACCATCACAGCTGACATCCTGCTTTCCTCTCCGCAGCTAATGGGAGCGTTTTTATTCCTTCCTGGCTTGTGAATGACCTCCTCCTTCCTCACATTCCACCCTAACTCTGCCTCTTCCTCAAGTCCCACCTTCTCCATGAAGTCATTCCTGGTATCAACCTTGAACCTGGACTTGCTTCCACGAACTTCCAACAGCACTCACCTGGCTCCCAGCAGCGGGCCTAAAATACATAGTAAGCTCTTGTGTATACGCTCTAGCAGCTAAGCACATACTAGATGCCCAGTAAACACGGCCACGTGTCAGGGCTGAGCACTGAATTTGGGGTCAGGAGCCCTGGGTTCTTGGGTAAGTCATCTTCAGGCTTCTGCTTATCCAGCTATAGCACGGCAGTGAAGCTGGCAGAGGGGACCTCATATTTCCGAGGCCCCTGCCATCTTGCCCCCACGTTTTGCTCCTGCTCTCTGTGGTGCCACACTGCCGGCCGTGTGGATTCCCCCATGTGCATCCTGACTTTGGCTTTCTCTGCTGCGAGCGCGCCCTGCATTTCCCACTGGTGTGTCCTTCCAGTGGAATCTTCAGCAGTCAGTAGCTGTTCTTGTCTGTAGAACAGCTCTCTCTGCTTCTCGCCTTCTGCTCATGGCAGGCACATCCCAGCATCCCGGACAGTCCTCTGTCCCTGGTCCTCCTTCTAAAACCGCCCTTAGTATCTGCTCGTTGTACCCAGACTACTTTCAACCTCCAATTTCTCTGCTCAATTTCCCTGTTTCCATTTCTATGGCATCTTTAGGAAGACACTGACATTTTTGTCCCGTATAAACATAAACCATTTTTTCTGCACACAAGCCACAGAGCATTGGACTGACGACGACAGGCATTCTACTTGTTCTACCTACTTACTGGCTCTGTACCTTTGGGAACTTGGCTTAACCTTTCTGAGCCTCAGTTTCCACATCTATCCAACAGGGATGACACTGCCCGGGCTGTCTCTTAGTTACCAAACGAGACCGTGCTGTTCACCGTGTGGCTTTCTGCAGGTCCTACCTCTGCTCCTTGCTACTTCTTGGGCTCAGCTCAAGTCAGCCCCAAACCCCCCAATCTAATGAGGCCAACTCCGGGAAGAGCTTTTCCCCTAAAACACATGCACAGATTTTAGAGTTTACACGTCACTTTCTCATACACAGTCCGTTGATCCTCACACACACACAAACTGAGGTACAATGGAATATTATTCAGCCTTTAAAAAGAAGGAAACCGCGACACACAGTACAATATGGATGAATCTTGAGGACATTATACTAAGTGAGATAAGACAGTCACAAAAAGGCAAACCCCATCAGCCCTCTGTATCCGAGGGTTCCACAACAGTTTACATAGCATTTACATTGTATTGTTGTAAGTAATCTAGCGACGATTTAGTTCACCGGAGGGTGTGCATAGGTTATATGCAAATGCCACAACACTTTATATGACGGACTTGAGCATCTGCAGATTTTGGGACCCACAAGGGTCCTGGAAGCAATCCCCCGCAGATACCGTGGGACGACTGTATTGCATAATTCCACTTATGTGAGGTATCTAAAGAGGTCAAATTCGTAGAAACAGAAGGTAGAATGGTGGTTACTAGGGGCTGGAAGAAGGGGGAAATGGGAAGTTGTTTAATGGGGACAGAGTTTCAGTTTTGAAAGATGGAAAATTTCTGGAGACCTGCTGTCTGACAACGTGAATATACATACCGTCACTGAACTGTACACTTAAAAATGGTTGAGATGGTACATTTTATGTCACGTGGAATTTACCACAATCAAAAATCTCTTTAAAGCTATCCAACCAGTCCAATTTTTAAAACGAAGTTCTATAATCAATGTGGCCATTTTCCCGAAGAGGAAGCTGAGGCTCAGAGAAGCTCACTAAGGACATGCATCCAGGTCTTCAAAATCCCGACCTCCCACCCCCAGTGCCCTGGGGAAGCACGAGAGGTACACCTGAGCCACAGGTGTGAGCACACAGGGCCCCAGAGCCCAGACCCCTGTCCTCCCACACGGACTGAGGCACATGGGGGGCTGCCGTCTCCCTGCAGGGCTCTCTTCCGCTGAGGGTCCCGGCAGGAGCCTCCCGCCCTTCGCCACAGCACAGAGGACCCTTCAGGCAGGGTGGTCCTTTGTCCCCAAGACCAGCTGAGCCCTCCTGTCCCCCCACCCCCAGGCTCCTGGGGCCTGCAGTGTCCTCACGGTCTGGATGTCTGGCCACTGCCGCCCCGCCCCACACCCGGCAGCTCCAGCGGCCTCAGGCCGGGGTGAGCCCAGGGCTGCCTCTCCCGCCGCTGCAGGTTCTCCTGCTACACGACTCAGTTCAGCTGGCACCTCGCAGGGAGACTTCCCAGGCCTCCACGTGGAATGAAACTGCCCTTCCCTGGGTCCGTGTCAGGCCTGCTTCCTGTCTGGGGCTCGTCACTCTGCTCTGCCTTTGCCTATTTCCTGTGGCCTCTTCCCTGGACCCTCAGCTCCCAGAGGCAGGAGCTACGAGTCCTCCCTCACCTCCCGCTGCTGTGAGGCCATGGAACGAGATGGGGCTGCGCAGGTGTGGGCGGAAGCTGCAAGGAAAGAGGGACAAGACCCCAGGCCAGGGGGAGTGTAAGGACAGGGCTGCGAGCACGAGAGAGGCCTGTGGAAGTCGTGGCTTAGGGCGCCAACGGAGGCCGGTGGGGAGCACAGACGCAGCGGAGGCTGGTGTCTGACGCACTCGGCTGCTGAGGGGTGGCTCTGACTGTCCCAGCAGGGCAAGGGCAAGAGCATGGCGTGGCAGCTCGAGGTTCTAGAATAAACCTGCATATGTGGCTTGAACTTGCATCCTTCCCTGGATTCCCTCGAATCCCAGACACCTGGACCAGGGTGATCTTGACCAAGTCACCTCCCCTCTGAGCACAAGAGTCCCCGTCTCATATCAGAAGGGTTGAATCTGACGATCCCTGGGTCCCTGGGGTCCCACACGGTTGGATCCAAGAGTCCAGCACGGGTCTCATGTTGGAGGGAGAGAGAAGGAAGGGAACTCCAAGTCTGCCCAGAGCCCCGCGCTGCCCCCGGGACTCTCGGTACTGGGACAGCGGGCCACACCTATCAGGCAACAGCATGAGGGTGTGGAGGTGGCCTGGGGGGACGCTGGTGGCAGAGGCGTTGTATCTGTGGTCAGATATGTGAACTGTGCCAGGAGCTGCCTGCTAGCGGTGCCACCTGGTGCTACAAGAACCTGTGACTGGCACAGTCTGAAGCCAGGGTCCTGTCGGCGTTTTCCTGAGAAGGGTAATCGTTCATCAGCTGTGCAACTGATATCCAGTACCTTTACCCAAACCCCCATTCCTATGGAATTCATGCATGCTTGCACGATTTGAATATTGGGATTCCCTCCCGATGAGCAGTACCTAAGGACTGTAATGAACTCTGGAGGCTGTGTTTAAACAAATGTGCTTAACACATGCTGGCTGAGAGCCAGCTCTGTGCCAGGTACCGTGCTGGGTCTGGGGCGGGGTTAGAAGGGTAATTCAGAGATGCCTCCTGCCTGCAAAGATCCACAGTCGAACATGGGAGAGGAGACCCACACAGGAAGGACTCTGTCCAAGGCAGAAAGGGAGACGTGCCCAAAGGTGACAGTGGTCCCATAACTGCCCCCAATTGGAGACACTCTGTAATAACAGCCCCCGTCCATCTGGAACAGCCCAGATGTAGCCTTTCATTCTAACATAGGCACCGATCAATGCCGAAGATGAATTAAACTGATGAAAATCAATCCCAAAGCCAGCTTTTCTTTCCAGACCAAAAATTTTCATCAACGACGGAGAATTAAACGATGCCACTAAGTTCTGAGGCCCGCATTGTACCGAGTTCAATCACAGGTTGTGAAACTAGATTAAGAAGTAGAAACCCTTGGCAAGAAGCTGTTCCGCTGGCCCTTGGCAAATGGAGAGGGGCCGAAGTGGACCTCGGAGTTCAGAGTAAAACGACAGGCCCTGAGGTGGACAGTCCTGTCCAGCGGCCACTCAGGAGCCGCTCCCGGGCAGGTGGCCCGGGCTCTACGGCCCGTTCAAGAGGCCCAGAGTGCAGGCAGTAGGTTCTGGATTGCTGCCAGGAAACAAGCCAGAGACACGGAAAACACCCAGTGGTCTCTTTGGCTGGTTTGAAGCAAAGAATTGGAAGGAAAAACAAAAAGTGTTGAAACATAGATTCGGGGTACATCATGGAAGGTTAGGAATTTTAGACGTTTAGGGTGTTTGAGCAGGAAGTTAAGACTTCAAAGAGGCAGGTTTGCCTACTCTCGGGGCCACAGGGAGCCGGACATTTTTTCAAAGTCCTGTCTCTGAGGTTCCCGGCGACAGCCACAGGTCTGCCCTGTACCAGCTCCAGCAGCCGCAGAAAGGAGGGAGCCAGGGCACGCACAACTCTGGTTAGCAGGAGCTACGCTCCTTCTCCCACCTCGGGTCTCCCCGACCTCAGCAGCACCCACACGGCCCGTGGCCCACTGTCAGTTGCCAGATACAACATCTGAGATCCGCCCTGCAGCACTGCCCAGCCCCGCCTGAGCAGACAGAGCTTGCGGCCTCATGATTCATTCATGCATTCATCTACTCACTCAATCACTTCCCGGGCCCTGGCTGTGTACCAGGCACTATGCTGGATGTAGGGGATGGATAAAGAAATGCAGATGATTCCTGACTCACAGGCCCTGCCCTGGAGAATCAGCCTAGACCTGCGTTCCCTCAACAAACACTCTCTGAGCACGTGCTATGCCCCAGAGCTCCGCTGGGCACTTGGGGACACCACCCCTGCCCCAGGAAGTTCACAGTCCAGTTGGGGGAGATGGGCGGAAAGACGGCAAAGTGTATATGCTACCCAGGGTGAGCCTCGGGGCCCTGGCCCCCAAGGAGAAATTTCCAAGTGGAGGCCACATGCCAGGCCCCAGTGAGGCGATAACGAACTGTTCTGGAATGAAGTTCTAATGCTGGAGCATCTGTAGGAAGCAGTCTTCTGGGAGCAAGATGAGAACCAACAACGCTGAGACCCAGGATGAGGGAGGAAGGCTGACAGAGCGGCGGGAAAAACCGCTGGAGCTTCGGCAGAAACCACAGTCGTTTTCCCACAGGGCGGTGGGCCAGCCCTGGACTCGGAGCAGAGCCTCGGGACAGGAGAGGTTCCAAATGGCCCACAGGATGCGGCCGGTGGCACCATTCTGGGAAGCCGAGGCACTGGGCAAGGTGGGGAGGGGAGGGGAGGGGAAGCTGCCCCAGCCCTTCAGGGGATCCCACAAGGTAGCCCATCACATCTGGGGGTGGGATGTGGGAACACTGTCAAGCCTTGCTCCGGGAAGAATATGATGGGTCCACACCGGCCATGGGTCCCTTGGTTAGAAATGAGCCAAGTTCCCCCTACTTTATCCTATCTGAGAAATAAACAGAGACTGGGTATAGACAACGAAGCTGGGCCTGAGTCTGCCCTCTAAGCCAACCGCTTTACTAGGGTCCGGGTCAGTTTCCTCCCAGGGTTGGGATTAGGGAAAATGTTCCCAGCTTGATTCCTCCTGGTGAAAGTTGGCTCTTGCCAGTCAAGGCTGGTGACGAGAAGGACTATGATGAAGCCCCCACACGAGACAGTCCTTTACACTCACAAAGGACTCCATACACGATCACAACTTTATCCTCGAAACAATCCTGGGAGGTACATAAGAGAAGCAGGTGCTATTGTTCCCAGTTTATCAATTCAACAAAGTGACCTGATCTCCGAGAGACACTTGCACATCCATGCTTATCGTGACGTTATTCACAATAGCCAAAAGGTGGAAGCAACCCAAGCGTCCATCGAGAGACGGATGGAGAAACATAATGTGGTCTATCCACACAATGGAATATTATTCAGTCTTAAAAACGCAGGAAATTCTGACACAGGCTACACTGTGGATGAACCTAAGTAAAAGAAGCCAATCACATACACACATACAGAATACCATATGGTTCCATTTATACAGAGTACCTAGAGTAGTCAAATTCATAGAGACAGGAGGTAGAAGCATGGTTGCCAGACGCTGGGGAGAGGAAACAGGGAGTTGGTGTTTAATGAGTATGGAGTTTCAGTTTTGCAAGATTAAAGAGTCCTGGAGAAGGGGGGTGGTGATCGGTTTACAACAATGTGAAACTACTTAACACTACTGAACTATACACTTCAAAATAACTAAGATGGTAATTTTGTTATGTGTATTTACAATTTAAATTTTTTTTAAGTTTTTGTAAAAACTGACTTGAACCGAGATGTCCTGACCATCAGGTCACAGGCCTGCTCTCTACGCCACCAGCTGAGGAGTGATGGTGGCACGGACACCAGGAAGAGACACAGACTGGATCAGACCAGCAGCTGGGTGAGAGTCTCACTGGCCTTGTGACCTGGTCTCTGCCTCTCTGAGATTCAATTTTCTAAGCTATACATTGAAGCTGAAACACAATAATGGAGTAAAGTATCCCAAGCCCCAGGCAGGCACCCCGTGAAAGTCAGAGTGGGCTAAGGATGGGTCCGGCTAAGTCCAGCGAGGACCTGGGTCCTCAACCTGCCCAGGAGTGGATGGGCAGAAGAGCGTCCACTCATCCATGGCAACCTCGCCTCCCAAGCCACGGGGGTGAGAAAGTCCAGTCTTTCACAAGTGAGAGTCTCACTCTCTTGTTGCTTCAAAGAGTAGAAAGTTACGCCCAGCTGCCGGGAAGCCCAGGCAGCAGCGAGCAGTGGCCAGAGTACAGGCTTGGGGGCCAAGGGGCCTCAGCGCAGCCTCTCACTGTGTGACCCTGGACAGGTCGCTGCATTTCTTCAAGCACCGCGGGGAACCGCCGGGGATGATGGCTCCCCCTCAGGGTGACTGAGAGGGTTAGAGGGGGTCCTGGGCTTTGAGCGTCTGCAAAGAGGGGGGCTCAGTAAGGTTGTCTCCTTTGAGAAGCACACTGGAGAGCTTCCTAGAAGGTTCTGGGGGTGTCCAGGGCCCACAGCTGCAGAAAGGAGGTTTTAGGGCTGACCGAGTACCCACGTTGGGGACGGGAGAAGAGCCAAGGAGGGTCCTGCCCACAAGCGACCTTCCCTCATGCTAGCTGGGCAGAATGGACACGGCTGCTGAGCGTGTGCTGTGGACCAAATGTGTCCCCCCAAGTGTACTGAGGCCCTAACCCCCAATGTGATTGTACCTTGAGGTGGCGCCTTTGCAGAGGTACTTAAGGTTAAATCAGGTGGTAAGGGTGATAGCCCATGACGACTGGTGTCCTTATAAGAAGAGGAAGAGACACCAGGGATGTGTGCACAGAGGAAAGGCCATGTGAGGGCACAGAGAGGTGGCCACCTACAGGCCAAGGAGAGAGGTCTCACCAGAAACCAACCCTGCCGACACCTCGATCTTGGACTTCCAGCCTCCAGAACTTCGAGAGAATTAGTCTGTTGCTTAAGCTGCCCAGTCAGTGTTACTTTGTTGTGGCAGCTCAAGCAGAGACAACAGGATATCATCAGGCCCACATCACTTCTCTGCTCAAAATCCTATGAATCTCTGCCCCCCTTCCCTCGCCCACTGTGCCCATCCACCCTGGCCCTCTCTTCATCCCCGACCACACGGGCTGCTCCCACCTAGCACAGCAGTGTCCACCACAAATGCGAGCCACAGATATAACTGTTTTCACACGTGTGTAATTTAAACTTACATTTCACGTATGTAAATTTAAATTTTCTAATAGCCACATTTAAAAAGTTCTTCTGGAAGATGAAATTAATTTCGCTTAACTCAATATATCCAAATATTATCATTTTGATATGTAACCAATATAAAAATTATTCGTGAGCTATTTCATAATCTTGAATTTCATTCTAAGTCTTTGGAATCTGGTGTGTATTGGACACTTACAGCACATCTCATTTGCACCGGCCACGTTTCGACCACGCTCGACAGCCACCCGCTACCATGCTGGAAAGCACAGGCCTGCAGTGTTCTTCCTCCAGACTCCACAGGGTTGACTCCATCTCCACCTACAAAGGTCACCTTCCTATGAGGCCCAAGCTGACCATGCTGCTGAATAACACCCCTCTGTTTTAGTCCATTCAGGCTGCTATAACAGAATCCCACAGACTGAGCAGCTTATAAACAACACACATTTATTTCTCACAGTCGTGGAGGCTGGAAGTCCAAGATCAAGACCCGCTTCCTGGTTCATAGACGGCCGTCTTTTTGCTGTATCCTCACACGGAGGAAGGGGCGAGGGAGCTGTCCGGGGTCTCTTTTATAGAGACACTGATCCCATTATTGGGGGCTCCACCCTCAAGACCTAATTGCCTCCCAAAGGCCCCACCTCCAAATATGGCCACCTTGGGGGTTAGGATTTCAACATATGAATTTGAGGTGGACACAAATACTCAGTCTAAGCACCCTTCACAGGGTAGTTGCAGGGCTGCTTGAGGACGCCACACAAAAGCATTCTGCACAACACCCAGCTTGCCCTGACTGCTTTATCAATGTTAGCTCCTAATTAAGTGCCATTTTTTTTTTAATAAATTTATTTATTTTTATTTTTGGCTGCGTTGGGTCTTTGTTGCTGCTGCGCACAGGCTTTCTCGAGTTGCAGCGAGAGGGGGCTACTCTTCATTGCGTTGCGCGGGCTCTAGGTGCGTGGGATCAGTAGTTGTGGCGCACGGGCTTACGTTGCCCCGCGGCATGTGGGGTCTTCCTGAACCAGGGCTCGAACCCGTGTCCCCTGCATTGGCGGGCAGATTCTTAACCACTGCGCCACCAGGGAAGTCCCAGTGCCATTATTATTATTGTTATTGTTATTCAGAAGCAAAGCGCTTCTCCACCAAGTTCCATAAAATCTGGTAATAACTGAAAGAACCTGGAATTTGGACTTAGCGTGTCCCACGTTTGAATGCCGACACCAGTCCTCGCTTTCTGTGATCTTACAAGTCCCTTATCCTAAGACCCACTTGTATCATCTGTTAAATAGATGGAGTAATACCCAGGGTTGCAGGAGAATAAAACAAGAAGACAAATGTGAAAGTGCTGGCGAAGCAGACAGTTGTGAACTACGTTCGCATTTACAGCTCCGAAATCTAAAAGACTCGAAACACCAACAGCTTCTTCATAATTCCTGGAGGTGAGATCTGCCCCCAACCGACAGGTTATTTATAATCTTTATGCGCTTGCACATTCTTGTGCTTTGCTGGGGAAACATTCACGGGTTTGATTACGAGGTGCTGCCCAGAACCTCACACTCAAGAGTTGTGCGATATACACACATGCACCATGTCACCTTTCAAAAACCCCAAATTCTGAATCGCAAACACGAATGGCCCCAAGCATTCTGGACAAGGGACCACAGACCCCCCAGTATAAACCTTTCGTCCTCATCCTCACTGCATGCCAGGAAAAGAGTGTAGGAGGAAGATGGGCAGCCCTGGGTGGGTGAAGGCCCAGCGCGACACTGTGCACCGGGCAGGGCCCAGAGGAGGAGGTGACTTTCCAGGCCCGGGCCTCCTTGGGTCACCTTTGGCTGAAGCAGCTAGAACAGCCAAGGAAAGAGCCTGGGGCTGTTTCCCCCCAGCCCCCTCTATAAAGTAGAAACCCTGCACCATCTTCCCAGCTCCAGAGCGAATCTGGGCACGGATTCTGGTCTCCATGGCAACCGCTCCAATCTGTGTCAGTGTGAACGCCAACAGAGTCTGCTGCTGCTAAAATTACAGGAGGGGGAAACCCTCGCACGCTCAGCCTTTTCTGCTCCTCAGAATCAGGACCCCAGGGGATTCACAGGAGAGAAGCTGAGCTCGGGAACAGCCTCAGGGTCCAAGTGCGCTGGCCCGAGTTGGCCCTGGGGGTCAGGGGTGAGATCTGGGTGGGCAGGGGGCAGGGGTGACGAGAGCACTTACCCTCAGTTGGAAGGGCCTCACCGTTGACCTGGATCTTGACCCCGGGCCATCCCAGACAGCTGTGTCGTTAGAGCTCTCTGGGGAAAGGTATTCTACAACCTCCCTTGGTACCCTATTCTAGGGTTTACTGAGTCTTGCTGAGTCTACTGGGGAAGACAGACCTATTTTTAAAACTTCATTTGGAAGGCTAAAGTAGGGGAGGGAATTCCAGAGGGAAAGGAGAGCTGACACTGACTGAATTTCTTACTCTGCACCCTGAGCCTTTATCAACATCATCAACTTCAGTCAGCACTGAGAGCCTGTGGACCACTGTCACCATCTTACAGATGAGGAGAAGAGGCCCAGAGAGCTCTCGTGACCATCCCCATACCCGTCCCTGCTCGCAAGCCTGGGAACTTTGCTGCAGGCTCCTTCTGCCAGGCACGCCCCCCACGAGCAGTCTGTTCCAGTGCCTGTGCGGCCCCAACGCCCACCCTCGAGACCCCGCAGCAGGGGCGCCACTGTGCCCGGAGCTCCTCGCACTGTTGACAGCCCCCCAGCACTCAGCATTCTCACCTCAGAGCCAGCAGTGTGCGTTTCTCTAACTCCACCCCCAAGACCCCCAAACGAAGGAGTTTCATCCTAGAGGAAGTCTGACACCAGAAATGCGTCGGGGCAGGACGTGCACTGGGGCCATGACAGTGACCCAGGCCTGCTGGCACGCCACGCTGGCCGTCGGGCCCCTTTGCATGTGTTCCTCACTTACTGTCCAGCGCCCTGTCCTGTTGCCAGGTCCTAGAGCTGCTCTGTTTTCCCAGCCTAAGGATCTCCCCGCCCCAGGTCCTTTGCACGCCCTATACCCTTCCTGGAACAGGCTTCTGAGCTCACCCCATGCTGGCTCTTCCTTTCCGTTGGCTTGACACCTACCTTCTCTAACAAAAGTCCCCACCTCAGTGTCTTCTGAAGTAGCCCCTACTTATTCTCCTCCAGCTCTGCAGGCCCACTAGGCATGGCACTGATGGGCGCTCATGACTGACTGGTGCAGAGTCACCCAGCCTCTCTGGCCCAAGGTCCCCTGTGCCTGACAGAGGCCGCCCCCGGGAGAGAGGTCCAGGCTGGTCTCAATGGCAATCCAGGGAGGTCCTAGCAGTTGGCTGTTAAGAGCCCATCTGGAGGTTCTCGGCACACCAAGGATGCTGAGAGAGGAAGGGGGTGCCCATTCAGCCAGCCCTGCAGGTGGGATCTCAGAGTGATGCCATCCAGCCCCCAAGGCAAACATCCCCTCCTTGAGGCGGCCCCGTCCCCATGAGCAGTCTATTCCAACCAACCTCAGCTGACAGCCAAGGCAAAGGAACCCATGGGCCGAACCAAGACCACAGGGGAAAGTGAGCAAGGCGGAGAAGCAGGGCACCAGTGGGCCTTAAAACTCCAACCATTCTGCAGCCTGCACGCTGCTCCTCCAGGGCAGGAAGCAGCACCCGAGGGCCGGGGGCCGATCTCCAGCCACCGCTTACAGGAAGAGAACTCCTTCTCCCCGACAGAAAACGTGACTTCTGAGCAGACGCCCAGTGTATACAGCCGTGCGTGGGCAGCTTCTCCTGTTGGTCGGCAATGGCAGAAGGAAGGGGTAGGGAGATACGACCTAAATATGTATCAGCAGGGAAATAAATGCATACGTTTTGCCGCATCATCAAACAGTTTGATTCAGGTTATATCGAACAATGGAATAAATGCAGCCTTTAAAAATAAGGAAGTATTGAATTGATCTGTATTTCTGACTGGAGATATGTCCACGGTGAGAAAAGCAAGTTGCAGGTGATATGTCTCTTATTACGTTATTTTTGTGAAATAAAATCTGTGCTCTGTATATGAGTTTGACTAAGCATAAACAGTGCGGAAGTCCACGTCACCCCAGCAGTTAACACCTGTCACCTGTCGGAGGGGAAGGTAGGCTGGGGCGGGAGGAGGGGCAAGGAAGAAAGGGGAGAATGTGGTTTTGCTTTATACACATCTTTGAATTCTGTTACAAAGACCAGGTAACATTTTGTAATTAAAAAACCAATAAAGGGGGACTTCCCTGGTGGTCCAGTGGTTAAGACTCTGCGCTCCCAATGCAGGGGGCACGGGTTCAATCCCTGGTCGGGGAACTAAGATCCCGCATGCCACATGGTGCGGCCAAAAAGAAAAAAGAAAAAAAAACCAATAAGGTAAAAAAATTCCAGAAGGTACCCAAATACCCCCAAAGGAGAGCACACGCTTGAGATCAGTGTCCTCCCTCAAATGGGCAACACCCTGATATATCTGCAGAGACCCACATCAAAAAGCAAGAAAAAATGCCCACTTGCAATTTTTCATTGACATCTTTTTTTGTTCTTTGCCTAATTAGAAGAGCCTGGCCTCTCCAGTCATTTTCATCCCCATAATAAGACAGCTTCCTAAGCAAACTAACAAAAAGAGGTCTCTTCTCACACAATTTGTCCAAGCTACAGCATATGCCAAATCAGGGATTTGTCTCTTTATAAGAAAGGACAGATTTTAGGAGGAAGGTAAGGAAAGAGGAAAAAAGAAATCAGAACACGTCAAAAGAGACATCGCTTGCAATTCCACTGACCTGACTATCGGGCCCATTTTAGCAGTTTAACTATTTATCTATTTCTCCCAGCAGAATGTAATGATCGAAACCTTGGAGATGTAAAGGCAGTGCTTGCCACTGGGTCGAGTCTGTCCCCAGCCTGCCGTGCTGAGGACGAGCTCTGCAAGCCTCCCTGGCTGCTCTCCAGAGCTGTCTGCACAACCCACTTCTGTCCAGCTGGCCGGCCAAGAAGTCTCTGCTGAGCATTGGCTCGTGCCAGGAAACAATCTGGGGGAGGAGACAGACAGCCCCCGCCCCCAGAAAGCATATAACCTAGTCAGAAAGAGAAGAACTCAGAGGGAACGGCATGAGAGCAGTGTCTGGCTGTTCTCGGCAGCTTACACCAGCCGGTCAGGCTCTGTTTGCCCGTCTGTGTTGCCAACCTCTTTGGGAAGGAGAATGGATCTATATTATCAACCACATTTTACACAGGAGGAAACTAAGGCTCGTTGAATAAGATACGTATAATAAAATGACAAAATGTAAAGGACACATCAATGGTAAATAATCATGAAGGAAACTCAGGGGTCTGTGATTATTTGGGACAAAGCCCTCCACAGCAAAACTTTTGGTTAAGCCGAAAGGACTAAGTTTAGGTAAAAGTAATACAGGGAACCAGGAGAGGTCGCCCCTACTTTCCAGGCTATCTACCTCAAAACGGCATAGTTTCCATGCAGAAAAGACCAAATTCTGAGGAAACTAAGATTACTGAGAAAAGCGAAGGTGCCCGAGAAATCCAGAAGATGGACTGTAACTTTAGCATGACCTAAGCTTCCTAATGCAATAATGACTCAAATGGAATAAATCTATTCCTGCAGGGGCAGAATTACACAGTTCTCTGTGATCCAATGTCAAATAGGTTATCCTTTGATTAAGGTCTTAGCATGGCTGAGAGTTTTGTTGAAATGATGTCCATTATCTGCACAGCAGTTCATCTCAAGTCTGTTTGGCCCAGTGTATTTCAAATATGATTTGATCATACACCAAAACTGTGGGCATTTAACGCATTTTAAACGAGAAATGAAATGCATTTGCCTTGCCTTCTCTCCTGGGGCTGCTCCATCCCAGAAATTCCCACGTCAGCAGGCTCAGGTGAGCCCTCAGTGGGAACGTGGCTCAGCCTGGATTTTCCCTCCTTTCCCCACGGCTCTCTACCCCGAGTTCTGACCATCAAGTTGAAAGGGAAGCTCACAATCAAAGAAGATGTAAACAAGAATAAGCCCTGTCGGCTTAATGGGGAGAGAGAGAAGCTTTAACGTGCGTTAATTAGTAGGGGGTTTACTTTGCAATAGTTCATTAGGAGTCAGCGTTAGTCCCACTGTTCTCCTCAGTGTCAGTCGGGCTGCAGCCTTACGGCCGCAGTCAAAGGCGGCATAAGCACATGCTCCTGGTCCTTTGAGGCCAGATGGGGCACCAACAGACCAGAGAGGCTGTGCACAGTTCAGGGAATCCACTTAAGGATGCTCCTGCCTGCCCGCCCTCTCTGCTAAGATCTGGAAGGAACGAATGGCCAGGGACCCCAGGTGGAGGGGAGTCAAAAGTCAAAGCAGGGCAGTTTGGGCTCTGCTGACAGACAGCTCCTTCTGCCGCCAGAACATGCTACCACGTGGCCAGGAGCAGAGAGCTGGGCGTAGGAAATCTGAGGAGAGTATTTCTGCCCTGAACACAGAAAAGGTTGTCCAGCCGTGCTTGCGGGGGCATCTGCAAAGCGCAGCCTCACTCTCTGTAAGATCTCGCTGACAAGCGGGATCCAGAACATCTCGTCTTGGGATGGGGCTCATATAATAACATGCCAGCCGTCCACACCTCGCCATAAGGCAGGAACAAGAGCCCGGCAAAGTTGGAAGGGGCACAGTCCAAATGGCTGGTGAATCTCAAAATCTGAGCTGAAGTAACGTGGGTTCAACCTGCAACCTGGGACAAGGTCAAAGAAGGGCCCTCTGCTCCAAGAGTGGCCCCAAAGCCTCCCTTCTGCCCTCGGCAACCCAGCTTTCCTGAGTCCCTCTGGACTGGGACACTCTGCCACGATCTGACAAAGCCCAGGATTTAGTGGACACACCCCACTTTCCTGAACAGGGACTGGGCCGTGCTGCTACTCTGATAACTCAGGGTTCAAGGACTGAAAAGGAGCTGAAGAAGCCAGAAAGGATAACAACAGGTCCCTGGGGGTGGCCTTCCCATGAACGAGAGCGGGAGCAAGTGAGCAAGGCTTTCTGGGCTCCCGGCCCTTTCTACAAAGCCAGGGGGCGGACTGACATCTCCGAATGCCCCTGCCCTGGAACTCGCGGCTCCCACCACAGAACGAGGCCAATCTCAGGACCGCCCTCTTTGAGACTCAGTGGCCGGTGGACGGGGGGCGCCTGGCTGCCTACAAGAGCTGGTGGGGGCCCCTGCCGTCACCCCCGCGCCAGGCTGGCAGGGAGCCCCAAGTGCAGCTGGAGGGCGGGGGCGAGGGGTGACCACAGCACTCTCCCCACCCTCCTGCTCCTCCCCCTTCCCCGCCACCGAGGGCCAGCGGAGCACACAGGCCTGAACCGTCATCTCCTCTCTTATGTCATCTCTGTGGGATCTGACGGGCTATGGCATCCTCACTGGGGTTCGGGCTTTATTTGTGTGCTTTTACTGCGCTCCTGGGTGGGCTCTCCCCAAGCCCCAGTCAAAGCTTTCCCTTTCACCCTGCATGCGCTTCCCCTTCAGGGCCTGGGGCTGTTTCCATGGGGGAAGAGGGCGAGGAACTTGTTCAATGTGAAAAAGCCAAACGCACCAAGCTGTCCACACCCGCATTAGATGTCAACGTTAACAATCTGAAAACAATCTAAGTGGCCAAACAAGAAGGAAATGTTCAGTATCAATGGCGCTCTGGTAAACTGTCATAACTAAAAGTAATTACGAAAGACACACAACTGGGACTTCCCTGGTGGTCCAGTGGTAAAGAATCCGCCTTCCAATCCGCCTTCGATCCCTGGTAGAGAACAAAGATCCCACATGCCTCGGGGCAACTAAGCCCTCGTGTCGCAACTACTGAACCCAAGCGCCTCAACTGGAGAGCCCATGTGCTGCAAACAACAGAGCCCACGCGCCCTGGAGCCTGAGTGCCACAACTAGAGAGAGAAAACCCGCACGCCGCAACTAGAGAGAAGCCCACACACCACAACAAAGAGCCCGCAACGCAACGAAAGATCCCACACGCCTCAACAAAGACCCCGCGTAGCGCAACTAAGACCCGATGCAGACAAATAAATAAATAAAATGGATGTTAAAAAAAGACACAACTGTAAAGGGAAGTGACTTGTATTATATTAATTAAGAAGGGGAACACAGAATTTGTATGCCTACTATGACTGCAACTACATATTTTAAATTTTTGTAAAGAAATGCAGTAATACATATCTATATTTTAAAGTTTTTGAGGTAGGAAGATAAGTTTTAAAAAAACTCCTTTAATAACATATTTTTACAACAAAAGAAAAAAAATAAGGAATCTGGTGCAAAGGTGGCCCTCAGTGGGGTTCCCTAGTCCTGTCTCTGCCTGGTCTCACCATGTGGCCCTGCCCAGGCCTCTCTGAGCCTCAGTTTCCACACATACACTGAGTAATAAGTTACACAGTGTTAACTGCCAGTGTATCTTCCAGTTCTGGTTTTCTACAGTTTTGTCCACCCGCAAACAGTGCTTACTGACCTAATTAAACTATGGCCTCGACCATCAGTATTTACCAAACCAAGGGAGATGGAAATCTGGCCGGAACACCATCTGTGCGCACTGTGCCCTCAAGAGCTCAGAGCAATTTGCCACATACGATTTCAGCCGTGCTCGACTTTGCACAAATAGAAGCTACTATCTTGCTTCGACGCTGGATCACTTAGCACTTCTTCCCAGAATTTAGGTATGATTTACACTATCATCATTTAAAAATAAAACTCTCCTGTCTCTAAGAATTGCACTGTTTACGAGAGAGCATATCCTGATTGGGAGGGAAAGAGAAAATATTTATTCAGAAAGTTCTTCATGTTTACATAGCACCTCACACTAATGAAACATCTACCGGATCTTAATGGTGAGATGAAGGTGTAAATTTAGAGCTCCACCCACCAGCCTGGCGTTATTTCTGATTCAGTCCAAATCTGTTTGAAATAAGTTACCAGACTTCACCAGCTTTCAGAGTTAATGTGTGGGATCTATTTTTTCCCCTTTTACAAAGAGGCACTTGCCAGTAACAGTTTAGCTATTTCCCAAGACTCAGAGAAGGTTCTCCATCCTTTTCTGTCAGTATTGCGACTGATGCCGGCTTCGAGGGAAGGGGCAGTTACTCACACACTAAATGGAAGAGAACTCTGACACCCTTCGTCTCCCTCACCAATTCACCACCGGTCAGCTCCTACGGAAACACCGGCTTAGACCTATGAGATGAAGCACCTGCCGGGTAATGGAATCCAGGGGATGCTCCTCATCTATCTACGAGGCAAATCCCAATCTCCTTTGCCTGAGAAAAAAGCCTTTGGGGTCTGGGGCCCCAAGCTGCACCCCTAAACTGTTTCTCATCTCCCAGCTCTGCCTCTGCTGGGGATGGCCTCACCGCCCCGTCCCCACTCTCCTCTGTCCCCACGGTCACCTCCTTCTCTTTCTTCCAAGCGCTCCTTTCTGGCTTTCGGGACCCTTAGGCACTGCCTTGCCTTCTGTCAGCCCAGAAGAGCTCTACAAGCATCAGTACTCGCCTCATCCCACAACCCTCACAAGTTTACCTCCGTGCCCCCTACCCTGTGCCAGGTGAGCTGTTTAAGGGCAGGGGCCGCATCTTCCTGTCTCTGTATCCCCGGCAACAAGCACGGTTCATTCGGTTCAATGGGTACTCACGGCATGCCTGCCCTGCGTGCCAGGTGCCAGGTTGCACTGTTCCTGCTCTCAAGGAGCCCACAGCCCTGTGCAGGGGACCTGGCCCGGGGAGAGTGCCTGAGCACATGTGTGTTAGATGTGAAAGGGGTGTGTGTGTGTGTGATGACTGCATTAATCCTCAAACCAATTCCATGAGAAGAGCTAGTTTTCCTCATTTTATAGAATGATACTGGCCAAGGGTGGAAGAGTGTAGTGGACAGTGATGGGGGGGAGGGTGCCAGGGTGGGTAATGACCCAGCATGGTGCCCAGGAAAGAGCCTGCCACAGGTCAGGCTGCTAGTAACCCCTCTTTTCTGGAGAGAGGTCAGCCACCCAAGACCTCTCCTCAAACACTCTCACCCGTGGGTTGCTGGTGTGGACCTGGGGACAGCAGTGGCCTCCCGCTCCTGCCATCTTTCCCCCAACTCCTTCCCACCTCAGCTCAAACTGTCTCTCTAAGGAAGGCTTGCTGGGCAAGAAGACTCAGCTCTCGCCCCCCTGCCATTTACATCAGTGCCCACCTCTCTGGAGAATTAAGTGACTTGGCTTGTCCTAGTCCAGTTGTTCTGTCAGGTCTTTTCGGTGGCTTCCGTGGGCCGGTGTTCTACACATCAGCAAGACTGGTGTTTGCCAAACTGGGATCTGCAGATGTCCTGCCTCAGCATCACCTGGGGAGCTGGGAAGACGCACCTGAGCCTCACCCCAAATCTACCGGGTCAGAATGTCTGCAGTGGGGACCCAGGGCTTCACAAACTCCCCGGGGGATTCTCATGCTCACTGAAGACTGAGCAGCACCTACAGAAGGAACCAAGTCTCCAGGTGGGCCTGGGTCCCCTGGAGGACACTCAGCAAGTGCTCAGGGCACCGCAGCTGTCCACGTTCCCTCAGGGGAAGAATTAGGAGCAGAAGTCAAACGTGTTTTTTTAAAAAAAAAAAAAAAAAACAGTGGAATGCACGTCCCTAACCCAGACTCGTGCTAATGCACTGCCTCGGTGGTTTATGAATGTTTGCTTAAATGTAAATAAGGTATTTGAGAAAAAAAAAATCACACTACAGGTAAAACACAGAGGTTTAATTCGGTTGACCTATGGAATATTCTGGAAGTCTGAGCACTAATGAGCCCAAATCCCTGGCTGCAGATAAGCCTGGCACACAGTAGGTCTTCGAGCAGTGCTAGCTGTTACCGTTGTTATCGGTAACTGTCAGCCTTCGGCAGAGGTGGGCATCAAACATGGAGGTGCTCATCAGATCTGTGTCCTGTCACTTATTAGTGCAGTCACTGAAAAGGATCCTAATGGGATGAAGACACTATATCCTGCCCGGCCCACATAAAGGCAACCAGAGACCGACACCTCTGAAATGTCAGAAAGAGTAAAAAGCTTTCAATGGCCTCAAGTCGAGCTGTACACACTAGAAAGCCGCATGCAGAGGTTAAGTGACTTACCTCAGCTACAAAGTAAATCCCCAGGGGAGGCAGGAATATAATCCAGGTCTCCGGTGTCCCACTCTGATAGCATCTCCTTTCTAGATCCTGCTGCCTCCTCGGTGAAAGGGGAGACTTCAAATAAAAAGTCAGTGCAGTAGTTTGCTCCGCTACCAACAGAGGCAGTGGTGCGGCTGCTGCCTGCATCCTCTGAGAAGATTTAACGCCAGAAACATCTGAAACAGAACAGAGGCCTCGGAGGTCACTTGGCCAGTCCCGTCCCACAGGGCTCGGGCCTGCCCTTCCTCGAGATCGCCAGGGAGTGGCTCCGCGGCAAGGCTGCCCCCTGCAGGCGTCTGCCTTCGTTCAGGACTGAAGTGTGGACAAGTGGAACACCCTCCACCCAACACACGCTCATTCTCCTCTGTCTTGCCCTCGCCACCCTCTGTTCCAGGGTCTGGAAGTCCTTCTCTTTAGCTGCCTCTTTTCCTCCTACCAAATCTTGTAAAATCAGGGCGGGCTGCACTGTTCAAAGACGGCTGAACCTATCCTCTGAGGAGGCATGCGACAGTGTCTCCACGAAGAGCACTTTGGGTTGCCATTGTTGGTTGACCACCCACCTCCTTCCTCCCCTCCTTCCCTGCCAGCAGAACTCTGATCTCGAGGATTTTCCTCCCCTCGGGGAGAGCGGCAGATCTCAGGTTTGGAGTGGATTCCAGCGTGCCTGCTAAATCTCAGCAACTCCATCCCTCCTGGGATTAACTTTAGGCATAGTAACGTGATGGGTCCTGGCCAATGAGGCACGGTGGAAGCCCACTGCGGGAAGTATGGAAAGGTTTCCTACTTCTTAAAGAGACACACGTGGAAAGAGACCTTCTCTTCTTCCTCTGGCCACTGTCATATCGCAATACTACACTGGGATCACTGAAAGCCACTTTGCAGCCCCAGTGGGACCCAGCCTGACCTTCTGAGGATGGCGGAGCAATAAGACGGAAGGAGGCTGGGTCTGTGATGTCATCTTTGAGCTACTGAATGAACCAATCCTAGAGTAACATTACCTAGTGACTTCTCGTTAAATGACATGACACATTTTCCTTATTACATAGGCTACTTTGAAGTGCATTTTCTGTACCTGTAGCCCAAAGCACCCTGATCAGCAATCTCTCTTCTCAATATGGTCTTTGCATTTAATTGATGAGACAGAGTATAACCAACACGAATTTCCAAACTATGTATAGGACCAACATACTACACGTTAGTGTAAGTGTTTAACATTTTAGAAATTTTTCCTGCATGACTGGAACGTAAGTTGAACTCCTTCATTTCTAAAACCTAAATCCATAGTGGAGTCTTTTACATCAAACCAGAGTAGTGGCCCGATGGTAAACGGGAAGGGTTTTCATGATGTTTACAGCTCTAGGGAAAGGGTAGTCACGTAGTGTCACTTTGTTTATCAACATAAGCCGGCAGGCTCCCTGGGACAGGGAGAAGCTGAATATTAACCGAAGACTGTGTTCCTTTTACTGTGGTATTGTTTAAATTCAGGAAAACACAAACAATTTTGCTTGAGGTTAGACAGTCTGGAGGTCAAACCATGACTTTAAGGCAAAAGGAATGCGACAAATAATCAGTGCCTCTGTAGGCTCCAGTGTAAGCAGGGATACGGAGAAAGCTGCGTGGATTAATGTGCAGCTGTTATCCTTCTTTGGACCTGGAACTTGCTTTCATCCTCCTTGTATCTGAGTTCCTGACAATGGAGGAAAATGGAAATTGACCTCCCCTTCTAGCCTAAGAGACTGTGACCCAGTACCAAGTCCCTCAAACCAGAAAATGAAGCCCAGGTTTGCAGGATGGGGGATGGGGTTGGGTGACTCCCAAACTCGCCCACTGGAGATTATACCTGGGCTACTGGGAGGAAGTGGTTTCTGCCAACCCAGCCGGGAGTGCTGCGTATTCTTTCTGAACTCCCACAGCATCTATTACCTGGAGTTCACACAGATTGCTGCACAAACATAGCTCTGCACTGTACTTTTAAACAAGAACAACACAGAGAGAGCCAGTGAAGAACGATGGCACTGGGGGCGCTGAAGCCACGTGCTGAGCCTGAGGCCAGGGAGGGGCGCTGGGCCGCAATGACGCGAGCACTGTGCCGGGAGTCCTGAGAAGACTGGGTGCCAGACTCAGCTCCGCCCACCCTATCCATGGGAACACCTTGCACATCTGTAAAGTGAGAGAGGCTCTAAATCCCATTCCAGCTCAACATTTCCATGCGATTTTTTTTCTCTTGGCCACACCCTCATTGGCTACTCATTCAACAGATGCTGTATTTATGAAAGCTCACTAGGTAGTGGGCACTACAGGGATACAGTGGGAATGAGATGTGCTTCCTGCCATCCAGTGGGAGATGCTGGCGGGCCCAGGTGGTGGGAGGAGGAGGCACTGCCCAGGGTGGGAAGAAGTCACGCCCAACTGCAAGAGGAGTGGGACTCAGGCAGGGGGAAAGGGTGGGGCTGCCCGACCCTACCTGAAAGTGTCAAGAAATGGTGGCATGTCCATCCGCTGCCTAAGAAGCTCAGAGGGCAGCGTTTACAGAACCTGGAGCCACGTATGTGCCTGACCATGGTCAACCAAGAGAAGCCTTCTGTTTCTCTGTTTCTCTAGAAGCATGGCCTTTCAAGAAAGACAAGACTGGCTTGGAATCCCGACTCCACCGTTTACTACATTTGTGATTTCAGGCAGGTTAACTTCTCTGAGTCTCCATTTCCTCAACTTAAAAATGGAATTCACACCTGTCTCATAGAGTCAGGAAGATGAATGGAGATGATATAGGAAATCGGCTAGCACAAGCCTCAGGCCACAGAAGGAGACCAATGAATGGTAGCAGTTACTATCATGTTTGCCCTTCCCTTGCCTATTAGGTGCGCTGTCATGGTGGCGGCAGCAGGGGTTGCAGGGACATTCTTTTTGAGGAGGCACCTGGTATTACTGGGGCTGGAGACTGGAGGATGGCTGATCCTACTGTTCTAGCTCCAAGCATGGAAGGCTACAGCTCCACCTCTTTCATCCCCCCTCCCTGGAATTCCATCTAAACCTGAATGTACGGTGGTGGCAGGACTTGGAGGGCTACCAGACAATATTTTCAGATTTATGGACAGATTCTATTCTCCCGATTTAGATCTTGACAGAGAAGACTTCATTTCATGAAGGGACCACTCTAATTTCAAAGCAAAAGAAAAATATACATGAATCTGATTTTTAAAGAACTACTGCCTCACATAAAATGAAGACTCAAGTGTAGAAGATGAAAAATATGTAGATGAAAAGATTCCGGGCAATATCTGCATCTGGCAATATTTTAATGATAAAATAATTAAGTGGCTTTTGCACCATTTTAATGCAAGGGAAGCCCTTCATAACTGGAGCCTCTGTCTTTGTCTCATGTTCCATCTAAGTATGAGGCTCCTCGTGAAAGGATCCTGCACGCCACTGAAGAGGGAAAGGGCTGGGAAACACGATGTGTGGGAGCTGGTCCTCGCTCTTCCATGCAGTAGCTATGGGACCTCAGTGGCCCCGTTAGGGCAGCACAGGGACTTAGTGAGCTGACCTCTGAGAACTTGTCTGGGACCAGTGTTCAGATCTGAAAAACAATTTGCTCTGACTCTATCAGCACCTCCTCCCAAGACATGACTGAAGTGGTTGGCACAGTGCTAGATGCTTTGTCACCTATGTCACCCTACTGAGTCCGAGCAACATCCCCGAAAGGGAAGCACTCTCAGGGCCACTTTACAGAGGGTAGTGGTTTCCACGATATCACACAGCATTGTGCGGGGCAGGCGGGGTGGGTTAACAGGGGCGAGAAGAATAGGACGGCATAGGAGAAAATTGCCAATGTGTCCGCTGGTGATACAATCCAACTCACCCATCTAAACAGAATAAAAAACCAAATTTTAAAAAAAATCCCAGCTCCCTGAAAAAGCAGCAGAGGGAATACAGACAGCATCTGTCTTAAAGCAGGGCTGATAGTGACTCTGAACCAATTTTTTTTCTGCCTACCTGGTAAACTACCACCCCCAAGTGCTCTTCCTGCTACCCTGCCCCAACCCTGGGGCCCCAGAACTAATCACAGTCCTGCAACTAAAGGGTTGTCCTGGCCCAGCAGGGGCCCCAGCCTGAGGGAGCATCATTTGATTCAGGGGCCTTACAAGTCTTACAGTAGTTTAAATATTACTCCTGTCTATAAGATCCTTCCACTCAGTCAACTGTGGCCATTAACTATCCAGCAACCAGCCCCCATGCGTTCACGCAAGCTGGCTGTGAAGCCATTACTTACTCTAAGCTTTTAAGCCCCAGTTGCATTTACAATGATGGCCTTTTAAACACATGCCGAAGAGCGCATGTACTATTTATGTTCACGTTCCTTAGAGAATCAAGACTGGGGAACTGGACTCTTTCTAGAATCCAAGTCACCATCCCTGTCCCACCTGAAGACCCCTCTGTTGGGTCAAACTGGTGAATCAAATACCCAGGAGGCCCAGAGCAGAAAGATGTGTGGTCAGAAGGCTCAGAAGCAAGGTGGGGGGAGAGCGGAAACCGAGGCAGAAAGCATGCCAAAATGCAGCCAGGGCAGGAGGGGCTCAGTCAAGTGGCGGGGGCAGCAGGGGCTGGGTTTCCTGGGTCTCTAGGGGCTCTGTCCCACCTCACACAACCCAGAGACACAGAAAACGCGCTTCTGAGTGTTAGGAAGGTCACATCAACACTTAAATTCCAACAACAACGTTGCCCACGCTTTGAGATTACCCAGTAAGGGAGGGATGGTGCTGTACCAGTGAGAAGCCCGCAGCCGTGTAGGAACTCGATCACGTTCTGCAGTACACCTCCTAATGCCAGCGCCGGCCTGGTCTTGGCAGACGGCCTCTGGACCCTGTTAGGCAGGGCTAAGCTGGCACTGGTTCCGTTACAAACTCACATTTACCTCTCTGGCCAATAAAACAGACATGCCAAAGCTTAAAGCAAAGAACAGGGAAGAGGAAAACACTTTTTTTTTCTTCTTTTTTAGACGGTGTCATACTCAATACGGTGACTTCAGGACTTCATCAAAGTTTGTTACTGAAAAGGACCCCCTGTTGGTTTTTGGCAGTCCAGCAGCCCTCTCCCCATTGGCTGGGCCCCTAGCCTCCAGTGTCAGCCGTCTTGGTAGCAGGTGGTGGCCGCTGCCCACCCTGCAGGTGGAAAGCCCCAGCCAGTTCCTTACGCTGGGAACAAGCCTTGGGGAGAGGACACGTAACTCGGTCTCAGCCAATCAGATGCGCTGACCAGGCCGCAGGATGCCTGGAGGTTCCAGGGGCACACCTGCAACTCTGAAGAGCTTGTTCCTGCTAGGGTGACTTTGTCAGGGCCTCTGCAGCTTCTCCCTGGTCATCTGTCTCCTGTCCAATCCGTATTCAGGCACCCAAATTCTCCCTATACCTTCAAGCTCATTCTTCCCACCCCTCCCCGACTCAGCCAAAGTTGGATCCCATTATTTGCCACCGCGGAGGCCAGACGCGTCATTCACACTAATGGTAAATGAACAGGACCAGCATTCTTGAGGTCAGGGCTCCACTAATGCCAAGACTCAAAACAAGCTGCAACAGACCCACTGTTCTAAAAGACTGGGATCCACCAGCAGATCCTGAATCCTGCAAGGAGGATAAGGTCTCCCTGGAATGCTACGTGGGCACCACTGCTGGGGAAAGCCCAGCCCTCCACTACGTTAGACAGCGTGGAGTTTAATCCCACAGTGAGGTCATCAACAGTGAGAAATGATGAGTTTCCCATCACTAGAAAGACTCAACCTGACACAGAAGGCAGAGGAGACACTTCTTTCTGGGAAGAGCAAAGTCCCGGAAAGACTCCTTCCAACTCTGAGTTTCAAATAGCCTCCCTGGGTAAAGAATAACCACAAAAACAAACAACCAACCTGTGACTGGTTGTTGGAAACATAAAGTTAGCCACAGTTAGACTGAAAACTGTTTCCTGGGAGTGTACTGGAAAAGGAAGGGGTGCAAAGAACATTAGTAGCTTTCAGAATTCACAGACACCTGTTTTGAAAAAGTGCTAAGAAAATTCCATTCAGTGTGAGGTCAGAAAGATTTCAGACTCACACCTCATAAAACTGTGATATCAGAAGACAACTTCAAATCCACACCTGTGTATCAGCTTACATATAATAAAGATGTTGTTAAATATCTACTTGAGCCAAAAAAAAGGATTTTACAGAAACCCAATCTGACATAAAATGATAATTCTGACCCAGATCCCTTTGCAAAAGAATAAATCTCTCAGAACCAGTCTTACGCAGCCAAGCATAAAACAAGGTGTTTCATTACGGACGGATTCAGATCATGATGCCAACACCGCTTATTTGACCCACACCTCACACTGCCTTGTCCTGTTACTAATTTTTTGTGGCACCATCTTCCTTTTCTAACTTCATGCCAAGTCCCTAGAAAGGTGAGATTATGCCTGGTGCCCTGGAGTCGGGTTCTCAGTAAATGTGGAGGCAGAATGGCTCAGGAAGAATGTCCCTCTTTCCTTCAGGTGACAGATGGAAGTGAAGGCGTGACACGCTCACTAAATCCAATGAGCTGAAGACACTAAATACTTAGATTCGAGCAAGGAGGATTAAACCATAATGTTAACATTGCTTTCAACGTTTTGGACATACACTCTGAAATTTGTTTATTTCTTCAAGTATATTTAATGATATTAAGTATATGATATTAAATACATAAGCATATTTTTGTACTTGCTCACAAGTGCAAAACATTAAAAATGAATAGGATGGTACCTGCCGTTTGGTGCCTAATTTGGTAAAATAAAATAAACTGTAATATGATAAACACCATCTTAGAGGTATAAGGCATTCAGGGGCTTTTGTGAAAGTTGTGATTATTTGTGGCAGAGTAAATCTGGGTAGGCTTTATGTGCCTTGCACATAAAAGAGGCTCAATAAATGGATGAACGGGTGGGTGGCTGGATGGATGGACAGATGAATGGATAGATGGAAGTGGGTGGATAGAGAAATGGATGGATGCATGCATGCATCGATGGATGGATGGATGGAAGGAAGGAAGGAAGGGGGGTTGGATTAGTATAGCTAGGGAAAAGTGACAAGGAAATTCCTGCCAAGAAAACCACACAGGCCAAGACAAAGGAGCAGGAAAGCATCAAGCATAACTTGGGACCCCATGGCAGCAGGTCCAATGAGGGAAGCGCTAAAGTAAAGGCTAGAAATCGTCTGTGCCTCATCAGGGGGTTTAGACCTTGTCTGATGTGGAATGCCAGATGGAGGGAATGGAATTTGACTAGTCAGGAAAAAGGAAATCTTAGAAACCTTCTGAATGGGACGGAAGGAATATTTATTATATGCTCACTGAGTGCCAGGCTAGAGCTAAGTGCTTTTTAAAAATGAAATGTTTCAAGCACATAAGAAAAGAGAATAATACAAGGAACACTTATGTACCCACCCAACTTTGTCAAAACTTAACATTCTGCATGAATAGCTTCATTTCCTTTGTGAGAAACAAATCACTTAACATACAATTGAAAGCCTCTCTGTACTTTTCTCCACTCCATAACCACTGCATGAATTTGTTGTTAATTGTTCCTGGGCATATTTTAATATTTTTGCTAGATAGACACTTATTCATAAGCTAGATACATATATGTACCCACACACATATAAATATATACACATATATAGGTAACTATATATAATATATAAATAAACATTGTTTGGCATGTTTTAAAATGTGATATAAATGGTTTCATACTGTAGATAGTCTGTGTTTGCTTTCTTCACTCAACATTTGTTTTCAGACTTAGCCATGAGGATACAAATGCAGTTCTGTACAGTACAGAATTGCTGTAGAGTATTCCACTGAAGGACTATCCTCTTTCCTTTTAACGGATATTTTTGTTATTTCTGATGTTCCTGCCATTAAAAACAAGGCTGTGGAAAGCACCCCTGGTGACGGGCTGCTGCGCGGTGGGCACCCACGGCCTTGCTCTCTTGCTCTCTGAGACGGTGGACCAGCAACGTGAGCTACTGTTGCTTGACATCCGCGCCTACGTGTGGTGCTATATGATGGGCGTGAACCCAAATTTCTTTTTTCTAATTTGCATTTCCTGGATTGCTAATGAGATCAAACATCGTTTAATATATTTATTGGTCTTTTGATTTCCTGCCTAGATACTCTCTGTTCATATGTTTTGCCCATTTTAAAAAACTGGGTCTTTTTCCCTTGTTGGTTTAAAGGAGGTTACTTGTAAGTTCTGAATACTAACCGTTTGTGAGTTACATGCCCTACAGATATCTGCACACAGTCTGTGGCTTATCTTTTAGTATTGTTTTTGGTGTACATGCTTCAATTCCTAACTACAGCTCATGGAAACTGTTATCATTGCCTCCACTTTATAGATGAGAAAACTGGTCCTGTGAGACTTGCCTGAGACCCCTCGGCCAGACTGGGGAAGAGGGACAACTTGAGCCCAGGTCTTCACGACCCTAAGACCCTGGCTTCCCCCA
This sequence comes from Tursiops truncatus, assembly GCF_011762595.2. Classification (NCBI taxonomy): domain Eukaryota; kingdom Metazoa; phylum Chordata; class Mammalia; order Artiodactyla; family Delphinidae; genus Tursiops; species Tursiops truncatus. The sequence continues at coordinate 8,760,058 of NC_047039.1, read as the reverse complement.
GCTACACTTCTAGACCATCCTCTCTTTCTGGTGAGAAGTAACCATCCACTCTGGCAGCAACAGGTGGTGTTGGGAATGGATGGAAGGGAAAAGAGGCAGGGGCTACAGGCAGAAAAAAATCCACATAAACTGACCAGTAACCAGCTGACAGGGCCAAGGACAAGGATGCGGCTGCGTCCAGGTGCAGGAGACAGAGGTACTTCTAAGGATACAGAAATACAGGAGGAAGGTGTTTGGAGCCTGATTTTTAACATGCTGAAGTGCTGGCGTGAAATGGTGTTGGAAACGTGGTGCAGGACAGCGGTCCCCAACCTTTTTGGCACCAGGGACCGGTTTCGTGCAAGACAATTTTTCCACGGACAGGGGTGTGGGGCGTGGCTCAGGCAGTAATGCGAGTGATGGGCAGCGGCAGATGAAGCTTCGCTCGCCCGCCCACCGCTCCCGTCCTGCTCTGCGGCCCGTTCCTAACAGGACGCAGACCCGTAATGGTCCGAGGCCCGGAGGTTGGGGATCCCTGGTGTCGGAGACTTCGAGGCCTCCTGCAGAGAATCCCTGCCGCTGAGGGTCTGGGTGAACGGACAGAGAGAGAGAACGTGGAAGGAGAGGAATCAAGTCCAGCTCTGGTGGCCCCAACTCTATCTCACCCACGGGGTCGTGAAATTCCCCAAGAATTAGTCTCACGCAAACTCTTCTTCCTTCCACACCTGACACCCAGCACGACACCAAGCTCACAGGAAGCATTCGATAAACGTTTGCTAAATGAATGAAAACTGTTCTGTCTGTTACACAGGTCCACAATCGCTATGGTTCAGAATTTTTTGGCCCTTAGGAAAGTAAGTAAGTACAACAGCCCACTGGAGTTTAAGGTACAGTTCCATTCTGCAGTTAAGTGTACACATATTCACAGGAAGTGGGATAAAGCGAGACCATAAATACCCTTAAAGCATTTAGGTCATGTTTTGCTGCCAAATGAACTTGCACCAAAACTTGCACCAGAAAACAGTTTCGTGTTTTGTAACGTGGAATTGCAGATAAGGGATCGCGAGCCCAGAGCATTGTTTCGTAAGCTTTTCTCACTACAGTGCAGAGTCGAAATACATTTTCCACTGAAACTCATTACACTCACACACACACACCCCTACGAATGTAAAACTGAAACAGATGTTTTATTAAATAATACTCCCTTACAGTATGTGAGGCACTTCGACATTTTCTATTTTATTCTATTTTTTATTTTTAGAATTCTGATTGTAGCCAATTAAATTGAGGTCAAAGCCCACTAGTGGGTTTGAAAAATACTGCCCAAGAGCCCAGCACAGTGCTTTGCACACAATAGCTATTGGGTAAGCGTCTGTTGAGCAAAATGAAGAGTAATAATTGTACAAACACCACTGTGGACTTTGTACATGGAACACTCTGACCTTGAGACCCCCTCTAGGTTTTGGGTAGCTAGGAGGGGACCCTGGCGGTAAAGATCTGTATCCCCTGGAAGCCAGGATATGAGGGATGGGGGATATATCCTGGGTCATAAAAGACAGAAACTGCTTAGTTCACAAATCTGCCAAGAGCTGGCCATGGTCCTGCCCGGCAAAGATGAGCAAGAAAACCAGAAAGAGGTGCAAAGATATACTCTTCCTCCTGGATGGTGATCAAGAAGCTCACTTTGCTCTACTTCTGGAGGAACTTCGGCCAGAAAAGAACTCAGCATCCCTTTCAACCTCTTTCAATTCTTCTGGCCCGCAATCATCAATAAATTGGTTTTTCATCATGAAATATCAGAGCTGAAAGGGGCCTAAAGACCACACAAATCAGCCAGTCGGTCCCCTCATCTCACGGGAGGCAGTACAGGCAGGAAGACCTTGGGGGCTGGCGCTGGGACTCACAGTGCAGAAGACCCAGCCGGCTGCCTGCCTGCCTGCCTGGGACGCCCATGGCGTCCAGCTGTGCTGCACGTTTATCTCAAGCCATAGCCTCCACCACGGCACAAGGATGGTGATGCAGGAAAAACTCTGGCATGAAGTTCAGTGCCTCCCTTGCTCCCTGAGCTCTACCATGGACTGGATCTCGCCCACCAGCACTTAATCCCCTCATACACTCTCAACCTCCTAGTTATGATAGAAATTTTAGGCACCATGATCTTTTCTTCTTCTTCTTCTAATTACCTAAGATGCACTCAGATCTGGTTTAAGCATTTTATACATGAAAATGATATTAAAAATTGTGTACTTCAGGCCACATCTGTCTCTCCCTTTTTTGATTTTTTATAAATAATAAATGTATTATCTGTAACATGAAATTTAGCACTTTATACTTCAGTGTCTTTATATTATCTCTTTTTGTTTGGGGCATATGTAATTTCTCTCTCAAACTGATCAGGGGAACTCAAACACACAAAGGGACCTCTCCTTGGAACCCTCTGCCTCCTGCCCCTAACACCCAGATATCCTTCATCAAATCATCTGGAGCAGTGAACAGACTGCGGGATGGTAGCACCAACTTTAGTGGGGTAGTTGCCAGCTGCCAGACACTGGAGTTAAATCACCACCTAGTCCTCCTCTCAGCCCTGTGGGGCAGCACCACCATCATCATCATCGTCATCATCACCATCATCACTACTATTTCCGAGGCTCTGAGATGCCAAGTTCTTGGTCCAAAGCCAAGGATGGTCTGTGTCTTCCTCTCACCTCCCATGGGTAGACTGGCTGCTCCTTAGAATGCAGGATATTACTTATGGGGTGGATACTAAAAAAACATAGGTTGATTTGTGGGCAAATTCCTTATAAAACCTTTCAATGAGACAACTCCAGGCTACAGGAGTGTACTTTCACTCCTATCTGATCTATGAGCATAATTCAAATCTGTTCAGAGATATAAAACTGGCCATTTTTGGTTTGACTTTCTTTTCCCAAGTTGTAAACACTAATTTGCAAGGTCTGCACCCCATTTCAAATGAGATACTACCATATATCAAAAAATAATGAATCGTGGTTAAAAGAAACATATAAATGTGAGGTATTACATTCATAATTTGTAAATACAGTGTATCTTCTAATATATTCTAGATGTTCTTCAAATAGATTACGTTCTATGTATTCCTCAGATATATTACATTTGTAAATATATTATCTCTTCCAATAAAAAAAAAAGTCCACTTGCCATACTGTAGTGGCAAGCGTGTGGGTCAGCCATGGAGCTTGGACACAATCACATGCATGTGCACTAAATGTGGACTTGGGAGACTGGTGCTTCCAGAGACCCATCATAACATTGTAGGGGGCTCCCCAGCACTCCGCTCTGAATCCCCTTCTTCATGAAAGCACTCTGCTCTTCATTATTAACAGACTGTAAAGGGTAAGACAAAACACACCCACCACACTAGTAAAATTTAATGCTCAAAGCAAGGGGTGGGGTGGGAATCATGTGCGACTTGGCTCTGCTCCTAAGTCTGTGGACTTGTGTAAGGTACTTTTTTTTAAGCTTCAGATTCAGTGGCTCTGGGGTGTAACTCAGGCACTGGTAAATTTTTAAAAGCCGTAACAGGTGATTTTGATGTACACATTTGGTTAAAACTAGCTCACATTTAATTAGTGGTTGTATTTTCCTCAAAATGCTTGCTGCCAATTCCTAATTCCACTGTCTTCCAATTAAGTCTACAATTAAAACTAACTTCAGTCATTTTATTTCAGGACTGCAAAGACATTTTAAAGTATAAATGCAGAAGAAAGCATAAAATAAAAGATTGGGACTTCCCTGGTGGCGCAGTGGTTGAGAGTCCGCCTGCCTATGCAGGGGACACGGGTTTGTGCCCCGGTCCGGGAGGATCCCACATGCCGCAGAGCGGCTGGGCCCATGAGCCATGGCCACTGAGCCTGCGCGTCCGGAGCCTGTGCTCCGCAACGGGAGAGGCCACAACAGTGAGAGGCCCACGTACCACAGAATAAATAAATAAATAAAGTAAAAATAAATAAATAAAAGATTGAAAAATTTGACTAAGTAAAAGTGTAAATTTTTCTAAATGTGAAAAATACTATAAACAAATTTAAATAACAAATGAGGGAAAATACGCGTACAAGTGACAAATGTTAATATGTTAATATACAGAGCTTTCAGGGATCATTAAAACAACAACAACAACAACAACACAACTCCTAGAGAAAAATGAGCCAACGACCTAAGAGGCATTTCACAAAAGGAAAAACATGTAAGAAATACAGTCTTAGTGAAAATCAAATATATGCAAAGTAAAACAAAAGGATACCTTCTTCAACGGTCAAAGAGGTAAAGTTTAAAAACAATGCCCCAAAATAGCCAGGGTGCATGTTAGTTAAAGGTGTACATTGGACAACTGTTCTGGGGCATGCTCTGTTAATATTTATCAAGAGGCATCAATCATCTAACAAATATTTTAAATATATCTTTAGAGTTGGTAATTCCGATTCTCAGTATTTATCCTAAGGGAAGAACCAGAGGTGTGTACAAAGATTTGGTACAAGGATCTCCCTTGCAGCATAACATATTAAACAACAGGAAACAAACTAAATGTTCATCAATAAGGGATGACTGGGTACATCTGTGTGATGGAATACCAACTAGTCCAAAAAAGAACACTCTTAAATAATATTGCAAAATTTGGGAAAACAATCATTCAATATTCTTATGCGAAATAATAGGTTACAAAACTTAATAGTAAAAAAAAAAAAAAAAAACTTTAATGGTGTCGATTTGTTAAAACATGTTCTTGAATGATACCAAAATGGTAACAATAGTTATCACTGGGTGGTAGGCGTATAGTGTTTATTTTCTTTGTACTTTCCTTTAATCTCCAAAACTTCTGCAGTGAACGTGTATTATGTTTATAACAAGACACCATCAGAACACTGCAAAATCAAGGCACTCGTGTTTTCGAGCTGAACAGATGCCAAACGAATCAAATCTTTCTATGCTACCGCTCGATTGCTCAGTGGCAAATGCCTGAGAGTTTGGAAAAGGAAGGAAGACAGACCAACATCAATAATAAAGCAGCCTTTCCCTAGAAAATAGTCATCGTGAAAGTAAAAGGCCGTATGAGAGTCAACGGCCTCCAATCTCATGGACCCAGGGACAGTCGGCTTCCTCTTGCCAACTGGGGCCCAAGACCCGAGGCTCACAGAGGCCACAGTGGGTTTCCACGCAGGTATCTTTCCCTGTTTGACAATATTTAGTGATTTCTCAGCATAATCCATATGAAGAACAAGCATCATCAAGACCTCACTGGAAGTTATCTTAAGACCAATTAAAATCTAGCTGAGATAAAGACACTGTGTTTCCTGTCAGCAAATCTTGAGTGAGACTGAGACCATTTGCACAGGATTTGCACATCCTTTGTCCCATGTGACAAGTACAGTGCTCCTTGAATCAATGCCACTGAGCCCTAGAGCTCTACTTCCATCTGGAATGTGGAAGGTAGCCTCTAGTCAAGGTAAATCCGATTTTCCCAAAGACAGTTAAGTTTGTCACCACCAGGGCGCTCACCATCTGCTGTGTCTCCTTGTTGCCTACAAATGTCAAGTCTAAGAACTCACACATGACCTTGATACCCCCCTAGTCCATCAGCGCCGCTCAGGAGACCTCAGGAGACACCACCGTCGTAATAAAATTCCACGTTATTTTCTCTACTGGGTTTCCAAAAATGGTATTTTAGTTCCACACCCCCTCCCTGTTCTGTATTCACGATGCAACAACTAAATTAGAACTAGCCTAAGAGGTTCCATGAGGAGTTAGAAAACCTGGGTTCTAACACAAATTTAGTCACTCTACCTCTTGGAACCTGTCTTATTATGTGTAAAAGGAGGTCACACAGGCACTGCTCAACTCACAGGGTAGTTACAAAGTTTCCATGGACAAATGCTTGTGAAAGTTCTTGGTAAGCAAGAGTCTTGCTACTCTGTGTGATCCGTGGACCAACTGTACTGGCTTCACCAACGAGCCTGTTAGAAAAGCAGAATCCCAAGTCCCACTCCAGAAACACTGAATCCGAATTTGCAATTGAACTAGGTCCCCAAGTTGTGTGCATGTGTGTGTGCACGCACGCACACACACACACACACACACACACACACAGAAGAACTGATCTGGGTGTTATTTCTGAAAGCTGGCATGTGATCTAGAGGACCCAGAGGACAGGATGAAAATGAGGTCCTATTCTTATCTGTCTATGGTTTTTCCTGATGCTATTAATGTCATGTGTACTTCTCATCCTTAGAATTTTATGTGTTCTAGCGTTCTAATGTCTAAATACTGGAAAACAGTATTTCAGTAATTTCCTAACTAGAGGGCAGAAATTCTGTCTCCATGCTCATCTCTGAGTCACTTACAGTTTGGATTACATGGTCATGCATGTTTGTACTACGTTCCTTTTCAGTTAAAGATTCCTTACAGAAAACTTCAAGATACCTCCTTTAGAGTAGTTGAAGGATTGATTATTTATTTATGCTTGAACAAGTGAGCAAAATCACTTAGAAATCCTGTTCCCTTAAATTTCAGTCTATTCGTATTGTTGGAGGAACAGTCTTCTTTGTTCCTTGAGTCTTAAGTGGGAGGAGAAATACAAATTCATCGTTTCAAAAGTCGTTTTTAAATATACTTTCTAGTCTAGGAACTTTCTAGAACATTCACCCATAAAAATATTTAAAATCATTATTAGCTCCTGAATTTCCTCTGTAGAAGTCTAAGCTAGAAAGTGGTGGGCCTTAAGAATTTCGCAGGAGAAAACAGGCATGCTGCGAGCTTCCTCCCTCTCCCCTGGGCCTCCGGCTTGGGGGGTAGGGGGTCAAAGCAAACCCTGAGGCTGGGCATGTTGTCTTCCTCCCACTTGTGCCCTTCTCCTGCACAAGGACCACACACCACACGGGCAGCCACCACCTCCTCATGCACACCTGGCTCCACATTACAGCTCCCCTCCCTCAGAGCTCTTCTCTTAGTGTGAGGATGGCAGAAGGGCAGTCTTGTTCAACCAAACTCACGCCCTGAAAAACTGCAGGCTCAGTGAGTCTGTCCAGATGACTGTTGTAACCCTGGCCTCCAGCACGATACCTGGCACCATAGCTGCTGCCCAGAAAGTATCTAATGACTGTAGTCATCCATTAAAACGTTTTCTAAAGGCACAGTCACCATCCAGCTGGGGGACTGTTAGCTGCAAGGGAACATTCAGGCAGAGAAGGGGCTGGAAGCAGGAACGACCTGCTGGCCAGGCCGCCTGGCCTGAAGACCCTGCCCCGAGGCTCCTCTACGGCAGTTGGGGCTTTTTTTTGTATGTCTTTTGCTTTCTTCCAGAGTCTTTAAAAGCTCCAAGTTTCTTCACAACTCCCAAAGTGGGAGCAGTGGGGGATTCATTCATTCACTCCTTCAAATATTATGCATTTGCTGAGTTTCTAACATATGTCAGGTGTCGTTCTAGCTTTGAGGAAACATCCAGGAACAAAACAAAGACCTTGCCCTCTCTGAGCTTATGGCTTAGTGGAGGAGACAAGTCTTTCATGCCAGGTTGCGATAGCTGCTAGGAGGAAATAAGGGAGCTAATACCAGAGACGCTGCTTCGCACATCTGATGAGGAGACAATTTACAGAGAACTAACGGAAGCAAGGCGGGGAGCCCTGTGAGCCCCTGGGGGCACGTTACCAGGCAAAGGGAACAGCGAGGGCAAAGGCCCTGAGATGGAAAGGAGTGGTAATCACCAACGGGGCTGGCTGATGAGCAGAACCGGTGACATAGCTATGGTTTTTAAGTAGCTCCCATTTTTTTGGGTAAATTTATTTATTTTTGGCTGCGTTGGGTATTTGTTGCAGCGCACAGGCTTCTCATTGCGGTGGCTTCTCTTGTTGCAGAGCACGGGCTCTAGAGCGCAGGCTGTGTAGTTGTGGCGCACGGCCTTAGTTGCTCCACGGCCTGTGGGATCTTCCCGGACCAGGGCTCTAACCCATGTCCCCTGCGTTGGCTGGCTGATTCTTAACCACTGCACCACCAGGGAAGTCCCAGTAGCACCCATTTTTAAGAAGAGGGAATAGACCTTATGACTTCAACCTAAGCCAAACCTTCCATGTAACAGGGCTCTGAGTCCTGGACTCCTTGAGTTCTGCTCATTGTGTCTAGTGCACAATGGCTCAATCTAGGAACCATCTAAAAACCTTGAGGATGAGAAGTGGCTGGGGAGGATGGCATAGATATAAAACCCTCTGAGTAATCCAATTCGACCACCTCCAGAGGACGTTTCCCTGAAAGAACTAAAGTAACAAACTTAACCCTCCTAAAAACTTCTACACTGAGAAACAGATCGGGGTTTCGTGGTAGAATGTTCAACTTCCTAGGAGAATGTGTTGTCTCTTTCATCCGCCTAATGAGAACGGTAAACCGTGGAATCAAAGGAGCTTCATGGGAAGAAGCTAGAAAGTCCCCGGTCTGGCTACGATACGGGCTAAGCACTTACATACCCAAGGCTTCTGCGGGCCGCCGCCTGCGAGTCAGGGCTCTGGAAGCGGCTGCAGACGCGCGTCGTGAGCCACAGGTGCTCCCACCGCGAGGTGACACGAGACGCGGTTCCCTCCGCGCCCAACGCAGAGGCCACAGCCCTCAACCCACCTGCTGCTGTCGCCACGCAGGTCTGAAGACGTAAGCCGTCGCTGAAGGGCACAGGAAAGGGCAGGCATGCGCACATGCCCGCACGCATACGCAAGGCACGCACCCACGCACGCACACGCACGCACACGCACTCGCACGCACGCACCCGCCCCCCCCCCCCCCCCGCCCACACACTCTGCTCCCAGGTAACGTCTTACAGCGCAAAATCCTAATATCTTGTATCTCAGTTATAAGCATCCCCGTTTTTGGAATTGTCCATCATTTACACCAAGGAGATGATTGGGTTAGTGCAGATACTATACAGAAGGTTATTTATTGAAACTGAGTTTATAAGGGTGAAAACTGGAAAGAACCTGAAAAACGAGAATCGTAAACCACTAAACTTACAGCAATAGTGTTGGTTATATCTGCATGGAGCACCCATTACAAAGGATGTTGTTAGCAAATACTGTATACTCCTGAGAAGAAAGAAGTCTAAACTGACGGTGATCAGGATATTAATAGCAGTGAAATGGTGAACTCTGCTTTTTATTTTTCTATGCCAGCTGAAATTTTTACAAATCATATGCTTTTTATGAGAAAAAAAAGTTATATGCTTTTGGAAACACAGGTACTGAGAGATGGAAGAGAGGAAATTACTACTAACCACCTTCTTCTCCATTCCTCACTTGCCAGAGATTATAAACTGCGAACCCCCAAAAGCCAATGAATCTTTGCTATACTCAGTGGAAACTCCCACATGGGAGAAGCCCCAGAGGACAGCAGTGGTCCCCTGCTGCCTGTAGAACTTAACCCCTACTCCCTCCGTGGCATTTGGGGTCCTCCATGATCTGTCTCATTTTCACCACCCTTGAGTTTGACCTTGCTCAGCCTGGCCTGTCCTTCTAACCCCCTTGCGAAGTATGTGGCCCCTGGGGCCCCCTTAAAAGCCCATCCTTTGTTAGTGGGCCCTCAGGACTCTCAGTGTCAGATTCTGCCATGCAGTCCAGCTTGTTATGACCTTGCCTATCTCCACAAATAACGTCATGTAGATGCCATCTGGGCTGGATCCTGGGAAAGATTCTGGGCAGAAGGAACGACAGTGGCAGAAACAAGGAGGAATGTGCACAGCTGGTCTTAGACGCGGTGCAAGCCTCTAGCATAGATCAAGAAGTGGCAAGAAAAGCCATACACCATTGTTGGAAATGTTTCAATATTTTCTCTCTTCCTTAAGATAAACCTGTTGCTCAGCTCCAATTACTACAAACATCGTCTTTCCTAAATCACACTTTCCAGGGAGGTCTCCTCTGATCTCCCTGTTTGAAAACTAACACCTACCCCTCCATCCCTCACCAGGGTCCTGAGCACATTCTCTCTTTTCTATTTATTCCACAGTGTGATAATTTACTTGTGTCTGTTTACTTCTGCCAGAATGTAAACTCCATGCTTTGTGTGTTCTGTTTCCCAAGAGTCCAGAGCACAGTAAGCGTCCAGTATGTTGGAGGAATGAATAACTTACTTAGGTGCCATGTCCAACTGTACTGCGCTTCTCAAGACCCCTACGGAATAGCTTTTAGAGGAAATGATTTTGCTGGAGACTCTCATACTGAAAAAGGTGGGGAGAAACAGGAAACAAGACTGGCAAGCGACAACTTCCAATTGTTGAGAAACGTGGCCTTTTCATTCACTCGGCCGTCTAAGGATGCAGAAACTCTGCCCACTTGATGCCCGGCTGGGCACCAGGGTAATCCAGTGCTCAGACATTTCATTTGTGAGGATTCAAGTCTCCATCAGCAGGAGGAAGATGAGGACAAAAACAGAACTGGAAGAGGCAAGAGTTAATGTGCAGTACTCAGCTCTGTGCTGTTTGGCCATAAAAACATCCTGATAAACCAGTGATAACTGTATCCTAATCCAGTATTTGCTGCACTTTAATAAGAACTTCTACCCATCCCTGTGCCACTTCCCTTCTATCACCTCTGATTCTTGCTCCAAATTTCAAATCCTTAAGGTACTCATCAACTTCACTACAAAAAGTTGGTAGTGAGCCAGAAAGATCTGTGGGGCAGGAGACCAAGAAAGACAAGAGAAAGGGCTATTACAAGGTTTTACATGGTACTCAGACCAAATTGATATTTTTTTGATCAGAATTTAGGACATGGAAGATGGAATTCTAGATCAGCAGCTGACAGCAATTTTTTAGAGGAAATGGCAACCACTGAATTAACTCTACTTGTTAATCTCAATTTAACCACATTAATCTAAATAATCTAGGGGCAGGGAGAAACAACAATTTGCTACAATGACTTCCTGGAAGGATGTTATAAAACAAGCAAACAAGAACTGCTTATGGTGGTAGATGTGAAAAGCCACGCTCCAACACCTGCCTCAGACCTCCTAAAATCCAGCCATGGCCTTCAGCCCCGACACCAGGGGGAGTCCTGCTGAATCAGGGCCAACAAGAACCAGGGGAGGTCCCAAACGAGATCCACGAACCACCCATTCACCTGTCTTTAGCCTGGTACTTAGACAGAATAATCCCTCCCTTTTTAAAGTGGGAAAACTAGCCTAAAATGATGTGAATATTTTAACATTTGCTAGCAGATTCTGCAAATGGGGCTTTGAAAATTGCATAACTCATTCTGTGATGTGGTTTTCTAAGGTCAAAATGGGGCCTGGAGAAGCCTCTGAGAGCAACTCAAGAGCTAAAGAAAGTCTTAATTCCTAAGGGAAAGTTCCTGCGGTATTATTTGACTAAAACTGTTACTTGGTTTGGAACAAGACTGAGATATTGATGAGAGGAAAAAACTAAATCCCGGACTTACACCTGTGTTATCAAAGGCCCATAATAAGAGACGTGTGCTTTCTCTTCAGAATACAAAACTGCAGATCTACCAAAATTCTGGGTCATATTTGAGGTGAAACGGTTTCAATCAATTATTCTTTTTCTGCTACAAAATTAAGAATGCTCAAAATATTTAATCCAAAATTTTAATGGGAAAGTAGTGCCTTCCAGTAGTGAGAAATTTAAAACTCTTGCTGATTGTTTTCCACCCTTGGGAACGGACGTACAGCACATAGCAAATGAAGTCCAAAATCTCTCTCAAACCAATTTCATCTTATTTAGTAATTTCATTCTTGCTTTCAAGTTCCAGTGAATACAGAAAGCAGGTGTCTGCCTCACTCATCATAGCCCTGGGTTTAATAACTCAAAGTTGGGTCTCCTAAGAAAAAGTCTCTAAGGAAAACACTTAATGTAGAATATGACAAGCTTTCCCTAATGAGCAATTCAGTGAGAATTTTGCAACATCCCTGGAGATAAAGGGAGGTACTTTGGAGTATTGTAAATCATGACTAGAGATCACTGACTTCCTCCGAACTTGCCTACAAGCACCTGTTCAGGAAGGATACCGACCTTCATCTTAAAGCTGCCAAAGGAAGAAATCTCAGTATCTTTCTTGGAAACTCACTCGACACCTTTTATATATATATATGTCACTTACACGAGTGGCTAGCACATAAGTAGACGAGACATAAAAATTGGTATTGTGTGGCTTATACTCTTCTGAAAAATGCCCTTCTGGTGGGGGAAAATGAAGGTGATCACCCTACGGCCCAAACACATCTCGGAGTCATCCTTAGTTTCTCCTTCTTCGGGATTCTTTTCTCCGGTTCTTTTAAAACTAATAAAAGTAGTCTGGTCACACAAGACTATTCAATCTTGAACTTTAGTATTAGAGATAAGCGGAAATAAAAATGTTATAACCACTGCATAGTTCCTGGTCATATTAGTGTAGAATTTCCTGCATGTTGATGACTATTTATTTCACAGGTTGAAAAATCACCTGCAAAGTAGTAAAAATGGTTTCCTCAAAGTTTGTATTGTAGCAGATCTTTGCATTATCAGTTCATTTTCACACAAAACTACCGGCAATTTGTCTGACAGATTTCCAGACAACCACTGGTTGAAACAGGATACCAGCTATCCTTTTAACTGCTACCCATAATAAGGTTATGACAATGACTCCCATGACACAGCAGTGCTGAAGTAATTATCTACACCTTCCCAAACTGTTCTCTGGCACCCTAATCAGTGTCCTATGAGTTATGGGTTGTGGGATAAACAACTGGGACCTTAATATGCTAATATTGCACAGAATATTGGAATTAACATTCCAAGAAGTAGCAGCTCCCAGCCTTCCGATTTCACAGGCCAATACAAAAATTTTTAAATATCTTTAGAGAACTAACTTGGGATGGCAAGCTTTTCATTTTTACCAAATAAGGGCATACAGTAGACAGGAGGACATGAAAGTTTAAAGGACATTTCTTTTTTTTTAACTGAAAAAATATTTTGAAGTCCTTACACTGTCTTTGCTTTTTTTTTCCTATTTTGCCTCAGATCAACACCCTTCCTCTGCTGCTCATTCAGGAACTGTGAGGATAGACTTCTAGTACCAAGCCTGACCTTGCATTCAGGGTCCACGGGTCACAGCTTACACACACTGACCCACACCACTGCTAATTCCAGATGGGGATCTTTCTTTTCCCTTCAAACTACAAATCCCACCTCCACCCCATTCCTACTGACTTACTACTGCTGTTAACTTGGACAGAAAACGGTCACAAACCTCCTATTTAGACCATCACATTTACAGATCTTTTTGTTCATTTCCTTTCCTTTAACTCACATATTTTATTTAACAAAAGTATCATTACTAAAAGCTCCTTCAGAGTACAAAGCTACTTTATTTGGACAAAGTTTGCTGCATACACAGAAATACTTGATATGCATTTCCAGCCAGCCCAATCCCAAGCATTTGGTAATTACAGCCAAAAGTTTGGAAACTCTTACTGGAGACATGGACCCTGTTTACAATATTTTTATTTTATGTGGAATGTGCGGAAAACAAACACACAAGAGCAGCTTCTAAGGATATTTGTACATTCCATGAGAAGTAAACATAGTATTGTATGCTGTAAAAGTTTACTCAAAAAAATAATTTCAAACTCTTAGGCTTTAAATAATGAGACTGTTTAAGTTTAATTTTATTACAGCAAGAGTCAGAATATTATATACAGTATATACTCCTTTACACAAAACACATTTGCACGTGTTTCTGAAAGCTACTTGTAAGAAAAAAACGTTTAGAGTACTATCACATTTTGAAAATGTCAGGATAATTTGGTAATATTTTCTAAGGGTTATGTTACTTTGTGTATTTTTTAAAGTAAGACATGCCTGGATGGTCAATGTGGGTTCATGTGGGTTAACCTCAAATCTGGCATATTTTTGGACAAATCTTGCTTTCAAAATCTTATTGATGTGATCATTTTCTCTGCACATGATTTGTTTTACTAGCATCTGGGGGAAAACATATGGATCTCTCCAACTATCTCATTAACTCATGACTCTAGGACCTAGGCAAGCTCACAGAGAAGTCAGTTCTGGCTCATCCTGTGCCTGAGGCAGGGTGAGGGTTCACTCCTGGCCTCAAGAGGCCTGGGTGGTGAGGGAAAGAGTGGACAGTCACACCCAGCTGAGCATCAGAACAGAGCAGACGGCCAATGGAGACACCTGTCAACACCACAGCTAAAAAAGCTCTATTTTAAATACAATACTATGAACTTTTATAGGCAAATCTTAGAGAGCCAAGATTGCTAAGTCTGGATCTATTCTATTTCCCCGCAGGCAGGGAGGGAGATGGAAATGCAAGGACACAAGTAGACTCCTTCAGAGGAAAGCAACGGAAACCTCCCATCACAGGCAGAACGAAACAGGACAAGAGGGAAGAAGCCTGGACAGTGCTGTTATAATTCTATCCTGACCTAAGACAAAGGGGCTAAAGTTGGGCAACATTTAGAAGAGCTGAAAAGGAAATGGAATAAAGTTACCTGGGAAGGAGAAGTGGGATAGATTTAACAGATTCTGATCAATTTTGGAATCCTATATGCTCAACGTTTTCCCCACATTTAGGTCAACAGTACAGAAAAAAAAGGACAGAGAACAAGCATCTGGGCACAGATGAACTCAGGCTCCTCTCTCAGGGCAGGTGAAATTGGGAGGCACATGTTGTAAAAGTCCAAACACTATATTCCAAAAGGAACACAGAAACACCTTTGAATCGGAACACATGACGTCTAACTTTAGTTAAGCTGAAGGACCCAGGCTCCCTCCACCAGTGTGAATGATCAAGAGTCGACTGTACTGACGGCAGTGTTTTAGAGGCTAGAGTTGTGTTTTTCTTACATTCAAGATATATGTTATCTGTCTACAGGTCCAATTCATAAAAGACATTCAAATTATGTTTCACGTACAAAAGCGGTGAAGTCTAAGATGTTTCCAGAGTGTGCTGTGCTGTAATCTGATGATGATCTTCCATCTTTCTACTCGGTCCCAAAATTACTTCCTTCAGATTTCTTGATTTTTCAAGGATGACCTTCTCAGTGAAGCTGTATTTGGCAGAAAAGTCCCAATGACTGCCGTAACAAGCAGTTGATCTGAGATTCCGAAATGGAGATTAGAGCCACTCAAATGGAATTTTTTGTCAAAACACGTTTCTAATAAGATAAATCAAAGCATCCCTCTGTGTCAAAATATGAACTGAAGGCAGTTTTCTCTAAAGTTACAAATAGATTAATAAAATTCAGAAATAATCATACACGCAGGAAACTTGAAAGGAATAAAGAACAAAATATCTAGGAATCTCAACAATTTTCCTGAAAATATGCTACAAATTTCAGAGTCACAAAATAACAGAATCCCAAATTTCCAGTCATTATGTTAATTTGAAGTACACATTTCACACCATGAATGTGGTATCTTAAAACATGAGAAAAAAAGTTACATTTAGGTAGAACACCTTTATAATGATTAAAAATTTTAGGAGAAATATGCTCATTTTCAAAAACAAAACATTAATATTCAACTGACTATGAAATAAATGCCCCTAAACCAGCAGGAGGTAGGTACTACCTAGGAGGGCTGTCCCATGCCTCAGGCCCTATTCTTACCATTTGCACCTTTGGGGCAGCCCTTTGCAGAGTTTTTGCTCCATGACATCACAAAGCTCTGGACTGTGGCTTCAGTTCAGTGGGTAAGGCAGTAAGCATCCTTCAGGATCTGGCGCTCCATTCAAAGGTGACAGAGAACTACAGACGGAGAGTGACAACAAAGCTGGAGCAAGGTCAGAAGTAAAATGAAGATGGTCTTTTAGATCAGGGCTTCCTGAATGACAACCAAGGGCCATCCCTCCACCCTCAGAAATGGAAGTTTTGTTGGGGAAACGATCCATAGCTTTCTGCCGGTTTTCAAAATGGGGTTTAAAACTTCCAAAATACAAATGGCCATCGTTCGAGGCTCACTTTCTCTATGTGCCCCTATGTACTGACTGTACCCAAAGATCTAATGATCCCTGGGTAACTGAGTCAATTTCTGAATCCTCACAGCGATGTGCAAGGCCGTGAAGTGCAGTGATCCAAGAAGGTACAGACCTTCCCATGAGACATACACACTAGAAATGCTATTGTAGTACAACTTTAAACAAATTTAGGTTTTATTTAGAAGTTTCTAGAAAGCAACCATCAAATTCTGATTATATTCATGCCATCAATTCTCTACTATGTTCAGTATTCTGCATTATTTCCTAAAGTTATACAGCAGGGATGAAAGACCCATTTTTAAAATATTTTCTCTAATATTTAAGATATTTATTTTGAATTAAGCTAATCTTTGAGCTACATGCCCATTCATAACATACCAGAATAAAATCAAACTCATTGTTAGTAAATGCACTGATATTTCCCAAGATCACCTGCCACTATCCTTAAAATACTGCGGCATGCCAGTGTGAAGTACCCAAATTAAATCGGAATGCCTCCTGTCCAAGGGATTTCACACGCTACCTCATAACCTCCAGGAAACGAATTCCCTGCCCTTAGTGCACCTTCGGTTAGTTATATAAGAGCTTACCACCCCGCCCCCATCCCCACCATCATTTTCATTCTTAGGCTCTTAAGTTTTCCCCTCTCCTGGGTCTCTTTCATTTGTACTCACAGTGTTCACAGAATCTAAGAAGATCTTTAAAATATTCATTCCAGTAGGGACCAAGTTTTTTCCTGCCTAATTCCTTTAGGGTATATCAAATGCCTAGGCCCGGTCAATATTGTGGCTAGAATTGGCTAAGAGGAAACGCCTCTATTGACAAAAGTATCACAGAAAGAGAGTTTTGTTTTGTTTTTTTTGCGGTACGCGGGCCTCTCACTGCTGTGGCCTCTCCCGTTGCGGAGCACAGGCTCCAGACGCGCAGGCTCAGCGGCCATGGCTCACGGGCCCAGCCGCTCCGCGGCGTGTGGGATCTTCCTGGACCGGGGCACAAACCCGTGTCCCCTGCATCGGCAGGCGGACTCTCAACCACTGCGCCACCAGGGAAGCCCCACAGAAAGAGAGTTTTTTAAAACCAGTTGTAATGGGAAAGCAGCTAAATAGGCAACACATTTAGATTAAAATATAACTTGATTTTTTTTAAAAATCTATCTGATGTTTTCATTGTGCCATTAAATATATATCAGCCAATTCCTCTTCAACCAAGCAAAGCAAGGGAGGAGGGGGGAGGGTGCGGTTACAGTGTAGTTTATTTAGCTTCTAAATGCCTTCTAATAGAAATGTTATGAAAACTTCTGTTCTACACCAATTTCTGTATTACTGGATAATCTACCAATAATAAAACTTGCAATAAACAAATAATTAACATCCTACTGAGCTACCACTCAACCTCTGTAGTTCCCTGAATTCTACTTATCCTTTCCCTTTAATCCTTTTTCAAGTTGCTCTGAATACGGTCTTTAAAAAAAAAATCAATCTTTCTCCAGTTTTGGTCAAAACGATAGGGAGGCAATCATATTTGACCATCAAAATAACTACCCACCCAGAATGTTACTCAAGTTCCTAATCCCAGCAGGAACAGGCCAGAGAAGATAACCACCAATAATGGAACTCCAGTCACCCAAGCACTGATTCTCCTATCAAATACATCTCCACCCATTTCTAGGGTCAAGAATGACCTAGTTCACATTCTGGGTCTACATGAAAGTAGCCTATAGTTTTAGAACAGTGTACATAGAATATAGGCAACTTTCTATTTTTTAAGGGAAACAGCCCTTCTTGGAAAGTCAGGTTTTGTTCCTTCTCCTTTTCATTCACACAGTCTGCCTCTTGGCATTTTCCTCTCCAAATTTATTCACTCAACAACAGGGGGAGAGGAGGAGGTGAAACTGAGCAGCTCCTTTCCCTCCTCATTGGCACTTCCGTCCCACATAATAATATCTAACTTGAAAACTGGCAGCATTTTGCCACAAATGTATTGGATATATCGGATAGAATTTGCATATTCTTATATAGACCATGTTGAGGCCATTTCCAGGTTGAAGTTTTGTAATTACTACCTTTAGGACTGTCACCTGATGATTTTTTTAATTAATAAAAAAATATGGAACGCTTCACAAATTTGCATGTCATCCTTGCACAGGGGCCATGCTAATCTTCTCTGTATCGTTCGAATCTTAGTATATGTGCTGCCGAAGCGAGCACTCACCTGATGATTATTTTATCTTCTCTCCTCCTGATCAAAAATTACCTCTGATCTACGTAAGCTACACTACAAGGTAGGCAGGCAAAGAAGCTGACCAAATTGGCACGGGAGGATTACATAAACTGCCTGGAAAAATATGAGGTCAATGAGAGCCCCCAAATCTTCAAAAGATAATTGTCTCCAGAGTATGACACTAATAAATGATAGCTGAGAATTTGAGACATGCATGCTAACTTAGAAATACAAAATTATAATGCCTATTCTTTTATATACTTTTTATTAAATCTATTGGTTCACCTAGAAAGTCATTATATATACAAAAACAACAATTTCCAGAGTTCCTAAATATTTCCAACATATTCAACTTAGGGATCCAAGATTCTGAACATGCCATCACCAAAAAAAATTGCAAACCTAAAAAACAAAAAGGAAAAAAAATTAAACAATGTCAAAAGGAAAAGACTTTCTTAGAAAAGGTCAATATTTACTTTTATAATTTTCAAAACATTTTAAAGTTAATTTTTTTCTCATTTACAGTTATATGCTTGTAAGTCTAATATTAAAGTTTTCCTTAATAACAAGGCAGTTTACTTATAACAAAATAAATATTAAACTATACTCATACACATTACCTATTTAAATATTTACTGGGTCAAAATATCTTCATATGTACAGCTTCAGGCTTTAAAGTGGTATTAGATTTGTCTTTATTTTCTTTGAAAAGCTACCATTAAGGTAACAGACATTCAGATGCATAAATGAAATTACTGATTTCATTCTTATGTAACTCATACCTTTAGAAACTATGTTTTAGCCAGTTAGTAGTGGTGAAAGTCTTTGTGCTTCTATTTCATTAACTTTTAGCACATGAAATAAGAAAGATGACCTTCAAAGTTCTTGTAAGCTCAAAAAGGGTCAATCTAGATAGGCTTTATTTGAAAAAGAAAAACAATTTTGTTTGGGAAAATACAAGAAATGAGAATTTCTAAAAATAAAAATAATCAGTAATTCTCATTAAAACATTAATACACAAAAATGAACTATATGAACAATTCTTCTAACTACAGGCTTAAAAACCATGCTATTTAGACCAGCCTATTTAATTTTTCCATAGAAAATCAGGAGTTCAGAGTTCACATTTCCAAAAGAAGAGTAAAACAACAAATTAAGAGATAAGATAAAACAAGGAAACAACCTATTGTACATTGCTTTTCTTTAGAACAAGGCTAGGCTGAATTATCTAAGTATAAATTGAGGTCACAGATATATAGTCATTGCACTCCAGTCAACCAAAACAGTGCCTGGATTTACGTAACATGTGAATAAGTCTATTATCATAGAAAGTCACATACATGAATAAGAAGAATATATTTTATAAATTTTAAGTCACTCTCAACATCTGAGAAAATACTGTCAGTAAAATACTATTTGTAATACTGTTTTTAAGAAAACACTGTTTGTAAGGAAATGAGGTGATGTTTAGAACTATATTACCACTGAGCCTCTAGAAGAGAACATGAAAATAAGCATGACTTAAAAAAATAATAATAATTCTTATTGTTGTCAGTTCCTTAGAATTTGCCCTCTGCGTTACTCTCTGGAATAGGATGACAATTTCATTTTCTCAGCACCTCATCACAATTAAACAAACTGATGCATAATTTAGACTAAATATAAGTACATTTATAATATTATTTTTGCTATTAATGCTGTTACATGTAGTACAGGAAATGAAATAATATGAAGAGCCACTTCTTCTGAAAAAGTGGCTTAGTATAAAATTCGAACTTGAGCAAAGAATCTACTGAAATTCTATTCTGGGGGGGTGGAGGGATAGTGATTGCCTTATCAGCACGGCTATATCAACACATTTAACAGGACATGGTCCGTTGGAATAAACTTAATAAAGAGAGCCACTACACTCCCTGAAAAATGTTTTACTACAATAGAGTGCTGTTATCTTCAACTATAAAATATATTTTGAACTAAGATACATGTAATAATTAGAGCAGAGTTTAACTGATACAACTAACATTCTTAATGGGCACTTTACCTTTTAAAAAGTAAAAAACACACACATACATAAAACATCAAAATTCTTTATGACAGAAAAGCAAAGCTGTGGCAAGAATCTTTACTTCCTACTCTGAAAACCTTATGAAGCCCGTAGTCCCTGTTAAGAGCAAGCTGTATTGGTTTGCAAAGGAAAAACATTATTTCAATCTGCAAATACCTAATGGGCTCAGGTGCTTTCGTATAATAAATATTTTGTTGTTACTTAAGTACCTCACAAGAGCTCATTTTTTTTAAAGTTATGTTTAAACAACTCTTAAAGGTTTAATTAATATGTAGTTTTATATAATTAATCCTTTTGTTATTAAACACTTGAACCAGTTTAGTTAGAATGGCAGCATGTTGTTTAATACCTTTTGTTCACAACTTAAAATTTTAAGCTTAAAAAGAAAGGAATTGGGGTAGGAGAGGAGACATGGAAAAACATGAAGGCCTCTCTTTGTCTCAGGCTTTGCCATTACCATTCTGTCTGCAGTGGTTTCAGGACGAGGCGATCGCACACCTTCTAGCCAGAAATCAGATGGCCTCAAAACAACCTCATTTCAGTCTTAGGCCTCATGTCTTTCGCTTAGAGCTAAAAATAAAAATACATGTGAATGAACAAATGGTCATGAAATGAAACCTTGAACATGACACTAAAATGTAAAATATTAGAAGGCATTATTAATCTCAGAAAAATGAAAATGTACACATTTCCATCCAGAGTACCACAACCTTATTTAGAAAGTGTGCTCTTCTTACCCTGTCAGCTTGCTGGGTATAACAATAATGACAATTTAATTCCAAGGTGGTTCAACAAAGCAAGAGTAATATTTTATTCATCTCCTGAGATTATGAAACATTTATTTATTTCTTACAGAGTTAAATATAACAATATCATTAACGAAGCTAATGATGTTAGACAGCAACTTAGCACTTCTTTACGCACATAAACCAAGGCAAGAAAGTAAAGTGTAACGCTGAACCAGAACAATGATCTGGCCCTAAGAAACACATTTTTGTGTATTTAGAACTCCTAGTCCAACAGTAATGCTAGTAGTAAGTGAAAATTAACCTGTTTCTACAAAGTGAGCGTTCACTCATTCCACAAATATTGAATGTTTCGAAGCACTGGAAGTCAAATGCTGAATATGAAAGATGGTTCCAAACCTCAGCGAGTGGGGTCCTAGCCTTTTATTTCCTAATTTTTTGTCTCGGGTCTTGGCTATAATGCTAAGGGGACAGAAAATAAGGATTGCTGTTTCCATGAGAGGAGGAGATCGGTATGTATCACACGACAGCTGAATGAGACTGCAGGACTGGAAACAAAACCCACTCAGAAGCCCCACGCTCATGCTGCGAGTGAACGCCAGTCACCAGTCGGTCTCTTCCCATGTGAAGCTTGTGTTTTCAAAACCCTACATCAATCCTGAAAATTAATTATCCTTCATTTGGAGAGCACTGGTGGTTTCAACCCCAAGTATAAACATCTCAGACTACTTTGTAAGGTTATGTCAGCCAAGAAACTAAAATCACTTAATAGAAGAGTACTTCATTCACCTGAAGCCACAATTTAAAATCAGAAATTCTGCTGCCAAAGCTACTTAAAGAGTTGGCCTTAACTATAGTGTAATGAAGACAAGTATCTCATAAATTTTTATACCATTCATACATATCCATTAAATTAAATACATAAATTACCATTAGAGTCTATACTAACATTGTTCAATGTTTTTCATTTCTCTGCTTGATCTATACCAATGAAATTCTTTGTGTAGGAATATGGTACATTACCAAAAAATATCAAAATATATACACATGATTCAATTTAAGCTCTATGTTTGTCTTAAATCAAGGGTCTATAAACACGTCTGAGTTAGCTTATCTTCCTTCATTTTTCATGTGAATTCCAACTAAATTTAATATCTGGACAACTGGTACAAAGTTAAATGGTTTGACTCTGAAGTTTCTAGGTCTCAGAACCACACTTTAGAGGAATAAACTGTAATTTACACTTAAGTATTTAGAATAAAGAAGAAAAGAACTGTTTTGAGTCATATCTAGGTTTAGGCTAATGCTTGCCTCAAGTGAAAATATTAAAAACAAAATCAATGAGCTCTGAAGTCCATTTCCCACTGATGTTCATAAGATGATTCTATAAGTTTTATCTTGTGATGCATTCACATCTTCATCAAGGAAAACTGCATGCTGGTCTGATTTGTAAACAGTCAATGTATCATGTATGTCATAGATCCCTGCTTTTTCCAGTTGCAATAAATTTCAAAGAAGACATAAATAATTGATAGATACACTTTTGCTATAAGCCTTAAACATTCACTTATCTGTAAATTCCAAATCTGTGTCTTACATCAACAAAGAGAACCCACAGTTCTTCTCAATTCATATTTGCTAGCATTCTTTGGCAAAAAACGAAAAGTAGCTGCCTCTCCAAAACTCAGGTCTTTCCCTTAAGTAACTTTTATCCTCATCCATACTATGTTCACAGTTTCATTCCCCCCTTTGCTTCAATCACAGTATGTTTTGTTATACAAGTTACAGTTCTATCATATTCCCTGAACCAATCCATCCAACCCAGAGAATGCAACAACAACAAATATTTGACCCTATTCTTTGAATTCCACAATTTTCACTACTCTCACTTTGGTCAAGACCTTTAATGATAAAGTAGTGAGATTTTAATACTCAGAAGACATGCTTTATAGCTTATTAAGGCAAGTAATTTTATACTCAGTCTTGTTATATTAATCATAAAACTCCATTTGTCACTTCAAGACTGATACATTGAGGTCTCCCATTTAATAAAATCATTGAGTGCCAGTAAGTTAATTATAATTTCAACAGGGCTTCCCTGGTGTGGCACAGTGGTTAAGAATCCACCTGCCAATGCAGGGGACACAGGTTGGAGCCCTGGTCCAGGAAGATCCCACATGCATGGAGCAACTAAGCCCATGGGCCACAACTACTGAAGCCCGCGTGCCTAGAGCCCATGCTCCGCAGCAAGAGAAGCCACTGCAGTGAGAAGCCTGCGCACCACAATGAAGAGCAGACCCCACTCGCCACAACTAGGGAAAGCCCGCGCACAGCAACAAAGACCCAATGCAGCCAAAATAAATAAATTTTATATATATATATATATATATATATATATATATATATATATATATATATATTTTTTTTTTTTTTTTTTTTTTTTGCGGTACATGGTCCTCTCACTGCTGTGGCCTCTCCCGCTGCGGAGCACAGGCTCCAGACGCGCAGGCTCAGCGGCCATGGCTCACGGGCCCAGCCGCTCCGCAGCATGTGGGATCTTCCCGGACCAGGGCACGAACCCATGTTCCCTGCATCGGCAGGCGGACTCTCAACCACTGTGCCACCAGGGAAGCCCATAAATTTATTTAAAAAAAAATAAATTTCAACAAATCATAGAATCAAACTTCTTTAAAAACAATGCCTATCTATTCAAGAGCATCCAATGTAAAATACATTCTCATGAAAATCAGTCCCTTAGTTTAGATGTTACTATAAATACATTTATCAGTCAGAAAATCTCAAATTCAAGGATTCTATAGGAAGAAGGGAAAATGCTCCAAAAAATGACATTGAGACAATTCTAGCAATTTGGAAAACTTAAGGCCAAATCTTTAACTTCATTCCTTAAGCCAAAACAAATTCTGGGTATACCACATTTAAAGTTAAAACATGAGACTATAAAAATATTTTAAAAATTTTTTTAAATAAATTCTGAAACACAGGAAGGACTTTAATTATGATTAAAAAAAACTAGAAGTTACAATTGATTTTACAAAAGACAAACCAAACAAAAAATCAATTATAAACAAAAACAAACAATAAACCAAGGTAAATATTTGCATCAAATATTAATATCCAGTTTTTACAAATTGCTAAGAAAAAGACAATCCACTGGAAAATGGACAATGATTATAGACAATTCACTGAGAAATAAAAATGATCTGTAAACATATGAAAATACCTTCAAATTCACTCAAAACTTAAGAAATGCAAATTAAAACATACTAACAGATGAAGAATGATTATCAAGAATCTGGGGGATGTGGTGCTCAAATTTACCACTGGGAGAGGTGTAAACTGGTGCTAAATTTTTGTGGAACAATGGCAATATCTATAGAAGTGTAGAAACCCACATGCTTTAAACCCACAAATTTGACTTCGGGGACTAGGATCCTTTATACTTCCTCTTTCATGTAAGCAAAATTATTTGTACATGGAGACTACTTATAATGACAATACTACACCAGTAATATTAATATACAAAAAATGAAAGAAAAAATCTGGAAAACAATCCTAACATCGGTCAAAAGGAAACTGTTTCCAAAAAATTATGTGTCATCTCATATAGCTGTGGGGAGGTGTCCTAGATATACAGGCTTCACCCACTATCTATCTGAAAGGACAGTGTTCCTATGAAACCCTTCACAAGCCAAAATGGCATAAAGCAAGGAAGCAATCTTGCTAACAGATGCACAAAATAAATCGAGATAAAGCACAGATGCTCATACATTTCAAAGCTATGGTGGCTGCATGCCGAGATGCTGAGTGCAGTTCCTGGGGAAGGAGCTCAGTGGGGCCGCTTTACCTGCTTTGGGTGTGCACTGCCTCTGTCACAGCTAGTTGGAAAACAGACACTGAACCCTATTTTGCTTTCTGTCTTTTTTCATAAAAGCAAAAATCCTCCTCAGAATTCTTCTGGTTAGTGAAAACAGGCACTAAGTAGGACTTTCTTAAAAACGAAGTGGCATAAAGCGAACTTTTGAAAACTGGGGAATACCTGTATTACTAAGTGCATAAATGACACTGCTGAACAGAAATATAATGTTCATTTCAAAAATAATTTTTAAAAGGTGTGCAGTATGAGTAAGAAAGGGAAAAACACGAAAATTATGAAAAGCTATCTAAGAAACTCTTAAAACATATAAGAATGGGGAGAAGCACTGTCTACTTATAAAGTAATTTTTGTTATATATGTAATAATTACAATTAAAATGTTTTTCAAGGATGCTTTCCTATTTCAGCATTTCAAGACTATGGATTGATTTCTCAAAATGGAAAAGAATTTATAGCCTTGAGTCACGTCTTGAGAGCCACCCTGTGAATGTGAGAATTGTTGAGGACCACAGAGGCACTCAGCTGTCACTCCTGATATATACTGTCAACATGGTCCTGGGCACTGTGCTTCTTGAAGCTGGCCATCGCTTGCTTCTTCTCATGTTCTTAAATCTGCACACCACATTGTGGCAGGCAAAGTTCACTTTCACTCCTGACTCCTATATACCAGGGACAGGTTGCGAGGTTTTGAGTTTACTTTTAAGGACCTAATGGGCTATCCAATAGCTCAGTGTGCGTGTGCCTCAAAGTCAGTTATTGATTGTTTACCATACCCTCCCATCCGAGAGCCGGCGCCAGTCCAGTAAAAGTGTGTTGTTGCTTTGGACTTCTCCAGTGATCTTGGACTCCAAACCCAGCTCCTTCAAAATCACAGTTTTGGGACTTTGCTGGTAGCGCAGTGCTTAAGAATCTGCCTGCCAGTGTAGGGGACACGGGTTCGAGCCCTGGTCCGGGAAGACCCCACATGCCACAGAGCAACTAAGCCCGTGCGCCACAACTACAGAGCCTGCGCTCTAGAGCCCCGAGCCGCCACTACTGAGCCCGCGTGCCACAACTACCGAACCCCACGCGCCTAGAGCCTGTGCTCTGCAACATTCGAGAAGCCACTGCAACGAGAAGCCCGCGCACCGCAACGAAGAGTAGCCCCGGCTCACCGCAACTAGAGAAAGCCCACGTGCAGCAATGAAGACCCAACGCAGCCAAAAATCAATTATTTTTTTTTTTAATTACAGTCTTGCTATATTATGTGATACCCACTATTATAAACAATACATGAAACTGGTCAGGCTTCCCAGTAAAACATCACTGAAGAAAATCAGCCTCCTAGGTAGGAGAAACAAACAATGCTAAAAAAAATATTTGTCCATTTAAAAATGGTCTTTACTCTATAATCCTGTTCACATTTGTTCCAAATCAGCACTAACCGGAGGCAGAATCCCTGAATTATTCAGCAGGTCAAGGAGGCGCGTCCACCCTGGCACGACTAGATGCTGGCACTTGCAGGAGCCCTCCACCCTCAAAAGTTTACGGCAAATGGGCCTAACAATCACGATGCATCACTTCTCACTGGGAGCCATGGTGCGTAACCACTGGCACGTACACAATTTTGAACATTTTCAACCTTCATTTTTCTTTAGATGTTAGGCCACTATAATTGAAAGTGTTGTGGAAATTATCAGCAGATTAATATTAATTTTACTTGCGCCCTCACTAATAGATCACAATTTCCAAACCCTTCTCTCTCTCTTATCTAAGGGTACACAGGGATCTTCTTCTAAGGCTAACTCTTCCTCTATCACACAGCTCCTGTGGAATTTTAATCCTTCGTTTACATCTTCTGTTTTCCCTCCAATGGCTCCTTTCCTTTTGCCTACAGACACATTCAGATCTCCTGATCCTGAGACTGAGGCACGATCCATTTCCTTGAACACATCACTGACTTTAGAATGTCCTTCTTCCTCTTTTTCTTTACTGCCAAAATGCCAAATTTGAAGAGTGAGCTACATTTGTTCATTCACTCAAAAATATTTCCTGAAAAGTGACTATGTACCAGAGCCTGGGGACACAAATTAGCAAGGCCCCCTCCCTCAGGGAGCTTATGATTCCATTTACACAGATAAGCAGATACATTTATGGATTCAAAATGTTAACTGACACAAAGGAAAAACACTGGCGTCTATAACAGTATCATTGGGGGGCTTAATTTAGATTGGGCTGCCATTCCGTACGACCTGTGTGTTTGTGGTCCTACACATTGCATAGCAGCAATGGCGGGGTCTCTTGAAAGGAGTGACATTTCATGAGATCTAAAGGCTGAGCAGAAACTGGCCAGGCAAAGAACAAGAGAAGTAGCATCCCAGGCAGAGGGAACCAGATATGTGAAAGCGCTGGACAGCAGAGAACACCGTGACTTGGGAGGACCAGAAAGAAGAGTGGTTCGTCAACAGACCCTGACGGAGAGCACACAGGCACCAGCCAGGCCAGCCATCTCACGTGGCCCGATGAGGGCTGTGGCTTTATCCTAAGTGCGCCAGGGACTGTGTTCATCTCTCACCCTTAACGCCTTAGCTCTTTGCAGCCTGACTTCTACTCCTCCCACACTCTTTTAACAGGCTCTATATGTGCTCCTAACATGTAGCACCTTTTCAGTCTTCAACTGACAGTTCAGCTTGTGAAATGACTTCTATCCTAAGTTTGAAAGCACGAGCTGTCATTGATTTTTGTATCTTCCACTTCTCTCAGTATTTAGCTTAATGTTTTATACATAGTAGGTATTCAAAATGTACACAGTGGATAAATCAGTCTTGGAAGAAAACACATTGACGAAAAGTTAATTACAACGGTACAGGAAAGCAAGCATATTTAATAAGATTCCCTATTAGTAGTATATTTGAAATTGCCTTATCTTATGCCTTATTCTCTCTCACAGTGATGGAACAGGTACAAACTCAAGCAAGAAATTCCTTTAAACAAATGCCGTAATATAATTTGATCAGTCTGCGAACACATGTTCAGATTACACTGCCATTCATTTGTGCTTACTGCAGTAGCTGGGTGCATGGCAGTGGTCTAGTTCTCCCATACTGAAATTATTAAAATTAGATAACAGACATCCAGGTAAAATAGACATTTAACTGAAAAGTATGATTCCTGTTACAAAGAATACAAGCTGATGCCATCCCCCACCAACTAGCCATTATATCCTGCAAGTTATTGTATGTATGCTTCCCTTTACATGTATGTATGTATGGGCTATTCGTTTTGAAACTTTGTAGAATATGCTATTCCTTTCATTTTTGATAATTTTAGCAAATGCTAAAAGTCAATGGCCACCACATTTATAGATCTGAGCAGGAAATCAACATACTTATGTTCCAGTAAATGAAAACAAGCAGCGAGTAATTTCACCTTATTCTGGTAGGTGGGGCAAGATGTCAAGTTTCTTAGGTTCAACATTTAAGGGTTCTGCCCACATTCTATTAGAACTGTTGGTACTGATCTAGAAAGAAATGTAAGATCTGTTTATTTTAGAAAGTAATATGCTTCCTCTACCGTGAGCTGTAGATGTTTTACCTCTTTGCAAGCCTTTTCTTTATGTCTACAGAATGATCTGAGTTGTGCCCACAACCAGCCCATCATATAATTAAGCTTAATTAGATATTTTCTATACAAAGCAAACAAAATGTACTTTCATTGTTCTTGTACCAAATTCCCCACATTATGTATCTTTTATAACCAAGAGTGAGAACTCTATAAAATTTAAATGTAAATGATAAAAACATTCTCCTCTCCTTCATCCTTTGTTTTACAATGGCTAGAAGACCGGATTTGTACATTCTGAAGTTTAATGTGTATACACATATCAGAATGTTTCTGCTTTCTGATGTCTAGTTTTCTTAGAAGTAGATTAAAAGGTTTCTATCTCTTTGAGATGCTTCAGCCTTGCGAAGAGAGATTGTGTTATCTAAAAGAAATGATCAGACTAATAGTTGAAACATTTTATAACTGGGTGGTCACTTTGCCCATGATGGGAAAGAAAGTGCCTGTGTTTGGCATTGAAACAGAAATAGAAAAAAGTGCCTGTGCTGGAAAACAGAACCACACTGTCTTAATGCAGAGATGTCTATGACAAGTCCACGTTCAATGAAGTGCAGGCCATTCGCGGTTTTACTATTAACTTTACAGTGTCATTCTTTTTTTGTAATTCCCAACGACACAGGCAACAACTACAGCCCGGTCTGGGCTCATAAGAAGAAGGTATACAGTTATTAAGAGCACTAATGCACAATAAAAATTTTTAGTGTTTTCCTGGCCTCAGTCAGTAACTGTTCTAGTAAAAGGAAAGCAAATAAGAAGGACTCAGGTACTTTAACTTCCTATGAGATACTCTTGCCCTCTGAAGTCACAGCCCTTTCAATGTCCTTCTCTGTGAAAAGCGACATCATTCTTCTAGTCAGAAATCCTCACAATTTGTTCCATTCCTCACCGGCCATATCCCTCTCTCATCACTGGAAATGTCCATCGTTATGGAGGGTTGCAGCAGCCACTAGAATCCCCTGATGAGTAAATTTGGTCTTCTAAACTGAATGGCAACCATTTAAAAAATTTTCACTACAGAAAATTTCAAATGTATATGAAGTAAACAGACTAGTGCCATGAACCCTCATGTACCCTCAACTCACTTTCAATAACTATCAACATTCTGACACTTTTGTTTCTCCACACACTCCTCACTCCCCAACTTGATGAGGATTATTACTTCCCTTTTTTCCCCCTGAGATAAAAGTTACAACTAAGTTTTTTTTAACCATCTTAACCATTTTTAAGTATACAGCTCAGCAGTAGTAAGTATATATTCATACTGTTGTGCTGCCACCACCATCCATCTCCACAATTCATTTCATATTGTCTGAAACTCTTCAGCCTCTAAACAGTAATTGCCCATTCCCCTTTCCCCACTTCCTCCAACACCCACCATTCTCCTTTCGGTCTCTAAGAATCTGACTACTCTATAGGTACCCCACGTAAGCAGAATCATACAGTATTTGCCCTTTTTTGTCTGGTTTCTTTCACTTAGCGTAAAGTCCTCCAGGTTCATGTGTTTATTTTTTGTGTCCTTCCTTTTTAAGGTTGGATAATATTCATTCGTATGTACAGACTATATTTTGCTTATCCATTCATCTATCAATGGACACTTGGTTGATTCCGCCTTTTGTCTACTGTGAATAACACTACTATGAACACGGGTGTACAAATACTTCTTCAAGATTCTTCCAATTCTTTTGGGTATACACCCAGAATTGGAATTGCTGGATCATATGGTAATTTTATTTTTCATTTTTTGATGAACTACCACATCATTTTCCATAGTGGCTCTACTAGTTTACATTCCCATCAACAGTACACAGGATGATAAACAATTATGTTTAAGAAAACTGGCACTTGGCAAAAATGTAGAGTTTACAAAGTACGTTCATATACATTATACTACATAATCCTTCAAACACAGCTGACTAGCTTGGAGGCCTGATCTCTTGGCAAGTATTCAGATTCTTAATAATGTCACCTCTCTCCGTATTTCTGAATAAATGTTTTCTTCTAATCAGACTGGTTTAAGCAGACTATATTACACAATATTAGATATGTATATAGCTAAACGCTAAAAATATTAATAGTGAGGGACTTAAAGGACCCAAATGAAATGTAAACATAATAGAATGATATTGTCGATCCCAAGGGGACTAACCTTAAAACAGCTGTGAGACATATATATGGAATCTAAAAAAAAAAGGTTCTGAAGAACCTAGGGGCAGGACAGGAATAAAGACGCAGACGTAGAGAATGGACTTGAGGACACGGGGAGGGGGAATCGTAAGCTGGGATGAAGTGAGAGAGTGGCATGGACATATATACACTACCAAATGTAGAACAGATAGCTAGTGGGAAGCAGCTGCATAGCGAAGGGAGATCAGCTCGGTGCTTTGTGACCACCTAGAGGGGTGGGATAGGGAGGGTGGGAGGGAGACGCAAGAGGGAAGAGATATGGGGACATATGTATATGTATAACTGATTCACTTTGTTATAAAGCAGAAACTAACACACCATTGTAAAGCAATTATACTCCAATAAAGATGTTAAAACAAAAAACAGCTGTGAGGATCTTAACAGGTAGCCTTGACAGATACCAGCTAGACAGTTACTAGGTAATTCAGACTTTATGTTTCCTGCAGATTCCACTATGTGAGGTAGTCGTACATGGGGTGGGGGGTGAAGTAAGTGGGGTGAGCAGAAGCTATGAGGCAGCACAGAAAGCCCACAGGGAAAGCTGGAAGCAAATGGAGGAGAGAAAGCAGGCAATGAGTTCAAAGCTTATTGATGAGAAAGTTATATAATTTCCAGGGCCTAGTGCATAATAAAAATGCAGGGCCCTTATAAAAAAAAAAGTTAAGAATTTCAGGATGGCAAAAGGAAAACATTAAGTCAAGTGCGGGGCCCTGTTCAACTGCACAGGTCGCTGGCCCAGGAAGCCAGCCCTACGTACTGAGCTGAAGACAGGACGCAGGGCAACTAGCACTGCTCCCAGCAGCAAGGGTGGGGGAAAGGCAGGAGAAGCGCCACGTCTCAGTGCAGCAGGCGCCCACAGAGGACACCGGCGTCCAGGGCACAATTCACAGGGCATATCAAGGCCAAAATGTATCTCCAGGCATTCCCAGGTCCGTTTGCTTTTAAATAAAGGGGTGGAGGGTTAACAAGCAAACATCTATTAACTCAGTTCATGGCTGAAAATGAGATTAATCACCACCGAACAGACAGGAGCACAGTAGGCAGGAAATATAGAATTGCTACGTTTTGGTGAAAGGCATCATGAAGAAGATCTGGCGTCTATCAATACCCAAGAAAGATCAATATGGCTGCCCAAGAGCAGGAAGACAAGAGCCCTATATATTTTATCTGAAATCTGCAACGTGAAGAGGGACAGGAAAGACCACAGACAACTTTTCCCTTATTGACTAAGTGCCCAGGGTTAGCCGTGGTTCAAAAATATCCTGTTAGGCAAGGAGAGGGAGGAATCCGGGGTTGGACAGGAAAAAGTTTTAATATCAGAGTGGGTCTTGGGAAAGTTAATGAAACAGAAGTCTAAAATGAGAAGAAAAACGAGAAGCTCCCAAAACTACCAGTTATGTCACAATTCCAGAAATCAAACTTGTCTACTCTTGAGTCATTCTTATAGCTTCTGAAATGTTGTGGTAATGTGTAAGAGAAGCTTGTCATTTTTTTTAACGTAACCATAAATGTTAATTAATTTTCCTGATAGCATAAGCCAAACATGCTTTATGAGAAAATAAAAACTAAGTTCAAAAAGAAACTTCACAATAATATGTGGACACTCCTCTCTTTCTATACCACCTTCGGGTCATGTTAGAAATTGAAACCTGAATTAAAACCTTCTTTTGCCTTTATTTCTAAAATACAGTAAGACAATCCAGTTAAACACTGAGGAGGAATTAACTCTAGTGTTTCTGATAATGTCCATAATGAATAAAGGTAGAGTCATTGGTATTCATTTCTGTTTTTAAAATCACTTAGCTTCTCACTATCATCTTGAAATTCAGGGGTATCAATTTAATAATGAGCTACTTATTTTGG
This sequence comes from Tursiops truncatus, assembly GCF_011762595.2. Classification (NCBI taxonomy): domain Eukaryota; kingdom Metazoa; phylum Chordata; class Mammalia; order Artiodactyla; family Delphinidae; genus Tursiops; species Tursiops truncatus. The sequence goes on along the minus strand of NC_047039.1, from coordinate 8,727,512 downwards.
CCTCAATTTAATAAAGACATAAACTATTCAAACAGCAGAAAACATTTCTAATAAATGCCCACCACTACAACTATTTTCCAATGTATTACATCATTTCATTGTGTCTCTACAACATCCTCTAGTAATAACACTGGAGTAAGTGGTCCATTTTCCAAAAGGAAAAAAACTAAGCTGAAAGATTTTACTACAATAAAACAAAACTTCTAATATCTACTCTGAGATACTTTCTTCTCTCCATAAATCAGTGCATCTAAACAACAGAAAAGGTCTTTTACACTAAAACACAATTGTGTCCTATTTCCTTCCCTCTGGAAGCTATCGATATAAAGCAGCAGATCATGGGCTATCCAGGATGATGAGAAACAATGTTCCCCATTCATCCCTCAGGGCAGTAGAGATGCTAGGAGAGTTAAGAGGGCACCAAATGGAGAAGCTAAGTGAGTCCCAACTTCTTCTGTCTGAACTGCGGATTGCTTCCTTATTTTGTTTTTAGAACGGTAAAGCCTGAATCTTTTAATTAGGAAGGAGCTAAAGTCAACTAGTCCAAATTTTCACCAGTGCTGGAATCCCAAGTCTATCAAATGTTCACTCAACTTTTGCTTAAATATCTCCAAAGACAAAAAGACTGCTTCCTTGGAAAATAATCTTTCTCATTTCAGAGCAGCTCTGTTGGGCATCATTTTGGTCCTATACAATTCAGGAAAAATCAGCAATGTCAGGATATATGAATAACTCACCTGTTTTTATTGTTCAATAATAATAAGTCCTGAGGTCATTGTCTCTCCAAGGTTTGTTATTTCAGTGGCTCAGTGTCACCCAAGGCTACATCCTTCTTTTCACTCAGCCACTAGCTCACTGGTTTAGCTCTCCTTATGGTCTCAGGATGGCACCTATCATTCCAGGCTTCACGTGCAGACATAACAATGTCCAGTGTAAGATTATTTCTTCCCTGCTGAATCTTTTTATCAGAGAGGAATGCTTGTGTCTGAAGACCGCTGGCACACATCTTACTGACCAGAACTACGTCTGGCCAGTCACCAATAAGGAAAAGGGGTCTATCATGATTGGCTAAGACTAATCATGATTTGCCCCTCTGAAGCTAGGGTCTGCCTGTCTTGAAAGACAAACCTCTACAGAGAGGGTAGATTACAGAGACAAAATCAAGGTTCCCTTAGGAGGAAGGGAGGGAGAAAGGGCAGGGATATGTATAGGTGATCCAACATTTGCTATGGGTGTATGGCATCAAAAACTTGTCTTTCAGTTAATGTCTACCTACTGGCACTAGTTCTAACCTCTAGATCTAACTGGAGAAATCCCTGTTCCTTAACTGTACTACAAATTCTGTATATGAAAAACACTATTAGGTTCACCTCCTCCTCAACCCTAACTTCTTCTCTAGGTTAAATATTCCCTTTTCTGTCTACAGGTGTCCCTCGGTATCCATGGGGGATTGGTTCCAGGACCCTCCCCCCTACTCCCCCATGGATGCCAAAATCTGCACATGCTCGAGTCCCTTATATAAAGGGCACAGTATTTGCATATAACCTAAGCACATCCTCTCATACACTTTAAGTCATCTCTAGATTACTCATAATACCTAATACAATGTAAATGCTATATGAATAGTTGCTAGTAGGCAGCAAATTCAAGTTTTGCTTTTTGGAACTTTCTGGAATTTTCCTAATATTTTAGATCCAAGATTGGTTGAATCTGTGGATGCAGAACCCACAGGTACAGAGGGCTGACTGTATATGACTTCATATCTACATGGTTACCATCTTGATCGCTCTGCAGTTTGCCAATGCCCTTATAAAATGCCCATGATCCTCTTAAAATGTTTTGTACCAGTACAACATGCTAATTACCTCCCATGTGCTTAATACTACACTTCTATCAATACCATCTAACATTATGTTGCTTCTCTGGTACCATCCTTCTCCTGGCTTCCAATAAACTTTATCTTCTTACAACCAACACTTCGAGTTTTTTTAAAAATGATATGGTACAAAACTCTACACTTGGTTATGCTGTATTTCACCTTACTTTTGGCCTATTTTTCCAACCTATCCAGGTGTTGCAATTATCTTGATTCTGAAAACTAAAGTGTTTGCCTCTTTCCTGGTTTTCAATTACAGAAATTCAGATTTAAGCAAAGCTCGCTCATGTTTATCTCTCAGCTTTGAAGAAGCAGGGCTATGTCACCTGGCGAAAACATCTTATGTCTCACACAAGCCTTCTGGGGTTAGATTAGCTTGTTGAATTTTCAAGGTCCAGAGACTAATCCTCACAGGGTCAGCAAAATGATCGTTAAGTGTATCGAGTACAGCCATCTCCCAGGGGCCGACTGACTTTCAACGGACTAACTCAAACCAGAATACCAATTCAGCAATGTTAAGTGAAAATTACAACAGCCAAGGGGACCAAGAGAAATGAGAGCCCTCTGGCCAATGTATTTTCACCCACGCCTGTCCACAGACAAACCATATTGGAAACCCATATATTAATCAAAGGGAACCAGATAATTGAATCATCTGCTCACTGAGCTCTTTCCATGTAGACGTGCAGCACGGGAAGCCAAATCATAATCAAGCATTTGTTTAGTGAGCACAGAAATCTAAGCAAAAGAATATCTAATATATCTAATACATATTTATAATATATATATTATCTATATATATAGCTATTATATATATAATATTGTCTAATGTATATATTTAAAAACAGTTATCTAATATATATTTAAAAACCTCAGGGTAAACAGTCTTGTGTGTCATTCTCCACCACAGGGTTATTGCTCTAGTACAACTGAGCAGCAGATGGGGCTACTCTGATTGGTATTTGAATAAACAGTGTTAAAAACTGCCTCCGTTATCTGACTAACCAACTCCCCTCTGACAGTCCCACTTCTTAATTAGATATAATGTACCCTACCCCATGGGGCTATGATCAAGCTCAGCTGGCCTGCAAGTTAGTCTGTTTTATAGACGCTGGAGTCATACTGATTGAGTTCAAGGCCAACGCCTCCTTCTGGAGGCTCTAGGGGAACTTCTAGAGACTGCATCACATGCATTCACAGGCTCACGGCCCCTCCCTCCACCTTCAAAGCCAGCGTCAGCCGCAGTGCAGCGTCTTCAAATCCTTCTGCCTCTGACCCTCCAGCCTCCTCCTTCCACTCGTCAGGCACCCTTAGATTACATACCCTACTTAGCTAATCCAGGATAACCACGCCATCTCCAAATCCTTAATTACATCTGTGAAGTCCATTCTGCAACGTGAGGTAACATACTTACAGTTTCTGGGGATTAGGATGTGACACCATTGGAAGATCATGTTTCTGCCTACCACAGAGCTACTGTACTGTAGTCTCACCACTGATTTTATGTTAGCCATTTTAAATTTGGTGGAAAAATTCAGCTTATCTTGAAACTTCTATACTATTAACTAAGGAGGACATGGCTACTTCCATGCATAGCTCATACTAAAATCAGACTGCATTTTTCTATTTCAGTTTTCACACACAAAATGGCAGATGTTTGATTTATCAATGGAGGAGAAAAGAAAATATGGGTTAAGCAATCACTAAAGCCTTAACACTGTACCAATTAATACAGGACAAATTAGCCAGAATGAAGTTAATATATAAAAGGGAATCTAAATGCTTTATTGAGTTTTTCCTATTAAAAATAGGAAATATGCAAAGGATGGAAACAAGCTACTGAGTTTATTAATCATACCCTAAACTCTGTCATTACCAAACAATTGCAACCTTTCCCGTCATCTCAATTTCAAACGCCCTATGCCCACCACCGAATCTTCCACCGCAGTGGTCCTGACTGCTGCTTACCTCCTCCTGGAGATGCCAGCGCCAACAATTCCCCAACCCTGATGGATCCTTCAACTCATTGATCCTACCACCTTTTCATTATCCACACCCTGTCCTGATCCTCACGTCCTAGTGTAGACCTTACAATCCATCATTGTAATCACTCCCTTTGAATACACTCTCGCCCCTCCCCTCTCTCATCTCAATGGTACCCCAGCTAGCAAAAACCCAACACTCTTAATACCCAACTTTCTGCCTACTTCATGCCAGCCCAAGAACAGTTTAACATGGTAGGAGAAAAACCTCCACCACTAACTTCAAATGGCCCCTTACAGCTGCCCCTTAATCAAACTACATTTCCTTAATCCACCGATTCCACTTTCCCAGGTAATTATCTCACACCCTCCCTCTCTGCAACCCTGAAAACCTTTCTTCCCCAATCCTCACTCTCCGCTGATAGCTGTTGCTTCCTGTTTCACTCAGCAAACAGAAACCAACAGACCCATCTCCCCTCATCCTCTACCCAATGACTTGCGGCTTGCCCATATACTCTCCTCTCCCTCCTGTTGGTCTGGGTTAATTGCCATTTCTTCACTTCAGCCTTTGGCCTCTTCCCTTCTCTTACCAACTTGAGGCTGCAGCTCTAGCTCTAGCTCCCCTCTCTCCTGCTTCATCAAATTTTTCCTCTCTGTGGATCATTTCTATAAGCACACAAACAGGCTGCAATTTTCCCCATCACACGCACTGCCTCCAATCACCTTCCTCCCATCTTCTCCAAAGCTCACACACCAGGTGCTCGCCCTTAACATACCGCAGAAACTTCTCATCAAGGTCATCAGTAATCTTTGTGCAACTAAATTTAACAGTCAATTCTTGGTACTCATATTATTTAGCCAAGATGATGAATCTTTTTCCATGAAACACTTTCCACACTTGACTTTCAAGACACCATAGTATTCTGGTTTTCCTTCCACCCTACTGGCCAGGCCTTCTCACTGCCCTTTGCTGGATTCCTCTCGTCTCCCTAACCCTAAAAGTTAAAAGTGCCTCAGGGTTCAGTTCTCAGGCTTCACTGTCTGCATTTACTCCTTTGGGAAAGCCCTTCAGTCTCAGGACTTGAATCACCATCTGTGCTGAAAACTCCGAATTTTACATTCCAGCCTAGATCAGAGCCCTGAACTGCCACCTCCTAGATCACAACTGCCTATTCCATCCCTTCTCTTAGATGTCAGGCAGGTGCCTCTGCATGTCCCCAACCAAATCCCTCATTTCCCTATAAGCCTGCTCCTCAGTCTTCCTCAGCTCAGTATACGGCAACTCCATCCCATCCAAAACCTTAGCATCACCCCTGACAACTTTCTTCTCCTCGAATCCACCATCGTTTCCATCTGCAGACCCAATTAGTGCTACCTTCAAAATAGACCTAGAATCTGAACACTTACCAGCTCCACTGATACCATCTTGAGCCAAGCCATACTGCTAACTGATCTGCTTCCACTCTTATCCCCCTATATTAATATATGCTATGGTCTAAATGTTTGTGTCTCCCCAGAATTCATTATGTTGAAATCCTAACCCTCAAAGGTGACAGTATTAGTAGATGGGGCCCTTGGGAAGCGATTAGGTCCTGAGGGTGGAACCCTCACGAAGGGGATTAGTGCTCTTATAAAAGAAGACCTCAGAGAGCTCCCTCACCCCTTCCATCACAAGGAAAAGGAACAAGGACACAAGGAAAAAGCTCCCACTATGAACCAGGAAGAGGACCCTCATCAAAACGCAACCATGCCGCCACCCTGATCCTGGACTTCCAGCCTCCAGAACTCTAAGAACCAAATTTCTGTTGTTCAGAAGCCACCCAGTCTGTGGTACTTTATTACAGCAGCCCAAACAAACTAAAACAATACAGCAGCCAGAATTTTTTTTTTCTAATTAAGGTTCATGGGTTGCCCTATTCTCTTTCTCTTTAAAAATAAAGTGAAATTCATGTATAGTGAAATTAAACAGATCTTAGGTTTCAATTCAATGAGTATATCCACTATATAACCAAGACCCCAATCAAGATTCGGAATACTTCCAACTTTGGGCTATTATGAATAAAGCTGTTATGAACATTCCTATACAAATCTTTTCAAGGACATATGGTTTCCCTGGGTAAATACCTAGGAGCATGAAGTGCTGTGTAACAGAATAGAAATACGTACATGCATGTTCACAGCAGCGCTATTCACAACAGCCAAAAGGTGGAAACAGCCCAACTGTCCATCAACAGATAAATGGTTAAATAAAATGCAGTAACTCCATACAATGGAATATAATTCAGGTATAAAAAGGAATGAAGTACTGATACAATGCTGCATGGGGATGAGCCTTGAGAACATTATGCTAAGTGAAAGAAACCAAACACAAAGATCACATTTGTATAAGATATTCAGAATAGGTAAATTCATAGATACAGAATGTAAATTGATGGCTGCCAGGGGCTGGGGGAAGGGAAAATAGGGAGTGATTACTTAACAGGTACAGGTTTTCTTTTAGGGCAATGAAAATGTTTTAGAACTGGGTAGTGGTAATGGCTGCTCCACACTGAACATACTACATGCCACTGAACTGTTCTCTCTGAAATGGTTAATTTTATGTTATGTGAATTTCACCCCTCCCCCCCAAAAAAACACCCCACACACAGGATTTTATTTTATATTATTTGAAACAGAATCTCACTCAGGCAGTTTAGGACAACACAAAACCTTGTGTCAACACCACTGTATGTGGGTGAGTTGGGTCATTTCACTAAACCACATGGTCTGGAGCAAGTCTCTTCAACTCTGCAGACTTCTGGGGTTTCTTTTCATGTGTAAAAGGAAGATCCTTCACTGGACTGTTGTGAGGATTAACTGAGATAATGACAATAAAAATACTTTGTAAAGTGCTAGGCATAAAAAATTAACCATCTTTTCTATTAGGACCAATAGGGGATATGCTCAGACTGGGAGGCCCATGATGAATACAGGTCTCAGGGAGGCAGCTAAAAATATTTTGAAGAGCTAGTCTTATAAGGATGGAGAGAAGAGGCTCCAAGTCAAGACACACCAGCAAACTGTCCTCCTTTGGCTTCTATGATGACCTAACTTGTCATGAGTCATACGTAAGATTATCCCCGGTGCCCCAGTCAATGATTTAACACTGCGCTCAAAACGAGCTTGAGAGTGTTGCCATTGAGAGGGGCTGAAGAAAGATTACCTGAGATAAAAGAGGCCACTTTCCTAAAGCCATAAGCTAAAGAGCCCCAAGTGCGCAGGAGATAAAACAGGGAGCTGACCAACTATTATGCCATCTCAAAGTTTAATCTCAATTAACACAGGTTAACAAACTAGAGTTTGACTACAGTAATTTGCTTACATCAAGGAAAAACACTAACCAACATATAAGACTAGCCATCTAGAAGTAGCATTAACTAGATTTAACATGTTCAAATTTAAATGTCCTTAAAACTCAATATGCAACAGCTACACAAATTAACAAAATACTGATAAAAACTATGATCACTTAACCAACTCTATGGCAGGTACCGTGCAACATAGTTTACGAATATTATCTGCATTCTTCATAACATCCAAGCACTATCCCATTATGCCAAGCAACTTGTGCTGAATCAAATTAATCAGAGGCACCTCTGCAGCTTGACCTCAGGTGGGGCTGACTTCAAAGCCCATACTCCATCCACTATACCCTGCCGCCTCTGAGCCCCGAAGGAAATTCTAGGGTCCTAAGTCCTCCTAGATTCTAAACCCAATTGAGTGCAATTTCAGAAGGTGTGTAACTAACCAAAGGTCTTACTGTTAGAGAAAAATCGGATTCTAACACTGGGGAGCCCTATTAGACAGACTGAAGGGATTAATTCTAGAATGGAATCATGTTGATTGTACTTGGTTGAAATACAATTGTTGGTTCACGGCCAGTCTGGACTTCAGGTCACAATCAGAGCCCATCCAACAGGAGGCCTGGAGAGCTGAGTGACTGCAGGAAGACGCAGCCCAGACCTAGAATAGTTCTTCTGATCTCTGCCGATGCCCAGGAGCCTCGTACAAGTAAAGGAATAAATATTCAGAAACACAAGAGTTCTAGTCACTTTAAGATTTAATTAAGGGGGCTCACAGGCCAATTACCTAACGCAGCTGCATTTCGTCTTCTTTCACATACAATGCTCTCAACTCAAAAGAAAGGAAAAGACAGGCTATAACTGAAGACTTCTTCAAGCATGCAGGGAGAAAAAGCAATCCCCACCAGGAGGAAAAGAAATCAGGCTGGCCTCAGACTTTCCTGCAGCCACATTAACCGGCAGAAGGCAACAGAGCAGCACCTCTCTAGTTCCAAGAAGAACCTATGACCGAGAACATTAAAACCTCCTTTCCAGGAGTTCCTCCAAAACTAAGGGCCACAGACAGTCTGAAGCACAAAGGGTGCAGGGAGCCCAGCACCCGTGAGTGAACATTTCCTTCACCTTCCTGCGATAAAAGCCAAAGGACTCCTGTGATCTCTGTCAGGGATTTCAACGCCTACATTGAAAACCCATCCCAGCCATCGGGCCTTTCAAGTCCGGGGCTCCAGTCACCCCTTCTGCCTCTAACCTCAGCCACCCACTGCTGCGGTCAGTGCACAGCCCCATCACCAACAACTGCACCCCCTCCAAAATCGTGCTTTTAAACATACCAGCGACGCTCCAACCTCATGAAGGCCTCCTGCTGACCACTTCTTATGCTAGCCATTACCCCATTCATTCATTCAACATTCATAAAATGCCCACTATATGCCAGGACTCTGCAAGATGTTTAAGACAAAGATGGGGGTGGGAGGATGGGACCAAGTACCGCCTCTGCTCTCTCAAAGCTAACACTCAAAAGTGGGAGGCAGACCATAAGCAAATCAAGAAACACTTGAGTGGTATAAAGGTAAGACACAATGGGGATAAGACGCTGGCAGACTAGAGGGATAGAGAGGGACAGAAGGTTTTATACTGTCACCAGGCTGGGTCTACGGAGGGTTCATCTGTGCAGAGAATTGATGGGGAAGAAAGATATACCAAAAGAAATAGGTGTATCAGTACTAGTTTCATAGTAGAATTTAAAAAAAGCAATAAACAAGACAAAAAGGAATATTCCATAATAAATTGAATAATCCACTAAGAAGATAAAAATAATAAATTTTATATACCCACCAACACAGCTCTGGTAAAAAGTATCACAAAACTTGGCAAATTAACATTCACTGAGGGAGGCTTTAACAAATTTGGTCCGTTAGGGTTGCTGTAACAAAATACCAATGGGTAAGTTGGATAAATGGGGAGCTTATAAACAACAGAAATTTATTTCTCACAGTTTTGGAGGCTGAAAGTCCGAGATCAGGACGCCAGCATGTTTAGGTGAGGGCCCTCTTCCCCGGGGCAGAGCTGGCATACTCATATAGCAGAGCGGGGCAAGGAAGCTTTCGAGTGCCTCTGTTATAGGGGCATGAATCCCATTCATGGAAGCTCTGCCCTCATGACCTAATCATCTCCTAAAAGATCCACCTCCTAATACCATCACCTTGGGGGCTAGACTTCTACATAAGAATCTGGGGGGGACACATTCAGACTATGGCAAAACCCTTCTGAGAAATCAAAATATGAAGCAGGCAAAAAATAAGTAAGGACATAAAGGATTTGAAAGACCCATTAATAAGCTACATTTTACACACACACACACACACACACACACACACACACACACACACGTGTACTTAACAGAAAATACACATTCTTTCCAAATATACATTTGAATATTCACAAACACTGATCACATATTAGGCCATGAAGAAAATCTCAACATATTCCACAAGAAAAACCAAATCTGCTAGCCAAACTGCAAGGGAACTGGAAAATAACAACAAAAGGCTATTAAATACAGCCATTTACTTGGAAATGTAAAACACCATTTTTTAATTCAAGAGGATATAAAACTGAGTATTTTTAACTGATTAGGAATGAACAGTGCAAAGATGACTACTTCGTACTGTGGAACATAGTCAAAGCCACAATGTAGGTATCTTGCAGGAGTTCAATGCACAGTGAACACATGAAATGACTCAAAAATATTACTATTACCTAAAATTTCCATTCTCGCCAGCCCTGCTTTATGAGGTAGTAATGCAGAGTTTTCAGGTGAAAAGCACACAGGTCAATTTCAGGGGGATTCTGCCCCACCCCTCAAGCACTGTACAGTGCGCTACAAGCGAGGAGCTCTGGCTACAATGCCAGCTTTGCCTGCGTGGGCTATTTAAATGCTCTGAGTCTCAGCTGCTGTGTCTATACAATTAGGAGGATTGGCTAAATTAGATGATCTCTGAGGTCTCTTCTAACCTTCAGAATTAAATCACTCTAAATGCAGAAGCTCTTCGTGGTAACCTATTTGAAAGCAAGCTCCTGTGTTGTGCACATTTCCCTGCTCTACAGCAGAGTGCGCACCACAGATTAACCTTTCCTTAATGACAGTCACCCTAGTGAGTATTTCCTATCGTACCTGTGCTTTAAAACAGATACCACAATTCAAAAGTGAGAGTAAGATAAATTTCTGCCTTCAAGGAGTATTTCCTCTTCATTTGCCAAGTGATTTCTCAATTTAGAAAGATATATTATTGGGGGGTGGCGGGAGGGGGCGAAGAGAGAGAGAAAGACTCTCTCCTTTTTGTGGAAAATACTGGTTTTAAAAAAAGGTTTATCACTGCAAAATCAGGTATTTAAGTGACTTTTAAAGTCCACTGATGGGACTTTAAAAAATATCTGATCATTGGGGCTTCCCTGGTGGCGCAGTGGTTGAGAGTCCGCCTGCCGATGCAGGGGACACGGGTTCGTGCCCCGGTCCGGGAGGATCCCACGTGCCGCGGAGCGGCAGGGCCCGTGAGCCATGGCCGCTGAGCCTGCGTGTCCGGAGCCTGTGCTCCGCAACGGGAAAGGCCACGGCAGTGAGAGGCCCGCATAACACACTCACCAAAAAAAAAAAAAAAAAAATCTGATCATCACACATTTCTTGAGTGGTTCATCCCTGACTTTAAATGTTACCAAGCATATAGATCTGCTTTCCATTTCCACAGGAAGCCCACTAGATGCCCAAACCATCTCTTCTTCAAGAGTTAATAACTGACTCTAGAAATTGAATAATATTCACGGGACACAAACACCATAAAATACCATTTTTCAAAAGATTACAGGGACTTCCCTGGTGGCACAGTGGTTAAGAATCCGCCTGCCAATGCAAGGGACACGGGTTCGAGCCCTGGTCCGTGAAAGATCCCACATGCCGCGGAGCAACTAAGCCCATGCGCCACAACTACTGAGCCTGCAGCCCGCGAGCCACAACTATTGAAGCCCGCGCACCTAGAGCCCATGTTCCACAACAAGAGAAGCCACCGCGATGAGAAGACTGCGCACCACAATGAAGAGTAGCCCCCACTCGCCGCAACTAGAAAAACACTGCGTGCAGCAACGAAGACCCAACGCAGCCAAAAATAAATTAATTAAAAAAAAAAGATTTACGTACATTTAGTGTCAAATGCTATATAACTTAATTACAATATCTTAATTCTACCTGAATTGTAATTCATCCTAAATTTATTGTTTTTGAATTTTGCATTTGCACCTAATTTTTAAAATCGAGGTGAAAAGGAGGACAGGAAAATAAGACAGAGAGGAATATTTTCTCCTCTCCTCCAGCCAAGTCAACTGTCTCAAAGAATGATCCTTTCCATTTTTCTGCCAGTTCACAATAAATGGGAGAAAACAATTCAATCTTCACTTTAAAAAATCTCATCTACTTGATATATAATAAAAGGAGATAAGGAAAAGGGATATTGAGGTACAAAGCTTAAGTGTCAATCTTCATTCTTGTGCCAGATTGCATGGGAAAGCCCTGATCACACTTCTTACATGAAAGGTCTGACAATAAAGTAGTAAAATTAATTCTTCAAAGCCACAGAAAAAGAAATCTCATTACATATTCAAAACATATACTTCTAGAAAAAAGACAAGTAAGTCATTTTCAGACTAGCATTTAGCACTTAAGATAAAGTAAAACTACTGAGCAGCTGGTGTCATTTTTGTTGTTGTTGTTGTTGTTGAAATACAGCTGATTTACAATATTGTGTTAGTTTCAGGTGTACAGCAAAGTGATTCAGTTATACATATTTTTCAGATTTTTTTCATTATAGGTGATTACAAGATATTGAATATAGTTCCCTGTGCTGTACAGTAAATCCCTGTTGCTTATCTATTTTATGCACAGTAGTTTGTATCTGTTGGGTGGTTTCACTTTTTAATTTATTTTTGGGTTGCTGTTAAACTGTTCACTCTCAAAGTTTAATTATTTTAAATGCTTCCAAAATGATATATTTTTAAGCAAAGATGTAAATTCAGTTCCTCTTCACTTTATAGTCAAGACCTGCATCTGAAGTTTTTAAGTTTCCCAAAGAACAAGCATTTTACAATGGTATTTACAATAGAGCAAGGTACTAGTATGGTAGGTCTTTAAAGGGAAATTCAGGGTTTCTCTTCTCTCTCCTCGCAGTATCCATCCATGTTCCTTGGATTCATCAGGATCTGGGGCAAAAACCAGGGCCTGGACATTACACAGAGACAGTGCCAAGGGCACTGAGATACAAAGGAAAGGGTCATTCAAAGTCTGAACCTAAATGGTATGGTCTCCTTGGAATTCTTTAGGCTAAGGGACTAGGACCTCCCCACTATGGCTAATACTTGGTCCTTAAAAAAAAAATCTTTCTTTGGCTACTCTGCAACTGGTTCTCATTCCTACCTACTTGGGATCTGCTCTGACCTAGCTCTGCTCTGGGCACTTTGCCTACAGGACAGTCATTGAGAACCCTGTATGAAATACTATATATATCCCCTTTAGACTAAGGTAGATTGTAGACCTTCCATCACAAGCCATGGGACACCCAGACAAAGTGAGAAGCAATGTGAAAGTGACATGGTAATGAGAAGTTAAGTTAGGGGCCTTTATAAAGAACATTGGATCCATGTATATACACACCTACTAGAATCAGCATAACATCATCAGAACCTTCAGTCCTTCTTAATATTCCACTTCACTGCAGCAATGTTACCACTAATCATGTGAAAAACAAATGTGTTCCCAAATAATAAATTCTGTAGTCAAACTATCTGAACTCTGAGCAGAAGACCCAGAAATGATGTCATGACATCACACACAATGTATCTTTGACTAAATAGGCATTTCCTGGTCCCCTAAATCCTCTATCAACCAGTCGTTTCGCTTCGTGTACCTTCAGGCATACCGGGGTACTCTTTTCCTGGCTTGTCTTCTTCAGCATGTTTCATTTCAAAGTGTCTCCCGTCTTAAAAACAAAAACTAACCCCACAGCAAATTTTTTTTTTCCCACAGCAAATTTTTCCTTTTGGTATCTCCCAGGCCCACAAAGTACCAGACAGAAGTTCCTCAAAGGGTATTTGTTGAGTAAATGAGGTATACTCAAAAGCTATCAGCAATTCATCGGAAAGGAGCAGAAACAAATAAAAAGATGATCAACATTATACACAATTAAGCTCTGCTGAAAAATTACTTTTTACCAACCACATTGGCAAACATTCAAAACAATCTGTTGGTGATGCTGTGGAGAAATAACCTCCTCACATTGCTGGCGGGAGTTCAAACTGGTACTAGAAAAGAGAAACCCTGAATTTCCCTTTAAAGACCTACCATGCTAGTACCTTGCTCTAGTGTAAATAGCCTTTATGGAGGGCAATTTGACAATAGCTATCAAAACTGCACATGCACATACCCTTTGACACAGCTAGTGGACTTCTAGAAACTTATTCTGTAGATATATTAACACATGTGTGAAGATTAGATGTGTTATGTGTATGCATGTGTGGTATACATATACACTTACCATATTACGGCAGCAACGGCAAAAGATTTCAAAAAATGTAACTGTCCATCATAAGAGGTATAGTATGCTACTGTTTATGGCAAAAATAAATATGCTTTAATGGTAATATATTTACAAAGGTGTGTGTGTGTGCACGCGCGTGTGTACAGGCAAACGACACTGGCTGCCTCAGGGGAAGAGAACCAGCGGCTGAGGGACATGGATGAAAGGAAGACTGTGAATCCCTGTTTACCTTCTGAAGGTATTTTATACCATTAAACCATTCCAAAATAATTTTTACCTATTAACTTTAGTTAGGTCATGAAATTTATGTTTCTAAGGAATTGTCCCTCCTCATAAATTTAAAAGAAAAACTCAATAAAAGGTTTTGCACCAATTCTCTATTTTAATCACTACTCTCTTCTTTGTATCTTACTTATATCTTTCAAGTAAACTTCAATTCCTAAAATCACACATACATTTCCACACAGAAATCTAAAAAGGCATAATCCAGATTAAGAATCTAAAGGAAACAGAACGAGGGTATACTTCTCCCATCTATATAACAAATACAGAGAAAGGCCGAAAGCTGTAAAGATATAGAAAATGAAAGCTGTTTGCTAAGTGGAACCCGAACACATACACGCTCAATTTAATACAACATCGAGTCTCTGGATTTTATTTTTTCATCGAAATTATAGGTACAAATAAGGATTACTGGAGCAAAAAAGAACTGCCCAGGAGAAAGAATCTCTAAAACAGAGTACAGAGTACATACCTAGCGTTACTTCCTAGCACTACTGATCCAAAGAGCCATATTTTTTGTAATACTTGGACCTTAAACTTCAACATGACTGGGCCCACCCCAGAGATTCTGGTTCAGGTCCGGGGTGGGCTCAAGAATCTGCATTCCTAACAAGCACCCCAGTGATGGGATGCTGCTATGCCAGGACCACACTTTGAAAAGCACTAACTCCATGCCTTCCGTTATATCATGGACCCAATCAGATCATGCCATCTCCTATTTTAAAACCTAGCAATGACTTCCCCTCACTGACAGAATCTGCCTATGAGGTCATTCATGACCTGGCCTCCTACCTTTTGCCCTGATTTTCTAGAAAAAGCCTCATCCTCAAATCACCTGTACTTCCCCAAAAGCATCCTTTAGGCTCAAACCTAAATAAAAAACATAAATGTCTCCACATTCCTCTCTGATATTTCTGAAACCTGGGCAGGGCACAATTAGCCCTGCTGCTAGCTCCAGTCCAGTCAACCCATGGCCATGCTAAACCGTGCAGCTACATGGCAGCAGAGCAGAGCCACCATGCTACCATGGAGTTTTCTCAAAGAGCTGTATGCAGGGAGGAAATGTCTACTGAAATTATGCTTTACTTCTTCCAAGAAACCAATACATACTAGATAATAAAAAAGAAACGATTATAAAGACTACAGGGGGTCAAGGCTAATAGAAACCTTTCTTCATTTGCATATTCTAGCCAGAACAGTTAGGAGAAGTTCTCTCTCAAACCTAGACAGTAGCCCTCACATCTCAAGACTTCATAAATGTCTCTTTAAAGTCATTATCTAAGACTAGGTTCTCTACTACCCCACTCTAGGGGAGGGTCAAGCAAACTGCCACCATATCTCAGCCACCCCTAGTTTTCTGGAAGAAAAGGAGAGCATGGAGAAGGTCTAAAACCTGCTCTTCTGGGTCAAATGGAATAAGGAAAAAATATTTTTCCTATATGGAAAAATACCATTCTACAAGGTGAGCAACGTATGTACAAAGCACAAGCAGCAGAGAGATTCTGCTGAACTGAAATAAGAAGAAAACAGGTTAGCTCTGAATCTCCTTCCAGTCTTTTTTTCCTTTTTATCTTCTCCTCTTAAATCTCAGGCTTTCTGAATTGTACAAGAATTCTAAGCTCTTTAGAATTAACAAAGAAATACTGGAACAAGGCTGACATATAAAACATAACAAAAAATAAGACTTAAGTCCAAAATCTTATTTCTTGAAACAACTCTCCCTTGACCCACGGTAAACGCACTAGCCCTTCTCTCTAACTGCCCTGCCTGAGGCGGCAGCAACCCCTTCCATCTTCCGAGACAGAAGAGCAGTCAGTCAGGTAGGCTCTTCTTATCACTTCATTCAAACAACATTCTTAAAACACTTGCCTCTACCTTAGAAACTGACTACCTGCTAAAACTCTGCCCTTAAAATCCATTCCAGAAAAATTTTATAAATGCAAGGATCATAAGGAGATCCTGCACGTACTTCCCACAATGAATCACCTATACTTAGGACAGATCTCATGTCAAAACATTGGCAGGTACGGCTTTCCCACCATCTTCTCCAATTAGTATAAATAACCAAGGATTAGAATTAGAATTTATTTTATTTGAGGAACAGAACACTGGTTATATATCTAATATAAGAAAAGAAACTACATTTTTCAAGCAAGTTTCTTTATTATTCAAAACAATTATTCAATATAGAATGTCATAGGTACCCAAAGTGCTACTGAAAGAATGCTATGATTTGATGTCTAAACTATACTACTGGTTCTCAGATGGTTTTCCTACATTCATTTTCCATTCTATATTTGATTTCAGATTCTTACTGAAATAATTAAACTGAGAAGGTATGAAGAAGCAGAATTATCTCATTTAATTTTAGTTCTCCCTTCTAGGCCCTCCCCTGCTCTACATAACACAGGAAGCTGCCAGTTTAAAAAAAAAAAAATCAAAATTACAACCAAGGGGGTCTTCAAGTTGATGAAAAAGGGGAAATCAGGATTGATGTAATAGGGAGGACAATTAGATAAGTTCTCAGTTCTCTGAGTCTTCAAAAATGACTAATTTTACTTGAAGTGTTTTCTATTCTCAAAATAGGCAAAACCATATAAAAGAAATAACTTATATCCCAAGGAAGAAGCACTTTTTTTTTCCACTGAAGTATCTGTATCACTTATTAGCTGATAATAAATTAACCTCACATTTAAATTTCCAATAACATACTAATATATAGTCAGCTAGTTGCCACATTCTGGATTTTTAGTTACTTGTTGGTGACTAATAAAAGCAATTAGTACTCTAACCCATTCTGTGGTGATTTCACAATAAAACAATGCATTAACCGTAAATATTAAACACAAATTGCTATGTTTTAACTGGCAATTTACCCTCTTGGCCTTCCTCACAAGGCTGTTACTTCATAAAAGCAGATCCTTTTCTCTGTGAAATAACAAAAAATTCTTCATTTTTCTGTACAGAAAAGTAGAATTTTCTCTAAGTGAAATATAAAAACAGACTATAAAAGCAGTTTAGGTAGCAAAACCAAAAGCTCACAGACAACATTTATGACGTAACTCAATGACAAGAATCCTCACCAACTCCACAGTACAAGCAGGCGAGGACAAACCACCAGCAGCCGTAAGACCATGTTACCGATGACTGTGCCGAAGAAAGCAGAGAAAAGCAAGGGGATGTCTGCGGCTGGCAGAACAGAAGAAACCCCACAGCCCTCGAGTTTCCAGCCCACTGGAAAGCACAATGGACCAACGTCAGATGAGCAGCTGAAACAGGGAGAGGTTTTGCCCACTCCAATAGCAGGTGAATGCAGGTCTGAAAGGGCTGCAGCAGTGTGCCTCCATGGACCAATGAAACGGACCCTCCAGGACCCCCCTTCCGGGACAAGGACCCACACTGAGGAGAAAATGCAGTGAGTGGAATCAAAACTGGACAAAACAGGGACAACAAGATGAAAGAAAGAACAGGTCTAGGTAAAACTGGGAGAGAGGAACCATAAAATCTCAGAAAGTAAGCTGTCTGTGCAAAAACCACAAAAGAAGGAGTACTATGAGGAGGGGAAAACAAACTAAACTAATCCTCCTTCTAAGAGATGGAGAAAACTAACTTCACATAAAAATGAGCAACGGAATCTACTGATGTCAGATGCCATACAAAATTACTGTAAAGAAAAGATATTCAACAGCTAATATCCCCAACAGACAATAAAAGCACGTCCACCCCCAATTTCAGAACCAGATAAAAGATATCAAAATGATACAAGGCATGAATGACTATCAGATTCTTTTTTAAATTCACAGAAGAGGTGATTCAGAAAACTCAAGGAAGAACAACAAATAAAAGAAAACACCATTTTAGAAATGAACATTATTTTAGAAGACGAGAGCAAATAAACACAAAAATGCTTTTAAGAGAAACAGATGGCTAAAAAGAGAAATTTTTTTAAATAAAAGAAAACAGAGATAAATAAAAAGGATGCAAGAGAAACATAACAAATATTAAAGATAGGAAAGGAAAATCTAACAGATAATAGGAGTCTCTAACTAAAACAACAACAAAGCAATGGAAAAGAATACTGAAAATTATAATACAAGAACATTTTCCTGAATAAAAAATGATATAAACCTACATATCGAAAGACCATACCATTTATCTGAGACTATTCACCCCAAACGAACAACACCAGACATACTCTCAAAAAAACACTGGGCGTCCCTGGTGGCACAATGGTTAAGAATCCGCCTGCCAATGCAGGAGACGCGGGTTCAAGCCCTGGTCCATGAAGGTCCCACATGCCGCGGAACAACTAAGCCCGTGTGCCACAACTGATGAGCCTGAACTCTAGAGCTCACAAGCCACAACTACTGAGCCCGCATGCCACAACTACTGAGCCCACGTGCCACAACTACTGAAGCCCGCATGCCTAGAGCCCGTGCTCCGCAACAAGGCACCACAATGAGAAGCCCACGCACCTCAACGAAGAGTAGCCCCTGCACGCCGCAAATAGAGAAAGCCCGTGTGCAGCAACAAAGACCCAATGCAGCCAAAAATAAATAAATAAAATAAAAATAAATTTTAAAAAAAGTACTGGATTGAAAGAAAAGTCTTTGGGACTTCTAGGCAAAAAGAACAAATGACTCACAGAGGAAAATATCATTTGATATTGTCAGCAATATTTTATGACAGAAGAAAACAGAGAAACATAATTAAGATACTAAAGGAAAGAAAATGCAAGTCAAAAATTTTATATCCAGCAAAAGTGACTTTCAAGTGTTAAGGGAACAGTTATCACTATGCAAAGAACTCAAGAAGAGTTGTCAACAACTTCCTGGGTAATCTACTAGAGAATAAGCTTTAGAAAACTAAAATGACTACAAAGACATATAAAGACTGCTATGAGCATCAACTAACTGTATGGTTACTTGCAGAACAAAGATTAAGTGAAAGTTAAAAGAGAGATTATAATATTTAATGGCTATATGTTGACACAGTGTAACTACTAAAAACCATCGAGAGACTGGGAAGAGCATATACCAAACAACTACCTTCTATTTTGACTCCACAAGAGAAATAAAAGCCCTTATCTCCAGAGCCCTTCCTTGTTCATACACTAGAATACTAACCGCTCAGTTTGACACTACAAAGAAAGAAAGAGAAAAAAAGATTAAAAGAGTAGTGCTAGAAAATTTTCCCAACACTGAAGATAATGATTTTCTTTGCTGAAAAGGCCAAGAAACAAAACAAACAATGAAAAGATAAAATTTATTTGTAGCTGACATGACCATCTACATAGAAAATTCCCATGGAATCTACCAAAGAAGCTACTAAAACTAATTTTAGCAAGGTTCCAGGATACAGCAATATATGAAAATCAATTGTATTTCTACAAACCAACAGAAATTGAAATTAACAAAATACCATTAAATAATATTATCAGAAAATATAAAATACTTAGGGATAAATCTGATGAAAGACACACAAGAACTTTACACTGAAAACAACAAAATAATGCTGAGAGAAATTAAAGACTACCTAAATAAATGGCAAACTATGCTGTGTTATTGGATCAGAAGGTTCAGTATTGTTAACATTTCAATTCTTCCCAAACTGATCTACAAATTCAACACAATCCCAATTAAAAGCCTCACACGCTGTTTTGTAGAAGTTTATAAACTGACTCCAAAATGCATGTGAAGATGCAAAGGACCAAGAAGAGCCAAAACAGCTTTCAGGAAGAAGAATATTTGAGGACTTACAGTACAAGGCTTCAAGACTAATTTTTAAAGTTACAGTAATAAAGAAAGTGTGGTATTGGCATGAAGATACACAAAAAGATCAATGGAACAGAACAGAGCTCAGAAATAGAATCACACATTTATGGTCAACTGATTTTCAACAAAGGTGCAAAGGCAATTCAGTAAAGAATAACCTTGTCAACAAATGATACTAGAACAATTGGATGTTGATACAAAAAAAAAAAAGGACTGATCCATACTTCATATTATATACAATAAGTAACTTAAAGTGGGTCATAGACCTAGATGTAAAACCTAAAACTATAAAACTTCTGGACGAAAACACATAAGAAAATCTTTGTGTTCCTGGATTTGGAAAAGATCTCTAAAATACAATACCAAAAGCACAATCCATAAAAGAATAAATTAATAAAAGAGACTTCATCAAAATTTAAAACTTCTGCTCATTAGAAGATACTGTTACAAGAACAAGAAGACAAGCCAGAGACTGAGAGAAAATATTTTCAAAGCATGTATGTGATAAAGAACTTGTATCCAAAATAAACATTTCTCAGTACTCAACAGTAAGAAACCAAACAACCCCATTTTTAAAGTGGGCATGAAATTTTAACAGATACTTTACCAAAGAAGATATATGGATGGCAATAAGCAGATGAAAATATGCTCAACATTATTAGTCATTAGAGAAATGCAGACTGCTACCATTACACATCTCTTCGAAAGGCTAAAATCACAACAATTCATCATACCAACTGTTGGCAAGTGTTATGGTCTGAATTGTGTGTCCCAAACTTCATAAGCTGAAGCCCTAACCCCCAGTACCTCAGAATACATGGGTCTTTAATGAGATGATTAAGTTAAAAACGAGGTTAGGGTGGGCTCTAATCCAACCTGACCTGTGTCCTTATAAGAAGAGGAAATTTAGACACAAAAAAAGACCACAAAGAAAAGACCATGTGAAGAGGCAACACAGAGCAGCCATTTACAAGCCAAGGAGAAAGACCTCAGGAGAAAGCAACCCTGCCAACACCTTGATCTTGCACTTCCACCCTCAAGAGCCACGAGAAAATTAATTTCTGTTGTGTAAGTCCCTCAGTTTATGGTATTTGGCTATGGCAGCCCTAGCAAACTGATCCAGCAAGGATATGAAGCAACAGTAACCCTCACACAGTTCATGTTAATGCCAAATGGTATAACCACTTTGGAAAACAGTAACGATGTCTTAAAACCTTAAACATACACCTCCCATATGATCTAGCCATTCCACAACTAGGTACTTACCACCTAAAGTAAAAGCCCAAAGACTTGTACACAAATGTTCATGGCTTATTTGTAATAGCTCCAAACTGGAAACAACCGAAGCATCCATCAACAGATGAATGGACAGACAAACTAGGGTTTCTACAATGGAATACTTCTGGGCAATAAAAGGAATGAACTATTAATATGCACAACAGCATAGATGAATCTGAATATAATTATGCTGAGTAAAAGAAACCAAACAGAAACGAAAACAGTGTATAATTTCATTAACATAAAATTCTAGAAAAGGTATACTAATCTATAGTGAAAGAGCAGATCAGTGGTTGCTTGGTGACAGGAAGGGGTTACGAAGGTGCACAAGGAAATTATGGGCAGTGACAGATATGTTGGTTATCTTAATTGTGGATCCCAAGGGTGAGGATATACATTTCAAAACATATCAAATTACACACTTCAAATGTGTGTAGTTTTCTGTAAGTCAATTATACTTCAATGAACCTGTTAAAAAGTTAAATATGTGCATATTACACATTAAATACTACAAAGGAGAAATGGACATAAAATCATCCATCAATAAAGGTTTCTAATAAACTTCTTCCAGGCCTTGACAGATGGAGTAAGTAAAAAACCAAGAACACAGAAGAATATTTAAGTTGAGATGAAGAGCAGTTTTAGTGACTAAAGGGTCACCAAGGATATTTCTGTGGTCCGGGTTTCTTGATCTAGAGGCTGCTCACATGGGAGTACTCACTTTGTCAAAATTCACTGAGCGAAAACGTAAAAAAAGCCACTTGAATTCAACAAGGACTACAAATTAATATATAAATTTTGGCTACTAAATAGATTAAAAGACTGATAATACTTCTTTGAAGTATATGCAAACTGGTACCTATTTAGAGTGTTTTTTTATGTTTGTTTCATGAGATACAGAGATATTTACCCTACTAAATACTAACACAAGTACAAAAGGTAAATATGTATCAAGAAGTTTACTGAAGAACTTTTTGTATTCATATGTATAATTTTTGCATTCATAAAAACATCAGAAATTAACTAAATATTTTCAATAAGGAATTAACAAATTATGGCACAATGTACAACACAATGGAATTCTACATATACATTTAACATAATCAGAGCTATATATACTGATACAGAAAGGCATGCAAGATGTTAAGTTAAAATACCAAATTGTAACATGATACGTATAGTATACTCCCATTTTTAATAAAAGTGAGTAAGAATAATATAGAGGGTCACTCAACAAACTTTTAATAGTGTTATTTCTGTGAGGGTGAAATTATGGGAAATTTTTGCTCTGTATATTTCATGTCCAGAATGGCTTCTACTTTTGAAGTAAGTATTGGGTTCCATAACACCTTACGGAAAAACCCAAACTTTTTGGCCAACCCAATACGTATCACACTTCTGTAATGTGAAAAACTATATAAAAAATTAATGAGATGAAAACATTTCCAGAATGTCTATGCTTAAATCTTTCAAAAACCCACTGCTGTTTCATCCTTCATATAAAAGTAGGAAACAAGGTGAAAGTGAATTTAATTAGGTAGGACTTCCTTCTCTACACCCACATCCTCCATACTGGGTTACTTCCTCCCTGATTCCACCTTGTTTCTTAAATTGGAATATCTGACTAGCTGAAAAAAGGGAGTTGAACAGAATGATCACTTAAAATTCCTTCCAACCTTGAAGTCCTTTATTGTTTTCCCCTCTCTTTTATTCTGTCTACCTCCTTTAACCATAACAAAGATGTGTACTGTTTACTGTACACAGTGGTCCCCCCTTATCCGCAGGGGTTATGTTCCAAGAACCCCAGTGGATGCCTGAAACTCGGAGAGTATGGAACCCTATATATACAATATTTTTTCCTGTACATACATACTAAAGTTTTATTTATAAATTAGGCACAGTAAGAGATTAACAGCAGTAACACAATAAAAAAGAACAATTATAACAATATACTTTTATTAAAGTTATATGGTTGTGGTCTCTCTCAAAATATTGTACAAATTTAATGCCTCTTCCATCTTTTCTTTTTTATAGTTTTTGTTTTTTTTATTTTTGGCTGCAATGGGTCTTCGATGCTGCATGTGGGCTTTCTCTAGTTGCAGCGAGCAGGGGCTACTCTTCGTTGAGGTGCACAGGCTTCTCATGGCAGTGGCCTCTTCTGTGGCAGAGCACTGGCTCTAGGCGCGCGGGCTTCAGTAGTTGTGGCATGCAGGCTCAGTAGTTGTGGCTCACGGGCTCTAGAGCACAGGCTCAGTAGTTGTGGTGCACGGGTTTAGTTGCTCCACGGCATGTGGGCTCTTCCCAGACCAGGGCTCGAACCTGTGTCCCCTGCATTGGCAGGTAGATTCTTAACCACTGTGCCACCAGGGAAGTCCCTTATCTAAGTATTTCTCATGCAGTGTGGCCACAACTTTTGCAGTTTAAGATGTGACAGCAAAACCAGCATGAATTTCTTCTTCTTCACAGTTTCACAAATAGATTTGTTCTTACTGAAGATCTTAGCGACCTCAGCATATGATTTTTTTTCCTTCCTTGAGAATTTTCACCTTTTCACTTAAAGGAAGCACTTTATGGCTTCTCTTTGATACATCCGAATTGCCAGCATTGCTACTCTAGCGCTTTGGGGTCATTACTAAGTAAAATAAGGGTCATATCCCATGAGCATAAGCCCTGGGATACCACGACAGTTGGTCTGATAACCAAGACAGCTACTGAGTGACTAACAGACGGGATACACTGGACAAAGGGATGCTTCGTGTCCCTGGCTGTATGGCACAAGATTTCATCACTCAGAATGACATGTTATTTAAAGCTCATGAACTGGGACTTCTCTGCTGGCCCAGTGGTCAAGAATACGCCTGTCAATGCAGGGGACATGGGTTCGAGCCCTGGTCCGGGAAGATCCCACATGCCGCAGAGCAACTAAGCCTGTGCACCACAACTACCGAGCCTGCACTCTGGCACCCGTGAGCCACAACTACTGAGCCCGTGCTCCTAGAGCCCGTGCTCCACAAGAGAAGAAGCCACCGCAATGAGAAGCCCGCACACCGCAATGAAGAGTAGCCCCCGCTCGCCCCAACTAGAGAAAGCCCAAGCGCAGCAACAAAGACCCAACGCAGCCCGAAAAATAATTAATTAATTTTAAAAATAAATAAAATAAAACTCATGAACTTACAATTGGTGTCAGAAGTAAGGGCTGTCTTGGGGACTGTGCCCTCAAACTGTGCAGTTGGCTAACTCCGGGAGGGTATCAGCCAGTGTGTTTTTGCAGTTTTCTTGCAAATTAAAAGAGTTTCTAATGTACATGTAATCTCTTCCTTTCTGCTGGTTCCTTCTCTGCCTATAAATATGGCCTATCATCCCATTCTTTAAGAGAAAATGAAAGCACACGCCCTCTGTCTTCTTTTCTCTCCACTGACTGCTTCAATCCTTCTCTTCAAGTCTTCTCAGTAAGAGAAGTTCAAAACTGAACCCTAAAATTTTCTTATCATATTCTCATAAACCTGCTATATAAAGTTTCTACTCCTCCTGGAAGGGAAAGACAAATAGGGAATACAAACGATTTCTACAGGCACAGCCTCGTATTTATCTGAGCTGCAATAAGAGATGAAAACAATTAAGAATCTTCTGGCCAGGCCCATGTTTTCATCCTGAGGCCCCCAACCACTGGCACCTGCTTCTCCAGTCTTCGACATGACATACTCCCTGGAACTGCGCTCATTTAACAAGCTTATTTTATTACTCAAAAAGAGGCTGCTTGGCTTGGCTATAGTCACCTCAGCCTTGTCTTGCTTCAGGCTTCCAAATTTTAAATAGCGCTACTTAACATCTGGGCAGACTGAATTCCCTGCCCTACTAGTTAATTAAGGGTCAAGTATTCCAGAGTGGTAGTCAGATACGTTCAAAACTGAAAAGAAAAATCTGTTTTTAAATCAGTATGACCAAAGACTTTATAATTTGAACATTAAAGCTTCATTAAAAAAAATCAAATAAACAAGGGACACCCGCCCCCTCCGAGGGAAAAAAAATGTAAGACTTCACAAGAGTCGTGTACTATCTTTAGGATACAGATCTTTAGCAGAATTCAGGATCCTTAAATGAGATTCAAGAACTATACACACTATCTAAAGCTTTACACTTCTGAAAAGAGGCACATGCTGTTTGTTTTACACAAGTATGCAGTTTTCCACCTATTTCAGTGATTTCTCAGAGTAGAGAGTTTAATACTTAATTCTCACAAAGCACCCATCATCACCCCTTGCAGACTATTATTACACAAGGCTAACTGGCCTCCCCACATCTGCTCAAACCTCCCATCAATCTCTGCTCCACTCCGCTCCACTCCACTCCAGGGTGATCTTCCCCAAAACTTAATAAAAGAACCTGATCTTCTTCCAGCAATGGTCTTCTGGAGCCTTTAGGATGAAGCCAAAATCCTTACAAGACCCTCACCATGTGGCCCTAGTCACCATGTCCTGCTCTCCCCCTGCATACGTACACTTCAGCCTTCTGGGTCTGCTTGTACAGGAACCCCACTCTCCCCAGGCACGCTCCCTCCCTCATAACTGCGCCCTCTGCCTCATACATCCTTCCCCCACTCTTCCGCCAGACTCTACCCATCCCTCAGGCTGCAGGTTTCACAGTACCGAAGAGGTCTTTGCTGGCACAAACGAAGTAATAAACAGCCACACATGCCCACATCAGACAACCCACCTCTCACAGCACCAACTACTCTTGTTCAATTTGTCTCCGCTCGACAGGAAGCTTGAGACAGAAACCATGATTTTCTTATCCCCTGCTATGTACACGGTGCTTCTGCACATATTTTGCTGAATGAATTGAGTCTAGAAGCATAAACTATACTGACCTTAAAGGCTTCAGTCCATTATTAGTACTAATTATATAATCTTATTAAAATTTCTTTTCAAGAATCCCTCACAAAAGAGGTTTCTCTCAAGTGAAAGTTTGTCATTAAAATACTACACAGGTTTGTAACAATAAAACCAGTATACAATTTTTGAGTCTTTAAAGAGCATATGTTTTCACTAAGGATTCAGAGCAGAAAGAATATAAATGCAAGAGTAATGGCCGCCTAATGAAGTTTCATTTTAATTTCTGAAGCCAATTAATACCATGCCCAAAGGGCATTATAACCACAACCAAAAAACCTCCTTTTGTTAAGCATAGGGTCAAATCTATGTTCAAACATGTGCTAAATTTTAATGCTTTACCTAGGCAGAATTTCCCTCATAAGAAGCTGATTTCTTTATAAATAGTATCTATGAGATTAGAAACTAGCGATTAACATTGTGGCCTAAGTTAAAACAAAGAAAACAGGTCACCATAAAAATTAATCCTCTTCATAGTTTATAGTTAAAATTATCTAAGAGTAAAAGAAAAATGCCCAGCAAGGATTTACTAAGTGTAGAACCGGCTGAATTCACTTCTAAATGAGAAACTATTTAGAACAAGATAAACTACCATAGACCCCAACTTCATTTTCCCCACACCCTGAAAAAAAAATGCCAAAGCCTACAGCCCAAAGCATGAGGAAGAACTGTGGAAGTTCTCACTTTATATTTATGTTTGATCCTTTCATATATCTGTCCTATATCCTTAATGACCTCAACTAAGTTCAAGGGCATGGACTCTCTGATACATTCTCCTATCACCAGAACCTAGCAAAGAAAAGGAATTAAATGAACACAATGAATACAATAACAGCAAGATAGTAGGTCAGGCCACAGCCCAAATTTACCTATAAGCCAACTGTAAGTCTTATATAAGTCCGATAGTTCTAAATACAATGTACGCAAGCCATTCATTACAAATTAGATTATTTACCCATTCTTTCCTGATGCCAAGTGTCAATTCGGTGTTGGATCAACCCTGCTACCTTTTGAGCAGCCTATTTCAATCACCCTCTTTCCTTCTTTACTGGCTCCTTCCTTTTATTTAAATACATTCAAGTCTCTCCCAACTTGAATAAAACTTCTCTGGACCCCATGATCTCTTCTAGCCCTCTCCCTCCTCAAGTCCCTTTATATCCAAACATCTTGAGAAAGTGGTCTGCATTTCTTCACCTCCTACTCACTCCTTAATCATATATGCATGATGCAAGTGAAGTAGTAAATTACTGAGCCATAAAACTGAAGATGAAAATAATTTATGGACAAAACCATTACACTTTTAAACATTTCAAGATCTATAAACAGAAACTTACCCAAGTCTCTTTCCCAGCTAGAGCTTCTCCTACCACTCCAAGTTTTTATCTAGCCCACCTACCTCTCGCTTTTAGCTATACGGTGGCAAGACCTAAATCCTCACCATGCATTTCTGCATAGGTCTTGCTCCTTGGGTTCCCGCTGCTTAGAATGTTTTTCCAACCTTTTGTTCATTTAACTTTCTCATTCTTCAAGCCCAAACGCAAATGGCATCTCCTCTCTGTAACTTTCCCCAGCCTCTCACCCCAATAAAACTACTCCTTTAACTGTGTTCTCAAAACACTTAACTCAGACTTCCCTGATAGCAGGCAATACGTCATATTCTATTTTCTTGCCTGCCTGTCTCCTCAGCTGAACTGAATTACTGGAAGGCAGAGACTGTCTTAAAGGAAGTCAAAGATCTGTGAAACCCCTAAAATTGTATGCAAAATTTCCCATATCTTTTGTTTTTGGAGAGAAAGTCTATAGCAGTTATCAGTTTCTCACAGAGGCATGTGACTCCAAAGAATTTAAAAATACTTCCCCCTAAGTTAGCACAGTACCTGTCACATAGCAGAGACCCATTAAGTGTCTATTAAATTGTCATCAATATACAGCAGAAACTAACACAACATTGTTAAGCAATTATACTCCAATAAACATGTTTAAAAAAAAATTGTCATCAATATACTTGCAAAGTGACTGCACAGTGATGAATCTAAATATTTATTTGCGGGGAGAGAAGAAACAAATCTTGCTTACAGAATTGTAAATAACATGTCATCACTGCCCCCTCCAGGAGGTGGAGCTTAATCCCCCCATGCACATGTGCTCACACAGTCCTTGAGGGTGGGCCACTTAGTGACTTGCTTCCAAAGAACAGAACGGCAAAAGAGAAAAAGAGTAACGTCACAGTGAAGAAACCTGGCAAACACCACCTTACTAGTGATGAAAGTTAACCTTACCCATGATGTAGTGTAGGCATCAGAGCCCCTTGATACAATGTGTCAAGAAGGGCATTTCACTCCTTCTTGAAAAAAATCTAGTATTCTTTCCCAAAATCCATCACCTCAGGATAACCATGACAAAAAATCGGACCAACCCAAACTGAGGAACGGTCCACAAAATGCCTGACCAGTACTCCCCCAAACTGTCAGGGTCACGAAAAACAACGAAATATTGCAACTGTCACGGCCCAAAGGAGACTAAGGAGATGTGACAACAAAATGCAATTTGCTTCCCTGGACTGGATCCTGCAACAGAGAGAAGATACAAATAGGAAAACTGGTGAAATCCAAATGAAGTCTGGAGTTTAGTTAATAGTAATGTACACCACTGGTTTCTTAGTT
This sequence comes from Tursiops truncatus, assembly GCF_011762595.2. NCBI lineage: Eukaryota > Metazoa > Chordata > Mammalia > Artiodactyla > Delphinidae > Tursiops > Tursiops truncatus. Next base: position 8,698,846 of record NC_047039.1, on the reverse strand, counting down.
GGGACAAATGTACCATGATAGTGTAAGATGTTAACAACGGAAGAAACTGGGTGAGGAGTATATGGGAACTCTCTGTGCTTTCTTTACAATTTTTCTGTAAACCTGAAATTATTCAAAAATAAAAAGCTTATTTTTTAAGAGTCTAGTTTCACCTAATTACAAACTTCTCAGATTCATAGTCTCCAAACTTCAAAGAACTATTAGCTAACAGATCGGCTGTCCAATCTCCATTAAGTTACATTAGACATGCCATAAGGAGTGTTTTACTCAAACCAAAGCAAAAATCTGTCAATTATAATTATGAAAATTAGGAATTACAACTTAGAACTTAGTGATTGGCATCTATTTCTTGATAATGAAGCTTCAAATGTGTAATTAGTGACATTTAAAATCTGAACCATTCAACTCTCTACATTCAAGCATCACAATGCACTACAACACAATGAGCGGGGAAACACAGACCAACAAACAATAATAAACGCTTAGGTGCCACGACAGGGGGATAGCGGGTGCAATGGGGGCCAGAGCAGGAGCACTGGGCTGTCTGAGGGAGAGTAAGGCGGAAGGATCAGGAAAATTAAGTAAAGTTTACAATGAGATCTGAAGGATGGGAAGCATTTGCCAAGAGAATGTGGATTGAGCGTACCAGGCAAAGGGAACAGCCTACACAAAGACCTACAAGTGAGAGAACATGGCCAGTTGTTCAGTAGGGCTTCAGCCTAAAGTGCTAAGCAGGGCATGACAAGCAATGAGGCAGCTCAGTTTTTCACTCTGCTTTTGGGAGTTGTGCCTAGAAGCTTGGCCTAGAGTTTCTTTAGCTTTCCCAAGAATTCTGAAGCAGCTTTAAACCTTTGTATTTAGTTCATTATTTGCCATAAAGACTGACCAACAAAACTGCTCTTATGAAGATAATTAGCCTCCACACCATAACATTCAACAAAAACAACAAAAACTTAGCGTTTAACCATAGGTCTCTGTGCTCAATCCTATCTACTTTCTATACTTTCCTATCTTTCTCCCCAGTATGTGCAAAAAGACAAAGAAGGCAGGTTTGTAAAATCTATAGATGGCAGACATTGCTAACACAATGTTTTAAGTCCTGCACTTATGCTCAAATGTATCAATTACACAAACACAGGTAGAAGTGAACCAGGAGAAAAGGAAGGAATGGAGGGAAAGAATAATTACCACCACACTAATCTCACCATACTGACACAAGCCAAAAATATAAAATAAACCTCTCAAGCCTCCCCCTTCCCGCATCAGAGGCCCCACCTGACAGTAGAACATATGGTTAAAAGTATGGAGTCGTGAGGCCAAACTGCAGGGTTTTGAAGCCCCACTCTACTATTAACTGGCTCTATGACACTAGGCAAATTACTTAGCCTCTTTGTGCCTCAGTTCCTGCCTTGTGAAATGTGGATATTACCAGTCCCTACCTAATGAATCAGTGTGATGTCTAAATGTAGTTAATACACTATTAACTATCATTGTCAGCTGTTATTAATAGGCACTATATATTGATACTACCAAAAGTGTATATTCTCTGTGCCCTCACTGAATGGCCATCCTGTCCTCTCCTCCATCAAGAAAGTATGTCAGAGAGTAACAACCATTATCTTGAATCTACTTGATCTACTCCGTATGATTTAAGTAAGTCATTCTCAAATCTTAGTTTACTAATGATAATATATTCTGTACACAGTAACAGCCACACTTCAGTGTTACAACATCTAGGAGAAATGCTGATCTAGACTGTGACAGAAATGGATAACTGCCTACCTCACACTGCCCCGCCTCACCTCTTGCTAACAAAACCCTGATTTTGTTTGGATATCAGCTGGCCATGCACTTTAAGGGGGACTGGGCCCATCTCCACTCTCTGGACCAGCAGCACTGGCTGGCATCACCCACAAACTTGGGAAAAATACAAATTCTCAGTCCCCAATCCAAATGTACTAAATCAAAAAACCTAGGGATAAGGCCCACCAATCTGTGTTTAAGTTCTCCAGGTCATTCTGGTGTACACAAGTTTGAGAATCATTGACCAAGAACCACTGAGCTAATAATGGTAACTTCTAACTCTTGTCATTGATTGGTTTAGGAATGGGCATGTGACAATTCTGACCTAGGAAGGGTACTTTGGGAAATTCTGCTTATTCTTAAAATGAACACACACACACACACACACACACGAACACAAAGAAGGGACCTTCTGTCTTCTAGCCTCTAAATGTTGTCGATTAGAGGTTTGATGTTTAGAACTTCTGCAGCCATCTTGTAACTCTGAGAGGGTAAGCCAAGTCTATCTGCCACACCGGGTCCTTGATATAATCAAGGTGAAAAAAATAACCAATTGTGAATCTACTCTTCCATGAGACCTCCTGCTATTTGAGATAACAACATGTTTCATCAAATGTAAGATACAGCAATGGTAGAATGCATCACTATTTTATAAGTCATCAAGGAAGGGGGGTGCTGTCAACTACCCTGACATGCTATTCACCTAAATGTTCAAAATGTCTCAATTTCAGGAATGTTCAGATATGAAGAAAAGGTACATCTCCCAACTGAAAACAGTAAATTCCTTATTGTTTAAGCCAAATAAGAAGGGGTTTCCTGCTGCTTACTGCTATAAAAACATCATAATTGTTTTAAAAGGATATTATTTTCAATTCTGGGTCTTCACTAAGACACAGAATACATGAAAGATGGGCAAGAATAATGGTGCGGAATCTTGAAATATGAAGTAAGAGAAAGTAAAATATTTAGACTGAGAAAAGAACATTTAGAAGAGGGCATCATGACTGTCCTCAAATACCTGAAGGGCTGGAATATTAAAAAAGGATTAGACCTTATCCAGATAAAGCTGGGAAAGGCAGATTTTAACCTAAGGAATGAAATCTACCAATGGAAGAGTTGTCTTAAAAAGGTCCATGCGCTCCAGCAGAAACATAACAATTACTTGAAAAACTAAGGGTATGAATACCTCCAAGGACCCTTTCAACTATAAGATTCTAAAATACTAGAATATAGCGAAGGTAAGAAAACTCATTAAAACACAAAATCAAATCAAAACTGCCAGTAGGACCTGATCTAGGCAGAGCACCTAGGAGAAATTAAATTCAAGAAATCAAGATATCTTTGAGGCGTAGAATTCACAACCCTCGCAGGGTTATAAGATGACTACAGCAGCTCTAAGCATCAAGTCAACAAGCAACAACATCTACAGGCTAGAAGAAAGAAGGCCCCTTCTTTATGTTCATTTTTAAAAACAAAGACTTTCAAAGATCTACCCACCTCCGATCTAAACTCCTGTGGCTGGAATTTAAAGTTAACTCTCCACCACCACCTACCTTGACACAGCTTCCACTCCAAAAGGAGTCTACTCACTCAGTGTCCACATTCCAAGTTATCCATAACCTTCCCCTAAACCCACCTCAGCCTAATTCCTATCTAGTGCCTTTGTTCAGGATGTCCCTACAAACCTAGGATGGCATTAACCCTTTTGCCCATCTGAAATTTGTAAATCTTGAAAAGTGCAACCAAAATACCCAGTCCCACGGTTAGGATGGACCCCATGATTCTCCTGCCAGTAACTGCCAACAACTCCCATAATGCACAGCACACAACTCCCTCTAGACTGAGACTGCACTTACTCAAGAGGGCAAGACTGAGCACCTGACTGTTCTTTCAGATGTTTTTATTCTTCCAATTATAATGTAAACACAATCAGGGGCCCCCACAGTTCTTTACAATGTTGGGAGCATTTTAAGCCCTTAATAAACCTTACTGATTAGTCAATCACTTTAGAAACTATCACAGATCTTTCAGGAGTTTAATATTTAATATATTTATATAATGGTAAAATATTTATTAAACTATATCATCAAGTACCTGTGACTCAAAATTCTGGTGGGCTTAAACTAACAAAGAAGGAAAGTAAAGAATAAAAGGCCTTTGTAAAAAAGGAATTGTACTTAGTTATCCAGGTCTTGGCAAATACATGAAGCTGAATAAATGAAAAGGAAAAAGAAAGCAAACTACGGAAGGATCAATCTCATCTTATCCTACTCCACAGAATGTCATATCTGAAAAGTAATCCAACTCCATCATTTTTTATATATAAAAATAGTGACTCAGAAAAATGAAGTGATATGCCCAAAGTAAAGGAAAAAAAAAAAAAAGGTCCTTTTTTTTATTTTCCAAGTCAGGAACCTTCCTAATTGTAAAAGAAAACTAAAAAAGGAAGCCTCTAGAGTGTTTTAAAAGAATGAACAGAGAAATGAATCTAAGAGTTAAGGGTACAAAAAGTTGAGGGAAGGAGGGAAAAGCAGGTAATGCAAGTGGACTGTATTAAATTAAATAGGAATATATATGCCTACCACATAGTAAACCCAGAAAAAATGTCTCCTTCTCCTAGTCCATAAGATATCCCGAACTCTCTGAAGCTTTATGGCCTTAACATTCTAAATGGTGAATAAAGATTCACCAAGGTCACGACTTAAAGTAGAATGCTCCTGACCAATTGTGGAAAGGGAAAAATATACTAATTTTTTTTACTATAATCAGGTAGTACATAGTTTCACTTCCAATTTCACTTAAAGGCAGCTAAATTAGAATCTGAAAATGGTTTTATACTGACACTGTGACAGTGAAAATTTACAGAACATACTTTCTTCTCCACAAACTACAATATAAGAAACTCATTTTATTTGTTTGCTTTTGGCTTATATAAAAGTGTGACTTTAGACTTTCCAAAATTTTTAAGACATTACAAAAGGCCTATTGATTAACCCAGTGAGGCACTGAACTTCGAAGTTTTAAGGTGGTCTGTCTGGCTGACACTTGGGATCCAGAAAAAGAACTCTGTAATGAACCAGAAACCACTATCCATTTACTTAGATGTCACATCCAATGGCCAAGTCCTAGCAGAACTCCGTAGGACAAGCATGTAAGACCTCAGAGACATTTTTATGCATTCATCAGAGATCTCATTCTCAGTCCAGCTAATCTGTTTGGACCACGGGCCTCCAAAAATGTCACTTTAGGAAAAACGAAACAGCTCTTCTTTAAAGAGAAATGGTTTATTTTACCCAATTTGTTTCCCCTTACATGAAAACAAGGAGAGTAGAACCCTTTACTAATACAATATCATACCAAAGCCAAGTGATCATAACCTAAAATTATTTTCTAATAAAACCAAGGACATGTAAAATGATCAAGAAATCAACAAATAATTTAGAAATTGTTAGAACACATTAAGTCATACTCTGTGAGGGTCAGTCCTAATAATTACCATTCTTTCAAACTTCTTTAAAAATACAGTTTTTTTTAAAATACAGTGCTTTTAAAAATACAGTTGCATATAAAGTATAAGCATTGCACAGCATTTATTACCCAAGATAATGTATTACTAAGCCTATTTCCATATGCACTTAATTCTAATAACTTACTGTTGCAGGAAAAATGTGACTGGCACATCAGAGACTTTGTCTTTTTTATGTTTCCACTGTCATTTTCTGAGTTCTCACCTAGTATAAAGAGCTCAAAAAATCCACCCAAATCTGCATGTACCATGTCTTAACTTGGTCACACAACTAACGATGTCCTGCATCTACTGGAGATAGACATCCATGATAAAATTAAGTTCCATAATAAAATCTGAGGGCGAAACTCTAAAAACGCATAGTGAGTAACAAAATACATGAATACTGAATTTGGTAGTGGTACTTATTCAGGTGGGATAGAATACATATCATTTTGTTGTTCACATGGTCTGTTACTCATTGTTTTTAGTCTCTGACAGCACCACCACTTCTGTAGTACTTATTTTGTGCTAGGCACTGCCTCAGCACTTTAGATACATCAACTCACTTATTTTATCTATGTTACCTCATTTCACAGTTGAGGAACTGAGGCAGAGAGAGTTCACTGATGTCCAAGGTACCCACAGTCACAGAGTTAAATGAAGGGTTTAAATTTTACTTTGTTCTAAATCTTCTCTGCTGTCCCTGGCCCAGCTCTCTCTGAAAAATGCATGCAAAACAAAAGGACAAACAAACATAAAAAAGACAACCCTGGGACTTCCCTGGCGGTCCAGTGGTTAAGACTCTGCACTTCCACTGCAGGGGTGGTGGTTTTGATCCCTGGTCTGGGAACTCAGATCCCACATGCTGCGTGGCACCAGGAGCGGGGGGGCGCGGGGGGAGACAACCCTTCCTCAGCCTCACTGTTCTGGTAGGTTACAGACACATGCTTCTGAATGGTAACGTGAAGGTAAGTGTCTGGAGGAGTGTCTCTCATCTTAGGTCCCCCCTTACCATCTCCCCTCTAAAATGGGAAGAATAAGCATGACCAAGCCAGCACTACTTCCTACTTGCTCCCCTACTGAGTTGGCCTATTCACAGCCATAAAGCCAACCTTCCCGCAGGCTTCTACTTCAATTCAGGTGCACGAGTGAGGTTTGAAAGTGCCTCAAGCAGAGCCAACAGTTCTCTGATCCTTTACAGTAGCAAACTCTGCAATTGTGTGTCATAGCAGCCGTGCCAGAATGAGGGCAATTACTCTAGGCACTTGCTAGACTTCTCCCTTTTCTCCATCCCTGGTGTTCAGCCTCTTTTCCCAGCACCTACTCAGAGCTGTCGTTAGCCTTTTCCCCTTGGTTTTTACTGCTCCTACATTTATGTTATTCTAAGTCTTCTCCCCTATGGATTCCTGTGGGGAAAATGAAAGGTTTGAGAGGAAAAGTAGAACTAATAAAATGAAATGAAAATTCAAGAAAGTCTTGTTTTAAGTCACTGTTTCAACAGGTATAATGGCTTTGTTCCTTTCAAATAAACCAAGCGTCAAAACATAAGGAATATACGGCCCAAGTATAGTAAATAAATACACACATATATGCCATAAAAGTCAGGGTCGTCTTTCATTCTTAGGATCCCTCCTTTTTTTCTATCCACTAGTTTCTAACTACACTGCTCTTCTCTAATCACATAATCAACTATTTCTTAAAATCCATTTGTCAGATTTGAAATATTAGAAGCAACATCAGCCTTGGACCTCTGTGACGTGGCTCCTAGATCACCACCATCACTTACTTATGAAACATTTTAATGTCATTAAAGTTTTGTTTACCTCCCCAATGGAGTGTTCAAAGGAGATGTGTCACGAAAGAACTAGAGGTGCCAAAAGGGTTAGGACATACCTTCAGTCCAAAAAAAATCCCCCGAAGCAACACGTATAGTAAGTAATCCAACCTTTCCCTTGGTAATTACTATCCTAAGCAGAGAAGTGCAGACCCACTAACTCCTATGCTTTTGTGGAGAATTTGAACCAAATTACATTTCAAGTTGAAGCCTGGACAAGCAAAGTGAGGGGCAATGAGGTACAGCTGGGAAGACGGCATGCCGTCTACGGTCACAGCAAGCTTCAGGTTCACTTCGTACAAACCATAACCTATTACCAACTGTTTTCTATTTTTATTCTCCAACTCAGTCTTCAGAATAAAGGCAACGAGTTAACTCCTAAGTAACACTCCTGAAAAATTAACAATGAATTCCAATCCAGTAGTAAAATGACTGATCAGGGACAAAAGTAGACAAAGAAGAGCAGAAGAACATTATATATTCTTGCATCCAAGGGCCTCAAATTTTTGTCCAAATGGTCATTTTTAGTTCATGTATAATGCTAGAATTTGTCTTCTTCTGAATACACTCTGTGTTATACTGTCTCATGTTACATAAGAGGGCAGTAAGGTCTTCAAAAGCCACATGCAGTGGTCACTGTCTAATGTTTTGCCAAGTGATGCCATATTTGCAAGCTGATTATAAATGCATACTATCTACCAACTAGATAAAAAAACATTCTAGCTATATTTCAGTTTTGTCAGTAGATGCATAACTATAAAACAATAAATCAAATCATATTTACCACTGCCTTGGGCTATTTCAGAGGTGCATTTACGCCGAGGGAAAAAAAAAACAAAAATATGGCCTTAAGCTATAAAGATCACACAGCACCAAACCTAATTAAAATCTTATACGTTGGGCTTCCCTGGTGGTGCAGTGGTTAAGAATCCGCCTGCCAATGCAAGAGACATGGGTTCGAGCCCTGGTCCAGGAAGATCCCACATGCCGCAGAGCAAATAAGCCCATGCGCCACAACTACTGAGCCTGTGCTCTAGAGCCCGCGAGCCACAACTACTGAAGCCCACGTGTGTAGAGCCCGTGCTCTGCAATAGGAGAAGCCACCACAATGAGAAGCCCGCACACCGCAAAGAAGAGTAGCCCCTGCTCGCCACAACTAGAGAAAGACCGCGTGCAGCAACAAAGACCCAACGCAGCCGAAAATAAATAAAATAGATAAAAAATTTTAAAAATCTTATATGTAGTACTTACTATTTATTTAATCTAATATTTGATAGGAAAAAAACATTAACACTACTATTCAGTCAACAACACTACTGAAAATAGAGTAACAGAAACTGTAGTGATTGCCAGGGAGAAAAGCAAGCCAATTAAATAGGCAAAGGACTTCAACAGACATTTCCCCAAAGAAGATATACAAATGGACAACAAGCAAGCTCGACATCATCAGTCATTAGGGAAATGTAAATCAAAATCACAGTGAGATACCTTCACACCCACCAGGATGAATTTAATGAAAAAAACAAGGAAAGTAACAAGTGTTGGCAAAGATGTGGAGAAACTGGAACGCTTGTTCATCAGCTGCTGAGGAAAACAGTTGGCAGTTACTCAAAAAGTTAAACACAGAATTACCATATGATCCTGCAATTCCACACCTATACCCAAAAGTGAGAGAAGGGACTCAAACACTTATTTGTACACCAGTGTTCACAGCAGCATCATTTGCAAAAGCCAAACAGTGGAAACAATCCAAATGTCCATCAACAGATGAACAGATAAACAAAATGTGGTATATATCCATAAAATGGAATATTTTCCAGTTTTAAAAAGGAATGAAATTTTGATACATGCTACAAGACAGATGAACCTCAAAAACACGCTAAGTGAAATAAGCCAGACACAAAAGGACAAATGTATGATCCCACTTCTATCAGGTATCTAGAATAGACAAACAATGACAGAAAGTAGAACAGGGGCTTGGGAAGGAAGCAATGGGGAATTGCTGAATAGGTACAGAGCTTCTGTTTGGGAAGACGAAAAAGTTCTGGAGATGGATGGTGAGGATTATTACACAACATTGTGAACGGACTTAGTATCACTGAACTACACTTAAAAATGGTTAAAACAGTAAGTTTTATGCGTATTTTACCACAATGATAAAAATCTTAAATGGCATATTTTATGTTTAGTATTTTACCACTGTATTTTTGCAATATAGAAACAAAGAGGAAGCAAGAAAATAAAGTCTGTGATCTTACAGGTGTGTGTAATAAAATTTCTCCTGTACAGACATAAAAATGAAGTCTGCAGCTTCTAGTTGGATCTGATGTTAGGTCTGGGTTAGTAACTAGTACCCTAGGGTAACCTTAAACAAGGGTGACTTAAGCTCCTGATTATTAGATAATATCTTGTACTGAACAAAAAATACAGTGCTAACTTGCTACCCTATGCAATACCACAAAATGTTAAACACAGAATTATCACAGGACCCAGCAAGTCCACTCCTAGGTATATGTCCAACAGAAATAAAAACAGCCCACACAAAAAACCTGCACACAAATTTTAACCGCACTATTTGTTAAACAGTCAAATAGGAGAAACAACCCAAATGTCCATCAACGAATAAATGGATAAACAAAATGTAGTATATCCATACAGCTGGATATTACTCAGCCATAAGAAGGAATGAAGTACTGATACAGGCTACCGCAGGGATGAACCTTGACACTATGTAAAAGTCAAAGAAGCCATTCAGAAAAAACTACATATTGTACGATTCCAGTTATATGAAATGTCCAGAATAGGCAACTACTCTGTAGAGACAGTAGGTCAGCGGTTCCCAGGGGTTGCAGGAAAGGGAGAAGGTGGAGTGGCTACAACGCGTTAGGGTTTCTTTTCAGAGGGATGAAAATGTTCTAAAATTAGATTGTGGTGATGGTTGTACAACTCTGTGAATACACTAAAAACACAGAATTAAACACTTCAAATGGGTAAATTTTATGATGTCAACATATCTAACGCTGCTAAAAATAACTGTTGCCAGTCAACATTCTGATCATCATCTCAAGTGCTAAAGCAAAATCTCAGAGGGGAAAAACAATAGCATCTGAACACACAGGACATTCAACTCTTGTTTGTTTGTTTTGTTTTGTTTGTTTGTTTGTTTGTTGCGCTACGCGGGCCTCTCACTGTTGTGGCCTCTCCCGTTGCGGAGCACAGGTTCCAGACGCGCAGGCTCAGCGGCCATGGCTCACGGGCCCAGCCGCTCCGTGGCATGTGGGATCTTCCCGGACCGGGGCACGAACCCGTGTCCCCTGCGTCGGCAGGCGGACTCTCAACCACTGCGCCACCAGGGAAACCCTCTTGTTTGTTTTTTTAACTCTTTGCAATGTTAGAAAATATTCCTAGGTTTGAATAATTTAAATGATATTCTATTCTATCACCCTTCACAATGGCTACTCCAACTTAAGGATTTAGATGAGCAACCTTGACTTCTTGACTCTAACTGGTTTAGAAATTACAAAAGAAAAAAACAAAAGAAAAAGAAAATATTTTGTCCTCTTTACATACATTGTTCTTGAGTTCCTGAAGTCTATTTTGTCATAAATGTAACATGCTTTGTCAGGTGAAGGGACAGATTGCATAAAGAAGAAAGGATTTGCTGGAGTACGGGCCACCAAAGAAATCAACTGAACACCGGGCACCTCAGAAAAAAAAAATGCCATTAAGAATTCTGCTGGTACTAGAATTAAGGACATGTATATACATACACAGATGTGCACACACACATACAGAAACCAAGCTAATTCAAAAAATGGCTGAGCGAAAAAAAGAAAAATCAGCCCAGGAAATATTGCCTGTTTCACTACTAATTACCAGAGGTTAAGGAGCTGCATCCCTCAAAATACCATTCCTTCACTAAGGCACATACTTTAGGTCAGGTTACCCATCATCAGGGGGGTTTCCCTCCACATTTTGCATCCACACAAGTACATTTTCTCAACAATAACTTCTCATGGCGATCACATGATTAACACAGTGGCACTGACCTCCCTGTTCTGAGTGCTTTGACACATTCATGCCTGCCCCCCAAATAAAATGAGTTTCATTTACTGTAACGGGATGATTAATATAGAAAGGAGGGTAGGGTTTTGGGGGTTTTTTTTTCCTTTTTTTTAACCACAGAAGAAGCTTCCCCATAAATCAATTCTAAACTGCAAAGCTTTTCTTTTCCTTTACTCCATGGCTGTCTCCAGATATGTTTGCCTACTCAGCAGGAGCAAAAGCCAGAAAGCATGCAGGCCCCAAAGAAAAACACCAAGAATAAAACACTACAGAAGACTCATGGGGGAAAACATTTACTTTAACAAGCGAAACCAGAAGGAGGATTCCTGCAAGTCTTCGCAAGAGTGGGATTGTTTCAAGTCATAGATTTAATTAATTATACCAACTTTCTCATCTGCTATTTAAGTCATTAACATATCTATAATTTCCATTTGCCTCATTTGGGGACCAAAAGGTATGATTTTAAAATATAACAGCTTCCAGAGAACGGAGGTGTGTTTCCAAAAGATGGCACAACATTGTGAGAACGTGATTCTGGAGCCAGACTAGCTAAATTCAAACCTGTCACTAAGCTGTCTGATGCTGGGCCACTCATGTCTCTGTGCTTCCATTTGCATGTCTGTAAAATGAATGGGGACAAGAGTACTCACCTCACAGGGTTGCCGTGAGGACTCAGTAAGATGTATGTAAGCGCTTAATGCCTTGCCCGTGGGAGACCCTCAACATAAGTCAGTCGTTGTGACGGTGGTTGTTCCAAATATGAGTAAGTTCCTGAACAATGACCCTTCCTGCCCACTTCTCTGTTGAAGTAGGATTTTCCTTTATTCAACCCACCTCCACCAGTCCCTTAATGCCCCTGCAGCCTCCAGAGAACTAATGTGTGATCGCTCTTATCAACAGCAATCAATGTGGTTATGACACGACCACAAGTCACTACTCGAAGAATTCCGCTCAGATATCACTCTGTTAGTTGCTGGGACACGGGGAAAAAAAGGTGGGGGGAGGGTGAATGTGGCACCTTTCTGCTGTTGGTGATTGGGGATGAGGGGAGTTCTTTTATATTTTTTTTACAGATATCAGTATTTTCGTCTGACTTGTTTACAATATATTTTTTGTTTAGAATATACTAAGTTTCAATAAACACTATAAAAAATTCAGTTTCAAATTAAAACAACTACTGATCAGGTACAATTCAAAACATTTCTATAAATTCTATCCTACATGTAATTCTTCTTAAGGATCTAAGGGAACAAAATAACTACAGCTGTCAATGATCTCCTCTCAGTGAATGACAAAGAGGGGACCTGAAATTGCATTAGGAGAACATGCAGAGATTCCAGACACTTCCTCTCTACGAGTAAGCCACTCCTCTCTACTAGTAAGCCACTCCTCTCTCTACCAGACGGCAAGTGACACTCCAACAAAACCCACATATTTAAAACAAGTGTAGAAATGTTTATTGTACGTTCCCTTCCAAAGCAGCTGCTCAAAAGAATGTACTTGTGCGGCAATAAGGAAATCAAAGTATATGTCCAACTAATGAAATCTTTTACGAGCTGAGCACTGCACAGACTCCAACACTAGTAGCTGCCAGCTGCTGCCTAAATACTATTTTCCAACATCTTCTGAAGGCTAGTAGTTACTCAAATAGATTTTTTTAAGAAAATGAATGCAAAATATTGTAATTATTAGCAGATTATTATAATTAGACATTCTGTTCTTTCCTTTGATTCAAAGAACAAAGTGGCTCTGACTGTAGCAAAGAACACACATGCCTTCCCTTGGTGGCTCATTAATCCATTGAGAGGTTACACTGCCTTAAGTCGTGGAGACCCTGCCCTGAGCACTGCTCCAACTCCAGCTCTCACCTGAGATCTCCTGACAAGTCCCACAGCTCCCTTCAGTAACTCGTTCCTCAAGATCCAGGGAAGCAAAGGAGAAAGGACAACCAAAGGATCTTTCCACTTTCTCAAACACCCCCAATCCACATTCTGGATAGGAGAATATTTAACTAAAATTCCAAAGGAATTTAGAATTATCAGGATCCCCCTATGCCCTTTCTAAAACAGGTAAGTGAAAATTTATTTTACAAAAATACAGGAGAAAAAAAAGGAAATAGAAAGCATTTACGAGATCTATTCCTCAGATCCCTCTGTAATAGGTTTAAAAAAAATTTTTTTTTATTCTGATTATCTACTTGAAGATAATTATTTCACTTTGAAAGCAACTTATGGTTTTTCAAACCCTGTTCACTATGCTTCCCTCTCCTACCAGACCAATGACACCTCAACATCATCACTATACCTCCCGCAGCGTCAACAGTACCAACCGTGCTACTCAGCATTTTTCGTGATCTTTTCTTGACTGTACAAATAGCTAATGCAAGTACAAAAGTACAGGCTTGCAAGTTTATCCTTGTCAAAGAATTAGAGGAATGCTGATTTGCATTTAAAGCCTGACAAATTAATACTAATTTCTGACCTCTGAGAGAGATTGTCTCACACACTATTCTGTGAGTGTAAAACTCATTTTACAAGTTCCCAACCTGTGTGCCGAGTGTTCCCAAATGGACATTATCACTGTTTTACACAAGCACTTTTACAAGTTATCCAACTCCAAAAAACTGAAGCATCTCACAGTTGAAATAAACCTGAGAAATGACCTAGTCCAACTGACCAGCATATGCCTATATCCTGTTTTGATGCTTATAATAATTTTAAGGTCGGTATAATAGGTACTATCATTTCCAATTTACAGAATCAGAAACTGCGGGTGAGCTGAGGAAATGGCCTAATAAAACAGATAAGTGAGGATCAAACATATTTACTATGTCAAGAATAAATTCCCCTCCAAAGAACACTTAAGCATGTTACTGACGCTTCAAAGGGCAAAAAATGGTTCAAATATACTGGTAAACTGGTGTTTTTATTACAATGTCCCTTTATTTCTAAAATAAATATATATACTTTTTTTAAAATTACGTCAAGCTAAATTTCATATTAAACTGTTTTCCGAAGCATTAAGATACTGCCCCACAGTGCTCCCCGCCACCCCAAAATCCAAGGACTATTGAAAAATCTGGGTGAGAAGGCAGATGAGGTCCACTCGAGGCACCCACAGCACTGCACCCGCTGGCACTCAGACCCACAGCAATCAGCGCACCGTAATAAAGCACGAGCATCCCTCTGAAAGAAAACCCGCGCAAAGCCTCTAGATCAGAGTGAGAGGCCTCCTCTGGCCGTCTTCCTGGTTACTATTCTTAGACATCTCAACACTGGGCAAAGTATGGCACCACTGGCAGCAAGATGTTACTGCTGGCAGCGTGGTGGACTCCAGCTGCTCCACTGACAGCCACTTTCACCGTGGCCAAGACGATGAGAAGATAGACGGAGAGGGGGAGAGGGCAAGTCCCACAGAGCGAGCACGCCATGCGTGCCAGACGCTACGCCAACATCGACTCATCCAAACCTTGAAAACCCTACCTCGGAGGTAGTGTTCTCACTCCACTGAGGGGCAAACCAAGGCTCTGAGAACTCAGCGATCTGTTCCAAAACCTAAGCCTATGGCACTACGGAACTGAGAAAAATGCGTTATCTGCAGGGTTAAAGTGATGCATAAGGAAGCCCCACGGTATTTCCATTTGTTACAGTGTGACATTAGCTGGAACAGGATGTATAACATCACACAGAACAGTCCAGCTCAAAGACCCTCGCTTATCCCATAGCAAAGCTGTAGTTTTTACCTTTTTCATAATCTTCATTACAGCACATTTTCACAAACACATAATTTCCTTGTTTGAAGGGTTACTATACCCAGGCAAACTGCCTTCATTTTTAGTCAGAGTGACATTGGGTCAACCACAAAAGAGAATTTCCAAACCTACTAGGTTAAAGAAAAAATCGTGGATGTTACGGGTCGAACTGTGTCTCCCAAAAAAACATGTGAAGTCCTAACTAACCCCAGTATCTCTGAATGTGACCTTATTTGGAAACAGGGTAGTTGCAGAGGTAATAAGTGAAGATAGAGTCATACTAGAGTAGGCTGGGCCTTAGTCCAATACGACTGGTATCCTCATAAGAAAAGGAAAATTTAGACACAGACACAGAGAGAAGGATGCCATGTGACAACAGAGGCAGATAACGAAGTTATGCAGCTGCAAGCCAACGAATGCCACGGACTGACAGCCATCACCAGAGGCTAGGAAGGGGAAATGAAGGATTCTAGCCAGGGTCTCAGAGGGATCACAGCCCTCTGGCACCCTGGTTTCAGACTTCTAGTCTCCAGAACTGTTGAGAATAAATTTCTGTTGTTTTAAGCCACCCCACTGGTGACACTTTGTCACATCAGCCTTAGGAGGAAACTAATACAATGGGCTAATGTACACTCCAAGGTACTGCCCAGCTGAGGCCTCTCTGACATAGAAAGCCTGAAGTCTGAGGTCCTTCTTAACTGTAAGCTACACAGAACTGATCCCATCACACTTGGTTTTATAACAGAGGCGAGAGCTGACTACAGCACAGAGAGCAGGGTACCGAGCCACAGAGGCCAGGTGGAAGCCAGGTCTTCCAACCAACAGGCAGAAGTAGTAGGAAACCGTCCTACAGAGAGACAGGTTACCCTAATGAACACCATTACAGGCAGAATTACCAAAAACAGACCACAGATATGTATTCCAGTCAAATCAGTAATTTCACATGCTCAACAATGAATTAGCGCCTCTAGTCTAATCTTTCAAAAGTTTATCAGCTCTGGGATCGAGTGACCTGTAACAACCTCAAGGATTAATAATATAATATTATGAAACTTTGAAAATTACAAGTGGGCCCCCCAAATTAGTATATTAAAAATGGATAACTTCATTAAATAGTCTTACTTATGTGGTCATCAGGCTTAGGGAAGAGTACAACCTGAATTCCAATCAAAAAGGAACTTGTTATATACACACATTAAAGTTGAGAAAAAAAGGATACAAAATATCCCAACCGTGGAGAAATCACTTTAAAAAATACCAAGTTTTCAAGTACAAACATCTGAGAGGTTAGAAAAAAATAAGAAATGGGAGAGGAGCTTGGATCAAACAAAAAACTTCTAGTTTTACTGTAATTTTGGCTGTAAATAGGAGTGAGACAAAGCACTTACAGACAGTTGCTGAAGTACCAAGTGAACTCTTCCTCTGCTCTTTAATTCTCCAGTTTTTGACTGGTTTTGGTTCTGCCTGAGCCTACAGGAGACCAGTCGCCCACAGAACAGGCATCTAGCTAGAGACGACACATCTAAGGTTAACAGCTGGACTACAAGTTGACAGATGCCTTCTTTATGAAAAGCAAGTAACTGATTATTAATCTACCAATTCCCACCTGGACTGTAGCTACCACACATAGAGAACAGACTAAAATAAACCTCTACATACTTCCAGTTTGTGTAACATTTCCCAGGCAAGAGATCAAAACCACCGCCTGAAACAACCAGACCCTGGGAGACGGTCACCAGCAAACGTCTCCCCAAATTGCTAAGGCTGTTTCCAAGGTTGCAATAGAGACAAGGTTGCACGGAGACAAACAGTAAAGAGCATGAGAACAGTTTGGTTGAAATAGTGTTGTAAGAATGTTTCATTATGAAAATGGGACAGTGGAGTAATGAGGGAATGAAATATGGGGTTAGAAAAGTCTTCTGGAACCATGTACTTAGCACTTTGGGTTTAGAAGTTTGGGGTACATTCTGTGAACAAACAGGGACCACTGAAGGTCTTTGATCTGCTGACAGGTTCACAGAACGAAGATCTGTCAATGTTGTTTGGAAAGGGTGTAAAATGGCTGGTTAACATCTTTCTTTACTGAGGGGATTTTAAAGAATTGTTGCATAGTTACACCATTTATACGTAATATTTTCCTTATCAACTAAAGGGTGGTAAACTCTTTATCCATCAAAAGTTTATACATGCATATTTCATAATAACATTTTTTTCCTTAAGAAAACTCATATAAACATTTTAGATTTTTTGGGTGCTAGATAATATGTTTTGACATTTAGACAAGACTGTTTCAAAAGACTGCCTACCTAATGTATTTTTGAACATGGACAATCCACTTTTTATTCAAGCATTTATCAATATGTAAATAAATTACAAAGTGACTATAGTTTTCTCCCTGGTTTCACTTACAATGAGAACTTACAATCATTTCACTTACAATCATTTAATAGATACACAGTTCAAACTGCTTTAACAATATCACATTTTTATTTGGAGGATTTACTTTGAACACCTAAGCAAGGCATATTTCTACGTGTAGAAAGAGGGTTGGATACAGTTAAATAAAGAAAGAAAATTTGGCCAGGTAGAACCTTATCAATGCCTGGTACAATTTTCAATCCTGTGGGCCAGGTAGAAAAAGCTGTTAATATCTAACATTTAGTAAGTAAGTGTATCAAAGCTTTATCCTCAGACTTTACATGTATTAAGTCTTAATTCTCAAAACAACCCTGTAAGGTAGTAATATCCTCCTCCACAAAGCTGTTCCTGATCTTTCTACCCAAAATAAGCCCCATTTTACCTGTGAGGAAACCCAAGAACAGAGTGGTTAAATAACTGTAACCAGTTAAGAGCTGGTCCAGGGCAGGCTTGAGACCCAGCACTTGGCCTCCAAAAGGCATGCTCTGAAGGCCTGGGCTTCTCTGGCCCTCCTTACAAGCAGTGCCTCATCACCACAGGTCAGGCTGTAGGAGAGAGAACTCGGAAGAGCTCTCTTTTGATTTAAAATACTACCTACCCATCCTTTACTGGAGTCATTTCAGATTTAAAAACACTTGGGTTCTCATTTTCCAATCTGAGACTATGAGTATCACTGTGAAGACGAACACTAACTTCTTACCGGACAACGGTTGCACTGTGCCGTAGAAGTGGAAGGGACCAATTTCAAAATAATATTTTTAGGTAACACAATTGAAGCCGGTGCCCCCCTGCACAGTGTGACTAGAACACTGGTAAGAGGTATGCCTTGGGGCTTCCCTGGTGGCGCAGTGGTTGGGAATCCGCCTGCCAATGCAGGGGACGTGGGTTCAAGCCCTGGTCCAGGAAGATCCCACATGCCCCAGAGCAGCTGGCCCCGTGAGCCACAACTACTGAGCCTGCGCTCTAGAGCTCGCGTGCCACAACTGCTGAGCCCGTGTGCTGCAACTACTGAGGCCCACACCCCTAGAGCCCGTGCTCTGCAACAAGAGAAGCCACCACAATGAGAAGCCCACGCACCACAACAGAGTAACCCCCGCTCAACACAACTAGAGAAAGCCCGTGTGCAGCAACAAAGACCCAATGCAGCCAAAAGTAAAAATAAAAAATAAATTTACTAAAAAAAAAAAAGCGGTATGCCTTGATCCAAATGGATTGGCTGTGGGGACATAATTAATATTACTTCTGTTTTTTAAATTAACAACAGTACTGGGCAAGGAAGAGAAAAAGATTTTGTTTGTTCATTTGTTTTCTGTGTTTAATCAGTGAGTAGGACTATGACGAAATAAAACTATCCGAAAGGTCCGTTGATTTTTTTAAATTTTGATGAAATGCACATGACATAAACTTTACTATCTTAACCATTGTTAAGTGCACAGTTCAGAGGCATTAAGTCCATTCACACTGCTGTGCAACCATCACCACCATCCATCCACAGAACTCTTTTCATCTTCCCAGACTGAAACTAACTTCCCATTACCCCCCTGCCAGGGCCTGGCAACCACCATTCTTTCTGTCTCTCTGAGTGTGGCTACTCTAGTTACCTCATAAAAGTAGAATCATACAGTATTTGCCCTTTTTTTTACCAGCTTATGTCACTTAGCATAATGTCACCAAGGTTCATCCAATGCTGTATCATGTGTTAGAATATCCATCCTTCATAAAGGCTGAATAATATTCCATTACACATGGGTGCTACATTTCACCTCCTCATCCATCTGCGGACAGTGGGGTTGTTTCCACCTTTTGGCTACTATGAATCATGCTGCTATGAACATGTTGTACAAATCTCTTCAAGCTCCTGTTTTCAGTTCTTTAGGGTAGACACCCAGAAGTGGAATTGCTGGATCATATATAATTCTATATTCAATTTTTTGAGAAACCACCGTTCTGCTTCCATGATGGCTACATAATTTTGCATTCCCAGCAACAGTGCACAAGGGTCCCAATTTCTCCACATCCTCACCGATACTTGTTATTTTCAGGGTTTTTGATAAGAGCCATCTTTTTTTTTATTGAAGTATAGTTGATTTACAATATCATGCTAGTTTCAGATGTAGTTAGGAGCCATCTTAATTAGTGTGAAGTATTATTTGTTGGAATTTTTTTGTGCATATATATATATATATATATATATATTTTTTTTTTTTTGGCGGTACACGGTCCTCTCACTGCTGTGGCCTCTCCCGCTGCGGAGCACAGGCTCCGGACGCGCAGGCTCAGCGGCCATGGCTCACGGGCCCAGCCGCTCCGTGGCATGTGGGATCTTCCCGGACCGGGGCACGAACCCGTGTCCCCTGCATCGGCAGGCGGACTCTCAACCACTGCGCCACCAGGGAAGCCCTGCATATATTTTTTTTATATAAATGATTTATTTTATATTTTTTGGCTGTTTTGGGTCTTCATTGCTGCGCGCAGGCTTTCTCTTGTTGCGGAGAGCAGGGGCTACTCTTCCTTGCGGTGTGCGGGCTTCTCATTGCAGTGGCTTCTCTTGTTGCAGAGCTCGGGCTCTAGGCACGCAGGCTTCAGTAGCTGTGGCTCATGGGCTCTAGAGCACAGGCTCAGTAGTTGTGGCACATGGGCTTAGTTGCTCCGTGGCATGTGGGATCTTCCCAGACCAGGGATCGAACCCGTGTCCCCAGCATTGGCAGGTGGCTTCTTAACCACTGCGCCACCAGGGAAGTCCCTGTTGGATTTTTTAAACACTATTATTTAAGACTATCGTGAAGTTTAGCAATTCATTTTTCCTTTGGTCTTGAGAAGTCCTACAATCTGTGTGGATTAATATTACTACAATGTCACTAAGTAAAATTTTGGAGCATCCACCCAAGTGGGCTTATGAATTGAAAACTGAAAAGGCTTAGGAATAAGTTTCTAAACACAGTGTAAGCATTTTAACATCTGCAACAGTATTACATTCTGGAATCCCTGGACGTAACAGTAATTATTTTGATCAAGCTCAGACAGGGTCACCCAGTGGCTTCTTATGACATTGGGGAGTCACGTCTGCTTGTAGTCTGGGCAATGTTGTCTGGATACAACAGATGCAATATTGGGAGTGAAAGACTAAGCCAGCACCAGATAATATAAGTAAACACACTAAAAGTATTAAAATTATATTAATAAGATCAACCAGGCAAAAAATTTTATCTCAAGTAGTGCGTATTTGACCTGTAACACCATACAGCTCCTATTAAAGGTTTCAGTGTCTGATTTTTATTCTAATTATAATTTGCTGTTTTATCTCTCAAGCACAATAGTTGAGAAGATATTAATTATGTATTAGCCATACAGGTCACAGATTTTGGCTTTGTAAGGAAAAAAAAAGGATCCTCATCTAGACCCTGGTACAGTCTCACCTGGTGATAATATTATGTAGAGAAACTTTAATTATTAAATAGCCTCTAAATAAATACGCATATTTATTATTTTAATGCTTTAGCAACCTACTTTTTAAAAGCCAATTAAGAATACCAGAAAATGGGGGGCTTCCCTGGTGGCGCAGTGGTTCAGAGTCCGCCTGCCAATGCAGGGGACACGGGTTCGTGCCCCAGTCCGGGAAGATCCCACATGCCGCGGAGCAGCTGCGCCCGTGAGCCATGGCCGCTGAGCCTGCGCGTCCAGAGCCTGTGCTCCGCAACAGGAGAGGCCACAACAGTGAGAGGCCCGCGTACCGCAAAAAAAAGGCAAAAACAAAAAACAAAGAATACCAGAAAATGTAACCTAAGTCATATTTGGAATTAACAGAACAAGCATCTTAAAACAGTTGACCGTTAAACCTTCACTACTAGACTAACAGGTCTCTATATTATAATATTTTATGATTTCTAGAAGAACTTATAAAACATATCGACGTGTTTTGATGAAAACATTTCAGTTTTACTTTAAATCATATTTAGATGCTTTAACACCTTTATAAGGAATTTTTAGATAATTTTAATCCATTCCCAGTGATTATTAACACGCAAAACAAATAGAATCCAATCAGTTTTACTAACAAAGTTTTAGTGTAAATCTCCAAATTTAGGTATGAATTTTGCACACGTATTTATTTGGTGGCCTGTACAATTAAAAGACAAAAAACAAGGAGTGATTTTGGGGGGCAGTTATTTGGGGAATAGAAGCCAACAAGTTCCCTAAGTATGGGACACAGTTTTGTTAAAGTTACAACCTCTGTGAGCACATGTCAAGATCCCAAACTGTCCTAAACCAGATGATCTATTTAAGACATGAAACACTGACAAGGCTACAGTACTTTTTATTTAGTCTATGAAGGCCATTTTTACCTCAATGAAATCTCATCTGAAGAAAAATTATTCAAAACTCTAGTTGTACCATTTCATTATATTTTAATTTAGTATATTTAGCACAGATCACACTTAAAATTATTAAACGTAGTTGTTACTTTTAAAAGTTAATTTAAATAGAGTTACTTGTTTCACCTGACCAGTTAAAATAGGGTTGACCTGTGTTTGTATGCCACTCAGGCTAAGAACAGTTTTGACATTTTTAAGAGTAAAATAAATGGCTAGTGGGAAGCTGCTGCATAGCACAGGGAGATCAGCTCGATGCTTTGTGACGACCTAGAGGGGTGGGATAGGGAGGGTGGGAGGAAGGCTCAAGAGGGAAGAGATATGGGGATATATGTGTACATATAGCTGATTCACTTTGTTGTACAGCAGAAACTAAAACACTGTAAAGCAATTATACTCCAATAAAGATTTTTAAAAAAAGTAAAATGAGACACCTGACATGGCTAGCAAATCCTAAAATATTAAATATAAATCAAAGTTTTAAAAGGAATTGTCTCTTTTATGTTCCAATCAATAGCAATTTACATTACACACACACACACACACACACACACACACACACACACACACACACACACACACACACACACACACACTCCCTCCCTCCCTCCCTCCCTCCCTCCCTCCCTCAATCTAATCCGGAGAATACCTGACCTAAGTAGAGAATTGTTTCTTCCTCAGTCTCTAGTCAACAAAACACAAGCTCCCTCTTCTGTAGTACAAAGCTGTTCCCTGGGCAGGACCACATTCCCCCGGCTTCCGTTTATATGGGCGTAGTCACAGGGCTGTTCTCCCTGTGGGATGATAGCACCAGTGATGTGAGTCACTTCAAGCCAGGGCTTTTAAGAAGCAGTTGTGCTTTCTCCATATTTTCTTTCCTTTCTCTGGCTGAATGCTGAGGGCGCTGAGTCTCTAAAGGATGCTAAAGCCATGATCAGCCAGGACCACCCACAGAAGACAATACACCTCTTGTGTTAAGCCACTGAAATGTTTGTTATTACAGTTAGTGAAGAAAAACACTGTAATACTCAACATACACATTGTATATTTGCTGCCTTTCACATTTTACTAACTTCGACTTAATGTGGACATTTTCCCAATCCTAAAACAAAACAAAACCACCCTATGAAAACAGATTGTTTATATTGCTGAAAGCCGTGTTTGTTAAACCCATCAGTTTTTTCCTTGACAACTGGCTACTGTTGCTCTTTTTTCCATTTACTGTACACTCAGATGAATTTTAATATAAAGCCTCACTATAACTACATTTCAAATGGGCCGAAATTTAAAGCCATTCCTGCTCCATACATGTAGTTCAAGGGCTGATGTGGCATTGAGACATTAGCTCATTCCATCCAATGACTATGTTACAGAAGCAGAAATTTAAAAGTGGATTGAAATAGCCCCTCTTCATTTCTTTATTGTATATAAAGGCCAACAAAGCATGAGAAGAATAACTTTCACTTAACCTTGAAACGCTGTACTATCTCCAAAACTAGAACTTCGCAAAACAATAGAACCTTGACAACTCCAAGAGCTGCATCTTGACACCATCACAGATTCAAAAACATGTCAGTTATGCCACAATGCATGCTCCCGTAACATGTATTATTTCACACATGACTGGCAAAATGGGAACGACAATAGTATAATGGGGAAATAGTTTTGGTTTGTAAGTGATTCTTCCCAGCATGTTAATGTTTTGAAGCTATCAAGGGCAAGATTTTTCACAAATAATAAAGACTTAGGAAAAAACAAGAATAAGAAAACCGGTGAGAATCTTACCAAAATACCTTCCTTTTGTACAAGCAGTGGTGGCTGGTTTAGTGTCTTCCATATTCCTTATCCTTTCCTCTACCTAGTGATGCTGTGGGCACACGTGAAGGCTAAACCCTGGACCACAGCTTCAATTTTGGTGAAAATGGCCTCCAGTAGAAGCTAATACCTACAAGAATCTACATATCAAAGAAGGAAAAGCATGTCCCAGGATAAAATAAGGCCTTGAACCATCTGGATATGAAGCTGAGTGCAAATGTCCCCGATACTATGGTGCTAATATTTGGATTGTCATTGTTTTGTTAGTGTTCTGGTTACAAAGTCACATGGTTTTAAGTAGTCTAGCCTTAATCCTATTTTTCCCACAGCCCTGTTGTTTGCATTGTGTGATTTTACAGAATGAGAGGGTTTTCAGGACTATCACATTATGGTAGATATGATTATACCACGAATTGAGAGAGTGAATTGCAGATGCCAAACAAATAGAATGACACATTCCAATCTCACAGGGCCCTATTCAAAATCTTGTAACATGCCTGACAAATACCATCTCATTTAATCCTAGACTACATCTTGAAAACTACCTAAAAATTATGTGGTCCCTATCAAATAGTGGAAACCACAAATACGGTCCACAAATGCTATAAACATGTTGTAATTCTCTATTTTTCCAAATTTACAATGTAATTGCTTTTAACTTCAGCTTCGTTTTGATAACTTTTGTTTAATTTGTGAACAGAGTAAAAAGTCCTTCATGTTGCTTCTCTTTTCTTCCAACCCCAAAATGCGCCATCACGCACTAGGTCTAAGCAAAGCCATCTGAGGTTGCTTAAATTTTGAATACATAATTTCTCTATTGGAATGCATATCTTTTCCTTCAGAGAAAGCTTTAATGAAAACTGCCTTACAAAAGGCAAAATGGCAGCATCCTAAACATACAGGGCTATTAATAACTACTATTATAACAGGGCTATTTATAACTACTATTTAGTTTACTACTCAAAAGCTGTGTTCCTTATAACCAAGCAAAATGACAGATTTGGAGTTCTGTTCATTTTTATCCAGAATCACAGAGGATCCAACCCAGTGTATGGTGTGCCTGCCCATACATCCTGTGTCCCTCTCTGCCAGCTGTTTTCTCTCCTAGAGGTTCTGACCTTGAGCTTCCGAGTTACAAGGAGCCTGGGTTTTCTCACCACTGCCACATTTGAGCTCCATTGCTAGATGGAGCTCAAAGGATGTTATTTTGGTGTATGTAGAGTTTAGGGGTCCCTGTTGATCCACTGTACTAAATAACTTACAGCAGGGAAGAGTAAAGACTGTAAAACCCCTTCCCAACCCCTCCCCTAGCTATTCCTCCCCGTGAATCCATCAAGCAAAATGTAGTTAGGTCATTTTCCTTCTCTGCTTCCTTCATTCCTGTCTCTAACGACACCTATTTAATACCTATTAGGACACTTCTCCCCTTTCATTCACCAGTTTCTTTTTAGGAATCCTATCCTTGGCACCAATTTTAACAAATATAACATTTCTGAAAATCTGAGCCATGAAATTCACTCTGCACTGAGTATCAATTTTCCCAACATAATGAAATGCCTCTAACCTGGCACTTTTAGAGCACCAACAGTGATCATTTGTGTTAATAATGACCTTGAAGTACTTCAAACTTCCAAAGAAGCTTCTGAATCAAAAGAATATTCAATTATATGCTGTACAGTTTTAACGTAAAATGCCTTTACAGTATTCTAAAACTTATGTATAACCCATATGCCATAGTATATGGCAAATATAGCTACCATTTGATTAATACACACTTTCACCAACCATTCCAGCTAAGAGTACGGTCCAATCAGAGACTGTTTCCATTAAAACTGGTGTTCCATTAAAATCATCATCAGAGCTTCCTTTATTCATTCCACCCCTCTATATCTGATACGCCTAGTGCTCAAGTTCACACACACAAAAAAATATTCCCAAGTGATTCTAATATAAACTCCTTCTCCCGGAGAACTACCGCTGTAAATATTGGTAGAAATCAGCCTATAGAAATGTGGTTCTCATCCCTGTCTGTGCACTGCTTGGGGATCTTTCTGAAAACACAGGCTTTTTAAAATAGATTCTAAGGCCCATCCCAGACCTACTGGATCATAATCTCTTATGGTAAAACCCAAATATCTGACTCCCCAGGTGACCCCAAAGCACAGTCAAGTTTGAAAACTGCTTTATAACCTTAAGGAAAGAGCTACTACTCTTGGTATTTCCAACAGGTAAACAGAGAATCAACATATGGGTGCATCTTGTCTGCAGAGTTTAATACACTAGAGTTGAAATCAGAGGTCTCAAAGAACCTCAGCGTGTACATGAAGAGGCCCCAGTGGTTCAAGAATATCATTCCTCCACTTTCAATAAGCCAAAACAGCGAAGTCCCAAAGTAAAGTAAAGTAAAGTAATTAGTGAGAAGAGGCTCCGGATCCTTACAAGAGATATAGAAAACTGCATATATTTTGCCGTCAGTGAGATCTGGCTTCAAAACTTTCCTCCACCAGTCACCAGTGACTTATCAGATTACTTAACCTCTCTAAACCCATTTCTTCATCTGAAAATGGGCACCAAAAAAACTTACAAAAATTTAAACGAGACATTTGTAAAAAAAGAATTTCTAATATTGTTTCCTTTCCACCTTAGTAATTTCTATGCATCCTCCACTCTCCTTTGAGTCATACACTGTAACCTGTTATATTAGCCCTTATATCAGGTTATTGCTGTTACATACAGAGAACACATGAGACATATTTCAAATTTGTTCCTCCAAAACTAACATGAAGTTTAAACTCTGTCTACTGACAACCAGCTGAAAACCCACCAGTGCCTAGATTCATAGTAACTTCTTCAGGACGGATTTTTTTTTTCTTTAACTCTCAGTTCCTGATTCCAGTACAGCAATGGCTCTCCAACTTTAGAGAGCTAAGAACGCCTAGGGAGCTTGTTTAAAATACAAATCCCACCTCCCACCAGCAATTCATGATTGATTCAGGCAAGGATTCTCAATGGCCACTAAAACTATTAGGTAAAAGGTTGTCAGGAAATAGGCCTTGACACCTTGCCAAAAGTCTTACTCCACAAGTGACTTACTGACTGCAAAGGGGAAAATGTACCTTTATACAGAAGAATCTGGCAGTCAGAACCCTAACCAAGAGATAAAACTTAGCATCACGAACAGTGAGATGAATCATGTTATAATGTGATATGATGCAAATATGAAGTGGAAAGCAGTACTTTTGACAACACTATGTAGTCTGAATATAATCAAGCCCCTAGAAGCACCTTCAAGTTTACCCGAAATACAGAGGGCAGATCAAACTTGGAGGAAACAATCAGGCAATCCAAAATACGGAACATACAAGAGAAGTGGCCCAGACTCTGCAAAAGTTAACATCATGAAGAAAAGAAAAATTTAAGAATTGTTCTAGCATTAAAGAAACATAAAAGCAATGCTGATTAAGCAATTTTGATTAAGCCGTGTTGGGAGGGAGAAAACCTATAAAAGATATTGTTGGCGACAAATGAGCAAATCTGAACGTGAAACAACTATTAGATGATTTTCTTCAATTATGGAATAATTATGGGATTACCATGAATTTTCTAAGATGGGATAATAGTATTATAGCTATGCAGAATTAGTCTAATTATTTAGTATTTGAGGCAAAGTATGGAGAGGTGCAACCTCATGATACATGTTAAACACACATAAAGCTATCTATGTTAATTACAGAATCCAAGTAGTTGGTACTGGGTGTTCAATATACTCCTCTATTTCCCTGTATGCTTAAAAGTTTCCATAATAAAGAGAGCAAAAATACACATTCCCTGGTCCAACTCCCTGAGGTTCTGATTCTTTAAGCCCATAGTAGACCCACAAATCTGCATTCTAACAAGCCCCAGGCCTATCCTAATACAAGAGGTTCTCTGACCACTCTAAGAAACACAGCCAAAGAGAGAAAGCAGAAAGTGTCTGCTGTCTGGAAGGGCCTGGGTTCCTAATTTCCTGCCGGCTCTATTTTATCACCAGGCTTTCCAAGCCATGAATTTGGTGTCTTCCTCACCTCTGCCGTCTTTCTTCATGTGTACAGTATGTTTAAGACAGAATGAAAAAGCGGACATAATGGTCAAAGAGAAACTTTCTACTTCATGTACCTATGATTCTTTGAGAACATCTGGCCAGGGTAAACAATAACTATCAACTCTTCCTCCCTTCCCAGGATGCTGTGAAGAAAACTGATATGTTTACCTTTCTGTGAACTGAATATTCAAATTTCTTCCTAGAAATGATTTGATGGACATATAATCCATGCCCTGTATATTAATGACCAATATAAAACAGAAATAGCTTTCTCACAATTAAAAAGAAAAAAGACCAAAATATTGCATACAAAAGTTATTTTTAAAACCACTTGTTTGATATTTCAGGATAAAAGCAATATACTCGTAAAGACCCTTTTTGTTAGCAATATACAAAATACGTTAGGATACTGTCATTTGTTTTAAAGTATATTAAAATACAGTAATGCAATATACCAAGATCCACCTACGTTAGACATACAGAAAAAAACCTAAAGCTGAATTTTATGTACAAATGTGTTCTTGTCATAGTAATATTCACTGAATCCTTCAAACAAATCACGTTTTTTCCCCAAATTCAACTTAAACCAAAAAAGTACCTATACCTTAATCTAACAAAATACAAAACACAAAAAAAACTCACTTAGAATCATTTCCTAAAACAGCTCACAACTGACAGAAAAGCTATCATTAAAAAAAAAAAATTTTACAAACATTAACTTTTCAAAGTTAGAGAATACATATCAAACGATAAATTGCAGTAGGAGATTTTGAGGTTCCTCCCCAATTAGAAATTAATCTAGGTAAACGACTCAGAAAAACCTCCAAAATATATGTTAGATATATGCATTGCTTTAGCTTAACCTGACAGTAAAAAATTTTAAACATAGGATTATAAAAGGACACCTTAACGTAATTTTAGCTGAAATTGCAAGTGCCCAAAAGTAGCTAATAAACCAGGATACCAAGTTTTTCAGAAAGTCTTATCTGCTATAAATTTTGACATTAGCTAGCAATATATACATAATGCCTCTATAGGTAGCAAAGTGATTACAAGTGATGAAAATTTTTTAAATTAATAAGTCAAAATAATACATGATAGGACTTCAAAGCAGTTCCTAAGAAATCCACATTTTTAAATATTTTAATTGTTCAAACTAGAGTCTGAAATTCCTTGTTTAAAACTTCGGAGTGCTAATACCTATAGCATAATAGACTTTCTAAAATTGAGGGACCTGAAAGATCAATTAGTTTAACTCCTTATTTGATAAATATGAGGAAATGGAGGCCAGAGATTTTTTTGAACTTGCAGAATGATAAACCTGATTTCTTAACTCCAATGTTCCCTTTATACTATTGCTGTGCCCTGTGGTGTTTTTCTTCGTTTTTGTTTTGTTTTGTTTGAGTATCTCCAGTAGTGGTAAATAGTGGATTGTCTTTCGGCAAAAAACAAAAGTCAGTGAACTTTTTAAACAAGGCTATATTTTCATGATTTAAAAAAAATTAATTCTTTGAAATTCACAATTTCTGACTGGGAACTAGGTAAACAGAGTATCACAAGGAGTAAAGTTTTAACCACAATCTTGTTTGCAGAAAGCATACTGTAAATCAAACCAACCCATGATGAAAATAGCAACAATTGAGACAGTTTATTTCTTTTTGCATCCCACCTAATCTTGCCAACTCTCCAGAATTTATCCATTACATACTGCTAACTAATTGGCTTTAGGGATAAAGTTTGTAAAAGCAAAGCAAATGATGTTAAAAGGCAGAAATGAACTGTTCATGATTTCTGACATGTGCCTACTAGGTTTCCGGAATGCTAGCCTTCTGCAATACAAATTTGGTGTTTTGTTTCTAGATCATTCTGGAAATACTATCCTTCAGCACTGTTTGCAATTTTACTCAAAGTGTGCCATTTTTTCATCACCTTCCCTTGAAAATTCACCATAGATGTCAAGTTTTTACTGTTTCTGTTCACTCAAAAATGAGAAATAATCTTCAGAGATGCTTTCTTCATACTCGCTCTCCTTTAGGTAAGTAGCTCGTTGTCTAAATATAACTCTTCTACCCTCACAACTCATCACGCATTTCCACGATTTTTCAGGTAGGGGGAGGAGGAAGGGAGTAACTAGATGAGACTTTATGTTGTTGAATTTATCCCTTTTCTCCTTGATGGTGTCAAAGCATCTTGCCCATTTCACGATTATAAAATTATTATCCTACATTTTCTTCTAGTGCTTTTACAATTTAATATTTCATGTTTACACTTTTAATTCTTTTAGAATTTTTGTTTATGTAAGGTAGAGAGCTATTTTTCCCCCAATTGCGTAGTCAATTGCCTCAATATCATTTGATAAATAATCTTTTTTTCCTTCACTGATTAGGAATGCCACCTTTACTACCTACTAAATTCCCACAAACCTGTCAATTTCTCTCTTTACTCTGCTTCAACACCTATTTGCTTAATTCCTCTGCCAGTGGCACATTGATCTAATTACTGACACTACAGCACATTCACTTCTTGACAGAGGAACATTTTTCTCAACACTTTTCTTTTGAATTTTGAAAGGTTTTTTTGACTACTCAAACACATTACTTTTCTCCAATCAATTTTCCTCAAGTTTCCCCTCAAAAAAATCCCACTGAGTTTCTTTTGAACCAGAATTCCATTAAACATATGGACCAAAATGGGAAAAAAAAAAAAAGATTTTTACAATATAGAGATTCTCATTCAGTAATAAGCCGATACTATATAAAGTCTCCTACACAAACGGACACACACACACAAATACACATATACAATCTTTTATCGTGACTAGGGCTGGTATTCTGGCCCCACGAGTGAATTTTCTTATTTGAAAGGTAACATTTCCATTCCTAAATCACAACATCTTAGAGCTAGAGGGACATTACAGATCACTTAGTCCAACACCTCTCGTAATCGCGTTGTTTACCTCAAGCCTACTTAAGAGAATCATTTCAAAATTAATTTCCCTTGTACATGCAACACAATCATAAACCTGCTATTTGAATCACATAAAAGTCAGATAAGTGAGCTACATTTATTGAAGAATGCTTTGAATCTAGGAATCCTTTTAGAATAAGATCCATACTTAGGCTCAAAGAAAAAAACACTGAGTACTATAAGTGCATACACTTGAGACGGCCCCAAGTACTGTATTTAGACACTCATGTTTCCAAGGTAAAGTTGTTTTGTTATGGTGTTGTCCAGGAACCAAGCTTCACAATACCAAAGCATTCCATTTCCGACTGTTCCATCCTATTTGTTAAGAACATAAACCCAATAACAATCTCGAAATGGAATAAGCCTGAAACCCAATTCTAAAAGTGCTTCTCAAGCCTGGCTGCCCATCTGATCACCTGTGGAGCTTCTAAAACTAAGACTGCTTGGGTCCAGCCCTGGGATTCTTCCTCAGCAGGTCCAGCAATGCTCAGGCATTTTTTAAGCTGTAGTAGGTTCTATTCTCAGCCAGAGTTAAGAACCGCTATTCTAAAATATTCAGTAAGAACAAAGCCCCATAATTTTCCAAGTATCCCTACACTGAGGGAGGGTAGGGGGAGATAAGTTAAAAAAGCATCTTCACCAGCCCAGCAACATTTGCTGCTGATTAGAGAGTTGTATCCCTATATTACATCAAAGTCTTGAAATGGAAAAAATGCTACAACAAAGCTTTAGATTGTTTACAGACTGATGACCCCATTACGGCAGGTGAAACACCGCTTCCTTCCTCTCACTTGAAGGCAACCTTCTCCATCACCTCATCTCCCAAGATAAAGAACAGCTGACGTTCACTTTAAAAATGGCAGATAAAATTCAGGCTTTAATCTTAATTAAAAGTTTTAAGTCTTTAAAACATACCCATAAAAATAAATACATAAAGAGGGAGATTAATGATTCGGCTACAACATCATGACATTACATGAAATTTTAGTCAAAGAACTTGCTTCTTGACTGCAGTGAACTGCCAAGCCAACACTAAGCACCCCCTAAAAGTAGCACAGAAGCAAAGAAAAGCTGATACACTGAAGGAAAAAATTTACACACAAAAATGCAATATGCAAACCTGTTTCTAAGCTCTAACCCTCCAAGGAAATGATCTCACTTTCTAATAACAACACATTGTACTAAACTGAAGCCTGGTGAGACCCCTATTCCTGGTATGAGTGACTCACAGACCCGCTATCCCTGGGAAAAGCACCTGAAAAACAGAGCACATAAAGGTAGACGGTAAGTTCCACGTTAAGTAATTAATTAGGGAAGGTAAAGCATCCATTAAACAGACCTTAATCACACAGTAGTGCTCTGCAAAACAAGGTTCATGAAACCAAATCATCCTACAGGCAACTATTCTTCCACGCTCCAACTCTGGCCCACCCAAAAATATTTTCTTACATTCTGTGAAGTCATTTGGTGAAAGAGATGTCAAGTATTTTCCATCTTGATAGCAAAGGCAACGTGCATAGAAATTTACCACTTTAATGTCAAGAGAAACTAATTTTTCTTAAATAAGCACTGTGCTTTTGTTCACGCGAGTCAAATAATTTTACATTAAAAAAAAGCATATGAAGAGACACGCTTCATGGTTTAATGCAATCAGTTTTGACAATATACTTCACCAATATCTTTTCTTAGAAATGTGGCCCAAATCAAATTCTTAGACCCTAACCTTTATGTCACATGACCACATGAAATAAAATTTAAGTAGCAAATATGATTAAGGGAACAAACTGTAACCTCAAAAGATCTGCAGAAAAAACTGAGATGATGTATGTTTATACACACTGACAAGTTTGCCAAGAGATTAAAACTAGAAAAGAATAAATACCTTTCTCCAAAGCTTTTACTTATGAATGATTTCCATGCAAGCCACATGCCTAGCAGGTATTAAAGAGCAGACTCTGCTCCTGGAGTATTTCAAGTAAACAAGCTTACTGAAAAAAAATAAAATCCTTCCTCAGTAAATATTTCTTTTGAAGTATAGTACGTTGGAATAAATAACTTAGATGAATTAGCATGCCTTTTAATACCTTAACTTCATAAAATATTTAGACATATATTCTAATCTTGAAAAAGGACCAAAAACTTTAGACATAGTAATATCACAAGCATCTTTTCAAAAAAAAATATATATATATATATATTTACCACTACAGACTCTGAAAGTTCAATAAAAATCTGGAAAAATAATACACAACCCTGTTTTAAACAATTATAAAAGCTAAATTCATATTTAAAATATACTTTTCAGTTTGTCCACAACCGGGACTTCTACTACTTTACCAAATACAATTAAGGTTTAGGTCAATAGTGCGGGATTACTCTGCCTAAAAAATCTGTGAAACAGAACTCCAATTTCAGTATGTCCCAAAAGCTTACTGCTAATAAATATCTATGATGGATTACATTAGAAACAATTCTCTCAGGAATTTTAACCTGACACCAAGGTTTTGATTGCCCACATCTCCACGCCTAACATGGAGAGATAGGTGACTTTCGGTACAAGCCTACTTATTAATTAGATGCTGTTCAATTTTACTACTATTTCAAAATCTCTCCCCATACTTTTTGTCCCTCTCCCCTTCATACCTTTGCATCTTACCAACCTGCAAGAAACCAAAAAAGGTATCCCCTATGTTAAACACACTATCTTTGATTCAGTATGGACTGGGGAGTTTTTAGATTTAGATTTCAAATTCAAAACATATGTCAAAATTTTCCTTGACCCCATATTAGGCTCATAATCGCTAAAAGTTAATCAATAATCTTTGTTTCTATTTTATTCCTTCTCTTCTTACAAACCTATCAGCAGGAAATAAATTATCTTCAGACAAACAGAGCTAGGAAAAAAAGTTGCTTGGTTCAATCTAGGAACACCAGTAAACTACCCTGCAAGGACCAGAAAAATCAAGAACCACTCACATGTCCCCTATCCTGAATTTGCATGTAAATTCTGCAGGACAAAGTTCTTGTTCTTTCGTGATTCGACTTAATTCCTCCCCATGCTTTCTGAAATGTTTTTATTTAAAATTCTGAACAGAGACCTAGACAAACAATTCAAAACACACTGAACTTCATTTCAGTTAACCTGAGTACATACCAGTAAACTGAAATTCTGAGCACCTAATATCTCCTACTAGGAATAGGTGCCTGAGCAGTGTAGGCAAAATGTCTTCTCACAGAAGCAACGTACCTGAGGAGCTCTGTATAATTTCTCTTCAGTAAGATTTTTTTTTTCTTGCGAACGCTCTCACCCACAACTCACTGTTTGCAGAATACACTCAAGCTGATTTAAGTTGGAGGGCACAGATTTACCAACGTTTTAATGAAATCATTTCCTTAGTTTAGCAAGTTAAGCTATTTAAAAAAAAAAATCTGCAAGTGGTTTTTGAGGGATTCACCTGGCACATGTGAAATTTACAAGAAGGGAAAGAGCCCCAGGGCTAAGCTTGGGGCTTGTGTAAACATAAATCACCTGCGCACTGGCCTAGCTACCAACAACAACGTTCCACCAGAAGAGATGTCCAGGTGGCTAAGTGATTTTCGGAGGTTGAGAGTTAAAAACAAACGCTTACACCTATCATATATTATACAATTTTACCTGTCACTAAGAAAAGGGCACGTCTAATCCAGCAATAAAAGTCATTTTTCCTTCAAGGAGAGCAGCGCTTTGGAGTCCTTTGCAGGGGATGGGGGTCGCCGGACGGGGGGGCGGGGGCGTGGAATAACGGAGCACTGAAAGGAGAGGCAGCCAGGGGAGTTGCACAGAGCCCCACACAGGCCACTGCGGAGAGAAGACGGGGAAAGAGGGGAAGGTGTCTCACCGGGGCACAAAACCGAGTGCAAACCGGCTGGAAGAAGGAAGGTTCCCCCAGGAGGCGAGCTAGGGTGCAGATAAAAAGCGCTAGCGCCTGGTTACCTTGGGATACAGGGGCAAGGGACCACGGGAATATAGAGATCTACAGAGACAGAGGAGAGGGAGGATGAGGCAGGGTCTCCGCTAAGTGCGAACCAGGGATGAAGACATACAGCGGGACTTGGGCCTCCCCGGGCCAAAAGGCGTGGCCAGGGATCCAGACCGCACGATGGTCTTTTTGAGACGCCAGGGGAAGTGCGTGGCAAAGCCCTCCTTCAAGACCCCGTGCCAGGCCTGTCCGAGGGGCCCACCTGCGGGGCCCCTCGAGGGCGGAGCGCACTCCGGAGGGCTCCGGCCTCGCCCGCGGGGCCCTCTGCAGGGCCAGCTGGCCAGGCCCCCGCCCCCGCCCCCACCCCCGCAGTGCTCTTACCTCCACACCTGCCCCATCTGCAGCAGGTGGATGACCGACAGCCAGATCCACACGGAGAGGCGGCAGAGGCGCTGCGCCCCCGGCGTGGCCGGGACCCCCGCGCCATGGCCGTAGACGGCCCCCATCATGGGGGGGCCCCGGCTGCTGAGCCCCTCCACGGCGCCCAGCCCGCCGCCCGTGTAGTCCTGCACGAACCAGCGGAAGCTCAGGCTCTGCACCAACAGGGACGGCACCAGCACGAAGGAGAGGGTCAGCCCGAAGTAGACGTAGTCCCCCTTGCGGTAGTAGTCGAGGGCAAGCCACAGGTCGGTGCCCACGTCCCCGAAGAAGACTAGCAGCGCCAGCACGATCCACAGGCAGTCGAGCCACGGCCGCTCCACCTGCGGCGGCTGCGGCCGCTCGGCCGAGGGCGTCGGGGGGTGGCGGCCGGCGGCCCCGGGCGGCTGCAGCGGCTGGTCCCCCCCGTCGGCGGCGGCGGCGCTGCGGCGCGGCTTCTTGCCCAGGAGGGAGCGCAGGCAGGCGGAGCGGCAGCCCCAGTAGCACGAGGAAGTGTTGCAGCAGTGGCAGATGTGCAGCGAGCTGCTCTCGCCGGGCTCGCTGCCGTCGCCGCCGCCGCCGCAGCCGCCTCCCCCGGGCTCCCCGTCCTCCTCGCCGCCGCTGCCCACCGCCTCGTCCAGGTTGTGCAGCTGGGCGAAGCCCACCCCCACGCCACCGCCATCGGATTTCGCCGCCATCTTGACTCTCTTCCCAGCTCCGGAGGTTGGGGGGGGAGGGACGGGTGGGGGGGGGGGAGAAGGCAGGGAAAGGGGGGGGAAACGAATGGAGAGGAAGGGGGGCGGGGAGGAAGCGGGGGAGCAAACGAACGAGGGGGGAGTGGGCCAGGGAACCCCCTCCGCTTCCGGGTAGTTGGCGTCACTTCCGGGCGAGCCCCCCAATCGCACGGCGCCCGCAGCTCCCCAGCCCTACCCTCCCGGCCAAGATGGCCGCCCTCCTGTGCCTCAGCTGCTGGGCGGGGGACCGGGGGGTTCACCCCGCCAGGGCTCCCCTTCCCCTCTTCCGTTGACCCCGAAACCCATCAGGTTGACCCCTCGGCGTTTCTGAATCCCGCTGGGCCGAGTGAGGCGGTCCAAAGTGATCCCTGGAGGGGGCAGTGCCAGACGTTTTGGGGTCCCCTTCCTCAGCGTCGCAGCTCACAGCTTTCCTCCTGGAGAAACGCCCCCTAACACCCTCCCGGCTGCTGGCGGAGGGGCGGGACCTGTGAGGGAAGGGGCGGAGCTAGTGCAAAGCAGGTGATTACGTGTCACTTCCGGGAGATAGGATGACCTCATTGTGTAGTTAGACGCCCCCCCCATCAAAATGGCTGTCTCTCACCTCTTTGGCTGTTTCTTTTCCTTTTTTGATTTTTTTTCTTTTAAATTTGTCTCCTTTTCTTATTTTGAGGGTCTTTACAAATTGTATAAGTCAGTTTAGATTCCCATACACACTGATTCTCACTTCTATTTAGACAACTCCCTCCTCTTTTACCTCTGTTGACCCCCTGATTTTCTTGTCACTGATAACTTTACCATCTTTTGCAATAAAGTTTTCACCATTCCCTTAAGAAAAGTGCAGGCAAAAATCCAGTGATAACCAGCCTGATTGGGTCTTGAAAATTACAGCGAAGACTGAATTGGCATATTGTGACCTTGAGTGTATTTTCTTCACGATTAAAATGTATTTCTACCAACTTTTTTTTTAAGTATGCAGTTTTTCAATTCTGTGACCTTAACTTGGAAAATTCAGAACTAGCCAGGGTTTAAGCTGTGTCAGTTACTTCTTCAAGCTTTTGGATGTGTGAAAATTGCCTTTCAGAATTTTTTTGGTGCTAAGGATCTGTCAGTAAACATGGCTTTAAATAAGTGAAAATGTTATCAATGTGCTATATGATTAAAATAGGTGCAGGGTACACTACTTAACTAACAGTTTACAAAAGTGAAGCAGCACTGAATGGATTTGAATTACAATGATCTTCTAGTGAAAGTATATTTGAAGCCAGATAGAGAAAGCTACATGGTCACAATTGTTACTGATCAGGTGAATGGAACATTTTGGAGTTAAAAGAAAAAATTTTCTAACCCTGAATTTTCTCATTGACCTCTCTGGATTTTTGTGCTCATTTTTCTGATTCTGTCTACTTCTTCCTTCAGTAAAACCTTCTAATCATGCCAATAATTTTCCTTCAAATAGGACAAATTAGGTAATATTTGTATGGCATTGAGGTTTCGGGGAAGAAAGATGCCTTTGAAATTTTCAGTATCATTATTTTGAGATATATAATATTTAACACTATAGCTCCTAGTTAAATTTTGGGGGTGGCAGGGCAAGGTGAGGATTCCACATTTTGGTACACAACGTTTCATGGGTATTTATGCCAAGCTAAAACCTGTAAAGACGTTTACAGAAAGTACTCAAAGAGAATTTTTACCTTTGCCATTTGAGGGGGGAGGGGGGAAGAAATAATCCAAAATCTACTTTTGGAAACATGTCACATAAGGGTATCCTTTTACTTCACACTATAATTTAAGCCTCCTTGTTCCTATGGGCGTAAAACTTATAGCCAGCAGGTAAGGATTACTCTGCATTTAGATGAGATACTACTTCTTTCTTTACTGAATTTGAGTTAATAACACCTTTAAAAGATGGCATAGGTGTAGAGTAGGACTGCCCAGGTTTGGATCCCAGTTCCACTAAAACATGAATAAAGTGAACAAGATAGTTAACCTCTTTAAATCCCAGTTTCCTCCATTATATAAATGGGAATATAACAGTGGCTTCTTTGAAAAGTTGTTCGGCAGGGCTTCCCTGGTGGCACAGTGGTTAAGAATCTGCCTGCCAATGCAGGGGACACGGGTTCGAGCCCTGGTCCGGGAAGATCCCACATGCCGCAGAGCAACTAAGCCTGTGCACCACGACTACTGAGCCTGCACTCTGGAGCCTGTGAGCCACAACTTCTGAGCCCGTGTGCCACAACTCCTGAAGCCCGTGTGCCTAGAGCCCATGCTCCACAACAAGAGAAGCCACCACAGTGAGAAGCCTGCCACCACAACAGAAAGTAGCCCCTGCTCACCGCAACTAGAGAAATCCCGCTAGCAGCAACGAAGACCCAATGCAGCCAAAAATAAATAAATAAAACAAATAAATTTATTTTAAAAAGAAGTTGTTGGACAGATTAAAGATCATAGTCTATTCAAAGCTCTCAACACAATGCCTGATAGGTAGTAAGCACTGGATTAATAATAACTATTATTATTATTACTATTGCTATTATTGTTATTGCTATGTTCACATATGCCAACATATAGTTACTTAAATTCTATCATCCAGTAGATTTGGTATCTCTAATAAATGAAAGCATTTTCAAATAATTCTAGGAAATAGATGCAATTAGTTTGTTTTTAAATACATTTTCTCTATTTGAGCCTGTGAGCCTGTGAAATGAGACAAAAAAGCAAGCAGCAATGACATATTTACGATTTTCTGTTTCTCTGTGCCCTGAAGGAACATAATCTACTAGTGAAATTAGCTAAGTAAATTACAGTCACTATATAACGGGGACAAATGAGGCTAAGTCAAAAGGGTTTATCACAATTGAAGTTTAAAGTACATATATAAGATTCACAGACTGTCAAGTGATTTCAACTTTACATTTGCTGTTTCAAAAATTTTACCATTCTGCCTTTTATGGAAGGGATACTTTGTAGAACCCAGGAGTTTCTAAAATTGAAATCAATGATAATAAACCTCTCATGAAGACTCATTGAAAGGTTAACATAAATTTGGACTGTGCTATGAATGGTCCTTTTTTTTTTTAACCTAGAATTTTGGGGCAATTAGATGTCCAAGCCAGTGCAGCATTTAACACAGTCCTGAACACTTAGTGAGCACTCTATAAATATTGGTTAAATGAGTGAATTAATTAATTTTTCACGTAACTGAAATTTACCCTTTGAAGTGACTTTCATTGCATTACTTTACATTTTATGATGTAAATCTTCATAAAACTCAATTGATATATTACAGAGATATCTCAATTCTTTAGTAAACCGGGGGTGGGGAAGGGAATAAAAGAAATGCATTGCCCACTGGTCTGCTTTCTTACCAGCACACCACTTAACCCTTTCTTGATGATTTGCCCTTAAGGTAGCCTTATGTTAAGAGACTCTGACTGTCTATGGGCCTGCTAAAGAGGCACCCAGGCCTACTGGTCACTTTTGTTGTTATTGTTGTTTCGAAATAACAATTTTTTTAAGCTCTGCTTTTCATCAGTCAGTTAACAGCTTTGGCTCCTGTTATTTCCACTCGGATATAGGCTGAGAAGCCAAACTACAAAAGATGCTGGAATAACATGTAAAATAACAGTAAATAGATTTTTAGAGCCTCTTCTATGAGTAAAGTGAGACAGAGTTAATATATGGAAATTGTGGCATACATTTTGGCTGTTTAGAGAGAACTTTGGGGTTTTTGTCCCAATTCTCTGTGAGTTTCAGAAAGGTAAAGAGGGCAAGTTAGTGTCGAATACTGTTGTGTGTTAGTCACTATCCCAAACATTATTCCATTTAATCTTACAACAGTCCAAAAAGGCATGAGCGTTAGTGTCCCCATTCTAATGGTCTAGAAAACAGGCTTGAATCAGTCTCATGACACCCAGAGTCTCACCCTTAGGAGGTAGGGTAGGCATGGACTAGACTCTAAAGCCTAAACCACTTACTCTACCCTTGCCCTGGGCCAGACAGCTATTGGCCCCTCGAAATGAAGTCAGTGTCACTGGTTTAGTCACTGGAGGGACCCTATTATGTAAGATGCTGATACACATCTGAGAGACAGGACACTTGAATTCCAACACGAGGATTTGCCCCAGAAAAAGCATTGCAAAAGGGCTTCCTACATTCTTCACAAGATTTTCCTACTTTGAGCCTAGGTAAAGCCTCACAACCAGTAGGTGGATGTCATCCTTATCAAATCTATTCCTCGTATCCAATTGTCTTCAATAGATATAGGACTTCTTTGAGCACTGCAGAGTAAGCACAGAGAACCCATTATCCTGAGAAGCTCCATTTCTATATTTGATGTTAAGAACTGAAATTTTAACAAGCCCTCTCACACACTCCTGCTGGTGTTGCAAAATGGTACAACCTCTATGGAAGGGAATTAGGTAGTATCTATCAAAATTGCAAATGCAATCACCCTCTGAGACAGCAGTCCCTCTTATGGGAATTTATCCTACAGATAAATATGCACATGCCAGAAATTACATGTGGCCAAGATTATTCATTTAGCATTGTTTATAATAGCAAGGAAAAAGATGGGAGAGAAAAAAAATGAAGTGTCAATCCAAAAGGAGACTAGTTAAATTAGTTAGACTGTGGCATATCTACACTACAGAATACATGCAGTGATATTGTAAATTTACACTATTCTTTTTTAGTGATATAGAAAGAGTTGCAGTATACTTTGTTCTCCAAAAAGAGTAAGGTGCAAAACAATACAGCTTGCTATGTTTTCTGTAAGGAAGGGGAAGGGATAAGGTTACCTATTCTTATTTGCTTGTATTTTTCCAAAAAATTACAGTGATACCTATAGGATGGTGGTAGTGGTAGGAAGAAATGGGAGGGATGGGAGAAAGGCAATAATTGTTTGAGGGAGGGTTTTATTTTTGAAGGATGCAGAGTGTGCACACACATGCAGGGTTGCAGAGACAGGTAGGAATGAAGGGGTAGGTACATCTGTATTTTTGGACAGCAGCTCCACTGAGGAGTATTTTGTAAATCTTTCTGTCTCTTAAGAACTCTACCATCTGTGAATTGACTTAAACCCTTCTTGAATTTTCTTATATTTCTATAAGGATTAGAGGAAGTGGAGGAAAAGAGCTGGAAGAGTTAAAGAAGGCATTGTGGGGGAAGGGAGAATTAACCCCAAAAGTTGGAGCAATGGGCAAGGAGGATCTAGATACAGGTTGGTGTGAGGCAGGGATTCCACCGGCTCTAGTCAGGGCATCAGGCAGTCCAGAGACAAGGATTTGCATGGACAAGCGATCAGGCTGGAGAGCAAGGATGAGAGAGAGGGATGGGGAGACTAGAAAGCTGGGTTGATACAGGAGGCAGGGGGCGCTGTTGCTATCAGTGCAGCAGAATGAAGTGCAAAACTGAGTGATCCAGTGCCCAAGCACTTGGGGCAATCAGGAAGGAGAAATCAGGAAGGAGAAAGAGGAAATCAGTGATGGATGGAGGCACAGAGAAAAACTTTAAGGGGGAGCGGGGACTCTGCTACATTTGGGTTCCATCAGATCTCAACCTTCATCCTTCCAGATTTCGGGGTTTCAGTCTTTTCAGTCATCCTTATACAGAATCCCCTGGATCCCGCTGACAGATTCCATCTAGTGAGTGTACATTGGGTGCCTACAATCTACTCAAGACTGTTTTAAGCACCCTGGAGAGCAAATAATGATATAAACATCCATGACCTCAAGCCAATTACAATCTTCTGTGTGAGTTTGGCTTGGGGGTTGTGTGTGTGTCATATACTTTCAAGTGATAATTAAATTATGCCTTTCTCTGGCTCTTCCTTTTTTTTAATTTATTATTTTATTTTATTTTTGGCTGCGTTGGGTCTTTATTGCTGCGTGTGGGCTTTTTCTAGTTGTGGCGAGCGGGGGCTGCTCTTCGTTGCGGTGCGCAGGCTTCTCATTGCAGTGACTTCTCTTGATGCGGAGCACGGGCTCTAGGCACACGGGCTCAGTAGTTGTGGAGCATGGGCTCTAGAGCACAGGCTCAGTACTTGTGACGCACGGGCTTAGTAGCTCCGCAGCATGTGGGGTCTTCCTGGACCAGGGTTTGAACCCGTGTCCCCTGCATTGGCAGGCAGATTCTTAACCACTGCACCACCAGGTAAGCCCCTCATTTTTTTTTAAATAAAAGTTTCTGGGTTTTTTTGTTTTGTTTTGTTAGTCAAAAAGGTGAGCTTTGTATTTAAATCCCAGCTCTGTCATTAGTTAAAGGATTTTGGGCAAGGTAGTTTCTTAATTAAGCCTCAGTTCCTCAGACATAAAAACAGGGAGAATAAAATGTACCTCATAGCATGGTTTGTGACGGTTAATTGAAATAGTGTAAAATGTACCTGCCACTGAGTTAGGGTTGATGCTGGCCCATCCCTGCCTCATGTTGCTAGATCTTAATGTTGCTAGATCATCGCCATTCCCAAGCTCCTAGTTCATTGATTTTTTACCATATTTCCTCTGGTTTTCCAGCACTGCGAGATTAAGCAACCATGCAGGTTTCTTGTGGACTTTGCCTTTCATACCGGAAATTGGATGATGGAACCGGCAGTCACACAGCCCGGAATCTGAATTCCCACTCTTACTGTGTCACCTGGGCAAGTTACTTCCGCTCTCAGGTTTACTTTCCTGATGGATAAAACAGTGAGCACACTGATTCCCCCACAAGCTTATTGTGATATCAACGCCTGGGATACAGTAGGTGGCAGTGAATATTAGTCCTCCCTCCCTAGACACTCCCTGGATTTGTTTCCCGAGGCTGCTGTAAGAAATTATCACAAACTTGGTAGCTTAAACCAGCACAGATTTATTGCCTCACAGTTCTGGAGGTCGTAAGTCCGGGAGCCGGGGTTGGGGAGGGACTTCCCTGGTGGTCCAGTGGTAAAGAATTCACCTTGCAATGCAGGGGACGCAGGTTCGATCCCTGGTCAGGGAACTGAGATCCCACATGCCGCGGGGCAACTGAGCCCGCGCACCACAACTACTGAGCTCGTGCACCTCAACTAGAGCCCGTGTGCCACAAACTACAGAGCCCACGCACCACAACTACAGAGCCCATGCGCCCTGGAGCCTGTGTGCCACAACTAGAGAGAAGCCCGCGCGCGGCAAGGAAATATCTCACGTGGCTCAACAAAGATCCCACGTGCCGCAACTAAGACCCAAGACAGCCAAAAATAAATTAAATAAATAATAAATAAATCGTTAAAAAAAAAAAGTCCAGAGGGGGTCTCAGCGAGTGTCAAGGTGTCAGCAGGGCTGTGGGCCTTCTGGAGGTCCTAGGGGAGAGGCCATGTCCTTGCTTCTTCTAGATCTAGAGGCTGCCTGCGTTCCTCAGCTCATATCCCTCCTCCATCTTCAAAGCCAGCAATTACTTCACGTCTGCGTCTGTCGTTAAATCTTCTTTTCTAACTCTGACTCTCCTTCCTCCCTCTTCCCACCGAGATAATCCAGGATAACCTCCCTATCTCAAAAAAATACTTATTTTAATTACATCTGCAATTTCTCTTGCATGTAAGGTAACATGTTCACAGATTCCAGGGATAAGGATGTGGCCATATCTGGAGGACTGTTATTCTGCCAACCACTCCCTTTAACTTTTTCCTCTTGTGCAAACCTGATTTCATCATTCCTGGCCCTCAAATTGATGCTGTCCTCCAATTTTCATACTGCCGTGATACCAGCCTCACTTGGTCATCCAGACCCCTAGCTGATGACTCACTCACAAACTCCAAGACCATTGAGCCAGAATGAATTTAAAGAGCATTTTGTGAACACCCTTCATGTTACAGATGAGGAAGAGGAAGCTGGCCGTAGAAGACATTTATTTAAGGTCACACTAGATCACATTAACTCAAGGATTAGGACTTACATTTCCTGATATTCAGGCCACAACTTACTGCTACATAATGTGAATTATACCTTATAAAGTTGTATATTTTCAGTTTTTGATATCTCCTCTTTCATTTCTCTTTCTTAATGACAGGAATACTGGTCTTAGAGATTAAAAAGGCACAAATTAGGGTTGAGTTCCAGGAACACTATTGGCCAGTTCTGTGACTTTGGACAAATCCAGATTGAATCTCAGTTCTATATAGGATAAGAATATTAATGTCTGCCCTACCTTCCTCTGAGGCTTGTTGTGAGAAGTTCTCTTATAGGCTTATTGGATGCTTTCTAAATCATAAAGAGA
The DNA here is from genome assembly GCF_011762595.2 of Tursiops truncatus. Classification (NCBI taxonomy): domain Eukaryota; kingdom Metazoa; phylum Chordata; class Mammalia; order Artiodactyla; family Delphinidae; genus Tursiops; species Tursiops truncatus. The sequence goes on along the minus strand of NC_047039.1, from coordinate 8,654,895 downwards.
TGTAAAAAATATAAGGAATGACTTTTATCCAAGTTGAGGCTTCCTACCTAATCTCCATGACTTTATTCTCTTGTTTTCCCACCCAGCCTGCTTACCATCACCAGGCTAACAAACGTAAAATTCTATCATGCTATTGTGAAAACATGTGATAGCTCACTAGTTACTACAGTACAAAGTTCAGTCTGCACCCCTTAGTTTTCAGATCTTCCATAATCTTGTTCCCAACCTACATAGTCAAAATTAATCTTCACTGTTGAACAGAACACACCCTTATCAGGAAAATTTTCTCATGGTCCACACATATCTGGCTCATTCCTGCACTAGAGCTTCTGATCTCCTTGTGTTTTTCATTCACAAAGTCTATTTACCTCCCCTTTGTCTATCATTCAATTCAAAAATTCAAATCAATAAACTTAATGAAGGCTTACAAGAAGAAGGTATCATGCTAGCAATGGCTCAAAATCACTCTCATCTTTCAACACCTGTTTCAAATCCCACCTTCTTCAGCAAAAAATGTCCTTGAGGGCTTCCCTGGTGGCGCAGTGGTTGAGAGTCCGCCTGCCGATGCAGGGGACACGGGTTCGTGCCCCAGTCCGGGAAGATCCCACATGCCACGGAGCGGCTGGGCCCGTGAGCCATGGCTGCTGAGCCTGTGCGTCCGGAGCCTTTGCTCCGCAACGGGAGAGGCCCGCGTACCAAAAAAAAAGTCCTTGATTATTCCAACACAGAATGATACCTCCTTCCTCTGAAATCCTGTAGCATTTAGAATTTCAATCACAAATTTTCATTTATTTATATGTACTCTTACATTGTCTAAGTTCGTGTAATTATTTTAAAAAGAGAGCCATAAGGAACCGTCATTTCATCCAATCTCTCATTTTACATAAGAATAGTCTGAGACTCATTTATTCAAGCAATAGGTATTGAGTACTTACTAAGTATTAAGCACTTTGCCCAAGGAATCTAGTAGAACAAAGCAAAATCTCTAGAACTCCCAGAGAAGGGGATGGACGTATGCCAAGTTGAGGACGTAACAGATGCAGAGGCAGCACCATGAAGGAGCTCTGGTGCTCTCGGAACTCTTCAGTGTGCCTACAGCATCAGATGCAGGTGTGAAAGAAGAGGAAGATGGTAAGCGTAGACTGGAGTCATTTTTGAAGATACATAAAAGTCAGGTTTAAGACTTTAAAGTTGATTGTATAGGGCAGTGGAAAATCATCAGAGGCTTTGATTCAGAGAAATGACAAAATTAAGTTTTTGTTTTAGACCAACAGCTTTGATGAAAGTGTAGAAGTTAGAGCAAAAGCTGACAACATGCAGGTATCCTAAGCTGACGAATTAATTGGCATCTCTATAAACCAGTATTTTTTGGCTCAACCTTTATTAGTGCAGACAGGAAGAAACTAATATTCTTTTTGATAAAAATAATATTCATAAACAGATTAAATTTTCCTAGCCCAAACAGAATCAATTGTCCTTTAAAAAATTGGCAAAATTGGGGCTTCCCTGGTGGTGCAGTGGTTGAGGGTCCGCCTGCCGATGCAGGGGATGCGGGTTCGTGCCCCGGTCCGGGGGAGGATCCCACGTGGGCCCGTGGGCCATGGCCACTGGGCCTGCGCGTCCAGAGCCTGTGCTCCGCGGCGGCGAGGGGCCCACGTACCGCAAAAAAAAAAAAAAAAAAAAAAATTGGCAAAAAAGTTCCTTCTGTATATAGTTCTCTTGCATTTATCAGTTCTATTTTACGACTTTCTAAACTAAAGAACTTTTGCGAGAGCACATTAAAGGATTTACATTTTAGATACTAAAATAAGTCACTCCTTCCAAACAGTCAGCACTATGCAATGCATTCTTTGGTTTTAAAATTTCCGTGGAAAGCCAACTTTCAGTTAATTATAATCACACATAATCTTTGGGAAGAGACTTTAAAATATATATATATATATATGGCTGACTAGGATTTTTTTTTCCTACTCCAAATCACTGTCTACTTAGGCATATGTAGTGGACAGACCCTAAAAGATGACCTTCAAGGATTTGTCTCCTGGTGTTCACACTTTTGTGCAATCCCATCCCTTTGAATGTGGAAAGAACTGTGGCTTGCTTCTAACCCATGGAATGTGGTAGAGGTGACATGATGTCACTCTTCTGGATTACATTACATTATATATGACTCCATCTCAGCAGGCTGAAGCTGGAGACTCCCCTGGTGGGCTGGATGTGGCAAGATGACTTCTAGGATGGGAGAGCAGCCTCATACTAACGGAGAGCTAGAAGCTAGGGCCTTCAGTGATAAAACCACAAGGAAACAAATTCTGCCAGCAACCTGAGCTAGGCAGCAGATCCTTCCCCGGTTGAGCCTCCGGATGAGAATGCAGCCCAGCCAACGCCTTGATCACAGCCGTGTGAGAGCTGAGCAGAGGAGCCAGCCAAGCTCTGCCTGACCTCCTGCCCCAAGAAACTGTGGGAGAGTAACTGTGTGTTGTTTTAAACTGCTCGGTTTGTAGTAATTTGTTACAGAACAATAGAAAACTAATATAGCAGGTAGATAGAATCAATTCACACTTCGCTGGTTATTTAGAGTTATATAAAAATTCAGCTAATTGGCACCATATTTCTAATTGGTTCAAATATGTTTGTGTCTCTAGTAGACTGAATCTCCCCATCCACAACTGCCCTATTGGCTTGCCCCATCATCCAGCTGCAGTTTCAACCCTGGGTGAAGACAGAGACAGAGAGAGAAGTAAAGGGGCTGGTGTCATGGTCTAGATGAATGTCTCCAGGCTGGGCCTCAGCAATGGAATCTGGAAGGAGAAGAGGAGACAGATGCAAGGAACAACTCAGACTCTTATTTCATATATATATATAAATACACATATATAAAAATATATATAATATATATGTGTGTGTGTGTGTGCATATATATATTATATACATATGTATATACATTTTTTTTTTTTGGCTGTGCTCACAGCATGTGGAATCTTAGTTCCCTGACCAGGGATTGAACCCATGCCCCCTGCATTGGACGTATGGAGTCTTAACCACTGGACTGCCAGGCAAGTCCTTATTTTATATTTTGACAAAAGCATTACGCTGTGCATCCAGAGTATGGTACACTTGTAACTGATGCTCATAGTAATGGTCCCAAGGCAGGACTGGTAGGCACCAAAGAAACACTAAGTAAAATACAAAAGCTTTAACTGTATTTTTAACATTCTAGTTCTTAAGAGGTGGGTTCATAGCTATTCATTTATTATTATGCTTTATAATTTACATATATATGTCGTAGGTTTTTTGTATATATCAGTGAATGTCAAAAAATATAAATAAACATTAAGATCAGCCTAATGTACTTCTTAATTGTTAACCTATTTCTCTTACCTACCGTAAAAGGATTGTGCCATTTGAAAGGGTAGTTTCAAAGGTAGTTTCAACTACCTTTCAAAAAGGTAGTTAAACACAAACTCTGCTAACCAGAATATCACACAACCTGAGGACATAATTCATTGAGATGGTTTTTGTTTCCCATATTTTGTAGCATAGGTATAATGAGAAAAAGGAAAGAGTACAAAGCAAAACAAAACAGGATGAGAAGACAGAAAAGGAAAAACCAACTGAGAAATTCCTTTTTATGTTGCTAAAAAAAGGAAAGGGGAAAATCTGGGATGAAGGAAGGCCGAGCTAAATGGGAGGAGCTGACAGAAGAGAGAAAATGCAGTATTATACATAACAGAGACAGAAATAATTTACACACTGCATGCAAATCAGGTGCTGTGAGGCTGAGCCAGGCACAGAGTGGGCTTTCAGGCCCACTCACAAGCTCTTTTAGACACGCAACTTCAGACGCAGCAGCCAGAGAGGAACAGACGCAGCAATTGTCAGCAGCATTTTCTGCTATGTATGGCATAGAGCAGCTTCTTCATTGCAACATATTCAACCAATCTTCATGGGGCAAAGTACTATGCTTAATGCAGTGCAGGATACAAGACTGAGTAAGACACAGCCCTATCCTCCAGGGACCTTCGGATTAGGGAGGAGGCGTGCTCACATACGTGAATCTAAAAGCCTTTAAGCACCCTCCATTCTGACCCAGTCCCCACCCTTCCCTGAAGTCTTACCATGACAACTCACACATTTACTCACCTGCTTGGTCCTTGGAGGTATTTGAGTTCATGTCCCTCTTATGTAAGTGAATACATTTGATTCTTGAGTTTTTATTCTTCTTCTGTCACCTCCTTGCATCCTAATGGCTAACATGGTGAGATTCCTGACTAGATCAAAGTCCTTTTCAAACTAACGGTTGCCACCTCCAGTTTCTGTGCTTTCTCTTTGCTACCACTGTGTTCGCTTTTGTTCCCAGAACTATGCACTAGACTGAGGGTTTTAATGATTTTTCAAGAATAATCCCTAAATCCTTTTCTTGATCTCTGTGTTAGAGGATTATTTTCTGCCTAGGTACATCACTGCACTGGCCTCCTTGCTCCCCAATTAATTATTAGTTTGTCTATATTAAATTACACTTGCCATCTGCTGATAAAATCACAAAAGTCTCCAAGCCTTTTCCATTGTTCTCACTATTTATTGGTGGTTTATTCTGCCTTCCATCAGCTGAATCAGCTGCAAACTGGGGGATCTGGTTTCCAATTCCTTCTCCCAAGTCTTGTCTCTATAGTGGAATTTCTTTGTGAAGATTTCCTATTGAGAATATATATATATATATATATATATGTACATGTATATATATATGTGTGTATATATACATGTATATATATATATACATATATATATATATATGTGTATATATATATATATATATATATATATATACAGTTTGGAACAATTCACACAAATTTTCCTATAACCTAGCTTACTGGAAAAAAAGAAAGTGAGAAATGTACTAGATGATTTCGAACAACTTCACAATGGGTCATAAAATAATGAGTTCTAAGAGAGACACATTAAAAAGAATGAATAATAGGGCTTCCCTGGTGTCGCAGTGGTTAAGAGTCCGCCTGCCGATGCAGGGGACACGGGTTTGTGCCCCGGTCCGGGAGGATCCCACATGCCGTGGAGCGGCTGGGCCCGTGAGCCATGGCCGCTGAGCCTGCGCATCCGGAACCTGCGCGTCCGGAGCCTGTGCTCCGCAACGGGAGAGGCCACAACAGTGAGAGGTCTGCGTACCACAAAAAAAAAAAAAAAAAGAATTAATAATAAATAGTAGAAATAAAATCAGATCCCTCAAATATAATGCAGCAAAATCAACATGAAACAAAATAGTGTGAGTAATAAGTTTGAATCATAGAACTCAAGTTTTGGTGTGGAAGAAATAAGGTTTTATTCTCCATTAAACAACTGAGTTTCTATTCCAAGCCCTAATCCTATAAGATTGGCAGCTTTCCTGCCCCGATCATCCTGGAGTGGTCCTCCCAGGGATGTGATAAGGTTCTGAGATCACATGTAGACTCAGTGTGTGTTAGTTTGCTCAGGCTGTCATAACAAGGTGCCACAGACTGTGTGGCTTAAACAACAAAAATTTATGTCTCACAGTTCTGGAGGCTAGAAGTCCAAGAATAAAGTGTCAAGAGGGTTGGCTTCTCCTGAGGACCTCTCTCCTGGGCTTGTAGATGGTTGTTTCCCTGCTATGTCTTCACAAGTTTTCCCTCTGTGCATGTCTGTGTCCTAATCTCCTCTTCGTATAGGGACACCAGTAGGATTGGATTAAGGCTCACCACTATGACCTTGTTTTACCTTAATTACCTCTTTAATACCTTCTCTCCAAATACAATCGTACTCTGAGGTACTGGGGGTTACGTTTACATATAAATGTGGGTGTGGGACACAACTTAGCCCATAACAGCCTAGACTGAGGTAACTCCTTCTGACCATCAGCCAGTCTTCCATGCAGAGGTAAGAGCCTTATCTCGGGCCAAGAAGGGCTGGGTACATTCAGGCCAACTGCTTTCAAGCCACGTTGGGGTATCAGGATGGGTCCCTAAGGCTACGATCCCTTGGTGCCCATGGTCCCATGTCCCAAGCACATCTTGCCCTGCCCCCCCACCAGGGTAATGACAGAGAGGACTCTGCTATTCCAACACTCCAGTCCTCGATTCTGTCATCCAAATGAGAATGTTTTCTTTTTGGTTTTGGGAAGGCCCTCTCTACCTCAGACTCTATCAACCTTAATGAATTAGACTTTTTGAAACACAAGCCTGGAGATTTGATAGATTCTTTCTACTTCCTACCTGCGTCTGCCTTTCCCTAAGGTGACGAAGGATGTGCTTGAATTGAAAGATACAAAAAATGTAGAAAAAATTAGGATTTCAAACTACTATTTAGTTACATATAATTAATACACGTGTCCGGGAGCGTTTGTATTTTTTCTAATTCCAGTGTTCTAAGAGTTCCATTTAGTATTTTCTAACTGTATGATTTTTTTCAATCAAGAATGACAGGGTCTTACAGAAATGGAATATATTATTAATAAATATCATGACAACAAGTACTTGTTGAGGACCTATATTAAACTTTACACTGAGGACACATGAAATATTTCTGGACCTTGGGGTATAAAGCACAAAGATGCAACAAAACCCAACACAATCATTATTGCCTCTGAATGTTCCTCTTTTAAAACATACTTTTTTTCTGATTTAAAAAAAGGTAAACGTGTCTGTTTACACGTTCTTGGTTAAAAAGCTGAAAACATAGAGTGAAAATCATCTGTAATCCTACCACTCAGAAGTGGGCCATTAAGTTTTAGATCCCTGTTATACATTTAGACAGTCTTTATAACTAGTTGTTGCTCATTTGTTTATTCATCAATTGTGTATTAGATGTCTACTATGCGTAAGGAAATCCTTGTGCTTCTAATAACTCCCTAAATGCAGAATTTCTTACAACAGGGTTGACTAATGCCTTTCGGATTCCAGCTTAGGTTGTTCCAACAAGCCCCAGATGATGACGATTAAACACATACTTGAGCCCATGACCCACCATGGGCAGGTAATGGCCGCAGGTCTAAAACAACGTTCCTTCCCCAAGAGGAGTCCAGTGATCCCTTGGGGCTTGAAAGCACTCCTGTGAAGCACTGTATCCTGCATCCTATCATAAAAAATCATGTGCCATGGGCAGTAAGAGCAAGGACTCTGAAGCAAGGCTGTCTTGATTTGAATACTGACGCTACACTCATTTTACCTGTGTGACTTTGGACAAGTTACTTAGCCTCTCTCAGCCACAGTATCTTCAACTATACAATGGGGAAGACAACAACTACCCTGATGTAGGATATTGTAAGAATTAAATGAGTTGCTACATATAAACTCTTAGAACAATGCACGTAAGCACATAGTAAGTACTCACTATCATTTCATTTTAATCATGAAGCACCTGTGCTCCAGATGTCCTAGGACACACACGTGAACACATACTTTTTGTCTTCTGATCCTCACCCAAAATGATTTTATTATCAAAGGTATGGGTCAATTAGTTGTTGAAAAGGAGGCAGACAACTCAGTAAACAGTTGATTGCAGACTCTAGCCTGCAAACTTTAAAATAATCACCTGTGGTGATTGCTGCATTGTCATGAGTAGATTGATTTAACACCAACTACCAGGGGGGATAGTGGTGGGGGTGGGGGTGGTAGGATGAACTGGGAGATTGGGATTGACATGTATACACTAATATATATAAAATGGATGACTAATAAGAACCTGCTGTATAAAAAAAATAAAATAAAATTCAATAAATAAATAAAACCAACTACCTCCAGAGAAGATTTTCTCAAAGGAGAGAAGACTTGATCTCCCTTCCTCCTTTTTTCCTCTCCCACCTCCACAATCAAAATACTTTATCTTGGGAATAAAGAAAAGCAGATCCCCAAGGATGGCTAACTGGAGGATTACAAGTTCACTTGGGAAAGGGTGTAGCAACTGGTGCCTGAGACATCCAAGATCTTTCATCCCTATTTGTTTTACCAGATTTATCCAAGTGGTGGGAAATATGTCCACTGTGAGTCTCGAGTTTCACATCTTATAGTTTGTGTCAGTAGAGAAACTCTAATTGACCTCTTTTGTTTTGAGGCCAAAAATCCTAGAAAACAGACTCATTGGCTCTACTTCCAGGTGCCCTCTCCTGGGCCAATCAATCATGGTTGGGGCAGAAGGGCAGAGTAAGTCAGGGAAGAACATTACAGGGTAAACCACAGAAAGGTTGGGTTCCCAAGAGAAGGGAAAATCTCATAAAAGTCCAGAACAAACAGATTTATCATTTATACCCATGGCTGGTTTCCCAACTGATAAGAGCATCCATCTTTAGTGTTCACTATTATAGAAAGAAATAATAAAATATATTTTTAACTTACTTAAATGTGCTTAAAATTGCAACGCAACTGACTTTTCAAATGTTTAATCCAACCTCCTAAGGTTCTGATTTATGAAGTGAAAGCTAGCATTTCGCAAAGGAGAAGAGAGTTAATACAGCTGCTCTTTTTCTAGAGATATAGAAATAAGAACCCAGCTTTCATGGCATGTGCATTTGAAAATGTCTGATTCAGGATGAAGAGACTGTGAATGTGATTTGTGGCTTAAAACCAAAAAGAGCTAGCTCCTAGCCCTAGCTCCTTACCCAGTGGGCTTCTCTTGTCGCGGAGCACGGGCTGTAGGCGCACGGACTCAGTAGTTGTGGCTTGCGGGATCTAGAGTGCAGGCTCAATAGTTGTGGCGCACGGGCTTAGTTGCTCTGCATGTGGGATCTTTCCGGACCAGGGCTCGAACCTGTGTCCCCTGCACTGGCAGGCAGATTCTTAACCACTGCACCACCAGGGAAGCCCCACACGGGTAAACTTTCAACTTTGAAAACATAAAATATGAAGTTAATGAATTACACTTTAGCTACCTCAATTTATTTAAGGAAATTATCAGAATCGCCTCTATTACCCAATGGAAAAAGGAAGACATGGCATGGTGAAGGAACAGAACATAGCAGTGAGTAAAATGGGAAAGTGTAACTATTTATGTGTCTATTCAATAGCTCAGAAATTTTGCTGTTGCTTTTTTTTAAAATGAAGCTCAGGAGTGAGTTGAGATTATAAAGAATTACAGGATCCCTTAGGATATGGTAAAAAAAAAAATTTTTTTTAAGGTATAAAACACTGGTATGGGTTAAGCCAGAAAGATTCCTTGTAGTCTAGAATTTTCATATTTTAGTGTCTAATGATTTCAAGGTACTTCAACGTTTTAAGATAGTTATATGAAAATAAAAAATCATCCTCATTGTTATCAGTGCTCTTACTTAAAATTTTAAAAATATAAATACAAACCATATGGAATTTAATAGTCCTTGGATCAATTAATACTTTTCAAGGGTTTGTAATTATAAAAGGATTTTTGAGGAAAATGTTCTATTAAAATATTAAATTTAAAAAATATATTTATTGAAGTGTCTTATTAAAACATTTTGTTCTTTTCCAACAGGCAACAGTTAGGGATGAAGTATTTAATTCCCTATGTTAAATAATTGCTTTACCAGGTTCTATCATTTTTTTCAGTCCATGTTTTAAAATCTCAAAACAATAATACATAATAGAAATGTCACTTTTTCCATTACAGTAATGTAAATTATTAGTTGCCACTACCTCCGCAGTAACTCAGGTGCTATTGAGACGTGTCACATGATGTAAGGATTTGCTTTGAGCACCACTCCAAAGATAGAATGATCTGGGATCCATATTTGTTTAGCCTCCATCTGTGCCCTCAACCCTTCTGGGCCCCGGTTTCATTATGTAAAAATAATCTTGTACCCTACTTATATCTTTTTTTTTTTTTCCTGCGGTCGCAGGTCTCTCACTGTTGTGGCCTTTCCCGTTGTGGAGCACAGGCTCCGGACGCGCAGGCTCTGGACGCTCAGGCTCAGCGGCCATGGCTCATGGGCCCAGCTGCTCCGCGGCATGTGGGATCTTCCCGGACCGGGGCACGAACCCATGTACCCTGCATCGGCAGGCGGACTCTCAACCACTGCGCCACCAGGGAAGCCCACCCCTACTTATATCTTAAAGTTATTAGGAAGATGAGATGGGACCAAGGACTGACTGTGTCCCCCACCCCAACCCAGGGGGCCTGATCTACGGTGGGTATTCAGTGGGTGTTCAATGAATACTTGAAGGGTGCCTTGAAGAAGGAAATCCATCTGAGTCTAAAAATAAAATCAAGCATCTGCAAACCTCAAGTCCTCAGTGTTCCTACCCACCATTACACTTTTACTACCATCTGGAAATTGTTTGTGTTTGTGCACTTCGCATGAACGACTAGGATTCACAGAAGGAGAGGAAAGAGGAAAAGCACACGATCCAAGAACATATGTGTAAAAATCAACTTAATTGAAAGGTTTTAAAAAGGGTTAAATATGAACTTTCATTCACCAGCTTTTAAATTTCAAAACAGAAATAAAATTATTCAGTAAAAGCTAATATTAAGTGTAATATTAAGACCACTTAGAAAGACAAGGAAAGAAAGGGAAAGACAGGGAAGAGGGAAGACTCAAAGCCCACATAGCACTCCCTGGACCCCGGGGCAAAGATCTGCCTCATTGTCTGACTGCCTTTGAAATGCCTGCCTTTAAGTGTGTAGGATATGAATGCACTGCTTGAAATTGTTACCAAGGGTTGGGGCAGAGGGGTTAAATTCCTCTTTTTAAATTGGAAAGGACTGGCAGTCTTGAAATCACTTCTAATCTTCAGAGGAGGGGGAAGGGAGAAAAACCTCACACTGGTACTTTGGTAGGGACGTGGGCGCCGACACTTTTCATTCTACTAAAAACATAACGTAATGGAGAATGAAGACATTCATCTTTGTGACTATCAAGCATGATACTTTCCAAGACTCGATGACCATTGCTTTATCACAACTATAGTACAGGCAAAAACGGCTCCCCTGGCCCAAAGAAATTAAGACAAAGTTAGATATCCTTATGTCTCTTTTTGTCCATCTTCACCCTCTAGAGTTGTTATAAAATGGGTCTCTCTTATCACTCTTCTGAAAAACATGCTGCCAATACTTTGAGGACGATGTTCTTCCTCCTCCCCCTCCCTCTTTGTCTCCTTCTCCTCTGCCACTGCTGCCAGCATCTTCACCATGCAGCCCCAGCTTACCTTTCCAGTCTGTCCTCCACATCACCAAAGTGCCACACTAGACTCTTCTCCATTCTCCAAACATGCTCCTTCCATATCTCTGTGCCTTTAGCAATTCCATTACTCTTTTTACCTAGAAAACATCTACTCCTTGTACAAAGGCTGGGATAACTTTGATATCGAACAACTATTTTCAACCCCAGTTGCACTAGAATCACTTGAGGCGCTTTTAAAATATACTACTGTCCAAGTCCCACCCCAGAGAGCCTGATTTAACTGGTGTTTTGAAATGTGCAGCCAGGGATGAGAACGACTCATCTATACCTTTTGTGACCCTCTCTTCTCTATGTGGGATGAATCATTCCTTCACGTGACTTTCCAGAGATTTCTCTGCATACCTCCATCATACCACATGGCACAGCATCGTGCAGTTCTGGTTCACTATCTAGCTACTCATGTGTGAGACCTCAACTCTCCTGGGACTGGGGTCTTATTTTTCATCCTTTTTTGTATCCCATGTCAGAATCACCTGGAGTGCCTTTTCCAATACACACCCAACCCCTAGAAAGTCTATCTGGAATCTTGAAGATATGCATGAAAGCAGGGGAGTAGAGCATGAGTTTTTTGTTCTTTTTTTCTTGCGGTACACGGGCCTCTCACTGTTGTGGCCTCTCCCGTTGCTGAGCACAGGCTCCGGACACGCAGGCTCAGCGGCCACGGCTCACGGGCCCAGCCGCTCCGCGGCATGTGGGATCTTCCCGGACCGGGGCACGAACCTGCGTCCCCTGCATCGGCAGGCGGACTCCCCACCACTGCGCCACCAGGGAAGCCCAAGCATGAGGTTTTTGTCATTCAAGTGGGTTCATAGGTGACTCTGATTGTCCATCTCCAATACGGCTTCCTCCACCCCAGGTACCTCTCTAAAGACCAGTGCAACTCCTGTCTGTCTTCCTGGGAGTGCATTCTGTCACCTCTCTCTCCACGACATCTCCCAATTACACACCTGTTTCCTCCTGTTGCATGGCTTCATGTGCTGTCAGAATCATCTCCCTCAAGCGTTTTGCTCCTGTCACAACCCTTCTTAGAAACTTACGCAGGTTCTAATGGTTTCTTGAGTCAAATTTAAACTAATTATGCACTCTGAGGTTTTTCCACTACAGTAAGTTCCCTATATATGAACGAGTTCTATTCCAAGAGTGTGTGTGTAAGTCCAATTTGTTCGTAAGTCCAACAAAGTTAGCCAGGTACCCAACTAACACAGTCGGTTATATAATACTGTATTGTAATAGGTTTATAACACTTTTCACACAAATAATACATACAAAACAAACACAAAGACAACATTTTTAATCTTATAGTACAGTACTTTGAAAAATATAGTCGTACAGTAAAACAGCTGGCATATGGGGCTGGCATGGAGTGAACAGTTAAGAAGAGTTACTGACTGGAAGAGGGAGAGGAGGTGGGAGATGGTAGAGCTGAAGGATGGTCAGCAATAGAAGATGGAGGGCAGGCTGCAATTTCACTCACACCTGACGCTGATGGAACACACGTTGGCATCTTTGAAAGTTCGCATCTTGAAGGTTTGTATGTAGGGGACTTACTGTAATTTATCCAAGTGCCCTCTCTTGGCACCAAGAGAGGTTTCATTGTATCTTCAGATTAGCAAAGCACTAGCTTCTCTCCTGCCTCTAGAGATCCCACGTTCTCTTCTTCCACATGAAAAAAGTCTGTGTTCTCTTCTCTTCCACCAAAATATACCAGTTTCCTTATGCAAAAAAACAAACAAAATTTGTTTAAAAATCACGTCTTACACCTCTATAAAGCCTCTCCCCATCACTCCTGACATTGTTTCTCTCTCTCTCTTTTTTTTTTTTGCAGTACGCAGGCCTCTCACTATTGTGGCCTCTCCCGTTGCGGAGCACAGGCTCTGGACGCGCAGGCTCAGCGGCCATGGCTCACAGGCCCAGCTGCTCCGCGGCATGTGGGATCCTCCCGGACCGGGGCACGAACCAGGGTCCCCTGAATCGTCAGGCAGACTCTCAACCACTGCGCCACCAGGGAAGCCCTTCTTTTAAATCATTGAGTATGTGTCTTTGTTATTCTTCTTGGTATATTTTGCTTTTTATTTTGGTATATTTCTTTTTTTGTTTGGTAGGACAAAAAAAGCCAGGGGTTGGGGGGGGCATTTGAAACCAGAAGACTTTATTAGCTATTTTGCTCAGACTTTTCACTTTGAAGAGCGTGGTTGTTCCCACCTGTGACATGGAGGCAATCACGATCAGGTTCACCTGCTTACCTGAATTCAGTGTTGTAGGACTGCAGAAGATAAAGTGCATGGAGTGTGCTTTTTTTTTTTTTTTCTTCTGTACGCAGGCCTCTCACTGTCGTGGCCTCTCCCGTTGCGGAGCACAGGCTCCGGACGCGCAGGCTCCGCGGCCATGGCTCACGGGCCCAGCCGCTCCGCGGCATGTGGGATCTTCCCGGACCGGGGCACGAACCCGTGTCCCCTGCATCGGCAGGCGGACTCTCAACCACTGCGCCACCAAGGAAGCCCTGGAGTGTGCTTTGTGAGTTCTAAACTGCTTTACAAAGAAAAGACAGTTATTATTACTGTGATTATTTTCTGCCACCCAACTTCACTCCAGTAGTTATACACACAGCTCTCCACCAATGAAATCCTCCCTTGGAAGCATTTTAAGCTGTTTGGCAAGGAAGAGGATGCAACATTTTTATGCTTTATCTTCATTTCATTACTATGCTAATGGTATTTATTTAGTTACATGTTTCCAACAAGCTTTTGCAAGTTCTGAATGTGTCCCTCCAAAGGTGTCTAAAAGCCAGCCGCTGAAGCCACGTGAACTCACAGCAAGGCACCGCATGGAGACCAGGGTCCCCCAGAAAGGCAAGTGCATTGTGGGAAAAAGAATCCAGACTGTGTGCTCCATTCTCCCTGGGCTTTTTCTCAGTGATCGTTCTGCTTCTGAAGTGACTTGGGAGCCCCAGAACAAAAACACCACATGTAGTGGCCAGCCTCCCACCCCCATCATTCCTTCAGCTCTGCCTAAGCAAGTCACAGGAACATCTGAAACTGGCAAAGCAGCTGCTTTCCAGGGTGATCACAGCACTGAGATGTTCCCTCATTAATGCTCACAGCTCTCCTGTGGAGGAGGTGGGTGGCAAGCAATTTCAAGTCCTTTTCTTCTTTACTTACCAAAGAGTCTTTGCTTTCAATAACTGACACAAATGAGTGAACCGTTTTGGTTATAAGATTATGATTTGCCCATCGCCCCTCATTAATGCTATTAAAACAACCTTTGTCTTTCTTAAAATCTGTGCAGCCAAGTGTGTGGCAGAGTATAAAGAGAACACGAAGACCGCCTGGGTGTCTGTATGTGACTGAGCGTTAGATAAGATGTCCTTTGTCTGGCTTGGGAAAACTCCCACAGGACAAATAGGATTAAAGGAGACGCTTTTCTTTCTCCGGGAACCTCCTAAGCCTCACCTCTTTTCACAACCTCTTAACCGCAGACACAGCCCCCTAGCTCTCTGCCTTGTCCATCACACCGGACGCCCAGAAATGCCTCTGTCTGCCTCACCCTCTTGCCCCACCCAGGCAAGGATTCATTGTTTCCATGATGTAAGAGAGGGCAAACAAGCCAGAAGTCAAAATACCAAACTGGGGGCACCCCTGGGTTCCCCACTTCCACATCCATGCTGGAGGCTCAGAGCTTTCACGCTGGTCCTGCTGGAGTTTCCTCCGAGACCACTCATCTGGGCCACACTCAGAGCAGGTGCAATACCACGTGTTCTGGGCTCCATCGCAACTTCCACTCTGCTGAATAACTGGATCTACTAATGGAAAGTTTAAAGGTCACCACACGGGAGAATAGAAGGGGAGACGGAGCTAGTATTGAGCAGGGATTTACTGTATGCAAAGACTGTGGCAGGTTCTGTGCTATCATTTCATGGTCGCAGCAGACTCTACAGGTGGTATTGGCATCTTTGTTTTGTGTTTTGCTCAAAATCCCAGTGGCTTAACACAACAAAGCTTCAGTTCTCATTTTTGAAACCTATGCACCGTCCGTCTGCTGCACATGGGTCGCTCAGGCGTCCAGGTGATGGAAGCACTGCCATCTGGTAGCTGCACTGTCTGAACCCCACGGCCGTGTCAGTCACCGCAGCAGCAGAGGAAAACCTGGGCGGATCACACGTGGGCTTTCCATTGCTTTAGTGGAATCACTTGTGGCCGTATCCCATTGGCTAAATACGCGCATGGTCCCACCTAAGCCACGGCAAGGAGACAGGAAGACGCGTGAAAGCAGACGGAACGTCCTGTGAGTAGCTGTGGTCACGCCAGGGTCGCACAAATGCAAATGCCGATAGCTATACTTCTGTATCTTTTAAGGCATGACCCCACTGCATGACCGATCCGTACCCGATTCATCTGGGCCTCTATTGGAATCATTTTCCATCAATTAACATTCTTTGAACACTTATAATGTGCGGGGCCTTGTGAGTGGGGGACCAAGAGGGTGTTTACAGATTCAGAGGGAAAGCAGACATGTTCACAAATAAATGTCATTTTAATAAAAGGCAGATTTCGATGAATGGAACAAGAAAACTACCAAGTGCTCTGGAGCTGCAGGGGAAGCAATCATTCCCTGCCAAGGTGCTAGGAAAGGACTTAGAGAGGATTTAGCTATTTCAATTGGGCTTTAAAGATTGATTAGCATTTCCCAACAGGTAAAGAAGGGGAGGGGCAAAGACCCTCAGGCAGCAAAGCTCGGAAGGTGTTCGGGACACAGTAAGCCCTCTGCTGTGTGACTTAGGAGAGGGTGCGAGAGAAGGAGGTGGAAGAGAAAATATTTTGGGTTCAGATAGGAGGGTCATGAGTGCCGTGCATGGGAGCATGGGTATTCTGGGGAAATGGGGAGCCATCCACAGAGGGTCTCTGAGCACAGGGGTGCCATGGTGAGATCTATCTGGATTCTCCTAAAGACAGCTGGCATCAGGGTATTAACTAATGAGTTTTTCCTCTTCCTCCCCTTTGGGAACTCCTAGTCTTTATGAACATATTTATTTTCCTTCTACCCTGGGGTTTGTAATCAACATGAATTTAATCTGCCTAAACACACATACCACAAAAGCAAAGTTTCTTTTTTATCCAAAGAAGACTGTAATCAGGCATTCACACTCCTTCAGCTCTTTGGGTGTTTCTTTTAATCCTCTTTGAAATAAACATTCTTGTAAAATAGTGCAACCTCAGAATGAAGATGAAGGGACAGAGCCTCGCACTGTAGTTTTGTTCTCTCATGTTGAATTCAGCTGTGCTGAATTTGGATGGCTGTTAGGTCTAAAGTCCAGCTTACTATCTACTTACTGTGTGCTTTTGCCAACTTACTTAGCCTCTCTGTGCTTTTGGTTTTTTGATTTAGTAGGAAACAGTTATTTGTTCCTTCCTGGAGCCGGTAGGGACCTTCCACGTACCCTCCACGGGCCAGGAAATGTATCAATCACAGATGACCTTAGTGAAAGCATTTTATCCTCTTCTGAAGAAAGGAGGCCAGGAAGGAAATGAATGGATATTAACTGCATACCTACATCTGCTGGTGGTTGCACGTGTGCTGTGTCAGTTACTTCCAACATGATTCCCAAGAGGGAGGTATTTACCCTGTTCTGCAAGGAAGATGCCTGTAAGGTCGGATCTTAACAAACGGCACCGCGAAAGGAAGGAAAGCTTCAAGTGAGCTTTATTAGGGAGCGCTCCCGGGCGAGGTTCACTGGTCCGAGAGAAAGGGGCCAGAGAAGTTGCTCCCAGTACTGGATGAGGGGGATTTTTACTGGGGTAAAAGCAGAAGGCGGCTTGCAAGGGGAGGGGGTGGTTTGCTATACAGGGTAATTCCTTATTTGGTGAGGATACAGCAGGGCCAGGTGTTGGTTGGTCTGTTGTGGGGCGTAAGCCCATTTTCCCTTCCCCTCAGCCCCATTGTTTTCTAGGCAGGAAGTTAGAGTCTCTTGTTGATTCCCAGAACAGGTGAGGTCGTTATGTCCCAATGCCTCTCCTACCTCATACTGGTGGATGTTTTCTCTTACCCCCGGGGCCTCCTTTCACCCGGGCCAACGGACCTTACAATGCCAAGGGACACCCATGGTAACTTATACATTGACATCTGGCTGATGAGTGGAGACCCAGGTTGGGAGCCCTGTGAACTGCTGGATCCCAAGGTCCACACCAGCTCTACCCACCAAGGCTCGAGGCGCTCGGAAACTTGTGTTTCTCCCACAGCGTTCTCCTTCTCAAAGCTGCCACAGGCCTCTTGGCATCCATGTTAGGCCTCTTGGCTCTCCTGACCCGCTTTTCTGGATCATATTCAGCTGGGATGGATCAATCCACAATTGTGAGCTCCATGCTGCCTCTCTAGCCCTCAGGTGCCCCTCACCCACCCAGCCAGACTTGTTGTTTCCATGGGCTTCCTTGTCTCTGGAGGATTCCTCTGAACCACCATGTGGTCACTCCCTCTTAATTGCTCACAATTTCCCAAGTTCCCAGTCCTACAATAAGCAAGGGAAAGGGTAACATTTTCTAAGACATATGGGTTTCGTGTTGCTGGCAGATTTGTAAACTTATTACTGTCTCTGCATATCATATAATTAAGATTGAATTATCCAAGACTTTAAAATAGTGCCTGCTGCTATAGTGCTGCTGAAAATGTTAAGGAAAAGATTTTTGCCTTTTTTTTGTTTTTAACACGTGCAGCTCACCTCTCCCGTCTTCTCTGAAATCCCCATTCTCGTTAGGGCCGCAGGACTGAGTTTAGCTGGCCTGATGGAGAGGGTTCAGTAAGCTGATACGCTTTGCTTTTGGAAATGCTGCCACATCAGAAGCATAGGGGCACATTCTAAGATATCTGCTGTGGCTTCTAGAAGGGACCTGCAGTGGCAGGCAGGTGAACCGACAGCAGGCTGGGAGGGGAATTCACACAAAGGCAGAGGCTCAGACACTGGGCCCCATCTCGCTGAGACTGGACCAAAAATGGTTCAGGGCTGATACTTCAGAAGGAGAGTAGTGCACAGCTCTGTAGGTTACTGATACTCAGTGCCCTGGATAAACAGATAAACACAAGAGTACATGCACTGTGGGAGCCCGGAGAGAAAGATGGGACAGAAGAGGACCAGTCTGGGCACATGGATGAAGTGTCCATTCCAAGACACTCTTCTGGGCTCGTTCTCGTCCTGGAGAGGCAGCAGTGAGTGGTGGCGTGAAGCGAGATCTTACTTCCCTGCCCAGGAACTGAACCCGGGTAGCCTGGATGAAAACCAGGAATCCTGGCCACCACCACCCCTGGCTCTTGCCCCCCAGTGAAAAATGCATTTCTCACGGAGGCAAAAACTGTAAAAACAGGTACCAAATTTATTGTTAGAGACATAGCACAACAACAAGCGGGAGAGCACGTAGAGAAACAGTTTGTTTAGTTAAGACAGAAGCAAGGCAGAGATGCATACCCGGAGAGAAAGGGTGTGGGCATCCTCCCTAATGAGGAGAAGCTCAGTAAAGAGACGGTTAAGTCATTGATATAGGGCAGTTCTTCCGGGTCTTTGTTTACCTTTGGCCAGTTACCTGATTTCTTTTTCCACACCTGCCCTGCCCTAGGACCCTCTCCAATATGCGTGTGCAACTTTTATTCCAAGATGGATTTTAGCCCAGAGGCCTATGGGACGGCCTTAGCATCACATATTATGGGGTGGTGACCCCTCCTTTTTGACCCCCAAGGAGCCTTTCTGCACATGTGCAATGTTTCCCTTGCCCCAAGGATGGGAAATGTATGACCTCTTGATCTTTTAACAGGGTTTAGCCCCTCTCTGTCCCTCATAAAAGTGTCCAGTGTCCAGTTATCTACCCTATTCCTGTTGTTGTTTTCTTATATCGAAGTGCGGGTCTTGAAATATAGACAGGAGATCCGGTCATACATATGCAGTCCAGAGCCCGTTTGTCTCTTGCCTCGGAAGATGTAAACAGGGGGCTGGTAATGAATGTCTGGGTTGGAGGCCATCTTCTTCTCACCCCAGGAAGTGTGAACAGGAGGCCAGTTGTAAATGTCTAGCTCGGAGCCCATCTATCTCCTGCCTCAGTCCCTGTACTTGGAGAGCTGGAAGTCTAGTGGGAGAGGCAGACAGAAAGGCAAAGAAGACATGCCAGTGTGACACGTGACGGATGCCTGAAAGTAGAGGGTGCTGGGCTGCGTGGGGGCAGAGGGACGGGAGGAAGGGTTGCAGGGAGAGCTAAAAGGAGTCTTGAAGACTGCTAGGAGGTGGCCAGAGAGTAAGGAAGGGCATCCCAGGGAGCAGGAACGGCATGAGCCCAGTCTCAGAGGCCCAGAGGCAGCAGAGAGCAGATCGGCAAGTGGTTCTGCTGGGGAAGATAGAGGATTCTCTAAGTGGGGTGCTTGGGTGGCAACAGCAGGTCACCTGGAGCTTGTTAGAAATGCCAGTTCTCAGGCCCCAACCCAGACCTGGTGGATCAGAAACCCTGGACATAGGGCCCCAGTCTCATGTTTCAGCAAGCTCTCCAGGTGATGCTGGTGCCTGCAGGTCTAAAGGAGGCCCCTGCAGTGAACCAGGTGAACAAGGATACAGTTAAACAAAAGACCAAGGCAGTGGTGGTAAGAATGTAGAAAAGGCGACAGATCGAGAAGGCATTTGGGTGGAATCCCTTTGTATCTCTTTCATAACATTTTCCCACTTTCTTTATCGTCTCATCCTCCCCCTCTGGGTTTTGTGTCCTTGGCCTCTTGGGAGCAGAGACCTCATTTCCCCTCAGGCTCTCATAGCCCCCTACATGGTCCCTGAACCCAAGTGGAGCTCAGGTGAGAGATGGCTGAGCAATTTCACACTGTCTCCTGTCACGACTGGTCCTGGGGTCCAGGGGTGGGACCGAATCTGTAAGCATACTCCCAGAGAAGGGGACCTCCCAGGAGATATGTTCCCAGGAACCCAGACCTCCTGGAACACCTAGCAAGAGAGCCAGAGGAGAGGAGATCAAGGGAGAAATGGGAAAGGGAAGGTGGGGCTGAAGAAGGAAGAAGAGAGAGGAAATGGAAGGGGGACAGGAGTTCCGAGAAGGTGGACAGGTTTGAACAGGAACTCCCCTCTCTCCTCAATCCCAGTTCTCCCAGCTCTGGTGGGAGTTGTTCCCGCTGCTCCTGGTGTTACCATCCTGGAGGATTGGAGGGGCCCCTCCTCATGCCTCTGCACCCACGGATGCCCCCTGCAGGCCCACAAGTCGCCACAGGCACTGGCCCAGTGCAATGAAGCCTCCTTCCTACCTGCATCCTCTGCCGTATCATTGTACACAGCCTCCACGGTCTATAAGCTGTCTGAACAATGTTTAGGAAGAAATAATGTCATTGCGGTGAAGAACATGGGCCCGGAGTTGAGTTCATATTCTTGTTCTGTCACCCGCTGACACCTAGAACAGTGCAGAGCGTACGGTGGTGCAGAAATGAATGAGTCAGTGAATGGCCGAGTACTAGCTGTGAAACCTGGAGCAAGTGAACGATTCTGAGCCTCAGTTTCCTCACCTGTGAAAAGGGGATAATAGTACCTATTCCATAGGGTTGTTGGGAGAGTGATCCACTATGTCTAGTGCTTATCCAAGGCCAGTTGTTCTTGGGCAGTGGAAACAGGCTCGCTGCCTTGTGGGTGGAGTACCAGAGCATTTCCACACCCACCAAAGCCTTGCTTCTGAGCGGGGTGCCGGAACCACCTTTCTCAAAACTGTCTGGGATAAGGGCTGAGTATAAGATGCCAGAAAGGGAGATTTGGGGCCCTTACTCCAAACCTACTAAAGTACTCTTGAAGAGTGAAGCCTTAAACCCTGCATTTCTATGAGCTCCCCAAGTGATTGTCAACTCACACTAATGTTTAAGAGCTCTGTATTTAGGTTTCCGTTTATAAATTAAAATACAGAGTCAACACATGAATATAACCGTTCATAGTTGAGGACATCAGGCCCCAGGGTAGACCTCTCTAGAGTCGAATTTATATATAATGAAAGACCAGATGTTCTGTAATGGAGTAACAAACACGGGCTCCTAACACCTGGCACCAGAATTCCTCTTTGGAGAGGAAACTGTCTTTGATAAACATGTTGACACTGGATGCTGATATCCAGGGGGCATCATAAACAAGAAAAGGAAATTCCCTGGCGGTCCAGTGGTTAGGACTCCATGCTTTCACTGCCAGGGCGAGGGCTCAATCCCTGATCGGGGAACTAAGATCCCGCAAGCTGCATGGCACAGCCAAAAAAAAACACAACAAAAGAACAAAAACAAACCCAGAAAACAGAACAAACAAACAAAAAACAATTGCTGAACTGTTCTGCATTTAAATCGTATAAGGGAGAAAGAAAAAAGAAGGAATGAAGGATGGGGCTACAGAGAAATAGAGAGGGAGGTTGGAGCCATGGTTTAGAAATAACTTAGGGACTTTTGGGGAACTGGACTACATAAACTTGAACTTCGAGTGGTTTTCATTGTTGTAACTTAAAACCCCTGTCTTCCCAAGCCCACTGCAAGGGCTCCTACACCTACAGAGCTGAGCATAGGTATATCTGTGTCCTTTCCCCAGCAAAGTGCCGTGTAAGAAAACAGTACAACCTTCCGGCAGGGTTTAGTTATTGGCCGCCTTTTCTTCCTCCTACTCTCAGCCGTCTTGCGACTCAGTGAATTGCCAAATCTTGTCCTTGTTCAGTGATGTCGGTCAAATCCACGCCTTCTTCTCCATTCCCGTTGCTGTTGCTCTGTTTCAGAAATTTGCCACTGATGCTTTCCTAAGTCATCTCTGTCTGAATTTTCTCCCGTCACAGGCTCAAACCGCCCTCCTACTGCTGCCAAAGTTAACTTTCAAATGAAGATTTAATATTGAGAAGCAGCATATCACAGAAATAAAAATAGAGTCTATATAGGCTCAAGGGCCAGACTTGTTGAGATCAGATTCTAAGACGTCCTATGAGCTGTGTCTTTGGTTTGGGTAAGTCACTTAACATCTCTTTGCCTTAGATTCCCCATTTGGTAAAATGGGATGATAACAGAACCTTCTCCCCCCTTGCCTTATTGCATGGTCTACAGCAGCCGGGATGTGGAGTGGAAGTGATGGTTGTGGATAATCTCGCGTTGTTCCTCATTTGTCATGGGGGTGGAGGGGGAGTTTCAAAAAAAAAGCTGGAGGGCTTACACTGCCGGTATTAAGACCTGTTCAAATCTGTAGTAATTAAGTCACATATGGTATTGGTGCAAGAATAGACAAGTAGACCACTGGGACAGAATAGAGAGTCCAGAGATAGGCTTGTACATATATGGTCCCCTGAAATACAATAAAGGTGACATTGAAGTGGAGTGGAGAAAGGTGATCTTTTCTTTTTTTCTTTTTTTTTTCTTTTGTTCTGCGGTACACGGGCCTCTCACTGCTGTGGCCCCTCCCGCTGCGGAGCACAGGCTCCAGACACGCAGGCCCAGCGGCCATGGCTCACAGGCACAGCCGCTCCGCGGCATGCAGGATCCTCCCAGACCGGGGCACGAACCCACGTCCCCTGCATCGCCAGGCAGACTCTGAACCACTGCGCCACCAGGGAAGCCCAGATCTTTTCTTTTTTTTAAAAAAAATTATTTATCGTAATTGTAGTATAGTTGATTTACAATGTCATGTTACTTTCAGATGTACAGCATAGTGATGCAGTTATACATACATATATATGTATATGTGTGTATATATATATATATATATTCTTTTTCAGATTCTTTTCCCTTATAGCTTATTACAAAACATTGAGTATAGTTCCCTGTGCTATATAGTAGGACCTTGTTGGTTATCTATTTTATATATAGTAGTGTGTATATGTTAATCCCGTCCTCCCAATTTATCCCTCCCCTCCCCCTTCCCCTTTGGTAACCATAAGTTTGTCTTCTATGTCTGTGGATCTACTTCTGTTTTGTAAATAAGTTCATTTGTATCTTTTTTTTTTTTTTAGATTCCACATATAAGCAATATCATATAATATTTGTCTTTCTCTGTCTGGCTTACTTAACTTAGTATGATAATCTCTAGGTCCATCCATGTTGCTGCAAATGGCATTACTTCATTCGTTTTTATGACTAATATTCCATTATATATACATAATGGAATATTATATAATATTATATAATATATTATATAATATTATATAATATATAATATATTATATAATATTATATAATATATAATATATTATATAATATATTACATATAATATACCATATATAAAGATTATATAATACATCACATATTATATACGACATACATAATATATGGTATATTATATATTACATATATAATATATTACATATCACATATTATATAATATGCAATATATAACATGTGAAATGCGACATATAATATATATGATTTATTGTATGTAATATGTATCTTATTATATATGCGTATTATGTATAATATATCATGCATATTGTATATGATATGTAATACATAGTATATTACATGATATATCATATATCATATATAATATATTACATATCGTATATGGTGTTATATAATATTGCATATTGTGTATGTAATATATAATATGTAATACATAATATATTAACATGTGATATATATGATGCAATATGTTGCATATTATATATCATGTAATATGTAACATATTATATAATAATATAATTTATATTTAATATATTATATAATATGTCATATATAATATATACTGTATATAATAAGTATATATATTATATAATAATAGATATAATAGATATACGAATATTCCATTTTATATATATATAATGGAATATATATATACCATAACTATAGCATAATGGAATATATATATACCATAACATAATGGTGTATATATATACCATATATATGGTGTATATATATACCATAACATATACCATATAATGGTGTATATATATACCATAACTTCTTTATCCATTCATCTATCAATGGATAAAGTGATCCAACATTTAGATCACTTCCATGTCTTGGCTATTGTAAATAGCGCTGCAATGAACACTGGGGTGCATGTACCTTTTCTTATTATGCTTTTCTCCGCATATGTGCCCAGGAGTGGGATTGAGGAATCATGTGGTAACTATTATTAGTGTTTTAAGGAACCTCCATACTGTTCTCCATAGTGGCTGTACCAATTTACATTCCCACCAACATTGTAGGAGGTTTCATTTTCTCCACATCATTTCTAGCATTTATTATTTGTAGACTTTTTGGTGATGGCCATTCTGATTGGAGTGAGGTGATACTTCATTGTAATTTTGATTTGTTTCTCTAATCATTAGGTGAGCTTTTCAATAGATGGTGCTGGATCAATTGGATCTCCATATGAGAGAAAATTAATCATGATCCTTACCTAACACCAAACAAAATAGCCATTCCCAATGGATTGAATATCTAAACATGAAAAGTAAAACTCAGATTTTAGGAAAAAATGGGAGAACATTTTCATGACCTTGAAGTAGATAAAGATTTTTAAAACAGGTTACAAAAAGCAGTAGCCATAAAGGAAAAAAATAGATAAATTAGATTACTTTAAAATTAAGAACTTCTGTTCATCAAACATCACCATAAGAGAGCCAAATGTGACTCACAGAATGGGCGAAGACATTTGTAATATGTATACAAAACAAAAATTCTTAGCTAGAATATATAGAAAACAATCCTACGAATCTATAAGAAATAAGAATATCACTCAATAGAAAAAATGCAGAAAAGACATGAACATTCACTTCAAAAGAAGGACATCCAAATGGCCAATAAACCCATGAAAAGGGCTAAAATTCATTTGCCATCAGGAAAATGCAAATTAAAACCAAAATGTGATGCCACCTTATCCCAACCAGAATGGCTGAAATGAAAAAGACAGAATATATTAAGTACTGGAGAAGATGTGGAACTGAAACTCTCATAGACTGTCGATAGGAGTGTATATTGGTACAATCACTTTGAAAAAAACATTTCACTTTATCTATAAAGCTGAACATGTACATAATCTATAACCTAGAATTTCTACTGCTAGGTGTATACTCTACATAAAAATGTACATGGGGCTTCCCTGGTGGCGCAGTGGTTAAGAATCCGCCTGCCAATGCAGGGGACATGGGTTCGAGCCCTGGTCTGGGAAGAACCCACATGCCGCAGAGCAACTAAGCCTGTGTGCCACAACTACTGAGCCTGCACTCTAGAGCCTGCGAGCCACAACTACTGAAGCCCGCGCGCCTAGAGCGTGTGCTCTGCAACAAGAGAAGCCACCACAATGAGAAGCCTGGGCCCCACAACAAAGAGTAGCCCCGCCTCACTGCAACTAGAGAAAGCCCGCTTGCAGCAGCAAAGACCCAATGCAGCCAAAAATTAAATAAATGAATAAATAAATAAATTTATTTTTTAAAATGTACATGTATTCACCAAAAGACACAAGAATGTTCATAGCAGCACAAGGCAACAGTAGCCAAACACTGGAACACAGTAGAATGAGTGTTTTACTCTAGGGACTACTTTATGGTGATAAGAATGAACAAATACTGCCACATAGCAACATGGAAAACTCTCTTGAGCATAAAGTTGAATAAAAAGAAGCCACACAGAAATGAGTACAAATTGTATGATTTCAATTATAGGTACAACAAATATCAGATCTCTAGAGCTAACTTATCTTGCATAATTGAAATTTGATACATGTTGACTAGCAACTTATTTCCTCTTCCCCCAGGCAACTACCTTTACATTTTTTGCTTCTATGTGTTTGACTTTTTATTTTATTTATTTTTTTGGCCACGCCACATGGCTTGTGGGATCTTAGTTCCCTGACCGGGGATCAAACCTGGGCCCTCAGCAGTGAGAGCGTGGAGCACCACCCACTGGACCACCAGGGAATTCCTGGGATTGACTATTTTAGATACTTAATATAACTGGAATCTTGCATATTTTTTTTAAACTCCCTAGAGTTGTCTGTATAGCCATGTTGAGGACTTTGGGCATAGTATTTTGCTCCTACCCCTGGTACAATAACAATCATTTTGTATTAGGAATATTCCTCGCTGGTTTGCCTTCAGTAGCTCTAGGCTCATTAACAGAAGGAATGATATTCTGTTCACTTGGGTATCTTCAGTGCCCAGAAGAACACCTGGCACAGAGTGAATAGTCCATATGTGTTTGTTGAATTGGAGTGACCCTTCCAATTATCATAGAGGGTAGGATTTAGCATTGCCACCAGCCAGCCAAACTTCTTCAGCATAGCTCTTCAATTCAACATACATTTTTAAAGAGTCTCCTTTGAGTCAAACACTGGACTGGTGTGCTGGAGTTGTGAAGAAGAGGAAGGTCAGTCCTGGGAGCCAGATGCTCTGTCAGGCAGGGGCGACATCGGAGACTCCCGGGGGCAGGTCCATGCTTAGTGGAGGAGCCTCAGATGAAGTGATCAGCTCTGCTTGGGTGGACCTGAGATACTTCCAAGAGTGAGTGATGCCTGAGCCACATCCCAGCGAGCGACTAGGAGTTTGCCAGGGGGGCAAGGAAGGCAAAAGCATTTCGGGAAGATAGAAAATCCATGTCCATGAGTAGAACAGCTTGACACCAGGTGGAGAGATGGAGGAGGGTGAAGGGTGAGAGGTGAATGGCTTGGTAAAGAGGTTGGATGCATCCTGCAACAATGGGAAGTCAGTGAAGGGTGAAACAGGAGAGTAGCAGGACCCAGTGTGCAGTTTTAGAGAGATCACTTTGGTTGCAGTGGGGAGGATGGATTATAAAGCAAAACTGAAGACCGAGGGACCAGTAGGAGAGGGTGAGGATATTGTAATGATCCAGGCGTGAGAAGTCAAGCGCTTGAGTTGGGCAAAGCCTGTGGGGATGGAGAGGTGGGGACAGGTAAGGACCTGAGTAGGAAGATTCTCCACCTTCTCCTGTAAAAAGTTTGGGGAAAGGGAGGTGAGTAAGCGTTATATTATACAGGTAATATTCTCTTTTCAAATTTTCCTCCTTCGCGCCAGAAAAAGACAGAAAAGCAGAAAGAGGGGGTGGGATTCTGGAGGACAGGCAGTCCATATACTAATGTCACTGGGGAATGTAACCTGCTCACAACGTCCATCTATTATGTTAGGTGAAGATACATTTTCAGCTGAAAAGAATTATTCTAAAACATGGGCATGAAACAAATGAGCGCATGACATCATGTTGTCCACAGGCCTCAGCAGAACGTTTTCCTTAGATAGCAGCCTCGGGATAACACTGCCAGCATTCCCCAGTCCCAGAAAGAATCTGTGCTTTTGTCACTCAGTGATTTGTAACAGGAATAAAAAAACCCCTCTGCTTATGTAAGAAATGCATCTGAAACTCCATGGCTGGCAGGTGCTTGAGATCGTTGAGCAGATGTCTGTGTGAAGCACCCAAAGTCCTCTATGTACGTTGGAAAGCACACATACGCCAGCTCCCTGCTGCTGTCCTGGAGAAAATATTCCAGACATGCAGCAAGGGGCTCTGTGCCTTTCCTCCCTGACTTCTCTCCTGTGGAGTATGAACCCAGGATAGTGTCTACTCAGAATCCTCTGTCCGTTGGCATTTGGAAAGGTCTGAACTGACTCCATCTATGTGGTACCTCCAAGCAAGACTGAACCCAGCTAACCAAGGATCTCTGTGCAGCTTCTGGAGTTGTCACCGAGTCTCACAAGCCTTCCTGGTGTTAATCCTGCATCCTGGATGCCCTTCTCCCCAGACTCCCTCTCGTAGGTTTTGGGGCAGCTACCTGTCGCCTCTCCCTGTCTACCAAGCTCCCCCCTCCCCCCATAGTGATGGGATCCTTACATTCTTTTTCAAGCTGACTACCACCTGCTCCCCTTTCCCTTTGACAGGTGGATGGTGCCTCTCCCTCCAGGGGAAAAGGAAAGCACAGGTGCACATTCCTGCTTTTCACAGGGTGGTGCACAGGGCAGCCTGGTGCCCTTGGAGGGGGGCTGGGAGCCATGAAAATGTGGGGCTCCAATGACAGCTCTTTCTCTCCTCATTTCGGGGATCTGGGCAGGTCATATATTCTCTCTACCCCTCTGTTTCTTCCTGCAGAAAACAAGGGCAAACCCTCCCTTAAGTAAGACAATCCTTTCCAGGGATCCAAACATGGAGGAGGGCACAAGGCAAATACTCAGCAGATGTGGGTTCCCTTCTGTGGGACGCACACAGTGATCCTAGCAAAGGGCATCACTAACTGTATTTCACATCGGAGGAAGCTGGGGGAGGGAATGACGTGAATTACTCAAAAAATCATGCAGCAGAAATTTCAGAATTTGAACGCAGATCTGCTTGGCTCCAAAGCAAACCTTCCCTCTGCCCTCCCCCACCTTCCTCCAAGACCCTCACCCTTCTCATCTTCTGTCTTTCTTTACTGTTTTCTTTTCTTCTGCCTATAATATATTCAGGGCTGCACCGTTATTAGAAATAAAACCCCAGTCTTAAAAAAGCGGGAAATTCTGATACAGGCTACAACATAAGTGAAACGAGGATGTTATGATAAGTGAAAGCAGCTAGTCACAAAAGGACAAATACTGTATGTGCCCCTTACATGAGGTCCTACAGAAGTCAGATTCACAGAGACGGAGAGGAGGGTAGAGTTACCAGGAGTTGGACAGAGGAGGAAACGGGGAGCTAGTTTTAATGGGTGCACAGTTTCAGTTTGGGAAGATGAAAAGAGTTCTGTGGATAGATGGCGTTGATGGTTCACAAGGCGAATGTGCTTAATGACATTAGAACTGGACACTTAAAAATGACTAAAATGGGGCTTTCCTGGTGGCCCAGTTGTTGAGAGTCCGCCTGCCGATGCAGGGGACGCGGGTTCGTGCCCCGGTCCGGGAAGATCCCACATGCCGCGGAGTGGCTGGGCTCGTGAGCCATGGCCGCTGAGCCTGCGTCCGGAGCCTGTGCTCTGCAATGGGAGGGGCCACAGCAGTGAGAGGCTTGCGTACCGCAAAAAAAAAAAAAGACTAAAATGATAAATTTTAGGTTATGTCTATTTAACCACAATTTAAAAATGAAATAAAGACAAATACAGTAAAATATCTGTGGCCTTGTTTACCTTTTGCTCCTCCTCCCCCAGGTAGATGCTTTAAGATGCTTGGTCATGTTTTAAGATGAGTGTAAGTGAATTACCTCACAGCTGTTGGGTGGCTACTGTGGACTGAATTGCATCCCCCCTCCCCAATTCATATGTTGAAGCCCTAACCCCCAATGCGACTATATTTGGAGGTGAGGCCTTTAGGAAGGTAATTAAGGTGAAATGAGGTCATAAGGATGGGGCCATCATCCAGTAGGGCTGGTGTTCTTATAAAAATAGGAAGTGGGACTTCCCTGGCGGTCCAGCGGTTAAGACTCCACGCTTCCACTGCAGGGGGCGCGGATTCCATTCCTGGTCGGGGAACTAAGATCCCACATGCCGGGTGGCACAGCCAAAAAGTAAAAAAAAATTTAAAAATAGAAGATAAATAAAAATAAAAAGAGGAAGAGACATTGGTGCACTCTCTTTCTCCCCGCGCACACAGAGGAACGGCTGTATGAAGACGGATCGGGAAGGTGGCCGTCTGCAAGCCAGGAAGAGTGCTCTCACCAGGATCTGAAGTTGTCAACACCTTGACCTGGGACCTCCAGGCTCCAGAACTGAGAAAATAGATTTCCGCAATTTAAACCACACAGTCTGTGGCATTTTGTGATGGGAACTCAGCGGGGCTCGCCCCAAGGGAGTTTCTTCTGTCACCTGGCTTGGTGGTGGGCGGGTTGTGTGGCCCAGTGGTCAGTGACCCTTCCTTTGGGTCAGCACAGCCAGCCCAGCTCTGACCCCTCCTGACACCTGTCCCTTCAGAGGTGGACATAGAGCCGTTCCTCAAGGAGAACATCCTCACTGACAGTGACAGAGGGAGGAGCAAGACCCCTTCCCCCTGACCCAGGAGACTGGTGTTGGGTAGGGAGGGCCAACAACTGGGCGGGGGAGTGTCTAAGACTTACCCTACTCACAAGCTAGTGAGTTAACCTGCCAGTTTTCTGCTTGCTGGTAGGAGACGTGAGACTTCTGGGTCAGAGACAAAGGATCCTACTACTCAGAGCAACAACAGGGTATCAGCATCTGTGCTTGTCTTCCCCCACCCCGTTCCCAGAGGGTGCTGTGATGGGGTCAGCGCTGCCTGCACAGGAACAGGTGGCTTAAGGGGAAGGAGCTTCGTGAGCCCAAGTCATTTCCAAAGGGCAGGAAGCTGGTCTGAATTTTGCTCCCCAGGGCAAAATGTGAATCTCTCTTACATTAGACAGCAAACACACCTGCGCTTGCCTGCCGAGGGCCACACCCCTCTCTCTCCAGGCGATCTGCCACACCAGCACCCTGGTAGGAGACACGGCGAGATATAGAAGCTAGTGGCTCTGCTGCACTGATGGAACCCTGCCTGGGACAGCCCCACACACAGCTTCAAGAAGCTGCACTATTTCTGATCCACAGTAGATACTCACTCTACGTAGTGGAAGCAGTCCTGGAACCTACACTTGAACGTGCATGGGTCTGATATCCTGCAACTTCACAATATGTCTGCTTTTAAAATGCGGGTTTTATGATGATTCGGGTATGGTAAGGCTAACAGGTCAGGAGAAGACTCAGCACTGATGCAGTAGTTTATGACTCACGGTTCTCAAGAGGAGGGGGCCACACCCACCGAACCACACGGGGAAGCGCCAGGGTCTGTCCGGAGGCAGAGGGAGTGAGGGGCCATCATGGTTGCCACAGGGAGGGGCAGGCAAGGCAGGGGAAGCAGGCTTAGGATAGGCCAGTCTGAATCATTTCAGCGGGCTCTGGGGCCCAAAGCTGTCCCTACTTGTCTGGTACCTGGGCCTCCGGTGATTAGGACAGGGGGACAGTGGCCCAGAGTGTGGGCGCTGGTTAAAGGACGTGGCTGGGGAAGGGGGCTGGAATTGGTTGGTTTTGCACATGAAAGGTGAGCACCTACCCCATTCCTTTACTTTGCCCAAGAACCGGCTGGCGCTGGGGGCAGGAGAGGGTCCTTCCTGGGTCAGCAAGGCCCCAGATGTCAAAGCATCGGAGTAAAAAGACATACTTAATTCAAAGTCACATGAAAGCAGTAC
The DNA here is from genome assembly GCF_011762595.2 of Tursiops truncatus. Lineage (NCBI taxonomy): Eukaryota > Metazoa > Chordata > Mammalia > Artiodactyla > Delphinidae > Tursiops > Tursiops truncatus. The sequence continues at coordinate 8,623,606 of NC_047039.1, read as the reverse complement.
GTGGCTCTGAAGGAGACGCCAGAAGAATGTGGAAATGAGGAGGCGTGTCAGCTAAGGCACTGCTAGAACTAAAACGCATTTCACCCTCAAGTTAGTCCATCAGTCGTAAGTGTTCTCTGAGTAGCTGCCACGAGCCAGGCACCGTGCTGGGTGCTGGGCGGACGGGGTGAACTGAACAGACCCGGCCCTGCCTCGTGGAGCCTGGGGTCAAGCCCTCGCAGGGACCGGCTACGTGAAGTCCTCAGCAGCTCCCTGGGGAGCCTAATGACCGCCCCACCCCAACCCACCCCGAGAACACTCAATTTGTTACCGAGTCCAAGCTCGCTTACCAGGCCAATAAATCGGAGACGGGGTGTCGAGGCAACGAATACCACTTTACTCGGAAAGCGGGCATACCAAGAAGATGGCAGACTAAGGTCCCCAAATAACCATCTTATCGGGGTCTGGGTGCCAGTTTCTTTTACAGAATCAGAGAGGGAGAGGGGGTGAGGAAGTAAAGTAAAAAGGGCCATCAGTCTTGCAAAACATCTCCTGGAATGGCCAGCCTGAGGGCGGAATTGTGTTAATTTCAGCCATTTACTGGTAAGCGGGGTCAGGTTGTCTCCCAGTGAGCGGAACAAAGGCACTTAACACTCATGCAGAAGGGCCCGGTTCCCAGTCAGGCCACTCTGTGTGATTATAATAACAAAAGCAACGAAAAGCAAAGTCAAAGAAACAGATCCAACATGGAGTCCAATTTAGCTCTTCCCTGTTACAATTTGTCATCTGAAATTGGAGGCGTGTCTCTCTGGGGCACATTTGGGCCCCAAGACATCATGCATCTCTCACTATATGGCGTGCTGGGCGGGAAGGAAGACCCTGCCTTTTGGAGCTCCTAGTCTCCACCAGAGGCATTTCCAAAGTTTTCTCAGCAGCCTGAGGACCTGTCTGAATCCTCGCATCCGGGCCTCAGCGTTATTTCTTTGTCAGACTGTGTAAGCTCTGTCTGCAGCAGGCACCGTCCATCACCGCGGTTCTCTACTGTGCTCTTTTGGAAAAGAAATGTAAGTGTTTCTGTAGCTCAGAGGGGCATTTGTCTTAGTTCATTCGGGCTGCTGTAATAAAGTACCATAGACGGGTGGTTTATAAACAACAGAAATTTATCTCTCACAGTTCTGGAGGCTGGGAAGTCCAAGATCAAGGTGCCAGCAGATTCGGTGTCTGGTGAGAGCCCGCTTCCTGGCTCATGGATGGCCAACTTCTCTGTGTCCCCACGTCGGGGAGGGAAAAGGGCTCCACTCTCCTGATCTAATCACCTCCCAGAGGGCCCATCTCCAAATACATTGGGAGTTAGGCTTTCAACATATGAATTTTAGGGAAACACAAACATTCAGTCTACAGCAGCATTCTTTATTTTTTTTTTAATTAGATAGTTGATTTACAATGTTGTGTTAGTTTCTGCTGTACAACAAAGTGAATCAGTTATACATATATATATATATCCAGTCTTTTTATACATTTCCTTCCCATTTAGGTCACCACAGAGCATTGAGTAGAGTATAGCAGCATTCTTATTTGGGGGGTTTTCTCCACTGTTCTTCTCCCTCCCACCCTCTTCCACCTTTTCTGGAGGTGCGGAAGAGACTGAAGAATTTCCCTCTGTGATGGATGAAAACTGAATTTTTGTTGGTGCGCACACGGTAGTGTACACAGAAGTAGAAGTATAATGTTGTACACATGAAACTCATAGAATGTTATAAACCAATGTGTCCTCAATAAAAAAAGAAATTAAAGAAAAAAAGAATCTATCAGATGCTCTCTTAGCAGACTACGACATCCAGCGCGGGGGCCAATGAAGAGATTCCAGAATTCAGTGAGGGATAGCACTTGCTGACATAAACTCTTCTCCAACTCTGATTCTAAAATGTCTTTTTTTCCCCACATTAGCCCATGGGTCACAAACTCCTTTGATAATATTTAATAAATGTTGGCAAATATTTTAGGCTTTGCTGGCCCGGGAGTCTCTGTCCCAGCTACGTAGCTCTGCCAGTGCAGTGCAGAAGCTGCCAGAGAGCTGTATAAAGTGCCACCGACATGAGCTGCAAGGATGAACCTTGAAAACACGACGCTAAGTGAAAAAACGCCTGGCACAAAGGTCTGTGTATTGTATGGTTACATTTATGTGAAATGTCCAGAATAAGCAAATCAATAGAGACAGAAAATAGATGAGCGGCGTCCAGGGGCTGGTGGGAGGGGAGAACGTATCAGCAAGCAACCTAGGATCTGAATGTACTAAAACCCACCGAGCTGTACACTGTAAAGGGGTGAATCTCATGGTATGTGAACTATATGTCAACAAAGCTAGTTTTTTAAAACAGCCATAGACAACATGTAGATAAGTGGGTGTGGCTTTGTTCCGATGAAACTTTATTTACAAAATGAGGGTGGATGTGGCCCATGGGCTGTAGTTTGCTGAGCCCTGTGCTAGACTGTAAGAGTCATGTAGTCAGGGCTGTGTCTCGTTTATCATTAACTTCCAGGACCTAGTGTAATAGTGGTCAAATAAGTAAGAACCCAATAAATGTTTGCTGAGTGAAAAAAAAAAAAAGCATTTCCCTCTGTAAGATTGGGCCCGATGCTAGGTCTACTTCAAGCCTTTAACTAAGACACAGAGATAGACTTAAGCAATTGCAGGCTGGGCTTCCCTGGTGGCACAGTGGATAAGAATCCACCTGCCAGTGCAGGGGACACGGGTTCAAGCCCTGGTCCGGGAAGATCCCACATGCTGCGGAGCAACTGAGCCCATGCGCCACAACTACTGAGCCCGTGAGCCACAACTACTGAGCCCGTGTGTCACAACTACTGAAGCCCACGCGCCTAGAGCCCATGCTCCACAACAAAGAGAGGCCACCACAGTGAGGAGCCGGCACATCACAACGAAGAGCAGCCCCCACTCGCCGCAACTAGAGAAAGCCCGCGTGCAGCAGCGAAGACCCAACGCAGCTGAAAATGAATAAATATAAATAAAATAAAATATTAAAAAAAGAAATTGCAGGCCACTCATAATTATGTAAATATGAGCGTCTGGTGAAATATACATCAATGCCCTAGTTTTTAAATTCTGATGCAGTAAAATGTTTCAATTTGGGTTCTGGCAACGACTGTGATCATCTTAAGAGATGTATAAATACATGTAAATAAGGTATTAACATCACAAGACTGTTTTAGACCATTTCCCCATCTGGTTTGGCCCTGTAATTGTGTGGGAAGGTACAGTTCTTAGAATCTGGCCTGAAAAAAACATCACTTTCACTCTAGGTTCTCAGCAGCCTGCAAGGTGCTTACTTCCAAAGCCGATTTCAGATTAAGTTATAAGGTCTGTGTAGTACCCACAGACACCAGGTCAACATTTTATGGTGGTTGTTATAGGGAGATGGTTCTTCTGAACTTGGTTAGTTATCAGAGCGATCTGGAGAGTTTCTAAAAATTCATATTCTAGGCTCTGCTCTTAGAGATTACGACGATCCAGCTTTGCAGTGGGACTGGGAAGCTGTATTTTTCAAAAGTTGCTCAGATGCCTGTGATGGTAAAGCACAGATCTCGCCTGAGAGTTCTGCTGGCCTGGGTGTGCTCTCCTTGCCAGGGCCCTCACCAGGGAGCTTGTTAGAAACACCCACTCTGCATGTTCACAGGCTCCCCAGACGATTGGCAGGAAAACGTGGGAGGCATTGGTGTAGGGTGTTCACACGCCTGGGAGGTTTTTGGGAGACCGTGATGGTCTCACTGTTAGCTGGTCAGGAAAGACTTCATGGAGAAGTCGGGCTGTTAAGAGGGTCAAAAAGGCAGAGTGAACCACTGCTTCTATTTGACCAACACAGAAGCAGAGGAAGCAAGAAAAAGCAGAGAGGATGCAGCAGATGGAACACAGGTGCTCTGTCCCCCCAGTATTACCAAAAGACGAAACGCAGACTCGATTTTGTTGGCACGTTTTTGCTGTAATTCATCATTTACACTTGGCCTTCACACTAGAGCATTATCTTAGGTATTTATCGAGGGTATTTGCAGAGCACGTTAATACTGTCTTTCTAGAGCTTTTACTCAACTGAGGCTGCTTACTGCCAAAGAAAGCCCTGGGGAACCAGGAGATTGTGCCTGGAACCAGCCCTTCCCGTAACACACTGTGCACCCTAGCAGAGCCACTTGGGATCCCCGGGCCTCAGCTTCCTCATCTGTAAAACATCTGTGGCTCCTGGCCTCATCGATCCTACGTCCTGTTTTGTTTTTTATAATATTTATTTATTTAGGCTGCGCTGGGTCTTCGTTGAGACATGCAGGATCTTCGTTGTGGCCTGCGGACTTCTTAGTTGCGGCATGCGTGTGGGATCTAGTTCCCTGACCAGGGATTGAACTTGGGCCCCCAGGGAAGTCCCCTATGTCCTGCTTTGAAATAAACATTTGTAACATCTTCTTTGCTGTTCTAAAATGAAAATTGTAGCTATAACCACCTATAGACATAATTTTTTAAAACCACTCTGGTGCCCTAACTGTAATTTAAGTGGAAAATTCAAGTGAATACGTTGTAACCAATAATATGTATTTTAATCTGTAAAGGCTTGGGCAGTGTACTAAACCTGTCTTTTATTGTCTGTATTCTGATGCTTTGACATCTGGGGCCTTGCTGCTCCTGGAGAGACTACGCCTCCCAGGGCTGCTAGCCTGTCCCTAGAGATAGTAAGCAACTTGCCCCAGAGCAGGAGTCCTAACCACTGGACCTCCAGGGAATTCCCAAGAGTAGGATTTTAAAATTCAAACCAACCAGTTCAGAGCCCACAACCCAGCCACCTCCTTTCTCAGGCTCTCACGTTCCCAGTAGGCCACTATCCCCCTGTCCTAATCATCCCAGAGCCAGGTACCAGACCACTAGGGACAGCCCCCATGCCCCAGAGCCCACTGAAATTATCCAGACTAGCCAGTCCTAAGCCTGCTTCCCCTGCCTCACTTGTTCTTTCCCATAGAAACCACAGTGAAGACTCTTGCCCACATTTCCCCCTAGCTCCCTCTGCCTCCTGACCCACCCTGGTGCTTCCCTGTGTGTCCCACCCCCATGGCGTGGTGTACCCCCTCTTGGGAACTGTGGGTAACAAACTATCATTTCAATGGCAGTCATCTCTTGGCCTGTTGGCCTTACTATACTTCAAATTTTATATTAATACACTATATTTTTAACAGAACTAGACTACAAGACATTAGGAAATGGTTTATTGCCCCTACTTATAATGAATAAGTTTAGATTTAAGAAAAGTCAGGGACTTCCCTGGCGGCCCAGTGGTTAAGACCCTGCACTTCCACTGCAGGAGGCGTGGGTTCAATCTCTGGTCAGGGAACTAAGATCCCACAAGCCTCACAGCACGGCCAAAAAAAAAAAGGTCAAAGATCAGGATTAATTTCCTAGAAGGACAGCGAATGAGAAAGTCAAAGAACAGCTAGACAAAGGGATAAAAGTTAGTGCTAAATATCAACAGAGCTGACTGATTTGTACATGGCAGGAGAAAGAGGAAAATACCTTAAGTTAAATAGAGAGAAGATGCCGAGCTAAGTCATAGATTGCAGAGCAAAATAAGAAAGGATGACTTCTTTGCAAATCATCCAGGCCTGATGTGTAAGTGCAGTGTCAAAATAATTCCTTGTGATGACATGGGATGAGGGAGGGATGAAATATCACAGAAAACATTGCAGCACTATTTACAATAGCCAGGACATGGAAGAAACCTAAGTGTCCATCAACAGAGGAATGGATAAAGAAGATGTGGTACATAGATACAATGGAATATTACTCAGCCATAAAAAAGATGAAATAATGCCATTTGCTGCAGCATGGATGGACCTAGAGATTGTCATCCTGAGTGAAGTAAGTCAGACAGGGAAAGACAAATATCATATGATATCGCTTACGTGTGGTATCTTAAAAAAATGGTATAAATGAACTTATTTATAAAACAGAAATAGAGTCACTGGTGTAGAAAACAAACTTATGGTTACCAAGGGGGAAAAGGGGGGGGAGGGATAGATTGGGACTGACATACACACTACTATATATCATGTAGATAACTAATAAGACCTATTGTGTAGTACAGGGAACTCTACTCAATACTCTGTAATGATCTATATGAGAAAAGAATCTAAAAAAGAGTGGATCTATGTATATGTATAGCTGATTCACTTTACTGTACAGCAGAAACTAACACAACATTTTAAATCAACTATACTCCAATAAAAAAATTTTAAAATGTCACAGAAAAGATATCCCAGATCTTGAAATCCCATCACACACAGTTGAAGCAGATGTTCTAGCTCAGAATGTCCGGCAGGACGTTGGAAAGTCTTAAGGGACCTGGGTAAACTCCTTGTGTGACCTGCTCTGGGCATTGCAGGACATCCAGTGTCTCTCCCGCTAAACATCGGTAGCCCCCTCCAAACACGTGACAACCAAAACTTCCTCCAGAGGTTTTCAAGATGCCCACCTTGTGAAACCACTAAACTGGATGACCCCAACCTGCTCCCAGGACCAGCTTGCCTCAACTCTATGCTTCTGAGATGGCCGAGGCTTCACAGATGAGGTATATTGCTAATGTTCTTTGAAGTCTGAGAGTTACTATTGCTGGACACCAAAGTCCATTGCCGTGAACTGGCCAGAACATGTTAAGACACAAAGGCAATGAGAATATATGAAGAAAGGAGTGACAAACCAAGCCACAGTGATTTTTTGAGAGCCAATCACCACCTTTAAGTGAACATCAAAAACTTCCACAATTGTGCAAGCAGCTATAGTTCTGGAAGCACAGTTTGGGGTAGGCACTCCTCAAGCCCCCAGGCTCTAAGATGTGGAGCTGGTAGCAAGTCAGTCCATGGTGGTTAACATCTCGGGCTCTGGAATGAGACAAAACTGGATTCAATCCCAGCTTTGCCACTTGTTAGCTGGGTAGCTGTAGTTAATTTACTTGGCCTCTCTTAGTTCTATAATTGGTAAAATTGGAATCAGATGCCTAATTATAGTCATTTGTAAGGATGAGAGAATGCCCGCAAAAGGCCTAGCCAGAAGCAGAGCACTTAATAAACAATGTAAACGTAAGCTGTTATTAATTTACATAGTATCTGAGCTTTCTATTTTCAAACTGTCCACCAGAGGGCGCGCCAAACACTGTCCTGGAACTTGAAAAGGCTGTTGTCCAGCGTTGCTCCCAAATTCTCAGTTTATAAAACATGCTCTAAAAATCCTAAGCACTGGTATCTGAGAAAAGGGATTCAGCGACTTTCCATTCGTTTTCCCCTTCCCCGCTGAGAGGTCCTATACCTAAAATAAAAGCACTCAACTTCGAGACTGTTCGTTTAAATGAAGTCGGATGTGTAATCTTGCAGCACTGAGGCTGCCTCTCTAAATCAGCTGCAAACAAAGGGCAGAGCTGGGGAAGCCGCCTGTCCTGGTGCAGGCAGTAAGGGACACATCGTTTGTAATTCCACACAATAATACCGACCAGAAGTCACTTCATATTTTTAGATCACCACGTGCCAGCAATTCTGGTAAAATACTCCACACACACACAGACAATAAAGAATAAATCTCTCATTGTTTGAAGTTCTAAACTTCTGGCAGGTATGCTTGTGATTTATTAATACATATGTAAGCTTCAACTTGGTACATTTCCTTATTTATCCATTAATAATTGTATCCTATCTGGAAGTTAATCCAGAGAAATCCCCGTTGTGCTGAAGTTCCTGCTCCGTGGACTCAGCTTCGTGCATTTTCCTTCCAGGGTAAGTTCCATTTGATTCAGAAACATTGAGAGCTTGGAGTTTAATTCTTGATTAATTCTTGAGCAGCAACTGTCTCCAACACCTGTTTAAATAGCAGGTTCAAAATGAACCATGATAATGCAGCGATTGCAAAGACAAAGGAACAGGCCTTGAGTTACTTCACTTTTGCCATTCTACATGATACAAACTTGGAGGTTTTGGTTGTGTTTAAAATTAAAAACAGTTCCAGCTATAGCATAATAAAGTCCTGGGCATGTAAGGTACAGCATGGTGACTATAGTTAACAATACTGTTTTGTATATTTGAAAGATGCTAAGGGAGTGGATCTTAAAAGTTCTCATCACAAGAAAAAAGAATTGTAACTGTGGGTGGTGATGGTTGTTAACTAGTCTTATTGTGGTGACCATTTCTTAATATACACATATATCAAATTGTTAGGTTGTACACCTAAAGCTGATACAATGTTATATTCAATTATATCTCAATAAAACTTTTTTAAACAGTAAAATAGAGTGAGAACTGTGATATCTAATATTTTCCATTGGCAAGTGCAAATTTTGTTCATATGTGAAATATGTTCTAAACTTGAATAGCTACTGAATATTATTATATTGTTACTAAAAGTAATTTTGTTGTATATGGAAGGGGAAGTGTTAAAAACCATCCACTCCAGGTGTTAATTATGCTAGGTCCGCCTTGGTCTTAAATCCCAAAGAATTTCCTTCCAGCTGCTGACAGCCATTCAAGAAAGGAAGGAAGGCTTTTCTATCAGGAAACTGGATCCTGCTTTAGAGAAGCTGGGAGAGCAGTGCTGGGCTGGGAGGAGAATCTCAGAGAAGGAGAGAAGGGTGGGCAGCTCCAGCCAAGGCAGCGCGCTCCTTCCCGCCCCCCTCCCGCCCTCAGGCCAGAGGAGACCACGATCCAGTTTCCTAATCCTGTCCGAGGTCAGGCCCATCCCCCTCCTGAGCCTTCCCTTCATTTAAGGAGGCCGTATTTGCGAGGATCTCAGAGCAACTGACAATTAGCAGCTTAGGCCTGGAGCTAGAGGGGCAGGCTCGGAGGGAAGACCCGTTGAAAGCCCGGCGGTGAGTGTGTTCTGGCCGCGACCGCGAGTGATACACGCGTCTTGTTAAATCTGCACACGTGCTTCAAAAATAAGTTATAATTTCATGCTCCGCGCTCCGTGGAACTTGGTCAGGTTTTACCCGTTGAGAGAAACTGACCACATTTCTGTCTTCTTGTTGGCATTGCTACAATGTTTCTGCCCCTCTGGTTTGCTCTGGAAGCCGTGTTCCCGCCCCCGAACGAGGGGCTGTCTGGATACCACCCCTGCAGGTCTGCGGTGTGGGTCACCGGCGGCTGGGTCAACCCCATTCCCAGATAGATTCCAGGCTAGTCACGACTATTACCGTTTATTAAGGCTGGGACTACGGTCTAACAGTTGTCTCCGCTTTATTTCTAATTCTCACAGTGATTTCAGTTTATGGGTGAGGAAACTGAAGCCCAGAGGGCAAGCAGAGTTGCTGACCCTTACCAGGTAATGATGTGAACACGAGCCCCAGCAGAGGGCAAAGGGCGCAGGGGTACCAGGTAGAAATGAGCTCCTTATTCCTCCTCCCAATTTTTTTTTTTTTTTTGGTTTTTATAAATTATTTTCAATTGTGGTAAAATACACATAACATAGAATTTGCCAAGTGAGCCATTTTAACTCTTGTCATCTTGAAAACTGAAACTCCGTACCCATTAACTAAGTCCCCCTCCTTTCCTCTCCTCCTGCCCCAAATCTTATAAAGCAGATATTGTTATTACCACCAGCTCCACTTTACAGATGAGGAAACCGAGGTCATGGGCTCTTCTGACTGGTGTGGGGTGATACCTCACTGTTGTTTTGATTTGCATTTCTCTGATAATTAGTGATGTTGAGCATCTTTTCACGTGCCTGTTGGCCATCTGTATGTCTTCTTTGGAGAAATGTCTGTTTAGGTCTTCTGCCGTTTTTTGGATTGGGTTGTTTGTTATTGAGTTGTATGAGGTGTTTGTGTATTTTGGAAATTAAGCTCTTGTTGGTCACATCATTTGCAAACAATTTCTCCCAGTCCATAGGTTGTCTTTCTGTTTTGTTTATGGTTTCCTTTGCTGTGCAAAAGCTTATAAATTAGGTTAGGTCCCATTTGTTTATTTTTGTTTTTATTTCTATTGCCTTGGGAGACTGACCTAAGAAAACATTGCTATGATTTATGTCAGACAGTGTTTTGCCTGTGTTCTCTTCTAGGAGTTTTATGGTGTCCTGTCTTATATTTAGGTCTTTAAGCCATTTTGAGTTTATTTTTGTATATGGCGTGAGAGAGTGTTCTAACTTCACTGATTTATATGCGGCTGTCCAACTTTCCCAGCACCACTTGTTGAAAAGACTGTCTTTTCTCCATTGTATATTCTTGCCTCCTTTGTCAAAGATTAACTGACTGAGAAACTAACACACCATTGTAAAGCAATTATACTCCAATAAAGATGTTAAAAAAAAAAAGATTAACTGACTGTAGGTGTGTGGGTTTCTTTCTGGGCTCTCTATTCTGTTCCATTCATCTATATGTCTGTTTTTGTTCCAATACACTGTTTTGATTACTGTGGCTTTGCAGTATTGTCTGAAGAATGGAAGGGTTATACCTCTAGCTTTGTTCTTTTTCCTCAGGATTGCTTTGGTAATTCTGGGTCTTTTGTGGTTCCATATAAATTTTAGGATTACTTATTCTAGCTCTGTGAAAGATGTGATGGGTAATTTTATAGGGATTACATTAAATCTATAGATTACTTTGGGTAGTATGGCCATTTAAACTACACTAATTCTTCCAATCTAAAAGCATGGATATCTTTCCATTACCTTGAATCATCTTCAGTTTCCTTTATTAATGTTTTATAGTTCTGAGTGTATAAACCTTTCACCTCCTTGGTTAGTTTTATTCCTAGGTATTCTTTTAAATGTGATTTTAAAAGGGATTTCTTTTTACGTTCTCTTTCTGATATTTCATTGTTAGTGTAAAGAAATGCAACTGATTTCTGTATACTAGTCTTGTATTCTGCTACCTTGCTGAATTCATTTGTCAGTTCTAATAGTTTTTGCATGGAGTTTTTAGGGTTTACTATATAGAGCATCATGTCATCTGCATATAATGACAACTTTACCTCTTTCCTTCCACTTTTGATACATTTTATTTCTTTTTCTTGTCTGATGGCTGTGGCTAGGAATTCCAATACTATGTTGAAGAGAAATGGTGAGAGGGCATCCTTGTCTTGTTCCAGATTTTAGCAGGAAGACTTTCAGCTTTTCACTGTCAAGTATTATATTGACTATGGGTTTGTCATAAATAGCTTTTATTATGTTGAGATATGTTCCCTGTATGCCCACTTCCATAAGGGTTTTTATCATGAATGGATGTTGAATTTTATCAAATGCTTTTTCTGCCTCTATTGAGATGATCATGTGGTTTCTGGCTTTTCTTTTGTTGATGTGGTGTATCACATTGATTGATTTGTTGAACCATCCTTGTGACCTTGGAATGAATCCGACTTGATCATGGTATATGATCCTTTTTATGTGTTGTTAGATTCAGTTTGCTAATATTTTGTTAAGGATTTTTGTATCTATATTCATCAAAGATATTGGCTTATAATTTTCTTTTTGCTACTATCTTTGTCTGGTTTTGGTATGAGGGTGATTTTGTCATCATAGAATGACTATGGGAGTGTTCCTTCTTCTTCCATCTTTTGGAAGCATTTGATAAGGATTGCTATAACTTCTTCTTTGTATGTTTGGTAGAATTCCCCAGTGAAGCCATTCAGTCCTGGACTTTAGTTTGCAGGCAGTTGTTTTTTGTTTTTATTACATATTCTGTTTCACTTCTAGTGATTAGTCTGTTCAAATCATCTTTTTCTTCTTGACTCAGTTTTGGTATGCTGTATGTTTCTAGAAACTTTTCCATTTCTTCTAGGTTGTCCATTTTGTTGGCATATAACTTTATAATATTTTCTTTTTATAATTTCATATTTCCTCAGTATCAATTGTTATTTCTCCTCTTTCGTTTCTTATTTTGTTTCGGTCTTCTCTCTTTTCTTCTTGGTGAGCTTAACTAGAGGTTTGTCAATATTGTTAATCCTCTCAAAAAAAACAGCTCTTGGTTTTATTGATTTTTTTCTATTATTTTTAATCTCTAATTTATTTCCTCTCTGATCTTTGTGATTTCCTCCCTTCTGCTGACTTTAGTTTTTTTTTGTTCTTCTTTTTCTAATTCTTCTAGGTGTTAGATTAGGTTGTTTATTTGGGATTTTTCTTGTTTTTTTAAGAAGGCCTGTACCACTATGAACTTCCCTCTTAGAACTGCTTTTGCTGCATCCTGGAAATTTTGTATGGTTGTGTTTAGTAGTGTTTAAATATGACCCAGTGTGATCTACAGATACCTATCCAAAATCTCAACAGTGTTTTTTTGAAGAAATAGAAAAATCTCTCCTAAAATTTATATGGAATCTCAAGGGACTCTAGGTAGCTAAAAGAATCTTAAAAAAGAAGAACAAAGCTAGAGGACTCACACTTCCTCACTTCAAAACTTACTACAAAGCCACAGTAATCAAAACAGTGTGGTACTGGTATAAAGACAGACATATAGACCAGTGGAGTAAAATAGAGAGGCAAAATAAACCATTGCATATATGGTCGAATGCCTTTTGACAAAAGTGCCAAGACCACTCAATCTTTTCAACAAATGATGTTGGGAAACTGGATATTGACATGCAAATCATGAAGTTGTACCCTTACCTTACACCATATAAAAATAAAAAATTAATTGAAAATGAATCAAAGACCTAAACACAAGAACTAAAACTATAAAACTCTTAGAGGAAAACAGGGGGAAAACTTCATGACATCAGCTATTTCTTGGATATCATACCGAAGGCAAGAAAAGAAAAAAATATAGATAATGGGTTACATCAAAATCTAAACCTGTGCATTGAAATATACAATCAACAGAGTGAAAGGACAACCCATGGATGGGAGAAAATATTTGTAAATCATATAGCTGAGAAAAAGGTTAATATCCATAATATATAAAGAACTCCTACAGTTCAATAACAACAACAAAATAATCCAATTAAAAACTGAGCAAAGGACTTGAATAGACATTTCTCCAAAGAAGACATACAAACAACCAATAAGTACATGAAAAGGTGCTCAACATCACTAATCATTAGGGAAATGCAAATCAAAACCACAATAAGATATCACGTCATACCCATTAGGGTGGCTAATGGGTATGAAGTGATATCTCCCCCAACAACAACAAAAAAAACAGGAAATAAGTGTTCACAAGGATATGGAGAAATGAGAACACTTGTGCACTGCTTGTGGGAATGTAAAATGGTGCAGCCTTTGTAGAAAACTGTATGGCAGTTCTTCAAATAATTAAACGTGGGATTACCATATGATCCAGTAATTCCATTTCTGGGTATATACCCAAAAGCAATTGAATACAGGACTCAAAGATGTATTTGTACATCCATGTTTATAGCAACATTATTCACAATAGCCAAAAGGCGGAAGCAACCCAAGTGTCCATCGATGGATGAATGGGTAAACAAACTGTTGTCTACTTATACAATGGAATATTATTCAGCCTTAAAAAGAAAAGAAATTCTGACACAGGCTACAACATGGATGAACCTTGAGGACATTATGCTAAGTGACATAAGCCAATCACATAAGGACAGATACTGTAGATTCCACTTTTATGAGGTACATAGTATAGTTAAATTCATAAAGACAGAAAGTAGAATGGTTGTCACCAGTGGCTGGAGGGGTGGGGGGACTGGGAAGTTGTTTAATAGATACAGAGTTTCAATTTTTCAAGAAGTAGAGAGTTCTGGAGGTGGATGGTGTGATGGTAGACAACAGCCTTAGCATACTGAACTGTACACTTAAGATGGTTACATTTCATGTGTATTTCACAAAAAAGAAACATCCATCAGACCATGTTGCATGTCTTCTCTGAGCCCCCCATGGTTTTCCTCCTCATTCAGAATAAAATCCAAATCCCTTCCCCTGGCTGAGAGGGCCCTACACTCCAGCCCTACCAGCCCAGCACATTCTGTCTCAGGACCTCTGCATTCGCTCTTTGTTCCCTCTGCATGGAAGGCTCTTCTCCCAAATGACTGCCCTGCTCGTCCCTTTATTTCACTCAGGACTCTGCACAAACATCACTTCCTTTGGCCACTAGATCTACAATGGCACATCCCACAAACCCCATATCATACTTTATTTTTCTTTATAACTTTCCTCAGTACTTGGCATTCTCCTTACCAGTCATCAATCTCTTTATTGTCTCCCATATCATACTTTATTTTTCTTTATAACTTTCCTCAGTACTTGGCATTCTCCTTACCAGTCATCAATCTCTTTATTGTCTCCATCACTAGAACGTGAACTCCACAAGGCCAGGGGTTTGCCTTCTTGTCTCCGTGTTCCCACTGCCTAGAATGGTGCTGACCCACGGCTGATGGTCAGTCAGTATGTCACATGGACTAGTGAAGGAAGAACAGCACACGACAGACATGTTGGTGAAACTGGTGGATGGGGGTAGAGCTGGGAGTGACTGGATGGTGGAATCGGGATCCCACAAGATCTCACGGAGTTGATAGGCTGGGCTCAAGTAATAAGGTGAAGCTTGGGACTTCCGTGGTGATCCAATGGTTAAGACTATGAGCTTCCACTGAAGGGGGCACGAGTTCAATCCCTGGTCAGAGAACTAAGATCCTGCATGCCATGCAGAGCAGCCAAAAAGAAAAAAAGTTGAAGCTTAACAGGGATACGTGTGAAAGGTTATATATACTTAGGTCAATGGCACAAATGAGCACAGGATGTGGGGAAGATGTCTTAAGAGCAGCATCATAACCTGCAAAGACTTGGAAGATGTATGTCAATGGGAAGCTGGTGATGGGATGGATGGGACCCTGCAGAAACAGCCTGTGATGGAAGGCTGCTGTGTTTTGCACAGAACATTCCAGGGAGCAGTGCCATCCGTTCTGGGCCGGACAATTTAAGCAGACAGAGGTTATTCAAGAACATTCAGAGCACGTGACCAGGATGGCAACGGCATCCAAACTCACATCCTATAAGAAAAAATAGAAGGATCTGGAATGTTTAGCCCATAGCTGGTAGATTTGGGAGCCAGACAGAACTGAATCAAATCCTGGTTCTGCCTTTTATTAGCTGCGGCACGTGGACAAAATTCTTAACCTCCGTAATCCTTAGTTGTCTTATTGTCAAGGCCAGTGTTGTAAAGGCCTTGTAACATATAACCACTTGATCACTACAAAGTTATCATACACAGGAACCCTTACAGTGTCCTCTAGAAAATTTGAAGAGCCATCCTTTTAAATATATATCCAATTGTCTTCACTGCAATAGTCAATGAAAGTCCTTGACATTATCTTTAATCGAGTCCAACCATCATGTGTGAATTTAGCATTTAATGCCCACTTTTTATGAATTTTTATCTGTGTGTGGGCATCCCAATTTGAGGCATTACACATGTGAGCAGAATTAAGACTAGATGTGAGTGAGAGAATATCATGATAGTAGCAGCAGATGGAATATTAGGAACAGAAAAGCTCCAAACACAGAATATCTTTTGTGTCGCCTCTGTTAGGTTGTCTGTAACCTACACCAGCTCTGTTCTGGACCATCTGGGTCCAGCAACCTTGGTAGATCCTACGCTTGCACCCTGACAGAATTCATCTTGAAGAGGTTTGGTTTTAAATAACCGGAAGGTTGTGCCATTCAAGAGTCTTACCTTTGGGACACAGAGTTAACTTGCTCTCTGGTGGGTACTCACGGGTCTACTCCCTGTTCAGTTACTGCAGCACCTGAGCGTAGATTTAACGTGTCCTTCACTGGGATCTGAATGTTCTTTTTGCTGGGTGTACCTCCTGTCTCCAATTTGTAGTTCATGGCATGGCCCTCAGTGAGGGGTAAGGGGCAAGATAGTGGCAACTTGCTGATGAGAACACTGACCAGCTCAGTCTAGCTTTTACCAAAGTGGACAATGTCAGAATCTAACAGCTGAGAGGGTTCATCCAAACTGGGACACTGTGGGGAGTAAAATGAGGGGTTGGTATGAATAGTTAACACTGAGACAATGTATTAGACAGGGTTCTCCAGAAAAAAAAACAATAGGAATTATATACCTATATCTATATCTATCTATCTATAAATTGGCTTATATTATTATGGAGGTTGAGAAGTCCCAAATGTGCAGCCATGAAGCTGGAGACCCAGGATTGGTGGGGTGTAGTTTCAGTTCAAATCCAAAGGCCCGAGAACCAGGAGAGCAGACAGTGTAAGTTCCAGTCTGAAGGCAGAAGAAGACTGATGTCCAGCCAAAACAGTCAGAGAGAGACAGAGAGAAATAGAGAGAGAGAGTGGGGGAGAACTGTGCCTTAGTCACCTTTTTGCTGTGTTGAGGCCTTCAACTGATTGGATGAGACCCACCCACTTTAGAAAGGGCAGTCTGCTTTACTCAGTCTATAGACTCAAATGCTAATCTCATCCAGAAACACCCTCATAGACACACCAAAATAACGTTTAACTGAATATCTGGGCATCTTGTGGCCCAGTCAAGCTGACATATAAAATTAACCATTACAGACAACAAGCATAAACTGGGGCTGTCCTGGGAAAATAAGGATGTATGGTTACCCCAAGTGGAGTCCTCTAAAGAGGATATAATCCTAAAATGCAGAGGCCGTGCAGGAGCTATTTCATAAGGGTTCAGTATTTTTCTCGTGCAGAGGAATGAATTCTCCTGATCATGAAAGACGAAAGACCCGAGACATGTCAGCTTCACAAACTAGATTAGCTAATTTGGTTTTGACAGTTCTATCAATCCGGATCACTGTTTCCAAGTTTGGAAATGTGGATATAGAGATGGATACTAAAATTGTTCAGTGGCCCCAGTAGCTTGCCTGACAGCTGAAAAGAACTTGTTCCATAAAGAGAGCTGTGTCTGTGGGATGCACTGAAGGTATTCTCCAGGCTGGAATGAACGACATACTGTACTAATGTCTTTGAAACAGGGTAAAGGGGTGCTCTGCGACAAGGAAGTGCCTTCACCCAGTGAAAATAACACCCTCTTGGAAGGACATAGTCCATAAGTACAGGGGACCCGATTCACATGGCCCTAAGCAGTGCTGCTTGATGTCTTTGCCACACCTTTATAGATATTCTAGGGTTATGCTGATTGCAGATGAGACAACTATGTATATAAATGAAGATTTAGTACAATTTCCACACCAGTTTGTTTGTACCCAGGTGTTAATTCTTGCCTTTCTAGCCTGTGTATGTGCCCAGAGGGATATGTGTACGAATTGTCTAGGCGCCACCTAGTGGCCATTTTGGGAAAAAATCAAAGATGGTGGGAATTCCAAAAAAAACTCGACAGGTTCTCAATTTGGGGCTAAATCTTGGAAAGAGCAATTAAAACTAAACTAAAAAGTAGAGGAAGGGAGTTTTTAGGGCAACGAAACTATTCTGTATTATACAATAATGATGGACATATGTCATATGTTGTGTTGTACCCATAGACGGTACAACACAAAGAGTGACCTCTAATGTAAACTGTGGACTCTATTTTTTATTTTAAAAATAAATTTATTTATTTTTATTTATTATTTTTGGCTGCACTGGGTCTTCGTTGCTGCGCGTGGGCTTTCTCTAGTTGCGGCGAGCGGGGGCTACTCTTTGTTGCGGAGTGCAGGCTTCTCTTGTTGCAGAGCACAGGCTTTAGGCGCACAGGCTTCAGTAGTTGTGGCACGTGGGCTCAGTAGTTGTGGCTCGCAGGCTTAGTTGCTCTGCGGCATGTAGGATCTTCCCGGACCTGTGTCCCCTGCATTGTCAGGCAGATTCTTAACCACTGCACCACCAGGGGGAGCCCTAGCCTAATAGACGTCTGAAGGTAATATTACCCACCAGCATTAGGAATTTGCATAAAGTGGGGAGTATCCAAGAGCTGAATTCGAGTCTGTGCAAACGTTAGCAGACCTTTCAAGAAGCCCGAGCACACCCCAGGGTATGCAGTAGGCACAGCACACAGTGCATCACGTGTCACCGCGGGGCACAGGAGCCAGCGTGCAGCTGGGAGCGCGCAGCTGGGAGCGCGCAGTCCTCGGCTGGATCAGCCGCGTGCCGCTAACTCATTCATTGCCACGAAGTGGGTACCATGCTCCGGGTGGGCACCACGCTCCCCTGAGAGGCCCCAGGGCTAGACCAGTACAGGTGCAGCGCCACTGCCACTGCAGCGGCAGGGATCCCTCCCTGCAGGCTCTGTGGGGCCATCACATCTTACTCCCCAGGGTTTCTCCATGCCTTGCTCCTAATGGCCTTGTACCCAAACAATGTTTAAAGGCCAACATTAATTAACCCTTTTGAAACTCTAATTTTATCCACATAATCCATCTTACCTAGCATATTATTAGGCAATGTTTATAATCGATTTTTACTATCTTCATGAGTGTCACAAAGATATATGTGTTTATATGACAAGAATACATAAGCCAAAACCACATGTGCATGTACTTTACTTTCTCTTATAAATTTAAAATTCTTTCTTTGGAAAATTTCCAGATACGCAGAGATTACTCCCCAATTTCCTCAGTTGGCACTTAAAGGTCTCAGGTCAATTAGGGATCTTAGGAAATGTATTTTAGTTGACATTTAAAAAATATAATCACTGTTATTATTAAAAATTTGTCAGAGAAATACAACACTTGAAAACTTATCCAGGCAGAAATGGAGTGATTCCATAGGTTCACATAATTTGCAGGGTTTTACATGAAGCCATTAGTTGTTGTAACTCTCATTAAATACTCATGCTTATATTTACAGTCTTAAATATTTCATGTAAGAAATGATAACCTGATAACTGTAAGGAATTTAGGATATTCTATTTAGTTAAGCTTGTGGTAGGATAATAATTTCAAAGTCTTGCATAGACTGTTATCTTTAAATTAAATTGCACACTGTGATAAAATCAGAGAGAAGATGTATAACTTTTTTTTTTTTTTTTGCGGTACGCGGGCCTCTCACTGCTGTGGCCTCTCCCGTTGCGGAGCACAGGCTCCGGATGCGCATGGCTCACGGGCCCAGCCGCTCTGCGGCATGTGGGATCTTCCCAGACCGGGGCACGCACCCGTATCCCCTGCATTGGCAGGCGGACTCTCAACCACTGCGCCACCAGGGAAGCCCAACAGGAATACTTTTTACACTTTTATTAATGACTTATTTAGACATTATTTTTAAATTTTTAAAAAATTTTACTAGTTAGGGTAATATATACCTTTTTAAAAACCATGTTAATGATTTTTAAGTGTACAGCTATAGATGTTAAGTATATTCACATTGCTTTGAAAAAATATACCTTTTGATCCATCTTTCAATAACTATGTTAACTTTTGAAGTCTTCTTATTGGAGATTTCCCTTTCCACAAAGGAAACTATTGGATGCTTCAGTTTCTAGAAGACCGATTTCTTTAAACTGTTTGAAATACACATATAGGTGGTTACAGTACATAATTTGCAGCTTGGCTCTCTCCCGGAAATTGGACATTTTATTTTTCATGGCTGAAGAGCCTTTCTTAAAGGGCCAGCATGTTTAAAGCGTTAGGTGTTTTGACATAATTTCTTCAACGTTCTTGCTCTTTGGGGAGTCTTTGAGAGTCTTTATCTTGTTTATTTATGTTCTTTGTAACTCCCAGAAACCATCAAAATAGGAGCTGTATTGAATTTGAAAGACTTTCCAACTGCACTTGCTAAGGCTCTGGGGAGACAGGCTATCCAGGTGTTTCCCACGTGAATTTCTCAACAATTCTGGGAGCTGTAGTAGGGGTGTAATTTGGAATTTGTTCACACATCTGGTACAGCATGGATTGGCTAGTATTGTAGGTTTTATAAATTTAATACAAACTTTTTTTTTAATTTAAGGGCTCTTAATTAGATTTAAAAATAGCTCCCAACTCTGCTCATGACCAAGGTTTATAGATTACAACTTGTTCTTTCACTAAAGGTGGGCTTCCAACGGGTATGTGTTAGTTGACAGCAGAGACCCATCTGTGTAAGCGATTTTTGAGAAAGGGTGTTGTTGGATCAGAGCCTGATTTCCTGTCACAGTTATAGAGGTTGGTGAGGGGAATTTCCTTTGTGTGGTATCTTAGTCCGTTCGGGCTGCTATAACAAGGTACCACAGACTGGGTGGCTTATAGACAACAGACACTTACTGCACATATTTCTGGAAGCTGGAAGTCCAAGATCAGGGTGGCAACCTGGTCAGGTGAGGGCCCTCCTTCTGGTTCATGGCCAGTGCCTTTTTGCTGTGACCTCATGTGGTGGAAGAAACTTGGGTGTTCTCTGGGGTCTCTTTTATAAGAGCACTAATCCCATCCTTGAAGGCTTCACCCTCACGACCTAATCACCTTCCAAAGGCCCACCTTCTAATACCATCACACTGGGCGTTAGAGCACAACATGGGAATTTGGGTGACACATTCAGTCCATAGCAGGAGGCATGGAAAGGGGGACGGGAGTAGCTCTAGGCGGAACAGTAGTTCCTGATGTGACTTAAGGCACCTCCTGGACTTTGGGCATTTTCACACCTTTAAATTTAAATGCCTCTTGGAATTCAATTACTTTGGTCTTATGAAGTTATCCCTATGAAGGCCATGGCCTTCTGTATGGGCTAACTGGTACACTGGTTCCATTTTTCTGATTAGGTGTAAGAATCTTTCGCATAATGTATGATCATGTAAAAATCAGGAGTTTCTTTGGTGAGAGATTTGTTTCCTTAGGACAGAACAACCCATCGTGCCAACATATACAGATGTGAAAATTCGGTTCCTTAGTCTCTCTAGACACATTTCAGTTGCTCAGTAGTCATGTGCGGTTAGTGGAGAGCACAGAATATTTCCATCATCTCTGAAATTTCTACCAGACATGGAGGTTTAGACCATATTCTCTGAAACATGGCTTCATGCAGATTAAGCATTAACCCTACATTAATGTGCTTCTCTGCCCTTACCAGAAGCTTTTCCCTCTCTCTCCCTCTCCTCATAACAGTTTTGTTGAGATATAATTCACATGCCACACAAATCACTCATGTAAACTGTACGGTTCACTGGGTTTTAATATATTCACAGAGCTGTGCAACCATCACCATGATCGATTTTAGAACATTTTTACCACCTCAAAAAAGAAATCCCACATCCTTTAGCGATCGCCTCCAAGTCCTCCTATACCCCCGGCTCTAAGCAACCACCCAAATTATTTCCTGTCTCTATAGATTTCTCTATTCTGGACTTTTTGTTACCGAATCGGGTCCCGCCGCTTGCCGCTTACAAAATCAATACTCACAGATGTTGGTAGAGAGGAAAGGTGCTTTTAATGAGAATGCTGGCAATCTGGGGAGATGGTGGACTCAACATCCCCCCCAAACCACCTCTCAAGATTCTGCTCAGCCATGAAAGCTTTTAAAGGGAAATAGGGACGTAATATCAGTTAATCATTGAGATAGGGGGTCAGAGTCCTCTTCATACCCCGCTGTGTGCAGGCTTCAGCGCAGGCTTGTCGACTCCTCATGATATTTCTTTAGGTGCTGTCTTGTTCACACGGTTTCTCTGCGAGATTACTGAATGGGAAGCTAGAGAAGAGATCTGGTCATCTGTTACATACTTATTTTTCATTTCTACTTCTTTGATCTATGGAGATAACCAACAAGTTAGACGAAGTATTGCGTAATCAACAGATTTGAAAGCTGTGCTAGGGCCAGAGATGAGTAGGGCATGGGGGTGTCTGGTTTAAGATTAGTGACAAGACAAAGGGGTGCCTCCTGCAGACACCTCTTTTCTGCCAAAAGCTTTTTCCTGCTAAAAGCTGCTTGCAAATTATAAATGGAATCACATAATATGTGGTCTTTGGTGACTTTCACTTAGTACGGTGTTTTGAAGGTTTATCCATGTTGTAGCGTGTATCAGTACTTCATTCCTCTTTATGGCTAAACAGTATCCTATCCTACCCTACGCGTGGACTAAGAATGCGCCTGTCGTATCAGCAAAACAAAAGATGCTGCAGCCATCAGGCCATCAGCCACTAAAGCTGCCTGCTACGGTGAGCCCTGAAGGGACTCAGGGTGGGAAAGAGCAGGAGACTTGCCCTAGCTAAGGTGCAAGGTGCATATCAAAGGAATGGTTTCAGTGAGCCCAGACTCTTGCATCTTCCCATACAATTCATTAACTTGGGATGTCTGGTTTTCTTTAATTAACTGTCATCTTTTGATGTTCTGACCACCTGGTTTTTGTTGCAAAAACCCCTATATGTCCTGGCTCCCCCCCTTACCTCTTTGGAACAGTCCCTCAGAGCCGTGTGAGAGGCTGCCTCCTGGGCTTGAGTCCTCAGAAAGTCCGGCAAATAAAACATAATTCTCAACTTTTAGGTTGTGCAGGTTTTTTTCAGTCGACATATGGATGTACCGCATTTTGTTTATCCATTCATTAGCTGATGGACATTTGGGTTTCCACCTTTATGGCTAGGATGAGTATTGCTGCTATAAACACTCTTATACAAGTTTTTGTGTGGATATAGGTTTTCATTTCTGTAGGAGTGGATTGTAGGGTCAAATGGTAACTCTGTGTTTAGTTTTCCGAGGAACTGGCAGGATGTTTTCCAAAGTGGTTGTACCATTTTACATTCCAACCAGAAACGTATGAAGATTCTAATTTCTCTATATCCTCACACATAGTATCTGACTTTTTGACTCTAGCCATCTTAAGTATTATCTCATTGTGATTTTGATTTACATTTATCTGATTTCAAGCATATTTTTATGTGCTTCTTGGCCATTTCTGTATCTTCGGAGAAGTGATATTTTTCAGATCCTTGATCATTTTAAATTGGATTGTCTTTTTATTCTTTATTGGTAAAAGGTTTTTAAAAAATATATTCTGCATATAATCCCTTATCAAATATATGGTTTGCTAATATTTTCTTCCATTCTGTGGCTTGTCTGTTAAATTTCTTGATAGTGTCCCTTATAGCATAAAAGTATTTAATTCTGATGAGGTCCAATTGATCTCAGGTGGCCTAAGCCTGCAGTGGCTTGAAGCAGGGTTTTGGTTCCCGGCCAGAGATAGAGGTCGGGCCACGGCGGTGAAAGCACTGAATCCTAGCTACTAGACCACTGGCCAGTGACAAGGCCCTGGCCCTTCAGCTTTGCAGAAAAGAATTCCCACAAAGATGGAAAGTAGTGAAACAAGTGAAGTGTTTATTAGGCGGAAAAAGAGTACAGTATGTGTGGATAGACACACGGGCGGACTCAGAGAGTTGTGTCCTCGTGGTAGTTTAAATCACTTATATGAGTATTTCTTCCAGATTTCCTTTGGCCAATCATTTTGGTTTGACAGGTTCTGAGTCCGTATTTGGTATATTTCAGGACCTTCCCATGTGTGCACATGCATCTCTCACCCAAGATGGATTCCAGCGAAGAGGCCTATGGGTAGCTTGACATCACTCCCCTTTTGACCTCCAAGGACCTTTATAGACAGAAAGGGCTCCTTGACTTTGAGAATGAGAAATATGTGGTCTCTTATCTTTTATCTGGGCAAGGCCCAGCCTTCTCTCTCAATTATCCTGTTGTTATGGAGTCTCTGTCCACAGGGGACAAACTCCAGCTGTTCAGCCTGGGGCCCATCTATCTCCTGCCTCATAATTTATCTATATTTCATTGTTGTTGTTCATGTTCTTCATGTCATATCTAAGAATCCATTTCCAGATCCAACATCATGAAGTTCTGCTTCTATATTTTCTTCTAAGGGTTTTATAATTTTAGTTTTTTCCATTCAGGTCTGTGATTCATTTTGAGTTAATTTTTGTATATGGTGTGAGGTAAGGGTCTAACTTCATTCTTTTGCATTTGTCTATCCAGTTGTTCTAGCACTGTTTGTTTAAAAGAATATTCTTGGGCACTTCCCTGGTGGTCCAGTGGTTAAAACTCCACGCTTCCAATGCAGGGGGTGCAGGTTCGATCCCTGGTCAGTGAATTAAGATCCCACATGCAGTGTGTGGCCATAAATAAATAAATAAATAAATGTATATTTTTCCTCACTGAATGGTCTTGGCACCCTTGCTGAAAATCAATTCACCATAGACACATAAGTTTGGTTTTGGACTCTCAGTTCTACTCCATTGATCTGTATATCTATCCTTGTGCCAATATCACACTATCTTGATAACAATTGCTTTGCAGTAACATTTGAATTAAGGAAGTGTGAACCCTCCAACTTTGTTCTTCTTTTTCAAGATTGTCTTCATTATTCTGAGTCCCTTGCATTTCCATATAAATTTTATAACCAGATTGGCAATTTCTACAAAGAAGCTAGCTGGGATTTCAATAGGGATTACGTTGAACCTGATCGCTTTGGGGAATGTTGCCTTTTTAACAATATTAAAGGTCTCAATCCATGAACATGACATTCTTTCTATTTGTTTAGATCTTTAAAACTTTCTTTCAACAATGTTTTACAGCTTTCAGAATACAAATTTTATACTTCTTTTGTTCAATTTATTCCTAAGTATTTTTTGATGCTATTGTAAATGGAATTGTTTATTTTATTTTCAGATTGTTCATGGCAAGCATATAGAAATACAAAAGATTTCTGTGTGTTTGATCTTGTATCCTACAATCCTGGTGAACTTGTTTATTAGTTCTAATAGTTGTGAGGTTTTTTTTTTGTGTGTGTATGTGTGTGTGTGTGAATTCTCTAGGATTTTCTCTATACGAGATTATGTCAAGTATAAATAGATGTAATTTTATTTCTTTCTTTCTAATCTGGATGATTTTATTTTGTTTTACTGCCTAATTGCCTTACTAGAACCTTTCATTGGACAATGTTGAATAGAAGTGGCAAGAACACTTTATATTATTCCTGATCTATTGGATCCATTAAGTATGATGTTAGCTGTGGGTTTTTCACAGATGCCCTTTATCAGGTTGAGGAAGTTTCTTTGCGTAGTTTGTTGAGTGGTTTTGTTTGTTTGTTTTTTGTTGTGGTTTTTTTTTCATCAAGAAAGGGTGTTGGGGCCTCCCTGGTGGCACAGTGGTTAAGAATCCACCTGCCAATGCATGGGACACGGGTTTGAGCCCTGGTCCAGGAAGATCCCACATGCCGCGGAGCACCTAAGCCCGTGAGCCACAACTACTAAAGCCCACATGCATACAGCCTGTGCTCCACAAGAGAAGCCACCACAATGAGAAGCCTGTGCACTGCAGCGAAGAGTAGCCCCTGCTTGCTGTAACCAGAGAAAAGCCTGTGTGCAGCAACAAAGACCCAACACAGCCAAAAATAAAATAAATAAAATAAAATAAATAAATTTATTAAAAAATAAGAAAGAAAAGAAAGGGTGTTGGATCTTGTCAAAAACTTTTTCTGCATCTACTGAGATAATCATGTGGGTTTTGTTTTTTATTCTATTGACATTGTGTATTACATTAATTGACTTCCAGGTGTTAAACCAACCTTGCATTCCTCAGATAAATCCTACCTGGTCATGGTGTGTAATTCTTTTTATATGTTGCTAGATTTGGTTTGCTAGCATTTTGTTGAGGGTGCATTTTTGCATTGATATTCACAAAGGAATTTCGTCTGTAGTTTTCTTTTCTTGTGATGTCTTTGTTTGATTTTGGTATCAGGGTAATGCTGGCCTCACAGAATGAGTTGGAAAGTATTCTATTGTGTTTTTTGGAAGAGTTTGTGAAGATTTGGTATTAATTCTTTCTTAAATGTTTGGTAGAATTGACCAGTGAAACTATCTGGGCTTTAGCTTTTCTTTGTGGGTAGTTTTTGATTACTAATTTAATCTCTTTATTTGATATGGGTCTATTCAAATTTTTAAATTTTCTCTTGAGTCATTTTCAGCACTCTGTGTCTTTCTAAGAACTTGCCCATTTCATATAAGTTATCTAATATATCGGCATACAATTGTTCATAGTTTTTCTTTATAATCCTTTTTATTTATGTAAGGTTGGTAGTAATATCCACTCTTTCATTCTGATTTTAGCAATTTGAATATTCTCTCTTTTTTTCTTTGTCAATTTTTGTTAATTTTGTTGATCTTCTAAAATAACCAACTTTCGGTTTTATTGATTTTTCTCTATTGTTTCTGTCTTCTTGATTTCTTTAATTTCTGCTGTAATATTTATTATTTCCTTCCTTCTTCTTGCTTCAGTTTTAGTTTGCTTTATTCCTCCAGTGTCTTAGGATGGAAGGTTAGGTTATTGATTTGAGATCTGTTCTTTTTTCATATAGACATTTATAGCTATATATTTTCCTACAGACACTGCCTTAGCTGTATCTCCATTTTCATTCATATCAAAATATTTTAAAATTTTCATTTTTATTTATACTTTGATCTATTGGTTATTTAGGATTATGTTATTTAATTTTCACATATTTGTGAGTTTCCTAAATTACTTTCTATTATTGATTTCTAATTTAATTCCATTATGGTCAGAGAACATACTTGTTTATTTTAATCATTTTAACTTTATTAAGGCCTGTTTTATGTTATAACATACAGTATATCCTGGAGAATGTTCCATGTGCATTTATGAAGAATGTACAGTTTGTTGTTGTTGAGAGAAGTGTTCTATAGATGCAGCAGAATCTATTTTTTCAGTCTTTATGGAAGTTTTCAAATGCATACAAAAGTAGAAACAGCATATGATGAACTGTCATCTACTCACCATTCAGCTTCAACAATCTTATGGCCACCTGTAAGAGTTTTGACAAGTGATATAACTGAGTGCTTCCCAATCACTGCAACAACTTGGACTCTCCAGTTAGTAATGGTCTCTCAGGTGAGAAGGTTAAGAGGCACAGAGACCTTTTCTTGTGCTGCCAAAATGTTCACTGGTCCAGAATTTAGGGGCAAGCTCTGGGTGATCTCTGTTGGACCTCCAAAAATGTTCAAAACAAAGGGGCAACAGAATCGAGCCTTGTCAAAATTTTATGGTATGCATAGCAGACAGTCAAATAACAGATTCCATGAGGATCTTGGGGGAAGGATTTTTAATGCAGAATTCGGTTGTTTACATGAGGTTGTTTGCTAAGGTGAGTGCATATAAAATGTTATATTGGTCTAAGCATTAAATAAGACTTTGTGGCCAGATCTTAGCATGTCTTTGTAGCCAATTGAGTAGATACTCTGTAGTTATCTGGGCACTAATTGTTAAGTACAGATTACAACAGATCTAAGTTATCGCTTGTAAAGCTTGCAAAATTCATTCTTATTTGATATTCTACGGTCATACTTTTACACTTCCTTTTATTTCTATAAACATATTAAAATATTTACTTTACTTTCTTTTCCAATATCTTCAGTCTTTTGTGAATGTTTCTACTGTTTCCTCTTTCTCCTAACTCCTGCTCTTGTGACTTGTTTCCTCTTGTGTCTTATAAACTGTCATTGTGAGATTGTGTCCCATGGATACCATCTGTAACATTTCTTTGACTTGAGTCTGAGGTGTATTCTTTGAGCAAATATTTACATTTGCTTTTTCAGGCACCTGATTTATGAGCAATCCAGGATGTCTTAAAACTAAATTATCAGTTTGGTGTTCCCAGGATTCTCAGACAGTATACCTTCTGGCCCTAAACCTGTGTGAGGGTGAAGTGCAAACTCTTAAATATATTTGTCTCCCCATCACTCGGAGGTAAGGTCAAGAGAGACAAGTTTCTGGGCTTCCCTGGTGGTGAAGTGGTTAAGAATCTGTCTGCCAATGCAGTGGACACGGGTTCGAGCCGTGGTCTGGGAAGATCCCACATGCCGCAGAGCAGCTAAGCCCGTGAGCCACACTACTGAAGCCCGCGTGCCTAGAGCCTGTGCTCTGCAACAAGAGAAGCCACCACAATGAGAAGCCCACGCACCACAACTAAGAGTAGCCACTGCTTGCCGCAACTAGAGAAAGACTGGGCGCAGCAACAAAGACCAAAGCCAAAAATAAACAAACAAACAAATAAATAAATAAATAAATAAAAAAGAGAGAGACAAGTTTCCTTACTATCTCCTTAAGAGAGGAAGGATTTTTTCCTGGATTACTGAATGAAATGTGGCTTTCAGGGTCCCAAATAATGAAGGTCTCCAGATGGTAGACTTACCACCGGTGTAGGCACTAGACTTTGTCTCCTTTTCCCTCAACCAAATTATTAAATGGAAACTCCAGGCCCCCAGATGTTCCTTGAACAGTAACTGCTTCTGATCCTTGCTCACATCGCTGAATTCACGATTTCCATTATTTTTGGCCTTTGAGAATTTTCTTTTACTTTTTTGCTAGGCCAGCTATACATTTAATAATATGTCGGGTTTTAAAAAAATATTTTAAAATACTTGCTTTTTTAAAAACAGACAATCATAGGTGTTTCACACAAAGCGTTATTAGGGTTTGTAGTCTGCCATATTGCTAAAAATGGAAGGCAATAATTTTGTGGGTTTTTCTGTTTTTACGCTTAGAGCTTTATTTCAGCTAGAACTTATTTTTGTGATTAGTTTGAGATAAGGTTAAGTTTTTTTCCTGTAGATTCAAACAGCATAAAAGGAAGGTATAATGGAAAATGGGCACTAAATGAGTGTGTTAGGAACTCTGGTGAGTTCAACTTTAGGGGCAAAGCAAATATCAAGTAACTAACAGATTGCTTTCATACCTTTGGTTAATGTCTGCTACCCACCCCAGCCCTGACTCTTTTTGACACAAAAGGTTCAAAATGACCCTTATTCTTTTTTATAGTGCTTTATTCACTGCATTTCCCCTGCTCTCATACACCAGCTTTTCCCCAGTGAGCTTCATCACTGAGGATCTCCTATTTACCGTTCACTCTTTTATACCTGACTCTTCCAGGATGGTGGGACCTAAATAAAGATGGGTGATTAGGATGGTGGGTGGATTTTAGGATTTGGGTCCAGATAAAAGTAATCTGAGACTGCTAATAAGAGATTAAGTGTTAATAGTTGATTTGTAAATGCAACCCCATCTAAATACAGAAACTCAGAACCCAGGATGAATCCCATTCCTACCAACTGTGAGGAACGGTTCCAACTCTTTGAAATATCAAATGTGTAAAATATATGTAAATATATAAATAAATAAACCATTTTCTAGAACTTAAAGATTGTTTTGTTATAGAAAGATTTAAATTACAATGCACAGCCTTTTTAGAAATGAGAAAACACTAAATGAAGACTACGTTCTGTTTAACAATGAAAACATCCAACTTTGGAAGACCTTCCTAACCTTTGATTGGAATAGAAAAGTTTGCTTTCTTTCCTTTTATAGGACTCTATTTATGACAATGTAAATATTATAATTAAGTTACATCTTTGTGATGGAAGTTCCAATGTTCTATTTTCTCTTTTTTCCTGCAGTGAAGCCTGGATATCCCTTTTCTTATTTTCTGGCTCTCTACTCAGAAGATCCCTGTGTTTATTTATCTCCACCTTGCGGGTATTGTAAAGCATTTGTCTTTTTAAAACATTGATCTCCACCTTGCTTATATCATAGAGCATTTGTCTTTTTGAAACATTTTAAATTTATATTGGATATAGTTGATTTACAATGTTGTGTTAGTTTCAGGTATATAGCAGAGTGATTCAGTTATACATATACATACACCTGTTGTTTTCCAGATTCTTTTCCCATTTAGGATATTACAGAATATTGAGTAGAGTTCCCTGTGCTATACAGTAGGTCCTTGTTGATTATCTATTTTATACATAGTAGTGTGTATATGTTAATCCCAAACTCCTAATTTATTCCTAACCCCTCCCCTTTGGTAACCATAAATTTGTTTTCTATGTCTGTGAGTCTGTCTCTGTTTTGTAAATAAGTTCATTTGTATCATTTTTTTTAGATTCCACATGTAAGTGGTATTGTATATTTGTCTTTCTCTGTCTGATTTACTTCACTTAGTATGGTCATCTCTAGGTCCATCCATGTTGCTGCAAATGGCATTATTTCATTCTTTTTTAAGGCTGAGTAATATTCCTTTGTATATATATACTGCATTGGAAGATCTAGAAATTGATTTGGTTTTTGTGCTCATACCCTAGTTGGACAAAAGTTTAGAAAAAAGGAAGCAAGTGTAAAACCTCATAGCAGAGGATGGTTTTCATCCATCAACCTCTGGGTTATGGGCCCAGCATGCTTCCACTGCACCACTGTACTGTTTTAAAGGTGTGTTGTTTTAAGCCACTAAGTGTGTGGTAATGCGTTACAGCAGCCATAGGAAACATATACAGTATACAAGGCCTGGGCACATAATAAATGTTCAGTGACTACCTTCGCCCCACCTTCACTGTTGGAGGAGTAGACAAGAGTCGCTTTATTACTTTGCCAGGCAAAGGGGGCCACAGAAGGCCAGCACCCTCAAGACTGTGCCCCCCTTCCTGGGAAATAGGAAGGGGTCTTATAGTTTCAGGGTGAAAAATGAGGCTGTAGATAAGGATTGGGGCTGATGTAGTCTTGCATTTTTCTTTCCCCCTGGAGATATTGAGATCATTAGGGCTGGTGTCAGGTGTTTACAGAACAGGTTCTGGTGGTCCTCGAGGTTATCATTCCATGACCTTCTTTCTGGAATGAAGGATGCTCACAAAGGAGTGTTAGGGAGTGTTGTCTTGGAGAAGTAAACAGCAGGTGCATAATACCATTTTAGCTAGAGGGCAATCATTTTCAGAGTGCAATTAAGCAAGAAAGAGAGGGGGGTAAAAACATCTGTAGAAGACCAGTTGAATGAGCAGAAAGAATAAAGGCTGAATGAGGGTTAACATAATGGGGATGCCTCAACTAGTTTCTGCTACAGCATCACCTAAAGAACCACGATGGAGGAGTGAGGGAGACCAGAGTTGCCTGGGTTGACTGTGTCAATTCTTTCTTTCTTCTTCTTCTTCTTTTTTTTTTTTTAGGGCCTCTCACGGCTGCAGCCTCTCCCGTTGCAGAGCACAGGCTCCGGACACGCAGGCTCAGCGGCCATGGCTCACAGGTCCAGCCGCTCCGTGGCATGTGGGATCTTCCCGGACCGGGGCATGAACCCATGTCCCCTGCACTGGCAGGCGGACTCTCAACCACTGCGCCACCAGGGAAGCCCCTGTTCTTTTTTTAAAATAAATTTATTTATTTAATTTTGGCTGTGTTGGGTCTTCGTTGCTGAGCGCAGGCTTTTCTCTAGTTGTGGCAAGCGGGGCTACTCTTTGCTGCAGTACGTGGGTTTCTCATTGTGGTGGCTTCTCTTGTTGTGGAGCACGTGCTGTAGGCGCGTAAGCTCAGTAGTTGTGGCACGTGGGCTCAGTAGTTGTGGTTCGCGGGCTCTAGAGTGCAGGCTCAGTAGTTGTGGCACATGGGCTTAGTTGCTCCATGGCATGTGGGATCTTCCCGGACCAGGGCTTGAACCCGTGTCCCCTGCATTGGCAGGCGGATTCTCAACCACTGTGCCACCAGGGAAGTGCCCGTGTCAATTATTTCTTAATCTTTGGTTTCATACAGGTTTTTTTTAAAAAAATAAACAGAAGACCATCTACATTAATTTGCTAGGGCTGCCATAACAAAGTACCACAGACAGAGAGACTTAAACAACAGAAACTTATTTTCTCGCAGCTCTGGAGGCTGGAAGTCCAAGATCAAGGTGTCAGAGGGTTGGTTTCTCCTGAGACCTCTCTCTGGGGCTTGTAGACGGCTGTCTTCTCCCCATATCTTCACATGGCCTCCCCTCTGTGTGTCTGTGTCCTAATATTCTCTCTCTCTTTATTTTAAAAAATTTTCAGCCGTTCCTCACAGCATGTGGGATCTTACCTCCCCGACCAGGGATTGAACCCGTGCCCCTTGCATTGGAAGCGTGGAGTCTTAACCACTGGATGGCCAGGGAAGTCCCTAATATTCTCTTCTTATAAAGACTTTAGACATATTGGATTAGGGCCACCCTAAAGACCTTATTTAACTTCAATCATCTCTTGAAAGACCCTGTCTCTACAGACAGTCACATTCTGAGGTCCTGGGGGTTAGAACTTCAAAATATGAATTTTGGGGGACGCAGTTCAGCCATCAGGCCGCTGTGTCTGTTAGATAGCAATTACTATCAAGTTAGGATTGTATCCTCCCACAGCCTGGCAGACGGGAGCCCTATCCTTCCTGAGGATTGCATTTCAAAGGAATGGCTTTCAGGTCCTTGACAAAGACACTCCTGAGTTGTAGGAGATACATACACATCTCAAAGGGACAGAGGAAGTGTTCACAGTTGCAGGCCCTTTTTAGTACATGTTCTGTAAAGTCAGGTCAGGGCCTATTGTCAGGTGTTGGGTAGAACAAATAGTAACTTCTTTTGGTAGGTTTGAGGTTTTTCAGGCAAGTGCTTCAAGGTGGCTAGGTTCATCCTAGGGCTGTGGCCTTGAGCTGTTAGAGATCATGTTAGTGTTATTCAAGGCTTTTAAAATTTTATTTTTTTTTTGCGGTACGCGGGCCTCTCACTGCTGTGGCCTCTCCCGTTGCGGAGCACAGGCTCCGGTCGCGCAGGCTCAGCGGCCATGGCTCACGGGCCCAGCTGCTCCGCGGCATGTGGGATCTTCCCGGACCGGGGCACGAATCCGTGTCCCCTGCATCGGCAGGCGGACTCCCAACCACTGCGCCACCAGGGAAGCCCCCCAAGGCTTTTAATGTGTGTGGGATAAGGAGAGGCGAGTGGATGAAGTCACTTATGCTAAAGGTTTGCAGTTTTTAGCGGCCAAGGCTGAGCCTGATTAGAATTGGAAAGGAGGAAGTAACACTGTCACTGTTTGCAGATGACGTGATACTATACATAGAAAATCCTACAGATGCTACCAGAAAACTACTAGAGCTCATCAATGAATTTGGTAAAGTTGCAGAATACAAAATTAGTATACAGAAATCTGTTGCATTTCTATACACTAACTGTAAGGCCAACTGGCCCGAGGCAGGGGAACACAATCAGATTCACAGGTTGCATCAGACCGAAACTCTCCGGACCACCCAGTTCCAGAAACTGACCTGGGGACTTTGCACCCGGCCCAGCCTTCCCGCCTTTCGAGGGGCGGGACTAACGGTTCCCCAGGATACCCGAAAAGACCACCAAATAAGGAATACCCTGCGCCCTCCCAGATTCACCACACCCCTTTCCCTTCTTCCCCTATAAAATCTTGCCCAACCCTCGCCCGGGTGCGACTTCTCTGGCCCCTTTCTCTCGGACCAGTGAACCTCGCCCGGGAGCGCTCCCTAATAAAGCTCACTTGAAGCTTTCCTCTGTTTCGCGGTGCCGTTTGTTAAGATCCGACCTTACACTAACAATGGAATATTAGAAAGAGAAATTAAGGAAATAATCTCATTCTCCCTTTAAAACACCCAGTCACCTTTGAACAAATCAAAGTTCAATTCACTCTGGACCTTCTTCCCTATTGCAATATTATATTCCTGATTAAAATCTGCCCTTACCACTTTAACTAGTATCTGGTTTTGTTTATCTTTGATACTGATGATGACAGAATTTCCTCTTTTTAAAAAAAATTTATTTATTTATTTTTGGCTGTATTGGGTCTTCGTTTCTGTGCGAGGGCTTTCTCTAATTGCATCAAGGGGGGGGCCACTCTTCATCGCGGTGCGCGGGCCTCTCACTGTCACGACCTCTCTTGTTGCGGAGCACAGGCTCCAGAGCACAGGCTCCTCTCTTGTTGCGGAGCACAGGCTCAGTAGTTGTGGCTCACGGCCTTAGTGCTCCGCGGCATGTGGGATCTTCCCAGACCAGGGCTCAGAACCCGTGTCCCCTGCATTGGCAGGCAGATTCTCAACCACTGCGCCACCAGGGAAGCCCCAGAATGCCCTCTTAAGTCTTAGGACAGGAGATGGTCTCAAATTGAGAGTTCAGAAAAATAGATGTTCATTGCTCCTTAAAAGTGAAAACCTGAGGGACACACACACACACACTGAAACCAAGGAGAAAAAGTCAAAATGAATCAAGGGACAAGAGACTTTTTGTCAGGGAGGAACTGATTAAAATGCAGCAGAAAACCAGCAGAGGAGAGAACTTCTTTCCTGTCTCTTGTCACATATACCTCTACTCCCCTGGGGATGAGGGATTGGAGGAAACACAGACCCAGAGGCCAGACTGTGGGAGATATATCCTGGTTCATTATTTGGTATTTTTAGACAAATTGGTTCTTCATTCTTTCCCTGTTCCTCATTTATCTTATCTCAAAAAATAACAACTAAACTAGATTAAATAAGTGATGGCAAAGAAAGCATTGGCAGTAGAAAGAACATTGACCAGAAAGTTAAAAGAAATGGATTTTGCAGCATTATTTACAATTGCCAAGACACAGAGGCAACCTAAGTGTCCATCAACAGATGAATGGATGAAGAAGATGTGGTATATCTATACAATGGAATATTACTCAGCTGTAAAAAAGAATGAAATTCTGCCATTTGCAAGAACATGGATGGACCTAAAGGGTATTACGCTAAGTGAAATAAGTCAGACAGAGAAAGACAAATACTGTATGATTTCACTTATATGTGGAATCTAAAAAACAAAGCAAATGAACAAACAACAAAACAGAAACAGTTATAGATACAGAGAACAAACAGGTGGCTGCCGGATGGGAGAGGAGTAGGGGAGGAAAGAAATAAGTGAGGGAGGTTAGGAAGTACAAACTTCCAGTTGCAAAATAGATGAGTCATGGATATGAAACATACAGGGTGGGGAATATAGTCAATAACTATGCAATATCTCTGTATGGTGACATAGAGTAACAGGACTTATCATGGTGATCATCTTGAAATGTACAGAGATATCGAATCACTATGTTGTGTAACTGGAACTAATGTAGTGCTGTAGACCAATTATACTTCAAAACAAAAGAAACAAACAAACTCACAGAAAAAGAAATCCGATTAGTGGTTATCAGAGGTGGGGTGGGGGAAGAGGAATTGGATGAAGGTGGTCAGAAGGTATAATCTCCCAGGTATAAGATAAGTAAGTACTAGGAATATAATGTATAACATGATAAATATAATTAACACTGCTGTATGTGACATATGAAAGTTGTTAAGAGAATAAATCCTAAGAGTTCTCATCACAAAGGAAAATATTTCTTTCTTTTTTTTTTTTTTTTTTTTACAGTACGCGGGCCTCTCACTGTTGTGGCCTCTCCCGTTGCGGAGCACAGGCTCCGGACCCTCTCCTGTTGCGGAGCACAGGCTCCAGACGCGCAGGCTCAGTGGCCATGGCTCACGGGCCCAGCCGCTCCACGGCATGTGGGATCTTCCTGGACTGGGGCACGAACCCGTGTCCCCTGCATCGGCAGGCGGACTCTCAACCACTGTGCCACCAGGGAAGCCCTTGGGAAAATATTTCTTTATTTCTTTGATTTTGTATCTATATGAGATGATCGATGTTCACTAAACTTATTATGGTACTTACTTCATGATGTGTGTAAGTCAAATCATTATGCTGCACAACTAAACTTCTATAGTGCTGTAAATCAATTACATCTCAATAAAACTGGAAGAAAAAATGAAAATGGATTTTAGTCCCCAATCTACCACTAACTAGCCATGTGATCTTAGATCAGTGATTTCAAGTCTCTGAGCCTAATTTCCTCATCTGTGAAATGAGAGGGTTGGATTAGAAAATTCAATTTCATTCAGATGTATTTGTCAAATATTTATTGCATGCCCATCGCTGGAGCTACAAAGATAAAGGAAACGCAATCCTTTCCTTCATGCAGGTGGAGTTAAGGCTGCTGGAGAGTGTGGTGGAAATTATTGACCAGTGGACGGGGCCTGGGCAGGGAAGGAAGTGACACTAAGTAATGCTAGTAGAGACTTGAAGTCAACCTGAGCAGGGCAGATTTAGTGTGAGCGAAAGTCCTGTAAAAGAAACTGTGGTCAGAAGTTGGATTTGGGGATTTGAAATTGTCAGATGTAGAGAAGTTCTGACTGATGAAGAGATTACATTCTGTGGGCTTTAAATTATGATTTAACAACTCATATTTGAATTCCTACAAGTAATCCCTTACAATGAAACAATGAAGCTCACAGCAGTAGTTAACTGTTGCCAAGTCTTTTGGTCTTTGGTGAGCTTTAGGAATCTAGACCTCCGCAGAAAGATCAGCAATTATGCTTCCCTGGGTCAGGGCACATTAAAATTGAATCGCCAGTCCAGGCCACTCCATACCACACATGATGCTAAACCACAGTTCCAAGTGTGTTCTCGTGTTTAGCTGTCAAATGCCAGAACTTGCCTTACTGCCCATTCTATTTCAGCGTGTCATAATTGGTGGGGTTTTTTTTATTTTGATTTTTTTTTCGATCTTAACTTTGAAAAAATTTCCAGGTATAGAAAAATTGGAAAAATGGTATACTACACACCCTTAAACCCTTCACCCACATTAACCAATTATCAATAATAAATAAATGCCACATTTTCATCCTGTGTGTGTGTACATACTTCATGTGTATGTATATATGTATCTATATGTATCTATATATATATATATACATGTATGTATACATACACTTCATCTTTAAATATTTCAGCATGCGTTTCCTGAGAAAAGGGACATTTTTATCCTGTGTGTGTGTACATACTTCATGTGTATGTACATATGTATCTATATACATGTATGTATACGTACACTTCGTCTTTAAAATATTTCAGCACACATTTCTTGAGAAAAAGGACATTTTCCTGCACAACCACATGATCATTATCCCACCTAAGAAAACTAACATTAACTCAATAATATCATCTAGTATAAATTCCATATTCTCACTCCCCCCAAAATGCCTTTCGCAGTAATTTTTTCTTTGCATCGGGAATTAATCAAGTTTCCTGCCTTGCGTTTGGTTGTTATATCCCTTTCACCTCTGAATATGGGATGGTTCTCTTGCCTTTTGCTTTTGTTTTCTGTGGCACTGAATTTTTAGGAGAATCCAGGGCAATTGCCTTGTAGAATATTCCACCCTGGGGGTGTGTCTGATGTTTTCCTTTAGATTTGAGTTAAGTGTGTCTGGCAAGAACATGTCCCAGGTGATGCTGTGAACCTGACCTTGCCTCTCATCAGGAGGCACAGAATGTCTGGGTGTCGCACTGTTAACGCTTGGTCATGGTGGTGACCACCAGATCTCTCCAGTATAAAAACATGCTGCTCTTTTTGTAATTACTGAGTCATCTTTGGGGGTGATACTTGCAGGTCTTCTTAAGGTGGTCATCTCTGAGAAGAAAGATTGGGGAGAGAAAAGCAGAATAAGATGAGAAAGGAAAGGACAGTGGAGTAAAGGCAAAGGAAGGAAAGTTAGGGATGACAGGAAGGGATATTGGAACAGGTATCATAGTCTATTAAACAAATTAAAGCGTTGAAAACAAAACTATATCTCGCACTTAAACTTGTGTACAAAGCTTCCCCTAAATCGTGTGGGGAAAGAAGGAATTGCAGGCTAGGGAAGTGTGACTTAAAGAGCTGAGAGCAGACTTGCTTCCCTACTTTATTGGAACTTGATCCTGATTTAGGTTCAGTGACAATAAAATAAACCCCAACAGTATTCACTGAATTTGCATTGTTGACATTCCCACCTAGTAAATTTTTCTACTTCTTAATTATGCCTTTATTTTAGACGTGTCTCTTTCTTTTAATGATATCCAATTATATGTAATTGCAGATTCTTAGTTCACTTCATTATGGCTATGAGCAGAAAAGCACTTTATCGGAGTGTTCTCTCTTTCCAAATATTCTCTTTATTCCTCCTTCCAGCTGCCCGTGTGCACAAGGGAAGTTGAGTTCATACATATATGTTTCCCACTCAACTGCACCCCTGTGGCAGACGTTTTCTGACACCGCTCCTGTTGAGAGATGGGATCCGTGTCCTCTCGCTTCGAAACTGAGTGGGTTTTGTGACTGTTTAAGATCCACAGAGGGCAGTGGAAATGACATTATGTGACATCCGAGTCCGGGTCATAAAAGTTGATGCAGCTCTGATTTGCTCTTGGGAATATTCACTCTTGACCTTCAGCTGCCATGTATGCAGCCCGCCTGTGCTAAGGCCGCTGTGTTACCGGGTTCAAGCTCGTATTGATGGCCTCATGACAGGCCAATAAATCGAGAGACGAGGTGTTGGGGCAAGGAATATCAACTTTATTAGAAAAGCCAGCAGACCAAGATGATGGTGGACGAGTGTCCCAAAGAACCATCTTTCCCCAGTTAAAATTCGGGCTTCTCTTATACTCAAAGGGGAGGAGGTACGGTTGATTGCTGCAAACTTCTTGGTGTCGGAATCCTCTGTTCTTGGAGCTGTCGCTGTAGGTTGATCACCATGTTCCTGTAAACCATGACAAGACAAATGTTACTCTCTGTTCTGCAACTTTTTATCTCTATACGAATAGAAAAGTGTACACGTTTAAAGGTCAGAGCCTTCAGAATGGGCTATCCTGTATATTTCAGGGTATGGGCAACATTCTAACTTGTGGCAAAAGCAATAGAATACAAAGATTAAAGTAAAAGAAACAGAGCTAATATGGAGCCAGATTTATTCTTCCCTATTACAACTGTACTAGCAGGAATACAGAATCAACTCCCAAGGAGACCACAGGGAGAGAGCCTGAGACCACAGAAACAGATGACTGGGCAGCTCTCACTCCCCCTCCCATTCCCCTTCCCACTACTCCAGCTCTAGCTATCAACTACTGGGTGTTGTTTCAAGCAATTCTGTTTGGGCTGATTTATTTTATGTGCAATAAAATAAATCAGCTCCTCTTCCTTCCAGTTTGCCACTTTTTTCTAAAGCGCTGGGTTCCTTTGCTTCTGATGAAGCAGCTCAGTGATTGAGGCACAGGAATGTGGCTATTAGAATGTAGTATCTGAACACAGACCTATGGACCATATCACTGTCACCAGAGGCTTCCTTTTGTTGCTGTGTGCAGTGAAACCTCAGCCCTCCTTTTCTTACTTAAGAATGGCTGTCTTCTCCCAACACCCACATTTCAGAATCTTAACAGATTAAAGCAATGCCAAGTGAGTCTAATTTAATTTAGCAAAGGCCTGGGTTTGGGACTCAGAATTGTTGCCTTTGGGTTTCTGCTTCTCTGCTTGGTTTGTCATTGAAAGGACATTGGCATCCTTTGAGCCTCCATCCTTCTCTGAGCTGGGACCAATACCTCTCCTATCTGCTTCGCCAGGGTACTGAGAGCCATATGTGACAGAATATTAGAAAACATGTAAATTGTAAAACAGTGAGTAAACATAAGAGATGATAGATATCGTCGTCCCTGGGAAGTTATTCATCTGCTTTAATTTCCTCATCTGCAAGGTGGGAACAGTATAACACCACCTTCCTCCTGCTCTCATCAAAATACTGCTTTAAGCATCCACAATATTATCTAAAGTTGCTCAGATTGGGGGGTGGAGGAGAGGTCAGGGTGGAATATGTTAAGTAAAATACGGAGTATGTATTCAACAAGTATACATTGAGTGGCTACTGTGTATTGGCACTAAGCTAGATGCTGGGCATATTGCAATCAAAAAATGGTCCTTCCTCTCAAGGAGCTTACTGTCTAGTGGAATGTTGTTATGGACGCATAAGGAGTCTATTTCAAGACAGCTGAAGAGGGGAAATCAGAGAGAGTGACCAAGGTGGGCTCGGATCTCCTGGGTGGCCATGTAGCACGGTGGTGAAGAGCACAGAGTCTGCACTTGACTCCTTGATTCCGAATCCTGCTTCCGCCACTTATTGCTGTCTGACCCTGGAAACATTATTAAGATCTGTGGGCCCCAGTTTCCTCATCAGTAAAAGGAGAATACTAACCAAC
The DNA here is from genome assembly GCF_011762595.2 of Tursiops truncatus. NCBI lineage: Eukaryota > Metazoa > Chordata > Mammalia > Artiodactyla > Delphinidae > Tursiops > Tursiops truncatus. The sequence continues at coordinate 8,583,878 of NC_047039.1, read as the reverse complement.
CTCAAAGAATTGTGGAAGGACTCCATGAGCCAATGCTTGTAAAGCATTTATCATAATGTCTGGAACACAGAGTAAACACGCAAAAATGTGAACTGTTGTTACTATTATTATTACATAGTGCTGTGGAACATTTATAACATGGAGCCCATAGTTTTGGAGGGGAAGTCAGAGAAGGCTTCCCAGAAGTAGTGACATCTGAGTTGAAATCTGAAGGATGATAGGCATTAGCAGGTCAGAGACAAGGTACTGGGAGTGAGATGAGTATATACCAGGCAGAAAGAACAGTCAGATTTCATGTGCACAAAAATCGTCTAGCAGTCTTGTTAAAGTGCAGATTCTGATTCAGTAGCTCTGGAACAGAACATTTCTAATGAAGTTCCCAGGGAATGCTGATGATGCTGGTGCCTGTTCTACACTTCCACTTGGTAGCAAGGTTCTAAATGGGTGCAAAATCTCAAAAGGATACAGCAAGCTCTTTAAGGACGGTTGGCATGAAAATGGGGGTTGGGGACTGTTGTGTTGAGTAGAGAGAAGTAGGAGAGATGAGGTCTAGGATGCTGATCACAAAGGGGCTAAATCACAAAGGGACTTACAAGTTAAGAGAAGAAAAAAGCAATTTGGAGCAGCAAAGAGGGCTTTAACTGCCAAGTGGAAAGTGGGTTGGAGGAGAACCTCTCTAGAAGAAAGGTGACCAACTGAGAGGCTTCTCCTCTCAAGTAACAGTAGGTGAGAAATGATGGTACAAGCTATGGCAGTGGCCCTGGGGATGGAGAGAAGTGGAGGAATTCAAGAGCTGTTAGAAGATATGATCAACAGTTTAGTGATTGATTTGCATGGAGGATGAAGGGGGTGGAGAACACAAGAAAGGCACAGCACAAGGTTATCAGTTCGTCTCAGCTGCCTGCAGTCAACACATAATTACAAAGCACATGGAGAATAGCTGCTCATCAATGGCACACAGAGGCACTATCTTCTCCACCTGAGATGCTCCTGCTACTTTTGGCAATCGTTGACCTACTGTTTTCAAAATACCTTCATTTCTACTAACTCCTCAAGGCCTAATGGAGAAACACAAAACCAGGAATGTAAATCTGTACTTCATAATTTAGCACTTACTCTCTTATTTTATTCATTCCTTATGTGGGGTGTGTTGGCCTCCCCACATTAGCTATTACTCTTTGCGGGCAAGGGCCGTGTCAGATCTATTGTTTCCATTCCCCACAGTGGCGATGACCAGGTAGGCAGTTAATACATGCTAGTTGACTAGTTGATAGAATAACATCTAGATGTTTACACGTCAGTGCCATTTATTACACATGAAATGATGACAATATCTGTCAGGTGTTGAGTGTTTTATATACATTATAAATGACATCATCTTATTTGGTTTATCAGAATCCTCTGAGACCCTTATACCCGGGCAGCTGGGGTAATAACTTGTTTGACTACAGCTTCACTTAATTATTTTAATAGAAGGAAAGCCTATCCCATTACTGTTGAACTCTACTGCCATCTACTGTTCATGTGGTAAGTTAAGCTATTGTGCTGCCCACCTCCTTTCTTCTTTACTATTGAATGTATGTTTTCTTCAGATCTCAAGGGCTTTCTATGCTTGGAGTTTCAATCCAGAGAAGATGCAATTTTCTAATAGTTTCTGGCATTTCATTATAACAACCCAACATGATATTGACAATTTTTTTCTCATTGGCAAAAAGAGTTTATGCCTTTATGGAATATTAACCATTTAAAAATGTAATGACACAATGGTCTTTTCATAGGCTTTTTTTTTCCCCAGGAAAATTAAAAGAAAAAGGTCATGACATTTCTGAAGAATTTTTTCCCTACCTTTAGAAGACATCATTAAACTGGACAGCTACCTAGGCTAAACTGCATTCAGGGTGTAAATCTTAATTCATCCTTCAAGGTCCTCCTCTCAAATGATACCTTCTCCATAAAACATTCCCTAATTCTTCATTCTAGAAGTCAATTCTCCCCTACACAATTGGTAATTGTTATAATGAGCCACATGGTGGAAGGACAACAAAAATTCCAAAATTAGGGCTTTCCTGGTGGCGCAGTGGTTGAGAGTCTGTCTGCCGATGCAGGGGACACGAGTTCGTGCCCCGGTCAGGGCGGAGCGGCTGGGCCCGTGAGCCATGGCCGCTGAGCCTGCGCATCCGGAGCCTGCACTCCGCAACGGGAGAGGCCACTGCAGTGAGAGGCCCGCGTACCAATTAAAAAAAAAAAAATTCCAAAATTAAAAACAAAACTTTATAAATCGTTTCCGCTCATTCTTTCTTTTCTGATGGTTGTTTTTCTATTGTAGACAATCAACATAAAACTGGGCTCTCAGCTGTAACAATCTCATAAAGGGGTTTGTTTTAAGAAAGAGAACGTTTTAGTTAGGACAAGGACTGAAGCAGGGACACGTGTTGGGTGATCTGATGAGAATTCAGGCAATTTATTTTGTCTTTATTCTGAGACTTAAGCCAACTCGCTGTTCTTAGGTTCTAGATGGTGAAGATATCAAAGGTTAATGAAGTAACAGTAGACCGGGTCTTAAACCCTTGCATATTTCCCCTCTAATGCCCTATTTTAGTATGAAAATGTTAGTTTAAAAGGGGAGGGAGACACCAGGTAAATTTCTGGCATAGTTAAGGTGTCTGGAAGTAGTTCAGTTGGATTGTATTTAATGGGAAGGCTGTGCGGTGGTGACCAAGGCTCAATTCCTTGAATTTCATAGACCTAGACTGAAGCCCGTTCTGCTACATAAACTGTTTTAGCGCGTCACTTGAGTTTCCGCAAAGCATAGGATTGGTCACTTCCTCTTCGGTGCACTGTACGTATTTCTACCTAGGTCCCTTTCATAGATGTTTGTATGCTTTTCCTCTTTCTTGTTCCAGGTCACAGCACCTTGGCGCTCGCCCTCTGGGCGTCTGCGGCGTCCAGCCGTGCCCCTCCCTTACACCTGGCGCTTCTGTGTGGTCACAATCACCGCCTCAATCCCATGAGTCATCTCTTCACGGCCAATGGATGAAAATCGCCAAAATTTACGGCAGCCCCACGCTCTGAAAAGGGATTACTGCTCAAGTGGAGGGAGGCAGGTCAGGGACGTCTTCTCGTCGTCCCTTTTTCCCTAGCCTTTTCTCAAACGGAATGTTTGTAGGGGTGGCGGGTGCGGCGGTTGGCTTGCAGGTAGAGCTTTTTCCTGCTAGGAACACAAATCTTCGATTCCTGCTGTGTTTCCGGAAGCATTCTCATCGGACCTAGGCGGGGACCGACTTCCGGATCGGACTCCTCTGTCTTCCGAGTTTCGAGCCCGCCGCTTCCGCCCGGAGCTGCTTTAAGCTCCGGCTGCGAGTAGCTACTTCAGCCAGGAGTCCGTAGCGTCTCGGACGTGGAAAGTGGCCCTGGGTCGGCCTCCCTCTTGTCCCCTCAGCCTGCCCGCCCCGAGGCCGGGTCCTCAGCTGGCGGCGGTGGCGGCTGGGCCTGTCGCGGAGCGTTCTCTCTGCCCGAGTCCTGGGCCTGGGGGAACAGAGCGGTGAGGGAGCGACGTCCGGCCTGGCCCAGCCCCGGTCCAGCCCCGGCTTTCCCGGGGCCTGTGACGGTGGCCACAGGCCTCGCCGCGCCCACCCCAGCCTGGGGCGGGGCACGACCTCCCCGCCCGCGTCCCCGCCCCTTCTGCCTGCCCAGCGCCTGGGCATTCCCTTCAGCCCAGCGGCGGCGTAACCGTCTCGCCCCTCCGGGACTCGGCAGTCCCTTGGCTCCGGCCGCTGGGGAACATGGAGTTTGCGGAGCTGATTAAGACCCCACGGGTGGACAATGTGGTGCTGCACCGGCCTTTCTACCCGGCCGTCGAGGGGACCTTGTGTCTTACTGGCCACCACCTGATCCTGTCCTCCCGGCAGGACAACACGGAGGAGCTGTGGCTCCTCCATTCAAACATCGACGCCATCGATAAGCGGTGAGTACCTGTCCCACCCCCTATTCCGCGGGGAACCTGGGGTCCTCAGGTGCAGGTCTGCGGAAACGCGTCCCATCGCCCAACCAGCCAGCAGATCGAGCCCCCTCTGGCTTAGATTGAGGATTTGAGTTTTAGAAAGCAGAAAACCATCCAAATGAGATCCCTGGTTTCCATTCAGTTTGGCTGGGTTATCACGTGGTTGTTATCGTGATTATCATTTTTGGTACATAACACCATGTGGGGGGATATGCAACGTTTTCTTTTAAAATTTCTTTTGCTTGCACCGTCATATTCCCTGAATGTTAATTGTCCATCAAGGTTCATGAAATTGTGATTGAATGTGATTTAGGTAGAGTCTTTACTTGCCACTTTCGAGTATGTAGACTTTAGTATGTAGTGTCTAAATTCCATAAAACCTTTTCCCCTCCTCTCAAAAATGTTCAGTTTATCATATTTCTCCTTATTTCTTACCTTCTGGGTCATCGATTTAAGACTTCCCATTATGGGAGATTATAATGTCTTTTATTTATTTTTACTCTGTTTGGCTTTTGGAAAGGACAGAGTAGGCTCTTCAACAAAGGTATTAATTAATTAACCTCTTATTTTGCACCCCAGACTCTGTCTTTCCAGGGTAGTGCCTCAGAGACAAAAAGTTATACTTCTTTGCAGTCAGAATTATCATTTCCCCAATGGCTTTGTACTTACTCTAGCCAGAAGAAGGTAAATTGGTTATCCAGTGAACACTAAAGTATAAATGAATGACAACAGCTTTTTCTATTACCTCTCAAGAGAATTTGGGTACAGTATTAAGAAGATTCCTAGAGAGGTTATGCCTTAAAAGAAAATACTTTGTAATAGTAGAAGGTAAACAAAACGGGTGAAGTGGTGGTAAATTTATTTTTTCAAGCAGAGGGCTCCTATTAGATAGATTCCTGAGATCACCTTCTCCTGTGTAAAAGTTTTCAGCTGTTACTCATCTATCAATATTCAGTTTAACCATTTCAATCTGCCATCCCTTTCACAGGTTCTTCTGTTAATCCCACAATGAGAAGTAATTCCCCTCACCTTGAAATCCTATAGCTCTTTAATTATACCTCTTTCATAAGTATATTTTACAATCTGTATTTTGATAGTTACATATATGTTAGCTCCTTGGAGCCAGGACACAAATTTGGTTAATTTTTATCTCCTTCAAAACTGTGGCATGGGCAGATAGGCACATAGGAAGTAAAAGGATTAACCACTGAATGGTCAGTGGTGCCATAGAATACAAATTAGAGTTTCTTCATGCCACCAACTCTTTTCTTTCTTCCTTACCTCTTTCTGTGGTTGCTTTTCACTCTCTCATTTCATCGTATTTACCTAGCATTCACTACACGCTGGGCCTGGTTGGGCTAAACCAAGTATTTAAGATAAGCACTTTTTAATCTGTTAGGGGAGAAATGACAAACTGTACACATTTATCTTTTTCCTGGGAAGCAGCATGATGTAATGGAAAGAGCTAGCTAGCTAATGGTCAGATCAGAGTTTGTTGAGTTGTTGCTTTCAAAAGAGTTACTTCCATGTGTCTCCTATATGCTGAGTTCTGTCTGGGCTGTGCAGATGCAGTGGTGACTAAGACAGATGAGGAGCTTATGTACTAGTGGAGGAGATGGACGTTCACATAAGTCAACAAATAAATATATAACAACGTCAGGTAATAAATGCCAGGAAGGAAAATAAAGGAAGATGTTAGGATGGAGAATGCCTGGAGTCAGTTCAAGAAGACAAGTGACATTTGAATTAATGAAGGGAGGAAGCCTGCAGTGTTAATATTGGAGGAAGGAGCGTTCCAGCCAAAGGGAATGCAAAGGCAGAGACTTGAGACAGGACCATGCCTGGCTTGTAGGAGGAAGAACAAAGAGGCAGGTGTGGCAGGAGGGCAGTGAGCACGGGGTAGAAGCTAGGGGGACTAGGGAGACGGCAGAAACGTGGTTGGAGGGATAAGCAGGGGCCAGATGGTGTAGGGCCTGTTACGCCATTGGGATGGTTTTCATGGGAAGCCTTGGAGAGTTGAAAGCGTGGAAGTAGCAATCGCTAGACTTCTAGAAGATGATTCTGGTAGCTGGCAGAAAATGGATTGTAGAAGGGCAGTGATTTGTTAGCAAATCATTAAAAATATTTTTCCCTTTCTGTGGATTGCCTGTGAATTTCCTTGGTGTTTCTTTCTTTCTTTTTTTTTTTTTTTTTTTTTTTTTTTTTTGGTGGTACGCGGGCCTCTCACTGTTGTGGCCTCTCCCGTTGCGGAGCACAGGCTCCGGACCCTCTCCCGTTGCGGAGCACAGGCTCCGGACGCGCAGGCTCAGCGGCCATGGCTCACGGGCCCAGCCGCTCCGCGGCATGTGGGATCTTCCCGGACCGCCGCACGAACCCGTGTCCCCTGCATCGGCAGGCGGACTCTCAACCACAGCGCCACCAGGGAAGCCCGCCTTGGTGTTTATCTGGTGATTTTTTTTTTTTTTTTTGGCACCAGTTCCTTATATACTCTCTAGGTATTAATTCTTCGCTTAGACATTGCAGATATCTTCTGCATCTCTCTCACCCATTTGTTAACTTTTGTGTGGTGCCCTTTGTGGAACAGAAGTTCTAATTTTAATACAAAATTCATTGATACTTTATGGTTTGTGCTTTTTAAGTCTTAAGAAGTCCTTCCTTATCCCAAAATTACTAGGATATTCTCCTACTTTTCTTCCATATTAGCTTTATAGTTTTACCCTTCATTTTTAGGTCTTTAATTCATTTGTATTCTACCTTTGTTTCAAGTGTGATAAGAATCCAACTTTGTTTTTCTTCATGTAGCAAGCTAGTTTTCCTAAAACCATCATCTAACAACCCATCCTTGACTGATTTATCATATTATCAGGTGGTTTTATATATATGTATATATAATATATACAGCTTTTGCTGTGCCCCATAAGTTTTGTAATGTCACGTTTTTGTTTTCATTTTTTTTGTCTGTGTTTTATAATTTCCCTTGTGATTTCTTCTTTGATCCATTGGTTGTTTAAAAGTGTATTAATTTCCATAATTTGGTGAATTTCTCAATTTTACTTTTGTTACTGATTTCTAACTTCATCCCATGTGGTCAGAGAAGATACTTTGTATGATATCTTTTTTTTTTTTTTTTTTTGCTGCACCTAGCGGTATGTGGGATCTTAGTTCCCATACCAGGGATCTAACCCATACCCCCTGCAGTGGAAGCTCAGAGTCTTAACCACTGGACTGCCAGGGAGGTCTCTATATCTGTCTTTTAAAATCTGTTGAGACTTGATTTGTGGCCTAACATACAGTCTATCCTGAAAATTGTTCCATGTGCACTTGAGAAGAATGTGTATCCTATTGTTGTTGGGTAGCATGTTTATGTCTGTTAGGTCTAGTTAGTTTATTGTATTAAGTCCTCTGTTTCCATATGTATATCTGTTTGGTCTCCAACTGTTATTGTAGAACTGTCTATTTCTCCTTTCACTTCTGTCTGATTTTGCTTCAAATATTTTGATTGTCATAAGATGTGTAAATGTTTATAATTGTTACACCTTCTTGCTGTGTTGAACCTTTTATTAATGGATAATGTCCTTTGTCTCTCATAACCAGTTTTGATTTATAGACTATTTTGTCTAATACTAGTAAAGCCTTCTTTGCTGTCTTTTGGTTACTGTTTGCTTGGAATATCTTTTTCCTCCATTCCTTCAATTTCAACGTGTTTGTGTCTTTGGATCTCAAGTGAGTCTCTTGTGAGACACTATAGTTAGATCATATGGTTTTTTTTGTTTGTTTGTTTGTGGTACGCGGGCCTCTCACCGTTGTGGCCTCTCCCGTTGCGGAGCACAGGCTCCGGACGCGCAGGCTCAGCGGCCATGGCTCACGGGCCTAGCCGCTCCGCAGCACGTGGGATCTTCCTGGACCGGGGCATGAACCCGTGTCCCCTGCATCGGCAGGCGGACTCTCAACCATTGCGCCACCAGGGAAGCCCAGATCATGTTTTTATCCATTCTGCCAATGTCTATCCTTTGACAGTTTAATCCGTTTACATTTAAAGTAATTATTGGTAAGGAGGGACTTACTTCTGTCATTGTGCTGTTTGTTCTCTATATGCCTTAAAGCTTTTCTGTCCCTCATTTCCTTCATTATTGTCTTCTTTTGCACATAGTTGATTTTATTGTAATGAAATGTTTAAAATTTTTTCTCATTTACTGTTGTGTATATTCTGTAGCTTTTTTCTTTGTGGTTACCATGGGGATTAAATTTAACATCCTAAAGTTATAATACTCTAATTTGAGTTTATACCAGCTTAACTTCAAAAACATACAAAAACTCTACTCCTTTATAGCTCTGTCCCCACTGCTTTCCATTGATGTCATAAAATTACATTTTTATGTATTTGGGCCTGAAAACATAATCTAGTAATTCTTTTAAATGTATTAGTCTCTTAAATGATGTAGAAAATAAAATGGGCGTTTACAAACCATTGTTACAATAATACTAGATTTTAAAAAAAAGTAACTTTATTTTTGGCTGTGTTGGGTATTCGTTGCTGCACGTGGGCTTTCTCTAGTTGTGGCGAGTGGGGGCTACTCTTCATTGCGGTGTGTGGGCTTTTCATTGTGGTGGCTTCTCTTTGTTGCACGGGCTCTAGGTGTGTGGGCTTCAGTAGTTGTGGTACGTGGACTCAGTAGTTGTGGCTCGCAGGCTCTAGAACACAGGCTCAGTAGTTGTGGCACACGGGCTTAGCTGCTCTGCAGCATGTGGGATCTTCCCAGACCAGGGCTCGAACCCATGTCCCCTGTATTGGCAGGCGGATTCTTACCACTGCGCTACCAGGCAAGTCCCAATACTAGCTTTTATAATTGCCTTTTATTTTACCTTTTTGAGATATTTATTTCTTCATTCAGCTTCAAGTTACTATCTAGTGTCCTCTCATTTCAGCTTGCAGGATTCCCATGAGTATTTCTTGCAGAGCAGGTCTAGTGCTCACAAGCTCCCACAGCTTTTGTTTATCTGGGAATGTCTTAATTTCTCCCTCACTTTTGAAGGACAGTTTTGCTGGATATCAGATTTTAGTTGACAGTTTTTCCTTTCAGCACTTTGAATATATCAGCCCACTGTCTTCTAGCTGCAGAGTTTTTGAGTTCCTGGTGTGGGTCTCTTTGAGTTAATCTTACTTTGAGTTCATTGAGGTTTTTGGATGTTTATAGTCATGTCTTTCATCAAATTTGGGAAATTTTCAGCCATTATTTTCTCAAATATCCTCTCTGCCCTTTTCTTTCTCTCTTCTCTTTCTGGAACTCCCACTGTGTGTGTGTTGGTCTGCTTGTTGGTACCTCACAGGTCACTTTTCTTTAATCTTTTTTTCTTTCTGTTTCTCAGACTTGATAACTTCCATTGTCCTGTCTTTAAGTTTGCTGATTCTTTCTTCTGCTTTCTGAGAATCTGCTTTTGAATCCCTCTTGTGAATTTTTGATTTCAGTTCTTATACTTTTCAGCTCCAGAATTTGTTTTTTCTTTTCTTTTTTTACGTTTTCTATCTCTTTATTGATATTTCTGTTTTGTTCACACATTATATTCTTGACTTTCTCCATACCTTCCTTTAGTTCTTTGAGCATCTTTAAGACTGTTAAAGTCTTTGTCTAAGATATCATCTTCCATCAAGTCTTTTTCAGGGACAGTTTCTGTTTATTTTTTACCTTTTGAATGGGCCATGCTTTCCTGATAATTTCTCTGCCTTGTGATTTTTTTTTTCTTGCTCAACACTGGACATTTAGATCTAATAATGTGGTAACTCTGGAAAACAGATTCTCCCTCGTCCCCAGGGTTTGCTGTTTTGGGGGGTTTCTTTTGTTTATTATTTTTGCTTTTTTGACTGCTGTAGGATGTCTATATACCAAGGATCAGCCTGAGGTGTAAACTTAAGGCTTTCTCGTCTTTTCTGAGCCTGGGTATGTGTAGTCACAGTCACTTCCTAATTTTCCTATATATACAGTTGTTTTCAAATGTCCTGATCTTTAATGTCTGGTTCCTGAAAGGGGGAAAGTGAAAAATGAAGAGGAGTGGGAAGAGAGCTGACCCTGTAAATCCACTGAAAGTCACTGATTGGGGGCTGGAGGCAGCTTGCAACAGTGGGAGGAATTGCAACAATGGCTGCCTGCGTCTTTGCACCTCTGTGATCAGAAACAGCAATCTACAATCACAGCACAGACCCCTGATATTTGGAGGACAGGGTGCTTTCTGCCCACCCTGGCTCCTGTAAGCTGTGTGCAAGCTGCTCCAGGAACATACACACAGCTGCTTGTCACTTGGGTGGGGGTGGGGAATGGGTAGCTGCTATTTTGCTAAGAGCTGAATATATCCAAAATTAACTGCAATTTATTATCCAAGTCTTTCCCTGGAAGTTGCAAGCCTTTAATAGACATCAGAGTTCCAAAATAGGTACAGCAAAGAGATTCTGCCAGTGCAATTGTTATCTAGGTGGGAAGACAGATTCCTAATGCTTCTGATTCCACTGTCTTCCAGAATCCTTTCCCTTGTTAAGTTTTGAGGGTTTTTTTTTTCTAAGTATATTCTGATACAAGTCTTTTATCAAATATAAGATTTGCAAATGTTTTCTCTCAGTCTGTGGCTTGTCTTTTTATTCTCCTTAACTGTGTCTTTCAGAGAGCAAGCATTTAAAATTTTGAAGACATATAGTTTATTAGCTCTTTTATAGACTGGGGTTGTGATAGCTAAGAAACCTTTGCCTAACCAGAGGTCACAAAGATTTTCTCCCGTGTTTTCTTCTAGAAGTTTTATAGTTTTAGGTTTAGATACATGATCCATTTTTAGTTAGTTTTGTATATGGTTCATGTATAGATCCAAATTCTTTTTTTCATATAGATATCTGATCGTTGTAGCACCATTTCTTGAAAAGTCTGCCTTTTCTTCAATGAATTGTCTTTGCACACCTTTGTCCATATATAAGTGAATATATTTCTAGACTTTCTGTTCTATTCCATTGATCTGTTTGATGCCATTGCTGCCACAGTCTTTATTTTTATATTAAGTCTTTAAATTATATAGTGTTAGCTGTCTGATTTTGTTCTTATTCCAAGTTGTTTTGGTTATTTGAGGTCATTTGCATTTCCATATGAATTTTTAAAATATTTATTTATTTATTTATTTTTGGCTGTGCTGTGCAGCTTGCAGGATCTTCCCCGACCAGGGATTGAACCCGCACCCTTGTCCGTGAAAGCATGGCATCCTAACCACTGGACCGCCAGGGAATTCCTCCATATGAATTTTAGAATCAGCTTGTCAATTTCTTTTTAAGAAAGGCCTGTTGTGAGAATTGTGGTGAACCTGTTGATAAGTGAACTTGATGAGAATTAACCTAGGATATCATAATATTGAGTCTTCTGACTTACGAACAAATCTCTCCATTATCTTATTTAGGTCTCAAATTTCTTTCAGCCATGTTTTATAGTTTTCACTCACAGGTCTTTCACATCTTTTGTCAGAATTTCCTCTATGTATTTCATATTTTTTATGCTATTTCAAGTGATATTTTTCAAATTTCAGTTTCCAGTTACTTGTTTGTATTAATCATTTATAAAAATTTTAATTTATTTTATTTTTGGCTGCATTCCATCTTCGTTGCTGTGCATGGGCTTTCTCTAGTTACGGCAAGTGGGGACTACTCTTCGTTGTGCGGCACGGCCTCAGTAGCTGTGGCTCATGGACTCTAGAGCGCAGGCTCAGTAGTTGTGGCGCCTGGGCTTAGTTGCCCTGCATCATGTGGGATCTTCCTGGACCAGGGCTCAAACCCATGTCCCCTGCATTGGCAGGCAGATTCTTAACCACTGCGCCACCAGGGAAGTCCAGTACAATGTTGAGTAGAAGTGGTGAGAGGGAACATCCTTGTATTATTCCTGATCTTAGTGAGAAAGCATTCAGTCTTTCTCATTAAGTATGCTATTAGTGGTAGAGTTTTTTAGTTTTTTAGTTTTTGTAAATGCTCTTATCAGGTGGAAGAAGTTCACTTCTGTTCCTAGTTTGCTGAGAGTTGGGTGGTTTTGTTTCATTTTAAAATCATGAATAGCTGTTGGATTTTGTCAATGCTTTTTCTATATCTATCGAGATAAGCATATTGTTTTTCTTTTTCAGTTTGTTAATATGGTAAATTACTTTGTTAAACCACCCTTGCATTTTGGGAATAAACCCCATTTGCTCGTGATACATTATCCTTTTTATATATTGTTGGATTTAGTTTGCTAATGTTTTGTTTAGAAATTTTACATCTATGTCTATGAGGGATATTTGTCTGTAGTTTTCTTGTAATGTTTTTGGGTTTTGTATTTGGGAAATGCTGGACTTTAGGTGTGAATTGAGAAGTAATTGCCTCTTCTCAGTTTTCTGGAAGAGTGTGTCTTGACTTAATAGTATTTTTTCCTTAAATGTTTTATAGAATTCATCAGTGAAGCCACCCAGGACTGGAGTTTTCTTTGTGGGGAAGATTTTATTGAAAATTTCAGTTTATTTAGTAGATATAGCTCTAACCAGGTTATTTATTCTTGAATGAGCTTTAGTAGTTTGTATCTTCTGAGGAATTTGTCCATATCATTTACCTTGTTGAATTTATTGGCATAAAATTGTTCCTAATATTCCCTTATTATTTTTTAATGTCTGTGGAGTCTGTAGTGATTGTAACCTCTCTCATTTCTGACATTGGTAAATTGTGACTTTCTTTATTCCTGATCAGTCTGGCTAGAATTTTATCACTTTTATTGGTCTTTTGAAAGAGTCATTTTTGCTTTTATTGTTTTTCCCTAGAATCTTCTCTTATTTCATTAATTTTTTTTCTTTTTATCTTTATTTAATTTTCTCTGCTTTGGATTTATCTTGCTGTTCTATTTCTAGTATAGTGGAATCTGAGGTCACTAATTTGAGACCCAAATTTTCTTCATTAATTTCCTTCTTTCCTAATATAGGTGGTCTCCTCAGACTCTCAACCCCACCCAGTTTTCCTCTCCCTTCACTATAACTTGGAAAATCTCAAAACAGTAAATTGGGGCAGTCACTGAACTCACCCATCTCCCAGAGAGCTCTGTTCTTTGTTGTCTGATGTTCAGTGTCTTGAAAACAGTCTTTCCTTATATTTTGCCCAGTTATTTTGGTTGTTTCAGGTAGGAGGGTAAATCTGGTCTCTGTTATTCCACTTTTGCCAGAAGTGGAAGTGCCAAGAGTATGAGTTTTCAAAATACATTTCATAAGAGGCATTCCACTGTGTTGTTTAGTTGTGGATATCTGGTGGAATTTTCTTTGCTAGGATTTGACCCATGTTGATAATTTTTGCTTATCCAAATTCACAGTGCAGTGATGTTGGGCATGGGGGTATTTACAGTTGAAGTAGAATTTGGGAAGAGTAGCTGTAGGAGTCATTTTCCTAAGCTAGGCACAGTATAAATAAAATTATCTGCTTTAGATCAATCTAAGAATTCTTAGTTTAGGGAATACTCAGAAGTATTAATGGGAAAGAATTGGGGCAGTCAGTGGCAAAGCAAAAGAAAAATCAGAGCTATCAGCAAGTGCAGACAAAAAAAAAAAAAAAAAGAAAAGGAAGACAAAAATCCCAACTAAGGTAAAATTAAATTTGTTCAAAACTTACTGATACAAAATTTATGATTACACGTGGCATTTACTCTGAAGTTTTCCTTGACTTAGAATAGATATTGCAAGTTAATAGGTTTTAAAGACTGAACAAAAGATACTTATTTTTCAAATCAACTGTTGTAAGTTTGGAAGTAAGTAAAATCTGAAATGAACTGTTTTTCTATGCTTTGGAAATATCTCTACACAAACACTTAATACATTAATTACAGATCTGTTTTTCCTATAATTTGCAGTAAGGCCCCTAATAATCTCCATTAAATGAATTGGCCTAGCATGAATTACTTTATATATTTGAAAAAAAAATTAAATATATTTAAAATTATTTGTGGCTCACATTTTAATGATGCAGGCTTGATTCTTCCTTAATTAGATTACTAGGGGAGAAGAAAGTTGAATACAGGCACACGGTGGAGGTATTGCAGGTTTAGTTCCAGACCACCTCAGTAAAGCCAATATGACAATAAAGAAAGTCACATGAATTTTTTGGTTTCCCAATGCATGTAAAAGTTATTATACACTATACTGTAGTTTATTAAGTGTGCAGTAGCATTATATCTAAAACAACAGTGTACATACCTTAATTAAAAAATACTTTATTGCTAAAAAACGCTAATCATCATCTGAGCCTTCAGTGAGTTGTAATCTTTTTGCTGGTGGAGGGTCTTGCCTCAGTGCTGATGAATGCTGACTGATCAGGGTGATGGGTGCTGAAGGTTGAGGTGGCTGTGAAAATTTCTTAAAATAAGACAGCAGTGAAGTTTGCCACATTGATTCTTTCCTTTCAAGAACAATCTCTTTGTAGCATGCAATGCTGTTTGATAGCATTTTTCCCACAGTAGAACTTTTTTCAAAATCAGAGTGAATCCTTTCAAACCCTCTTGCTGCTTTATCAACTAAGTTTATGTAATATTCTAAATCCTTTGTTGTCATTTCAACAATCTTCATCAGGTGTAGATTCCATTTCAAGAAAACACTTTGTTCAACTCCTTATCCATTAAAGTTTTATCATGAGACTACAGCAGTTCATTCACACCTTCAGACTTCACTTCTAATTCTAGTTCTCTTGCTATTTCCACCACATCTGCAGTGACTTCCTTCACTGAAGTCTTGAACCCCTCAACATTATCCTTGAGGGTTGGAATCAACTTCTTCCAAACTCCTGTTAATGTTAATATTTTGACCGCTTCCCATGAATCACAGATATTCTTAATGGCATCTAGAATGGTGAATCCTTTCCAGAAAGTTTCAATTTACTTTGCCCCGTTCTAGCAGAAGAATCACTATGTATTGCAGCTATAGCCTTTTGAAATCTGTTTCTTTTTTTAAAAAATTAACTAATTAATTAATTAATATTTGGCTGCGTCGCGTCTTTGTTGCTGTGTGTGGGCTTTCTCTAGTTGCGGCGAGTGGGGGCTACTCTTCGTTGCGGTGTGTGGGCTTCTCATTGCGGTGGCTTCTCTTGTTGCGGAGCACGGGCTCTAGGCATATGGGCTTCAGTAGTTGTGGCACGCAGGCTCAGTAGTTGTGGCTCATGGGCTTAGTTGCTCCGCAGCATGTGGGATCTTCCCAGACCAGGGCTCGAACCTGTGTCCCCTGCATTGGCAGGTGGATTCTTAACCACCGTGCCACCAGGGAAGTCCCTGAAATATATTTCTTAAATAATAAGATTTGAAAGTGAAAATTACTCCTTGATCCATGGTCTGCAGAATGGGCATTGTGTTAACAGGCATGAAAACAACATTAATGTCATTGAACGTCTCCATCAGATAATGGGTGATCACGTGCATTGTCATTGAGCAGTAATATTTTGAAAGGAATCTTTCTGAACAATAGGTCTCAACAGTGAGCTTAAAATACTTAGTAAACCATGTTGTAAACAGATGTGTTGTCATCCAGGCTTTGTTGTTCCATTTATAGAGCACAGGCAGAGTAGATTTAACATAATTCTTAAGGGCCCTAGCTAGGACTTTGGGAATGGTATATGAGCATTGGTTTCAGCTTAAAGTCACTAGTCACATTATCCCCTAACAAGAGGGTCCATCTGTCCTTAGAATCTTTGAAGCCAGGCACTGACTTCTCCTCTCTAGCTACGGAAGTCCTCAGATGGCATCTCCTTCCAATATAAGGCTTTGTCTACCTTGAAAATCTGTTGTTTAGTGCAGCTGCCTTCATGAATTATCTTAGCTAGATCTCCTGGATAACTTGCTGCTTCTTCTACATCAGCACTTGCTGCTTTGCTTTTACTTTTATGTTATGGAGATGGCTTCTTTCCTTAAATCTCATGAACCAACTTGTGCTAGCTTCAGACTTTTCTTTCATAGGTTTCTTGCCTGTCTCTGCCTTCAGAGAATTAGAGTTAGGGCCTTGCTCTGGATTAGGCTTTGATTTACGGGAATGTTGTGGCTGGTTGATCTTCTATCCAGACCACTAAAACTTTCTTCATATCGGCAATTAGGCTGTTTTGCTTTCTTATCATTCATGTGTTCACTGGAGTAACACTTCTTTTTTTTTTGGGGGGGCGCGTGCGGTTCGCGGGCCTCTCACTGTTGTGGCCTCTCCCGTTGCAGAGCACAGGCTCTGGACGCGCAGGCTCAGCGGCCATGGCTCACGGGCCCAGCCGCTCCGCGGCATGTGGGATCTTCCCGGACCGGGGCACGAACCCGTGTCCCCTGCATCGGCAGGCAGGCTCTCAACCACTGCGCCACCAGGGAAGCCCTGGAGTAACACTTTTAATTTCCTTCAAGGACTTTTCCTTTGCATTCACACCTTGCTACTTATTTGTCATAAGAGGTGTAACTTTTGGCCTGTCTCGACTTCCTCACTAAGCTTAATCCTTTTTAGCTTTTGATGTTAAAGTGAGATGTGTGACTCTTCCTTTTACTTGAGCTCTTAGAGGGCATTATAGAGTAATTAATTGGCTTAATTTCAATATTTTTGTGTCTAAGGGAATAGGGAGGCCTGAGGAGAGAGAGAGAGATGGGGAAACAGCAGTTGGTGGGGCAGTCAGAGGACACACATTTATCAATTAAGTTCACTGTAGTATATGGGCATGGTTACTGGTGCCCCAAAACAATTAAAATAGTAACATCAAAGATCACTGATCACAGATCACCATAACAAATATAATAACAACAACAACAATAATAATAAAGTTTGAAATATTGTAAGAATTACCAAAATGTGATGCAGAGAGATGAAGTGAGCAAATGCTGTTGGAAAAATGGTGCTGATAGACTTGCTGGACACAGGGTTGCCACAAACATTCAATCTTTAAAAAACTCAATATCTGCAATGCTCAATAAAGTGAAGTGCAATAAAAGAAGGTCTGCCTGTGTAGATGGTGATTATAACCTCCTCTTTTTAAAGAAATAATCATATACTTTGAGTGGGGAGTATATAGGTCCCTAAGCATAATTTATAATTTTTTATAGGTTTGTGGGACCACTGGGTACCATCATCATAAAATGTAAGGATTTTCGAATTATTCAGTTGGATATTCCTGGAATGGAGGAATGTTTGAATATAGCCAGTTCCATTGAGGTAAGTATTTTGGAAGCAAAATGTGATGAAAATAAATAATCATTAAAAGGAACCTTATTTTCTGCTTCACTGTAGCTCTTATGTTTTTTTTTAACATCTTTATTTATTGGAGTATAATTGCTTTACAATGGTGTGTTAGTTTCTGCTTTATAACAAAGTGAATCAGCTATACATATAAATATATCCCATATCTCCTCCCTCTTGCGTCTCCCTCCCACCCTCCCTATCCCACCCCTCTAGGTGGTCACAAAGCCCCGAGCTGATCTCCCTGTGCTATGCAGCTGCTTCCCACTAGCTATCTATTTTACATTTGGTAATATATGTAAGTCCATGCCACTCTCTCACTTCGTCCCGGCTTACCCTTCCCCCTCCCTGTGTCCTCAAGTCCATTCTCTACGTCTGAGTCTTTATTCCTGTCCTGCCCCTATATGTTTCTTTTAGATATTTAGTCATGTTTGTGACTCAAATATTGAAGACTGAATGGAAGAGCCTCACCCTGAGTCATTGTTATAGGAATGTAAAAAGATTTTATTGACTTACAGCAGTTTTTAATGCTGGTTATTCTTCTGGGTTTATGGATGTTGTAGCATGTGACAGGAATTCCTTCCCTTTTAAGGCTGAATAATATTCCATTGTGTGTATATAAATGCTGAGACTTTTTAAAAACGTTATTTCTTTTGTAAAGCAAGTAATTATCAACAATGATTGTAGTCTTGTTTGTTTTTAGTAAATCTGAATTTCCATAATTATGTTTGCTTAAGACAGGATGTATTTTATATTTACAGAAATGATATTGAATATCTGTTCAGATTACAAATAATAGAAATTTTACTTGGATAATTTAATATTTAAATTGAAGAGCTCACACTGTTTTCTTTCCCATTTTAAACGATTTTGGTATACCCTCAGATTTTAAGTTGCTTTATTTTAAATCATTGCCACTAAATTATAGCAATTAACTTCATGTTTACAGTATTTTCTAGGTAATTATAGAGACACACTGATTTTTTTTTCCTTCTGTCTTTGAGTGACTGATCTGGGCTTTGTATGCAAAATAAATGCTATTGGCTTAACTGTTAAAGGCGGCAGAAAGGCTTAAATCTGTAGGATCTCATTTGGCTTTTAAACAAAAATAGAGAAACAGAGGAACCACTGTTGTGGTACTGAGAAAATGGCATGTAGCATTTTTCTTTCTGCTTTTGCTAAATTTTACTTAAGGAAATGAGAAGATGAGCTGAACTGTTTGTCTTACATATTCATCATTTGGAAATAACACAGTCATGTTGATTTGGCTGAATTTGCTGACATGAGTGAGAAACGCACTGTGGCTTCTAGGCTGTTAAAGGGAAATGCTGTCCTGCTGTTTGGGCCAGGGAATGCCACTCACCCACTTCAGTTGAGCCTGTGTTTTTTTTCAGTTGTGGGGTTGGATTTTCACTGAGCTGTCCACATTTTTTTTTTCTTATCCCGTTTATAACTTGTAAGATAGATGGTGGGTGTTAGTGAAGTTGCCTGTGGTAAAGAAACAAGGCAAAGCCTATTACCCCACTTGCTGATTGCATTTACTTAACTTCTTGGCATCTGACACTAATCAGTTGTTTATTTAGCTACACATATTACCTAAAGCTCTGTAGAAACTGACTGATTATGTAGAAGCCTTACGGCTGAAAAGAAGCAGTAAGTAATTTGACCTTGTTTTAACAACATAGTAAATACACATGGTGTACTTGGCCTCTCGCCTTTTCCTGGCATCCAATTTCCCTCCCTTCTTCCATACATCTTGACATAATTTGGTAGTAATAAGTGCATTTCTTTTCTTTTTTTTTAAAGAAGATGTTGGGGGTAGGAGTTTATTAATTAATTTATTTTTGCTGTGTTGGGTCTTCGTTTCTGTGCGAGGGCTTTCTCTAGTTGTGGCAAGCGAGGGCCACTCTTCATCGCGGTGCGCGGGCCTCTCACTATCGCGGCCTCTCTTGTTGTGGAGCGCAGGCTGCGGACGCGCAGGCTCAGTAGTTGTGGCTCACGGGCCTAGTTGCTCCGCGGCATGTGGGATCCTCCCAGATCAGGGCTCGAACTTGTGTCCCCTGCATTAGCAGGCAGATTCTCAACCACTGCGCCACCAGGGAAGACCAGTGCATTTCTTATAAAGCACGGTTGAACTATTCTTTGTTATCAAAATCCATATACCCAAATATATTCTGTTGCCATAAATAGAATCCCATTGGAAGAATAACTGGCAAGTGCTTGGTTTTCTAAATTATAGCAGGAAGTCAGATGAATCTTATTTTCTATATAGTTTCAGTGGCCTTTTAGGGTTGAAATGACTTCAGTTCTTTGAGCATTAATGTGTTTAAAGGAAAAGTTCTGTCTCTAGTGACATGAAATGTAATCACGACAAGTCTGAGCCTGAGTGCTTATTGCCTGCCAGAATGGTTGCTGACATGCATTTAAAATAATGGTTGTGGGCTTCCCTGGTGGCGCAGTGGTTGAGAGTCCACCTGCCGATGCAGGGGATATGGGTTCGCGCCCCGGTCCGGGAGGAGCCCACGTGCCGCGGAGTGGCTGGGCCCGTGAACCATGGCCAC
The DNA here is from genome assembly GCF_011762595.2 of Tursiops truncatus. Lineage (NCBI taxonomy): Eukaryota > Metazoa > Chordata > Mammalia > Artiodactyla > Delphinidae > Tursiops > Tursiops truncatus. Next base: position 8,564,111 of record NC_047039.1, on the reverse strand, counting down.
TGGGCCTGCGTGTCTGGAGCCTGTGCTCCGCGGCGGGCGAGGCCTCAGTGGTGAGAGGCCCGCGTACAGCAAAATAAAATAAAATAAAATAATGGTTGTACCGATCACTATGGAATACAGTATGGAGGTTCCTCAAGGAATTAAAAATAGAACTACCATATGATCCAGCAATCCCACTTCTCGGTATATATCCGAAGGAAACACAAAATCATTGTCTTAAAGAAATATCTGTACTCCCATGTTCACTGCAGCATTATTCATAATAGCCAAGGTATAGAAACAACCTAAGTGTGTTGATGGATGAATGAATAGGGAAAATCACACACACACACACACACACACACACACACACACACACAGGAATATTATTCAGCCTTAAAAAAGAAAGCAGTCCTGGGCTTCCCTGGTGGTGCAGTGGTTGAGAGTCCGCCTACTGATGCAGGGGACACTGGTTCGTGCCCGGGTCCAGGGAGATCCCACATGCCGTGGAGCGGCTGGGCCCGTGAGCCATGGCCGCTGAGCCTGCGCGTCCGGAGCCTGTGCTCCGCAATGGGAGAGGCCACAACAGAGAGGCCCGCGTACCGCAAAAAAAAAAGAAAGCAGTCCTGCCATTTGCAAGAACATGGATGAAACTGAAGGGGGTTGTGTTAAGTGAAATAAGCCAGACAGAGAAAGACAAGTAATTCATGGTATCACTTATATGTGGAATCTAAAAAATAAAAAAAAGCAAACATAGAAACAGGGAGTAGAAAAGTGGTTTCCAGGGGCTGGAGGTGGGTGAAATAGGGAGAGGTTGGTAAAAGTTACAGATGTTTATGAGATAAGGTTTGAGAATCTAATGTGTAACATGGACTATAGTTGATAACACTGTATTATGTAATTGAAGTTTGCTAAGAGAGTAGAACTTAAATGTTTTCATAAACAACAACAGAAGGTAAATATGTGAGGTGATGGATGTGTTAATTAACTCGATGGGGGAAAAACCCTTTTGCGATGTGCATGTGTATCAAATCATCACTTTGTACATTTGAAATATCTTACAGTTTAATAAAGCTGTCAATTTATACCACAGTAAAGCTGAAAAAAATTTTTTAATATTGCAAAGAATATCTTTTAAATAATAAAATTTAAAAATAAAATAAAATAAAGGTTCTACTGACCTAAAAGGAGGTAGCTTTATTCTGAGAGCTTGGGGATGTTAGCGTGATGTTGGGCCCTCTTCTCCGCCTCTAGCTGAGTGTCTCCAAAATTACTGCAGTTTGAATTATGCTAATTGATTTTGCTGCTTTTTTTTCCCCGCTCACAGAAATGCTTTCTAAAACTCCCCTGTCAGAAGGATGAAACTGCCAGGTGATGTTCTGTTTCTCAGTTCCTCCATCTAGTCAGGTTTCCCTGGTGTTGTCACCAGAATTCAAGTGCTTCAGATGGCAATAGGCTTATTTTGGGACCACAGAGTTATTGCCCCGGTTTTGGGTCAGTGTAGCATAAAGGTATGAGAATACCTGACCATATCACTCTAGGAAGGGAGGAAATTTCACATCGATGGAGGCGATGTGGAACATGTAACAGCTAAAATTATTTTAGAGTTTATTATGTGCCAGGTACTGTTCTAGCCCTGTTACATACATTTTCTCTCTTAATGCTCCCAACAGCCCTAAGAGGTAGCCCTATGAGGTAGCCCTATGACGTTACTTCCTCTACTTTACAGCTAAGGAAAGTGAGGCATAGAGTGGTTACATTACTTAAACACTCTTGCATCGGCATCTGGAATTTGAGTCCAGCAGTCTGACTCCCTTCTGACTCTTTGGCTACTAAGCTTTTTTACAATTGCTTACACACACTGATTTTAAATAATTTACATATGTTTCTGTATAGTTAATAACTGGATTTTGAGCCAAGGCCTTACTGACTAACCAAAACCTATTCTCTAATCCCCAGAAGTATTTGGACCTTTTTATTAGGGCTTATTAAATGGTCTCAAGAAGCAGTTTTTTCATTTTTCTCCTGAGTAGGTGTGCACGTTGTTTTGTTCTTTTGTTCATTCAGCAAATGCTAATTGAGTGTATGTTATGTGCCAGAAACTTAGAGGCTGAAAGCATGGTAATTAGCCTCAGTAAGGTATAATTGTATCTAGTGATAAATACCATGTTAGAGAAATATATTGGGTGTCCATCATTATTAGGCCGTATTTAATACCAATTTGGCAATTAGAAAGTGTTTAAAATTGTGATATGTTCCAATTTTCTTTTTTATTTCTTTTTTCCCCTAGGCATTGTCTACCCTGGACTCTATCACTCTGATGTACCCTTTCTTTTACCGGCCCATGTTTGAAGTGATAGAAGATGGCTGGCATTCTTTCCTTCCTGAGCAAGAGTTTGAACTCTACTCTTCAGCTGTGAGTAACTTTTGAGAGAACTATGGGTAATGAGAAATAACCCAGCACTTTACTTGTGAAAATGATCACTTCCTTTTGACGAGTAATAAGGTGCAGTTGACTTATCCATGCCTAAAAGAAGTATCTATTAGCTATTAGTGCTGCAGCCTTTGCCGTTCAGAGATTTGCATAATTTGTTCCCAGTGCTGCAGCTTAAGTAATTTTTCTTCTAGTGGATTTACTGATAAAACATTAAGATCTTCATAAAGATAGTCCTGAAAACAGCTTTATATACAGTAATTAGGTTCTGAGCCATCTCCCAAAAGTCTGTTGAACCCACTGTGTATCTAGGAGAGCACTAGAGAACCATGTATCAATTTGTTTTTGTGGGATGATTTTTGTGATTTTATAATTTGGATCCAGCAGTGGATCCAGTGTACTAGATCCACTGCTCTTTCTGGAAGATTGGAAGATTGGCAGGACCTTCCTGCACACTTTCTGCTTCTACTGCTGCCCACCCTCCTGAAGCCATTTTTTTCTTAGCTTTTGTTAATACTTTTTCCATCCTGATACTTGTTTTTACTGTTAAGTATTCTGCCAGTGGACGGTAATAGTACCCAAATAACCTGTACATATGGAATGAGAAGATATACATAAATGCCAGATTAAAAACAATCAAGGTTTTTCTATCCCACTTTTACTTAGGAGTGGGATGTTGTTTATAAAGGTTTTTTGCTTTCACCAAAAAAGAAACATCTGTGTCTGTCATTGAGTGTTCCTTCCCCTTCTCCCTTAACTGACTGAAATGTACAAATACCCAAAAAAAGGAATGGGCTGTATCTCATTAGGAAAGAAGCTGCAATTGACCAATAAATAGAGGCTGTTGGTCTTAAAAAAAAAAGTTTTTTATTTTTTTTATTTTTTTTTACTACTTTTCTTTTTCCAGCATACCTCTGTAAATGGGTCCTAGGAGGATCAAGAAGTAGGGACCAGGGTGCCATGTAGTTTAAAGAACAAAGATGTCCATAGCAGCAAAGTGAGAAAGGAAGGGGAATTTTACATTCTTGTGTATGGACCATTTTTTTTTTCACATCTTTATTGGAGTATAATTGCTTTACAATGGTGTGTTAGTTTCTGCTTTATAACAAAGTGAATCAGTTATACATATACATATGTTCCCATATCTCTTCCCTCTTGCGTCTCCCTTCCTCCCACCCTCCCTATCCCACCCATTCCAGGTGGTCACAAAGCACCGAGCTGATCTCCCTGTGCTCTGCGGCTGCTTCACACTAGCTGTCTATTTCACGTTTGGTAGTGTATATAAGTCCATGCCACTCTCTCACTTCGTCCCATCTTACCCTTCCCCCTCCCCATATCCTCAAGTCCACTCTCTAGTAGGTCTGTGTCTTTATTGCTGTCTTACCCCTAGGTTCTTCATGACCATTTTTTTCTTTAAATTCCATATATATGTATTAGCATATCGTATTTGTCTTTCTCTTTCTGACTTACTTCACTCTGTATGACAGACTCTAGGTCCCTCCACCTCTTTACAAATAGCTCAAAGTCGTTTCTATTTATGGCTGAGTAATGTTCCATTGTATGTATGTGCCACATCTTCTTTATCCATTCATCTGATGATGGACACTTAGGTTGTTTCCACTCCGGGCTATTGTAAATAGAGCTGCAGTGAACATTTTGGTACATGACTCTTTTTCAATTATGGTTCTCTCAGGGTATATGCCCAGTAGTGGGATTGCTGGGTCATATGGTAGTTCTACTTGTAGTTTTTTAAGAAACCTCCATACTGTTCTCCATAGTGGCTGTACCAATTCACATTCCCACCAGCAGTGCAAGAGGCTTCCCTTTTCTCCACACCCTCTCCAGCATTTATTATTTCTAGATTTTTTGATGATGGCCATTATGACTGGTGTGAGATGATATCTCATTGTACTTTTGATTTGCATTTCTCTAATGATGAATGAAGTTGAGCATTGTTTCATGTGTTTGTTGGCAGTCTGTATATCTTCTTTGGAGAAATGTCTGTTTCGGTCTTCTGCGCATTTTTGGATTGGGTTGTTTGTTTTTTTGTTATTGAGCTGCATGAGATGCTTATAAATTTTGGAGATTAATCCTTTGTCAGTTGCTTCATTTGCAAATATTTTCTCCAATTCTGAGGGTTGTCTTTGTTCTTGTTTATGGTTTCCTTTGTTGTGCAAAAGCTTTGAAGTTTCATTAGGTCCCATTTGTTTATTTTTGTTTTTATTTCCATTTCTCTAGGAGGTGGGTCAAAAAGGATCTTGCTGTGATTTATGTCTTAGAGTGTTCTGCCTATGTTTTCCTCTAAGAGTTTTATAGTTTCTGGCCTTAGATTTAGGTCTTTAATCCATTTTGAGCTTATTTTTGTGTATGGTGTTAGGAAGTGATCTAATCTCATACTTTTACATGTACCTGTTCAGTTTCCCCAGCACCACTTATTGAAGAGGCTGTCCTTTCTCCACTGTACATTCCTGCCTCCTTTATCAAAGGTAAGGTGACCATATGTGCATGGGTTTATCTCTGGGCTTTCTATCCTGTTCCATTGATCTATCTTTCTGTTTTTGTGCCAGTACCATACTGTCTTGATTACTGTAGCTTTGTAGTATAGCCTGAAGTCAAGGAGCCTGATTCCTCTAGCTCCATTTTTCGTTCTCAAGATTGCTTTGGCTATTCGGGGTCTTTTGTGTTTCCATACAAATTGTGAAAGTTTTTGTTCTAGTTCTGTGAAAAATGCCAGTGGTAGTTTGCTAGGGATTGCATTGAATCTGTAGATTGCTTTGGGTAGTACAGTCCTTTTCACAATGTTGATTCTTCCAATCCAAGAACATGGTATATCTCTCCATCTATTTGTATCATCTTTAATTTCTTTCATCAGTGTCTTATAATCTGCATACAGGTCTTTTGTCTCCTTAGGCAGGTTTATTCCTAGATATTTTATTCTTTTTGTTGCAGTGGTAAATGGGAGTGTTTTCTTGATTTCCCTTTCAGATTTTTCATCATTAGTGTATAGGAATGCCAGAGATTTCTGTGCATTAATTTTGTATCCTGCTACTTTACCAGATTCATTGATTAGCTCTAGTAGTTTTCTGGTCGCATCTTTAAGATTCTCTATGTATAGTATCATGTCATCTGCAAACAGTGACAGCTTTACTTCTTCTTTTCCGATTTGGATTCCTTTTATTTCCTTTTCTTCTCTGATTGCTGTGGCTAAAACTTCCAAAACTATGTTGAATAAGAGTGGTGAAGAGCTTCTCTGGTGGTGCAGTGGTTGAGAATCTGCCTGCTAATGCAGGAGACACAGGTTCGAGCTCTGGTCTTGCAGGATCCCACATGCTGCAGAGCAACTAGGCTCGTGAGCTGCAACTACTGAGCCTGTGCATCTGGAGCCTGTGCTCCGCAACAAGAGTGGCCGCGATAGTGAGAGGCCCGTGCACCATGATGAAGAGTGGCCCCCGCTTGCCACAACTAGAGAAAGCCCTCGCACAGAAACGAAGACCCAACACAGCAAAAATAAATTAATTAATAAACTCCTACCCCCAACATCTTCTTTAAAAAAAAAAAAAAGGAGTGGTTAGAGTGGGCAACCTTGTCTTGTTCCTGATCTTAGTGGAAATGCTTTCAGTTTTTCTCCATTGAGGACGATGCTGGCTGTGGGTTTGTCATATATAACCTTCATTATGTTGAGGAAAGTTCCCTCTATGCCTACTTTCTGCAAGGTTTTTATCATAAATGGGTTTTTAAATTTGTCAAAAGCTTTCTCTGCATCTATTGAGATGATCATATGGTTTTTCTCCTTCAGTTTGTTAATATGGTGTATCACGTTGATTGATTTGCACATATTGAAGAATCCTTGCATTCCTGGAATAAATCCCACTTGATCATGGTGTATGATCCTTTTAATGTGCTGTTGGATTCTGTTTGCTAGTATTTTGTTGAGGATTTTTGCATCTATGTTCATCAGTGATATTAGCCTGTAGTTTTCTTTTTTTTGTGACATCCTTGTCTGGGTTTGGTATCAGGGTGATGGTTGCCTTGTGGAATGAGTTAGGAAGTGTTCCTCCCTCTGCTATATTTTGGAAGAGTTTGAGAAGGATAGGTGTTAGCTCTTCTCTAAATGTTTGATAGAATTCGCCTGTGAAGCCATCTGGTCCTAGGCTTTTGTTTGTTGGAAGATTTTTAATCACAGTTTCCATTTCAGTGCTTGTGATTGGTCTCTTCATATTTTCTATTTTTTCCCAATTCATTCTTGGCAGGTTGTGCATTTCTAAGAATTTGTCCGTTTCTTCCAGGTTGTCCATTTTATTGGCATAGAATTGCTTGTAATCTCTCATGATCTTTTGTATTTCTGCAGTGTCAGTTGTTACTTCTCCTTTTTCATTTCTAATTCTATTGATTTGAGTCTTCTCCCTTTTTCCTTTTTTTTTTTTTGCGGTATGCGGGCCTCTCACCATTGTGGCCTCTCCCATTGCAGAGCAACGGCTCTGGATGCGCAGGCCCAGCGGCCATGGCTCACGGGCCCAGCCGCTCCACGGCATGTGGGATCCTCCCGGACCAGGGCACGAACCCGCTTCCCCCGCATCGGCAAGCAGACTCTCAATGACTGCGCCACCAGGGAAGCCCCTCCCTTTTTATCTTGATGAGTCTGGCTAATGGATTATCAATTTTGTTTATCTTCTCAAAGAACCAGCTTTTAGTTTTATTGATCTTTGCTATCGTTTCCTTCATTTCTTTTTCATTTATTTCTGATCTGATCTTTATGATTTCTTTCCTTTTGCTAACTTTGGAGTTGTTTGGTTCTTCTTTCTCTAATTGCTTTAGGTGCAAGGTTAGCTTGTTTATTCAAGATGTTTCCTGTTTCTTAAGGTAGGATTGTATTGCTATAAACTTCCCTCTTAGAACTGCTTTTGCTGCATCCCATAGGTTTTGGGTCGTCGTGTCTCCATTGTCATTTGTTTCTAGGTATTTTTTGATTTACTCTTTGATTTCCTCAGTGATCACTTTGTTATTAAGTTGTGTATTGTTTAGCCTCCATGTGTTTGTATTTTGTACAGATCTTTTCCTGTAATTGATATCTAGTCTCATAGCGTTATGGTCGGAAAAGATACTTGATACAATTTCAATTTTCTTAAATTTACCAAGGCTTGATTGGTGACCCAAGATATGATCTATCCTGGAGAATGTTCCATGAGCACTTGACAAAAATGTGTATTCTGTTGTTTTTGGATGGAATGTCCTATAAATATCAATAAAGTCCATCTTGTTTAATGTATCATTTAAAGCTTGTGTTCCCTTATTTATTTTCATTTTGGATGATCTGTCCATTTGTGAAAGTGGGGTGTTAAAGCCCCCTACTATGAATGTGTTACTGTCGATTTCCCCTTTTATGGCTGTTAGTATTTGCCTTATGTATTGAGGTGCTCCTATGTTGGGTGCATAAATATTTACAGTTGTTATATCTTCTTCTTGAATCGATCCCTTGATCATTATGTAGTGTCCTTCTTTGTCTCTTGTAATAGTCTTTATTTTAAAGTCTATTTTGTCTGATATGAGAATTGCTACTCCAGCTTTCTTTTGGTTTCCATTTGCATGGAATATCTTTTTCCATCCCCTCATTTTCAGTCTGTATGTGTCTCTAGCTCTGAAGTGGGTCTCTTGTAGACAGCATATATATGGGTCTTGTTTTTGTATCCATTCAGCCAGTCTGTGTCTTTTGGTGGGAGCATTTAATCCATATACATTTAAGGTAATTATCGATATGTATGTTCCTATTCCCATTCTCTTAATTGTTTTGGGCTTGTTATTATAGGTCTTTTCCTTCTCTTGTGTTTCTTGCCTAGAGAAGATCCTTTAGCATTTGTTGTAAAGGTGGTTTGGTGGTGCTGAACTCTCTCAGCTTTTGCTTGTCTGTAAAGGTTTTAATTTCTCCATTAAATCTGAATGAGATCCTTGCTGGGTAGAGTAATCTTTGTTGTAGGTTTTTCTCCTTCATCACTTTAAATATGTCCTGCCAGTCCCTTCTGGCTTGCAGAGTTTCTGCTGAAAGATCAGCTGTTAACCTTATGGGGATTCCCTTGTGTGTTATTTGTTGTTTTTCCCTTGCTGCTTTTAATATGTTTTGTTTGTGTTTAATTTTTGATAGTTTGATTAGTATGTGTCTTGGCGTGTTTCTCCTTGGATTTATCCTGTATGGGACTCTCTGTGCTTCCTGGACTTGATTAACTATTTCCTTTCCCATATTAGGGAAGTTTTCAACTATAACCTCTTTAAATATTTTCTCAGTCCCTTTCTTTTTCTCTTCTTCTTCTGGAACCCCTATAATTGGAATGTTGGTGCGTTTAATGTTGTCTCAGAGGTCTCTGAGACTGTCCTCAGTTCTTTTCATTCTTTTCTCTTTATTCTGCTCTGCAGTAGTTATTTGCAGTATTTTATCTTCCAGGTCACTTCTCCGTTCTTCTGCCTCAGTTATTCTGCTATTGATCCCGTCTAGAGTATTTTTAATTTATTTTATTGTGTTGTTCATCGTTGCTTGTTTCATCTTTAGTTCTTCTAGGTCCTTGTTAAATGTTTCTTGCATTTTCTCTATTCTGTTTCCAAGATTTTAGATCCTCTTTACTATCATTATTCTGAATTCTTTTTCAGGTAGACTGCCTATTTCCTCTTCATTTGTTAGGTGTGGTGGGTTTTTTCCTTGCTCCTTCATCTGCGGTGTGTTTTCTGTCTTCTCATTTTGTTTATCTTACTGTGTTTGCGGTCTCCTTTTTGCAGCCTGCAGGTTCGTGGTTCCCGTTGTTTTTGGTGTCTGTCCCCAGTGGCTAAGGTTGGTTCAGTGGATTGTGTAGGCTTCCTGGTGGAGGGGACTAGTGCCTGTGTTCTGGTGGATGAGGCTGGATCTTGTCTTTCTGGTGGGCAGGTCCACATCTGGTGGTGTGTTTTGGGGTGTCTGTGGACTTATTATTATTTTAGGCAGCCTCTCTGCTAATGGGTGGGGTTGTGTTCCTGTCTTGCTAGTTGTTTGGCATAGGGTGTCCAGCACTGTAGCTTGTTAAGGTTGAGTGAAGCTGGGTGTTGGTGTTGAGATGGAGATCTCTGGGAGATTTTCACTGTTGGATATTATGTGGAGCTGGGAGGTCTCTTGTGGACCAGTGTCCTGAAGTTGGCTCTCCCACCTCAGAGGCACAGCACTGACTCCTGGCTGCAGCACCAAGAGCCTTTCATCCACATGGCTCTCTAGCTTCCTACCCCAGCTATACTGAATTCCTTGCAGTTCCCTTGATTCATTCGCCAATTCATGCTGCCCTGCCTCTTTGGAGCATTTTTATATAGTTTGTGGATATCTACCTGTATTTACATTTATATTCAGGGTCTTTATAACATTAAAAACTGCATAGTAAGCATTCTCAAATGCATGATGCTTTTCTTTTGTATCCATTAACTACTAGCTAACAGCTACCTTAGAGGAATCCTTAGTTACTTCCTAGGTGGAAAATGGCAGTCAGAATTTGATCTGGAAGGGAGATGTCTGGATGATTTTCTTGATTATCCAGAAACGTCTGTATAAATGACTTGCTCATGATTTATCTTGTAGTTAGGTGCCATAAGTGAACCAGTCTAAGTCTACATTCAACTAGCCAACGTTCAAATCAGTCTCCTATTCTGTGCAGAAATCCTCTGTGCTAACACATCCACGATGTGGTTGTCCAGCTTCTGCTTGAAATCTCTAGTGCAAGAGAATTTGCAAAATCATACGGTAATGTCCCAGATGGGAACAGTCCTAATACCAAGCTGAAGTTCCCCTGTACTTAGACCCCATGTTTCTGATGTTGTGTTGTGTTTTTCAGGTTGTCTTATTCCTCTACTATGAATTGTTCTTCAAATTAAGAACTTTTATGTCCCCATTAAGTTTCCTCTTCTACAGATTAAATATCAGTATTTATTTCAGCCTTTTCCCATAGTGCTGAACTCAGGGCCCCACCCTGTCCTGGCTGCTTTCCTCAGCAAGGCCTTCAGTTTGTCATTGATTCTCTTAAAACATGGTACCCGTAACATTTAGCGTAGATTGGAACTATTACTGATACTTTACTGTACCCTAAAGTTGCATTGGCCTTTTTCAGAATTAAATTACTAATGAAATAAACTAAAATTCCTTCATCCTTATACATGTGTTGTTAAGGGATCCTCCTTGCCTTTTTGTTTGTTTGTCCGTTCATTCATTCTTATATTCAACATTTTTTTCTCGTAGGCATTTCCTTTTGGGGTTAGCTACTTAGTTAAGCAATTTGTATATTTGAATTTCTGTTTTAAATTCCTGCAAATTTTGTAATCCACAAATTTAATGAGAACATTTTTAATGCCTTGATTTGAGGTATTTGCTTACTATTGCTAGATTATGGAAATTTTAGATAAGCAAAGCATGGTCCCTTCCTTTTAATTGTTCAAAGTCTAATAATTATCTAAGTAATTGAATACAATAAGTGCTGACAAAATTTCCACAAGACACAGGGGAAATGAAATTATTAGATCTGTGTTATAGAAAGTCAGTTCTGTTGCAAAATGCTGAGAAACTGCTTAATCGGATACTGTAATAACATAAAGTAGATGGTTGGATCAGTAGCAGAGTGATTACAGTGCAGAAGGATTCAGGAAGTGGAATTAAAAGGAGTTGGTGAGTCACTCCCTGGATGTGAGAGGTAAAACAGGCAGTGGCATCTAGGTTTTACCATTGAAATGGGAAAGACAGAAAGAGAAATATGTTTGACAGGGAATGAGCTGAGTTCAGTTGTGGGGATGGCAAATTCAAAGGGCCTGTGTGGTACATGTCATTGAATATGTACAAGAGATAGTTTAGAGCTTATTTGAGAGATCTGTGTTAAAAATGAAATATTGAGCATAATCAATGTATACATTGTGGGAACCATGGGGAGAAGTTGATATTGCTGAGGGAAAGCATCTAAAGTAAGTAGGGGGCCAAGGATGAACCATGTAAGGGATGAGTGGAGGAAAAAGCCAAGGGAAGAGCGAGCTTCAAGGAGGGGGTCACTAATGTGAAAGCTTCTTATTCGTTGTTTGTTTATTGTCTCTCTTCTGGTCTAGGATACAAGCTGCTAGAATATAAACTTTAGGATGGTGGGAAACATACATGTCATTCTTATTCTCTACTGTATTCTTTTTTTTTAACATCTTTATTGGAGTATAATTGCTTTACAATGGTGTGTTAGTTTCTGCTTTATAACAAAGTGAATCAACTGTACATATACGTATATCTCCATACCTCCTCTCTCTTGCATCTCCCTCCCACCCTCCCTATCCCACCCCTCTCGGTGGTCACAAAGCACTGAGCTGATCTCCCTGTGCTATGCAGCTGCTTCCCACTAGCTATCTATTTTACATTTGGTAGTATATATAAGTCCATGCCACTCTCTCACTTCGTCCCAGCTTACCCTTCCCCCTCCCTGTGTCCTCAAGTCCATTCTCTACGTCTGCATCTTTATTCCTTTCCTGCCCCTAGGTTCCTCAGAACCATTTTTTTTTTTTTTTGTAGATTCCATATATATGTGTTAGCATACAGTATTTGTTTTTCTGTTTCTGACTTACTTCACTCTGTATGACAGACTCTAGGTCCATGCACCTCACTACAAATAACTCAATTTCGTTTCTTTTTATGGTTGAGTAATATTCCATTGTATATATGTGCCACATCTTCTTTATCCATTCATCTGTTGATGGACACTTAGGTTGTTTCCATGTCCTGGCTATTGTAAGTAGAGCTGCAATGAACATTGTTGTACATGACTCTTTTTGAATTATGATTTTCTCAGGGTATCTACTGTATTCTTAGCACATGATTGGCAAGCAGTTGATATTTGTTGAGCAAATGAATATAGGAATGTGTGCATTTATGCAGGATAGGACAAAAGGACAATAAGGCCTTCTATATATCTTTGGAATCCTCTGCCACGTAGACATATATCACTTAATCAGTCAGTATTCGTTGAGTAAGGTTTTTTGACCATCTCAAAAACTTTCTAAATAGTATTAGCCAGTCCCTTCTTCTCTATTATATCCAAAAGAGATGTATGGTATTGAGAAGACAGAGTACTAAAACTAGCTATCAAGATATCTTATGTTGCATCCCAGATATGTTGGCTGCTTGACTTTCTGGGACTCAGTTTCCAAGTCTACATGATGAAAGTATTGGACAAATGATCTTTAAGAGTTCCTCCCCTTTTAACATGCTTTTATTCTAGGATATCATGAAATATTATTTCAGATACTTTGCTGAAATACACATATATAGTATATCAGTACTCTCCCAATCTACTACTTCAGAAATTATATACAACAACGATGATGATAAGGTAATGGTTGAGTAGCTTCTATCTGACAAGACCTCCTGCAGATATACAATGACAAACTATGAATAAAATACAGAAAACTACTACTTGGAGGCTCTGGTAAGTGAACAGAAATCAGCATATTTTAGAGGGGAGTGAAAACTTAGAGGAAGTGAATGACAGAGTGAATTTCCTATTTTGCGGGCCTTGTCCTGAGGCCGGTGAAATTATGGCATTGATGGTATAGGACAGCTAACATTCTGGTGAAAAGCCCACTTTGTCTCTGGTGGGAGGAAGGGCTTGGGGAACCAGAGAGCCAGAGGAGGGGAACCTTGATTCTGTATATAATCCTGAATCTCTGGCTGACTCTTGACCCATGATTGCATGGGAGAAACTGGGAGCAGTCAGAGCTAAGGTCTGAGCTGCCGTGCACCTCAGATGTTACAGAGTTTGCAGTTTAAGTCTGAACAAGCCGTTTCCTTGTAAAACAGAACCATAACACTCTTCAAAGATGTGTAATAGAATTCAGTTTCTGGACATTCACAATGTCCAGGATACAGTCCAAAGTTGAGCCAGGATGTTATGACCCATTCTCAAGAAAAAAGACAATCAGCTCCCTTTCCTCAGCTGCCGCTAAGGTGCTTGGTCCTTCTGAGGAAGCTAAGGCCGCGTTGGGGTGCAGCCCTCACTTCATCCGGTGACTAGCATTGCTCCTGGCAGCACCTGGCTAGCACTCACCCACACCGTGGCCTCCGTCTCGGAGCTCGCCTGCATCTACTTGGCCCTCATCCTGCACTACTGAGGTGACGGTCATGGAGGATAAGATCAATGCCTTCATTAAAGCAGCAGGTGTAAATGTTGAACCTTTCTGGCCAGGCTTGTTTGCAAATGCTTTGGCCAGCCAGTGTGGACCTGCCCCAGCAGCTGGTGCTGCCCCAGCAGGAGGTCCTGCCCCCTCCCCCAGTGCTGTCCCAGCTGAGGAGAAGAAAGTGGAAGCAAAGAAAGAAAAATCTGAAGAGTCTGATGATGACATGGGCTTTGATTTTTTTGACTAAACTAAACTTCTTTAGTAACACAAAAAGCTGGGCTCTTTGCAAAAAACAAAAGACAATCAGCAATTGCCAACCCCAAGATGACTCAGATGTTCACGGGATCGTACAAGATCTTTCGAGCAACTGTTTAAACTGCCCAACTTTCCATAAAGGAAACTATGCTTAAAATGAGACAAAAGACAGGAAACCTCAGCAGAGAAATAGAAAACATTAAGAAGAGTCAAATGGAACTCAGCATTTTTTGAAAAATTTGTATCTGAAATAAAATATTCACTAGGCTAAATGACAGAGGACAGAAACAGTAAAATTGAAATTAGAGCAATAGAAATTATTTGGAGAAATAAAGAGAGAAGAGAAATTATGGAAAAATAAACAGAGCCTCAAGAATATGTGGAACAATATCAATATATCTAGTATATATATAATTACAGATCCAGGAGAGAATAGACAAAATAGGTAGAAAAAATATTTAAAGAAATAATGTTCAGAAACTAAAAATTTGGTGAATATTCTGAATTCAAAAAACTCAGCAAGCCCCAAACAGGATAAGTATGAAGAAAATCATGCTAGGCACATCATAGTCAGACTGTCAATGAACCATGATAACATGAAGATCTTGAAAGCTGCCAGATAAAAACAACACATTACATACACAGAGACAATTCAAATGACCGTGGACTATTCATCAGAAATCATGGTGACTAGAAGACAAAACTTTTAAAGTGTTGAAAGGAGTAAAACCTATCAACCCTGAATTCTGTATCTGGTGAAAGTATCTTTCAAGGAGGAAGGTGAGACAACATTTTCAGATAAAAAGAAGCTAAGAATTTGTCACCAAGAGACGTTCACTATAAGAAATGTTAAAGGAAGTTCTTCAGACTGAAGGGAAATAATACCAGAGGGAAACCTGAATACTCAAAATGATTGAAGAATATTGAAAATGGTAAATTCTAGGTAAATATAACAAGCTATTTTGTTTCTTTTTAGTGTCTTTAAAATATGTATGACTACTTAAAGCAAAAACAATGGCATTGGGGGCTTCCCTGGTGGCGCAGTGTTTAAGAATCTGCCTGCCAGTGCAGGGGACATGGGTTCGAGCCCTGGTCCGGCAAGATCCCACATGCCGCGGAGCAGCTAAGCCCGTGCACCACAACTACTGAACCTGCGCTCTAGAGCCTGTGAGCCACAACTACTGAGCCCGCGTGCCACAACTACAGAAGCCTGTGCTCCACAACGAGAAGCCACCACAGTGAGGAGCCCACACACAGCAACGAAGACCCAATGCAGCCAAAAATAAATAAATATATAAATAAATTTATTAAAAAAACAAAAACAAACTATGGCATTGCCTTTGTGGTGTTTATAGTATATGTAGACATATTACGTATGGAAACTATGTCATTAAAAATGACTGGGTGTGGTGTGGCTGAATGGATATAGATCAGTACAGCTTCAAGGTTTTTACATATTACGTAATGTGGGCTAATATTTAAATTAACAATATATATTATAATCCCTAGAGCAGAGTTTCTCGAACTTGGCGCTGTTGACATTTGGGCTAGATAATTCTTTGTTGTGAGAAACTGTCCTGTGCATTGTAGATTGTTTGGCAGTATCCCTGGCCTGCCACTAGATGCCAGTAGCATTCTTCTCCTCCAACCCCAGTAGTCTTCAGTCATTGACAGATGTTCTCTTGGGGCAAAATCACCCCTAGCTGCGAACCATTGTCTTAAGCAGTCACTTCTTAAAAATGTTAAGAGGTATAATTAAAAGATTAATACATTAAAGTGCAATTCTAAAAAGTATTTAAATAATTCAAAAGAAAGTGGGAAAGAAGAAACAGCAATAAAAACTGAAGGGGCAAACAGAAAATAAATGCTAGACTAAAATCCAGCTGTATCGATATTTAATATTGGTGAGCTAAATGCTCCAATTAAAAGGCAGAGACTGTCAGAATGAATTAAAGAAAAAAGCAAGGGAGTTCCCTGGTGGCCTAGTGGTTAGGATTCCAAGGCTTTCACTGCTGAGGGCTCGGGTTTGGTCCCTGGTTGGGGAACTGAGATCCCTCAAGCTGCGTGGTGTGGCCAAAAAAAAGAAGAAAAAAGCAAGATGCAAATATTGCTGT
Source organism: Tursiops truncatus (assembly GCF_011762595.2). Taxonomy (NCBI): domain Eukaryota; kingdom Metazoa; phylum Chordata; class Mammalia; order Artiodactyla; family Delphinidae; genus Tursiops; species Tursiops truncatus. Next base: position 8,548,193 of record NC_047039.1, on the reverse strand, counting down.
GTACAAGAGATGCATTTTGAATATAAAGAGCCAGATTGAAAATAAACGGGTGGGCAAAATGTGCCATGAAAATAATAAGTATAAAAAAGAAGTAGCTTTATTAATTCCAGATTTAAAAAAAAAACTTCAAGACACAGAATATTATCAAATAAAGAGGGTCATTCCATAATAATAAAATTCATCAGGACAACATAATGATTTATATATAAAAATAAATATTTATGCCTGATAGCCAAAATTGATGGAAATGAAGAAATAAGCAATTCTGTGATGATTGTAGATTGTTTAAACTGCCCTCTCAGCAAGTAATAGAACAACTAAACTAAAAACAACAACAAAACAAGTAGAGACAGAATCTGAACAACACTCTCTGATGTTCATTGAATACTACTTCCCAACTTCTGCACAATAAACAACATGCAAGAGCACATGGTATGTTTTCTAAGAGAGAATATACGCTGGGCTATTAAATAAATATCAATAAATCTAAAAGGATTGAAACCATACAGTATATAATCCCTGATCACAAAGTAATTATATTAGAAATCAGTTAACACTAAGGTATCGAGGAATACCCAGAGTATTTCTAAATTAAACAACATGCTTGTAAATAATCTGTAACTCAAAGATGAAATCAGAAAGGAAATTAGGAAATATTTTGAACTGAATGATAATATCAAAATTTGTAGAATATAGCTAAAGCAATGTTTAGAGAGAAACTTATAATGTTAAAGTGCTAATATAAAACAAGAAGAAAGGTCTAAAATCACCGACTTAAGCTCCAACTTAAGAAACTGGGAAAAAAATTAGCAAAGTAACTTGAAAGAATGAAATGATAAAAATAAGAGCAGAAATGAACAAAATAACTAGAACTAATAAGTTTATTAGCAAGGTTGCTCGGTACAAGTGTACAAAATCTAACTGGCAATAAGCAATCTTAAAATGAATAAAGTACTTAGTAATACATTTAACAAAAGGGCAGGATCTATACAAAACACAAAAGAAAACACAAAACATTGCTGAGAGAAGTTAAAGGACATCTAAATAAAAGGAGAAACACATGTTCATGGATTGGAAGACAGTATGGTTAAGATCAGTCAGTAATGGGCTGAGTTATGTAAAGGACCCAATAGTAAATACTTTAGGCTTTGAGGGTCATGAAATCTTTGTTGCAGCTGCTCCACTCTGCTGTTACAGCATGAAAACAGCAATAGATAATATATCAATGAATGGATGGTGCTGTGTTCCAGTAGTATCTTACAGGCATACCTCATTTTATTGCATTTTCATCTTATTGTGCTTTTCAGATATTGTGTTCTTTACAAATTGAAGGTTTGTGGCAATCCTATGTCAAGCAAGTCTTTCAGTGCCACTTTTCCAACAGCATTTGCTTACTTCACGTCTCTGTTGCATTTTGGTAATTCTGAAAATATTTCAAATCCTCCACCAGCAGAAAGATTATGACTTGCTAAAGGCTCAGATGATGGTTAGCATTTTTTAGCAACAAAATATTTTAAAATTAAGGTATGTACATTTTATTTTTTAAGACATATTGATGTTGCGCACTTAATAGACTACAGTATAGTGTAAACATAACTTACATGCATTGGGAAAGCAAAAAATTTGTGACTCGCTTTGTTGCAATATTCACTTAATTGCAGTGGTCTGGAACCAAACCTGCAATGTCTCTGAGGTATGCCTGCATTTACAAAAACAAGCAGGGGCCTGGATTTGGCTTGTGGGCTATAGTTTGCTGACCTCTCATTAAGATGCTAATTCTCTCCAAATTGATTTATTGATTCAGTGCAACTCCTATCAAAATTCCAATAGATGTCTTTGTAGAAATTGCCAAGATTATCCTGAAATTTATATGGAACTGCAGAGTTACTAGAATAGCCAAAACAACTTTGAAAAAAAATAGCTAAATTATTTACATTACTTGATTTGAAATTTTACTATCAGGTTACAGTAATCAAGAGAATGTGGTATATTGGCTTAAGGATAGATATATAAATCCATGGAACAAGATAGAGGGTCTAGACATAAACTCTCCCATTTGTGGTCAATTTTTGCCAGAGGTGCCTAGACAATTCTATAGGTAAAGGAGAGTTTTTTTCAACTAATGGCATTGGAACAACTGGACTGATAAAAGATAGATCTAGACCTTTACTTCCATCCACAAAAATTAACTCAAAATATATTACAGACCAAAACATAAGAGCTAAAGGTATACAATTTCTTGAAGAAAACACAGGAGAAAATATTTATGACCATAGATTAGGCAAAGATTTCTTAGATAAGACACTAAAAGTGACCGAAAGCAGATTAGTGATTTCCTAGTATTGGTTGTGGAGGGGAAGGTATGGACTGCAAAGATGCACAAGGGTATCCCAGCAAACACCATGTAGGATAACCAAAAGGAAATTTTTACTTAGATGTATTGAGTTCAGCTATTGAACAGTAAGGCAAAGAGAATATCACAAAATTAACCAAAGAGAAAAGACAAATTACATACATGGTGAAACAAAATTAGAAGAGAAAAAAAACAATTTGGTAAAATTAAACATCTACTTATAAAAAAAATAAAAAAAAAAACAAAAAACATCTACTTATGATAAAAGCTCTTCGCAGAGTTGGATTTGAAAGGAATTTATTTAATCTGATACAGGGTAGCTACAAAAACAAAAATATACAAAAAGCAAATCTTTCATTTGACAAAGATGCCTGCCATTGCTACTCATAGCTGACTCAGGAAGACAAGAAGGAAAAATAAAAGGTATTAGGATTGAAATGAAAGAAGCAAAATTGCTATTAGTTGGGTTTTTTTGGCCATGCAGTACGTGGAATCTTAATTCCCTGATCAGGGGTTAAACCTGCCCCCCTGCATTGGGAGCGCAAAATCTTAACCATTGGACCACCAGGGAAGTCCCTGCTCTTAGTTGTTGATTATATGCTTCTCTACATAGGAAACTGAAAGAATCTTGAAATTGTAGGCATTTCTCTACACCAAACATAATTTTGAAGACATACAACTAAAATGCTGTAAAAATATAATGTTCCTAGGAGTATATCTAAGAAAAGATATGAAAGATGTTTATTGAGAGAATTTTAAAACTTTATTGAAAAATTAAGAAAGCTTTGAAAAGTAGAGGGACACTATGCTCATAGACAAGGATATTAAATATTATAAAGATGTCTCCAAATCAATCTATAAAGTCAGTGCCATCTTATTAAAACACCAGTGGGTTTTTAAGTGGAATTTGATAAAAGTTACATGAAAGAGCAAAGGATCAAGGGGAACCAAGGTTCTCTTGAAGAGCAAGAAGGAGGGAAGAGGATTCTAGGAGACTTAGCCTACTAAATACAAAGTTTATTCTAAAAGCCATGGATGGACTTGCTGCAGCTAGACAAGTGCGACAGAATAGAGAGGCCAACGTGTGGAAAGTTAGTGGCATTGCAGGTCAATGAAAGAAGTGGCATTGCAGGTCAATGAAGAATCATAGCATTCTCTGGAGTAGGAAATCAGTAAGTAATACCTAATTGTGAAAAATAGCCAAAAATTAAAAAAAAAAACAAAAAACAGCTGAAAGAGTTGAAAATGGTTGCTTCTGGGGAAAGGGAATTAGATGATGTGTGAGCAGGAAACAGGTAACTTCCTTTTTAAAAAATAATTTTTTAGAAACTGTCTTTTAAATTAGTAATGTGAATAACTGAACAGTGAAAAAATTTAATTAAAAAATATTGTATCTTGTAAAAGGATTTTTTTTTTAAAATACATTTATCAAACATGCTTTGGTTTATCCTCCTGATACTACAAGCCATGACCAGCATGTTAGGGCAACTCTGATTTATAGGAACATATTGAAATTTACATACACATAATTTTGTTTGTTTTTTGCAGTGCAAAGCTTTTTACAGTCTTTAAGTGATTTTCATTTTTGATATTAGAAATAAGTTGTCATTTGATAGTTTTATGTTGTGTACTTTTGGTTCTCAGCATACTGAGTTTGAAATTATTTCATTGACTTCTAAGTATAATCTTTCTTAGTATTAAGTTGTTATTGCTTTAAGAGAGATGTTAACAGTCTTTCCTCATTTTTCTCCTTTTTTAAATAACAGAAATGAGCAAGGGGTTTGATGTAAGTATTAGCAATGTTCTGTTCTGGTTAAGCATCATCTGGAGTTTTAGTCTTCCTGTTGCTGTACTTTAAGAGTACCATTAACAAAGTAAATGGTACCAAGACAAGAAGGAATGAGATGATGTTGGCCCTGATATTCATAAATATACTTAATATATTTAACTTGGAGAATAGAAGACTAAGGGAGAAACAACTCTTTCATATATTCCATAAGATGTCATGTGAAATGGGGAACTTGTACTGAAATCACAGTAAACAACAATAGAGGAAGTTACAGAGCAATAAGTTTTGCTTAGTAGGAGGAAGAACTTTCTAGGAACTAGGGATACCTAGCACTGTAGGAAGCTGGCTCTGAAGAGTGGAGCTCCTTTTCTGTGGAAGTATTTAAGTATGGGCTAGGTATCCTTCTATTAAATTCCTGTGAGATGGCTTCTTCACTGTATGAAAATTGATCTCTAAGCTTTAAAAGTTTTCAGATTATTTTGTGACATTGAGATACTTGCTTAGCTTTGAAGTATTTTGTGTTTTTCAGACCAGTGAATGGAGGTTAAGCTATGTCAATAAGGAATTTGCTGTTTGCCCCTCTTACCCACCAATTGTCATAGTGCCCAAAGCCATCGATGATGAAGCTCTTCGGAAGGTAGCTACGTTTCGACATGGAGGACGCTTCCCAGTACTCAGCTATTATCATAAAAAAAATGGAATGGTAAGTGAACAATAAATACTACTGCTTAATCGACTGGAAGACTTGATTTGAGGTTCTTAGAAATGTTCCCCTTTTCTGTGTACCTGTTCATTGAAGTGATTAGTCTCTCCCGCTGGGACTTCTGCTATTTAAGCTTCAGGGAATCAGGAGTAGAGTGTTTTCTGTGATCAGGACATGACTTTGAATTCTTTCCATGATGCTGCTTAACCTTAGAAAAGCCCAAAGAAGTGTATCTTTAGGACTCAGTACAAAGGGAGCTAATGTTTAGTTTATACTTAAAATGAACACTCTTAGGTAGAAAAATAAATTTCTCTGACCGGAATAATGGTATGATACTTTATTTTAATTATTCTCACCAGATTTTCCTGTGAAAGGTAAATTGAACAGACGTTTTTATTTTCAGAAGGGAAAAGAGTGACACATGTCATTAGTCACAACTTAAGTAAACACAGGAGTCAGGAATTGAATAGGCAAGTGCTCACTGTGTGTTCGTTTCCTAAATATTTTCGAAGTTTATTTCTCTCCTCTTATTTTCTCTTTGTCAGTAAACTCTGCTTCTCATTTTGAATCCAATAGTAAATGAGTGGGTAAGTTATAGCTATCTTCCATTTTCCTTTTTCCCCTGGTAGTAAGTCAAGTGTAGATATTTAGGATAAAGGGATTTCTAGAAATCAGGTCACCTATCTTGCCTGCTCAGCAGTATTTCTCTTTACTAGGGTTCACCATAAAGCATTTTAACAACTCATAAAATATATTATTGCGTCCAGTTACATGGTAAGTGCAGTCTGAGAGTTAGCCATTGTCATCCTCTGGATGACCTTCCTTATGTTAAATTTCAGGGTAGTTAAGATAACAGTATGTATTATGGCACTGGTCCCCAAGCTTTTTGGCACCAGGGACTCTTCATGGAAGACAGTTTTTCCACTGAAAGGATGGGGGGTGGCTCAGGCGGTAATGCAGGTGATGGGTAGCGGCAGATGAAGCTTCGCTTGCCCACCTACCACTCACCTCCTACTCTGAGGCCTGGTTCCTAACAGGCTGTGGGCTGGTACCGGTCTGCGGCCTGGGGGTTGGGGACCTCTGTATTATGGGACGAGCTTGAAATAATTCTAAACCATTCGCCAGGGAATAGATCAGTATAACAGATATTGATTTCTTGAGAAAAGTTTCAAAAGCAGACTTCAAAGTATGTAGTGTTTGGTCTTTGGAGTCAAGTGGTTAAGTCCTGGAATACTGGAAGAAGGCCACTGGAGAATAAAGAATAAATAAGTAGTTTTCAAGATATTGAAAGTGATTCCCGAAACAAGAAAAATAGTACATAAATTTTTTTTATTTTACCATCGGTGCCTTTTCTCTTTATAATTCTTGATAAAACCTGCCAACCCTAAGTTTATGTAGTTGAAGCCAAAGTTTCCTGGTGTGTAGGCTGTTATCATTATCTAAATTACAGGCCCAGATCTGCTGGATAATTAATTCACTGACTAAATGAATTGTAATATTTGATCTTAAAGAGGAACTATAATTTATTATGTGAAAGTATTTTGAGATAGTAGGAAGAAAAATCGTGTAAAAGTGCAAGTCTTGTTTTTGTTTTACAATGATTAACTATTGTCAATACATAGAAACATTGCTTTGTTTTAGGATCAAATTCATCTCCAAAGTGACACAATTTTTTTATTCTTTTAAACATCTTTATTGGAGTATAATTGCTTTACAATGGTGTGTTAGTTTCTGCTGTATAACAAAGTGAATCAGCTATACGTATAACTTATATCCCTATATCCCCTCCCTCTTGCGTCTCCCTCCCACCCTCCTTATCCCGCCCCTCTAGGTGGTCACAGAGCACCGAGCTGATCTCCCTGTGCTATGCGGCTGCTTCCCACTAGCTATTGGTTTTACATTTAGTAGTGTATATATGTCCATGCCACTCTCTCACTTCGTCCCAGCCTACCCTTCCCCCTCCCTGCATCCTCAAGTCCATTCTCTAGTAGGTCTGCGTCTTTATTCCCTTCATGCCTCTAGGTTCTTTTTTTTTAAACAGAGAACAGGGGTCTTTATTTATTTATAAATTTATTTATTTATTTTGGGCTGTGTTGGGTCTTCGTTTCTGTGTGAGGGCTTTCTCTAGTTGTGGCAAGCGAGGGCCACTCTTCATCGTGGTGCACGGGCCTCTCACTATCGCAGCCTCTCTTGTTGCAGAGCACAGGCTCCAGACGCGCAGGCTCAGTAGTTGTGGCTCACGGGCCTAGTTGCTCCGCAGCATGTGGGATCTTCCCAGACCAGGGCTTGAACCTGTGTCCTCTGCATTAGCAGGCAGATTCTCAACCACTGCGCCACCAGGGAAGCCCCCACCTAGGTTCATCATGACCATTTTCTTTAGATTCCATATATATGTGTTAGTATACGGTACTTGTTTTTCTCTTTCTGACTTACTTCACTCTGTATGACAGACTCTAGGTCCATCCACCTCACTACAGATAACTCAATTTCATTTCTTTTTATGGCTGAGTAATATTGCATTGTATATATGTGCCACATCTTCTTTATCCATTCATCTGTCAGTGGACACTTAGGTTGCTTCCATGTCCTGGCTATTGTAAATAGAGCTGCAATGAACACTGTGGTACATTACTCTTTATAGAATTGTTTTTTGAGATACTCTTAATGTAGCTAATTCATTTCTGCTTTCAGAAACTTTAAAAAGCAGCTACTGTTAAATTTTAGACTCTATTGTCCTTGTAGGTTATTATGCGAAGTGGTCAGCCACTCACTGGCACAAATGGGAGACGGTGCAAAGAAGATGAGAAGCTGATAAATGCTACCCTCAGGGCAGGAAAGCGTGGCTACATCATTGACACCCGACCTCTAAACGTAGCTCAGCAAGCTAGAGCCAAAGGAGGCGGCTTTGAACAAGAAGCTCATTATCCCCAGTGGAGGCGGATTCATAAGTCCATTGAGAGGTAAAAGATTTGGGAGACAGTACTGGACTCTTATTTGAAGATACTTAGAGTGGGTGAGCCCTTAGCTGTTCAAAAATCACAAGTTTTCAAATGAACCTTCATATTAACTTGAGTCAAAAATTGGCTGGATATCCTGTCCTTGTGTTTTTTGTTTTTTTTTGCGATACGCGGTCCTCTCACTGTTGTGGCCTCTTCCGCTGCGGAGCACAGGCTCCAGACGCACAGGCTCAGCAGCCATGGCTCACGGGCCCAGCCGCTCTGCGGCATGTGGGATCTTCCTGGACCGGGGCACGAAGCCGTGTCCCTTGCATCGGCAGGCGGACTCTCAACCACTGCGCCACCAGGGAAGCCCTGTCCTTGTGTTTTATAAGATAAGCAGAAAACTTATGGTGGATGCTCAGAAGTGAGTTTTGATCAGATAGCATTTTTTCTCTGTTAGCTCTGAAATTTCATCACCATGAGGTCTGCTCCTCTACTTGTAGATCAGCAGTCACCAAACTTACTGAAAAGATATGCTACACATAATTATATTTTCCTAAGTCAAAAAGACTTAGACATTTAATTTCCCTGATACACACTTATTTTCACACCTTGTTTCCTCTACCTATATCATCTCCTTTATGCTTGCAATTAGTGGTTTATAATTGCTTCTGGGTGGGTGAGTGGGTAGGAGTTAGAGTTAATAAAACAATGGGATCTGAGCTGGCCTTGGGCATCCCTGCTGTGACAGTACAGGTGTCCAGAGTTGATTCTGTGGGAACGGGACACAGATGTTAGTGATGCTGTTTTGTGACCTGTCACAAAAAGCAGTGCTGTGGCCCTCTTCTCAGTCAGATAATTCAGTTATGCAAACGGGGTTTAATCTGTTCAGTTGAGGAAGAGTTTACCATCGCAGGCATTCTAAGCATTTCACACTCATGTTTAAATATTAGTTTTTCAGTCTTTAACCCTATAAGTTATTATATAGCAAGGTAAATATTTTTATAGTATTTGGAGCTGCTTTTGCCCTTGGATATATATTGGAGGCTGAGTTTTTGATTTGGTTTCTTCCTTCATTGTTCTATGTTCTGTTTTCTTTCTTTCTTCTTTTTAACTTTTTCTTGTTTTTGAAAGGTATCACATTCTTCAGGAGAGCTTAATCAAACTCGTGGAAGCTTGTAATGACCAAACACATAACATGGACCGATGGCTCAGTAGATTGGAGGCCTCCAACTGGCTGACTCACATCAAGGAGATTCTGACAACTGCCTGTCTGGCAGCTCAGTGTCTCGACAGGTAAAGTGCATCTCCAGGTTATAGAGTGGGCCACTCACACCAACAAGACTTCGCTTCCATCCAGACCTGTGGTTGTGTATCATGTTACTGTTCATGCCTGTCTGTATCTTATGTTTACATCATTTTACAAATAACTATAGAAGATAGTCAACGCCATTCAGTGTCAGTGAAGTATGTGTGTAGAGTCTGGCATTTAATTGATAATGTTTGTTGAATGAATGTGAACCATGTACATATACATGTCTTCCATGACAAAAATTTTTTAAGTATTAAAGGACCTATTTTTTTCTATAAAAATCCTTAAAATGTGAATCTACCAATTTTCCTTTTCTTAGACTGAAAAAGAATGAAAAGAAGTTTTCTTATTTCTCCTCAGAGGGCCAAACTTGGCCTTCAAGGAACTTTTGAAATAGCAATGAAAGGAAACATGTACTTTTGTTACACAGTAAATGATCCTTTCTAATGACTCAGCTATCTTGTTACAAACTACTTGATATGTGCAGTTATATCTGGATCTCAAGTTGAGAAAACCGGATGGTAGTGATGTGAAGTATATATGAAGTGATTTTATTCACTCAGTTGAAAGTTGCTAATCCTCGAGACTTGAGGCAGAAGACTTGAACAGGGGCAGAAGGATTGGTATAAGTTGTTGCAGAAGCTTAGAATGCCCTTTTCATTTTAAACCTGTTTTTTTTTTAAAAAAAATAAATTTATTTATTTAGGGCCGCGTCGGGTCTTCGTTGCTGCATGCGGGCTTTCTCTAATTGCTGCAAGTGGGGCCTTCTCTTCATTGCAGTGCGTGGGCTTCTCATTGTGGTGGCTTCTCTTGTTGCAGAGTACAGGCTCTAGGCGTGTGGGCTTCAGTAGTTGTGGCACGCAGGCTCAGTAGTTGTGGCACACAGGATTAGTTGCTCCGCAGCATGTGGGATCTTCCGGGACCAGGGCTCAAACCCGTGTCCCCTGCATTGGCAGGTGGATTCTTAACCACTGCACCACCAGGGGAAGTCGTTTTAAAATGTTATACGCTTGCAAAGATGGGGTGGAGGGCAGTGCTGAACTTCCTAGCAGCCAATTCAAAGACAGAGAACACTTTGCTTAAAAATGAACCTACATAATCATGAATTTCAATTAGAACCCCGATCTGCATTCACACAGGATGCTGCAACAGGCCCTAGAAGAGCTGGCTAAGTCCTTGTCTTGGTCCATCTCTACTCTAATGTCTTCATTAGCTTCCACAGAGAATAGATGTCTCCTCGATAAGGCATCAGTTACTCCACTTGAAAGCAGATGGGACAAAGACTGAAAGGAGGTTTTCTGAAAACCAGATTTTTTTTTTTTTTTTTTGCGGTATGCAGGCCTCTCACTGTTGTGGCCTCTCCTGTTGCGGAGCACAGGCTCCGGACGCGCAGGCTCAGCGGCCATGGCTCACGGGCCCAGCCGCTCTGCGGCGTGTGGGATCTTCCCAGACCGGGGCACGAAACCGTGTCCCCTGCATCGGCAGGCGGACTCTCAACCACTGCGCCACTAGGGAAGCCCTACATATATAATTTCATTTAAGCTTCCAAACAACAATTGTTATGTATTATTACCCTACCTCTATAGATAAGGAAAAATAAAATCAGAGTAAGTTGCCTGAGTTGTACTGATTACAGCCCAAGTGGCAGTGCTGAGATTCCAACCTTTTTGTAAGAAATAATTAAGGAATAACACAGATAGACCCCTGAGTGTATGTCTCTGGATCATTTCCTGGATCTTTAAATGGCTGTTGTTCTGCTCTGGTATTTTCTATGCTATTTTGTTTGTTTGTTGTTGTTGTTTTTGGTTTAAGTAACATCAGGGATGGTTAACATACAAACTTTTAGCTGGGAGAGCAAATCTATTTCAGAGAGAAAAATGCCCATCCCTTGGTTGTTTCAGAAGGGTCTCCTTATTTGCTTCAGAAAGCTGAAGGAAGACTCTGGGAGCACATTAATATATGCTAACAACTTTTTCTATAGGAAAGCGTGAAAACTTGCCCCACTCTTGTGCAAGATGGAACACGAAATATTTTGATACATTATCCTTCTATATTAAAAAAAAATCTAGGCTGCTGTTTTAAAATAGGATAGATGTGACCCCAGTTGCCTTTTGGGGGGTTAATTTTTAAATGTTTTCACACCAACAATTTCATCAACAAAAACATACATCTCTGAATAAAATGAGAAATACTTATAACCAAGAAGAACAACAGATAATTTCACTGGTAGTTACTGATTTTATGTTTTTCAGTTTATCAGAGGGATTTTTCTTTTTGTGCAAGCATTTTGCATGCTTATTTTGGGTCAAATTCTAAACCTAGCCCTGACACCAGTATTTAATTCCCAGGGGCTAGTATATGTACACAAGGAAAGCTTCCAAAGATATCTTCCTATCAACTGAGTTATTTAAAATAATAATCTATTTGCCAGAAAAAACATATTGATATCATATTAAAGTTAAACTTTTGGAGGGGGAAACATATTTTGTTATTCATTTCTAAACAATTTAAAAAAGAAATATGAAAATAATTACAAAATAAAACTTTCTAGAGTCATAAAATTATTTTATACTCCTAAGTGGTTAATTCCTTTTTTAAATTAATTGAAGTATATTTGATTTACAGTGTTGTATTAGTTTCAGGTGTACAGCAAAATGATTCAGTTATACATATACATATATCTATTCTTTTTCAGATTCATTTCCCATATAGATGATTACAGAGTATTGAGTAGAGTTCCCTGTGCTCTACAGTAGGTCCTTGCTGATTATCTATTTTATATATAGTAGTGTGTATAGGTTAATCCCAACCTCCTAATTTATCCCTTCCCCTCCTTTCCCTTTGGTAACCCATAAGTCTGTTTTCTAAGTCTGTGAGTCAGTTTCTGTTTTGTAAATAAGTTCATTTGTATCATTTTTTTTAGATTCCACATATAAGTGATATGATTTGATATTTGTCTTTCTCTGTTTGACTTCACTTAGTATGATCATCTCTAGGTCCATCCATGTTGCTGCAAAAGGCATTATTTCATTCTTTTTTCATTCATTTTATCCCCATCAGTGTATACATGTCAATCCCAATCTCCCAACTCATCACACCACCACCACCACCACCCCCGCCACTTTCCCCCCTTGGTGTCCGTACGTTTGTTCTCTACATCTGTGTCTCAATTTCTGCCCTGCAAACCAGTTCATCTGTACCATTTTTCTAGGATCCACATATATGCGTTAATATACTATATTTGTTTTTCTCCTTCTGCCTTCACTCTGTATGACGGTCTCTAGATCCATCCACATCTCTACAAAGGACCCGATTTTGTTCCTTTTCATGGCCAAATAGTATTCCATTGTGCATATGTGCCACATCTTCTTTATCCATTCATCTATCGATGGACCTTTAGGTTGCTTCCATGTCTTGGCTGTTGTAAACAGTGCTGCAATGAACACTGAGGTGCATGTATCTTTTCGAAGTATGGTTTTCTCCAGATATATGCTCAGGAGTGGGATTGCTGGATCATATGGTAGATCTATTTTTAGTTTTTTGAGGAACCTCCATACTGTTTTCCATAGTGGCTATGTCAGTTTACATTCCCACCAATAGTGTAGGAAGGTTCCGTTTTCTCCACACCCTCTCCAGCATTTATTGTTTGTAGACTTTTTGATGATGGCCATTCTGAATGGTGTGATGGGATACCTCAGTAGTTTTGATTTGCATTTCTCTATTAGTGATGTTGAGCAACTTTTCATGTGCTTTTTGGCCATCTGCATGTCTTTGGAGAAATGTCTGTTTATATCTTCTGCCCATTTTTTGATTGGGTTATTTGTTTTCTGCATCATCTGTTTGTATATTTTGGAGATTAATCCCTTGTCAGTTGCTTCGTTTGCAAATGTTTTCTCCCATTCTGTGGGTTTTCTTTTCATTTTGTTTATGGTTTCCTTTGCTGTGCAAAAGCTTTTAAGTTTTTTTTTTCTGGCTGCGTTGGGTCTTCGTTGCTGCACATAGACTTTCTCCAGTTGCGGCAAGCGGGGGCTACTCTTCATTGCAGTGTGCAGGCTTCTCATTGCGGTAGCTTCTCTTGTTGTGGAGCATGGGCTCTAGGCACGCGGGCTTCAGTAGTTGTGGCTCACAGGCTCTAGAGCGCAGGTTCAGTAGTTGTTGCGCATGGGCTTAGTTGCTTCGTGGCATGTGGGGCTTGAACCCGTGTCCTCTGCATTGGCAGGCAGATCCCTAACAACTGTGCCACCAGGGAAGTCCCACTTTTAAGTTTATTCGGTCCCATTTGTTTATTTTTGTTTTTCTTTTTTTTTTTATTGGAGTATAGTTGCTTTACACTGCTGTGTCAGTTTGTTTTTATCTTCATTAATGTAGGAGGTGGATTGAAAAAGATATTGCTGTGATTTACGTCAGAGTGTTCTGCCTATGTTTTCTTCCAAGAGTTTTATAGTATCTGGTCTTATATTTAGTTCTTTAATCCATTTTGAGTTTATTTTTGTATATGATGTTAGAGAATGTTCTAATTTCATTCTTTTACATGTATCTGTCCAGTTTTTCCAGCACACTGAGGGGTTAATTGTAATATTTCCACAAAGACATGTCATAAGTGACAAGCCAGAAGCTGTGACTTGGGCTTGAGGTAGACGTTTTAGTACTATATGAAGCTCTGTAAGTAAAAATTTTAGATTCAACATTAATTAGACAGTATAATCAGACAATATAATCAGGACAGCAATTGTTAATGTGTCGACCACACATTTACAGATACTGGCGAGAAAACTGGCTAAATTATCAAACCCGAGAAGAAAATGCCTACTTTTGTTATTTCCTTAAGTCATCAAGAAGATTCAATTGTTCTCAGCTTTGATAAAAGGATATTGCCTACAAAAAATTTACATAGACAGTAGCATGCATTCTTAGATATGATGGAACAATTTAATTAATGATGATGTTGGGATCCCATTTTCATACATGCATTGTTCTTTTTTTTTATGACGTCTCTTTCCATTTATTCATCTGATCTGATCTATCCATTAATTCGTCTACTTTTTGATGCTTCCAAGCACATTACAGATCATTTACCTTTTTTTATTAACATTTTTTCTTTTTTATTCAAACACAAAGTCACAAAAATTATAATCATCCTCATCAGTTCACTCAGTCCCATGTAATTAATTTTTTTCATATTGATCTTTTGTTAGCACTTTTATGAATTCATCAGTTTTCCATTAGAGTTCTGAAAATGCTTATTCATTCAGTTCAGAAGTATAGTCAGTTACCAGAAACCTGTACTTGTCAGAGTCTTTTCCATGAATTCCTTGAAGATGAAATTCTTTTAAAGGAACATTTTTGAAAAAGCATCAGAGTACACCCAGAAATGTCTGTAAATGACAAAAGACTTAAAAATGACCACGGTTAAAGATTTGATGAAAGTTCATAATAATGCAATTGACAAGGAAATTTAGTTATTTCTGAGATGTACATTTTAAAGTAATAACTAGAATTATGACTTAAAACATTATACCAGAACATATAAGATTTTTAGAAATTTCTTGTAATGTCTGAAACATTTATATTAACATATTTCCATACAAATAACTCAAACAAACTTTAGTATTAGTTTTTTGTTTTGTTTTTTTATACAGCAGGTTCTTATTAGTCATCAATTTTATACACATCAGTGTATACATGTCAATCCCAATCGCCCAATTCAGCACACCACCATTCCCAACCCCCCGCGGTTTTCCCCCCTTGGTGTCCATACGTTTGTTCTCTACATCTGTGTCTCAACTTCTGCCCTGCAAACCGGCTCATCTATACCATTTTTCTAGGTTCCACATACATGTATTAATATACGATATTTGTTTTTCTCTGACTTACTTCACTCTGTATGACAGTCTCTAGATCCATCCACGTCTCAACAAATGACTCAATTTCATTCCTTTTTATGGCTCAGTAATATTCCATTGTGTATATGTACCACATCTTCTTTATCCATTCGTCTGTCGATGGGCATTTAGGTTGCTTCCATGACCTGGCTGTTGTAAATAGTGCTGCAATGAACATTGGGGTGCATGTGTCTTTTTGAATTACGGTTTTCTCAGGGTATATACCCAGTAGTGGGATTGCTGGGTCATATGGTAATTCTATTTTTAGCTTTTTAAGGAACCTCCATACTGTTCTCTGTAGTGGCTGTATCAATTTACATTCCCACCAACAGTGCAAGAGGGTTCCCTATTCTCCACACCCTCTCCAGCATTTGTTGTTTGTAGATTTTCTGATGATACCTATTTTGACTGCTGTGAGGTGATACCTCATTGTAGTTTTCATTTGCATTTCTCTAATAATTAGTGATGTTGAGCAGCTTTTCATGTGCTTCTTGGCCATCCGTACATCTTCTTTGGAGAAATGTCTGTTTAGGTCTTCTGCCCATTTTTTGAGTGGGTTGTTTGTTTCTTTAATATTGAGCTGCATGAGCTGCTTATATATTTTGGAGATTAATCCTTTGTCCATTGATTCGTTTGCAAATATTTTCTCGTATTCTGAGGGTTGTCTTTTCGTCTTGTTTATGGTTTCCTTTACTGTGCAAAAGCTTTTAAGTTTCACTCGGTCCCATTTGTTTATTTTTGTTTTTATTTCCATTATTCTAGGAGGAGGATCAAAAAAGATCTTGCTGTGATTTATGTCAGAGTGTTCTTCCTATGTTTTCCTCTAAGAGTTTTATAGTGTCCGGTCTTACATTAAGTCTCTAATCCATTTTGAGTTTATTTTTGTGTATGGTGTTAGGGAGTGTTCTAATTTCATTCTTTTACACGTAGCTGTCCAGTTTTCCCAGCACCACTCATTGAAGAGACTGTCTTTTCTCCATTGTATATCTTTGCCTCCGTTGTCATAGATTAGTTGACCATAGGTGCGTGGGTTTATCTCTGGGATTTCTATCTTGTTCCATTGATCTATGTTTCTGTTTTTGTGCCAGTACCATATTGTCTTGATTACTGTAGCTTTGTACTACAGTCTGAAGTAAGGGAGTCTGATTCCTCCAGCTCCATTTTTTTCCCTCAACTGCTTTGGCTATTCGGGGCTTTTTGTGTTTCCATACAAATTTTAAAATTATTTGTTCTAGTTCCGTAAAAAATGCCATTGGTAATTTGATAGGGATTGCATTGAATCTGTAGATTGCTTTGGGTAATAGAGTCCTTTTCACAATGTTGATTCTTCCAATCCAAGAACATGGTATATCTCTCCATCTATTTGTATCATCTTTAATTTCTTTCATCAGTGTCTTATGATTTTCTGCATACAGGTTTTTTGTCTCCCTAGGTAGGTTTATTCCTAGGTATTTTATTCTTTTTGTTGCAGTGGTAAATGGGAGTGTTTCCTTAATTTCTCTTTCAGGGTTTTCATCATTAGTGTATAGGAATGCCAGAGATTTCTGCGCATTAATTTTGTATCCTGTAACTTTACCATATTCATTGATTAGCTCTAGTAGTTTTCTGGTAGCATCTTTAGGATTCCCTATGTATACTATCATGTCATCTGCAAACAATGACAGTTTCACTTCTTCTTTTCCAATTTTTATTCCTTTTATTTCCCTTTCTTCTCTGATTGCCGTGGCTAGGACTTCCAAAACTATGTTGAATAAGAGTGGCGAGAGTGGACATCCTTGTCTTGTTCCTGATCTTAGAGGAAACTCTTTCAGTTTTTCACCGTTGAGAATGATGTTTGCTGTGGGTTTGTTGTATATGTCCTTTATTATTTTGAGGTACATTCCCTCTGTGCCCACTTTCTGGAGGGTTTTTATCATAAATGGATGTTGAATTTTGTAAAAAGCTTTTTCTGCATCTATTGAGATGATCATATGGTTTTTCTCCTTCAGTTTGTTAATATGGTGTATCACATTGATTGACTTGTGTATATTGAAGAATCCTTGCATCCCTGGGATAAATCCCACTTGATCACGGAGCATGATCCCTTCAGTGTGTTGTTGGATTCTGTTTGCTAGTATTTTGTTGAGGATTTTTGCATCTATATTCATCAGTGATAGTGGTCTGTAATTTTCTATCTTTGTAGTATCTTTGGTTTTGGAATCAGGGTGATGGTGGCCTCTTAGAATGAGTTTCGGGGTGTTCCTTCCTCTGCAGTTTTTTGGAAGAGTTTGAGGAGGATGGCTGTTAGCTCTTCTCTAAATATTTGACAATTCACCTGTGAAGCCATCTGGTCCTGGACTTCTGTTTGTTGGAAGATTTTAAATCACACTTTCAATTTCATTACTTGTGATTGGTTTGTTCATATTTTCTATTTCTTCTGGTTCAGTCCTGGAAAGTTATACCTTTCTAAGAATTTGTCCATTTCTTCCAGGTTGTCCATTTTATTGGCATAGAGTTGCTTGTAGTAGTCTCTTAGGATGCTTTGTATTTCTGCGGTGTCTGTTGTAACTTCTCCTTTTTCATTTCTAATTTTATTGATATGAGTCCCCTCCCTCTTTTTCTTGATGAGTCTGGCTAATGGTTTATCAATTGTGTTTATCTTCTAAAAGAACCAGCTTTTAGTTTTATTGATCTCTGCTGTTGTTTTCTTTGTTTCTACTTCATATATTTCTGCTCTGATGTTTATGATTTCTTTCCTTCTGCTACCTTTGGGTTTTGTTTGTTCTTCTTTCTGTAGTTCCTTTAGGTGTAAGGTTAGATTGTTTGAGGTTTTTCTTGTTTCTTAAGATAGGCTTGTATAACTGTAAACTTCCCTCTTAGAACTGCTTTTTCTGCACCCCATACGTTTTGGATCATCGTGTTTTCATTGTCTTTTGTCTCTAGATATGTATGATTCCCTCTGTGATTTCTTCAGTGATCTCTTGGTTATTTAGTAACGTATTGTTTTTTTTTTAAATCTTTATTGGAGTATAATTGCTTTACAATGGTGTGGTAATTTCTGCTTTATAACAAAGTGAATCAGTTATACATATACATGTGTTCCCATGTCTCCTCCCTCTTGCATCTCAGTCCCTCCCACCCTCCATATCCCACCCATCCAGGTGGTCAGAAAGAACCGAGCTGATCTCCCTGTGCTATGCGGCTGCTTCACACTAGCTATCTATTTTACGTTTGGTAGGGTATATATGTCCCTGCCACTCTCTCAGTCACAGCTTACCCTTCCCCCTCCCCGTATCCTGAAGTCCATTCTCTAGTAGGTCTGTGTCTTTATTCCCATCTTAAATCTAGGTTATTCATCACATTTTTTTCCTTAGATTCCATATATATGTGTTAGGATACGGTATTTGCCTTTCTCTTTCTGACTTACTTCACTCTGTATGACAGACTCTACGTCCATCCACCAAACTACAAATAACTCAATTTCGTTTCTTTGTATGGCTGAGTAATATTCCATTGTATATATGTGCCACATCTTCTTTATCCATTCATCTGATGATGTACACGTAGTTTGTTCCCATCTCCTGGCTATTGTAAATACAGCTGCAGTGAACGTTTTGGCACATGACTCTTTGAATTACGGTTTTCTCAGGGTACATGCCCAGTAGTGGGATTGCTGGGTCATATGGTAGTTCTATTTGTAGTTTTTTAAGGAACCTCCATACTGTTCTCCATAGTGGCTGTACCAATTCACATTCCCACCAGCAGTGCAAGAGTGTTCCCTTTTCTCCACACCCTCTCCAGCATTTATTGTTTCTAGATTTTTTGATGATGGCCATTGTGACTGGTGTGAGATGATATCTCATTGGAGTTTTGATTTTCATTTCTCTAATGATTAACGAAGTTGAGCATTGTGTCATGTGTTTGTTGGCAGTCTATATCTTCTTTGGAGAAATGTCTCTTCCGGCCTTCTGCCCATTTTTGGATTGGGTTGTTTGATCTTTTGTTATTGAGCTGCCTGAGCTGCTTACAAATTTTGGAGATTAATCCTTTGTCAGTTGCTTCATTTGCAGATATTTTCTCCCCTTGTGAGGTTTGTCTTTTGGTCTTGTTTGTGGTTTCCTTTGCTGTGCAAAAGCTTTGAAGTTCCATTAGGTCTCATTTGTTTATTTTGTTTTTATTTCCATTTCTCTAGGAGGTGGGTCAAAAAGGATCTTGCTGTGATTCATGTCTTAGAGTGTTCTGCCTATGTTTTCCTCTAGGAGTTTGATATTTTCTGGCCTTACATTTAGGTCTTCAATCCATTTTGAGCTTATATTTGTGTATGGTGTTAGGGAGTGATCTAATCTCATACTTTTACACGTACCTGTCCTGTTTTCCCAGCACCACTTATTGAAGAGGCTGTCCTTTCTCCACTGTACATTCCTGCCTCCTTTATCAAACATAAGGTGACCATATGTGCGTGGGTTTATCTCTGGGCTTTCTGTCCTGTTCCATTGATCTATCTTTCTGTTTTTGTGCCAGTACCATACTCTCTTGATTACTGTAGCTTTGTAGTATAGTCTGAAGTCAGGGAGCCTGATTCCTTCAGCTCCGTTTTTCGTTCTCAAGATTGCTTTGGCTATTCGGGGTCTTTTGTGTTTCCATACAAATTGTGAAAGTTTTCGATCTAGTTTTGTGAAAAATGCCAGTGGTAGTTTGCTAGGGATTGCATTGAATCTGTAGATTGCTTTGGGTAGTAGAGTCCTTTTCACAATGTTGATTCTTCCCATGCAAGAACATGGTATATCTCTCCATCTATTTGTATCATCTTTAATTTCTTTCATCAGTGTCTTACAATTTTCTGCATACAGGTCTTTTGTCTCCTTAGGTAGGTTTATTCCTAGGTATTTTATTCTTTTTGTTGCAGTGGTAAATGGGAGTGTTTTCTTGATTTCACTTTCAGATTTTTCATCATCGGTGTATAGGAATGCCAGAGATTTCTGTGTATTAATTTTGTATCCTGCTACTTTACCAAATTCATTGATTAGCTCTAGTAGTTTTCCAGTAGCATCTTTAGGATTCGCTGTGTGTAGTACCATGTCATCTGCAAACAGTGACAGCTTTACTTCTTCTTTTCCGACTTGGATTCCTTTTATTTCCTTTTCTTCTCTGATTGCTGTGGCTAAAACTTCCAAAACTATGTTGAATAAGAGTGGTGAGAGTGGGCAACGTTGTCTTGTCCCTGATCTTAGTGGAAATGCTTTCATTTTTTCACCATTGAGGACGATGTTGGCTGTGGGTTTGTCATATATGGCCTTTATTACGTTGAGGAAAGTTCCCTCTATGCCTACTTCCTGCAGGGTTTTTATCATAAATGGGTTTTGAATTTTGTCAAAAGCTTTCTCTGCATCTATTGAGATGATCATATGGTTTTTCTCCTTCAGTTTGTTAATACGGTTTATCACATTGATTGTTTTGCGTATACTGAAGAATCCTTGCATTCCTGGAATAAACCCCATTTGATCATGGTGTATGATCCTTTTAATGTGCTGTTGGATTCTGTTTGCTAGTATTTTGTTGAGGATTTTTGCATCTATGTTCATCAGGGATATTGGCCTGTAGTTTTCTTTCTTTGTGACATCCTTGTCTGGTTATGGTATCAAGGTGACGGTGGCCTCGTAGAATGAATTTGGGAGTGTTCCTTCCTCTGCTATATTTTGGAAGTGTTTGAGGAGGATAGGTGTTAGCTCTTCTCTAAATGTTTGATAGAAGTCGCCTGTGAAGCCATCTGGTCCTGGGCTTTTGTTTGTTGGAAGATTTTTAATCACAGTTTCCATTTCAGTGCTTGTGATTGGTCTGTTCGTATTTTCTGTTTTTCCCTATTCAGTCTTGGCAGGTTGTGCATTCCTAAGAATTTGTCCGTTTCTTCCAGGTTGTCCATTTTATGGGCATAGAGTTGCTTGTAGTAATCTCTCATGATCTTTTGTATTTCTGCACTGTCAGTTGTTACTTCTCCTTTTTCATTTCTAATTGTATTGATTTGAGTCTTCTCCCTTTTTTTTCTTGATGAGTCTGGCTAATGGTTTCTCAATTTTGTCTGTCTTCTCAAAGAACCAGCTTTTAGCTTTATTGATCTTTGCTATCGTTTCCTTCATTTCTTTTTCATTTATTTCTGATCTGATCTTTATGATTTCTTTCCTTCTGCGATCTTTGGGGTTTTTTTTGTTCTTTCTCTTTAAAATTGCTTTAGGTGTTAGGTTAGGTTGTTTATTCGAGATGCTTTCTGTTTCTTAAGGTAGGATTGTATTGCTGTAAACTTGCCTCTTAGAACTGCTGTTGCTGCATCCCATAGGTTTGGGGTCGTCGTGTCTCGATTGTCATTCGTCTCTAGGTGTTTTTTGATTTCCTCTTTGATTTCTTCACTGATCACTTCGTTATTAAGTAGTGTATTGTTTAGCCTCCATGTGTTTGTATTTTGTACAGATCTTTTCCTGTAATTGATATCTAGTCTCACAGCGATGTGCTTGGAAAAGATACTTGATACAGTTTCAATTTTCTTTCTTTTTTTCCACATCTTTATTGGAGCATAATTGGTTTACAGTGGTGTGTTAGTTTCTGCTTTATAACAAAGTGAATCAGTTATACATATACCTATGTTCCCATATCTCTTCCCTCTTGCGTCTCCCTCCCTCGCACCCTCCCTATCCCACCCCTCCAGGCGGTCAGAAAGAACCGAGCTGATCTCCCTGTGCTATGCGGCTGCTTCCCACCAGCTATCTACCTTATGTTTGGTAGTGTATATATGTCCGTGCCTCTCTCTCGCTTTGTCACAGCTCACCCTTCCCCCTCCCCATATCCTCAAGTCCATTCTCTAGTAGGTCTGTGTCTTTATTCCTGTCTCACCCCTAGCTTCTTCGTGACATTGTTTTTCCTTTTTAAATTCCATATATATGTGTTAGCATACGGTATTTGTTTTTCTCTTTCTGAAATATTTCACTCTGTATGACAGACTCTAGGTTTATCCACCTCATTACAAATAGCTCAATTTCGTGTCTTTTTATGGCTGAGTAATATTCCATTGCATACATGTGCCACATCTTCTTTATCCATTCTTCCGATGATGGACACTTAGGTTGTTTCCAGTCCGGGCTATTGTAAATAGAGCTGCAGTGAACATTTTGGTACATGACTCTTTTTGAATTATGGTGTTCTGAGGGTATATGCCCAGTAGTGGGATTGCCGGGTCACATGGTAGTTCTATTTGTAGTTTTTTAAGGAACCTCCATACTGTTCTCCACAGTGGCTGTATCAATTTACATTCACACCAACAGTGCAAGAGGCTTCCCTTTTCTCCACACCCACTCCAGCATTTACTGTTTCTAGATTTTTTGATGATGGCCATTCTGACTGGTGTGAGATGATATCTCATTGTAGTTCTGATTTGCATTTCTCTAATGATTAACGAAGTTGAGCATTGTGTCATGTGTTTGTTGGCAGTCTATATCTTCTTTGGAGAAATGTCTCTTCCGGCCTTCTGCCCATTTTTGGATTGGGTTGTTTGATCTTTTGTTATTGAGCTGCCTGAGCTGCTTACAAATTTTGGAGATTAATCCTTTGTCAGTTGCTTCATTTGCAGATATTTTCTCCCCTTGTGAGGTTTGTCTTTTGGTCTTGTTTGTGGTTTCCTTTGCTGTGCAAAAGCTTTGAAGTTCCATTAGGTCTCATTTGTTTATTTTGTTTTTATTTCCATTTCTCTAGGAGGTGGGTCAAAAAGGATCTTGCTGTGATTCATGTCTTAGAGTGTTCTGCCTATGTTTTCCTCTAGGAGTTTGATATTTTCTGGCCTTACATTTAGGTCTTCAATCCATTTTGAGCTTATATTTGTGTATGGTGTTAGGGAGTGATCTAATCTCATACTTTTACACGTACCTGTCCTGTTTTCCCAGCACCACTTATTGAAGAGGCTGTCCTTTCTCCACTGTACATTCCTGCCTCCTTTATCAAACATAAGGTGACCATATGTGCGTGGGTTTATCTCTGGGCTTTCTGTCCTGTTCCATTGATCTATCCTTTCTGTTTTTGTGCCAGTACCATACTCTCTTGATTACTGTAGCTTTGTAGTATAGTCTGAAGTCAGGGAGCCTGATTCCTTCAGCTCCGTTTTTCGTTCTCAAGATTGCTTTGGCTATTCGGGGTCTTTTGTG